>NC_089800.1:31545200-32924158 GCF_029633855.1 Hoplias malabaricus
TCGTCCTCTTCCTCTTCCTCTCACTCCTCTGGCTCTGGCTCTGTTTCCAATGTTGGCATCTATTGCTCCAAAACAGAAGAGCTCACCTGTTGCCCTTTCATGCTAATGCTCTGATTGCTAATTGTAAAACTGTGTGACAGGTGTTTTCCCGTGTGATGAGTCAGTGTGCATAGTAGGGCAATTAACTTTAGAATTTTGAATAACAGTGTCTTCTCTGAGAAAACATGAGATTTTCTTCACGAAAACTGTGCCAAATACAGAAAATTGTGTGTGGTGTTTGTAAAAAAGTGTGTTTTAGAACTGCAATTTGAGTGTAAAGCAGGAATGGTGCTTGCAGTTTAGCATAATTGGTTCTGGGGGTTGGTGTGTGAGTTACATGTTGTGGTCACTGTGTCACAAGTACCAGTATTTTGTGTGTAAACAATTGGGAAAAACTGTAAGATACTCTGTAAAACTGTAAGGTACTCTATAAATAATACAAAAATAAATACAGGTATAAAGCTTAATATAGAGAGGCAACCCTGCCAAAGGCATAATGTCAGTCTACTCTTTTCTTTTTTTGGATTGGATTTTGGATTATTTTGATCCTGCAGATGAGTTCTACTTTGGGAGAACTGAGAACCTACACGAAATACATACATTTATATTGTGAACAGTATGTTTTCCCTCTCAGCTTAACTCTCACTGTTTTGTTTGCCACTATTCACTATGTCTACTTTCTCCCCTGGTTCTTCCTGCTCTTGTCCTCTCCCCATCCCTCTTTCTGGATCCTTCTCTCTCCCGCTTGGCACTGACAAACATACATAAATATATTGAATAAATACAAATAACTAAGCAAAACCAGTGCAGTTTTAATATAATAACAGACAAATATATAGATTATTATCAATTTATAGCATTTTTTCACAGAATATTGAGCTGCTGGGTGTTAGTATGATTCATTCCTTCATTTTCTGTAAGCACTTATCAAGCTCAGGTTCATGGTGGGTCCAAAGCCTACCTGGAATCACTGGGCGCAAGGCAGGAAGGCACCGCCCTCAGACTACGACAGACCACCGCCCTCAGACTACGACAGACCACAGCCCTCAGACTACGACAAACCACCGCTCTCAGACAATGACAGACCACCACCCTCAGACTATGACAGGCCACAGCCCTCAGACAATGACAGACCACCGCCCTCAGACTACGACAGACCACCGCCCTCAGACAAGGACAGACCACCGCCCTCAGACAACGACAGACCACCGCCCTCAGACTACGACAGACCACAGTCCTCAGACTACGACAAACCAACGCCCTCAGACTACGACAGACCACCGCCCTCAGACAAGGACAGACCACCGCCCTCAGACAACAACAGACCACCGCCCTCAGACTACGACAGACCACAGCCCTCAGACTACGACAGACCACCACCCTCAGATTACAACAGACCACAGCCCTCAGACAATGACAGACCACCGCCCTCAGACTACGACAGACCACCGCCCTCAGACTACGAGAGACCACAGCCCTCAGACTATGACAGACCACAGCCCTCAGACAATGACAGACCACCACCCTCAGACTACGACAGACCACCACCTTCAGACAACGACAGACCACCAATCTTAGCCTAGTGGCCTGAATGTGTCAGAGATTCTGTAGTGAGTTAATGTGCTCATGGTCAACATGGTGTAGGGGACCCACTCTGTGGAGAAAAAAACAGTTCATTCAGAAACGACAGAGCAGTGAGTCCTCATAGAAACAAACGTAAAAATAATGTACTAGTTTGGTGTGTGTGTGTGTGTGTGTGTGTGTGTGCGTGTTTGAGAGGTCAGAGATGTGTGTCAGTGAGAAGTCCCTCTGAGACATTTTAACTAAAATTACAGACTAATTGTCTGAATCCTCTAATGAAATGTAATCAGGTCGTTTTTCTCCCTGAAACTCATGGACTTTCTCCAGATCGTGTGTGACCTTTATTCCACTCACGTTTCCATCAAATAACTCACAGCAATCTTCAGGGACCCACACAATACACATGCGCAGGCCCAATGTTTCATGGAGAAATAGAACTTTTTGGAGGGTATTTTATGGTGAAATAAAGCAGAATAAAGATGATGAATTTGGTACATAAGATGCAGCACTGTCCTCTAGTGGACATTACTGGACATCACACACTGTCACAAACACATGGCAAGAATTTCTGGCATAACATGGATTAATAACCCAGAGTCTAACAGTGTTCTCCCTGTGTCTGTTTGGGATTCCTCCAGGTTCTCCGCTTTCCTCGCACCGTCTAAATACATATACTGGTAGATAGAATGAATGTGTGAAATTATGCACAGGGGTGAGTGTGAGTGACTTGGTGAATGTGTGAAATTATCCACAGATGTGAATGTGTGAAAGTGTGAAAGGTCAGAGCACACACCACAGGGGTGAGGGCAGACAGAGGTCAGGCTCTGGAGTAAAAGAAGGCCTGAGAGGAATTGGTACATTTAGATTCAGTATGTCAAAGCCTGCTTGCAGGCCACAGGCAGTCCTTGACGTACCTGGGAACACCGTCTCCCTGGGGCCACAGCACATCCCCTGCTTACTCTCTGGAGACTGGTACTCAGAGAGTAACAGCTCTGGTAGCTTTTCCACATGGATACCATTTGGCTCAGAGTGCTTATACAACTAGCTTTCTCAGCACGGTTAGCAAACCTCACTCAGGACCACAGAAATGCTCTGTGGGAGGGGCTAAAATTACGTAAGGATCCTCTGATTGGCTCTTTATGTCTTTTGCTGCTCAAACATGGGCTTTTTTAACTGAAACACACCTTGACCACACAAGTCCTGCTGTTGTACCGCCCACTGAAGGTAACATTAAGCACCTTCTTTTTGTCACATTCGTTTGGTATTCACTACAAGTGTAACATTAGTTTGTGTTGTTTTGCAGACAGAAAAGAAGTACCAATAAAAATCCAAAAACACATTCAGTGTGCAAACTCACAGAAGTATTATGAGACGCATGCACTTTCTGCTACTAATTTAGTGATGGAAAAAGAAACCATAGCCGAGCTAATGGGTCCAGAATGGTTAGAGGACAGGGTTTGTTACCAGAAGGTTGCCGGTTCGATGCATCTATGGCTGAAGTGCGCTTGAGCCGAGGATGACTGCTCGCTGCTCAGAGTGTGTGAGTGTGTGTGTGTGTGAGTGTGTGTGTACCAGGGGCGGTTTGTTCCATGACGGTTTTGCGACGTACAACCAAAAGGGAAAGAGAGGATTTTTTTTTTCATTTTACTATAGTAAAAGCCCATGGCTCTATATTAACCAAACTCTGCCAGATTGATTGTCCCGCTACTAAGTATCACAGTCCAATCAGTGTTAGATTTTGTTGTTCCTTACAGTCCTGCTTCTTTTTTGGGCAAGTTCAAGATGGTGGAAAATGGCCCAGACTCCTCTCATAAAATCTCACGTTAAGGCTCTTTTTTTCGAGCTGCAGAGCCTTCAGTACATTCTCAGTGGGTTCCGGGAGGGCTTGCCTCAATGTTCTTTCACCATATACACCTAAAATAAAACATCTGCAGATTGAAGAGTGAAAAATAAAAGCTGATCTCTCTTCAAAATATCTGTGAGGGTGACTCAATGCCAATTTGTTTATGACAACAGTTGAATCGCTGTAGAGGCAAAGTAACTTTATTAAAAGAGACCTTTATAATGAACTCCCGGATACAGTTGTACAATGATCATAAAGCATGTCACTTATTCACTTGTTACTCACAATGCCAACAACAAAACACAATACAATGTGGTTCAGTTGTATACTACATCATACAATACAGTGCAGTACAAACAGCACAATCTTATACAATACTATCTTACTGTATATCTTGTAACACAATATCATACACTACACTACACTACAAATACAATAAAATAGTATACCACACATACAACGTAATACAATATTGTACAGTAGTATAAACCACAAACCACATAAATACAATAAATAAATAAATAAATAAATAAAATACAATTTAGCAATATACAATAAAATACTACACTATATTATAATATTAAGCAAAATACAGTACTACATATTAAAATGCAATACAAAATATAAAAAACAATAAAGTGTAATAACAATGAATTACACCATGAAAAATATATATACAACACAATTAAAAACAATACTATAAATAACACATAATAATACAATAAAACACAATTCAATACTATACACCACAATGTAATACATAACGATACACTAAGGATAGAACACAATGCAATTACTGAAAACTAAAATTATGACCGTGCGCGTGCATGAGCGCGTGTGCGTTGCCCCCGACGCGCTCTCTCGTGCTGGCGGTGCTCGTGCTCGTGCAATTCCGGCTGCGTGGCGGAGGCGGTGTTTGTGACGCAACAGCTCCTCGAGCTCCGGGGCCTTGCTTTCCCTTTTTATTGTTCCTTTAATTCGTCGAAGAGAGAGAGATAGAGAGATATAAAAAAACAACAAGAGACAATAAGGAGAGGACAGAGAGAGAGGCGTATTAAAGCAGTGTGTGAGAGATAGTGGAGCTTGGAGGTGTATATATTTAAAGACTGTAGAGTGCTGATTGTGGTGGTTTATCGGAGGGGCGATGGCGTACGCTTACCTGTTTAAATACATCATCATCGGGGACACGGGTAAGAAATAACATTTCCAAACGGGTATAAAATGTTTTAAACTGGGTGTTAAAACCTAATATGGGCGCGCCCGGATCCTAGGGTGTGTTAAACCCGAGTCTAAACCTTTTCCTTCCACGTAAACCTGGAATTATCCTGTTTTTGGCAGCTTCAATTTCGAACTCTCCGGTCCACCTTAAATGGTGCGGCAGATACCTTCTAGCGCCTAGATCCAGACTGTTACTGCCGCATCATTTAAGGTGGAACGGAGAGTTCGAAAATTAAGCTGCCGAATTAGCTTAAAGACGAAAATTAGTAACATTTTAATGGATTTTGCTGTTGTTATCGACCAAGCAACGATTATTTAAGCGATGTCTGTGGCTGTCAAACATTTTTTTCTTATATATTGGCATAAAACATTTTTCATTTCTGCTTTAACGTTATTCCACACTGGGTGTCCATTAGCACAACACAGAATGTTTAGCATATACACATTGAGACCGGTTTAAAACAGATTTAAAGGCACTTTAGCAGCATTGCGGTTGTTCATTTATTAAAGCATTTTTATTTCATTTATTTCTCTAGGCCACAGTGGCATTAGCATTAGCATTAGCTTAGCGTTAGCTTAGCCTAGCTGTCAGCAGATGTTGTTCTGGAAATGGCGTTCAGAGGATGTGGCTGTCAGATGTGTCCGGCTCCTAACGCGGGATTGGTTCTAGATTGGGATTAGATGGGTACTAGGCTAGGATTATACAGGGATTAGACAAGAACGAGATTGCTACTAGACTATCGTTAGATGGGTACAAGACTGAAATTAGATGGGTACTAGGCTGGTAGTAGATTAGGATTCGATGCCTACTAGACTATCATTATACTGGGATTAGATGGGTACTAGGCTTGTACTAGACAAGGATTTGATGCATACTGGCGTTATACTGAGATAAGACTGGTTTTAAACTGACACCAAATTAGGATTTGACTGCCATTAATCTGGGACTACACTGGTACCAAGCTAATTCTAGGCTGGTAATAAGCTGGTATTGTACTCATTTCAGACTGGTTCTTGGTGGGTACTTGGCTGGCACTAGACTAAGAATAGCCTGCAACAAAACTGGTGCCGGACTGGAATTGGACTATCTCTGACTGCCACTAAGGTGTAATTAATCTATACTAAATTAGAGCCGGATCTAGGCTGGTGTTAAGTGATGTATGAATCGATTTATCCGACTCATAATGGCAGCTCATAAAATAATGCCATGGCCGATGAAAGAATCTAGTGAGAACTGGTTGCTGCAACAAGGAGTTTTAGTTTGTCGTTAGATCAACTGTCAGAGCCAAATCAGCAGTGCTGTTGCTGGAGGATATGAATTTTCTTTTCAGATATCACCAGATTGAACTCTGTGTGAAATTTCGCTCCTAAAGTGTGTTCACACTTGAGAGCTGTGGAGCGATATTCCTCATCAGATTCCATTAAAGCAGCACTAGGTAGAATTTTTAACTTAAAATTACAGCTTCAAAATAACTGTGATGTTCCAACCAGCTGTAATAGGGAGAATAGAGTCTCTGTTGTTGCTGCTCCAGGCTCAGCAGTGCACAAACTGCACTATGATCTTTTGGAGGAGGGTAGGAACTGCACAAGAATGGGGGGAAGGACATGACTCTGTCAAGTCTTGGTTAACAGCTCTGTTTTCATTGTCCACTTTTCTGTTTTTAGAGCATGCTATTTGCATTAGAGTTTTCGTCTGACTCGTGTGAGTGAATTAGTGAGTGAGTGATGATAAAATGAACAGATCTGATTGTCCTGTGTGATATTTACAATGAGTGCAATTGGTTGATGAGGGTCTTGTGCTGTTTGCCTTCTAAAGTAAATATTGAAAAATATAAATCTGTCAAAATGAAATAATACTGAACAGTTTATTCCTTATAGGTCCAGGTCTGTATAGGATGCCTGGGCCAGAGCAGGTAAAAGTGACCCAAATCTGATCTTGTTCTGCTATTCACACGCTGTATATGATGTAATCCATGACTGAGATCAGTGTGAACAAATCACATGCCCGAACTGACCCGCGTTTACAAAAGGATGATGCTTCATGCTCTGACCAGAAGGAAATGTTCTTTTTTTTTTTTTTTAATGATTTCTATGTGAAAACAGAAGATAAAGACTTCAAAAGAAATTTTAAACATGAATCGATTCCAAGTCAGTGATTATATGTTGGTCAGGCGTATGGATGGTTCTTTTTCTGTAAGTGCAATTTCCAGCATCTCTCACAACCACGAGGTTTCCAAAAGAGAAAGAGACAAGCACAAAATGGTTTTAATATTTCCATGATCCACGTTTGAGCAGTTCCATACTGACATGAATAAGGTCAAATTGATCAAGAACTACTAAGAAATAACTTCTTTTTGTTTGTTTTTTTTAAAAAGCATTTAATGCCAATTTCCACATGTTTTATTTTCTTATAAACGAAAGTGTTTTCGCACATTTTTTCATTTCTATTCCTTCAGCAAACACCTCAAATTAAAATGAAAATGCTTTGGACCTGAGTCCACAGATCACTCTTAGCATGCATGGATTGATGTAAAAGACACACATTAATTCCGATCTGGCTGTTAAGAAAGAGTCATATTGCACAGATCGGATGTAGATCGATTTGTATTTTAGCAGCAATAGAAATGCTTCAAAATGACTTACAACTTGAATCTTTTTATATTGACTTCCACTGGAATTTAAGAAGATTTTTGTCCTCTTATAAAGTTACCCTTTTGGGGATACATGTTTTCTTTGAACAGCGATGATAGGAAAGTGGCCCAAAGATTCAGTTTGATTTTTGCTACTCACACAACCCCACACACATAAGAAAACATCAGATGTGGGCCACTTTTACCTGCTGTGTGAACGTAGCCTAAGCGAACTCTGTTTTAGAGGCTTTAAAGTCTCCCTGTAACATCACCCTCCAGATCGGGACCTTTTATCACAATATTAATGGCTGTGTTTACCTCAGAATGAGCTGAAAGTTATAAACTAAATCTGCCTTTTATCTCTTCTGATACCTTTTATCTCATCAGTACGATGCTCGACACGCTACACCTCACTAGACTTACTCTCCACTGATTAAAAGCTTGTTTATCTGTGTTGCTGCAGTAGCTGTGGCTGAGTGTCAGTGTCTCCTGAGCTCGCAGTTTCTCATGGCCCCATGATGAGTCTGTGTTTGCTCATCATCAGAGCAGATTCATCTCGGGGTCGTCATGCGGAGCCCTGACACTTCTGCTCAATCTGTGTGGATTAATGTCTCTCTTGCGTATAATTGTAATTCAAAAATGCATTCTCCCACTATTTTGTAATTTTATGGTCACTGTAGCTTAGTATTAAACATAACAAGTACTAATGCATATACTAATACATTCACGATCATGATCATTGAAATCCCCATCCTTAAATTGTCTAAACTGAAACTCACATGTTTTTTTGAAAACAATATTATCCCCAAGAACAGAACAAATCTTTACAAAAACGTATTTTTTCACCTAATACCAGCATTTTGTTCCCTTTAAGTAAAGACCTATATACATTATAGGGGTCTGAGTTTATGGCTGCAATTTCATATCACGATACTGGCATATTACAGTCACAGCATTAAAATGTTGTCCTGTTGCATAGCTTTGTGTATTACACTGACTCATTTCACAAGTATAACAGTGAAAAATCAAATGTACATGACTTTGCACTGTCCATAACTACAGTGAATCTGCCAAGACGTGTTTAAATCCAAATTTTGATTCTTTGAATTAGAGCTATATCCATGATGCCAACAATGCTACCAAATGCTGGAAGTGAATAGTCACCCAAATAACTTTTGTAAAAAACATGCCTACAAGCTCCTCTCAACCAGCTCATACCTTATCCATTGCTGAATGAAGGCACAACAGACAAGTTGATTTATTTCATGATGCTGTGGGGCTCTGTGTGAACCGTAAAACCAGCAACATTTCACAGCATAGATGGAAATGAGACACTTCTGGATTAACTAGAGTAGTGACATGGGTTTATAGGTGTAAATAAGGTCCATCCGTCAAATTTCACTAAAAGTTTATTAAAAAAAAAAAAAGCTTATCCTCTTATTTTCAAGCAACCATGTATTTACAAAAGTTGCTTGGTTGACTAGTTGCTTCCAGTGTTTGTTAGCAACATTAGCCTCACGTTAGTCTGGAGTGAGTGGAAAATCCTGTACATTGGTTTTATTCTTTTTTACACAATGTTGAACAAAAACGGATTCTCTGCAATTCGATATCTTCGCAATTTTCAAAGTCAAACAATTATACTGAAGGTGACCCTCATTTATTTTATTTATTTCATTCTTTATTATGTTTATTTTGTAACAGGGACCATGCACAAATTACGTTAATTTCTGAGGAGAAAATATGCTTTGCACAAGGGTTGGCTAATAAACTGATTTCCATCTGCAGTCCCTGGGTAGGTACAATTAATTTACCCCATTCAACACAAATGCATACAAAAATAAAACACCTCATCATTTATCATCTTTGCATGTCGTTCTTTTGAGTTATTAAGAATTTAAAAATTAAAAATAAGAAAAATCCAAAAACAACAGGTCGTGATTACATTAATGCAAACATGATAGATTTTTTAAATCAGTTTTTTGTTTTATGAGGAAATTTCTTAAAATCCACATTAACTTTTATGTCCATAGGTAGTGCGTTCCATTGTTTAATATCCTTGATCGAAAAAAGCAGATTGTGCAAATTATTTATGGTGTAGCCAAGATAATGTATAGACTATAGAAAAAGAAACAAACAGAAACAGTTCATATATTATAAAACAAAAAATGAGCAAATAATAATTAAATGCAAAATAAATCTAATTTAAATGAACTGTAGCAGTCGAGTGGCAGAGCGAGAAAAAGAGATATGAATGGAAATATAAAGCATAAGACAATAATTAAGCAGTAACTAAATATAATAGTTAAAAATACAAAAAAAAATCCCCTGCAATGTTGATATGTGATTGATAAATCATTCATCCCTGGACCAGATACAAGTCACTGAACCGGATGAACACGCACTCCTCCCTCATCCCTCACTCCTTCCTGAAACCTGACACTTTTTTGGGTGGGTTTCTGCAGCAGATGGACTTTAATGTTCTCTCTAACCCTTTTCTCACTTAAAGCATCACCAGAACTCTCACTTTGAGAATGTTTAAGGTTGGTTAGGAATGACGGGTGAATGCAGTGTTAGTTGTTTATTCAAAATTAAAGAGGGATGAGTTTCGACTGGATGAGGTTAACCTTCAGTTTCTGTTTGTTTCAGGATTGTTGATACGACCTAAAAAAGCCTAAACAACCTGGAGGCAGTGCGAACAGTAACCATATTTTGTCGTTGATATTTTTTTCACAGAAATAATTTGTTACATGGTATTGTCATTTTAAGACTCATTTATGCCACTGATATAAATATAATAATATAATTGCATGTTAATGCAATTACACCGCTTTAAGGAGCAATGCACTTTTAGTAAAAACATAGTTATTATGAATATTCAGACATTGGAATTAGAATATATATTATGTATAAATATTCTAAATAATAAAACCACAGTTTTTAAACAAATCCACATAATGGCTCCAGAACAGAGAGAGCAGAGAAGACCACAGACAGAACAGAGCAAGTGGCTAAAACTCTGGATATGTTTATTTTTCTGTAAAAACACATACAGTAAACACAATTTTACGGGGTTGGTAGCTAACCGCACCAAAATTTGCATCGCCGATCCTCCATCCCTGATTTAGCTGTATCTGAGGAAATTCAGTAAGTTCTGGGCATAGCTGTGAAGTAAAATACATATGGAATTTATTATATTTAAATTCTTCTATTATATTTCACCCTTAAAGGTGCTCCATAGGAGAGTAACACTGACTTATTTTTGCTGTTTCCAATCACTTAAGGTGGAAATATCTCCAAACTCGGTAGACGACTAACTGCATTACAGACAGTGCTACAAAACGAAACGGGTCCAGTTGCAAATGAGTTTCTGTGGTCATTCAAACAGTGAATCAAATCTTACAGAAAAGTTACAATTCAGACACCTACCAATAACCGTCAGTTTTCTCCCTAAAACACATCATTCCACCTTGAAAGATGCGGAGCTTAGAGCTGTGTTTCTCCACAATCCTAGACGTTTCCTTTAACTACTGTACATTAGTTTGATTTGGCGATGAGCTAAAATCAATATAGGGAAAGTGATATTTTTAGAGATGTTTCTTCAGTTTTTTGAGCAGATAAAAACCCCTCTGGGCTGAGTCGGGGTGCTGAAGGGTGGAGACTAATGTTCTGGAGTCCACAGACATGCAAACTGTGCCAGGCTCAAGTTTCTCCAACACACTTGTGTTACTCAGAATGGTTTAGTTTTCACAGAGATTCAACAAAACTAATGATAGAAGTGAGCTGAAGTTTTCTTTATATCCCTCAAAGTATCACTGCCCAGAACTGTTATAATATTACCTGCAGGATTAGTAGATTATATCCACAACCAGAACTTACTGAAAACCCCTTGTGCTGAATCTCTTGTGACTGTAAGTTTTACCTGCTGTAAATGGGTGTATTTTAACCTCCTGAACACAAGAGTCTGTGGAAACCATGAAAATATGCTTTACCTGAGACTCTGAATGTGTTTGGGGTTAATTCAGCCATTTACAAGACATCTACAGGCCTGATTTGGATGTCCTCTTCTTCTTGTGGTGGTTTATCACCAGTAAATATATTTTGAAATATTGTGACGCGTAAACAAGGTTTACACAAACAACCAGAAAGGTCACACTTTGCTCAATCAGAGTTCTCTGGTGATGCTGACGGTAACCCAATCTGTCACACAGTGTTTTCATATTGCTTCACTGAAGTCTGTTTTACCTCACTGAGCCCAGACTTTTCTCTCAACCGGAGTTCAGCTTAAACCATGAGGGGGAAATGTGGGGAAAATGTTTATCTGTGTAATCACACTGTTTATGACTTAGTTTGGTTTTACAGTTTACATACAATTATTTTCTCACAATTAAAATGGTACTCTCAGGGATAAACAGACTGGGGTTTGGTCAGATTTCCATTCTGAGAAATTAATAACAACTAAGAAATGTAAAATTAAACTTCTTTCCTTACATTAATTTTCAGATTTCTTAAAAAATAAAACTTAAATCACCCCAGGGCTGTGAAGTCCATATCTGTAACCAGTGCAGGTTACACTGTTTATTACAGTGTTATTGCTTGTTCAGTAATTTTCACAGGAGGGTGTGTGTGTGTGTGTGTGTGTGTGTGTGTGTGTGTGTGTGTGTGTGTGTGTGTGTGTGTGTGTGTGTGTGTGTGTGTGTGTGTGTGTGAGTGTGTGAGTGTGTGAGTGAGTGAGATATTGACCATGTGAGTGTGTGAGAAACTGTCCATGGGTGTGAGAGAGCGAGTCAATTTGTGTCTGTCTGGGTGGGTGTGTGAAACTGTCCACAGATGTGAGTTTGTTAGTGACATGGTGTGTGTGTGTGTGAGAGAGAGAACCTGTCCAGGGTGGGTGTAAGTGACTGGGTGAGTGTGTGAGTGATTGAATGAATGTGTGTGTGTGAGTCTGGGGGGTGTGTGTATGTGTGTGTGAGATACTGTCCACAGGTGTGAGTGTGTGAGAGACTGGGTGAATTTGTTGCTCTGTGATGGACTGGTGCCCTGCTGAGGGCGTGTTCCTGTGATTTCCAGTGGGCCCAGGACAATGAAAGATGGATGTTTGAGCGAATGAACAAAGCTTCTGGAAGGTTTTAAAGCCTTAAAGTTTGCGGGGTGATCTTTGATTGTGTTTGATTGGTCTACACTCATCAGTTGGTGTTTGAGAGAGAGAGAGAGAGGTGCACTGTTGCAAAAATTGTAATGTAAGAGCGATACATCTTTTCAATAAGCTATAGTTGCTGTGTGAGAGAGATGGAGAGAGACAGACAGAGATTTAGAGTCTGCTGACTCCATACGTTTCCCTTGTGATCAGTTCTTTTGCGCTCCTCCCTCACTTAGCAACCACTGTTGCTCTTGGAAACACACACACTTACTTCAGTAACCTAAACCTGTTTATTCCGGCAACTCTTCCCCTTGTTTCGGAAATGAACCCCTCTGATTTCATTAGTGACGTTTGTAGCGTTAATTTTGACAAATCACTACTGATAAAGCAAATGGCCACAGGCGCGAGAGTCGCTGCCGTATTGACGCCCTTTATCCTCAGACCAAAGTACGCAAGGGCGAAACAGCAGCCACTGAGAGGCATTTCAGGAAGATTTGATGGCACTCAGCCACATGAACTCATCCACAGCTCCGCAGCATTTCCAGCAACATAAATATGTTTCTGGACCAGAGAATTTCGTTCACCAGATGGAACCAAATAACAGTGGGTTTTTTACTAGGAACTGTCAATGCGTCCATGAATCAAGATGAAGAAGCTCCAAAAAGAGCTCAGAGCCTGAAATAAAGCTTTATGGGACAATGGAGCTGGATATTTATGGTCTGTTATAGAAATAAATAAAGAGAAATGAAACAGGAACCTGCTCCATCTGAGTGCGTGTTTCCGGGGGCTGTGTTTAGTGTGGGATGAGCCACGTTTGTTACTTTTCTCCACTGTTCAGAAGCTTCACAGGTGTTCTGACACCCCCTTGTCTGAGTCTGTCCAATCATAGTGCTAGACCTGTGTTCATGTGAGAGCTTCAAACAGCAAAACAGACTAAAGGAGTAGCTCTCTGCTTATTAGAGGTGGTTTCTACCAATTTTGAACACAATGTGTATATCTAATTTAAGTGATGGACCTATTTGGGTTTTACAGGTTATGTAGGGTGTTTTTTTTTTTTGTTTGTTTTTTTTTGTTCTCACTCGCTCCCTGAATACAATTCAATTAAAATAATTAAAAATACTAAATACTACTACTGGGCAGCACAGTGGTGCAGCAGGTAGTGTTGCATTCGCATAGCTCCAGGGTCCTGGGATTGTGGGTTCAATCCAGCTCCTCTGTCTGTGAGGAGTTTGTTGTGTTCCCCTGGGTGCTCCAGTTTCCTCCCACGTTGGTTAAAAAGAAAACACCATGTTGATAGGTGGATTGGTGACTCAAGTGTCCATAGATGTGAGTGAATGTGTGAGTGATAGACTCATTGTTGGGGGGACTACAGACAAGTAATAATTGGGGGAAAATTTGTCAAAATTTGGGGCTAAAGAAAAATAAAAATTAAATGAATAACAAATTCATTCATTCATTATCTGTAACCGCTTATTCAGTTCAGGGTCGCGGTGGGTCCAGATCCTACCTGGAATCATTGGGCGCAAGGCGGGAATACACCCTGGAGGGGGCGCCAGTCCTTCACAGGGCAACACAGACACACACACTCACACCTATGGACGTGTGTTTTTGGACTGTGGAAGGAAACCGGAGCACCCGGAGGAAACCCACGCGGACACGGGGAGAACACACCAACTCCTCACAGACAGTCACCCGGAGTGGGAATTGAACCCACAACCTCCAGGTCCCTGGATCTGTGTGACTGTGACACTACCTACTGCGCCACTGTGCCGCCCTTAAATGAATAACTGTAATACTTTATTGTAAAATATAATATATCTGTATTATCTTTTATATAATGAGTATCGTCGGAACCCTGCAGCTGTCCTTTACACTGTGTGAAAATTTTATAAATAATGGACACAGAGAAACGCTCAAAGTTATCAATGTGAGGTGTGTGGTCTAATGTCCTCTCGTCATGTGAAGGAGATGGGATACAGAAGCCAAAAGCACCGCTCCTTTGTTTTTTGTGTGTGTTTGTTTATTAATGTGTGCTCTCTCTGTTTGTTTTGCAGGTGTGGGGAAATCATGTCTATTATTACAGTTCACAGACAAGCGCTTCCAGCCAGTGCACGATCTCACTATCGGTAAGAGCTTCCAGCATCATGTTCACCTCTTTATCACACAGGGGGTGTCCCCTCAGGCTCCACACAGATTACTGAGAGAGGGGGAAAGGACCATCTTAAAGACACTAGGGATGCTCCGATATGGGAATTCAGGGCCGGTGTTGATACGCAATAACTTTCAGGAGTTCTAGAACTAATTATCCAACATCAGCACCTGTTTATAACTCAATGCCATTAAATGCTCACAGAAGTGTTCCAGAAGCTAGTGTTAAGTCATCCTGGACGAGTGGTGGGTGCAGTGACCTGCAGTGATGGGAGGAACACGACCCACACTCCTGATTAATGCCCCTTGTTTCATAAGGAGTTGTGATCTCCATAAATATTTGGACAGATGGTGTGTTTGGCTGCTGCAGCAGGTTTTAAAGCCCCCTCCCCCCACCACTATACACACACACAGACACACCCCACAACAAAGACACACTCTACACCCCTCCCACCACAAGCTCCCCTGGGGCTGGTGATGTCATCACTGGAGACACCCTATCAAATGTCATGCTTTACACACACTTATCTGGCATCTCTGGTGCTGATAAAATCTCGCCGCTAAACACAGAATTATGCGGGATATGTAGAGGGTCAGAAGCAATCAGACAGGTTCTGAGCGCACTTTAAATTTCTCTGAAAGAATGATTCAGTCCCCAAAGCGCAACACTGCTGTGTTTTAATCTGGAAAGACCAAACAATACAATATATATATATATATATATATATATATATATATAAAATCATAGACAGGATGTAAAATATCCTATGCCAATCCATTAGAGCTTCACATAGGGCCCACCCCACTCTCTTCCTACCAGCAGCCACACAATTTCCATTGTTCCAATCCTACAGCTACACCCTATGGTTGCTGTGGCCGTTTATAATCCGATCAGCAACCAGCTACCCTTAACATCTACGGTTAATCATTGAGCCCATCACATGAGTACCCAAACCACCCACTGCATCACTAGCTCTTCACAGGGGTCATCAGGTAGGCACCTCCCCTCGTCAGTGTTTCACTGAATTAAGCCCACAACACCTCCAGAAGGCTCAACAGTGAAGTGTGGCATCCCAGACCCACCCCCCTCCAAGCCAGCTTTGCAGTCATTCCATGACTCTGTGTGTGTGTGTGTGTGTGTGTGTGTGTGCGTACACGCAAACGCGCGCACATACAATATAAAGTACAATATAAATAAAAAATATATTAATCTTTTAATAACAGCAGAGTAAAGTTTATTTTTCTGTTATTAATTTACTAAGATTATGTAAAATATGTTAAGCAATAAATATGGACATGTTGTTATATATATTATGTACTACATCATTTTATATTATATTTTATTGTACAAATGATGTAAATTATACAATATTCTTCTTCTGCATTCTTTGTTTGCCACTGTTCACACTGTGCATTGAAGAAAGCACTGTGCTCTTTAATATTTCCAGAAAAAAAATGCTAAAATAACAATTGTTAGTAATTTCACCTTAAATGTACAGCTTTAAAATCATTGTGATGCCCCACTGTGCTGTAATAGAGAGAATAGAACCTCTGTCATTCTTTCTCTGGGATCAGCACTGCAGAAACGGCACTATATAACTTTTGGAGCAGGGTAGAAAACCAGTAGCAAACCTATAGGGTAGCCCAGGTGGAAAAATACCAAATCTTGCATAGTGTTGCTTTAAAAAGCATCAAACAAATATAAACAATTTCTAAACGTCTTCAAACTTATGCACAGAAAGAATGGAATCACATGGTTGATCTATGTCTCAGTGTACATTTACATTTATGACATTTAACAAATGTTCTTCTCTAAATTAACTTCAAAATTTGTAACCCTAATTAAAAATTAAACTAAATAAAGTTTTTTAAATTTTGTTTAGCTCCGTTAAAAACTGGGAAACTGCGTTTGGGTGTTTATGTCTGCATTTTTTTTTCTCTTTTTGGAGCTGCGTAATGGACTATACCACTTATTCCACACAGAAGGGGTGAACACAACCTAGAATTTACCGAAATCCATTATTTATAAATAAAGTATATATTTAAAGGACATTCATCAACATTCAAATACATAAATATGAATATTTACATAAATAAAGATCAATAAATATAGATACATGAAATGCCAATCTTAATCGCATGCTTGAATGACAGAAAATATATAGCGAACCTTGTGCGACCCCTCTTGGCAGTAAGTAGAACGGTCTTGAAAGGCATGAAGCTCAGAGAGAACCTCAGCGCTTTTAGGTAAATGTGGTCACCCCTCCTGAATGGGATAAGTGGTACAGTCCATTGTGCCGCTCACAAAAGAGGAAAACGGGGGAAAATGGTGCAAATGAATTCAAGCACGTAGTTTTACTGTTTGTCAGTTTTTATGGCACAAGACAATTTTTTACAGACACAGTTTTTTTTGCTTTTAGTTTGGGAGATTCAACAGGAATTTCAGAATGATGCGAGTTGCATAGACCCATTGAACAGCAGGCCTGCATTGATCTGCAGTGTTTTAGTCAGCTGTGTTTTGCACTACACCAACCCTTGGATTAGAGCTGAACGATTTGTGGAGAATCTCTAATCACGATAATTCTGATATTATAATTGTGATTATTTACAAAGTTGAATCGGGTCTGTGTTTATAACTATATAAACACAATTTTCTATAAGACCAATCAGATCTGGCTTTAATTCAGTTTGCTGGATGAGAGGTTACAGACAATAAATAAATGAATGAGAGTGTCTGTCAGTCAGTTGTGGTTGTGGTCATGTCCACAGCGCAGTGTCCAGCTGTCTCTGATTGGTCTAATTGCATCATAGAAGCTAAATCCTGAAAGTTCAAACCCTATTAAGATATAGTTCTTGAACACGCAGGCAAGAATGAAACCTGCAGCAAGGAGATTTGAAACTGCACCCTTCAAACTGCGATTTTGATGTGTCACATGTTGCTGAAGTGAGTGTGATTCCCATAACAATATTTGTTTATTATTAATAAAAATATCGCTCTAATACCATGCTGTGTTTCTTCTGTTCGCAGGGGTAGAATTTGGAGCACGGATGATCACTATAGACGGCAAACAGATAAAGCTTCAGATCTGGGATACGGTGAGTGTTCGGACTGATTAGAGCTTCAACAGAATAGTACATCGTAGATTTATTTACTCCACCTTAAGTACTGAAACACGTGCAAATGTAACTAACTTTTTCCTGCAGCTGTTGTATTGGGAATGTATTGGGTTTGGAAAAATGTATTGGGGGTTATGTACTTCTCAAACCACTAGCAGGAACATTAGGGCTGATTTTCAGATTTTAGTAAAAGTTAAATATCTTAACTTTCTTCAGTTTTACCCCAAGCTCTGGCCACAGTAAAACAGTACAATGGTGAAAACTTAAAATGCGTTAAAGGGGTAATATTCCCCCCTCTTCTCCGCAGTGGAACACAGTTCTCATTCTTAATTAATTGCTTGTGACCTGCTTTGTTCAGAACCCCACAAGCCCACAGCAGCATTCTCCCCCTGTCCAAACAATCCTGTTCAGAACATCCTCTTTAAGCGTCTGTTCCTTTAAATAATAATGAGCTGCTCGCTATTCACCTTGATCCGAGCACACAGCAGTGAGATACTCTGGTTTTTAGCCATTTTCGCTTGGTTCTCTTTCTTCTCTGTTCTCATTTTCTCCAGTTTTACTCAGTGCTCTTATTTCTCCACGCTCGTTGTGTGTTTTGCTGCTCTCACATTAACGTGGGTCCAGTGCTGTGATTAGACAGACCCAGATGAGGGGGCAGGGCAATTCTAAAGTCCCTGTACTTGACGTCAGAATCGGAGCAGAATCAGAACGGCTCGTTTTATCCAATGGTTTCTGACTTAGCGCTGAATGGGGTTTTTGTCGTCTTTAAATTGATGAGGGACAGTGGAGGCAGTTTTTTTTGTGGAGAGAGAAGTGGGAATGGTGTGAGACATTGTGGAAGTGTGACAGTTCGGTTTGTGACGATGGATGTTGAGGTCAGCAGCTGTTTCTCTAATGGAGAGGAAGTTCAGAATAATAGAAACAGCTGACAGCGCTGTCTGACTTTCACATGTTTTTAAAACAGGGACATAAACAAAATCACCATGAATAATTTAAAGGGCAGTATAAGACATTGTTGTTGTGTTTTTTTTAACCAAGTGTTCACTTGGTTTAGGCCAATATATTTATTTATATTTACATGCAAATATATTTATATATGTCCAAAGGTGTGTGAGAGTGTCAAACTGTCCACTTGTGTGTAAGAGAGAAACTTGTTGAATGTGTAAAACCGTCCACGTGAGAGTGTATGAGACTTGGTGTGTGTGTGTATGAGTATGAGTGACTGGGTGATTGTGTGAAACTGTGTGTGTGTCTTTGTATGAGTATGAGTGACCGGGTGATTGTGTGAAACTGTCCACAGGTGATTGTGTGAAACTGTCCACAGGTGTTTGTGTGAGTGAATGTATGGTGTGTGCCCTGGGTATATTACTGCCTCGCACCTAGTGACCCACCATGACCCTGATTAGGATGAAGTGCTTACAGAAGATAAATGGAAATGAATGAATATGTCTGTGTGATGTTTTCTGAATTGACACTGAGTAAGTTAATAGAATAGTGTAAACATATTTCCTGAGTCTCATTAACAGGAGCTTAATCCTTCACTGAAAGGGAACACAGATCCACTCCAGCAGAATTCTAATTTTGAAGTGTAGTGTGTTCTTTGCTGTAGCGTCTAGATCAGATCTGAGTGAACTCAAGCGTATGGTGATTATCTGATTAGCAGAGCAGTATGTGTTAGAACAGGGGAAAAAAACTGACGTCCCACCCACTGAGCAAACACCCTCGCATCCACTACAGTCTGCAACATACACACCACACTGCAAACTTTTGTAGACAACATGCATAATGAGGGAAATCCATCCACTTCATGGTCCACCCGCTCTGTCACTCTCTATTAGCCCTTTTCCAACCCCTGTTTTTTTCCAGCCCTGTTCCTGAACCTAATTTGGAAACATTTCTCATGTTTCTACCATAGTAAGACCTGTTCACACCAAGTACAGTTTATTGCACGAAAAAATTATTTTTTTAAATAAATAAAAATAAAATAAATAAATTAAAAAATTATATCTCTCTCTGCTCACAGTAGAGAAACTGCATCTGCAGGATTTTAGACAATGGGCAGACTCCAAATGCTGAAAAGTATGAACCGAGATGAGGATGTTGCCCTTTTCCTGCTCCATAGGTGGGGAATATTGACTTATTTTTGCTGTTTCAGATCACTTAAGGTGGAAGTGTCTCCAAACTCAGGAGACGGCTAACTGCATTACGTACAGTGCTACAAAACTAAACAACTCGAGTTACAAATTAGTTTCTATGGGAATTCAAACAGTGAATAAAAACTTATACAAGTTACACTTGATTTTGAATCATGGTGTGCTTCCGCTCATGTGCATTGGACAAATCAAGATTTGCTTTACCAATATGCTGCCTGGGAGAGTGTGATCCATACAGTCTCAGATAAAAGGTCCTGTATAGGTACATTATTGTCACTAAAGGTACAAGCAGTGTAATGTACCTTTTAAAGGTACAGCAGTGGTGTTAAAGTCCAGTTGTGTTCTCTAAAGTTTCATCACGTTCTTTTCTCCAGAAGGAGAGGGGCATATCTGTAATCTTTCATTATAGAACTGTGTCAAATAAAAGAACACTATATAAGTCCTGGAGATGAAATGGGCTCTATGCGGTCTTAAAAATCTACAATTATTGTAGAATTCCGACACAATTGTTTCATAACTCAAAGTACTGAATATGTACCCTTGAGGGTACCACCAGAGTGATAGTTTTTCTGAGAGTGTATTCTGCCTGGGAAAGCATGATCCATACTTGTCTGGGAGTGTTTTGTGGAGGAAACTAAAGGATGAGATGCACTGTTTTTGCTTAAGCTTGGTTGCTTTATTTTTAGCTGTTGTTGGTGGTAGGCATGCTGTAGACTACAACACAATCATTCAGTGTCTGTAACATGAAACTTGTATCCAGCATGGATTTACAGTTGCTCCTAAATACTACATCTGTAATAAACAGCAGCTTTCTGAAGCTAATAGTAATCTGAAAACGCTACACTGTGTGTTTGCACTGACCACTTTGGAGCAGCCTGAGCCTGAGCATGAGCCTAAGGTCTATGGAGCATTGCAGCGATGCTTCCCTGGAGTGATGGAGCCTTGTCTAATATCTTTGGAACTAGTTGCATCAATTTGGCTGATCTAAATCTGATTATTCGACATCAGCACCTGACCTCACTGATGGCACATTTCCACTCTATGATACCGACTCTGCTGGACTCTACTCTCTGTATTGGGTGTCGTCTCAAATCCCAGTCACTAACGGGAACAGCGGGCTTCGGAGACCACCACTACGGCGGCGGTAATGTTAAGCATTGTTCATGTTGCTTGGCATAGTGTGACGACTTTCTCTGGACGATCGGCGCTCTTCAAGGTTTACACATCAGGGTTTAGTCCCTACTCGGCTCGCTCTGAACCATGAGAGAACAGGAACTAAAAAAGAACCCACTTCCAAGACCAGATTTACCTGATGGAAAAAATTACTGATGAGTCTGATGAGTCTGCAAACTTTAGGCTATGTACTGGTGTCTTCCCTTGTTACCTGTCTCTATTGACACATTTGTTTATGTGACTGACACACCTGTACACTACACCTCCTGCTGTTTGTTTTCAGAATTCACACTGTCTATAATTTTGTGATGAGTTCAGCTTAAAGGGGCCATGTTATGAAAAAATCACATGTACGCTATATATTCACATTAATGTGTAGATCTGGAGCCCACCAACCCACACACAGTTTTCTGTGTGATGCCTAAGACAGAAAATGAGGGATAAAATGAGCCATTCTGATTCTTCTCAGCTTCTGATGTCGAGTGCAGAGAGTTTAGAATCTTGCCTTCTCGTCTGAGTCCAATCACAGCGCTGGACCCTTGTTTATGTGAGAGAGCAAAGACGAGGTTAAATGCTGCAAAACAGACACAACCAGCACAGAGAAATAAGAGCACTGAGTAAAAACGGAGTTTGTGGGTTTTTGACCAAAGCAGGTCACAGACATTTCATTAAGAACCAGAACTGTGTTCCACTGTGGAGATAAGGGGGAGTATGGCAACTTTAATGGACTTTATGCTGTACTGTAATGGAGTTTCTGCACATGCTCATTATGAAGGTCTCTGGACTCCTCTAGACATATGTAGAGAGGCTGTGCCAGTCGAGTGAAGAGTTCATTCATGTGCTAAAGTGGCCTGGAGCTGGATGTGTGATATTAGAGAAGTTCTGGGAAGTTGAACTAAGGCTTAATAGCCAGCAGAGGGAGCCACAGCATTAGGATTAGTGTGCTTGACTCAGTGAGAGTTTATCTTCATTCAAGTAAATGATATTCAGAATATTCTGTGCTGTATTTTCAATATAAATGTTTTCAGTAAACATTATATGTTCAATGTGGATTTAATAAAATATATCAGGAATTAAAAAGCTATGTGTTTTCTTTATAATCTTAATTAGTATTTTATATTCATGTGGCTTCCCCTGAGAGTTCTGATACTCCACCGCTTCCTACAATAATAATGTATGTACAATAATAATCTGTTTAGGAACAAATATTTTGCTCAATTAGTTGTGGTTAATTATGTTGTTAAAACATATGAAGTGCTTATTCATTATTATTATTTCATCTGACTTTTGTCAGCGTGTATGTGTATGTCTCTGTAATATGTGTGTGTGAGAGGTGTTACAGGAGAGATTTTGTGCGTTCTCTGGTTGTGTGTTTATTTCTGTATAGTGTGTGTTTCTGTGTGTGATGTAACAAGGAGATGTGCATTTTCTGGCTGTGTGTGTGTGTGTGTTGTAACGGGAGTGGTGTGTGTGTGTGTGTGTGCGCGCAAGTGTGTGATGTAACGGGAGAGATCTGCGTACACTGGCCTTCCTCTAACCTTTCACTGGGGCAGATGGCAGGCATAAAAGTGCCATTCATCATTTATTCACAATGGGCTCCATTAACTCTAATGTTAACAGCTGCCCCCGAGGGGAGAGGGGGGAGGGGGCGGGGGTTGATGAGGGTTAGGGGGTGGTGGGGGGCGTTATTGAATTCAAATGTGGCTTTTACTCCTGCCAGAGGGGGCCACTTGACCACAGCGCCATTTTGTGCCATGACAAAGATGCTGTTCAGTTGAATGGTGGCCACCGAGGCCTCTCCTGATTGGCCGGGTCTACTGCCTTGGCTGGGGAGTGAGGGATGCACTGTGGAACATGGGGTGTGTGTGTGTGTGTGTGTTTGGTGATGCTGGCTGCTGTTCTGTCACAGAGTGAGTGTTTTTTTCAGAATGAGTTAAAGGTGCAGTAAATAAATTGTACAAAACATTTAGTTATAACTGGTATGTTTTGCCTCTTAATTATCAAAGCTTAATATGATGTCACAACCTAGCCACCACACTAGCAACCATCTGCAACACGCTACCAACCAAATGGAACACCAAAACAACATCCCTAGCAACCACCTGAATAACAACTGCCATAGTAATCACCTTGAACACATTAGTAAATACCTGAAATATCCAGGGATAATATAACAACCACCTGAGTAACCAGCAACAGCCATAATTTGTGCCTCAAACACCTTGGCAACCACCTGAAATATCATAGCAACTGCCACGATATACACCCGGAACACTTTAGCAACCACCCCAAATACTATAGCAACTGCCATGTCTAGGGATGCACCGATCTGGTATTAGGATTGTATGTCAGTCCCAATATTAACAAAATTAGCTGGATCGAGTATCGGATAAATGGGCCAATCCATGGGACCGTTCCATTCACTTTCACATTCAAGTTATTTAAGCTACATATATTTTCTCTTTTTCACTAAATGTTTGCATGTTTAAAATGTCTGATTACTGATTGTGTTTGACCAATTTATTTGTTTATTCTCAGGTTCAGCTGCTAGATTTTATTTTGGATTTCTGTTTACACTAAATATTTAACAAAGATTACTGTTTGTGTGTTTGACAAAGTGAAGCAACATATTTTCATTTTTGGTTGATACATTTTATATATTTTAATATATTTCAAGAAGTTTGACTCTTTCTATTTTGAATGTGGTGCCAAAGTCATGCACAATTGTTCAAATAGTATTTTAGTACATTTATAACTGTTAAGTTTTAGTAATATTTAAGTCAGTCCTTATGCCTTAAATCTCTCCCAAAAGGTCAGGTATATGGTGTATTAATTCAAAAACGGTATCGAATTGGTATGGGGTATCGACCAATACGCAAAGTTTATGTATTGGTATCCGAACTGAAAAAGTTGGATCAGTGCATCCCTAGACATGACATACACCTTAGCAACCACATGGAATACCATAACAACTGCCAAAACATGCACCCGGAACACCTTTGCCACCACGTAAAATACCATAGCAACTGCCATAACAACCACCTGGAATACCATAGCAACTGCCACATAATACCCCCGGAACACCTTAGCAACCACACAAAATGTCATAACAAACACCTGGAACACCTTAGCAACTACATGGAACATCATAGTAGCCTCGTTTGTAATCACATCTAATACCTTAGGAACCAGCAACAAACATCCTTAACAACCACCTGAAATAACTCAGGCTCTGTTAGCAGCCACAGTCCCTTTGACGAAGGTCTATGGGAGCGCCATGGTGTGGCCCCGGGGTCACTGCTGGGTGAAGACTGATGGGTCTGAATGTGTTTGTGATTTCAGGCTGGACAGGAGTCCTTCCGCTCCATCACCAGGTCTTACTACAGAGGAGCTGCAGGGGCCCTGCTCGTCTACGACATCACAAGGTAAGCCTACCATAACACTGCCTACATGTTCATTGCTCATTAAATGTTTGTAATTGAAGTGTTACGTTATTGCATTATCGTATACATTGTATCAGTGGAATCAAATGGTCTTCAAATGATAATTATATAGAGTAGGCCTAGTTAGATAATTAGAGTTGGATCTGAATATTGTTAAAGCAAAATTAGGTAGTATATTTACCTTAAAATTACAGTTCCAAAATCATTGTGATGCTCCACTAAGCTGTAACAGGGATAATAGAGCCTCTTTTGCTGCTACTCCAGGTTCAGCACTGCAGAAACTGCACTATGTAACTTCTGGAGGAAAGTAGAAACCAGCCCCATTCCCCCATTCAGAATAGTTCTTTAAAAATGAATTAAACTCTTCAACTGTAGGGGGAGCCTAGGAACTAAACTACTATATATTTATCACTGTTATTCCTGGGACAATATATTGACTGCAATATATATATATATATAATTATTATTATTATTATTATTATTATTATTATTATTATTATTGTGACAGGTCTGTAGAGTCTATAGAGCAGTAGATGTCAGGGTAACAGCTGTTTGAGAACAGAAAGAGGACTGATTGGATAAACTGTTCCTTTTCTGTGTTTGATTTGCAGAAGGGACACTTTTAACCATTTGACGACCTGGTTAGAGGATGCTCGTCAACATTCCAACTCCAACATGGTCATCATGCTCATCGGAAATAAGAGGTAACCCTTCTTTCTTCCAGAATGATCAGAATTTCCTAACTTTTTCAGTTCAATTTTTCACCCCCTGCTGGTACACGTGATTCAGACTGTAAGGAAAACCCAGTCTCACTCCTGTTGGTTAATGTAAGTGTGTTTGTGGTATGTGTGACGTTTTTGAGTTCAGATTTCTGACCATATGAAGCTAAATCTCAAAATACACAATTACCTGTAAATTTCATTTAGTTTTTTGATTTGGTAAAAAAAATAGGATTTAAATCATTTATTTATTTATTTATGCTGCAGTCACATTGTAAGCTTCGTTCATTATTTCATATTTTTGCTCATGGGATTTGGTGGATCTTGATGGTTCACATTCATGAATGGCTTCCTGTATCTGTCTTTAGTGTCAACATTATCAGTCTCTGAAACAGCATATGCACACATTGATACTTTTATACACATTGACTCCGTCACCAACAAATATATATAAATAAATAAATATATTTTTGAGACGACTCATTGTATTGAAACTGGCAAAACAGAGGTGTTGATAGCTCATGTGTACCTCATATTGCTCGGGAGAACAGCAAAGAGCTCTTCAATTACATGACCAGGACGAGTAGCCAAAAATATCCAGACGGCTTCTCCTGCTGTTTAGAGAGATCAACTGAATCCAAATGTCTCCCTCCACACTATGTAGTGCACAGTGTATGTCATAATTTGTTTTCTGCATTTTCATGGTGCATATTTTATATTCAGCTATATACTTCACATCTTTCAGTTGAACAAGGTTGCTGTCTGTGTGTAGTAGTTTTAGTTTTTTAATATTTGAAGTGTAGGGAGGATGGTACTATTTGGGATACAGTTCGAGCTTCTTCTCTATTGTTGAACAGATCCTAACTGCAAAGTCCATAACAGAATTATTCAACAATGCTTTCAGCAGTGCTTTACAGTTAGGGCGGCCGCCTTGACAACGTCATCCTCCCCCCTCCCCCCAATTTGTTTCGTGCAATTTGTTCAGTTTTATATCAAATCTTCCGAAGTGCTTGCGCATGGCTTTCAGATTCATTTAATGCGTCACAAACACACTTTCTGAAAATTACAATCCAGTGTTTAAGGCAAGCTGTGTGTTGTCTCTGAGTTTGTCCGTGGCTGTGTGTACACGAAGTCAGAGCATGTGCAGCCCATTCGTGAACCAATTCGCCACGTGATGATGATTCACTTATCAAAACGAGGGAGGTATTTGTGACGTATGTGTGAGTGCTGTGTCAAATTTCTGTTCTGTGTCTTTAAGAAAATGGGCAAACATTTTTGTGCATTTAAATGAGCCACAGGGAGGGGGCACTGTGGGAGCTCACTGACTGGAGATGTGACAGTCTGGAAAGAGGTAGCCTACTGCAGTTGTGAGTTGGGCGCTGAGCTTGGGTTAAGGGAGGAAGAAAGACGAAAACACAATATACTCAGAAGACCCTTCACTCGATTTTGTGCTCACAGGTTTGTTTTGAGCCCCAGTTTGCTGGAAAATTATGTGCTGTGGTGTGCTAATCCAAATGCCTGTTAGCTGACCAGCTCTTCTTCCACACAGTGTAGAACCGTCTTAGTTTGCTTATTTTCAAACTCTTATCTTCCTCCAAAACCAGTCTAAGAAACGTTTTTTTTTTTTCCTAATCGTCAACATGTGTGTTGGTGTGCACTGTCGGGCTGAGCTAAAATCCACCACACAAACACTCAGAAAACCCTTCTTTCGACTTTGTGCTCACAAATATAAGGCTCAGTGCAGCTCGACCGTGCACCCTCCCCACGGTAATATCTTATACCCCAATAAAATTTTGAGATGTATGTTGGTAGGACAATGTGGATACCGCCCATCCCTAAATCGCATACACATATGAAAGAGACCCAAATTTGATTAGACAAAATCGGATTCAGTGTGTCCACACAGCCCTGAAAAATTCATTTAAAAAAATCACATTTAAGGCAAAAAAAAAAAAAAAAAAAATCAGATTGAGTCACTTCAGGTAATGTGAGTGCAGCCTTTCTGAAGTGGTTTAGAGGATTTTAAGAAATGGGGTGAATTATCTTAATTTTCCTTAACAAATTTAAATTAACAGTGGTAATTGGTGTCTGTTACTGTCACATTACACAGGAAAAGCACTGACACAAGGTAATTAAATTCCCATCAGTGAAAATCCCTGTTACTGTGGCATAACAAAAACGATTTGGAACTATTTCAAGAAAACCAAGCTTCCATTTACGTGGCTCTATCACAAATAAGAGTGAGGCCATGTTGGTTGGAAGGTCCCTCTATGTTACGATGCGCACTGAGCTGAGATTTGTTTGTGTTTACAGTGATTTGGAGTCGCGGAGAGAGGTGAAGAAAGAGGAAGGAGAGGCTTTCGCCCGGGAGCACGGCCTTATCTTCATGGAGACTTCAGCTAAGACTGCGTCAAATGTAGAAGAGGTAATGAATCATTCAGATTTTCAGCCACAGGTTTCAGGTCCACCTTAAAATTGACATTTTCTCCCTCTTTTCCACAGTGAAATACAGTTCTGGTTCTTAATGAAACATCTGTGACCTGCTTTGGTCAAAACACCACAAGCCCCGTAGCGTTCTCCCCCTGTCTAAACAGTCCTGTTCAGAACGCCCTGCCTTTTTTTTTTTTTTTTTTTTCTTTTTACTCCAAAACACATTCGTTTCATTAGTTTACACCCACCTACAAAATTAAACCACCGACTAGAGAGGTTAATGACAGAGATGTTAACTGGTCATTTTTTGCATATCTGAGTCAAGTCTCAAGTCTTTGAGGTGCAAGTCCAAGCCAAGTCTCAAGTCTCTCATCACGAGTCCAAGTCTGAAGTCTCTTATGGTTAAAAAGCATGAATGCAATCTCTTCCGGCCCACATTACTGCATTGCTATTTCTTAAGATTTTAAATCATGTACAGTACTGTCGTTTTTAAAGTATATTTCAGTGCAATGTGTAGAAACCCACAAAAAAAACCCTTACAAATTCTATTTTGCAATATTTGAACTATTGTTTTCTGTTTCTAGCATCCTTTATGACTCATTATTATCTGGATTTGTAGCTCAGGCATCTCATCATTCTTCAGTGTTTGAAGAAAAAATAAAACTATTGTAAGTACAGGCCTGTGCGGGACCGATGTTTAATCACGCTTTACGTGACGGGCTACACTGAATAATAAAGAAGATTACGTTTGTTGCAGCACGACTGGTGGAAACAAAAAGAAATCCGCGGTTGCCTCACTAAACAAACAGCAAAGTTATACATTAAAAAAACAGTTCTAGTAATAATAATAATAATACATTATATTGCACAAAGAATGTTCATGAGTCCCAAATTTCGAGTCCAGGTTGAGTCCGAGTCATTTGAAGATGAGTCTCAAGTCGAGTCTGAAGTCACTGTTTGAGCGACTTGAGTCTGAGACTTGGACTCGAGTCGCACTTGAGTCCTCATCACTGGAATGACACTGATTATCGGGTTACAGCACCCCCTGTTGGGGGTATATCAGGCAATGAGTGCATGGTCAGTTCTTGAAGGTCAATGCAAGGATCTGAGGGCCACACTGTGATGGTTATAATCTTGTAGTCAGTCTCCAGAACTCAGGTGTGTGGGCTGTTCCCACTGTGCAGTGGTCAGTACCGACCCAAAGTGTTTAGAGGAAGGATGAACCATGAACGGAGACAGGGTCCTCACACTGGGAACACCCTGAGAAAGTTCTGTAGACACTAACCAAAACATAACCATCACAATGTAGCCCTCAGACCCTTATACTGACAATTTCTCCTGCTCCAGCATCGACTTCAAGAACTGAGCGTTCACACACGCCCTGACATTACTTCTCCTCGACAGGGGGCGCTGTAATCCGATCAGTGTTACTCACTTTACCTGGCAGTGTTTTCCATCTTGTGGCTGATCTGTGTATACTATTGCCTGCATTGTACCGTAACTCTTCAAATACACGTTATTAAATATTCTAAATATGTTTTCATTCACTGTCCGGTTTATTTTCTTTCTCTTAGCCTAAATTTAATAATATGGCACGTCACTGTGACACGCCCTGTGGCACAGGGGTCGGGAGTGTTTGGGTGGTGATTTGCGGTTGATGTGCAAACACACACACACTCTGAACACAAGGGAAAACAGCCTCATTGTGCTCAGTGGGAGGCGGCTGAATTTGAGCCGAGAGACGGCTTTAAAAAGCGGAGGCGTTAATTTGCGGCCGACCCTCCTTCCCTCCCTCCCCCTCCCTCGGCTTACCCCTGTATGATTAATTTGTCTCATTAGTGTCGTGTGAATTCTCCTGACCCCTCCCCCCGCCCTTTTATGACTTTTCAGTCTTCTATTTAAAGCTCATGAATATTCATAGAATTCCTGCCACGCTCATACAGGCTCCGTGTGGGAGAGAGCCGCGCTCCTACGGCTCCAGCTTCTCCGCTTGATTGTTTTATATCAAGATGAATGTGTGTTAAACATCTTTTGGGTCTCTTTGAGGGTGGGTCCAGGATCGTGGTCCAGGTTGAAAAAGCTAGTGATGTATTTGAAGAGCTTCGTTCTGAAATACATGTATCTCAATGCAAAGAAATATGGTGCAAAACACATTTGGTACATTTAATACACACGGTTTTAATAATACAGGTGTTGTTCATATATATATATATATATATATATATATATATATATATATATATAAAACGGTAAAACTATACTCTCAGCAGGGTTATTCACAGGGATGCTTTTGATTTATTTACATGTTGGTTGTTTTAAATAAGCAACTAACTTTCTATTATATATTGCAAAATGTTGTTATATTTGGTTAATTATATGTGATAGAAAAGCTCAAAAAAATAATAGGTAGAAAGGACAGAAAGGACACTGTTGTTGATGTGATGCAAGTATGTGAGAAATACTGTCCCTTGTGGTGCAGTTCCTAACAATGAGTGAGCATGCGACTGAACAAACAAACAACCAAAAAAAAGTGGATTTTTAATTTACTTTATACTTACATTTACAAAACAGAAAAAAAGTTGTATAGTGCATTGCCATTGAAAATGTTTAAAAGTGTCTTTTAAAGGTGCACTAGGCAGTTTCCCCAGCATATGTATGTTATTGTAGTTCATGTAGCTAGCCACTAGCTATCCCCAGTCCTGTTCGGTGCAATAGTGACTCAATAGTGCAATAGTGAATAGGGTATTTTCAACCACCACAGCTTGTAGAGTGCAGTTTTTCATACAGGTTTTCTCAGTCCCAGAATGCACTTGTGCTGATTCTATTTTGAACTATTTTTCATCCTTTTCTTAATATTTACAATTCATTTGTGATAGTTTAATATAAAATCACATTACACACTGCACCTTTAATGACCTGAGTTCTACTTTCTGTCTTGTATACCTGCAGTAGCAGGTTGCAGTTGGAGGGACTTTATTCTAAGATCCTGGGTGTTCACAACACTGCCCTCTAGCAAAGTGGATGACCAATACTCCCTTTTGTCTGGTTATTTTTAAAGGGTTATTCCACCCAAATATTACTGTTTTCTAAATGCTTAGTTTTAAACACGTTTAAGTCTTATTACAACCTCAATGGTAATTTAGTTAGAAGATATTCAACATAATTTTTAGTGGCAAATATGGAATGAATACTGTAGTAGTGCTTTAAAAATATATTATAAAATTAATTTAAAGCAATATTTGAATAATATGTGACATTTTATGATAATAAAAAAGTAGATACTAAAGTATTTTATGCCTCTCCCTGTAAGTCATGAGGTCTGTAAGTTTTCTAACCATCAGGGGGCGCCGTTACTCAGCCATAAACACAGTTCCTGCGTAAAGCCTTGAACATCTGTCAAGATAATCTGTATCATCCCTTTAATTTATTAATAGCTCATGATACAGTGGATTAGACTGTGACACACACACACTACTCATACACACATTTATCTGTTTACAGTTGTTTTTGGAAATGTATTCTTTTAAGCACAAATAAATGAATTAAAAGCTACATTTTAAAGTCTAAAATGGAGGGTAGTTAAACGTTATTCCCTCTGCAGTGTCTCTGCTCTAACGACTGAGACCCAAATCTGTTGATTAGTGGGTTAGTGGAGCATTTGGCTGCTTAAGCGAAGTGTGAGATGGAGTTTTAATTGGTTCTTTCCTTCTCTGTCTGTGTGTTGTTTTCCAGGCGTTCATCAACACAGCCAAGGAGATTTACGAAAAGATCCAGGAGGGCGTCTTCGACATTAACAACGAGGTAATGGAGCAGACATGTAGATGGAGAAGAAGCACCTTCTGTCCTTTATTACAGGGTTTTTCATTGGTTTAACCAAGAGATCTGGGTCAAGGGATGTCCCACAGTGATCTGTTTACCTTAGTACAGGGTTCGCTCCCTGAACCTCAACCATGGGAGAGTCATGGATCCCTACAGAGCAGGTATGATTTGGGTGGTGGATCATTCTCAGTGCTGCAGTGACACTGACATGGCGGTGGTTTGTTATGCCGATTTTCCACTGCAGGGTCCCTACTCTTCTACGGCTTTTCCACTTCCTCATCAGGAAAATCTGGTTCTGCTACTGGAGCCGGATTCTTTTTTTAATCCCTGTTCTCTCGTGGTTCTGAGTGAGCTAAGTACAGACTAAACCGTGATGTGTAAACCTTGCAGTGCACTGAATGTTCAGAATTTGAGTAGTCACTCTAAGCCACGTAATGCAGACATCCAGCACAAACTCTCCATCTGTAAGATCTCCAGCTACAGCAGAGATCACATTTGTTGTTTATCCGACTCACAACATCAGCTCTTAAAATTAACAAGTGGATCAGACACAGCAGTGCTGCTGGAGTTTTTAAACCTTGTGTCCACTCACTGTCCACTCTCTGAGACACTCCTACCTCATTGGTCACCTTTGTAGATTTAAAGTCGGAGATAGTAGCTCTTGTGACGCGTTTCTTGATGTTTGTGGTTGGTGGGCTATTCCCAGTCCATTGACACTGAGGGGTTTAAACTAGTCTACAGTAAAACCTATTCTGCAGTTTGTTTTTAGTTTGTCAACTTCAGTTTAACCGCAGTGGTTTAAAGTGTGTGGTGTTAATGTAACCACGGCTGAAAGGTTTCAGTTTAAAGCTGGAACTCTGCAGAATGATATTAACTCCATGGCGTGAGGGATGAAGGAAAAAAGAAGAGAAAAGAGTGTTTCTGTGAGCTTCCACACACAGCTGTGAGCCCCTGCCAGTGCCTCACTAGCAAATACATTCCTCAGCTCCTCACTCACAGAAAGTTCAGCCTCTCTCTCTCTCTCTCTCTCTCTCTCTCTCTCTCTCTCTCTCTCTCTCTCTCTCTCCCCCTTCCTCCCTCTCCCTCTGTTTTACGGGAGTAGTAGGAAAAGTGGAAAGCGGAAGAATGAAGAATGTTAGGCACTGGGTCCAAAACCACATCAGCTGCTAGAAAATGTAGCCAAGGAATCAATCTCTCTCTCTCTCTCTCTCTCTCTCCCCCTCCCTCCCTCCCTCACCCCTTTTCTCTGTCTCTTGCCAAACCACATCAGCTGATGGAGACGGTGGCCAAGAGAAACCCTCACAGACATTAATAAATCAGATTTAAGGCAGTGTGGAGTTTCCTTTAAAAGGAGCAGGACATGAATGTGTGTGTGTGTTTATGAATGAATGTAGGTTTATATATGAGTGTGTGAATGTGTATGTGTCCATCCTGATGACTGTATATGCTACCTATATGTTAACACATGTTTTTATGAGTGTGTATGTCTTTGTGTTAGTGTACATTTATATATAATGTGTGTGTGTGTGTGTGTTAATACATGGTTATTTGTGTGGATTTATGCATGATTTTTTTTTTTTTTTGAGAGTGTGTGCTTGCATGTGTGTGTATCTACTGAAATAACTTTCTCCGTCAGAACTAAGGGAAAGTGAGAGACCATCTGATCTTTTTCAGGTTGATCTTTTTCCCAACCCTGCCCATTCCTCCCTCCAGGTGTGTTGCGCCCCCTGCTGTAGCCCCTTGCCATTACACATCCTCTGTCCTTTTGAGCTCTGTTCTCCTTGTGTCCCTGTGTTCCTATGTTGGACCCATGCATTCACTCCCCAAAATTCAGTCTCCAAATCGGGTTTTAAATGTCCACTGACGGTGTGTTTTGTGACTTGTGTGTGTTCCCAGGCGAACGGGATTAAGATCGGACCTCAGCACGCTGCCACCAACTCAACGCTGGCCGGAGGACAGGGAGGACAGCAGGCCGGAGGGGGCTGCTGCTGAGCTTCTGTTCTCCTTTCGCTCTCCTCCATCCCTCCATTCCTTATGTTTCTACTGGACTGGTCGCGCTCATTAACGTTTTTTTGTTTTCCCTTAACCCCCCCCAGCCCAGCCCTCCAGCTGAACCCATGTAGTAGATGGCTGTCCAGGAAAAAAATAAAACGTAAAAAAAATATATATATATTAAAAAAAAAAAAAAAAAAAAAAAAAAAGTGGTGACAAAAAAAAAGACCAGGTCCTGAAGTCCTGAGAAACTCCTGAAGTCCGCCGGCTCCAGCAGACGTGATTATGGTTACTAGTTAGGCTAAAAATAAACAACAACAACACAATAAATATAAGATAAAAAACCCACCAGAGCTTTGGACCCCATACACGTAAAACTATATCATCTTTGTATCTGAGTTATTATTTTGTTTAGGCTTCTTTTCTTGTTCAGTTGTGGATCTTCATGCCCTTTTGACTTCAAATCTGAATTGTATTAAACACTACAAGGTCATCTCTTAGTATTTTAATTGGTTAATGTGGGCAAGAGATTGAGAGAGAGACATCAGCCAATAGATTAAAACCACTGACAGGTGAAGGGCATAACGCTGTATCGTGTTACAGCGCCCCCGTCAGGCTCATGTGTGAACGTTCAGTTCTTGAAGTTGATGTTGGAGCAGGAGAAATAGTCAGTGTAAGGGCCTGAGGGCCGTACTGTGATGGTTGTAATGTTTTGGCCGGAGTGTACCCAGAACCCAGGGTTCTCAGTGTGAGACTCGGGGCCTAGGACCCTGTCTCCGCTCACCGCTCATCCTCCCTCTGAACACTTTGGGTCGGTTCTGACCACTGCACACTGAGAACACCCCACAGACCTGTGTTCTGGAGACTGACCACAACATAAGCATCACAGTGTGGTCCTCAGATCCTTACACTGACCATTTCTCCTGCTTCAACAACTTCCACTTCAACAACTTCAAGAACTGACTGATTGATATATACCCCCCCACACACACACACACACACACCACCACCACCACCCCCATCTTCAACAGGGAGCACTGTAACCAGATCAGTGGTGTCACTCAACTCACTAGTCAGTGGTTTAATTTTGTAGAAGGTGGGTGTTAACTAAAGAAACACCACCGGAGCGGGTTCTGGAGACAGAATTAAGGGCACATGTGTATTTTATGAAGTGGAAGGGGGCAGTGATGAAAGGAGCAGCCGATATCAAAGTGAAGAAAAAGAAGAAGCAGGACTGTTTTAAATCTGTATTTATGGTTCACATTCTGGTGTATATATAGTTGTTATCATCTCTTGCTTTTGATGTACGTTGACCGGGCTAGAAATTTGGTCTGGATTTATTTTGCTTCAAGTCTATAATCCTTTAATTCTGTAATTCTATAATTCTCTACACTGTAGCGATTAGAAAAAGAGCTCCAAAAATGCCACAGTATTTGCTACATTTCTGAATTTAAAGAAGAAAAAAACTGCTTCAGCACCATTTTTAACATTTTTACTTGTTTTTTGTGTTTTTTGTTTTCATTTACTCCTGGGTGTGTTCCACTTAGCAGGATTACAAACTTAGCCGTATTACTCAAGCTCAAAATGTGAATCATCCAGTAGGAAGATCCTGTGTCTCTTCCAGTTGTTTAGGCTTGACTTCCAGCATTAAGATGGCTCACATTCTGAGCTTAAGTTATCTGGATATGGGATACACCAGGTAGAGTACACCACCAAGCAGGATCTCTTCTCTCTTAGCCAGATAGCTTTAGCCCAAAGTCAATTTTAACTAATAGAGGGAGAAATTAGAGACATTCCTATGCATGGCTCTCACTTTGGGCTTAAGATAACCGGCTAACTCTGAAATCCTGGATTGTGGGACACCCATGCCATCTGCCTTCAGCTTTGTCTCTGTCCCTGTGTAGAAAATTTACTTAAATATGACTTCGATTTCTATATCTTCTTTTATTAATAATAATAATATTAATAATAATGAGAAAATTATAATGATGATGATGCCAAACCTGTGTTTATCTGGGGAATGGATTAATTTCACCTAGTCCCTCACTGAGAAGCGGTAGAGATGAGGTTGCCTTAAAGGTTCTGGGTTTTTAGATCATGTCTCACACACAGGATTGTTTTTTTGTAACAGAAAGATGCGTACATGTTAAAAACAAAAAAACAAAGCTAGCTTCACGTACAGTAGACTATCATCTGAACCCATATCCTTGCACAGCCGGGGTATGATGTGTGCACATAGCCATTTCGTTTAGTTTTTCCCTCCTCAGAATGGTTTATTTCATCCTCCTCTTCCTGCCGTGTAGCGTCCCAGCGCAGATCCACCTCCACCTCCATCTCCTCTGTGTCTGAATGGTTGTGTAAAGGCTTGCTTTCTCTGGCAGTGCGTTCTGTTCTGATAGATATATGGTGAACATCTTGTCCGTTGTGAAAAAAGGGGTGTGGTTTAAAAGAATAAACATTAAAAAAAATTTAAAAACAAAGCCAAACTGAAGTAACTTTGTGACCCTCGACTTTATTTGCTGTGTTCTCAAGATGAAAATGCTTATCACAATAAAATATAATAAACCCATCAACTCTTCGCCTGGGCTCATACAATGCTTCTCAACACCAGACTACTACTGTTCATTTAAAGCAACAGTAGGTAACATTTTCAGCTTAATAGTACAACTTCAAAATAATAGTGTTGCTTCAATGAGCCTCTGTCATTGTTAATCCAGGCTCAGCACTGCAGAAACTGCACTGTGTAACTTTGAGGAGGGTAGGACAACAAATACCTTCCTCATAATTTCAGGACAGTACTGTAAAAGTGAATTAAATACAGCAACTGTAAGGGGAGTTCAGGAGTAATAATACCAAATCTTACCTAGTGTTGCTTTAAATAAGGATGCAGTGTCAGTGATGTGAGGTGCTGAACAGCATCCCCTTGTGGAGCAGTCGCTAAATGTAAGTGAATATCTGAGAAATGGTGCTCCTTGTGGTGCAATTGATAACCATGATGCAAAGTGCCTCATGGAACTGGCTTGTAGCTCATTCACTTACTCACTCATGCTTGCTCACATTCTCAAATATGAACATAAATATTCACTTAGACACACAAAGAATTATATATATTACTCATCCACAAATTCAGTCACTCACTCCCATAGTCAATCCTTCACTTACACACATACATGCTCAACCACTCACATACTTAAATACTACATTCACACCGACTAACACATACTCCCATACATACTAATTCAATCACATACTCACTCTCATACTCCCATACTTACTCATTCACATACTCTATCACTCTCATACTCCCATACTTACTCACTCATTCACATAGTCAATCACTCTCACATAATCCCTCACACTTCCATACATAATCACATGTTCACACAATTGCCATGCATGCTCAGTCAATCACTCTCTCACATAATCACTCTCATACTCCCATACATACTCAATCACTCTCACATAATCACTCTCATACTCCCATACATACTCAATCACTCTCATACTCCCATACATACTCTCTCATCACTCACTCATACATACATACTTGCTCAATCACATATTCCCATACATACTCACACACTAAATGATGGTTATGAATTAAATAAGAGGTACTATATTTCACATAGATTCCTCCACAGGGGGCGCAGATGAGCTTTGCATCAATTGGTGTCCTTTATCAAATGTGACTCAGATGAGGTGAAGATCCAAACCTCTATGTTGTCCCTGAACGTGAACAAGCTTCTGCTCCACAGATTGACACTCCCACATGGGGCGGCCATGTTTAAAACAGGATGAGTACAGAATCTCTGAATCAGATGTGTAGATTCCTATTGGACAGTCCTCGATCCTGAGTTTAAAGATGACATTCGTGATTTTAATAAATAAACACCTTGTAATATTCCAAGGATGTTTCCTCCACATGTGCTTCTCTCAAGTCGGTCAGCACTGGAAACCGGTCTAATGTTTTTTACGAAGCCCCAGTGTCTGTAAGTGTGTAAAAAACAAAGTGTCTCAGTCATGTATGCTATGCTAGAAACAAAACCTGGAGGTTTTTAGACAACGGAGAAACTCCAAATGCTGAAAAGCATGAACCTTGATGAGGATGTTGCTCTATTTCTGCTCCATTGGTGGGTAACACTGACTGATTTTTGCTGTTATAGTTACATTACTTAAGGTGGAACTGATTCTAAATTCAGCAGAGTGCTAACTGCATGAAAGTAAACACAGAGATAAAGGACTACAAAACTAAACAGCTTGAGTTACGAATGGGTTTCTGTGGTAATTCAAACGGTGAGTAAAAACTTACAATAAAGTTACACTTCAGACATGTACAGACAGCAGTTGTTTTTCACCTCAAACACACCGTTCCACCTTTAAAGGGCTTCTGAGTTTAAACAAACCAGAGAGTTGTGTTTCCCCAAAATCATAGATGCTCCCTTTAAGTTATCTGTGTACCCTATAAATCCTCCTTTGGGGAACAGGCCACTGGTGATGATCTAAAGCTAATTCCCAATAACAACGTTATATTTAGGGCGGCACGGTGGTGCAGCAGGTAGTGTCACAGTCGCACAGCTCCAGGGACCTGGAGGTTGTGGGTTTGATTCCCGCTCCAGGTGACTGTCTGTGAGGAGTTGGTGTGTTCTCCCTGTGTCCGCGTGGGTTTCCACCGGGCGCTCCGGTTTCCTCCCACAGTCCAAAAACACAGGTTGGTAGGTGGATTGGTGACTCAAAAGTGTCCGTAGGTGTGAGTGTGTGTGTTGCCCTGTCAAGGACTGGCACCCCCTCCAGGGTGTATTCCTGCCTTGTGTCCAATGATTCCAGGTAGGCTCTGGACCCACCGTGAGATACCACCGGTTACAGATAAAGAATGAATGAATGAACGAACATTATATTATTTACATGTTTATGTGGCTCAATGCCATCAAATCCTCATAGCAATGTTCCATTATCTACTATATGCCTTCACTGAAGAGTACTCAGATCCTTCTGTGAGAATACAGAACTCCAGAGAATTCAGTTCCACTGTTCCACACACAAGAGGTACTCCAGCACTGCAGTGACACTGATGTGATGGTGGTGTCTTAGTGTGCATTGTGCTGCTACCAGTGGATCAGACAGATCCACTGGTATAGTGAATAGTCCACCAACCAATAACATTCACCGACAGTGTCCTGTGGGCAATGTCCTGTAGAAAGTCATCTGTGGGCATTGGCCTGTGGACTGTGTCCTTTGGGTGGCGTCCTGTGGGCCATTGTCCTGTGTCCATTAATGAAGGACTAGAGGACAACCAGCACACACTGTGTAACGACAGATGAGCTACTGTCTCTGACTTTACATCAACAAGTGGACCAACAAGGTAGGAGTGTCTAACAGAGCGGACAGTGAGAGGACCCAGGGCTTAAAATCTCCAGCAGCAACTGCTGTGTCTGATCCACTCGTACCAACACAACACGCACTAACACACCACCACGTCAGTGTCACTGCAGCGCTGAGAATGAGCCGTCACTCACATCATACTTGCTCTGTGGGGTAACAACGTATGTAGAGCAATTTATGGAATACACCCTGCTCCTGTGTGTTCAATGGAGATGAGAGAGTGGACACTGAATGGCTTTAATATTATGGATGATCTGTGAATTTGTTTGTATGTCAAGAAATGGGGACTTTTATTTAATAATTAATTAATTAATTAAGTTTTATTTATTCAAAGTTACATAAAGCGGAAAATGATTAAATGGGTTAAAAAATAAACAAAGAGGAAGGGGTTTATTTCAGCCAATTAGAAGTCACGAAAGAATAAAAAAAATAAGCTCTTACGTCACGACCCCCGCTCATTCACTCTCGCGCCCCCTGCGGGAGAGAGGGAGAGAGACGAACTGTGAGTGAGAAAGAGAGAGAGAAAGGTCGAGCAAGAGTGAGAGAGAAAAGAGGGAGAGAGCGTGCTCTCGTGAACGCGAGCGGCTGGATCGATTCGGATTAAGAAAAAAAACGACTCGGAGCGAGTTGGATTTTTTTTTTTAAACCACACACAGAGAGCGAGAGAGAGACGGAGCCGGTGAGAAGAGAAGAAGCGGATAGAAGCGAGCATCGGCGGCGTGGAGAGAAGTTTAATAGTGAGATAAAGGAGCCTTCTTGTGTTTGCGGCGGTGCGGGATCTGTACCGGAGCCGGTGCGGAGTTTAACACCGCGGGAGAAGACGGTAGCGCACCGCGGCGCGGAGGTGAGTGAGAGAGGTAGAGAAAGGCTGTGTAATAGTGGGAGAGTGAGCGAGCACGCGCGTTGTTTGTGTCGCGCGGAGCCGAATGGAACTTTCGCACCGTTTAAAAGTTTGAATTTCGCACTTTTAACAGGTTTCGAACGTGTGTCCGTTAAAACCGTTTAACGGCTGTTTTACGCATCAGTAACTACTTCAGCCACTCTCAGGGAGATATTTTGACGTCAAACCCGGCGATTTTCTCAAAAACGACGCCGAATTACGACCCAGTCCGGCGTTAAATCACCAGCTTTTGTACTAAACCCATAAACCGACTTCTTCACATTCGGTCCGGCGTTAAATCACACTCTTGAAAGTGAGTCTGGCTTGTGTGCTAGCGTTAACTTAACGTTAGCTTGTTTAGCCACCCTTCTTCTTTCTCTCTTCATTGTAAACGAGTCTCCGATTAGTTGCAGTGACCCAAAAAAAAACGGGTTTTCAACGACGGATACTCACTTTTTTTCTTGCTTTTACCATCAGATAAGAGCTCGGACGTGTTGTCTGGGGTTTTGCTTTTAGAACATTAATTGGTTTATGTTTAAAAACAAGCAAAAAAGAAACAGAGAGCCGCGGCTTGCTTAGCCAGGCTAATTTACTGTTGAGAGGGAGAGAGAAACACGAGGTGGTGTGAATGTTGGTGAATGAGTGTGTGGAGGTGAGTCAGTGTGGAGGGAGATCCCCGACCCTTTCGGCCACAAAAGAACCTGGAATTTTTGCTTAAAATAATCGAGAATATATATTTGGACTTTTTGCTTCGAATTTGCCATTTATTTGTTGTAGAAGGCATCAATTTGACACGAAACTGACATTTAAAGATCTTGGACACACATTGTTTTTTATTCACCAAGGGATTTGTGTATTTTATTTTGATCCACCTTAAATTTAAGGTAGAACCGTAAATACATAAGCCAACTTCGTGGAACCCTCACTTTACTCCCTCACTTGATGAACGGCGTCTATCCGTAGAGGGATTGCTAACTTGTTTGAAGCGAAAAAGAGTCGTTTTCACGGGTAAACTTGCGCTCAAAAAGTCATTTAATGCCGTATGTCAGTTTAAAATCCCAATATATTTGGTTAGTGTGTTTATTTTATGCGTTTAAAGCATTTTATGCTGCCTTTCGTGCTTAAAGCAGTGCTAATGAGGCTGTGGCTTTGCTGATGGCCTCATTGTCTCCTCCAGGCCTCGACACTTGGCATTGGGTTTGTGGTTTTTAATCCAAATAATCTGCTTAACTTTGCGTTACTCTTCTCTCTTTCGTTTAATACTTCAGTGCAGTATGAAAACTATTTTCTTTTTACTTTTGCTTTGTTTTTGTTTTTCCAAAAGTTTGGGTTTTTTAGTTGTTGTTTTCTTAGGTCACACATATATTTGTTGTTCTTTAGCGCTTTAATGCTTCCCTGCCTCTTTTTATTCAGATTTCTTTGTTGAAATACATATTAGGGACGGCTTTAAAGCACCTGACTCAGGGTTCGTTTTTTTTTGTGCTCACTATCACCCACCACGTTTTGAGTGCTGTTCGTGTTTCTTCATGGTTTAATTTTTAATATTTTAAGCACAATTGGTCAGACTGCACTGTTTTAAGCCGTTTTCTTTGTGAAAGCCTTCTCCCCAAACCCCAGACTCACTTATAAAAGTCCTTGTTTTGTGCCTCCAACAACCCCCACCCCCATGCATTAACCTAAGATGGCAGCTTTTAAATGTGAATGATAATGCAGTTCACGGCGAGCAGATGAGAGGCTGCAGTCCACTGCTCTTTTTGGCCACATTTTCACCCCATTTTCACCCCTTTTCACATTCTTTCTACTGTGGTCACTGTGGCTTGTTCACTAGTTGCACTGGAGTAAGTGTTATAAACCGGGTGTGAGTTCCTCTTTTCCCTCGAGGTTATCTTCTTGAAATTAAATATAAAAGCATAAAATGTAGTGTTTTGTATGCATTTATTCATGAAGAACACCTTAATGGTGATCTTCAGTTATATATCCTTAATATCCAAACAAATATTTGTTTCCTCATTTGAATGGAAAGAATTTTTAATAAACATTAGTGTTATTATTTCTAGAGATTTTTTCTTGTTTCATTTTTTTTAAACATAATTTGAATTGACTTATTTTTGTGTAAAAATGGAGAGACTCGTGTGATATCCAGATCTTGTCAGGGATTTAGAAGGGTTTGTCGGAGATGTAAAAGCCTCAGGCAAAGTTCATGTTCATTTATTGCAAAAAAAGGTTATTTAATTGATTAATACAGAGTAACACATTATTTACTATTTTTATTCTTGTTTTCTCAATTTGTCTCTTTTTTGGCATAAAGGTGCAATGTATAAGAATTTGCATGTTGTTTTAACAGCAGAAGGTTATAGTAAATAAAAACCACCTGTTTAGTAGTGTATAATATCCCCTAACTAAAAATTGCTCTGTTTTTGTTCACTTAGAATTAGTATTTAATATTTACAAGATGCTGTATATGAATATGTAGTTTTGGTCCACAACTTCTACAGTATGGTAGAACGGTCAGACAGCAGGAGATGGGGTGGGGGGTACTCCAGTGAGTTTATCATTTGCAACTTTGCCACTAGATGACTCTAAATTTTACACACTGTGTCTTTAATTGAAAGCTGGAAGTGTTGAAAAAACCTGAAAAATTGATCTTAGGTGATTGGGAATAAACAATTTGTCTTAAAATCAGTTCAAAGCTGGGAAGGTGTTTAAACCTTGCCTGTGAAGTCACTCTTTTGGAGATACAAGGCTTTATAAGAGCCTTAACGTTCAGCTGAAGAGCAGTTCTGAAGGTAGCAGCCATTTCAGAGGCGGAGGATAGAGAGGAGAAGCTTAACTTTAATCCTAACTGCAAAGACAATCTGCAGGTGTTGGGGCATCTTAAACCGGAGCGTATGGGCTTTTCCTCCATTCTGAAACGGCTTTCCTTGGTTGGCTTGCTGTTTAGGGCACACACACACAAAGACATTTTTGGTTTTTAGATTGCTAATTAATTTTTAGACTGGTTTTAAAACATCCCCCAAAGTCATTTTAACCAGAAACTGTTTTAAATTATCTCCCACTTATTCAGACCTCTTCTTTTTTGCTTTTAATGCACCGTTTCCACTTGTGAAACTTTAAGAAAAGTTAAACAGTCTCCATTAGAGAAGGCCTAGACCGAGGCGAAACCTCATCAAAGCGGCTTTTCCAAGCAGTGCGTGCGCAGTTCCGCTCGTCTTTTAAAAGCCCAAGCTGCTTTGAATCGAGGTGCTTTTTCTTTTTCCTTCTTTGAAATGGAGAACCACCAAGAGATGATGACGATGTGGTGGAGGTGTGTGTTAGGGGGCGGGGGGGAGACACCAGGTGGCATGATGTGGATCTGTAGTGGTTTGGCAGAAAAGCTCAACCACTTTCTTGTCTTTATTTTTTGGTCTCGGCAGATGCTTAAAACAGGATTTAATATAGTTTAAAAGCTAAAACATGGTGGGCTTTTGTTTCTTTAGTTGAGCATGGGTGGCTAGGTGGCTAGTTTGTTTATCAGCCTCGTAGCTAAAGAAATTAAAAAATTCAACTCCAGACAGACCTCTGAAATTTATTTTCAGAGAAGCAGGGAATTTGTGGTTATTTCTTGCCGTTTTGATTTAGTTTGACATGGTAAGAGCTCCACTGAAGTGGTTTAAGGTCTTGTTTAGCTCTTTTCTTGATCTGTTTATATTTATCCATTGTTAAAATCTCTTCTCTGTCCAAAATAAAGCATCTCAAATAGTAACTTTACAGGAGATGCAAAAAAGTACCTAATTTTCAATGGTAGTAAATGTACAGATTGTATTCAGAGTAATTTTAGAGCGTTTCTATTGGTCCATTTGTCATGAAATCTTCAGTGTGAAGGACAGCTCCTGTTCAAATGATGTAGTAAAGTAAAATATGCATTACAGTGAAGATGTTTTTCTTTGGACCACAATGTGTAACAACAAAGTAACATTTTAGTGCTTATATTTGATATTTTTTAATCTTAAATAGAGGGTAAAACATTGATTTTTAAGTGATTATCTTGAGTTTGTTTACTATTTACAGTGATTTACACTTGAGTTTGTGTGGTATGAATGCTTTGGGAACAAGCAGACCACTCCCCCACCCTTAAAAATCGACAAATCATCTTCCTTTCCAGTTTGCTTTGGATTAATATTTTATCACCTGGTATGAGACTAGCTTTTCATCGGCAGTCGTCCTGGTTTTTTATACCATTAAAGGGATACTATGGATTGTTACCTTTTATAATTACAGCTTCTAAATTATTGGGATATCCACTGAGCAGTAACAGGGAGATGAAAGCCTCTAGGTACTGCTACTCTGGGCCCTGGACTGCAGAAACTGCACTATGTACTTTCTTGAGGTGGGTAAGAAACCACCCCATTGAGTTCAGGATAGTGTTGTAATTACACTTAAGGTAACACCTAAACACAAGTTTCCTATCCTCCAGAAATTTGTCACAATTTTGAAGCTGTAATTGTAAGGTAAAATACTATCTAGTGTTGCTTTAAAAATATGGTCTTAATTTTCTACAGATGCTGCTCAGTCTCTCTTTACTGTTTTCAGGTGTGTGCTGTTTGTATCAGTCTTTAAAACAACATTAAGTATGTTTGCTCCTGAGCTCCCCCTACAGCTGCAGTGTGTAGTTCACTTTTACAACATTGTCCTGAAATCAAGGGGGAGAGGGGAAGGGAGTGAACGTGAGACTTCCTACCCTGCTCCAGAAGTTGCACAGTACAGTTTCTGCAGTAATGAGCCTGGAGTCACAATGACAGGTTCTGTCCTCTGTCCCTCTGTAATAGGGAGAACAGAACCTCTGTCGTTTTAAAGGTAAACTAGACGTTTTTAATTCAGATTTTAGTGTGGGTTTTATTCTAGATCTAAAACACACTTTTCTCTAGTAGAAACTCAGTACTTTGAGAACAGCATCTGGTTTTAAGTGTTGAAATGTCTAACAGAAGAAATTCTGACTGTTGGAGACCAGCATGAAATTGGTGTATGCTTCAGAAAAGGTTTAAAATCATGTTTTTAAAGAATAATACATATCAGAAATGTTCTGTAAAAGGAAAGATTTTCTCAGAAGATTGTCACATTTTGCAGATTACTTCAGTACAACCCCCCCCCCCCCCCCAAAAAAATATTGTATGATTTTTTTTTTCTGTATTTTTATTTTTTTATCTTTTGTATGTCTTTTGCAGGCCTCAGTCTCCTGTGTTTTAGAGCAGGGGTATGTGGTTTGTGCCATATTTTATGCTCTTGGTTTTGTCCAGTAACAACCCCCCCCCCCCCCACACACACACGCACATGCACCCCTCTGGCCAAGGGTTAGCAAGAGCGCTGCGTTAGCCTGTTGTGCTGTAAAACAAGCGAGCCTTTTTTCCTCCTCGCACCATCCCCCCTGTCTCTCTATTCCTTCATCCCCCTCCCTCCCGCCCTCCCTCTGTCCGTCCATCCCCACTCAGAAGATGGAGGAACAGTTTTAGATGAACAGATTGGAATGACTGAGTAATTCTGAAGACCTCCAGTCTTTTTTGTTGGGAGCAGTAGATGTCTAAACTCATTTAAACCGTGTTTGTTGTTGGTGTCTTTTTTATTTATTTATACATGCATAGTTTGGAAACAACTCTTGCTCTTTACTTTGGGTGAAAATCTCATAGTGAACAGACCAATAGAAACACTCAGAAAATGGTTTTATTTTGTCTTCTGCAAGAAAATTGTGGAGATGATGGGTTTTGATGAGAGGTTAGTTAGTCGGCAAACTAATTCGGGTGTTTTCTAAATTTTTGTTCTTGAAAGAGATTTGCTTCTGTCTCTTTTCCTTACTTACAGTCTTTGTTTTACTGTCTTACACTCACTATATTTATATTGGGCGGGGGGATCTTGATCTTACTAAAAATATAACCAGATATCCATGAAACCTTGCTCCAATCCCATGTGTTTCCTCGGCGTCCCTGTTTTTCTCACAGACTCAGGGTCCTTTCCAGAGATCTAGTGTTTTATTTATTTTTAAATATTCTTTTATCTGTAAACTCCACACCCAAAGTTTCAAAGCTTGTTTACCACCCGCTGCCCATTTCCTTATTTCCCTTTTCCTCTTACATTGCTGTAATGCGTGTGCACTCTGCTCAGGCACCAGCCCTGTCCTCACCTGTCTTCCATACGTTGGGTCTAATTTGGTTATTCACCCTTATCACACAGACTTTTCTCTCGTCATATCTGGGGGAGGATGGTTATAGATGAATACATGGTTTGAAAGCAGCAAATGTTTCTTTACTTGAGTTTATTTCACTGAAGTTTAGGGCCTTTGCTGCCTATAATTTTATTCTGTTTCTTTTTGGGAGGGAAATGTTTACTTGAAGACTTAGATGTAACTGTTTTAATTATTGAATGTATTTATTTATATATTTTTCTCAAATCACTTTTAATTATTTGAATTGTTGTTAGTTATCTTGGTAGTTTTTACACTGTATTTTGAACTGACCTGTAGAAAGCCTACATCATTAAGAATGAGTGGAACAGCGTTGGTATATAAGTTAAAGGGAGAAATGTTTGTTTACTTGAGCAAGTTATTCAAATTTGATTTTCTGCTGTGTTGAATAGCATAAGGGTCTCAATCTATACAATACAGGCTTAAATTAAAGTTAATTGCAAACGAGCAACGTTTTAGCGTGCTCATTTACCATCTTTAAAGTGGGCAAATGGTTGTTTAATTGAGCTTTTGAAAATTACGCTTAGTTGTTTTTAATTATTTTTTGCCCAATGTTTTATAGATTTTCTTTTTATCTTTTTTCATTGCTGTCTTTGTCTCCATTTGCTGGTGATTGAATATATGGTTAGAAAGTGGTGAATGTTTGTTTACTTGGCTCCTGATTTTGAGTGATGTATTTTTTGCTGCCATGATTTCACTTTTTGGAAATTGACTTGAAATCAAAGCAATATTATAATTGGGAATCGCTTGGTAATGGACCAATCCATATCACAGTTAAATTTTGTGGTAAATTGGTGATAAAAATTTAGTTACACTTTAAATTAAATTAATTTTATTTATTTATTTATATATTTATTTTTTTTATATAAATCTATTTAAGTTAACTAACTTGAGCGCAAAGTTGAGGACTGTCTGATAGAATTATCTCTCAACTTCCCTCAAGTTTTTACTTGACAGGTTTGACTTGGGCTTAAATAATCTGGCTAAACTGTAAAATCCTGCTTTGTGGAATATCGCTAAGGTGTCAGATGCATGTGCACTGCTATACCAAATAAACTATGTTGAATCATGGGACTCCAGTGTAGCGTGGCCTTGATTGTATTACTGTGGTTGTGCCACAGTTTTGTTCATTATTTTATTACTTTAGGATGATTGCAGCACACTCAAACTGATAAACAAGTTTATTTATACCTTACGAAGGAAAACAGAGCAGCTTTAACCTTAACGCAAACAAACACCAGGATTTTTCCACTGGAAATGTCAGAGCAAACCGTAAACAAAGGACAGAGTTCACGTTTTCACTCCTGGAGTGTTGGAGTATAGTGTGTGGTATTTTTTATTTTCCTCCCCCTGTACAAATGATCTGTCCAGCTCCTACAGAATAATTTGTCTGCTCCAGGCAATGGCGGGCACGTAGAAAGCCCCTGGGAAGTACAGCCCTGTAAACCCTGAGGGAGAACCTTGTATCTCAGCGTCACCTCCTAGCAGATCTGTCTGGAGCGCATGGCGTTGACCCTGCTGCATCATACCACTCAGTTCTGATCCGTTATTCTTTTTTTCAATCACGTCATTATCATAAGTTTTAGAACCCATCTGTCATAGCAGTACCTTGTATCTCCAAGACATGGAGTGGAGAAGTGCACTTAATGTTTCTGTGATATTAAACTATTATAAATATCAATAGCTTTGAATGTTATTGTGATAACTAGTGATGCATGATTATATTGGCATCAGCATATTATTGCTTTTTTAAAAAAAGATCTTTGTCGGCCTGATTTATTATTTATTTACGTTGTGCCTATGCTGGAAAACTGGTTGACACTGTGTCCTATTGGTTTTTGATTAATCCTTTGCTTTAAGTTAACATTAATTTGCTTCTTATTACTAATTTTATTTGTTTGAGTAGATCTGTTACTATATTTAAGTTTTATAAAGCAGTCTTTAAATCTGAGACCAGTCTCTGTAAGGACCAGTTAGATAGATAAATGTGGCTAAAACTTTTCTCAGGAGACACCTTTTTATTTTTGTGGTGTTTTTTTTTCACATTCAGTTGTTTGAAAGGTGCAAATGTTTTGTCTGTAGTGTTGGTCCAGGGTTACTTAAGTTTTTATAAATACATTGGTATCGGCAGGCACACATTGGATATTGGCATCGGCCCAGAATTCCCGTATTGGTGCAGCACTATTGACAAGCTCAAAAGTTGAAGTGTGTGTGACTTTACAGTGGCTTTTTGCGGACTATCTGTAAATGGGTGTCTGAGAGGAAGCAAGATGCTCTGGAGAAGCTGCACATGAGCCTTAATATCACAGCCCAATGAAAAGTGTAGGCTAGAGGGCTGCCTTTGGCACAAGTTTGGGGTGTGTGTTGGTGGCTTCTGAGTTGCTGAGACTGTGTTTGTACAATTAAGTTACGTGGAACTCAGAATACACACGGAAAAGTGTGACAGTGGTTTATCACTAGTTCAATAAATCCTTTGAACTAGTTGATGTGTGTCAGTATGGACATCTGTCGAAGGCCCTATTGATCACGCAGGACGTCCATTGTTGTTTTCATCGCTAATCTAATCATCCCAATCTCTAATCATAATTCTCTCATCCACCTTAAAAACGCAGTAGAATTGTGTTGGTGGCAGAGCTATAATGAAATAGCTCCAGCTTTTAAGGTCGATCGGAGGGTTTGAAGAAGCCAATTTAGCAGCGCTTGTAACCCACCGACTAGAATCTGAGTAGCAGGAGAAGTTTGTTTACTTCATTGTCATTTTATTTACCTCACTTTTATGCATGAATATTTTAATTTGTTGTATACTTTTCAGGGCTCTTCCCAGCGCTCTGAGGTCAGCAGTGTTACACAGCTTTAGCAGTGACTTTAAAATGCAGAGATGTTGGCTTATGTCATCTCATTGTGATTACAGCCGGGAAATATCGCTATTATTTATGGAATATATCACCTGGCCCTTGTTTAATCTCACACACACTAACAGCTTGAGACCACCATAGCCCACCTTAACTTTGCTAGGACTCTCTCTCTCTTTTACTGCTCCTAGGGATTCAAATGCTGGTGTAGGATCAGTGTCTGGTAAGTTTTAAAGTCATAAATACAAGATGGTCTGTCTGTGTGTAACCCATGCTCTCCCTGCTCTGAGAGGAAGAGGGAGCCTTTGTGCCTACTTGCCCCGGCCGACCCTCGGGGCAAGTTGTACTGACGGGTATCAGAGGCAGGATCGTATCATGCCTCAAAAGAGGAGGTCAAACTTCATTCTTCCTTTGTTTCCTGTCTCTCCTCCTTCTCTCCTCCTGTCCTTCTCCTCCATTCCTCTCCTTTCCTCTTTTTGTTGTTTTTCTTTATAGGAAAACATTTGTTCTTAATGTTTGAGTCTCTCCCTCTGAATAAAAGTCAGAGCTCCTAGTGAACATTTGTGGTGATACATACTCTTTTTATTCTGACTCGTTTGTTTTTCTGTCACTTTTTAATTAATTTTTTACCTCTGCATACTCTCATTCATTTTTTTCCCTTCATTTCCCTCTCTTTGTCAGCAATATTTATTTTTATTTATCTACACATTGTGTCTCTCTCTCTAGTGCTCTCAGCTCCTTTTGAACTTTGTGGTGATTGCCCTGTTTTGAGAAGGGAAGGCCTCCCAAATTTCCTTCTCTCACTTATCGTTTATACTTTGATCCACAGTGTGTGTGTGACGATCAAACTGAAACAAGAGCGAGCCCTAGGTGGTCCAGGACCTTCAGTCTCTCACTAACAGGGTTTTAAAGCTCTCTGTGAAATGGGAAAATTGGGGAGGAAGGGTTGGTTAATCAGTGACTTACTTGCAGAGTGCATTAAAGAAGGAGGCAGTGTTAATGACTGCAATCACACACACTTGGTGGGCTGCTCCTGGGGACCCCCCCCTTCCCTCTCTCCATCCCTCTTTTTCCCCTCTGTCTTCTCTTCCTCTCATTCCCTCTTTGTCAAGCATTTCTTCTGGAAATAAATGGCTGTTAACGAAAGGTAAAACCTTTTCTTTTAATTGCAGTCTCCAACAGTCTCTGATCTTTTGGAAAGAATTAAGATGATATACTATTAATATTACTGTGAGGATTTGATGGCATATAGGCATGTTAAATGGCAGTGACACTTGGTATTGAGCATGGTGACCAATTGCGTAACATGCAGCAGGGAATTTTCTTGGGAGATTAACGGCAGATTATTTTAATGAAAATACAATACAAAATAAGGAAATATCTTTACATCTGTGACCTGCTGCATTCAAAACATTTTGCGCCAAATATTAACACACATACAAGAGATTGTAATTATTGATTATAATTTATTAGCCCTAAATGCATGTATATTTATATAGTCATATTTATTTAGTTAATGTTACATGAAGAATTGAAAGTAACTTTATTGGAGGAACAACTGAGGCATTAATTTGCATTTGTCAGTGGCACAGCTCACTTCATCAAGCATTTACTGGAGATTACCTGGGGGTGAGGGAAAGTCTAATGTGCAGAAGGAAAGCTTCAGTGACTGGTTTAATTCAGAAGAGGTTGTAGTTTCAGGTTTGTTAACAAAAAAATAGATTTTTATTTCTAAATTAAGGTTTCTAAATTTTATTAAAAAAAAAGTAGACTAACTAAAGTACATAATGGTAAATTTTACATAAAATTGCTAATATATACATTGTAATTTTTAATAAAGTGTCATAATCCAGAACTGGCACCAAATATGATCAGTTTTTTCCCACTGTAATAATTGATTTTCTTTCCCTTTCAACTCTTTTATTTTGACTTTTATTCTCCTTTTGGCTATTGGCTTGTTCTTTCGAAAAAAAAATTTTTTTAACCCTTCCTTTCTTCTTTTTCGTTTGACTCTTTCTTTCATTTTTTTCCTGTCCCTTTAATACTATGCGTTACCTCTACATATACTAATTTTCTACCAACTTCCTATCTTCATATTCTCTCTCTCTCTCATATATCTTAGTAGAAAATCGACAGCACATTGTGATTTTTACCCCGTGCATCATCACACCCCTAACCTCATGTACAGTGCAGTCTCACGTTTTCTTCAGTGATTTTTCTCCATGTTATGAAATGGTCATTACACTTTGATCTAGTGGCCTGGATGCATTAGAATTTTTTTTTTCCACCCCCAGCCTTTGTGATCCACTCTGGAGCATGAGCTAGCTCATACAGAGCAGCTTGACTTGGTTTATAGTCTTGAATTTATTTACTATATACACTTGCTACTGTTTTTGGAGGCACAAACAACAGATTGCCCCCTTTAACGGGACGCGTGGAAGCAGTGAGAGGGTCAGGTTACTTCAGAAGGCCATGTGACCTGCAGGTAATCAGGTAACATTTGGAGCGGTTTGTTGTGTAACTGGTTATAAAACACTTTAAGAGTAGGACTTTAAGATATCCACCTTAAAGACTGACCCACAGGACATTTCTAAGGCTGGTTGTTGACGTTTATGGGTTGATTGTTATCTTTAATGCAGGGACAACCTGTCCAACATTAATATCCTCTGTCATTTAACACGTGTGATTCCTGTCAGGTGTTTCTCAGCTGTCTCTACCTCATTTTGGTTTCGTTCCCCAGGCTTTATCTAACACATCGCTGTGGCCAAACCGCTGTGAAGAACAAACCCAGAAATATGATAAGAGTCCGTCTCCTGAGGACACCGTGGGTCAATGGGTCACTTCTCTCCAGCCTCTTTAGCTGAACAATGTTTATATTCTTCTGCATTTAGTTTAATCCACCTATTATAACTTTAATATAATCCTAAAATATCTTCAACACTCATGGAGAGTACTCCAGGAAACAGGATTTCACTGGAGTGTGGACCATGTGTGGATGCAAGGTTTTAAAATTCCAACAGCACTGCTGTCTGTCAATAAAAGAACACATACAGTGGCAGGGGTCGGTCTTGTTTCAGTGTGTGGGGTGATCCATACCTTTTTTTTTATTGTAAACATGAAGGGAATAATTTAATTATTGTCCAGAAGGTACCAGATTAGTAACAGTCAGCAAGTCAAGTTATTTCACAAGGAGGGGGAGGGAGGGATGGATGGATATTCCAAGTCAGGGCAGATGAGGCAGCTCCCCCCCCCCAAACCAAATCTCTCTCTCTCTGTCTCTGTATCAAATTGGGTGAACGGTCATCACCAGCAGCTTACATTCAATCTCATTACAGGGATTCACACATGTGGGTTTTGTCCTTCTCTTCATTCTGCCTGTCTATGTCTCTCTCTCTCTCTCTCTTTCTCTTAAGAGCGTGACCTTACACACCCCGAAACCTAGCTTTGTTTGAGAGTCCACAACCAGGATTCAGAGAGGTACAATTCAGTTTGAATCTCATCTTTGTTTCTGTCTCAAAGTTTCCACATTTGTGGTTTGGTGTGTTGTCAGTCTGTACAGAACTTGTCTGTCCCCGGTCTGGTCCAAGTCCCCCTAGACCAGCACCTCTAGCTTCAGAGCCAGTTGTCAAGAAGCATTGCTTGACTACAGTAAAGCAAGTCTTCAGAAGCCGGCAATGGCTGTGTGTGGGGGATTTGCCCTGGAGCTGCTCTGGAGCTGGGTTTTGTGAATGGAGTTTGATTTATGGCTGTGGTTCTTGGGCTCGGAGAAAACTGAGGGACCTCCTCTTCCTGCTCTTAACCCGAAGCTGTAGAGACTTTAAAGCGCTCTCTCACTCACTCTCTCGCTATACTAATTCCGTATGTGGTAGTCAGCTGCTTGTTCCTTTTACCAACTCCCAACAAGCGAGAAACTGTAAAATAGTTTTGGTTTTTATCACAGCACCAATATTTATTTTTTAAAGGAACACTAGATAGTATGTCTACCTTGTTTGTTGTACTGTAGTGTCTGAGTATCCTAAAAGGTGCCAATAAATATACTATTATTATTAAGTTTGCAGCTTCAGCATCATTGTGATTCTCCACTGAGCTGTAACGGGGGGAAGAGACTCTCGTTGCTATTCTGGCCAATAAAGTGATTCTAATTCTAATTTTTCCACTGTGCTTGCACGCGCACACAGGAATTTTTCTGCATTTAACCCAATTTGTGCAGTGAAACACACATTCATACACACAGTAGTGAACACTAGGGGTCAGTGAGCACATGGACAGCACTAAAAATGGCACCCGGAGAGCAGTTGGGGATCAGGTCAAAGGCACTTCAGTCATGACCTGCCAGCTCTGGCGATTGAACTGACAACCTTGCAGTTACAAGCCCAATTCCAGGTCTTATGTAGTGTTTCTTTAGTACATTGCCATTTTCCAAACAAAAAAATATCTTGATGTTTAGTTTACTATTTTATTTGAATATGGCATAATGGATGAACCAATAGAAGTTCTCCAAAATGACGTAATCTTTTATATAAACATTTACTTCCAGACTAGCTTTAGTCTCTTTCCTTTTAAATTATTTGCTTGTGTATCTGTCAAAATAAATTGGGAGCAGTTTTTTGTTTGTGTAACTTTTTGCAGAACTCGTGGTTTTATTGTGATTAACCTCTCAGGGTTTAAAGATGCCCAGGAATTGATGAGATTCACAATGCTTCACCTGTAGATATTCTGGAGATTACTCTGGAAGGAAAATGTACACAGGGTTAGATCGATGTTTGAAATGAACAGGTTTGAATTTTATTGAATAGGATGCCTTTTAAAGAACGTCTTTTTCAAAGGAGAAAATGTGCAACAAATTTTAAAGCAGACATTTGTGACTGTAATTTAAAAAAATTGTTTCCTCTACATTTGCTGCTCTTCAGTCGGTTTGTGTTGGAAACGTTCTGTGTTTAAAGCTAGGCTCTTTTTCTCTCTCTCTGCTCATGGCAGAGAAACAGCATTGGGGTTTTTTTAGACAAAGGAGAGACACCAAACATTGAAAAGCACGAACTGAGAAGTGGATGTTGCTCTATTCCTGCTCCATAGTGGGACATGTTTTGCTCTTTTGGATCACATAAGGTGGAAATGTCTCCAGATTTGGGAGACAGTTAACTTCATTACCAGCAGTGCTACAAAACTAAACAGCTTGAGTTATAAATGAGTTTCTGTGAGAATTCAAACAGTGGATAAGAACTTGCAGTAGTTACACTCCAGACATGTAAAAACAACAGTCGTTTTTCTCCCTAAAACACACCATTTCACCTTAAAAGGCATAGTGCTACTGAACTTAAACAAAGTGCAATTCCCTGTAATTATAGACAAAATTATAGACATCCCGTTTAAGGGACCTCCTAATCAAACAATATCTGATGTAAACTTGGCATTCAGGGGGGCATTGCACTAAAATCTATGTTTAAAAATTAATTATTAACATTTTATATTAAATCTAGGTTTCTAAAAGGAATTTGAGTTTTAGTTGTTCAAGTGGTTCCAAGCTGTGTTGTGTAAGTATTTATCAGCATATTTCCCCATCCTGGTGGCTGTGTGCTGTTTATATATATATATATATATATATATATATATATATATATATATATATTTATTTATTTATTTATTTATTTTTAAACAGGAAGTTTTGTCACGCAGCTCTGCCCCGGCGTGGTGCGAATGGGAAGTTTGTCCCATTACATAAACTGTCTTCCTGCCAGAGAGGATTGAGTAAGGTGGGGGGGTCTGGTTTATCACCGCATACTTCTCCTTACAGTATAACTCCACCCTGAGGCTTTGCCTCATGTGTTGCTTTTGTAATCACAAAATAAAGCAGTCAGGCTTGGTGTCAAACATGCAGGGCCCACTTCAGGCTCAGCTCTGCCATAGGTGTGGATGACGGTTCACCATATGCAAATAATTTACCCAGTGTTCCTGCCCCCTGGTGACACCTTTTTGGAAGCTGAAGCTAAGGAATGTAACTGCCCTTAAAGTAACACTACATAACATTTTAGTAGTTTTACTTCTGGGCTCCCCTTAAGGTTTCAGGGTGTAATTCACATTTCCAATACTGTCCTGAAATCAATCTGGAGGGTGAGGTTGGGGGGTGGCTTCCTCCCCTTCTCCAAGTTACATAGTGCAGGTTCAAACATGGGGGAGACCCGCTCCGTGGAGCATAACCTGGTTCATTCAGGGATGCCGAGAGTTTGTTTGATCCTCTGAGTTGGACTTTGGAGGAAAAAAAACAACACTGAATTGTTTGCTAGTTTTCAAGTAAAAGTGGTAAAGTGTAAAAGTGATTGACTGCACTTTTTAAACAAATGTGGGGTTTTCCAGATCTTTAATTCATTGGAAGGTTGAATGGATGAACCTCAAGGTGGAGGAGCCTACTCTGTTGTCAGTAGGGGTGAGGTTTTATTGGCCACGAGGCTGGAGAGCAGGGGAAGATGGGGGTTGGGTGAATGAGGAGCAGGAGGAGGAGCTATGGGAGGTGTGTGTGTGTGTTGGAGGGGGTTTGTGAAGTGGTGCATTCCTCACCCCTCCCTCTCTCCTCTTGTGCTCGCTCTCGCGCTCTATCTCTCTCCCCTCTTTTTTTTTTCCCCCCCTTTCCTCTCTTCCTCGCACCTCATTTTTGCCCCTTTTCTCTCCCCTCTCTCACCTGCTTCATCATTCAGGAGGGTTCTCTTCACGTCTCCCCTCTTCTGAGAAAGCTTCACACTAGATGATTTGAACATTACTACTGCAAGGATTTGATGGTATTCGGCCACATAATCCTCAGTGAGTTCAGATGCTGTGGGTGGTACACCCCTCCGGCTATGTTTGGCATTGAGCATGAAGACCTTAGACTAGAGCTACTGTGGTGCATCTCGTTACCCCTGTGCTTCTGTTTTGAGAATGTTTTTCATGAATAATAATGTTCAACGTCACTTAATGAAGCAACATTTTTGGACACCATGCCAAATTCACTTATTCACTTGCGCAAGGATACATAAATTCTGGAGAGCTACTGTTCCTACATACTGTTATAACAGCCCCCCTCCTGTTTGTGTTCATTCAGAAGCTCTGCATCTTTTAAGGTGGAACTGTGTGTGTAAGAAGCGACTATCTTGTTGGTGTCTGAAGTGTAACTTTTCTGTAAGTGTTTATTTACTGTTTATTCCCACAAAGACTCATTTGTAACTCAATCTTTGTAGTATTGTAGCACTTTTGCTCTGTTTACTTTCTTGAAGTTAACGCTCAAGAATTTATGTTCAGTTCCACCTTAATGTAACTGTTGCAGCAATAATATGTCAGTGTTACCCATTTATGGAGCAGGAATAGAGCAGCAACATGGTCTCTCTTCAATGTTCAGTGTCTGTTTACTGTCCAAACACCTCCAGATGAAAGAAACAGAGATGCCGTTTGGCCCGAGACACAGTTTTTCTCATTTACTAAGCCAGGGCTGTAAACATTGGAGATTTTTTTCAGCGAGAAGAGAGTGGAGAGCTGCAAATGGTGAGGAAACATTCTCTGACTTCTATACAAAAGAAAGGTGTATGGGATTAAAATCTCAAGCATCATTTATAATGAGTGAATGAGCAAAATGTTCATGCTGTCTTAAAGTCCAGACGCCTCATTTAGTGTCAAAATCCAAAGTTGTTAATTTTCATGAATAATATCACATCACTGATTTGAGTGTATTTATGGAGATGATCTGTTTCTAGAACAAAAACACACACCGCCACCACCACTATCCCCTGTCTGCTTTATCTCACATCTGCATAATTCCCCACACATCTGATTACACCAGGCAGGGGGTGGGCAGGTTAAGGCCACACACACGGACGGATTCCACCCCACCCCCAATCTTCACTTCAAAAGCCATTGTTTAAAAGTTGTTTAAGTCTTTCTTTCATTTCTCTATTCTTGGAAGGCTTTAAACCAGATGTTTGAACATTTGGTGTGAAGATTTGATGGCATTCAACCATGATGTCCAGCTCGTCCCAGATGTTTTCAGTGTAGCTCCATCGGTGATGAGTCGCTCGCTGTTCACCCTGACCTGAGTGCACAGCAGTGAGGAGCAGAAGCTCTGAATTTTAGCTGTTTTCGCTCAATTCTCTCTCTTCTCCATTTTTACTCAGTGCTCTTATTTCTTCATGCTTGTTTTCTGTTTTGCTGCATTTCACCTCATCTTTGGGCTCACATAAACACGGGTCCAGCACTGTGAATGGACAGAATCAGACGAGGGAGTGGGGCAACTCAAGTCTCTGCACTTGACGTCAGAAGTGGAGCAGGATCAGAATGGCTCATTTTATCCCATGTTTTCTGACTTGGGCAGCGCACAGATAACTAACTGCATGGTCTTGTTTCACAGTATGCATTTTGGTTGACTCCACACAGTAATGTGCACATGCACTAAACAGGGGCTTTAGTAAAATGTCCCCTTTAAGTGGTGTCTACAAACTTGTCTGACTTTGGTAGTTGGGGGGGGGGGGGTGGTTTTAGCAGGTGGGAACTGGAGTGTGTGTCCCACATCTGCCTCAGCTCGGCAGCTGCTCCAGTTTTAACTACCGCTGCCTCTCCTCCTCTCCCCCAGTCTTTTGTTCTTCTCCGACCAACAGCGAATTGTAAAGAATGAATGAATGAGTTTTGGCTGTGTGTGTTGGGCCTTTTGTTTGGAAGCTAAAAGGAGAAGGGTGGGGGTAGGGATTATAGTTTTGGCCGAGAGTCAGTTACAACTGACTTAACTGAAGGAGGTGGTTTTAAACAGAGGAAGAGAGATGGAGGAATAGAAAGAAAGGGAGAAGTACAGAGAAAAATGGAGAGAATGAGAGATTGTGAGAGAAGTACAGAGAGGAGAGCAAGAGGGGGAAAGAGATGCAAGTAAGAGGGGGAGGGTTGGAGAATTTGAAGGACAGATGAACATAGGATAGAGGGATGGAAAAGAAAGGGGATGAGTGAAGTGTGGAAAGGAGGAGATTGAGAGTAAGAAATATATGGTGACAGGAGAGAGAAAAGGGAAAGCAATGGAGATACCGAGATGGGGGGGAGGTGGGGATGAGAGAAGTGTTGGGGGAGAGGTTGGTGTGAGAGGGGAGACATGTAGAGGAGGAAAGAAACTGGAGAGATTAACAAGTGGACAATTGGAGAGAAAAATAAGAGAGGAGGAGAGAACATGGAAAGTAAGAAAAATATGGGGCAGAGGAGAGGAAATGAGACATTGAGAGTTGGAGAGATGAACAGGAGAGAAAAAGGGAATGAGAGGAGGAGAGAATGGGCAGTAAGGAATATTGAGGAGAGAGAAAGGGGAATGGGATTAGCGACATGGGGAATAGTGGTGATGAGAAAAGAGTGAAGATAGTCTGAGAGGAGAATTTGGGAGAGACTTGAAAGCAGCGAGTTATAAAGAGATAAATAATATAAATAGATGAGTTATGAGGAGAATAAGGAGTTAGGGACAGAGAGGAACAAGTGAAACAACGCTGAGAACCCACAGCTGTCTTTGTGCCTCAGGGTTTAATAAACACCTCTTGTTTGAAGTGGAAGACATGTGCCAAGGGTCCATTTAATTAGCATATTTAAGGGGGTCTAACAATTAAAATAATTAATAGATAAGCATAAATAATTGTTTCTCAAACGGTGTTCCACACCTGCCTCAGAACCCCTCAAACAGAGCACTGTTTCTTTATGGAACAGCACTGACAGTTTTCCACTTCTCCATTGGGTAAGTTTGGTCCAGGTTCTCATCGTCCCTGTTCTCTCATGGTTCCACACGAGCCGAGTAGGGACCAAAATGTGACAGGGACCCGTGGGAGTGGAAAACCAACCAATGACCAAACAAAGTAGAGTCCAGTAGAAAAGCACCATGTGATGTCATAATTCCTCTGTATTTTCTCCTGAGATTCTATGATATGTGAAACATCTGTTTTTAATTTGGCTGCCCTTGTGGGAACCCACACTCTGGAGCATAAACTGATTCGTTCAGTCAGCACAGAAGTTTAATTTGACAGGTTCAAGGTGCATTTTGAAAAACAATTAATAGAGGTAAATGTGACTGATTGCAACTTTAAGCGGAATCCTTGTGTTCCAGGTGGTCTTTCATGCTTTCAAGGGATATATACTTGGACCTTGAGGCCTTGTCTCTCATTCTCCTTCTGTCTCGATTTTTTCTTTTTCTCTCCCTCTTGTGACTCTTCCTCTCCACCTGTTTTCATCTCTCTCTCTCTCTCTCTCTCTCTCTCTCAGGTAACCTGTCTTTGTCCTGACACTGCGTTCTCTGAGAGAATTAAGGGAATATGGAGTGACATGCTGCAGATTAGTTAGCGGATTTGCAGCTCCGAGGACATCCCCCTCTCTGTGTGAAGAACCCGTATCTCCAGCGCCAAAGCCTCGCGTGGAGTTGGGGTCATGGCCGACCCGGGGATGATGAGCCTGTTCGGAGATGACGGGACCCTATTCTCCGATGGACTGGAGGGCCTTGGGGACTGTGGCTACCCCCAGAACCAGCCCGGGGCCTTGAGCCAGCCACTCAGTCACGAGCATCAGGGCTACGGGCAGATGGAGGTGGGCAGGGGACTCTTATTTTGTCTTGGTGACTAGGGGTGGGCGATATGGCCTTCAAATAATATCGCAATATACTGGGATATTTTTGTGGTATACATTCAAAATATATTTATAAAAAAAAAAGTATTAATAATTTAAAAACACTTCTTTAAGTTTTGCCAACAGACTGTCCTGAAATCTGTGATACAAATTAGGGCTGGGTGATAAGACCAAAAAACTCATACAGTGGAACCTCTACCTACGAACTTGATCCGTTCCGTGACCTGGTTCGTAAGTGGAAAAGTTTTTCTCGAGTTAAATTTCCCCTTTTAAAAAAGTGGAAAAGCAATTAATGTGTTCCAGCCCACCCTGAAAGTCACCATTTTTGCTCTGATATATGTTTACAAAACTCTCAAATTTAGTAAAAAAAATACATGTAGCATTACTAAAAATAAAAAAGAAATACAGTGGTAACAGAAAAAAAAAACGTTTTAAGTGGTTACACATCGCTACCTTGAAGCCGTGACGACTGGCTCTGACGGGAGGTGGAGGGGTGGGTGGAATAATGGAGAGCAGGGTGAATGTGGGGAGACGAAGCGTAGATACGGTTTAATTTAGCATGAATTTCGATGTCTGCTATTTACACTAATGCTAAATTGCTAAAACTACAATGTGCTAATCTTAAACGCTCACTCCAGTCTGGGCGCGCTGGGAGACTCGCGTATTGGGGTCAGTGGCCATTTCCAGGCGGAGGCTCCGGTTTGTTTCTAGAGTCATGGTTCGTTGGTGGAAGCAAAAAATATTCAAATGCCCGGTTCGTATCTTGGAAAGTTCGTTAGTAGAGGGTCCACTGTATCTCGATATGCCTAAAATGAATGGCAAGATGCGATATTATGAAAACCATAACAAAAGTGTCTAAGTATTTAACTGTAATTATCAACTGTATGTCTAAGGAATAGTGATGGCCAGATTATTTTTTTTTTCCCATTTTTTAAAACTGAGAATCTGCTGATACTGAATCCTGGTCTGATACTTGGATATTCCTTGATAGTACTGTAACACAGTGCACACTTCAAGTAAACTCAGCCCAGTGTATCTGCTTGACACTGAATATCTCATTAAGAAACAAACTGCCGGCATCCAAGCTGCTGCTTAATTTATTTATTTTTTTTCTTTTTAATAACAAATAAACAAATGGTCTCTTCGCAAACAGTTCATATAAATACTTTAATATTAGTTTTTAACCTTATTTCAAATTATCTAATGTGATATTTATGTATAAAGAATTACTTAGATTCTAAGTCGTGTTTTTTGACATCACAGATGTTTTGAGGGAAAATTTAAATGTAGTTTTTATCGAGACAAGGTACTAATAAGATTTTATTATTTTAAGCACTGACCTGTTTCTCTCAGCGCCACAAAACTAACCCTGTAGGTGGGACTGTGACTCCTTTGGCTGTAGCACTAAATGTTGGCCAGCTGAGTCTGGCTGCTGATTGGCTAAAAAAAATTGATGACCAATGAGAAGTGCATTCTCTGTTTTAGAGCTGTGGAGTATCTGCCCCTCCCTCCAGCTGACAAACAATTCATAGTCTTAACAGCGTTCTTATTTGGAAATAAATCTTCCCAATTTGTTTCATTTTTCTCCTTTGTTGACTTACTCAGTTATCAGAGAGGTGGACCTGAGTGTGCACAACAAATGTTCTGAAAAGTGCTCCAGAGGCTTACACAAACAATGGCAGAACTGCGTGGTTTGCATGTGTCTGCGTGTGCGTAAACGTGTATGTGTTGGTGGGTGCGCACAAAATAGAAAAACTGAGCTGAACGGGACATTTGTGCACTGTTTTAAATGTAATCAGAAGAAACCCTGTGTATACTCTGCATACTCGATATAATATGGTCGTTTTGTAAATCATGTAGAAAATGTAATGTATGCATATTTGCTATATATCCCCCAGCTGTAGCTTGAGCTCAAGTCATGTTCACGCGCTTGTGTTAGCTCGCACTTATGTCACAATATCGCAATATGGAAAAAGTCGTATCGAATTAAAAAAAAACATACTGGTATTATTGGGTACGATATTATATCGCCTACCCCTACTGATGACCCATAATGACTGGTTCTGTTTGGTTATTCACAAGCTTGTGTTGTGATGGGTTACTCTGGTCTTCAATTCAATGTGTTATTGGCATGACCATAATTAATACAGTATTGCCAAAGCATTATCACAAACAGTACAATAGGGATGAACATTCTGAGCAAAAAAAATTTACACGTTTGTATGATTAATGAAAAAGAGTATAATTCACAACAGCATTAATGTTTTTCTCTTGCTCAGCTCCCACCTCTCCACCACTCCACTCCTGCTGTCTCTGCGCAGCCGAAGCTCGGCCACCACTTCGATCACTTTGGTCAATACGAGCAGCACAAGATGCACACGATGGAGCAGCAGGGGATGATGGGAAATGGACCGGTCAACGGCATGTCCTCCCCTCACTCTCGCTATCACGGAGCTGGGGGACACCACGTTTACCCAGGACCAGGAGACACGAGAGGACAGAACTTCCCTGACGGAGGCGCGAGAAGTGGGTGTTACACTCTTTCTATACTCAACTTCTGCAGAGCGATCTGTCCGTTTTTGACCCCCCCCCCACATTTTTGTCCCCCCACAGGTGGAGGAGCCTGGGGCGCTCAGACAATGCAGGTCCCCGAACAGGGCCGCCCTCCTTCCTTCCAGCAGCAGCCCACACAGCCGTCTCCTGCCCCTGCTCCTCATCAGCATGGCTCTCAGGGGCCCCAGGGCCACGGACACCAAATGGGGGCCTACATGGGACACGGCGAGTACGGCATCCAGGGCCACAACCAGACCCAAACCCCTCCGAGAATGAACCATTTCCCCCAGGGCCTTCCTCAGGAGCCAGGCCACTTCATGGGTCACGTGGGACTAACCCAGAACCCCAACATGACTGGGCCCTCGATGCGGCATCAGGCTCCAGGGCCCCAGCAGGCATCTCAGCAGTTCCTCCATCGGCCTGTTCACTCAGAGCCACCATATCCTCAGAGTCCCTCCAGGCAGCAGCAGCAGCAGGTCATGGCTGGGAGCAGAGGTTGGTGATGTGGCTGTGGTCTTATTATTTTTGAAATTGCTGTCATGCCTACAAATCAGGATCTAGGAGCACATTTAAGTGTATCAAATCTGATATGCACACACTTGGGCCCAATCCCATTTCTCATATTTCCCTCTTCCTCTTGTTTGAGTGTCTTCTTGCCCCTTGGAGCAAAAACACAGCAGTACTATTAGTAGGCGACTAGTAGCTCTGTAGAAGCTTTGCACCAGTCTGCAGTGATATCAGAGGAGCTGCTGGACTTTAATTTAGAGCGGTTCACCTTCAAAAGGGTTCCACAATCATATATTATCCCCCTCTCCTCACTCGTCTGTGATAAGGAGTTCAGTTCAAACTTCCAGTTCCACCTTAAATTTTGCAATAGCCTCATTTGCTAGAATGTACTTTCTTCACTACTTAAGGTGGAACTGTAAATTTACAGTGAACTCCAGAGACATCAGCTGCTACTAGTGCTGTTTTCTGCTTTCTCTGAAGTAAAGGGATCCACTGAATCCATTGAAACTAAACTAAGATAATACAGAGGTGATCAAACAAGGTGACATCTGTGGGTTTTTGGGCAATATGCAGTATCTTGCCAGTTATTCACAAGGTGACATGACCCTCGGTTTGGAGCGTGACTCTGAAACATCTCAGTTTGAAGGGCCATGTTGCCCTCTAACTTCTACCCATCCATCTGTGTTTCCTAGGGGTGGGGGTGAAGTGGGCCAAGGGGATTCACACTGTACTTTTCAGCCTTGAATGCTATGAATGTCAAAATCCAATTATTATATGATGATTTGATTTCTTTGCACCTCCTCCAGGCGGAAGACCACACCAGAACATGGGCTTTAACGTGAACAACCAGCCAGTGTCCAGCAACACTGTAAACAGCTCAGGGCAGTACGCTCCCTACCCTCCGTACGGCAACCTCAATCAGGCACTAGCCAACACTTCAGGGATGAGTCCTAATATGAGCCTTAACACCAGCAGCAGCAGCAACAGCAGCAGCAGCAGCAATCCTAACGCTCCCGTGGGCCAAGTGCAGCATTATCCTGGCCCTGGGGGTCCGCAGAGATACCAAGCCCCTGGAGCCCAGCACCAGCAACCTTTACAGATGCCCCAAATGAACCAAATGCCCCAAATGCCCCCTCAGCCTATGCATCAATCTCAAAACCAGCAGCAGCACCTCATCCCTCCTCCTCAGGGATCTTACAGCTCTCCTCCTTCCAGGAGCATGGTTGCAGCTGCAGGGACTCCTCCTCCCCAGCAGGGGCGCCCACCCAGCGTGGGGATGGGACCTGAAGTTGGCTCCTACCCCCCAACACAGGGCCCTATGTCTCATCCCCAAAGGCAGCAGCCGCAGCAGCCTCCACAGCAGCAGCTTCCTCACCCAGCACAGTTGTACGCAGCTTTGTCGCCCAACCACAGAAGTGCAGCTGCTCAGGGACGCCCCCACGGCCTCACGGACGCCGCACAAGCGCAGACGCCTAGGCCTGCATTGCCGCTCCAGACGCCAGCCGCCACCTTGCCTTTCCAGCTGCAACAGCAACAGCATCTGGCAGCCAGTCAGCTGCAGGGCTCCTCACAAACACCTCCACCACTGCCACTTCCCTCACACAGCAGCTGGGCGCAGACACAGCAGTCACCACCTCCCAGCCAACAAGTGCCTCTCACACAGGTGAGTGAGAGACCAGGACACCTGCTCTTAAATCCATGCCTTACGTTAAATCTGTTTATACGCTGATTTCTGCATTGGTTCCTGAGAGCAGGGGCTGGGTTTTATTTAAGTTTAATATTTTTAGTTTTTGTGTAACATATAAAGTTCAGGCATTCTCATACTCTTGCCATTTTAACTGTTGTGTGGTATTGAAAATAACCTTAAAACGAGGTGTTAATGGCTGAAAGTAGTTTGGTGTGCTCTCCCTGTCTCCACGGGTGTTTCCTCTGGTTGCTCCACTTTTTTCCCCACAGACCCCCAAATGACTGGCGTCCCCCTCAGGGTCTGTTCCTGGATAAGGTTTACAGACAATGAATGAATGAAGTGTTAATTCGCTATGCTCCCAATATCTAACACTGAAATCCCCATCTTTAACTCGTCCAAACTCTCACATACTTTTGGATATATTATCCCCAAGAACAAATTCATCAAATTCTTCTACAGCGCTTTTTCCTGATGAAGCTCGTAACGAATGCAGTGACAAATTCCCCATTTGCTGTTTTCACTAGGATATTTATTTTTAATACTACTCAAGTTGCCATAAAACAACAAAAAAGTTTTTGAATTTTGAATTGCAGTTCTACATTGCATTAAAACACTTAAACTCTATTTACACATACTTTTAATTTATTCTGGAGTTTTTGCCCCTGATGCGTTTAAAAACATGAGGGCCAAAATTCCTTGCGCTCCTGATCAAGGACAATTCGCACTTTCAGGAAGGTACTCCGGTTGCAAGTGTGAGTGTAATCGGATACGGGGCTGCTGTTGTGTTCAAGGGTTAGATTACAGGATTATTCACATCGTTCAGTCGGACCGTATTCCGACAGACGTGTTTCTGGGAGCGTTTATATTACGAAAGTGGTATTAGTGGGATTGTTACTGGATTATCAGGCCGTGTGTAAACAGCCGGTAAAGATAATAGAAATAATACTAACGAAGACAGACGTCCTGGCCTCAGTGGAGCAGGTGGGTGTGAGATTTCGGGGGGGAAGTCCTGTGTGTGTGAGAACGCGTGCATGCAGGTGGGTGGTGGAAGGTGTGTGGGAGGGTTCCACAGTGGAGTGTGTTGCGGCCCCTGTGGGTGTGGGGGGTGTGTGGGAAATGGATTTTTACAGCTGTTTATTTCCTCTTTGGTGCATATCCTGGCCCTCCCCGAGACCCAGGCGCCACTGCGCTAATCTCTCTCTCTCTCTCTCTCTCTCTCTCTCTCTCTCACACACACACACACAGACCACCCCCCCTCCTCTGAAGGGGAAATGCTCCCTTCCTGCTCTCTCTAAGCATCTCTCTCCTCCCCCGTCTGCACTCCTTCCGCTCTTTCTCGCTCACTTGCTCTCTTCTCACACACTCATCTCTCTCTTTCTTGCTCTCTCCTCTATTTTCTCCCTCTTTCTCTGTGCCTTTGCGCACTCTCTCTGCTGTCTCCCCTTTCTCTGTGGTGCCCTCTCAATTCTCTGGTCTTCTCACTTTTTTTTTTGCTCTCCCCTCTCTTCCCCTAATATTCTCTCTCTCTGTTCTGTGTCCCTCTCCTGTGTGTGCGTCTCTCTCTGTGTGTGTGTTAATGGCGGTGTTCAGCAGGATGTGTCCTGTCGAGAGAGGGAGGAGGGGTGAAGCAGCCCTCCATCACGTGGTGTCAGTGCCATTAGCTTGTTTTGCTCTGAAAGGCCCTTTCTCTGGTGACCCATTCACACACAATGGCCACTCTTTCTCTGCCACTCGTCCAGCGCAAAGCGTTTATTATATTCTTTTTGTTCTGTTTGTTTTCTCTCTGCTGTTATTGGCTCTTCTTTCCCCTCATCCCTTCTTATTCAGTTCTGTTCTGGTTTAGGGTGAAGGATTAAGTCCAGAATTTCTTCTTTTGTTTTTAAAGGAATCCAATAAACACATCTTGTGTGAAACGAAGCATCAGATCTTGTTGAAGTGCCTATTTGCCATTTGTGCTACATTGAGCGGGCCCCCCATCCTTAACATGTTTCTCAGCCAGCCAGGCCACTAGGGGTCAGTATCACGATGTTAGAATTGCATTCATTTTTCAAAACACACATGGTTAAGTCACACAGATCCAGGGACCTGAAGGTTGTGGGTTTACTTCAAGCTCTGGGTGACTGTGAGGAGTTTGGTGTGTTCTCCCGTGGGTTTCCTCTGGGTGCTCTGGTTTCCTCCCACAGTCCAAAAACATGCATTGGTAGGTGGATTGGCGACACAAGTATCCATAGGTGTGAGTGTGTCGCCCTGGAAAAGACTTGCGCCCCCTCTAGTGTGTTCCTGCCTTGCACCCAGTGATTCCAGGTAGGCTCTGACTTTGATAAATCCCACAGCAGCATTCTCCCCCTGTCTAAACAGCCCTGTTCAGAATGCCCGCTTTCAGCGCATATTTCTTTAAATGATGTGTCGTTTGCTGTTCACCCTGATCCGCGTAAGGAGCAGAAGTTCTGGCTTTTAGCCATTTTCGCTTGGTCCTCTCTCTTCTCCGTTTTTTACTCAGTGCTCTTTCTCTGTGCTAGTTATGTTTTGCTGCATTTAACCTAGTCTTTGCACTCTTTCATAAACTTGGATCCAGCACTGTGATTGGATAGACTCAGATGAGAGGGTGGGGCCCGTCCAAAGTCTCCTGACTTGACGTCAGAAGAAGAGCAGAATCAGGCTTGTTTTATTCCATGTTTTCTGAGTTAGGCAGCACAAACACAAACTGGCTGGGTGGTTTTGTTTCCCAATGTATGGGTTGGTGGGCTCTAGATTCACACTTAATCTAATATTTTTTGGTTAAACTCTCAACTGAAACTATTTCTGATGAAGTTTGCTAAAATCAGCAGTTTTTCAGGTTTTAAAATTCTAGTTTCAATATAGGAGCGATTATATTTCTCCCTCCCACCCCAATGTCCTCATGAGGATAATAAACTTTTGGTGCTTGACATTTTAAGATGTCAGTATTAATTTGTCAAGGTGTGTGTGTGTGTGACCTAGATGCCAGGTTGTATCCATTGCTCCAGTGTATCTGTCTTCTGGCTGAAGGTTAATAAGCCATCCTTTATTTTTGTTTGCCTCACTCCGTGTGCCTGAAGGTATTGGATCTTTTTTAAATCCCTCCTTTTTTTTTTTTTTTTCCTCTTCTTCATGTGGTGGGTTTTAATAGTCACCTCCGGACCAGCTGCGGTGGTGTTTAATTGAGGTTTGGGCGTCTGCAGCTTTAGGCAAATATTTGGTTTGGGGAGTGTGCATCGTTCATGTTGATCGGATTATCACCTCTGCTCCTCTCTGATATGAACTCATGTTCTGGAGCAGAGCCTCCCTCCTGTCCACTGCCGGGTCGAGTGAGTCAGGACACAGAGTGTAGCTTCGTTAGCTAGCTCAGCTCAGCCTTGTGTTTTCAGCCCAGAAAGATGACAATGCTGAGATCCAAGCAACCATTGTGGTGGGTGGAGCTAACGAGAGATGGCCTCCCTGATTGGTTCCACGTTTACGATACTTCAAAGGCCTGGCCCGTGTTTCTTTTTATTCTGAATAAAAAGTCCACATTGTTTCATTTGATATTTTCTATCTGGTGATACCCACCCATAGCTCAAGTAAACAAACATCACTCACAACTTCCCTCTAAAGGTTTAAAGGACAATTGCAACATGTATTTTCTCATTTAGTGAGACAATGCCTTTTCAGCTTTATTGTCATCACTGTTCAAAAGAGAGGTTTCTCCAAAATATTAACTTTACCAGAGAAGGGGAAAAATTTATATTTTAATGAAAGTCAATGAAAAGATTTTGTTTAAGTAATTTTGGAGCATTTTAATTGGTCAATTCGGACAACTGCTGTGTTCAAATGAAGTAGTAGCTGATGTTTTTCTTTGGACAGCAGTGATATTCACCTGCATATTTCAGCTCAATCTGCTTTTATTCATGTTTTAGATACATATTGAAATTTTATGTACCTTTACTAATTAATTACAAGCACAGTCTGTGGCTACAAGAACCTAATAAAACAAGTCTTTCCTTAGTTTTGTTGCTCAGAAACGGAGTCAGACTATATAACACCCCTTGATGACGCATCTATGTTTAGTCAGGTATGAGTTTCTCACAGTTTACCCTCTTCATACATGTCTAATCATGTCTGTTTCAGATATAGTGGCATGAGATACACGTCTTTGTTTCCAGTCAAAGCTCACAGCTTCACATGACATGCATTAGTTCTTATAATGCCAGGCCTCACACTTTGTAATGCAAGAGTGTATGACTTCATAATTCAGGAATCGTTTAATGTGTACAATATTTACAGGATGTCCTCTGATCTTTAAAACATCATACATTCATTTATCTAAGAAGGGCCTTAATTTTTCTTATGTCTTAAATCCTTCTCCCTAAGCTCTTAAAAATACCAAATGAATACAAGTTTGTTTGGGGGGGAGTGTTTCACTTTTTCAGTTTCCAGATTGTGTGCAAGTTGGCTAGCTATTTTAGTGACAGATTGAACTAAGCGGAACAAATGGTGCTCTTTATGGCTCTGACAATTTTCAGTTACGTTCACCTCTTGCTCTTAGCCAATGGAAACAGTACTGTAGTTGAGTTTAGAGAGAGTAATGAAAACAAACTACCATTTACTTGACTTTGTACTCGCAGGTAAAAGGCTTTATCTGTAAATGTGTGATTTGAGCCTCAGTTTGCTAGAAAATCATCTGCTGTGGTGTGCTAAACCACAAGTGTTTGTTAGCACCAGCTGTGCTTCTAAACATTTTAGGACCATCTTACTTCACATGTTTTCAAACGTTTTGTTTCTTCCAGCACCAGTCACTGAAATCTGCTTTCTCTCAAATTGTGTTTTATTGTCATCGTGTCGCTGTGCACCATCGGACTGCGCTGAGCTAAAACAGTGCTTAAAAACCCTCACTCAAATGACAATCACACAGCCTGACAACCATCAATTCTGTGATTTTTTAAGACTGTATGAAAAACGTGGATACCGCCCATCCCTACTGCACACTGCAGTTTTTGTTTTACTTTTGCCAAGCTAAGAACTGCATGTTTTTTCCTAAAGTCTTTATTTTAAAGAGCACTGGGATCCAGCCCTTGGGTTTGTCCTGACTGTCAGGTTCCAGATGTGGTCCTTGTGAATCTCGAAGTGGTTCTGATGAGAAATGAATGGAGCCAACCCTCCCAGTAGACTGGGGTTTTCTCCACTGGAACAGATTCTCTATTGTGGCTGCCACAACTCCAGTTAAATGGGTACCAAGCGTAACAGTATATATGTATGTATACACACACTCGCTCATTATTTATGTAAAGAAATGACAAGACTCCAGTTCCAGACCAGCCCCAGGCGCACAGTGAAGGCCAATGGAGCTTAGGTGGTTTTAGGTTAAGGGTTTGTCCCACTGCCGCTTTTGTCTCCATCACTATCATCTGCCACTGTTTTGGGTTTAACGCACAGTGCTCTAAATGTTCATCTACTTCGCTAACACTCCATGTACCTGCAAGGTTTTTAGATATTTTAGGTTTGGGATTTTTTTTATTATTATTTTATTCTTTTATTTGTCCACTAGGGCTGTGCCCTACAGCCACAAAAGTGGATCAGTGTGACTCACGGGGGTTGTTACTGGTGTGATAGCTGACAGTTGCTAGCAGCGTGTGCTGAGCTTTTGTGCTGTGTTTAAATTATACAGTGCTAAACTTCATTCTTCATTATTAGTGTGAGAAACACAGACCATAGAATGAATTTTAAGTGGTGTACTGCCCAGCGTTACTGTCCTTGTATTTAACCTCTGAAACCCCAAAGGACCCATATATTGACCTCAACTTTCTTCACCTTACAATTGTGATCAGAGGTGACTTACGTCATGCCCAAGGCGCTAAATCAGCAGTGTAGAGAAACTCAAGTTCTCTGCTAGACTCTCCCCAGTTTTGTTTCCCAGTGACTTGTGTCAGAAGATTAGATTTGAATTCAGTTCCCATATACTTAGATGGGACTCACTAGAAGTTAATGTTACCATCTCTGCTTATAGCTAAGGAACTTGCATATTAATATTTTAAGTAAATATAAAACTAGTGTTAAGTTTATAAAAATGAATGTTTAAAGAGATGCCACAGAGCGTTTATACCAGTGATGTATTTAATTCATATTGTGTATATACAGCAAAGCAGTCTTAATTAAATTTTGAGTTTAACATCTCCAAACACCTCTCTCTGCTGCTGCTCTGAGCTTGGATGTCTTGGATGTGTCTGAGCTTTAGGTGTTTAGAACCAGTAGCAGTGTTGAGCAACACCACCAAGTAAAAATAACCCATGAAATTTGCCTGGGATTGGACATCCCTGCGGTGGATGAATAGTAGTTGGTACCACCCTGATCTTACACTGCCCCAGTGTGCTAAAAGTGGAGCAGAAAGTGTCGTCTCTGGCTGAAAGAGTGCAGTGGGCCGTACCAGCGCTGGAAAGTCAGCGGGGCTGCAGGAAGGTTTGGGAAACTCTTTCGTCCTTGTGGTTAGAAACGTCCCCCTGAGACACTCCTCCACTCCCAGCAGGGTTTGAGGCTGACTGCACTGAAAACAGCGTCTTTATCAAGGGGCGGGACATAAATGTCTAACTCTGATGCCTTGAGCCATGACTGTCCCCTCCCGCTAAAATCCAACAGAAGAAATGTGAGAAAATGGTAATGGATTTAGGGCACAGTCAACTCTACACAGGTCTGGACAGCAGGAAGAATGTGTGGACAGTGTTTTTAATATTACCTGCACAGTATGGTTAGTGTTTACAAATCATAAATCGCCTTCAAAAAAGGGGAACTTGTTTTAGTTCTGGTTTTACACCAATACTTGTTTATTTTGCATTTTTTACTGTTTTTTCAAAACAACTAAAACTTGTAGCTAGGGCTGGATGGTACGTTCAATTTATATCAAGATATTTCTTAAATTGGGTCAATGCGATACAATTTTCTGATATCGATATGAACAATAAAAAAAACAAACAAATGAACAATCAAGAAACATAACCATCAAACAGCCTCTAAGCTTTGTCAATGTGAATGTTTTTAAACTAAATTTAAAATTGAGTGCAGTGAACCTTCGACAGCACACACTAATGATCGTCACTCTGTGACGGATGCTCTATATAATGTATACTGATATTAAAAATGTGTTTAGAAATTATATTCTTATTGAAACATTTTATATTACAATATATATTGATATTGAGTTATTTTCCAGCCCTAGTGACTAAATGAATCTCCCTCTAAAATGAAAATCAACGTTTTGTGACCATAACTGTTGTTGTTTTTTTGTTTAATTGCCGGATGAGGCAGGACTCCTAAATGACTCTCCAAGTTGATTGTGTGTTAAATCTCAGGATCTTTTTGTTTGACTGCACAGTGAGTGTTTTAAAGTATCCTGCTGCAACTTCTCCATAAATAAAGAGCACATTTGGAGTTGCCGGACTTGCTCTTTGACAGTAGCAGGGCTGGAGTTCAGGCCGTGAATCTTTACGATCTCGATTAGATGGGGTTCGGGCCGAGCGAGCGGGAGCCAAGTGTCATGAGATGAATTGGGTGTTAGCTCATCGCTGGTTTTCAGCATGTGGTGGAGAGGGGGAGGAAAAAGGAGGAGGACAAGGAAGAGAAGGAGAAGTAGAGGCAGCCCAGGGCTCCTTGAGGGAGTATTTAGCTCTCAGCACGAGCACTTTGCCTGCGAGATTAACTGACCCGTCGTAGAGATGAAACTTTATATCAAGCGTATCGCGTTCTGGGCTGCGGCTGTCAAATTAGAAATGCAGGGAGCGGCATGCCGAGGGCCTGTTGTCATTCATGCGATTGATTATTGGGGAGGCTTGGCAAGAGACCAGACATTTATCCGTTAAAGAGGCAGCATCCTCCCCTCCGGTCCGGCTCGTCTAATGGCCGGGGCGTTTGTTGGGGGGTGTTTGGTTAGGTGTTTTTTATTTATTTACCCCCCACCCCCCTTCCTCCCCTGTGACCTTGCGATTGCTCCTTGTGCAGGGTTGCTTTCTATCTCCACTGCTTTTTGTTTGTTACAGGAAATTTGCATTTAACCACCACAGCTTTGTGGTTTCTGAAAGGGGTTTTATCTTAAAGCTCTGTACTGTGCAATAAAATAAAGCTAACGTTGTGGAGCACACCTCCCAGAAACCGCTCAGATGGAGGGTTTTTGAAGAAGCGTGTGCCTAGTGAGAGTCGAAGCATATTGCGGTAAATTTTGCTGATGTCCATAAACGCCTCCACCAATATCCCTCCCTCCCCCACTCCTTCCTCCACCCTCTCGTCTCTTTAAAGTATAGATATAATTTATTAGCGCCATAATGCTGCGGGCCCATCTGCTGCTGGGCCTCTGGGCAGCTGGAAGCTCCGCACAGCTGCCAGTGTGTTTCCTGTCAATCCGGCGTTCTGCTGAGGAGAGTTGAAGGCAGGAAGCTGAGGTGCTGTGCTAAACTGGGGTCGATAGTGTAGCTTCTGCCAGAGTAGGTCCACTTCTTCCTCTCCCAATACACAGGCTGGGATCTGGATATTAATTCATTGGTAAAAGGCTGTAAAAATGAGTCTTGTACAGTACAATTGCGACAGTAGAACTGTTGATATCAAGGCACTGGTACCAGTCCAGTACCTTAGGTCCCTTCATATCAAGTTCCGGTCCAGAACCAGTGTTTAGTTGGGACCCAGTTCTTGTCCAGAACCCAGTTCCGGAAACCAGTGCTCTTAAGTCTTTTATGCAGTTCTAGCCCAGAAGAAATTTCCAGTCCAGTACCAGTGCTCTGCTAGTTTCCTTTGTACCCAGTACCGGTCCAGCATCAGTTCCCTGTTTATGTCCCTTGGTACCCGGGTCTAGTCCAGAACCTAATTCCTGTCCAGTACCAAGTTGTGGTTCAGTACCACTGCTGTGTTCGGACTCTGAGGTGATATTAAATGGTACTTGGCACCAAGTTAGGACTAGAAATATTAAATAGGAGTCTATTTCTGGTGCTTTGTTTGGGTTCTTGATACCAACTACTTGTGCAGTATTGGTGCTTTTTTGGATTCTTGGTACTCGTCCAGTACCAGTGCTTTGTTAGGTTTCAACCCCAAGTACCAGTGGGTGGTGTGTTTTTAGGCTCTATATACCAGGTACTGATATGATACCAGTTCTTTTTGGTCTCGGACTGGTAAGTGGTTGTGACCTAGTTTTGGACATGTGTTTTAGGATTCTAGATACCAGTTACTTGTCAGATACAGTCCTCTCTATCTTATTTAGTAACATGATCAAGCAATCTTACCTGGTTGAGATGCATCCATTCACACTCTAGTCACTGTGTTCATTACTGTTTATCAGAACCCGTATTTTAAAGTAGCCTCTAGAGAATTTGCTTTTGGCATCAGAATTTTTTTTTGGGTACAGCTGCTTCTGGTTCCTTGTCCTAGAGCACGAGCTGTTGAGGATTTCTACATGAGTGCATTTCTGCAAACATTTTCACAAGTTTAAACTCAAATGTGTTCGGCTCCTTGTTTTTCTCTGACGACAAATGTCTTCCTGCATTTAGAAGCAGTGCCTAAAGCTCTTTCACACCTGTAACCCTGGGTTAATTCCTGGGTCCCTCCATGGGTCCCCCTCCGATGAGTCTGGGCCTGTTTGTGTTTTAGTTCCTGTCCATTTCCTACAAACATAAATGTGTCGTATTCTTTTCTCTGGCAGTGTTCCCCATCGGATCCCCCTTCAGAAATGACCACACCTGGCAAGACCCCTGGTTCTGGATTGAACCTGCAGCTGGGTGCCTGTGACGCACAGCAGATGGAGAGTGAACAGAAGCCAAAAAAGAAGAAGAAGAAGAAAGCGAAGGTGACTCCGGAACTTGACGGGAAGGACGAAGTCGTTAAGCCCAGTGCAGCGGGACTCTGGGATGATGGAGATACGGGGCTTTGTCCCACGGACCAGTCTCCTCCGGAGAAAAAGAAGAGCAAAAAGAGACCAAAGGAGAAGGAGCCCAAGGCTCCCAAAACCCCGAAAACTCCCAAAACACCCAAAGAACCCAAGGAACCTAAAGAGAAGAAGGTTAAGACGCCCAAGCCCAAGAGCGCCAAGAAGCCCAGGTATGTGGTGTGCTTGTGTATTGTGCAGGTTGTAGGCGGTTCACAGGTAAATAGCAGTGACATTCAGTTGCTTTAATGTCCCCCCCAGCGAAGGTCCAAACCTCAGGATCTGGTCTTGGTCTAATTCTGGCACTTCACGTTGATGCTCTCCATTAATGTCCCACTTTCACACCACGTAAGACCAACTGATTCAGAACAGGACATTTTTAGTAAAAACACAAATGAATAATTTTAACGCTGCAACTCTCAAATTCAAATTAATTTCAGCATAAACTAAATGTGATCTACTTTCTGAACTCAACAGCAGCACATTGCTTGATAAAACTGCTAACATGTCATTTTGGCTCATTTGTTAGTGTTAAACTCCTGTGCTTTTAATGTGTGTATTCTGACAGTACTGCTATAGTGACACTCTTAGCAGAGTTTGGGTGTTCTGAGGTTGAAAAGACTGGGTTGAAACAGCATGTGTGCGGCACACTGGTCCGTGACCTTAAAGCGAGTGTGAAGCCTGGTCACATGACCAGTTGGTCTTGAACCCAACCCCCGCCCCCCCAAGCGTCCAGTTCAATGAGACACGCTGATGGTCATGTGATCATGCGGTTCACTGAGCCGTGGTTGTGTTTTCTAGGTCGTCTGGTACCGTCTAGTGCGGATGGTGGCTTCCAGCAACAGCCCAGACTCCAGGATTTGTAGAACTGGTCAACTTGTTTTTTTATATGTCCATATTTGGTGGAATAGATCTCTAGGGAAGTCAGGATCAGCCGCAACATTAAAGTCACCCTCTACACTCTCAATCCACTTTCAGAGCATGTATGATTTTGTGGTTTATCGTTCTGAATGTTTTTGGTTGGTGGACTTTTCTCATTCCAGCAGTGACACGGGTTTATAAACTCCAGCAGCACTGCTGTGTCTGATACTCTCACTCTCACCCCAGCACAACACAATACTATACCCACCACCATGTCAGTATCACTGCAGCTCTGAGAATGATCCACCCAAATCACACCTGCTCCGTGGAGGTCCTAAGCATTGATGAACAAGGGGAAAGTGTGCTAACAATGTATGCAGAGCAACAGGTGGACAATGGTCTGTAATTGTGATTGATTGGTGTACTCTATATAGCTTTAAGTAGGGAGTTATTGGTGTGTGTTTGTGTGTGGATCCACTGCGCTGAGAGCTCTACACCCCCCTTGCCAATACTTGGCATTGAGCATGGGGACCTTAAGCTTGTGCAGCTCTCTTCAGGCTCTAGTGCTCTTGTGTAGTGGGTGTAAAAACCATGAATGCTTAGGAAAAGCAGCCCTAAACCAACTTGGGCACACTCTGCATTTCATATACTGGTGGAGACACACACAGAGCTCTTTCAAACAGCCATGGATCGAGACGGAAAATGCATTAGCCGTCTCTCTTGCCCCTGCTCTGGTGAAGGTGGTAATATGAGCTTGCTGAGGAATGCGTAACACCACCCCCTCCTCCACCCTGCCACTCCACCACTTCTTTCATCTCTAGAGGAAGAGGGTGGGGCCAGAGCGAGCGTTTAGCAGCACACAGTGAGAGGAGCAGTAGGTCATCTCAAGGGGGGGAGGAAGAGGCTGAGGAAAAGCGACTGTGGGGGTGGGGTGGGGGGGCTTCTCTCGCTATTCAGAATGCCACATAATGGTAGTTAGCCCATCAGGACGTGTCATTAATCATGCTGGCCTGGATTGAGCCAGATCTGCTCTCGTATTGGACACTCCTGGGGGGCGGGTTGAACCCCAAGCGGCAGCCCCTCTTTTACCCCCACTCCTCACTCCTGAAAAGCTCCACCCACCTAAAAAGTGGGCTAGTAGGCTGAATCCGCATGGCAGAGCAGAGCCCTGCAAGTCTTACATGTGATTAGCCTTTGTCATTTGGCTCGGTCAACCCCCACCTCTTGCCATTTTTCAGATGCTATGAATACCTCCCCAGCTCTCTTATCAGCTCTCTTAAAGGGGCCATGCGCTGAAAGGGTTTTAAGGTGGTATTTGGCATTTGATGCTGGTATTTTGACACACAAATATACTTAAAGTACATTTGTCCTTCCATGTGAAGTGTGCTGATTAGGAAAGTGTTCTTCTGCACTTGTCAGACACGCTCTACTCATCTGGGAAGGTGTTGGAACACATCTGTGAAGGGTTGATAGCAGTCAGCCTTCACATAAACACTGGCAAGGGCAGGTACTGATGCTGTAGGATCAGTTCTGGCACTCAGACTGTTCCCACAGCTCCACAACCCTGTTCTGCGTATGTTTATAACAGTCTCAGACTTGGCATTGGACATGGTCACTTTAGCTTCATGTGCAACTGCTCCAGACTCCAATTAGGCCCTGATTTATCTCCCTGGATTCAAGCAGGTGTAGGGTATAATCAGCCTCAAAGGCACCGTAGCCGGTAAACAACCTGCAGGCCTAAAGCTACCCACTATAACAGTGGAGGGGAATTTGCAAAGCACAAAAGGGACTTCTTCACCAGCGTTTGTCAGTCAGGTTGTTCAGAAAATCATAACATCAGACCACAGCTGAGATGGTTTAATTTTAGGTACGAATCTGACACACGATGTTGTAAGTGGGTGGTATATTAGGCTTCATCCGTACAAGAGTTGTCGATGAGTGCGAATACGGGTGGAGTGGGGGGTTTCCAGGAGCAGAGCTTTGTGTTTGGAGCCATTTTTCTTTATCGATAATCTACATTTTAGCCACATCTCAAAATTAAAACTGAGTATTAATATTCAAGTCCAGCTCTAAAAGTGCTGATAAATAAGGTCTACTTTTTAAAACATTTGAGATGAGTGACTTAATGTTGCTTGCTTTTAAACGTTGCTGTGATTGGGGGGGAATGCTGTAAACCAAGGGGACTCGGGGTAAAGAGAAAGAACAGACGAGACAGACATCTTTTTGATTCTGATTTTCAAAGTGGTTTTTGACCTTGCTTCTGTTGCCGTTTCTTATCCGGCGGGAAGGTAACACTATAAATAGTCGTTGTGCCGTGTTGTAGGACCACACCCAGGGGTTACACGCTGCACACGGGTGTGCTCAGGTTTGTTTTTGTACACGCAGCCATCAAACACTTCCCAGTCTCCTTCCGCCACAGTATAACCGTGTGTGTGTGTGTGTGTGTGTGTGTGTGTGTGTGTGTGTGTGTCTGTCTGTCTCTCTGGCTCCGTCCCCTAGCGCAAAGACTAAAGTGTTTTGCAATGCAAATACCCTTCTCTCATCCTCAATTCATTGGCAGGTTCCCAAGCAACTACAGCAAATCCCCTCTTAGACACCGAGACCTTACTCTCTCTCTTTCTCTTTTTTTATTTTTTATTTCCTCCCTCTCTTCTTCCCCCTCTATAACAGCACCAGTGCAGTTCACAACCATTGGCTACGCCGGCCCTCCGATTTGATCTAGCATTGACGCAGAGGCGCAGGTTATCTCATAAGTACATCCTGTACACTCAGATCTGCTAAAACCACAACAGTGGTGGTTGCAGAGGAAGTGCAGCAACACGTGTGAATGAGAGCGCGAGAGAGAGTGAGTGAGTCTACATGTGAGTTGCACCCACCCTGAGGGGGGTATTTCACAAAGAGGTTAGGCAAAACACTTGATCCCGTAAAGGGAGTCTTCATCATGTCTTTTCCTGTCTTTACCTTCTGAACATAGCGGTTAATATTTAAAGTAATTAAAAATAAAAACGAAACTCTGAGAATGAACCTGTTTACTCTCCACAGAGTCCCCACATGGGCACAACAAAATCTCTAATCCATCCAGACCACTAGGTTTCGCTTTGACACAACAGAAATCTGGTTGTTTGATTTACACTAATTTTTATGTAAATGAGTGATTAGTTTGCTTGTATTTTTAAATTATTATTATTATTTTTTGTTTACTTGTAATCGTCACATTTTTTTGCTGAATTTTGTGATGCTGCGTTGAATGATGGGAGTTCTCGTTGGTGAATCGCGAACCGATGCGTCCTCATTATTCTGAAGCAAAAATAACATCCAGTGCCCGGATGTTTTAAAAATGATGCAACATTAACTGGGTTGTTTTATAAAAATTTTTCATTCTAGTTTACTGGAAAATTACTGAACTGAGTGCACTGATTTAATTGAATACAGGTAAAGTTTGCTGTTATTTCTATGGAAGCGTCCCCCATTAATATGCAAGTTGCTACCTTATTTTTTTTCAGATACCTATTCATTATATCTCATCATTGGGGTTTTAAGTCAATGAGATTGTATCCCAATTTTTTGACTTAGTATCTCCACGTAATGAGATAATATATCAAAATATTGAGATAGCGTCTTCCATATTAATGAAAAAAGTTACATTTTCAAAAAGAAATGTTTTTCACTGAAACTAACAGCATTTTTAAAACAAGCTCCTCTTTTAACCTTGTTAAATTATAATTTTTTTAAGAAAATTAATACTTTAAAAACTAAGTAAAATTGACACTGATTAAAAAAAATCTCAACTTTGATCTTAAGAAGTTAAGGGAGTTTTTCTTTTATGAACTGGCATTTGAGTTTATGTAAATTCAGCAGTGAAAGATAGAATTGAGCAAGAACATAAATGTTAAAACTCAGACTCTGCCTCTGCTTCGGACAGCTGAGGTCTCCCTGGGGTTTGAACCACATACCTCCTGACAAGGACAAGGCTTAGACCTCTACACCTCCAGCTTCCCTGAGTTGACTGTCATCTTTTTCAGTTCTTCTGCTTTTCCAGCTGACTGTCCTCCCTAACCTCTGCTTTTCCTTACCTCTGCCTTGGAGTAAACAATGTGGAATGCATTATATATATATATATATATATATATATATATATATATATATATATATATATTATTTTTTTTTTTTCCCTCTCCAATCTAGTCAAGTTCCGATGGATAAAAGGATAAAATCTCACTCCACCCTCAGTTATTTCCCGTCTTCCGAGTATATTCAGAGTTTCACACGGAAATACGTCAAGTTTGAGGAAGCATAAAATATTCTGCTTTTGGCTCAGCTGAGAAATCCTGCTTTATTAAACACCACAACCCCTACAGTTCTTGACTCTTGTTTGTCCTCAAACAGCTTAAGCTCCTCCTCCTCGTTTTGTCCTCCTCGTCCTCCAGGGTCTAGAAGGGGAAAAAAATAAGTTTCATGTGACATTGAACCTCAAAGACAATGCAGAGAGGAGGACAGTGCTGAAGAGTGTAAGAGTGATCACTCAGCATCTAACTTCTTTTTCTCGTTTTCCTCTAGCTCGTTTTCTTTTTCTTTTCTCTCATCTTATCCCTCCCTGCCTTCTGGGCACCCCGTCCCACCAGGGGTCACTTTGGGAAGCTCTTCATGAGGGCTTGTTTTCCTGCTTTGGTGATCAGAAACTAGCTTCATCCTCAGAAGCCAAAGAGAAACCAAAGCGGTCAGAGTCCTCGCGTCAGAGTCGCTCTAAACCACCCCCTGCGTCGGCCCTGAGGGAGAGGAAGGCCACGAGTCTCCTGCCATCAAAGCCAGAGTATGCTAAAGACAAAGAATGCCCCCCCCCAGACACACTGTGCATATGAAAGGGCTTTGGGCTGCACAGGCATTGTTTAGTAAGCTGATAAAAGTTCAAGCCCAAGTTAACACTGCACTTTTTCTCTCTGGCGTCTTAAGGCTTTGTTTCTCTAGAAGGTCGGCGGTATGAGGTGCCTGTGGTGATGACTTTAAAGTGAATTTGGTTTTGGTACTGCTTTAAGTTGCTTTTCCACTGCATGGTACCTTCTCTACTGGTATTTACTGTTTTGTGCAACGTAACTTTTACAAGCTGCTGATCAGAATCTGATAAAAACAAATGTGATCTCTGCTGTAGCTGGAGCCCCCCCAGATTCTGCTCAGGTTCACTTAGGTGTGAGTTTATTAGCAGCAGAGCTAGTAGCTTATAGCTACGCGTGTGTGTTGATCTCTGTAATAAACCCACTCTCAGTGATGGGGAGTAATTGAGTGATTTCCACAGTGAGAGTGACCTTCCTCAATCCACAACACCTCACCATCACCCCTCCCTGTGTGTCTCTCCTTTTCTCTGTCTCTGTCATTCTCTCCCCTCTTTCTTTCACTCATCTCTCCTAGTTTCATGCAATTTATGCAGGCCTTTCTTTCCTTTGCCCTCTGTTTCTATCATGTTCTTCCTCTCACTCTGGTCACCTTCCATTTTCTTCTGTCACGTTTCTTGTCTTTCCTGTCTCACCTGTTTCTCATTGTCCATCTCACCCTCGTGACTAGTCTCTCTTCCTCATTTCTTGTTTTCCCTTCTAACCCTCTCATCCTTCTTCTCCTTCTCTCTTCTGTTTCAACTCTGTCGCATTTTATCTTGTCTTCTCTCTATTCTCTTTAAAATACCTGTCCCTTTTCCTCATTCTTCATTTTTGCATCTTTCTATGTTCTACGGCAAACACTACTCTCTTGCTTGCTATCTCTTTAGTCTTCTAATACTCATCCCTTCACTTCGTTTTCTGTACTGTTTTTCTCACTGTCCCACTTTGCAAGTTACCCTGTACCTCTCTCTATTTCTTCTTTTTCTTTTCCCCTATCTAGCCCCCAGATTCCCAAACGATATTCAGACCCCTCTCTTGTCTTCTTCGTCTCCTCTGCTGGTGACATCACACTGTTCACGTCAGTAAATGAGTGGAAAAGCGAGTGTGGGCTGGAGGGGTGCAAAGCTGTGGAGCTGTGTTCTCTGGAGCGATGAAATGTAGCTCCCTCCAAATCCTCAACATCAGCACCTGACCTCACTGATGACTGCTGTGAGGATCCGATGGCATTCAGCCACAATGTCCCATCTTTTCCTTTAGACCAGTATGGTGCAAATAAAAGTGAACACTCCCAACCCAGGTACAAAATATGATCAAGGACATGCACTGGAGTAAATGTAACTGCCTTCTGCCCCTCTGTACGTGTGTGTTTGTGTACGTGTGTGTATAATTACAGCCTGGGCGTTTTTCTCCCTGCCCCCCCGCCCCCTGCCTGTGTGTCTCTGTTTACGTTAACAGTCGCGTGATGGAGACTGCGAAAGAGCTAAGGAGTGTAAACAGTGTGTAAGGGAGCAGCTGCGTGTGTGTTGGGGGTTGGATGCGGCGTTGAATGGGGGGGGTGTCCAGTTGAAGATGAGTCATCTCACCGGCAGCGGCAGGTGTCCCATTAACCCCCTGGCCCTCTCCTCCTTGTGTGTGTGTGTGTGGTTCGCTCTCCCTCTCTCTCTCTCTGTGTGGTGCGCGCTCCCTCCCTCTCTGGTGTGTGTGTTTGGGTGGGTCCAGATCTAATATTTGTGTGTGTGTGTCTTTCTCTCTCTCTCTCTTTCTTTCTAAGAGCAGCGGGGCTCATGGAAATCAGCGCTGAGCACTGCCCCCTACTCCCCCCATAATTCCTAATGCCAATTACACACTCCAGCTCTCTTTATTTATTTTATAGGTAATATAATGTATGTATACACACACAAACATACATCCTGGTGTGTCTGCATTAGAGGTGGGTAATGCATATTTGTATCGCAATATTTTGTTTAATAACAATACCCAGATTCTTTATTTCCACTGTAAACCTTGTCCTGGAACCGGGTTCTTTTTTTAGTCCCTGCTCTCTCATGGTTCCTTGTGAGCAGAGTAGGAACTAAACTGTGGCGTGTAAACCTTGCAGAGTGCTTATTGTCCAGGGAGTCGTCACACTACCCCATGCAATACAGACATCCAGCACAAACTCTCTATCTGTAAAATCAGAGCAGAGGTCACGTTTTTTTTTTTTTTTCGACACACAATGGCAGCTCTGTAAAATTACGCTGTTGTCTTTTGAAGAGATTTAAACATTCCTTGGATTAGTGTGCAATGAAACACAAGGAACAAACTCTACTGATCTGTCTGAACTGATGATGGACCTGTGTTCAGTCCCAAACAACTCTGGCGCACACGTTTATATAGTTGGCCCCACCTCCAAAGAAGTGGCATGATTCCTTATAAGGTGAGATATGGCGTGGGATAAACGGCTCAACACCAAGAGATGTGAGCGATTTGAAATAGAGCGCACTTACACTTTCTACTCTCCTCCTAGACACTCCCACATTTTAGGTGATGTCTTTAACTGGTTTCTGATTGGTCAGCGGTTGGTTTTTTTGAGCTGTTTTCTGATTGGTCAGCGCTTAGTTTACGTAGAGGCTTGAAGCTCGCTGTGTAGATTGCACCATGACATTTCTGTACGCTGTGCCATGTCGTGCAGTTTTCGAGCCTGACGCCTGGTTCCGTTGAGCTGTGCTTGTGATGTCACATCTTATTCTGATTGACCCATCATAGAGGGAGAGAGAGCTCTACAGCGGTGCCTCTCTCCCTTTGCGGCTTCAAGCTGCTCCCTGATCGCTGCGGTTTATTCAGAAAGGTCAGGCCTACAAAAAAAAAAACATGAACGAGTGCACCATCCTTTCTACCTCTCCTCATGCTTCTCTTCATTCTCTTCAGCCTTTTGTGTTTTTGTCAGTCTTTCTCCCTTTTTTCTTTTTATTTCTTTCCTTCCTCTCTTTCTATCCTGGCTTGTTTGCTGGGGAGTGACTCTTTGAAAACCAGAGGGGCAGGAGAAAGACCCACCCTGAGAGAGAAGCTAGACTCTGTGCTACAGGTGTGGGAGAGACAGAGGTGGGGATGAGAAGAATGACGGGGAGAGACAAGGGGGGGAGGTGAAGGAGGAGGGCAGTATGAGCCATGATCTGTGTTGCAGGTGTTTGAGAGAGAGACAGAGGGCAGAAAGAAGAGAATGAGAGAGACACAGACAGACCAAGGGGAAAGTGTAAGAGAGATGAGCTGTATGGTGGACAGTGAGCCAGGTGCTTGAGAGGAGCTTGAATGAGTCAGACGGAGAATGAAGCAGGCTCTGCTGTAGTTGAGTGTGAGCCCTGCTGTAGTTGCTTGAGAGAATGAGACAGAGGAGAGAAGAGAACAAGTGTGAGCTCAAGGCTCTCTATCACACCCTCTCACCTGCAGCACAGAGAAGAGAAAAGAATGAGACATGGAGAGAGTGTGCGAGGCTCTGAGCTGCAGGTGCTCAAGATGGATGGAGAGAGACGGGGAGAGAAGAGAATGAGACAGACGGGAAGAGAGTGAGCCAGGCTCTGTGCTGCAGGTGCTCCAGAGAGAGACAGGGACAGCGGGGGAGGGAGGGAGGAGTGAGGGCAGGCAAGAGACCCTGACGGAGGGAAGCAGATGGCTTTAGCGAGTGGCGTCCAGCCAGAGGGACAGGTGCGGGTCACGTGGGCGCGGGTCACGTGGGTGCGGTTTCCACGGCGATGTGATTGCTCTTGGCGAGCGAATGAAAGGAGACGAGGCCCCAAGCCTCCAGGGCTTTAGCTAAACTCCGGTATGGAGACTCTCCCAGAACTGGATCAGGAGTCTCTCCTTGACACTACAGGGCGCCTCTTTCTGTCTCTAGTTTGTCTTTCTCTGCATTTACTGTTTTTGTTCTGCTGCTTCCATACTTTTCATTCTTTATTTAGTCTATTTCTTTTTTCATTTTCCCTTTCTCGCTTAGATTTTTTTTCTCTTTCTGCTTTGACTTATTTCTTTATTTATACTTTTTTTTATGTATTACTCCACTGCCCTTTTTCTCTCCTTTTGATGTCTCTCGTTTTCTTTCTTTTTTTTTTTTTTGAGAATGAGCAGAGATTTCAGTGCAGAAATAGCTTTTTACCCATGTAGTCCAATTCCCTAGCGAATATTTTTGGACACCTGCCAAAAACAGGATACAGGTATATGAGAGAAAGACAGACTCTGTGGTGCAGGTGCTAGAGAGGGCGAAAAGTTGGGTGCGATGTTGGAGGATGCCAAATTTATGACAGTATACTGCAAACAGCAGGTTATTATTAAATTAAATTTGAAATGAACAGTTTTCTCCTATTGTTTTTGGGTTTAACTGATTGTCACTCTTTCACACAGCGCTAAGAAGTCTGAGACAGAGAGCAGCACCAAGAAGGACGGCAAGCGCAAGAGAGAGTCGTCCATCACTTCCGACACTGAGAAAACACCTCCACCCTCCCCCGAGGAAGAGGACGACGATGGTGTCCAGGTAATTTAGGGTTTCACTGCAGCCAGAATATTTTACAGGTTAATTCTCAAGGATTGGGACCCCTCTTGGTGCTAGGCATTGAGCATTTTGATGTCTCTTCCTCCTTTTGTAACATCACTCACTGTTCCTCACACTGGCGTCGGATGCTTGGGGCCTTATTCCCCCGAGTGTCCATTCCCCCTCCTTCACAGTAGGGAATAACTAGTTTTTAAGCAGCTTCCCGTCTCCCTCCTTTAAGCAATGCTGTATCTGTCCCTCTCCTTCGCTCTACACCTCTCTGTCCACTGTTCTTTGGATGTTTGCCTGGGTGCCACTCTGTGGCCTGCTGTGCTCAGGATCAGCCAAATCAGACCATCTGCACCTCTCTGTTCTGGAGCAGATCTTGGGCAGTCTCGCCCATTGGCTGCTCTCCTTTTGTTTTGTGGACCAGACACTGTCAACACGGGTGCCGCGCATGGCCGGCGTTGTAGAGGAAGGGGATTGTTATTGTTTTGAATTGCCCATATTGTGTTTAAGAAAAGGCACATCTCCTGATTGGCCTCGGATTCAAACCCCATTGTTAAATACCTAGAGTGTTTACAGAGAGATATTTTGAATGTTGGGGCAGTTAAAGCAACATTAGGTAGTATTTTTACCTTAAAATTCCAGCTTCAAAATGATTGTGATGCTTCACTTAGCTGTAATAGGGAGGGTAGAGCCTCTTTGTATCTCCAGGTTCAGCACTGCAGAGACTGCACTATGTAACTTGAGAAAGAGCATAGGATATAGAGCTCTGATTCTTACCTTACTAGGTGTACTACAAAAGCCTTATATAAAACAGTTAGCGCAGTTAAAGTTTAATTTAAATTTAATGCAGTATTAGTAACTGCAATAACAATATAATACTGTTTTTTTCGAACTGACAGCTCCAGCTCAAGAAACAAACATGACTCAGTCGCCCTCTAAAGGTGCAACAGTTTCAGGCTAATGTCATTTGTTTTTGTGAAGTCTATGATGTGTCTGTGTATGTTTGCTACTTTCTTTTATCATAATCTAAAGCTAAAATGCGCTGGATTCTTGTTTATACTGATGGTGTTTAAATAATTACAATCTACATTTGTATAGCACCTTTTAATACATGTTTATCAAATTGCTTTGCAGTTTCTTCAAGACAAAAATAATAAATTATAAAATGTTAACCTGTTTGGATTACATTGCTACCGTTGTCAATGGGTCTACTAAGATACCTTAATCTGGCAGAATGTTAAGGCAACATCAAATCGTTCCTCAACAGCGAAGGTACTGACGCAGTGCAAGCACAACTCCCATTTATTTTGCTCTTCTCCCAGAGCAAAGATTAAAATCGTGAAGACTGGACTCCACCACACTGAGGTGACGCTAGACGCTGAGGGAAGTAAACACTGGTTGTGAGCAGTGGGGTAGGAACAAGTCATGACACAATTACTCTCCAACTACAACTTCTCAATCTGCCTTATGAGGACAGATAACTGTTAGAGCGCTGCCAACTTAAATAGCTGCCTACAGAGATACTGCCTACTCTGGGAGATCAGTAGGTTTTGGGACTAGGTAAAAAGGTAGGAATAGGTTGGATTCTTGTGGATATGGTTTTATAGGAAACATCTGACACACGTGGAGTGGATTAGTAGGAAGTGGAATAAAAGTGGAACAGTGACCGAACTGAAAAAAATCTCTTGGCACAGAGGAATTTCCATCAGCCTCCTGTCGGGGTCAGGGGTGTGACTGGATGACTGTAATTTCTGATTAGCCTGTGACACAGTTCGGTTAAAGAGGATTGCTTCTACTTGGTGTGTGCGTTTTAACACGGTTCATGGTAAAGGCACAGATACACATTGGATCACAGTTCTGGTTCCTAATGAAACGTCTGTGACCTGCTTTGGTCAAAACCCCACAAGCCCCACAGCAGCGTTCTCCCCCTGTCTAAACAACCCTGTTCTGAACCCCCGCTTTCAGTGCTTCCTTTACCTGTTCCTTTAAATGATAATATCCTGACCCATGCTCACAGCAGTGAGGAATGAGGAGCAAAAGCTCTGGTTCTTCAGTTCTCTTTCTTCTCCATTGTCATTTTCTCCATTTTCACTCAGTGCTCTTATTTCTTTGCACTTGTCTGTCTTGCTGCGTTTAACCTAGTCTTTGCACTCTCATGAACTCGGGTCCAGGCCTGTGATAAATATTCCCCTGCCCCCTCGCCTGAGTTTGTCCAAAGTCTCTACACTTGACATCAGAAGTGGAGCAGAATCAGAACGACTCATTTTATCCCATGTTTTCTGACTTAGGCAGCACAAACTGTTTCAGTGTGTGGGTTGGTGGTCTCCAGATTGACATTTTAATATGCATATGCATAATATTTTCATAATGTGTCTCTTTAAAAAGAGGCAAAAAGTCTTTCAACCATTAAAATTCCAGCCCTGTCCAAACCTCATTACCTACCAATTAAAGGTGCAGTCCATAATTTTCCTGGTGATACTTCACATTATGAAACAGCTATTATACTGATGCCTAGTAGCCTTAATGTATCAGATTGTATACTAAATTTTTATTAAAATATTGCAACCCCCTCTCTGTGGAGCATAATCTTTAACAGGGATTTGAACATCTCACTTCAACCAATCATGAGGGGTGTGTGTGTGTGTGTGTGTCCACAGAAAAGGCGCTCAAGTCGGCAGGTGAAGAGAAAACGTTACACTGAGGACCTGGAATTCAGGATTTCTGACGTGGAGGATGATGGAGATGATTCACCAGGACCCAAATCTCCCTCCACCACTTCAGAGCAGACGGTCAGTGCCCTCTCAGCAATGTGTGAGAAATATCGACACATCCTTCCACCAAGAAAGTAGTTCTAAGCTATTAATATTTTTTGGCTCCTTATTCACCAGCATTTGTTCTTCTTGCTAGTCCACCTTAAATAGTGCAGTTGGTTCTTCTCATGCACCTTAAATTCTACAGCACTTGTGTTTCTGAAGTGGAGGTGCAACTGATACAACATTTAAGGTGAACCAGTGTTTGTAGGCGGTAAATGCTGCAGTATTTAAAGTGGAATGGAGGCACCAGAACAACTGCTGTGCCTTTTACAGTTGATTGTCTTTACAAGATTGTAGCGAAATGGTGGTTAAGCTGGATTTGAGATGTCAAAATGTAACTGCAGCATTTTTTTAAGGTCAAATGGAGGCACTAGAATGTGATTCATAAATTCCAGCAATGTTTATAGAGGTACTGGAATGTAACTGATGCATATTTAAGGTGGCCCCTGAACGTAAAACCACTTTCAAATGCATTTTTAAGTTGGTCCTAAAGAGTGGGAAGTGTGGTAATAGCTGCAAGAGCCTGAGCCATTGTTCATAAAGCAGTGATTGTGGCAAGAAATGTTTTTATCACACACTGCCTGGTTAGACCTCTTCAGCCAATCAGTGTACTCAGTGCTAACTGCTGTATACAAGATGTGGAAATCTGCTGATGTCACACCTGTGTTCCTGCCCTGGAGGCATGTTTCCTCATTGATTTGCCCCTGTGTGTTTAGGAGGTTCCTGATGCAGAGGGGCCTGTGGTGGAGAAAATCATGGGAATGCGGATGGCTAAGAAACAAGTGAGTGGTCATTGACATTGACCTGTTCAACTACAGACCCCTAAACCCTGAATCAGAGCTCATCTAAAGAGTGTTGATGGAGATGTTGGAGCTTTAAATATAGCTCTATTGCAAAAGCCTTAAAGAAAACCTGAAATGGATCAGATTTGACCACCATGTGGACTCAGGTTTATTAATGACTTGATCCAGTTAAACACACCTGTCCTTAGCATACCTGGTCCATTTAGTCATTGCTTAGACTCATTTGCATATTGTCACGACACAATCTAATCATTGTAAGCTTTGTACCCATTAAACCTGGGGTTAAATATTTTTATCCCCCACATTTAACTGATTATACTCAGTATATTTCCAGTTCCACCTTAAAGGAACACTTTTTAAATCTGCACTGAGCTGTAACGGAGGGTAGAGCTTCTCGTCGCTACTGTGGGCTATGCACTGCAGAAACTGCACTATAACTTTTGGAGGAGGTTAGGAAACCTCCCCCTTCCCATTTATTTCAGTACAGTCCTGTCAAAATGAATTATCAATGCAGAGTCTATCGTAACCTTTGCATCACTCTGCATTTACACCGCCAAACCACTACGGTTGGATCTGAAATATCTTACTCCACCCTATGTAGTGCACAGTGTAGGTAATAAAATAGTTTTCAGAATTGAAAATTTAAGTGAAACTGTGTCAGATAATTTATATAGAGCGTTCAATTTCTTGTCTCCCTAACAGTCTGGATGCACATATATAAATATAATGTATGTGATTTTGGGACAGGAGAGTAGTTTGTGCCGCACCAGGAAAGAAACAAGTAAAGCACTGGCAATTTTTACCGTCTTGGTTCCTGCTGAGTATTGAGTTTAGCAGTACGTTGTTCCACTTTTTATTCAATCCATGACGTCCAAACTGATGCCTGAGGAAATGTTTATTTTCCATAAATTTGCTGTTCTCTGCATCTCCGTAGTGTGGAGAAGGAATCTCTCTTCAACTTGATCGTTATTCGTTGGACTGTGGAACAACCAGTCATTGAGATGTTTGGTTTTTTTTGATGCACCTTGGTTACATTTCTCTGGGTGTGCACATCAGTGTATGACCAAGTTTCATGGCTACGCTGTACTTGAAGCTTTTCTCGTGGCGTAGATTCTGCGCATAAAAACATAAATCGGCATATATCTGTTAGCTAAACTCCCTCTGTCTCTCACAAAGAGTCTTCCCCAACACTGTGAGGATGAGGACATACATGTCCACCACTGTCTCTGTTCATACTGCCTTCACTGGACAACGCAGCGTGCCGGAGGACAGCACAGACCACCCAGACTATGACTGTGATGGGGGCTGTTTACAAATCACATGAGCAGATGTAGAAGTCACTGGAAATCAGTGGGACGTCCTGGACATGAAGACGACTCTTTGGACATTGAGCAGGGAGCCCCCCCCCACACCACAGACACACACACACACTTGAGTCTTACCCACAGGATGGGTGACGTCAGCAGTGTGGGTGTGGTGAGGCTCGGGTCCTCCAAAGCTCAGAGAGATTCCGTTCTCTACTTTCAAAAGGAAAACCCAGAGTGCGCGCACGCTCTGTCTCTCACACAGCACTCCTCTACCTTTTCAGAGTCAGCGCTGAGAGTCTGGCAGCCAAAAATAACACACGCAGCACACACACACAGCTCTCAGTAGCGCAGCTGCAAACGGGCTGCCGCCTGAGGAAATGGTAGGTTTTTTGGCGTCTGGCTGGTTTTTAGGGCTGTGGTTTTGGCAGGAAGCCAGGCCCTGGGTCAGCTCCCTGCAAGCGGTGGAAAGGCTGAAGTGATTCATGACTCATGACTCAGGCTTTACCACATAGCTCTTAGCACACACTCTCTCTCTCTCTCTAGCTCTCACACACACACACACAAACAAAGAGAGGAACTTTTCTCTCCTGTCTGTCTCTCTCTTTCGCTAGACGTACAACAAGAAAAACAACGCGTGCCAAGAAACGGGAACTCCTCCTGTTCCGTCACAGGAAGCCTGAAAAACCATGGCCTTAAGTCGTGTGTGTGGGAGGGGGGGGGGTGTTTAGGGGTGTTCCTTTTTATTTTTTTCTCTCCCTTTGTTGTCCTCCTCCGGCAGTGATTTGTAGCCTCTCCCAAACTCCAAAATTATAAAGTAAAAAAAAATACAGAACTGCATTAAAACCCGGTTAATCCTCTCCTGTTGCTCCCTCGCAGACGGAGTCTGGAGACGAGGTGGAGGTGGAGGAGTTCTATGTCAAGTTCAAGAGTTTGTGAGTATCCCGTTCACGTTGCAGAATACAGAGTTGTGGCGCTTTAGGAAATACAGGATCGCTGTAAATCTCTAAAACCTTTTTAAAACTAGGTCTCCCTGGACCGGCCCAACTTCACCAGGAGATGAAGCTGGTTAGGGAATACAGTCAGAGCTGGAGTCGAGCTTTTTGTGAGAAGTTTATTGCTGCAGAATTGAGGCCCTAATTTTACCTGCAACTATTTGTTTGTTATTTAACAAGGAAGTAGGAGTTTCAGAAGCTGTTTGCGATTGAAGGGATGCACAGAGAGGAGAGATGGACTGACAGATGAGAGAGACGTGCAGAGACACAGCATGGCATTTAGACCTGATCAGAGAGGGAGAGAGACAGGCAAGCAGAGAGAAGGACATACAGAAACCATAGCACAGACTCTTGCAGAAAGAGAGAGACAGGCAGAGATTCAGAGACAAATGTGCAGACAGACATGTCAACACAGAACATAGAGACAGGCCAGCAGGCACTTTCAGAAAGAGGTGTAAACACGAAGAGCGCATAGAGAGGCACAGACGCACAGGCAGGCTGAGAGGAGACAGATGCAGAGAGGCACAGACAGGCAAATATGCAAAGTAAAAGACGTTGGTAGACAGACAGGTATAATACAAAGAGGAACAGCTGGACCCACAACAGACAGACAGAAGCACAGCCAGTTGCATATTGCTCGAACGCAAAAGAGGCAGAGAAGCAGGCAGACGGGCATAATACAAAGAAAGAGGAACATGCAGAGACAGAGTCAGTCACGCAGAGAGAGACAGGCATACAGAGAAACGGGAACAGCTAGATACGCTGAGAGGGGAGAGATGGGTACGGGCCGTTGCAAGGATGGATGGACGGAGCGCGGACAAGGACAGACTGAGGCCCAGATCTGAGTTTTCTATAAAGGAAAAAATATATATATATATAAATAAAAAACAAAGCATGTTTTTGTCTGTGTAGCTCCTACCTGCACTGCCGCTGGGCAGATATCGAGGAGCTGGAGAAGGACAAGAGAATCCATCAGAAGGTCAAAAGGTTCAAGGCCAAACAGGCGCTCAGCAACTTCATAAACGAGGTCAGGACTGCCTCTCTGTATTTGTTTATCCTCCATTTTGTCTTCCCTTCTTTCACTTTTTTTTTTTTTATCTCCTTCCTTTTCCACTTGCTCTGATAATAGAGGCTAGCTACGTTTGTTTATGGTGTTTTTGAACAGGCAATAAAACCCAAGGCCTTATCTCCACAGGGTTTTCTCCATACTCTGGGTCCTGAGGCTGGAGAGATGAGGGGTAATCCTCTGGCGTTAATACAGGCAGAGAGAGAGACAGGTTGAGGGACACAGACCATCAGACGTTCAGAAATGGAAAGGACGACAGCAAGGCATAGACGGGCAGAAACACAGAATGAGAGAAACTGAGACAGACTGCCAGACATGCAGAGAGAACGAGAGACGTGCAGAGTGAGACATAGTGAAAGACATAGTGAAAGAGACAGCCCGAGGCATGCAATTAGAGTAAGACGGCCTTAAGTGAGAGTGAGAGAGACTGCTAAAGATATACAGAACCAAATGAGACAACCAGAGACATGCAAAGAGCATAACACAGCCAGAGAGAGAGGGAGAAAGAAAGGCAAGCAGTCAGACAGGCAGAGAGACCGGTTGTGTTGGTGTTTTTGAGCAGGCAGTGACAATAAGACATATACACCCCTCCGGTCCTCAGGCCATGGAGGTGCTTCATGGAGTCAGAGCTGTTGAATTATTGTGGTGTGATTGTTGATTGTTCTCTTCTTGAAATATTTCAGTGTGCATCTGTTCTTCAAACAGGTTTTCCCCCTCCCTGCTCACACCTCCCACATCTGGACTGATGTGATTCATTCGCTCTCGAACTGATCTTTTCCCAGGGCTTATTTTGCGTTTCGGTACATGAGATATTATCTTTATAGGCCAGGAGCTCTTAGATACGTTTGGATTTGATATTTCTCTCTCAGGTAACTCAGAGTTGTCCCCAGATATCAGAGATTACTGCTGTCTTTAAAAATTGTTTAACACACTGTCAGTAAATATAGTAATATAATACTGAATATCTGAACCCAATAAGTGCAAAGAGGTATAGGGCAGGGAAGAATCTGCAGAAGAGAAATGTCAACAACCATCTACTCTCTCTACCCAAAATGAACCAATCAGACACAAGCTCCCTCTATAGGAACTGTCCGTTGACTCCTCCCATGACACTCAGCAGGGCCAATCAGACACAAGCTCCCACTGTAGGACCTGCCTGCTGACTTCTCCTGTAGTGTCCAGTATTTTCTAAACCATAACCGACACAGATTGATCCACACAAAGCCCTGTATTTATGGAGTACAGAGCACTGCAGCAGTGGCAACCAGTAGCACCCCATACAGTTTAGTTCCAGAGTGAGTTCTGTCTGTTTAGTGAGGGATGATGATTGGTTGGTGGGCTTAATTGAATCATGTACATTGTGCCGTCTTCTCACTTGGAGGATTGTTTTTTGAATTGCTTCGGTATACTTTTCCTAGGGTGTTTATTTTTTTAGTAGTTTTTATTTTTTATTTTTTTTTAAATTTATGACGTGATGTGATTTTTTTGCTTACCTCACCAAATACACCACAAACTAATCCTTTCATTCCCGCTCTCAGATGGATGATGAGCCCTTTAACCCAGACTATGTGGAAGTGGACAGAGTTCTGGATGTGTCTGAGAGCACAGATGAAAACGGAGAAGTGAGGAACAGCTTTTATATTAATTAGGGTTGGGTGATATGACCCTAAAATAATATCACTATTTCAGGGTATTTTTGTGATAACTATATTTTTGGCGATTTGACAAACAGTGGAAAAATATTTTACTCATTTCAAGAACATAATATCGCAAAAAAAATAAATGCTTTAATTGCTAACGCTTAGTTTGAGAGTCTGACCTGCCTTGAAAAGACACTTCCAGATGAAGTTTGTGTTGTCTCTCCTCAGCCAGTGAAACTGTACCTGGTGAAATGGTGCTCTCTGCCGTACGAGGACAGCACCTGGGAGCTAAAGGCTGATATCGACCAGGCGAAGATCGACGAATTTGAGAGAGTGATGGCACAAGAGCCGCAGCTGAAACGAGTGGTGAGGACAGACCCGGACAGACACAAATACAGAGGAACAGACAGATGTTAAGAGACATAGTGGACGCAGAGTGAGAGACAATCAGATGCAGAGAGACCGACTCGGGTACAGATGGACAAACAGAGACTGTGTACCCGAGTCTGTATCTCTGTCTGTAAGCCTGTCTGCATTTACCACAGACAGACTTCTACACACTGAGCCTGTCTGTGTGTACCCATGTATGTCTCTGAGACAGATACATGTAGAGACAGACAGATTATGGTACATACAGACAGACAATCATAGAGACAGAGACACACTGTTACACACAGACAGGCTTATAGACAGACACGCCGTGTCCATTCTCAGTAAAGTTTTACCGGGTTAGATGCTGAAACTCAGTTCAGCACACAGTGAAGTTGACCTGAGAGAGTTCTGCTACCAAACAAAAAAAACACTGGGTTTTGGGCCGAGTTTAGGCCAATTTTTTTAATACGAAACATTTTATTTAGACTTATATTAATTTGTAGTTTTTATTAGAAGGAAACAGAGCTTGAGCTAGAAACACTTGGATGCTTTAACTTTAACTTTATAGAAATTACTTGGAAGAAATGACTGAGAAGATGAACAGATTCTGGTTCTATGGACTTGCTGCATGGGGCTTTTGTTTTCCTCCTCCTAGAGCCAAGACAGAGCTTGGGGTGGTGGTGGTGGGGGTGGGGAGGGGGGGGGGGGGGTGAGAAAAGAGGAAAAAGGGCCACGTTCTTGCGGTTTTCTGGAAACCACTAACGGGAATTGTTTTATTTGAAACAGGAGCGACCTCCCTCCAGCGACTGGCAGAAATCCGAGAGTTCGAGGGAATATAAAAACAGCAACGCACTCAGGGAATACCAGCTGGAAGGAGTCAACTGGCTGCTCTTCAACTGGTACAACACGTATGTGTGCAATTACGTTACTCTGCTCCTCACACTGGTTTAATACAGCAGGACATAAACACACAAACACAGCAGCATTTCTCCTCTGTCAGACAAGAGTTCAGCCTTAGAATAGGAGACTTGACTGGAGCAGGAGGGTGTTTAATGGAAAAGCTTTTGAAAAGGCTTTGTTCCAGATGAATTCAGATTATTTTCATTGTTTGTGTCATTGGGGAAATATCCACTAAATTTAAAGGGCACATTGTGTGTGTTTAAATCACTGAGATCTGCTTTTTATTGTCATAGCAAAGCAGTACAGTGTGTCACAGACTAAATTTGGAGGCACAGTTTCTCTCTCTCTCTCTCACACACACACACACCCCCCAGAAGCACAGGGCAGCCACATCGGACCCCAGGACCTTACCCACCCTCTCAGCTGTGGATGTTGAGGAGGAAGAAGTTCTGTTCTTTCACTTTTCCTGCTGATCCAGGGCAGTTATGGAACTCCCCTGTTCAGGGCATGTTTACATTGAAGTGTTGATCTGGAGCTCCCCAACCCCCACACTGTCAAACAGTAACCTCCAGTCAATTTTCTGTGTGTTGCCTAAGTTAGAAGACCTGCATTTATGTGAGAGCGCAAACACAAGGTGAAATGCAGCAAAACAGACAAAACAAGCGCAGAGAAATAAGAGTAAAAAATAAATGAAAATAAGAACAAAGAAGAGAACAGAGCGAAAATGTCTAAAACCCAGTGCTGCTCCTCACTGCTCAGGTTGGATTTATTATTTAAAGAAACCGGTGCTAAAAGCGGGCATTCTGAACAGGGCTGTTTAGACAGGGGAGAAAACTGTTGTGGGGCTTGTGTAGTTTTGACCAAAGAAAGACAGACGTTTTGTAAAAACACTGGACACTAACTTGAGTAATTTCCCTGCTGATGTCCTCCAGACGAAACTGTATTTTAGCAGATGAGATGGGTCTGGGGAAAACTATCCAGTCCATCACCTTCCTGTATGAGATCTTCCTGAAGGGAATCCATGGCCCTTTCCTAGTCATCGCCCCTCTCTCCACCATTCCTAACTGGGAGCGGGAGTTCAGGACCTGGACAGAGCTGAACGTGGTGGTATATCACGGGAGTCAGGCCAGCAGGAAGACCATCCAGACCTACGAGATGAACTACAGAGATGCACAGGTAAAAATCACAGCACACCTCTTCACCTGGGAGACCCCCCCCCCAAGCACAGTGCCACTGTATATAAGGGCAGCACAGTGGCACTGCAGGTAGTCTTTCACATAGTTTCAGGGTCCCGTGTTTGTGGGTTCAAACCCCGCTATGGCATACTGTTTGTGGGTTTTCTCTGGGTGTTCCAGTTCCAACCCCCGTCTCTATTCTCTCCTATATATTTCTGTTTCTCTCCATCCCTGTCTTTTCTGTTCTCTCTCTCTCTCTCTCTCTGAATGTGTTTCTTTACCCCCTCCTCCTTCAGGGTCGTATTATGAAGGGAGCATATAAGTTCCACGCCATCATCACCACATTTGAGATGATCCTGGCTGACTGCCCGGAGTTGCGCAGCGTGCCGTGGCGCTGTGTGATAATCGACGAAGCTCATCGCCTGAAGAACAGAAACTGCAAACTGCTGGAGGGGCTCAAGATGATGGACATGGTCAGTGTTTTCTGTTTGTCCCAAAACCTAGAGACCTACATACAGGTACTCTCCAGACAAGTAGCCTGTACTGTATCTTAAATTGATTCAGACTGAGCGATCTCCCCCTGTCTAAACGTCCCTGATGAGAACGGCAGCTTTCAGCACCCGTTACTTTAAATGATGAGCTCCTATCTGTTCAACCCCAACCCCCGAGTGCACAGTAGTGAGGAGCGTGGAGCAGAATCTCTGGTTTTTAGCTGTTTTTGCTCAGTTCTCTTTATTCTCCCTTTTAGTTTTCTCAGTTTTTACTCAGCGCTCATTGTCTGTTTTACTGCATTTAACCTCGTGTTTGTGCTCTCAGAAAACTGACTTCGTGAGTTTGTTCCTTATGCACCGGGTGACGATGGGTTGTGGTATTTTGTATGTTTATCAAAGCTGTTCATCTCCTTCAGGAACACAAGGTTCTCCTGACAGGAACGCCGCTGCAAAACACTGTGGAGGAACTCTTCAGTCTCCTGAATTTCCTGGAGCCGGACCGCTTTCCTTCAGAGTCCACTTTCATGCAGGAGTTTGGAGATTTAAAAACCGAGGAACAGGTTAGACACTGTGCCTCTTTATGAATATAACAGTAAATACACTCTTTTGCATACACTTTCTTGCTTTCTTTTACTGTATCACTCTAGTGCTTTCTCTGTCTTTCTTTTGCAATTTTGTTCTCTCTCTTGTTTCAGTAAGTTTGTGCAGTAGGTTTTTTTTTTTTTTTTCTTTTTTTTTGCCTGTTGCACTCCTTTTATCCCTTCTCCTTTTGTAAATTTTTTCGTTGTATTTTTCTCTTCCTTTCACTCTGACATTTTCTCTTTTTCCCTCCCTTATTTTTCCTTTTCTCAAGTGTTTCTCCTTCTCTTGCTCTGTCCTGTCTTTTTTTTTTCTTTCTCCCCCCTCATTTGCATTTGTGCTCTCTCTTGCTGTCTCACTCTTGCTCTCTTGAAATCTTGAACCCAGGGTTTTTTTCTTTCTTCCTCTCAGGTCCAGAAGCTGCAGGGGATCCTGAAACCCATGATGCTGAGGAGACTGAAGGAGGACGTGGAGAAGAACCTTGCACCAAAAGAGGAGACTATCATCGAGGTGGAGCTCACCAATGTGCAGAAGAAATACTACCGTGCCATTCTGGAGAAGAATTTCGCCTTCCTGTCGAAGAGCGGAGGAGGGGGTGGGGGAGGGTCCAATGTCCCCAACCTGCTCAACACCATGATGGAGCTCAGGAAGTGCTGCAATCATCCCTACCTCATCAACGGTGAGGGCTAGACCCCAGGAGGAGTTTGTCAGGGGTGTTTTCTTTCTTTTCGTTAACGATTAAGGTATAAATAAGAGAGAACAGTTCACAAATAACAAAAAAAAAAAAAAAAAATATATATATATATATATATATATATATATATATATATATATATATATATATATACATACATGAAAATTATGCAAATATACAAAAATAGAGGTTTCGAATAGACAACATTGGAAAAATTTATTTTATGTGGAAAATGTGCAGAAAATTGAGTGTCAGTGTTGGTGTGCAGTTTGTAGATCTCAGTGAGTATAAACTGTAGCCACACCCCCAAAACACAACTGTCCACTGCCTGACTACAGCTGGAGGAGTCCTTGTGAGAGAGTACCATAAAATAATTAGCCTAGTATAAGTATTTATGCTGTCTGTGAGGCCATTATTTTGGAAAGCACTGTGCTATTCTTTAATTTCTTTATTGGTTTATCTCAGAAAATATTTGGTAAATGATGACCTTTGTCTAGAATGCAGCCCGACTCTGCCACTGCAGTGAGCCACACTGACAAGCTGAAGAGACGGCCTGCTCTGTGCGCTCAGAATAAAATAAACATAAGATGGCATAAATATAAGTGGTCAGAACTCTGTTTATGAACGACAGAGCTTGAGTTCTCTGAACAGCAAACAACAAGCCTATAGGGGCAGTAAAATATCCACACAATATGTAAAGGGACAGGAACCCTTGTGTGTCCTATGTTGGGGAAATTACAAACTGAAACATTGCATTTACAGCATTTAAGGTGTGTCGGGTCATCTGTGGCTCTACATTTTGTCGTCTATTCCCTTGAGTTTTATTTCAAACTCTGCTTTTGCTGTCTCCAGGAGCTGAGGAGAAGATCATGGAGGAGTTTAGGGAGACCCACCCCACCGACCTGCCAGAGTTTCACCTCCAGGCCATGATACAGGCTGCAGGAAAACTGGTCCTGATTGACAAACTCCTGCCCAAGCTCAAGGCTGGGGGCCACAGGGTGCTCATCTTCTCCCAGATGGTACGCTGTCTGGACATCCTGGAGGACTATCTCATCCAGAAACGGTAGGTCGCATGAAAACAGTGCCCCACACATCTACAGAATCTATTTAGAAAATCAGAAATCGAAATGGGACACTCTGGAGCAGATGCACACGAGCGTAAGAGCCTAAGGTCACTGCTCAGTGCCAGGAATTTTTAAAATCCCCCTGACGTTCTCAAGATGTTCTCTGGAGTGATGGAGTACCATCCAGTATTCTGAGATTAGTTGGAGTGGTGCATGTGATCCAGAACTAATAATGTGTCTAATAATGCCATCAAATCAGGTCTTGCTATTTTCATGAACTGTAAACAAGCATTACAACTAAGTTCCGGCTTGAGAAGTGAAAATGGTTTCCTCCTTGAAGTGACCAGTGTTAATTGTGACAGCAGATTTTGATTCCTTTAGTCTCTTTTGATTAAAATATGTATTAGGTTTACACTTTAAGCGTTTAATTATTATTAGTTAGTGTAGTTTTGGTCACGACGACAGTGTTTTTGTCTAATTTAGGTCAATTAAATTTCCAAAATGTTCAGCCTAATTGTAATTATGTATTTTAAAAGATTTTTCTATTTTAGGGATTTTAAGCGTAAAAGTTATTACATTTAAGTTGTTACAAGACTGAAAGAGTCAATGATACAGTCAATACGAGCAGCTCCCGAAGATTTGATTCGTTGGGAGTCGAAGACTCTTCAGTAAAAGCCTTTACTCTCTTACACTGTGGGGTTATTTTTATGCTGTGTGTAAAATGATTTCAGAATGTGGTTCTGAGTCGTCTGAACAGAGAGGGACAGCACAGCAGGAAATGGGAATGCGCCTCATTACCCTGAAAACAGCAAACAGCATTTTACTCTTATTGTTTTCTTGCAGTTTTCTGTTTTCAATTCAGAAATATCAGGTCATTCATCAATGTTTCATTTTTGTGTTTTTTTTTTTTTAATTCATTGACTGTGTCGTAGTTCTGATTTTCAAATGTTTGGATGGGTTTTTTTTGTCGTCTAGTCGAAAAATCAGTCATCAAGTAATATTTTCATCATAATTTTTGATAACAGAATTAACACTGTGCTGCAGGTACCCATATGAGCGTATCGACGGCAGAGTGAGAGGAAACCTCCGCCAGGCGGCCATCGACCGCTTCTCTCGGCCCGATTCGGACAGATTCGTCTTCCTGCTGTGCACCCGAGCTGGAGGCCTGGGCATTAACCTGACGGCTGCTGACACCTGCATCATCTTCGACTCAGACTGGAACCCTCAGAATGACCTGCAGGTAGAAACCCAGCTCTGCCTGCGCTCTTGCAGGTCATTAGCAGCGAACTGCGCTGCTGGTAGCCTCCATGGGAAACTATTTTATTCCTCCAAAGCCCTTTTATAATGGGACGCTTCCAGCCGAGCGCCTGGATGGAATGTGGCTCTTGTATTATGCAACATGAGCAGTTTTCTCGGTCTGTTAGTGAACGCTCAGTCGGGTTCACGCTTAAAACCCAGGAGTATGACAGCGTACTGCGTCTGTTTGGTCGTGTTCTTACTACAGCTGCTCTACAGTGTGTTAAAGTTGATCAGATTTGTGGCTAAAATCCCAGTTCATTCAAAACTGAAACATCCTCCTGCCTTTTCTGGCACTTCATGGTAACTGTGTTGTTTTAAAAATGACAATTCTCATTTTATTCAACAAAAATAACATAAAATCAAGTATTAAAGGTGGTATTCATGATTGTAAAAAAAAAAAACTACTTACAAAATTCAGAAAAAACATAAGATGGATAGAAGTTAAACGTTAGTTTTGTACAGTCATTTTTTTTATTCTCAAAACACACCGGTCCACATAAACAAACAGCGAATTGTTTCCCCACAATCATAGACGTCCCCTTTTAATTCTCTACGTTTTCGATCTCACACACACTTTTGGATACAATATTATCCCCAAGAACAGAACAAATCCATCACATGTTTCTGCAGCGCTTTTCCCTGATGGAGCTCATGGCGAATGAAGCGACCAATAAATTCTTCTCATCTCTTTCATATTTGCTTAATATTTTGTAAAATGTAGTCACTGCCTCGTGTCTTTGAGCTGGGTGTGTGTTGTGTTTTACCTTGCTGTATTATATACAGTGTGAATTTTTCTTGTAGTTGTTGGTTTTCTCTCTGTTTAGAACAGAATGTGTTTCTTTAGCTTTTATTCTTTATTTTGACTCTAATGTCTGGATGAACACTAGAAGTAAACTTCTCTGACGATGTTTTAGCTGATCATTTTTGATGTGTGTAATTTTGGTGGTTAAAAAAAGCCCTGTGACAGGAGCTCTTATCTCTCCTCCTCTCCTCTTCTAGGCCCAAGCTAGATGCCACAGGATTGGACAGAGCAAAGCGGTAAAGATTTACCGTCTGATCACCAGAAACTCGTACGAGAGGGAGATGTTCGACAAGGCCAGTCTGAAGCTAGGGCTGGACAAAGCCGTGCTGCAGTCCATGAGTGGACGAGAGAACGCTGCCAATGGGGTACGGACCGCCTGCAGTGCCAGAGAGCGAGCCTCCATTTCATGGAGCTGCGCTAGAAACTCTATTCCAGATGGTTCATTAATCAAACATACTTTCCACATGCTGGCAGCTGGTGGATAGGCCTCTAATACCACTGCCCCCCATTCATTTTCACCATCTAGAGAGGGTCAATAAAATCTGTTTAAAAAAAATAATAATAATAAATAAATTCACCATATTGCCTCTTGTTTTTAGCTTCTTAGAATACCTGTAGGGCTTTGGAGGATGTGAATATTGGCATTCTTGTAGTTCAGAGCGAGTTGAGTAGGGATTAAACCATGACGTGTAAACTTTGCAGTGTGCTGATTGTCCAGAGAGAGTCGTTGCTCTATGCCACGCAATGCAGACGTCCAGAACAAACCCTCTGTAAACTTGTGGCCTTTCGAAGAGGTTCAAACGCTCCTTGGATTGGTGGCTGACAAAAGAATCCAACAAGATATTGATGCTGCAACAAGGAAGGAACAAGCTCTACCTTTAGCACAGCACAGTTGGTACCATGCAGCAAAAAAGTAGCATTTGAGGTTACCTGATTGTTCTCTTTAACGCGCATTGTTTCAGGTGCAGCAACTCTCCAAGAAGGAGATTGAGGATCTCCTTCGCAAAGGGGCCTACGGAGCCCTAATGGAGGAGGAGGACGAAGGCTCTAAATTCTGCGAGGAGGACATTGACCAGATTTTACAGAGACGCACACAGACCATTACCATCGAGTCTGAGGGGAAGGGCTCTACTTTCGCGAAGGTAGGAGACGAATAGGGCGACGTGTTTACTCTGGTTTTGCCCTATAAAACTCTTATTAAAGTGGTGGGATGTTCTTTGTGTTTAATTCATTCATCTCCTCTCCAGGCCAGCTTCGTGTCCTCTGGGAACAGGACGGATATTTCTCTGGAGGACCCAGATTTCTGGCAGAAATGGGCAAAAAAGGCAGAGCTGGACCTGGATGTCCTCAATGGAAGGGTAGGCCACTGCATCATCATTCTCATCATCTTCGTGTCAGATGGGGATTTCCGAGATGGAACAAGAGTGCGTGAAGAAATGCCTCATGGGAGATGTAGTTAAAGCCCTGTGCGCTAATCTGCGGCTCGCTCTCTTGTGTGGTGAAGTGTGAGGGATTTATAGAGGACTGTTAATCATTGTTTCATTAACGTCAGGGTCACGCCTTAGCAGCTTTCTGATGGCTATCGCCTTCGTAGGGTTTAGCTGGAGATTGATAATTAAAGGTCCGTGTGTGTGTGTGTGGATTTCCCCAGCACTCGATGGTGGTGTCACTCCTCATAAATATGCTATCTGAGCATAATTAATGAGGCTTATTTCCCCAGGCTAACAGTGCGAGGAATGTAGTCGTAATTGGGCAAAGGCGAAATTGTTTAAACTTGGCCATGGGAAGCGTTTGCCGTAATTACCGCTGCTCTCTCCACTCCGGAGAATTCCAGCCTCTAAGCTGCTTACGGCTTTACGGCGGGAATCCTCACGATTTAACGCAAACCAAAGTGCTTTATCACAATATTGTTTTCTTCTGCTGCCCCCAAGCCATGCTGTGTCTGAATAGTAGGAGTGGGTACTGCAGAGTGGGTAGATCTGCCTGGAGCTTGTGTAGCACTGCAGGGAAGGTGTCTAAGGTTGGGGAGTTTTGAAATTTTCAGCAGCAAATTTATTCTTTTTATTTATACTTTCAGTTTGTGGCTAGTTTAGATTTTGGAAACAAATGCATTGTTTAACACACTCAAATTCATAAAGGCCACTTGTTGTAAAGGGGGGGCGGAATATCAAGATTTCAGAAAAGGACATAATATTTTAAGATTAAAGCAGTAATTTTCAGACCAACATCACATTTTAAACATTAAAGTAGCACTAACAGATTTCTACAGCAGAAGCACTTTCCCCATTTATTCTCTGTGGATCTGGCTGCGGTCTGGTTTTCTGATAACAACCTGATTCTAATAACAGGGAAACTGTGAATGTCCTCTGTATTAGTGGTTTATCTATTCTTTATAACAATTATAACATTTTCTTTTGTCCAGGCGTTTGTGTCTGGGATTAAATCTCAGTATATATTTATTTTATTTGTTTAATTTAGATTCTGGCTCTTTTGGAGATGTAGTATGTGCCTTTCAGTGATCAGCAGGTTTTCCTGTCTCTCTCAGAAACGGGCTTTACCGTAAAATGCAGTGTAGATGCACAAGCAGAATCAGATGCCCTTGTTATCCATGGTCAATTTATATACTTCATGTGTTATGACTTTATTCTCAAACTAAATTTTATTTTTTAACATGTGACCCTAAATATAGCCTTACAGTCTTGGTTTATACGTCCAAAATACATAATGTAAAAATATGTAAAACATTGATTATACCTTTCATTAGAAATTGAACATCTAACAATCTTGAACAGCAGCCGCTCTCCAGCTCCCCCACTTCCCATGTTCATGGCTCACTGTGTGGAGGATTGTTACTGTGCTAACATGTGTTCGGTATCTCACGCTCTCTCCTCAGAACACCCTGGTGATCGACACGCCTCGGGTCAGGAAGCAGACTCGGCACTACAGCTCCATGAAGGAGGACGAACTGCTGGAGTATTCAGAGCTGGAGAGCGACTCGGAGGACAAACCTGTTCAAAAACCTCGCAGACCCCAAGATAAAACCCAGGGGTACCCCCGCAGCGAATGTTTCCGGGTGGAGAAAAACCTGCTGGTCTATGGGTGAGCTTTATTTAAACATGTAGAGGAGGGGTGGATATGACGTGACCTTGAAAAGAAACACAGTTCTGATTCTTAATGAAACATCTATGACCTGCTTTGGTCAAAGCCCCACAGCAGCGTTCTCCCCCTGTCTAAACAGCCCTATTCCAAATGCTTTCAGCGCCCATTCTTTTAAATGATGAGTCACTCGCTGTTCACCTCCCAAGCGCACAGAAGTGAGGAGCTCTGGCTTTTAGCCATTTTCGTTTAGTTCGCTTTCTTCTCCATTCTCGTTTACTCATTGTCAGTGCTGTGATTTTGCAGACTGAGGTGAGGGGGCAGTGCCATTCTAAAGTCTCTGCACTTGACATTAGAAGCAAAACAGTATCAGAACGACTTGTTTTATCCAAAGTTTTCTGACTTAAGCAGCTTACAGAAAATTAATGGGTGGTCTTGTTTCAAAGTGTGTGGGTGTAAAAACATTTCTCTTTTAATTATAGTGATTTATCACATAAGTGCCAATCAGGAAGTGTTAAAACCTGCGTTAAGTCTCTGGGCACAATGATATTAATTCAGTATTTAACACAGCATACATTTTAAATCTCATAATAGAGATGAAATTATAATGTTGATTTTTTTTTTTTTTTTATTAATAATAAATTATTATTACTAATGATACCCACAACCTGCTCAGTGAAGTGTATCCTTTATCATAAACCTCGTTAAACACAATCAGGCATCTACAAAAGTACCAGATCTGTGAGGAAGATGCTGCCCTCAAATATAAACTGAACAAGAAAAAAATGCCACACCAGCTTTATCTCCAAATGTCCTCTTCCTTGTCCCAGTTCCACACACACCAGCCCCCTTGCCCCACCTCCACTCAGCCTTTTCCAGGCCATGTCCCTCAGTTCCTCTGATAAAGCCTCGAGCCAAAGCGCTCCATGGAAACGGTCCCAAAAAGTCCGTCCCAACGCCATGAGACAGGAATATTCCTGCCTCGTTTCATCGCCACCCAAACACCGCCTCCTCTCATTTTCTGCTCTGGACGAGATACCTGGAAGCCCCTCTCTCTCTCGTCTCCAACTCAGTCTAATGGCAGGTTTGTGCTGTGTGAAGATTATCACAGTAACCGCAACTCAGCAGTGGTTAAACTTTTGCTTATCACGCTTCTGTGGTCAAACCCTGCCACTGTTTCCATACAGTACATACCGGGTACTGCTACTGTTTCAGTACAGGCTTTGAGCTCTGTGCTCGTCTTTGTTTTCTGAGGATAGACACAGATGTCATTTAAATGTGATTTTAAAAAATCAGGGGCTGCATTTATTTTAATGTCTTTGTCATTATTTTTGTCTCGTAAAGAAACAGAAAAGTCAGCGAAAGTTTAGGAGGACAGAGACAGGGTGGATCGAATCCTCTGACTCCACCATACGCAACGTTCTACCCAGTGCAGGAGTCTGATGCCTGGTGTAAAAGATCTGGGTGGTTAGCATTCTCCTCCAAGTGCGTTGATCTGTCCAGTGCTGCTGTGTTTTGAGAAGCAGCAGCAGGAAGTCTGTACGTAAACCACTGTTATCTCACGTTGGTTAGTGGGCTTAACACGCAGTTAATCAAGGGGGAAGCCTCAGATCTGTCTGATAACCACAGCTCACTGCACATGGCGCTTCAGGCCAGTGCCGCTGCTGTTATTATTATTATTAATAATAATAATAAATGCCCTCCCTTCTTCCCTTCCGCACTGTGATGTCTGGACCCCTTGACTACACTCAGTAAATTGGATCCACCACATCTGAAGCCTTTGAAGCACTGGAATCTCTCTTTCAGTCTTTGTCTCCTTTTATCTGTCCTGTCTGTCTCCCTCATATCGTTCTCTCTCCCGTTTTTTTTTTTTTTTTCCCCCTTATCTATTTCTCTTCCTGTCTGTCTGTCTCTATTATCGTTCTCCTTCCTGCCCATCTCTTTCCTTCTTGTCTTGATATTGAGTGTTTGCCTCTCTGCTCCCTCTCTCCCTTTCTACCCCCAAAACCCACCCATACACTCCAGATACCCCCTGGGGCAGAGCTCTCTTCTACTCTAAGTCTGAGAGCTGCCTCCATTAAATAACGAGGGCAGTGGGTCTCCACGCCGTGGTCACTGACTGGTCCAGTGAGTTGAGTCTCCACTTGTTTGGTAGATGCTTCCTCACGTCACTCCTCATTTGCATAAATTTGAGCTGAACATTTTCGCCTCACTCTGAAGGCTCATTTTGTGCCACTTCTCATCACTCCATGTCGACCTCTTGATCTCTGGCAGTGTGCATTCGTCACTGAACTGTCAACGAAAAATCCATCAGACATTTCCACAACTGTAAGGGTAGAATAGCGTTCAGACTGCTGTTTATCACTGGACAGATGAACACGCTTGGAGGAGAACACTAACGGCCCTGCTCTAACGGGTCCCTGCAATGGCTGAGCCATTGATTAGCTTTCAGAATCATTGATTGCTTGTGCAACAGCTTCTTGGCCCTGCAATTCAGATGTATCTGAAGATATCTTTATTTATAAAGCCCTTACTGACACCCCCATTTCTCTCCCCCATTTTTTTTTTCCCAGCTGGGGTCGCTGGAGAGAGATACTGTCTCATGGCCGATTTAAACGTCCATTACGGGAGCGAGACGTGGAGCTGATCTGCCGAGCGCTACTGGCCTACTGTCTGCTGCACTACAGAGGAGACGAGAACATCAAGAGCTTCATCTGGGACCTCATCACGCCCACAGAGGATGGGCAGAGTCGCACGCTCTCCAACCACTCCGGTGAGCATAGAGTGGTCTCATTGAAACCATCAGTTTAAGAAGATTCAAGTTCTGTTTTCATACACAGGGAAATCCTTGATTCTTAATCCTCCCAGACCCAAGCTCATTACTCGAACCCTGCCCACACATCTGATCTTTGTGTAGAGCTTTTCCTGTGGGATACACACTGCAGAAAAAACAGGCATGTCTTAATATTTAGTAAATGAAGCTCTTGCGGTCATATGGATACCAGTTGGTATGGTGACGTTTTCAGCCAAAAACACTTTGTGTAAAACTCAGAGGGAGTTTCCTCCCCGTTTGCTGCTGTCCCGTCGGTTTGCACTGGAAACCCAGTATCTGTAAATGGGGGGGGGGGGGTCTTTCGGTCCAGTATGCTAGGCTCTCTCAAAGAGACACTGTCTGGAGGTTTTTAGACACGGAGAGACTCCAAGCGCTGTTGCTCTATTCCTGTTCTATAAGGGTGGGGGTAACACTGACTTATTTTTGCTGTTTCGGATCACTTAAGGTGGAAATGTCTCCAAACTCTGGAGAAGGCAAACTGCGTTACTGACAGTGTTACAAAACTGAACGAGTCGAGTTTCAAATGAATTTCTGTGGTAATTCAAACAGTGAACAAAATCTTAGAAAAGTTACACTTCAGCTACATAGTGTTTTTTCTCCTTAAACACACCACTCCACCTTAAGATGTTTAGCTTCTGAATGCGTTCACCCACAATTATAGACGTCCTGTTTAATACGCTCTCAATCACTAACAGTTGAAGTCCCCGTATTTAAATCTTCTAAACCCAAGCTCTTGCATACTTTTGGAATATTATCTATCAATATCCATAATATCTCCAACAAGAGAACAAATTCATCACATGCTTCTGCAGTGCGTTTTCCCGATAGAGCTCTTAATGAATGCAGCGACCAACAAATTATTCTCACTTGCTTAATTTTTAGGTTAATCTTTTTTAATAATTGGACAGTTGTTGGATTATATCTGTCTGTAGGTCTCTCTGCTCCTGTTCCTCGAGGGCGTAAAGGTAAAAAAGGCAAGCTGCCGGTGGCCCAGCCTCACATGCCCCAGGCAGACTGGCTGAGCGACTGTAATCCTGACGTCCTGCTGCAGGAGGACAGCTACAAGAGACACCTCAAACACCACTGCAACAAGTAAGAGCCTAGATTGACACATGCTCTTTATTTCTGTTCCAATTTTCAGTGATGAGGACAGCTACAGTGTTCAGATCTACAGAGCAGTTCTGGTTCTCAACATCCTGAACCTCTGTGGGTGTTTGGGTTTATTTAAAAGGACACATTCTCAATCCAAAATCTGGTTATGATCAGTTTAAGCGCAGTGTGAAAGTATGCATTGTGCATAAGGTATGATCAAAATCACATCTCATGAATCTGATTACTTTGAGCCTTTTAGAGCTGTTTTTGGTGATCAGGTCACATTCTGATTTCGCTCATCCCACATGAAAAGCCAGGTGTATAAACACCCACAAGACACCCACAGCCTAGTCCCCGCCCATTGCAGATGATACCCTACCTGTTTTAAATGTTTATTCCAGAGGTATGGGAGTCTGTGACAAACGGTGTTTATAGACAGGTAGAGGAAGGAAAACTGAAAGGCTGAACGCTGTGGTGTGAAGTCGGATTTCAATCCAGCCCAGTGTGAAATCCAAATAAGGATCTGGTCCAAATTTGAGATGAGAGTTTCTCCCTTACTTCACCTGGGTCACCCCACGCTGTCTGTTGTCCCTCACTGGCACCATGCTGTCGTCCCTCACACACCCTGCGCTGTTTTCCCTCCCCTTTGTTTTGAGAGGCCTCTCTGATTTCATTTGATAAATAATTTCTGCTGCCAGCGCTCCATTGTTGGGTCTCGCCCGGAGTGGGAGGGAGGGGGCGCGCTGCTGGCCGTCTGTCTTACTGTCTTACGTTTTTCTCGCTCTGTCGCTCACTCTCACTTTGTTGCTTGCCCACTCACTTCTGCCTTCTCTGTGTCTGTTTCATTCTCTTTTCTTCTTTCTTCTGCTCTCTCTTCTCTCACCATAATTTTTTTAAACTCTCTTGTTTCACTCTCACTACTATCTAGAGAAAGGCAGATCAATAATTTAAGAGAAAGACTTGGAGAAAGAGAGCAGAGAGACATTGAGGGAGATGGAGCCAGAAGAGAGACTGTTGAAGTAATAGATGGAATGATGGGAGGGAGTGAGATGGGAGAGTGAAAGTGCAGGAGAAATCGAATATGGTAGAGAGAGGCTGGGTGGATGAAGGAGAGAGATGGAGAACAGGATGCATATGAGGGAGAGTGAGATAGAGAGGAGGGAGGGAGAGAGTGGCGGGCGTTTCTCCCCCGTGCTGCAGCGGCGTGGTGCCAGGCCAGGTGCCAGCCGCGCAGACCTGTTGGAACCGGGTGAAAGACACACACACACACACACACAGAGGTGATTATGTGGTGCCATCTGTCAGGCGTGGAGGCTGGCGTGCGGCGAGGCTAATCAGCGCTGGCAGAATGATGGATGAACCGCCGCTCACGCCAACCAAACACTGCTGCTCCACCACTGTCTCTCTCTCTTTCTCTCTCTCTCTCTCTGTCTTTTTCTTGTGTGTCTGTCTCTCTCTCATCTATCTCAGGTTCTGTTTTGGTCTTTCACTGTCCTCCAACTTGTTTTTCCTTCTGCCCCCCACCCCACCCCCTTCTCTCTCTGACTTTGCGCCTGTGTCCCTCTTTTGTACTCTCCCTCTTCTCTTTTCAGGCTGTAAGCTATTCTGACCCTCTTTCTTCTGTCCTCCCTCTTTTTCACTTGTTTTTCTCTCCCTGTCTTTTTTAGAGTGTTGCTGAGGGTGCGTATGCTGTATTATCTGAGACAGGAAGTCGTCGGAGACCTGGCAGACCGCATCCTGGAGGGAGCGGATTCAAGGTTGGTCTCTCTCTCTCTCTTTCTCTCTCCTGCTGTTATCTCTGCTCTCCTTCCATCACCTTCTCCTCCTCCCCCTCCCTCTCTCTCTCACCCAGATGTGCATGCATGGATAATGTGCAGACGTGCCTGCCATGCTGATGCTCTCGAGGACTTGACTGAAGTTTTAATTGAGTGTGTGTGTGGAGAAAAGATGGTGGTGGCTCAGATCTATTGGCCACGATCACTTTGGCTCTGAACTCCCAGAATGTACCACTTTACAATAAAGGGTTTTTGCGTGGTTTAAAAATTGTGATATTTGAAATGTTGCAAATTTATTAGTATGTGTCTGGTCCACCTTAAATTGTGCTGTAGTTATTCTGGAATCTCTGTACTCATAGATGCACCAGTTACAGCCTTGTGCCGCCAGTCCACCTTAAATGATTCACTAGTTCACTACTGCATCCAGTTGACCTTGAACATTGCTCAGTTTTTTTTTTCTGGTGCCTTTGTTTATCTTAAATTATGCCCTAGCTACAATCTGGTGCCTGCAATCCACATTAAATGTTGCAGCAGTTACATTCTGTTGCTTCCAGTCCATCTTAAGTGATTGACAGGTTATGGTCACTTAAGGTCTACTGCATTCAGTCTACCTTAAACATTTGCTAAAATTTTCTTATGTCTGTGTAAATGTTATAATGATGAAGTTAATGATGTTAATTAACTCCTTGTTTAACCCTTTATAAACCCCACTTTTATAAAGTGTGATCCTGTTTTGGAGTGGTAGTGATGTAGATCATTTCTTAATAAACATGTTATAAATGCAGTTTGGGAGCACAGCCTGAGCTCAGTGAGATGTTAACGGCCACGTTTCCTGCCAGCTGTTGGTGGACATTACTCCCCTTCTTAGATTATTCATCGCATCTCTGGCTTAATCACACTTCCTGTGTTTGTTTACCTCGCTCTCTCTCTCTTTTCCCCTCCCTCTCTCCTCCCCCCTCGCTTGCTCTCTCTCTCTCTCCTCCCCCCTCGCTTGCTCTCTATGCATCTGTTTCCATCTCTCTATCTCTGTCTATCCCTCTCTCTATCTGTCTATCCTCTCCCCTCTCTTCAACTATCCATCTCTATCTATCCCTCTCTCTCTCTCTCTAGTGAGCTGGATGTGTGGATCCCTCAGCCGTTCCACGCAGAGGTCCCGGCAGATTGGTGGGACCAGGAGGCTGACAAGTCCCTCCTCATCGGTGTCTTCAAACACGGTAAGGACAGAAGCTGTAGCAGGTCACGACACGCACGTGTGCGCACACGTCCCTGGTCCTTATACTCGTCTGTTCTGAAAATACCTTGTGCAACTCTGAAAAATGTCCCCCTAATGCTTTGAGTGTATGCCTTCAGAAAACACAGGTTTGTTGATACACAGTTAGACCCTGCCCTGTGCCCGAGCCTGCCAATCAGAACAGAGCTCATCTACATGTCACTTTTAGGCTTACTGACTGCTGTCAAATAGTAGGAGATGCCATAGCCATCCGTAATATCCGTGAGAGTATAATTAGCCTTGTGTCTGAGTCTGTTAGTAAACATGACAGGGCAGTTGGTGTTCTCTTCCAAACGTGTTGAGCTGCTGCTGTTAGGATTGTTGTTTTTTTGCAGCAGTGAAGTGGCGCCAAGTTTCACTCTCCCAGCTTGGTAGCATTCAGACTACATCTGGGCGGGAACTAGTGCTGGGTGATGAGCAGCGTTTTTCTTTGGTATGAGCTGCTCGAGTCACATGGTCCACCTCCGTGTTTAGGTTCTCCTTCATGTGGCAGATTGGATGGGTCAGAGTCATGAGTACAGCGGAGTAGTGTGGTTTTAAAGGTACAGTACATGAACCCACAGTGGGGACATATTAACAGAATAAACAATGAATGCCTATATCAATATAATTGATATAGGCAAGAGTACATCGATTAGACATTCTGAATGATGATTTTGATGATTAATTGCCCAGCCCTAGTTGGAAATGCTAAAATTAATGACTTCATAATAGACCTCGAGAGGAATGTAAACACAGGGAAAATGTGATACACTGGCTCTTTAAAGTGAGAGAGGGAGAGAAATGTCAGCGGTTCTCTGGTAACGATGTTAAATGTAGTAATAGGCACTTTTTTGTTTTCAATAACAGCCTCCGACTCTCACAGCTGCCATTTAATCTGGACGAGTGGCTTCTGAGTGAGAGGCTCTCTTGCTTTTGCGCTCTCTCCCTCACTACAGTTTTTTTGTCTTCTCTTCATCACTCTCTGTTCTATATTCATTTCGTCTTTTGCCCCTCTTCTATCTCTCTCATTCCTTCTTTCTCTCCCCTTTTCAATTTTCCTTTCTCCTATCCTCTTTCCATCCTGCCTCTTTCTCTTCCTTGCTCTCACTCTTCTTTCCCTCCTCTTTCTACTTCTCTCCCTTTTTCCTCATGCTCTTGCCATTGCCTCCTAATTCCCTATGTTCAGCTATGCCTTGCTCTTTCCTTTCCTTCTTTCCCCTCTTCCTGTTCTCTCTCTCTCTCTCTCAGTGCAGCCTCGTTAGCTCTGCCCCCAACACATACACGCGTGTACAACAGGAGCCTGTTTTTAATCATAATCCCGATTGCGAGGGGAGGTCTCGGGAGGAAGCGGCAAAAAAGAGGGAGTGGAGGAAGGAAGAATAGAGGGAAGAGCGGAGGGAAGGAAAGAGTGATGGCCCATAAACCCCCTCGTGATTACAGTTTGGCTGGGGCCGAGCGGCAGTTAGGAACAATGTGTCACTGCATAAATCCTAATTGAAATGTGATGTTTAGGCAGGAGAGGGGGAGGAGAGGGAGAAAAGGGAGAGCATGGGGGAGGAAGGGAGGGTAAAATCAGCAGCTCTCCGCTGAAGTGGGTCCAGTCTGCTGCTCCTCTCCCCCGCAGAGCCTCAGCCTCAAATCTGTTCCGCTTCCACAGTTTCAACTGGCGCTTTCCTTCTCTGTTGCACTCGTTTACCACAGGCTCCCTTGCTTTTCCTTCCTCCTTTTTTCTTTCCTCTTGATTTTTAGTCCCCTCTTTATTCTGATAGATTTCTAGTTTTGTGCATGTGCAACGGATGTTGGCGATGTTTTGTGTGGCCTTTTTTTAAATTAATTTATTTATTTTAATTAAATATTTCCTGCTCATGTATCTCTTTATTGCTCCTATCCAAAGAGACATGTTTCTCGAATATTTCCTTCATAAGTAATTTTGGAGCGTTTCTATTGGTCCTTTTACCGTGACATTTACACACAGTGTGTGAAGGACAGCTGCTGTGTTCAAACGATGTAGTAAACTAAACACCCACACACATGGAGATGCATGTTTTTCTTTGGACAGTAAGGCAGCTCCTCCCTCAGAGGTGGCTGGACCCTTACGGTAGGAGGTGGAGCTTAAGCATGTGGGTGGGGCAGTGACCCTGACTATGGACAGTGGAGGCAGAGCCATCAGCTCTGACCGTGGTTCACCACACTTTCTGCTGGCTGCTTCTCGCCAGCCTCTATAATCAGTTCTGTGGTCCAGGGGGGTCTCCAAACGCTGAGCCGCTTCAGGGCTGTGAGGTGGGCGGAGGGATGGAGATGGAGACCCGTTCTCCTGCACTGAGAGCTAGGTTCCTGAAGGGGGAGTCACACCTAAGCTTCCAGCCTCTCCATCGCTGCTCATTTGGGCGGTTAATCAAACATCTTTCCATCCTTCCCTCGCTCCACTCAGCAAACCACCTTTTCTTTCTTTCTCTCTATTCCTCCCTTTCTGGATCTCTCTCTCCTTCTCTCTGCATCTTTCACTCTGTCACTCTATCCCTCTCAGAATCTGTCTCCCTCTCTGCTTCTTTCTTACACTTTCTCTCTTAAAATCTATATTTGTCTTTCCTTTTCTCTATATATTATGTCTCCTCCTTTTTGTTTACCTTTAAGTGAACTAGTTTGACCTTGAGTCTGTAATTAAATGTTCTCCCTCTCTCTCTCAGGTTATGAGAAGTATAACTCCATGCGTGCTGATCCCTCGTTGTGTTTTCTGGAGAGGGTGGGGATGCCTGATGCCAAAGCCATCGCGGCCGAGCAGAGGGGAGCGGACATGGTGGCAGATGGTGTCGAGGGGTAAATTTGGCCCAGAATCACAGTCTCAGCGAGAGGGACTTTACTCTCTCTCTCTCTCTCTCTCTCTCTCTCTCTCTCTCTCTCCTTTGTTCTGACTTTCTTGCTGAAGTAGGGGTGGATGATGATGATGACAACAATGTACCACAATACATACACATATTCTACAGTGATGCAGCAGAGTTAGAACTTCCATTCCACCTTAAATGAGACATAGATTTCTTCCTGACACAAGCTTCTTCATAAAATTGGTCTTACTACCTTAAATTACTTGGCAGGTATGTCAGAACACCCAAGTTTCTTCAAGAAATTTTTCTTACCACATTAAATGACATGTGATAAAATGCTACTCTTTAATCATTTAAGGAAGAAAGAACCTTCTATCAGTCATTTCATCCCACCTTAAATGAGGCAGCAGTTGATTTCTTGAGCCTGAATCTGCTTTTTCTTTCCACCTTAAGGCCACAGATCACTATATAGACATTTATTTATCCTAAAAGAATTTAACACTTGCACTATTTAAAGTGGAAATTCTAATGCATATTGTTCTTTATGGGATTCCACCTTTTAATGACTCATCTTGACACCTAAGCCTAATAAAATTACTCTGTTCACTTGCTGCTTTATATTACTCACCTCCACCCACCCAGCAGTGGCTTGAATCTTGTGACTGATGGGAGCAATCTGTGAGATTATATATAGATGATTTTGTTTCTTTCCCACAGTGAGGACGAAGACCCTGAGTACAAACCCATGCGGATGCCTTTCAAAGACGATCTGGACGTGAGTTTATACAATCTTCATCCTCAGATACTTCACAGATCGTTTTTTTACATTAACTCGGTGACAACATTGCTGTTTATTATTCTCCAGGACTTCACCAACTCACCGCTGGATGATAAAGAGGAGACGATGGACATTGAGGGAGAAGAAGGTATTTTCATCTCTGTTGTCTTATGTCACGTCTGGGTCCGCGGTCATTTCCGTGTCATCCTGTGTGAGACGTGTCCACTTGCTGTGATGTTATAAGTGTTTAATAAGGCTGTTTTGTACTGAAATGGATCTAAAATGCAGGAGCACTGATGACAGAAGTGCTGCAAAGCTTTGCAGTTTGTAAGGGTATATAAAAGGTGCATGTTGGGGATTTATTGGGCTTGTTAAAGTAACAGTAGAAAGAATTATTACCTTAATTACAGCTTCAAAATCATTGAGGTTCAACTGAGCTGTAATAGGAAGAATGGAGCTTTTGTCTTTGCTACTCCAGGCTTAGCACTGCAGAAACTACACTATGTAACTTTTCGAGGAGGGTAGGAAACCACCCTTCTCTCTTGATTTTAGTTTCGAATTGGGTATGAAATCAGATATAGGAGATTTCATTGCCAATGTTTTCTGTTAAGCAAATGATTTCAATCAGACATACTTTAAGATTGGTTTATTCTCGCCGTCATGTTGAAACCTAAACATTGTATGTTTAAAATCACGATTAGACGGGTTACGAAGGTCTTTTCACACTGCCTGTGAACCTAAAAGATTCTCTGTTGTCTCAGTTGCTGCAAAATCTGGAGAGAACGGAAAATCAGGGAAGCTTTACTGGCCCCCAGCCTCTGCACTGACGGCTCGTCTCCGCCGCCTCATCACTGCATACCAGCGCAGCCACAAGAGGGAGCAGCTGAGGCAGGAGGCTTTGACCAAACCAGACGGACGACGACGACGACGTCACCGTGACGACATCCTCGCCATGGTCACAGAGGGTGGGGCTTTCGGACAGGACATGGCGCCGACGGCTTTCCTGGCAGACAGTGGCTCCTTCCTGAAAAGTTCACCGTTCCTTCCTGAGAGCGCCGCCCTGCTGGCTGATGGGGCTGCCTACTACAAAGAGAGGAGACAGAGGTGATGCTTTGGAGAATAATAGATTATTCTGCTCTTAAGAATATAGCTTCAAAACACCTAAACTTCAAATAATTTTGTCCACCTTAAATGAGGCAGCAGTAACATCCTGACGCTTAAGCTTAATAGATTTTGCTTTCTTCCTTAACTGAGGTAGCAGTTACATCTTGAAACGAAACCTGAGGTTTTTCTTTTTGCCTTAAGTGAGGCAAAAAGAAAGTGAGCTCCATATCACAAGAGTGAGGAGAGGGGGATAATATATTGTGGAACTCTTCTGAAGGCCATTGATGCCCTAAATGTAGCTCAAGTCCAGCAGCTCCTCTGATATCACTGCAGACTGGTGCAGAGCTGCTACAGAGCACCGCTAGGCCCAAATGGGATTGGGCCTAACAATTGTCAGGGCTTGAATACTGGTGTTTATTAAATTTAATATAGCGAGACATCTCAAAATAAAAACTTTCTAGTGGCTTTTAATACGTTAGTGTCTGGTTGCTGTTGGTCATGGTGTTGAATAGGGTGGAGTGATGCTTAGGAATTTGTTCAAAGAGATTGAGGCCACCTTAACCACTTATATGCAGTGCCTAAGAGGTCAATACACATTTGGTTGTGAATGCCTAACCCATCTCCTGTTAAACCCAAGTCTCAGAGCTCTGGGATTCTCCTGCTTTTTTGAGGTCTGAAGCATTCTTTTCAAATTAAGCTGCGATTGAGGTTCTGTGGAGAGCACTTTCTTCCTTGCATTTCACCCGTATGACTTGCTTAACTCCTCCATAACTCCTGCTGTCTGATCTTCAGATGGACCCGGCGAGAGGAGGCAGATTTCTACCGTGTGGTTTCGACATTCGGCGTCGTTTACGACATCCAACATCAGTGCTTTGATTGGACTCAGTTCCGCGCAATTGCTCGTCTGGACAAAAAGACGGATGAGAGCCTGGAGAAATATTACTACGCGTTCGTGGCCATGTGCAAACGCGTCTGCCGCATGCAGGTCAAAGGCGACGCAGGTATGTCCTTCTAAAAGCTGTTTAGTGTGGTTATGTAAGGGATCGTGCACAAAATATATCAAATTAAATGGGAAAATGTTTAGATCTAGACTTGCTATTAGAACCATCATACTTTGTTTTGGAACTATCGCCAGAAGACGTATTAGATGACAATGAGTAGAAAATTATCAGTCTCCTCGGAGAAGCCACAGCCCTGCAAAATAACACAATGGAGAGAAAAAAAATTAAAGAAATTTAATATGGAAACTACATGGAAAATGTAACTGCAAAGTTACATTTAAAAACGGCCATTTTTAATTAAATGGTCCCTAGTTATTTCATATTTTTCATTTGATGTGGTTCCAGTGATCATTTACTTGAAAGAATATTAAATGGTATAGTATTAATCATTTTTGTTGTTTGTGGATATATCTAAATATGTATTCCTGGGAAATTATATATGGACATTAGCAGGTTACTGAAATCCATGCAATGCTTTATAAGATCAGATATTTCTACCTGTTTTATCTTCGAAAGCATGTTTGTACTGTGCACCTGATGATGAAAGAATAAAAAAAAAAACTGTTTTTGAAGGACAGGGTTCTAGATATAGTCGTATGCTTTTTATTTAGGTGCCTTTTGGTCTCAACCTTTTTTCTCTCCACCCTCCACCTCTCTTTCAGCGGATCTGTCTGACCCCAGCCTGATCATCGACCCCATCACAGAGGAGCGAGCCTCTCGGACTCTGTATCGTATTGAGCTTCTGCGGAGGATCAGAGAGCAGGTTCTCCATCATCCTCAGCTGGAGGAGCGTCTCCGCCTCTGCCAGCCGAGCCAGGATCTCCCAGCCTGGTGGGAGCCAGGAAAACATGACCGGGATCTCCTCCGAGGGGCCGCCAAACATGGGGTCAGCCGCACAGACTACCACATCCTCAACGACCCCGAGCTCGGCTTCCTAGAGGCTCACCGCAGATTCACTCAGAATAAGGGAACCGAACTGGCACCTGCCTCAAACCCCCTCACTCCTCAGGCTCTGGTCAAAGAGGATGAACTCAAGGAGGAGCCTGGAGAAAGTGTGGAGAGCAAACTGGAAACTGGAGAAGAGGTGAAGGAAGAAATTAAGGAGGAGATGAGTTCGGAAATACCTGAGCTTCCTAAGGAGGAGGAGGAGCCAAAGCAGCCGGAACTGGAGGAGCCCAAGGAGGAGAAGATGGAGGCAGAAGAACAGGGAGAAGACAAAGTAAAGGAAGAAGTAAAACATGAAGAAAGCTCTATGGAAGCCGATCAAGTGAACAACACGGACGCCGAGCCTGAAACAATCTCTGTCCCAGCTATTGAAGAGCAAGAGGCATCCTCAGGAGACTCTACTGACCCCAAACCAAACACTGACAAAGTCTCGGAGGAGGAGGAAGAGGAGAAGATGGACGAGGATGACAAATCGGAGAAGTCTTCACAAGCAGAAGGTAAAATCAGAGCAGAGGACATGTACATATCAGTGACATGGGTCTTGTATCACACGTTCTCCACAGTGGAACATGGTTCTGGTTCTTAATGAATGGTTCTGGTTCAGAATGCTCGCTTTCAGCGCCTGTTTCTTTAAATAATACTGAGCCGCTCACTGTTCACACCAACCCAAACACACCGCTGTTTTTTCAATTTTTACTAAGTGCTCTTATTTCTCCATGCTCATTGACTGTTTTGCTGCGTTTAACCTTGTCTTTGCGCTCTCACATAAAATACAAATTCACAAAGCTGTCATAAGCAGACCTTGAGGAACAAGGAATTAAATAAAGGACTAATATTGTTGTCTCTGTCTTGTTTCAGCCGGAGGTTCCTCTGAGAGAAAGAACTTTGACGAGGAGAGTAACGCCTCTCTGAGCACAGCTCGAGACGAGACCCGTGACTACTTCGGAGTGGACGACGTCGAGCCTTCTGCGTCTCAGATGTTTGCAGACAGAGCTATGTTCTCCTTCTGGCCAAAGGTTTGTATGGGACAAAACAAAGCTTATTTTTATATTGATCAGAGTTTATGAAAGTTGCTAATCTGTATCCGGTAGCAGAGTTTCCAGTCTGACAGTGTTCACCAAACTTATTAAAGGTGCTATGTATGAGACTGAGGAATATGACTTGAAATTGAATATAGTAAGCAAACCTGTGTTTATTAGTGTATAGTCATGATTGTTATAGTTGCCTTACAATATCCTGTCATGACTTCCTTTACAACAGAGGATGCCATCTTGGATCTTGCTGTATAATGTTTCTAGAGTAGGCCAGAACAGACATCGCAAACACTGGCTCTAGAGCAACTTTCCTTTCTATTAGAGGTGGAGGGGTGGGGGAGGGTCAACTCCAGTTAATTGCCTGCAATTTGCAGCTTTACTACTAAACCTTACACACTGCAGGATCTAGTAAATCTGTATTGAATGTCATCTTTCAGAATTATACACATTTATAGAGGTTTATAACGGCTTATATGGACATTTGTAGCCTTATGCGTCGTTATAAACAGCTAACACTTGTTAGAGTAAGTCTTTATAGAGATTGGTGTATCTTTAAGTAATAGTTGAAAGCAAAGGTAGCAAGTTTATTACAACCGTTGGTTTCTCCTTTTTCCAGGTCCTCTTTTTTTCCTTTGTGTGCTCAGGATTTCATTACAAATGCGTGCGCACACTCACGTTTCCTGCTTCTCTGCTGTGTTTGTATTGCAGGACAGGGTGATGATCAATCGTATGGACAACATCTGTGAAGCGGTCATCAAGGGCAAGTGGCCTTCCAACCGCAGGCAGTTCTTTGACTTCCCGGGGCTGTTGCCTGGTTACGGCACCATGGCAACGGACAGCCCACTGCCCAGGAGGACGCTGGGAGATCTGTCCATGGTGAGCCAAACCAGCTACAGCGGCAGTGAGGACCTCACCCTGTCACCACAGGTCAACAAGGCAAGTCCATCTCCCCACCCCCAGCTTATTTAAACCCCTTCGCAAAAGCCCTTTAATCTGCACTACCTGCCTCTTCAATATTGCTGTGAGCATTTAATGGCAGCTGCATAAACATTATGGCACTTTTCCACTGCACGGTCTGTACTCTGCTTCTCCATCAGGTATTCCTGGTCCTGAAACCGGGTTCTTTTTTTTGTCCGTTCTCTCATGGTTCTTAGCGAGCCGAGTAGAGACTAAACTGCGATGTGTAAACCTGATTGTTCCTAGATTTGTCACTCTACGCCACACAATGAAGACATCCTGGACAAACTCGCCATCTGTAAAATCTCCTGCAACAGCAGAGATCACGTGTTTTTATCCGACTCACGATGACAGCTTGTAAAATTACTGTGGTCTTTTGAAGAGGTTCAAACGTTCCTTCGATCGGTGGCTGACGAAAGAATCCAGCGAGAGCTGAATGCTGCAACAAGGAAGGACCAGATTCTACTGATTTGTCTGAACTGATGAAGGACCTGTGTTCATGACCATGCAGTGGATAAGCGTCATTAATGAGTTTGGATGATTGTTCTGGATCACAGCTCCTTCCACCTCCCTATAGACGACAGTTCCACTTTTTCATAGCTGAATGCTTAGAGGATTTATACCTCACTATTGTGTTTTCCAGCTCTGCTGTAACATCTCTCTACATTTCTTCTGCTTCTCCTCCTCAGGATGAAACTCTGAGTCTGTCCGTTCCCCGGCAGAGGAGACGGAGGAGGAGGAAGGTGGAGATTGAGGCAGAGAGGGCAGCAAAGCGCCGTAACCTGATGGAGATGGTGGCTCAGCTGAGGGAGTCTCACGCTGCTGAGGGTCAGGCACAGGCTATGGACCTGACTAGTGTCCTGCACCCTTCCTCCTCCTCTTCCTCCTCAGCCATGTTTCCCGGATCCCTGAAGGCCCAGATGGAGCTGCTGCAGGCCGGAGGAGCATCCAGACCCAACGGCTCGCTGCTGGAGGCAGAGCTGCCTACTCCCAGGAGGAGAGGACGCAGGAAAAACGTGGAGGGCCTGGAGTTGCTATTCATGGGCAGCAAGCGAGGACGGCTCAATGTGGTACGGCTTTGATTCCTGACAACTTTCTTTGGAGTTTTCTAACAAAATTAGATCTATAACCACCATCTTTAAGACCCTATCATCAGAAGGTTGCTGGTTCAATCCCCAGTGATTCCCAGCCTTTGGTGACTGAGGCGTCCTAGAGCAGTGCTGGCCATATTTGGTTCTCTGGGTGGGTGGGATGGCCCCCGGTTTTCTCCCCGTCTCTGCTCATGGTGTCATGTAGTGTGGGAGTTTGCGGATGATGACAGATCTGGGCAGTTTGCATTCTCCTCCAGTGTGTTTAGTGGTCGAGTTTAAAAAGTTGTTGTTCTTGTGTCTTGGGTAAAGAACGGGTTCTCTTCCGAAGTCCTGAGACAGGGCACTGTGAGTGATCAGGGGGAGGTGAAGACGACTAATAATTGGGTAGAAAGTTGGATAAAAACTTGCAGAAATCAAAATGTATGTGGATAAGTAAATACAAATGTGATCATTCAAATTCCCTATTTTTAGTCTCTGAGGAATATGTGGAAATTTTCAGTTAAATTTGTAGTAATTGTGCAAAGAGAAGAGATTCAAGCTTTTGTCTCATATCATCTGGACTATAGCACTCTATTCTTACCTCAGTCAAGAAGCAGAGAAAAGATCTTAGTCCAAAAGGCCTCTGCTTATCTTTTAATCATAACAAAGCATAGGGAACATCAGCCCAAATGGCTCTGCCGGTGAAATTTTATGAATAATTTTAAGCCCTGGTTCTTCATTATAGGGAATTACATTGTGAAGTTCATTCACGAAAGAATAGCTCCATATATAAGTGTCAGGTCACCCTCTAATCAGGGGCCTCTGGTCGTTCCAAGGATTAAATTGAAGCAAAGCAGGGACTTCTCATGGATCTTCCCTTAAGATCAGGAATTCTGACTTTGCATCCTTTTCTAAGAAATCCCTTAAAACCCACTTTTAATCTAGTGTTTGAGTTAGATCATGAGTAAACATGCTGAACCAGGTTTGTTTGGTGTTTTACAGAATGTAGCTTTTAGACCAGGTTGTAGTGTGCTGTTTCTCTTGTTTTATGATGAAGCACTGTGTACACACTCAGGGGGAAAAAAGATACTGTCACTAAAGGTACAATCCTTGTAATGTACCTTTAAAGATACAGCAGTGGTGTTAAAGTCCAGTTTTGCTCCCTAAAGTCATTAGTCTCTTCTCCAGTAGTAGAGGGGCATATCTGTAATTTTTTATTATAGAACTGTGTAAAATAAAAGAGCAGACTAAAAGTCCTGGAGATGAAATGGGGCGAATGAAATCAATACATCTTTAAAATCTACAATTAATATAGAAGGTTGTTTTGTTCCTAAAGGTACAGTATATGTTCCCTTGAGGGTACCACCACATTGACAGTTTTTCTGACTGTAGAGAGCACTTTGCATGAGAAACGTGCTGAAGTGAAGATGACAGACTACACTAGGGTCATATTTTATGCTTGCCATCTCTAGAGAGAGATATAATGTTAATTCCTGATTTGTTGGATTTGAAAGTTAACTGTCATCAGACGTGAGATTTCAGACGTTCGTGTGACTTTATAATCCCCATCTAATGCTTCTTCTCAACCTGTGTCTCAGGAGAATTCAGACAGGACCAAAGCTTTTGTGGACGGTGCACAGAGACACATTCCAGCTGCAGCAGCGAAGGTGCCCAGCGCTGCAATGGATGACAGCGGCACCAAGCCCGAGGAGGCAGCAAGCTCCAAGGACCTGAGGGAGTGGCTCAGACAAAACCCCAACTACACCATGGACATGCCTGGATACATACCAGTAAGAGATAGAAGAGCACATGTATCACACTGCGACTGGTACTCAGTGCTTCACAGATCAGGAACAGACATGAGTGTGTACAAAGCCGATCCATATTAGAGTTTAAGATGTACCACTTGGATTCTGATTAGGAAGAGTTCCTTAAGCTTTAGTTTTGAGAATCGATCCATTACTAAGTTTTAGGGTGAAAAGGTTCTGACTCGGGGTTGTTGTGGATTAAAACAGGCAGTTTTTATAGTTGGTCCACTTGAGCGCACTCAGAATTGCTCAGGTAACCCCTTAGGCCTCATCCACATTATTAAAATCTTCTTCCATTTTGAAAATCTCCCCGTCCCGACGAATACGAAAATGGCTGCATTCTTATTCCTGTCCAGTAGGGTACCATAGTACCTCTTAAAAAGAGGCATCAAAACCCCATGAAGCATGAACAGGTTTAATCCCAAATCACTTCATACTCCCTATGTAGTGCACTACACAAATCATGAAATTACTGAATCTAGACCTTAACAGTGTATTATATATTTCTAATACACATCATTTGTATTTATTCATATGTGGGAATCTAAAATGTAGTGCTGTCAGTGTGTGTACAGTGTAGTTTGACTGATGTAGTTGACTATAGAGGGAGTGAGAAGCTGTTTCTGTTTCATACAGAGACAGACACGCTGTGACATCAGCTTTCCTCGTCCAGACGTGAACAGAGACGATGGCGTTTTCACAAATCTTCACTTTGGAGACCAATCAGTGACCTACAGCACTGTTTCCATGTTGACAGACCTCAAAAAATCTCTGATTTTCAGTCACTTGCAATTGCAACTACACATTTACATCAGAAGGGTCTCCAAATCCCCAAGATATATAGTGCAGATACATAGTGTAACACATAGTTGGTGTATCCCACCTAAAGTCCCAGACAGTAATGAAATAAAATCTGAGACCACAGAGTCTGGCTGATATCTTATGCCTTGTTGTCTTGTTTATTTGCAGAAGAATGAGGAGCTCCTCCTCTCACAGTTGGCCAAACCGAAGCAGAAGAGACACCGCTGTCGTAACCCAAACAAAATCGACATCAACACTCTGACCGGAGAGGAGAGAGTCCCAGTGGTCAACAAGAGGAACGGGAGAAAGGCAAGTGTCACTACGGGACTTCGGTGGCAGAGTCTGTCGACTCTTCTTTCTTCTTTTTAAAAGTGTTAACATCCTCTCTCTCCTGGTGGCAGATGGGTGGTGCTATGGCTCCTCCGATGAAGGATTTGCCACGCTGGCTGGTGGAGAATCCAGAGTTCTCCGTCTCTCCAGACTGGACCGACATCGTCAAACAATCGGTGAGTAAGACTGTCACAGTAAATACTAGGTGTACAAAGTGTTAGTGTAACATAATTCTCCGGCACTTTTATTTTATAATGACTGTTGCATGGTTTCAAAATGAACAATTATCATTTTATTCAACAATAAATAACCAAAAAAAAGTAGTGTGAAAAGTGAAGAATTTAATGGCTGCTGCTTTCGTTATGAGCTTCATCAGGAAATAGCACTGCAGAAGCATGTGATGGATTTGTTCTCTTCTTGGGGATAACATTGCATCCAAAAATACAAAAGATGGGGATGTCAGTGTTAGAGGTTGGGAACATATCGTATTAATACCTTTTTTGTTGAAGAAAAATTGAAAAAGGTCATTTTTAATACGCGTTGAGAATTTTGAATTACAATTAAATGCTTAAAAAGCCATTACATGGATTTTTTTTTTAATTGTGGCTTTATTTTATATACATTAAAGTAGTATATTAATACGGTTTTAATTTTCCAATTCTAGTATCTGTATATTTTTAAGGATTTGTGTTAAATTCTTTGAGGAGGTGTAACTCTGTTATGCTCTTAATCTTTATATCAGTGACCTAAAATTTTTGAAAACGACTATTTTTTTTATTCCAATATATTGGACAATCGACCACATGTTGACCATATATTGCTGTTGCAGCAGGCGAGTGAGTCTCTCTGCCACAGGCCTCTGCACTGGTTCTGACTCCTGTATGACACTGTTTGGCATATATGCTGTGTGCTTTGTCTGTTAATTTTGTATTTATATGTGCTATGATTCCGTGCACCTTCCCTGAGGCTTTTGTTCTAACACTGTGTTGTTTCCCAGGGTTTCCTGCCCGAGTCCATGTTTGACCGGCTGCTGACGGGTCCGGTGGTGCGGGAGGAAGGTGTGCGGCGGCGAGGCAGACGCCCAAAGTCTGAGATCGCAAAAGCGGCGGCTGCTGCGGCAGCCCAGGCAGCTGCTGCTTCCACATCTGGAGTTAACCCTTTACTGATGAACGGCCTTTTTGGAGGAGTGGACCTCCAGAGTCTGCAGAACCTACAAAGTCTGCAGAGTTTACAGCTGGCTGCTGGGCTGATGGGCTTCTCTCCGGCGCTGGGAGCCAGCGCAGATGCTAAACACACCACCGCGATGCTGCCGCTCATGCTTCCAGGGATGGGAGCGCTGCCCAACATGTTCAGCCTCGGAGGACTCTTCGGAGGGAACTTGGCAGCGGCTGCGGCAGTGGCAAACAGCTCGGCACCTCCAGAACAGCAAGGAGCCGAGGACAAGTCACAGCCCAAGAAACCCGAGGAGGAGACAGCGGAGAAGAGCAAGGAGGAGGTGGGGAAGGAAAGTGGGAAAGAGGCAGAGAAAACCTCTGAAGCTCCAGAAACAAACGGCGAAGCTGCTCTCGCTGCAGCCGCTGCAGGGATGTCCACCAATGCCCTGGCATTTAACCCTTTCCTGCTCTCCACCATGGCTCCAGGCCTCTTTTACCCCTCAATGTTCCTGCCCCCGGGTCTGGCGGGCCTGGGTCTGCCCAGCTTCTCCCCAGCGGCTCTGGCAGACCTCCAGAACGCCATGTCCGGGTCTCTGGGAGCTGAGAAAGAACCAAACAAAGAGGAGAACCAAGATCATAGCGCCTTAAAACCCACCGCCTCCGCTGCGGAGAACGTCCTGGATGACAGCGACTCGGAGGAGAGTCAGAACAAAACGGCTGACTCCTCAGTTCTGGGCGAAGACCTTGCCGGACCCACAGAGGAACTGGACTCTCTGGAGGATGACGAGGAGGAGGAGGAAGAACCCGGAGACGAAGAGGAAGACAAAAGCGACTGAACTTGAACAGAGTGAACCCCGGGGCTTTTAAAAACTCTACGACACGCGAGCTTAGTCCTGCTGTTTACAACTTCATCCTCAACATCCCTGATGTCCCAGAAGTTTTTATGGACCAGATAAGTCTTCATGACTTGTAAACAAGAAGGGGAACACGAGAACGCTGTCTCTGTGGTGAGGAACGGAGCAGTAGTAGAGCTGTGGATGTCAAAAGGGTTTTGTTTTTGTTTTGTTGATTTATTTTTTTTTTTCCCTTTTTTTTTCCCCCTTTTTTTATTTTTTTTTTATTTTTTTATTTTTTTTGTCGTTGAGCACTGGGTGGTGCTATTCTTTCTAGGAGAGGAGGAAACTGAAATATTGTTATTGTTTTGTTGTTATTATTATTATAATTATTAGGAATAACTCGTTCCGATAGTGCTGTGCTGCTTCTTCTATTCATTTTGTTTTCGTTGGTTATTTTATTTTACTCTCTCTACTGTTGGACGACAACGAAGTAACAAATGAGTAGCATCTCGTATTTTTATTATTTTTTTCAGTGGCTACTTTAAACTTTTAACGGCATTAAAGCGACTCTGCTGCTGAAAAAAAAGGAATAAACAAAAACGTCTTTTTTTTTGTTGTTGTTTTCGTCGTTCTGTTCTGCTGAGAGGGAGGGATGAAGTTCTCACATATCATTAGCCTACACTCTGACTGTTCAAAACAAGTCTCTCACACTGACAATCGATACGGGTGAGGACATCTCGGCCTGTGGAGACAGCAATAACGAAGGCAGCTTTTGAATGTTCGATTTTACTGACGCAGACGCCGGAGAAAGGTGTGGAGACGGAAATAAACGATGTGAAACTAAAGTTAAGACCCCAACGTGAGGTTGTAGTTGTCAGCCTCGCGAGCTCCATGCTGATGCACTGGTGTAAGGATGAAATCAGGTACCTTTATCTTTCTGAACGGACTCTTTTTGTTACTTTAGCCACAAAGCTGAACAGCATTACCTCAATTCTAACTAGCCTTGAAGTTTACAGACATAAACGTTGTAAATGTTTTGTTTCTCCTTTTTGTCCCTTTTTTCCTCTTTTTATTATTATTTTTTTTTGTTTGTTATTTGATTTGTTTCTCGGTTGTTTTTGTTTGGAAACATCGTGTATGATGAACTGTAAATTGCTGCCAACTGTAGTAATGATGCTTTTAATAAAAGTGACTCATGATATTCGCCTAGAAACCAACACTGCCTCTGTTTGCTTCCACTTGTCTTCCATAACATTAAAATCACCCCCTGTCCCCGCTGTCAGCTCCACTAACCACATGTTGCTCTGCATACTTTTTTAGCTCCCTTTCCTGATCTTCAGGACTCGGCACCCCCACAGAGCAGGTATGATTTGGATGGTGGATCATTCTCAGCACTGCAGTGACACTGATGTGGTGGTACGAGCGGATCAGACACAGCAGTGCTGCTGAGAAGAGGTTAGAGGAATGAATAGAGGGGAGAGGATTATATGGAGTTGGGGGTTTGTGGTCCCTAATAAACCCAAAGGATAGATGGAGAGGAAGAGGGAGGAGTGTTAGTTGCGTGTCTGGTCCATTATAAACAGAGAGAGGGATGTGCGGAGGGGTGTGGAGTGTGTGATGAAACATGTTTGGACAGAAGAGACCACCATCTGCTCCACTGACCACCGTCTACACCACCTTTATACACACTGGAGTTCTCACTATTTCCACATCTCGTTCTCCCTCTTATCTCCTCATTCCCCCCCCCTCATTGTTTTCTCTCATCCATTCTTTATTTTTATGATTTTTTTTTCCCCCTTCGCACTTTCCATTCTCTATTCTCACTCCTCTTGTCTCTCCTTATTCTTTTCTCTCTCTGTTTTCTCTATTCTCATTTTTCAGTCTCCCTCAAATTTCTTGCTGTTCTCGTTCTCCGTTTATTTCATTTTTCCACCCCCCCCCCCCCCCCCTTGTACTGTTCCCTCTCTCTCTCGGGTCAGGCATGTGATATACTGTGTGAAGTCTGAGATTGGGCTGATTCTGGCTTTGAGCCCAGGGTCTGAATGTATGTGGAAGGTAGGGGCTGCTCTGTGTGTGAGGACCCTTCACACTGACAGGCTTCTACTTTAGAACACTTGCTTATTCACACTTTAAGTTAGTGAAATATCTGTAACTGCTCTAAATATAAGCCACATGCTGTTGTGATACTGATCGCTAGTGGCCAGATGGTGTGAGATACTGTTCCAGGTTTAAAACAACCACCTCTGTGGGGTACGTTGTGAAGAAAAACTGGGTCAATCAGGGGCAGCAAAGTTTAATAAATTGGGCACTTTGTTACAGTAAATACCAGGTATTTCAGATATGTATTTACTTCAGGGTAGTATTCTAAGTTAAAATTACATTTTTGAAATCGTGTGTTTACATACCCTTTGGAAATCAGATAATGGGAAAAGTGGTGAGTCCAGCAATAATCTGATTTCTGCTTCACAACAGCCAATAACTTCAGAGGTGTGACACAAACCTCCTGCTAAACACAGACCCACTTTACCTGTGAATATGGATCTGTGTCCCATAATTTCTAATATTACTCGGTGCTGCTCTTCTTACAGCTTTCTCCACACAGCTGCTGCTTTTTATTTATTATTTTTTAAATGAGCATCTGTTCTTTTATGTTCTTCCCGTGTCCGCATGGGTTTTCTCCGCGTGCTCTGATTTGCTCCCACGGTCCAAAAACACACATTGGACATTGGTAGGTGTATTGGCGACTCAAGTGTTTGTAGGTGTGAGTGACTGTGTTGCCCTCTGAAGGACTGGTGCCCCCTCCAGGGTGTATTCCTGCCTTGCGCCCAATGATTCCAGGTAGGCTCTGGGCCCACCGCGACCCTGAACTGGATAAGCAGTTACAGATAAATGAATGAATCTGTTCTTTTAAACGCAGTGTGTCCCTCCATTACAAAGAGACCGAGCGGTTGAACGCATGTTCGCAATGAAGACTGGCGGAAGTGGTACTTATCAGAATGTGTCAAAAACGCTGTAATCTGTTCTGGTTACATTTCTGCGCATACGCAGACAGGGAAATTGGACTGAGAACTGAAAGAAATCTGTGTATGTTTTTTAATTTTAGTCTGATTCCAGACCTTAATCTGATCTCAGAAATGGGAGTGTGCTGTTTACATGCGCGCTTGAATAATTGTGTATATAAACATACTCATTGTGATGCTCCACTGAGCTCTAACAGGGAGAATGAAGCCTCTGTTGCTACTTTGGGCTCAGCACTGCAGAAACTGCAGTATGTAGGTGGCTAGGAAACCCCAGACACCCACCCCCCAATACCAATCATCCAACTCCAATAACTGACCTCACTCAGGTTTATGTGGCTGAACACAATCAAATCCTTACAGCAATGTTCCAAATAACATAAAGCCCATCCTAAAGTCATAGAAGTTGCTGCAGTGAAGAGAGAAACAACTACTGGTGAAGGTCCTTCTGCTCCAGAGAGAGGCCCACACACACACTGATTTCTATTCCGGGTTTATAGACACGTTATTCCCGGCGTTCCGGCCCTGCCACCTGTCTCTCGGATGGAGAGATTTTCTGTCGCCCTGACAACGACCCTCAGCCTCTCCATCTTTCCACTGTGATTGATCACGGTAACCTGCTCTCATGACACACGGGGAGGGGGGAGGTCCTCCTGCTACACATTGAGGATTCAGAACCTGAATTTATGTATACTGGTTTTGTTATACTTGTGAGGACCTGTATATTCATGGGCATTACAAGAGGCAAGAATTGTACACAAACCTCAACCTAACTGTAACCTTAAACATTTACATCCCTTAAGGGTCCTAAATCTGAACCTTGTGGGATGCCTTACTGCACTGCTGGGCCTTTAACACACTCCCCCCTCACTTAATTTCATACTTTCATACTCGCACACTCATTCACATAACCTCAATCTGTCATTCACATGCTAATTCACTCACCCAAATATTCACTCACTCATACATATGTTCATACTAACACATTCAGTCACTCACAAACTCAGTCACTTACTTATGAACTCACTCACTCACTCACGCTTTAAGAGCTGCCCAACTAGGGGGTGCTGTTCAGTGCTTCACAGCAAAGACACTGTGTCCTTGGGATTTTATAATTCCATTTTATTCTTTCTGGGGTTATTTTAGTGTTCGAATAACTCTATATGTTTTATTTCTCAGACAGAGGTCAAACTGTGGTAAAAAAAATTCCCACTTGTAATTTGTCATTGTTCTGTCATTGTGAGGACAGTTGGGTCCTCACAGGGATAGCAAGACAAGCACACACACACACACTCACACCTCCAGTTTCCCCCGGAGATGGATGTGTTGCTTGTGACATTGAGGGCGAGAGGCAGAGCATCAATTGCTGACTGGATGATGAGTGTCTCACACACACACACACACACACACACTGATTCATCCCCCACCCAAATGCACACACGCTGACACACTTACACACTGGTAAGCTCATCCCCCACACACGTCCTATTACAAATTCATACACACACAAACACACACACACAGTAAAGATTATCACTCTGCAAAAAAAGAGCAACACAAAGAAACAACTCCATTCACTTAAACTGAAGGGGAATTGCACCAATATTTTCAAAATTCCCTGTATTTCAGTGTGTGAACTGTAGACACAGCACTGGACAGTGTTCTGGTGTTCAGTGGACTCCACAGGTGTATGTGTGACTGGGTGAATTTGTGAAACTTTCCACAAGGGTGACTAGGTCAGTGTGTGAAACTGGCCACAGTAGCAGGACGTATTGGGCTGCGAGATTGCAGCTCTCCGTGTTCTCACAGCAGATACGGGAACCTGATTGTGGGGGTCAGGGCTGTGTGTGTGTGTTTCTCTCAGATACGGGAGTTTGTTTGCGGTGGTCAGGGCTGGGAGGGACAGGTGTTTATTACTGAATTCAATGTAGAACACTTTGCAGATCTCGGTCTCTCTCTGTTTCTGCCTCTCTCTCTCTCCCCCTTTATGCCCCCGGTTCTTCCTCCTGCTGTGTCCCCCATTTAAAGCCGTGGTGGGTGGGGGTGGGTTTGCGGTGGTGCTGGCTGTAGTTCTGCTGAAGGCCGCGTGTGAGGAGGGGGCAGTTTTCGGAGAATTCTGTCAGACTGAATCAGACTGAATCTGATAATGACTCTGAAGCTGTGAGTCTCACTGATCATATCTTTCTCGGTCAGAACGCAGTTCCTGTGAAGTGGTGGACGGAAAGCGAAACCACCACAGCACTCAGACACTTTCACTTATTATTGAACACTTCCTGCCACCTCCTTTATTTACTGTGTGTGTGTGTGTGTGTGTGCGCTTGTTCCAATTTCAAATGTGGAACAAACAAATTTCATGTGGAACTGAAATAATCGTCCTCACATTCAGATGCGTGGCCCTTTTTTTCCATTCGCTCCATGACAGACCTGAGCAGCACAATGTGTTTTTTTTCCCCACCTCACATAAAGTGTTGCTCCTGAACTGAGGGGAATTAATCAGTAGCAGGGGTATTTCTGTACTGCTTGTGGTACTTGGGGGCTCGCAGAGTTTAGAGTGGCTAGGCTGTACACATCTGCTCAGTAAAAAACCTGCTGAACTCTAAATATATGAAGTGATTTCACATTAAATTCTTCCATGAATGAGAAATCAAATTAACAGTAAAAATATGCATATCATCACTGTCCAATTAAAAACTTGTATCTCCATGTTTGTGGCTGTTTAGTTTACTGCATCATTTGAACAGAGCAGCTGTCCTTCACACTGTGACGAATGAACCAATAACCAAAATGGTTCTGAATAAAAACATTTTATGTTGACTTCCATTTAAATTTAAGAACGTTTCTTGTTTCTTCCTTCTCCTGTGAAGTTACTATTTGGACAGCGACTATAAATATATATATACACAAACAGGGTGTGTCAGAGTTTAATGTACAGCAGTACTACTCCCACATAGACTTTACACTTACAAAACAAAAGACATTTACCCTAATCAACACACTCTACATACAAAGGTCTTATAGACAATAACAAGATGAAAAATACCAACCTCTAATAACAAGCTGCTAGTTAACGACATGTTCTACACTTCCTTGATTATGCCTGTATCTCTCATCCAATAGGATGAGCATCCCATGACATATTGACTAAGATGATGGCTAACATATGTACAGGAAAAGGCTAAAATAGGTGATTGACAAAGAAAAACAAGTATGAAAAATCATGTTAAAAATATTGAAATTTTAAAATTTTACTTGTCACAAGCTAACATTGTAACAACTCTTGGTCATTTCTCTGCACTAATGCAAAGCGCCATCAGTAATCAGCAGTACGTAAAGTTAGCTAGCAATCATGGCCATCATGTCAACAGTTGGAGTTGATATTATATCAGCGACATGGAAGTACTTGACACTAAAATAGATGTTTTAAACAACAGAGTAATGTCTGTAAAACAAGCCAATCAAGGAAGAGTCACTACAACTGTGTAAAACACATGGGCTTCAGTGAAAATGAGAGGGAATTATTTAAAAACTAACCTTCCACAGTTCCTAAGTTAATGATTCAGAAACGGCAGTCCTTACACAGACATGATCAGGACGTGTCCTGTTTGTGGTGTTACCTGCTCTTTAGTCTCTATGGGCAGGGAATGTCAGACTTAATATATGATTTAGTATATGATTACAGTAGATACAGTTAATATTACCTGTCTATGGAAGTCTGTTTCCACAATGTAACATGATACAAAAGGCACCAATGGTTTAATTTTTCATTAATATGCAAGTTGCTATCTCAATATTTTGTGACACTATCTCATTATGTTGGGATACTATGTCAATATATTAAGATAATATCATTATTATTCTGCAATATATAATAATAAATAATAAAAAATATATTATTTTTACTATAATATATTAAAACAACAAGATATCTTGTTTTGTTTTGACTTAGCATTTCAAAATAGTATCTCAAAACACTGAGATAGCAACTTATATATTAATGGAAATAATTAGCCTTTTTTATTATTATTTTATTGCAGATACGACATAAACTTACTTACATAGCTCTCTGTTGTGTTGCTGACTTACACTGAAATACAAATGTCCATTACTTCATGCTAAAAGGTGATATAAACCGGCTCTGCCTGAAAGCATTAGCTGCTTAAGTTTTTGGAAAGCTGCTGGGGCATTATGGAAATTGTAGGTGAATTTGTGAGGAGTGTCTGTTGTGAATTGTTGAGTGTCTGCTCAACAATCCCAAATAAAATTGACTTTTTAAATCACACATGTATTGGATGGAGTTCCATCACTCCACAGCCTACTTAATGAAGTTAGGTAGTGATTCTGGAACATTGCTGTGAGGATTTGATGGCATACAGTCACACCAACTTGAATTCAGTGCTAGAGATAAAGGCATAGAGTCAGGACAGAGTCATGGTTTATCCACTGTTTACAGCGCCGCCAGATCAGAGTCGATCGAGAACAGAGACAGAAAAGAGAGAACCATGAGAACAGAGAGAGAATGTGGAGAAAATTAGGCAATGCTCTGGCATGGAGTTGTCTGGCAGACGGAGCAGATTCCTGTTTTATTTCTTTTTATTTATTTCTATCACACTCTGTAAATGACCTGTCCACCTCCACTGCGCCATAACACTTTATTTCAGACTCTGAACTCCTTCTGAAGCTTCTTTTTTTCCATTCGCCCAGACACTGTCATGGTTCCTGCTGAGGAGTCCACTGTTCTTTGGTTTCAGCTGTGAATTAACTTCTTTTTAACCAGTTTCAGGAACCAATCTATGTTGGTGGAAACATGCAAAATGGTTCCAAATTAGGTTCATGAATGGGAACAGAACCAGTTAATAGAAAAGTGTTAGTGCGAGCCTACTGAACAGCAGTGTGGTTCTGTGATACTCCAGGTCTTGAAATGGACTATTTTTGGATGTACAACGTGTGTTTACGTTATCATGTGTAAATCTTTGGACAGTATTTTCAGTCTTAAATATATTTATAGATGTTAATATTGGATGTTTACAAGCCCAAGGGTTAAAGGAATAATGAAAACTAGAGCTACTGGTCTGGTTTATAAACCTGATTGTTTATTCTGCACTTGTTGTTGTTGTTGTTGTGAAGTGACTCTTCCTCATCTGTGAACCCAGCGACACGTGTCTCCAGCTGAACCGGAGCTGAGAAGAGAGCTGCTTTCCTCCTGAGTGACTGGGCTCCGGGGGGGGTGTCAGTAATGTCCTTCTGGGCGTCTCTCTACATGCAGTGAGACAGTTCTGCTCCTCTTCTCTTCCGCAGACGAACAGCAGGTGTCTGCTGCTGCGCTGCCATGCTGAGAGGAACTAACACATTTAAAGGTCATTTTTTGATGGGGCTGAAGACGAAAATATTACATTTGCACTCTTCACACAGCCATTTTTTGAGCGCCTGCCTCAGCCTCAGCCTCTCACAAACCCAGACACACTTTTAACACTTGCAGAGGAATATTCCAGTGTTTTACAACCTAATATCTACCTGCCAAAGCTGCGTAGATTCATTTATCTTCCACTCGAAACTGCCCTAAAGTGCAAGTGGGGGGTTATATCAGCAGTGAGTAAACGGTCTATTCTTAAAGTTGATGTTGGAGCAAGTGTAAGGATCTGAGGGCCACACTGTGGTGGTTGTAATGTTTTGGTCAGTCTCCAGAATTGGTCTGTGGGGTGTTCCCGGTGTGCAGTTGTCAGAACAGATCCAAAGTGTTCAGAGGAATTACGAATGGTGAGGGGAGAAAGAGTTAATGCAGCTCTCATAGAACCGGGTTAGAACACAAAGTGCTGAAAGAGTTAATGCTGCACTGATAGAATTGGGTCAGAACAAACACTGCTAAAAAAGTTAATGCTGCTTTGATAGAACCAAGTCAGAACACACACTGCTGAAACAGTTAATGCCGATCTGATAGAACCAAGTCAGGACACACACTGCTGAAAGGGTTAACTCCGCTCTGATAGAACGAAGTCAGAACACACACTGCTGAAAGAGTTAATGCTGCTCTGATAAAACCGGGTCAGAACACACACTCCTCCAGAAGTTACATAGTGCTGTTGGATCATGAGCAGTCTCTCTCTCTCTTTTCAAACACACAACCCTCAAAACCATTTCTCCTCAAACTGATCAACAGGTCCTTGTTAAATTCTGTTTTCTGTGTCTGTAGTTTTTCAAACTAGTTTGTGGACAAATCTTTACGAGATCTCAGTGGATTATGTGCGATAGCCTTCACAAACCCATGATGTGCTCATAGCAGGTGCTAGTGGGCACATCCACTGTGGAAAATTTAAAAAATGGGATACACCCCTCCCTTTAAATACATGAGTTCTGTTCGGTTTGTATTTAAAAAAAAGGGACGGCTGCAGATCAGCAGAGATCCATGAGGCTTCACTTTTCAATCCATGACCGCTATCTATCCATCCCCCTCCTCCAGCCCAGCCCAGTGGACACCAGAGCAGCGGGGGTGGGGGGTGGGTCGCGTGGGAGGTGGATGGAGGGGTGGATTGCGGGGTGTTGGTGGGGGATTCTTTTGTCCAGAGCGGTGATGCAGCTAATCTAAAAGACCTGTGATGGACGCCGCTCTCCAGCAAAAGCAAGCACAGGCCACCGGACCCCACCCCTCAAGAGAGAAGAGCAGGGGGGGATGGGATGGACAGGGGGATGGCGTGAGGGCTAAGGGAGAGAGAGAGAGAGGGAGGGAAGGGGTGGTGGAGGAGGAGGAGGAGGAGGAGGGAAGAGGGAAAGAGAGACGAGGCGAGGGCTGGGGGGGAAGGGAGGAAGGTCATTAGTCAGTGAGAACAGCAGGACGCACTGGAGAACATTACAGCCCCAGCCACCTTGCACATTGTCCTCGGTCTTAAAGCCGAAATGACCAGAGTTCAGTTTCTAATCTCCTCCTTGTGGGGTGGGGGGGGTGTACAGGGGGGTGTGGGTGTTGGGTGAGGGGGATGGGGGGGTTGTACACCCTGTTTTGTAATGCTAATCCTTGCTTTTGGGGCAGGTAAAGATGTGTAGGCGTGTAAATGACCAAGCTTTCCTCACTGGTGTCTCACTTTGGGATGAGGGGGTGGTTTGTTGTAGGGTTGGCCCACTTTTCAGTCACTTCACATGTGTTATTCCAATCCACTCACTACCTGCTGAATCTGTAGTGAGAGACTAGCAAGGCTAGGTACCAATGAGGTTAATTTTTGACATTATTGTTATTTTTGTAGTAAGAAAAGGACAGGAGACCATCAGATCATTGGCCTCTCTGTCCCTGGGAGGGTCAGATCTCTGTAATTCCTCCTTAAAATGTCTATGCAGTTCCTCCTTAATATCCCAATAATGTTCCCTTAATATTTCTGCAGTGTCTTCTTAAGATATCTCTGTGTTTCTCTGTAATATCTATGTTGTTCCACCTTAGTATATCATTAGTGTCTTTTTGATATCTCTGTAGTGTCTCCTTAAAATCATTGTATTGTCTCCTTAATATCTCTGTAGGGTTGTCTTTATATCTCTGTAGTTTCTCCTTAGCTTCTCTGTAGTGTCTCCTGGTCAAAACTGAGGTCAGAGAGACATTGGAGACTGTAACTTGTGTCTCCTTCTGCTCAGATGTTTCTCCTCAGAAACAGAGTCCAGGAATATCCCATGTGTCTCCTCTGGGAGTTTGAGTGGTGCCACAGGTGTGTGTGTGAGTGACTGGATGAGTGTGTGAAACTGTCCATAGGTGACTGGTGCTTGACTGGTGAGTGTATGATGCTCTGTCCTGAGTGTTCTGGCCTTGTGTCCAGTGATTCTGGGTAGGCTCTGAACCTACCAGAACCTGATAAGGATAAAACAGTTCTAGATATGAATGAATGAATGAATAAATGAGTCAGTGGGTGAGGAACTGAGGAGTGGGTTCATGTTTGGGTTCCTTGGAGTTCAGGAGTTTAAAAGGTCAGCTATTAGATCAGAAAACCTTATAACTGTTACAAACACAAGGTACTCTGGAACGAAGGCTGGAACATTCAGACCTAAAATAAACAACATAAAGCAGAACACTGCCAAAGCCAAATAACATGTCTGTGTAAGTTGATGGACTCGTGTTGAGTCAGTGATACAGAGAATTATGCTCCACATTGAATGTGAAATTGGCTGCATACAATCAAATTCTAAATCCCCTTTCCTGTCCAACATTGCCCTCTCTCCAGTAGAGTCCATAAACATGGCTGTGAGTGTTTGTGGACTGATTATACTGTAATCTCATCCTCCTGCTGTCTACTGGGCCATTGTGAGGGAATCATCTACGGCTTCACACAATTATCTCCTGGCACTGAGAGCGTTTCACATCATTTGATATCCACCCAACTCCCGGCAAAAGAGTTTTGTTCAGAATTCATCCGATAGCTGCATCCATTATCGCATGCGTTGACTGAAAATAATGAACCAGCTGCCTTCAAAACTGGACACAGCACTGTGGAGAACAGACAAGGAGGCAAGAAAAACAGAGCCTAGAGTCATAACTGTGGAAGAAAAACATAGAATAGAACTGAATAGAATGGTACTGAGTCTTGGGTTGTAGCATTTGCACTGATTAAAAACATTCAACAACACTCACAATCTTCAAATACACCTAATGTCAGAGTAAACGACAAAAATACCCAGCTGGCATGCAGATGTGGGACACACCTGGCAGAGATGCGGTGATGCCTCTCCATGGTTGATGCTGCAAACTGCATTTTAGCCCAGAAGTGGCCTATATATTAAAAATGCTTATTCAGCAAGACATCACACAACAAATCAGTTCCAATTTGTGGCTTTGCTGACCATAGCCAAATGAATGTTAGCCAAAAGTGGCCCAAGCACTGACCTCTGGCAACACAGGGCCCTGATTCTGTGTTTACGTACCCTTGTGAGCAGAGGGTGTCCACTCAAGTGCTGTCATTCCATGTGGCAAGAGAGCCATAAAAATGGGGGTTGTGGGCCAGACCAGAGCCAGAAATATTTGCTGTTTGGGTATTGTCTCCGTAATAAATAAAATTAGGATTTAGCAGAGAGATCATATGCAAATTCTTTACTTATGTATATATATATTTACTACGAGAAAATTCTTTAAAAAACACTTGTCCCTGTAACTTCTAGACCAAGACTGAACACATGATCACGTGGTCTTGCCTCACAGTAAGTAATATTTGTATTGTAGCGACCTCTGTTGGACTTGGATATTGTTGGATATTTCACAAAATGGGCCCTCCGTCAAAGTCAGCCCAATAGGATATGGCTAACTGGAAAATTCTGCTTTGTGAAAATTATTACCTGGAAAAGGGCGAAGACAAAGATTGAGTTAATACCCTCTCTTATGATTGTTGTGTGGATTTGATTGCTTTCAGCCACAAAATATTAGTGTCAGCCATGTTGGACGATGAATTCTGATTCACTACCACTTCAACTTGTCCCAAAGAGAATCTATTTCCACTGCTCCTTGATCGTCCCAGTGCTGGGGCTGTTACCCCGGTAGTTCACATTTGCGTAAAATTATCTTAATTTCTTCCATTCCCATGATTTACAAATAGTTCTCCCACTTTTTTCCCCAGTTGTTCTCACTTGAATTGTCCTATTGAATTTTGGCTAATGGCTACAAATAAAGCAAAACGTATATTATCGTAAATGACGTCAAAGACCGTAATTATTTTTTTCCTACTAATTTTTACATGTGTGAACAGATTAGAAGCCATGGTGACATAAACCCTTCATGAGGTCTGTAATGTTCCCTGCACACTTTTATTCTACACTTTTAATCGGGATATTAACATCCTGGATGCAGTGTGTGAATGTGTGAACAGAGTGACAGTATGTGGTGAGGACATATAGAGAACATATATTTCTATAAAAATGCTAAAAGCTTATTTTGTTTCTTACAGGTGTTCAAACCTTAACCATTAAAATGCTTTAGTAATCTGTAGCAGCGGCGATTGCTCTAAGACTGCAAGGGAAGCTCAGCTTCCCCTAAAATGTAAAAAAAATAAGTGATCAAATATATACTGTTGTGTGTACGTGTCATTGAATAAATAGTTCAATAGCGAAGCAGCGAAGTACAGCGAAACGAGACGAGCCATTGGATAAATGCTGGGCTTTGTCCCGCCCATCGGACGCTCAGCGTCTCTGGGGGTCTATGGGGCAGTGGGCTGGCCTCGGCTGGCCCGGACGCTCAGTTCTGCATGATGATTGGATGATCTGTCTGAGGCTGAATCCCTTTTTGATTCACGGCGAAATGAGCGAATCAGCGATCCTTTGGTGTAAAGATCCGTGGGAGCACAGGCGGACCAAGGCCAAGGCCGTTTAAGCAGCTTAGCTCTGCTGGCCATTGAGAGGAAACTAGTCAAGTCCCTGGAAAAGACGCCTTGTTGGTACGACAGGGTCACAGATCATTTTCTTTAAAAGGAACGGAGGGTAGAATTTACGTATAAATAAACCGACACATTTCATGATGTAGGCCGAAATTTAGCTTCCCCTCCTTGAAAGACCAGCATCCGCCACTGATCTGTAGATATGTTATATATGACACAATCAGATCTCATTTCAAGAATAAAATGTTGGAATAACTGTTATAAAATTGATGTTGTGATGTCTGTGACACTGGGATTTTTAAAATAATTACGGAATGTAGCAAGAAATGTGAAAAAAAAATGTTCCACGTTTTTGGTCTGTTTTTATTTTTCATAATTTGGCTTCATGGTGAACTGAGTCTGGGCTCTTATGGGTGAAGAAATTATGAATATATTATTTTTTAACCCCTCAGGCCCTCCGTGTCACGTGTCTCGTTTCGTTCTGCAGCCAATCAGAGGCGGCGTGGGGCGAATTTAAATGTTTGAGTGTGATGTGACCGTTGGGCAGTGGCCGTAAGAAACGTTTAAAATACAGCTTTTTAAAGAAAGAAATTAAGTAAAAAATAAATAATGTATTTGCAGTTACTAACAAAGAAGCAAACATACAAATCAAGCAATTTGTCAGATTATAACAATATTAAAATATGCTACGCAAGATTCGGCAACCCTAGGCACGAACACGCACGCACAAACACATAGACGACTTTTCAGCCAATTGCAGTAAATGTAACAGTTAGCATCAGTGCCATGGGAACCAGAGCTACAGATTTCAGAGTGAGCGAACGAGGTGTATGTGTATAGGAACGTCTTGGAGGATTTTGGAAGAGTCAACACTCAACAGGTAGAATGAAGACACTGCTTCACGCTGAAACAGTGATAAAAAACAAAATTCACTGTCTGTCAAACCGTTAGCATTTCCGAAACACGCAGCTCACTCTCAGTCGTAGCGAGGGACAGATTCTCCACTGCTCCTAAACAGAGGACACGCTTTTCATGGGTGACCTTTATTTATTTAATCAGCAGCCAGAGTTATCTGTCCATCATTCAGTTCTGCAGCCAATGAAGTCATAGCCCCTCCTACAGGCACTGACTGAGAGCAGCAGGTAAGTGCTCAAATACTGGGAACTACAGCTCTGATTTTAGATAGAAATAATGTTAGCAGTGTCCTGGAGAAACTACATATCATTCTCCCTCAACACATCACAGATACATTTTTGAAAGTTATTCTTTATACATTAATATCACAATATATATTTTCATATAGATTAACATTATTTCCTGACAGTGTCATTTCAAGACAAAAATAAAGAAAAACATTAAACGAATGCCTGTTACAATCTTTAATAATCAAATTGAAAAGCCACTGCTGCACTAGTTGAAATAGCATTATGCTAGCAGAGGAACCCTGATTATTGATGAATGTAAAGTAAATCTGCCGAAAAAGCCAGTTAAAATGTTCATGCAGTATTTTAGCCGACTGAATTGATGTTTATGTTCTTTCCTGGCGGTATTACTGTGTATTTTAGAAACCTGTATATAATCAGTTAATAGTTATTCACAACTCAGTTTTGTTTTTCTACCTGTAGATGGATATTCAAATTTTTTGTATTTCGTAAAGGCAGCAGGTCCTTGTGGCTTTGCTTAATCTGTACCTCATTAAAGAAATTTGCTGCTGTGAGGCAATTGCCCCAGACACCGTTGGTTAAAGCTAGAAGTCCTGGGACTGTGTTTTGAAAAAGTCGTTCTGTTTTTGTCATGCAATATTAGGATGCACAAAGTTTTTATTTTGTCCCAAACCTTTATTGCAGCACTCAAACAGAAATTTACAGTCGTTTCACAGAATCATGACAAGTTCCCCAAAAGTCCATAAAATGGCAATAACTTAATAATGTGTTAGCCTATACAGCAGGAGATCATGTAAACCTATTATTTTCTTTTATAAAAAAGCCACAGGGGTAAACTCCTGTTTAGTGGACTGCAATAAGATAAACCCCTTACAGAAAGATTTATTGCTGATTGTGCGATGCCACTCTTTCCCTTGAATCTCATCTTTAGCAAAGCTGCTGAATCCCACTGTTCACTTATGGCTTTAGAAAGTTAACACTTTTGTTTCTTCAATTACAAACGTCAGCCTAGAAAGTCTTTAAAACTCTTAAAAAAAAATCTATTTATAAAATTGTCTTGCGCAAGTTAATACCTCCTTAAAAATTCACATTGCAAAAGTGTTGAGTAGAAAAGACCCTCGAGTGTTATAGAAAACAAACAAAAGATTAGTTCCTAAAAACTATATTGCAATGTCTTCTATCTGTTCTGAAAATATTTATCCTGGCAGGTCCCTTTACGACAGTTATATACATACGTTCCAACACAACATAAATTTTAGGAAGGAGTGAAAGAGAGACAGAGAGAAAAAACACAAATGAATCCACAGTGACATAGTTGAGGAGCCATGACTGAAACTGATGTGAGATTGTTTTAAAACATGAGTTCAGGTTTGCTGTATTATTGTGTTTTGGTGAAAATAACTGATTCATAATAACAGCTTCAGCATTAAGTGTAAACCCAGACTACTGAAGACTTTAAAGGGACCAAATATATGTGGTCATGGTACCTCATAGATTTAGTAAATCTGTGACTTTTGCAAGTCATTTTGAATCAGATGGACAGAGGTTAGCAGAAGGTGTAGATCATAAAGCAGGTTTTCTCAGATTAGCCATATTATTTAAGATGTACTTCACTTGTCTAAAGGCTCATTTATACTCCCTTTATGCACATGAATGTATGCGTCCATTTTAAACTTGTACCTGTCGCTGCCCACAAATTTTTTTGCATCCTTTATGTTGGCAGAGATGTTAAGTAAAACATCCACTAGAGAGCAGTTCTGAGTCAAAAGACAACAACAAACCTGGTAGGTTGTGATAATGTAATGTTACTACAAAAAAAAGAATAAAGAAACAGTGGTGTAAATGTCGGTGGTCTGAAAGGATGTTAAATTCTCAACACGTGGCTGGTGAATTTTTCACTTATTTTACTAGAGGTTTTGTTTTGCTTGAACTATGGGCTACACTGCTCCCCTACGATTTCCAGTGGTACTGCTCCATTCCATCCTTATCTGTAAGCTTTCAGAGAATGTGCATGAGTACAGACTAAATGAACACAATACAGAAAAGAAGGCTCAGTGAGTAACTGCATTTAAGCATAAATCAGCCTTAAAAAAAAGGTTCAACGCTACACAAAATCCTGCTTTGTTGAATAAACCTGGTAAAATTAAAAATGTTGATTTCTGAGTGAAAATAACGCAGAACTGTCTGAGGGCGCAAAGGTCACACATTCAGCAGTGGTTTCTGGCCTCTCCATATTCCCTGAATTTTTGACAATATTTTGTATATTATATAGGGTGAAACATATAAGCACACTGTTTACTGATGATTTTAAATTATTGAGAAAAAAAAAAATACCCTAAGTGACTAAAATAAATGTGCCTTATCTTTTGTATGGGTTATATTTTTACAATGTGTTAACTTAAGCATGTAAAAGAGTGTTCATTAAACTGTGCAAAAAAAATATCAACAATTACATTTGTGTCCCGGGATGCCCAAAAGCTTGCCCTACCTTAATCGCTTGAAATATGTCAAAATCATTAAAGCTATTGTTACACCAAACCAAATATTCATTTTTTAGCCACATATTTAATGGAGAATCAGAAAAACTGATTCGTTTGGTTTATATTTTTTCCTTTTAGAAAGAAGTAAGCACCACTAACACACATTTTTCATACACTCAAAGAAGCAGCAGCTTAAAAGTCTGTATGCAACAGTGGAGTTTAGCTTAAGTCAAAATGCTTTTAAAACAAATATGGAAAAATTGATCTAAAAAGGTACTTGATGTGCTCTTGGTCGCCACCTACTGCATTTGAAAAATCAAAGTATGGGACCTCAGAGTGTGTTTATATGCAAACAAATATGATAACTCTCCACAAGTCACAGAGAATCAGATTTGATTTTTTAAACCTGTACTTGCCATTAATCTCAACACAGAACCTTTCTTACTAACACAAATCACCGTCACTGATAAATATTTATGTAGAAGATTAATAAATATTCATCAGCTTTTCATTGTTGTAGTGTTGTAATATGTGTTTAGTGTCCACTCTTTCTTACTTGTATTTTTTATAATGAAAATCGGGGTAAGGGTAGACATATGCCCAAAATCCTCATTACTGTGATAAAATCCAATTTTCTTGAAATCTCTTAATGGTTTTAATCTAATTTTAATTGAAGAAATCATAGAGAACTGAGCATGGAAACCCACTCATAGTCAATAGTTATGTCTTGCATTTCATTTCAGAAGGCATGTGAGAAAACACAAACTGGTGAAAGCCATGCCCATGAATATCTCAAAACACTAGTGTAATAAACTCCTATATTACGGCTTATGAAATGTAACAGCACACTGCATTTCTTCTGCTCCAGATCTGTGCAAAACACATGCAGCATTAGGATGAAGTTGGTACATTAGGTGCTAAATGTTACAAAGACAGTATTGAAAAATGAATAATAAGTTTCACAGAGAGATTCTTGAGAAACATGGCTCATAGGATTGTGCTGTAACATCAAAAACAAGCACACACACGAATGCACACAGCGCACACGCACACACACACACAAACACGCCACAGTCTGAAAATTGTCTTAGTTAACCTGCCAGCATAAATTAGCCTCTGATATGTGACATTACAAGAGTCACCTCAATACATTATGGTAATATTACACTTAGTGAAACCACTGTCGAAAGATCAGTGCAGCTTTGCATAGTACCTTCACATTAAAAATGTTGGTTTTTAAATTCTCAATAAGACAACTAACTCAACCGGGAGACACTGATAAATTCAGAAAATCAGACAACACGATGTGAAGAGTTACAAAGCAAATATGTACCTCTGATCGTATACACAGGAATGGAGATCTGTTTTCAAAACACCTAATCAAAAAACTGCTACCTTCAGATCTACTTCAAGGAAAGAGAGAAAGGAAACAGATTTGATGGGGAATTGCAGATGCACAGATGGTCAAAACGGAAGCAAGGAAAAAAAACTGATAACAGCAACAATCCAAAAAACAAAACAGAAGTAAAAAAAAAAAAAAAAGAAGAATAAAATAATTGCTCAACATTTACACAAGGAAGCCACATTATCATTTCAGTATATCTGAGTGTCTAAAAAAAAAAAACTAAAAAACAAAAATAAACCACAACAAATCAAAATCAGAGCAGGATGCTAGTGTCGTCTTGTTACTCCATGAACGCTGAGCTGCTCTCTCAGTGGAATGCCACACTGCTGCTCTCCTCTGCGCCTCGGGACACAGCCTCCAAATTTTACGTTTCTATGGAAAACAGTGATCAGACACAACTCAGGCTTTACACAAAGTTCATAAATTCAGTCACTTTCTGTCAGCACTAAATTCTGTTCAGGGTCATGGTTGATTCTGAGCCTACAATGGGCGCAAGACAGGAACACACAGAGTAGAAAGCACCACACACTCACCCAGTAACTCACACCTGAGTAAAAACAATAGCAGCTGATTCCGTATCAGGTTGATACATGTGGGCGTCTGCCATTTTGATAGAACACACACAGCTGTTAGGTTGTATTTTTCTAAAGCCACTAGAGGGTAGGATCTGTTCTTATCTATGTATATTTGCAAACAGCTTTTAGCAGAAATCTCTGTACTGCGGCAGCAAATAATAAACTGATATAAGACTGAAGTCGCATTCATTCAAGATACTGAAATCTAGTGCATATCTGATACACAGGAATGCAGCTCATTCTGAACAGCCAGATCCCAACTGTAAATAGAATCTTTAATTTTTTATTTTTTTTTAAGGAAATTCTCAGAAACAAAAACATCAGATTTCTTACTTCAGTTCAACGCCACTCATTTATAATAAGAAAACTGGTAGAAGTTGGGATTAAGCTCATTTCTCAACACATCTGTATCAGCTTGAAATTGTGTCTGTCTGAAGGCTTCTTGAATATGGATTACCTGAAATATCGAACTAATTCTGTAGGCTCTCATTTCCTTCTCTTTTGAAAGTTAAAATTTACAAGAGAATTCTTGCAAGCTTACAACCGAGGAAATTGTCATACATACATCCACACTTACGGAAACTGACCATTTGTCCAAAACTTTGTAGACACCTTTATATTTATTTATAATTAATTTTTAATAGTGAATCCAAACATTTGAGCAGTGCAAGTTCCCATGTAAGGATTTATTGTTACGAAAGTACAACATTTATGTAGTTCCTAACCTGTAACATCTTCCTCTGGCTGTTCCTCCTCCACAGCGCCCTCATCTGTAACACAATAAAGTTCAGTGTCAGATATGGACATCAGAATATATGTTAGTGTTTATGGTAAAACATTTTAGAAATGGTGCCTCACATTCAGATTGCCTGAATGATTCTTCGTCAAACTCTGTGGGTTTGGAAAAAGTGTCAAAGAGAAGAAATTATACAATCCACAAGCTGACATCACAATTTCTTAAGTAACCAGTTCATTCCAAAAGTAGATAGAAATAAGATATAGGATATGAGGTCTGTAAGCTTACCTGTTTCTTCTGTTTCAAAATCTCCAACTTCTTCCGTTTCCTGTGGCTCTTCTGTAAAAAAAGGGTAGATGTTTACAGTGAATATTGTTGTAGTTGTGATAAGTCATAGTTCTAGATCAGGGGTTCTTAAACTGGTGTTCACAGCACTCTAGTGGTCTTGATGTGGCAAATGGAGGTACAAGTAGTTCTACACAAATGTACAATGCAAACTGAATTGCAGGCCTTCCAGAACTATGGTTAATATAAGTGATATTTAATGAAAAGTCTCCTGGCATCCTGAATGACCAATCATCATTCCTCACTAAACCCACTGACTCCACTCATTTCTCCAGCAGCGAGAGAAAAACTCACAGTGGAATTGATTAACTGTAGGGGGCGCTGCTGGTTCCCACTGCTGCACATGTTCTGTACTCCATTAACGGAGAAGGGTTTGGATCAATCTGCATCGGTTATATTTTAGAACCGCTGGACGTTATGGGAGGAGTCATCAGCAAACAGTTCCTAAATCAGGAGCTGGCATCTTACTGGCCAACCATTGCACTGATCTACACACAAGAGTCTCTTCTGCTATAAATAAACAACAGGGAACTTACAAATTTCCTCTATATTACTAAGAGAGGGGGACGGACAAGAAAAGTTTTTGGACTGTGGGAAAAGTTAAGAACCTCTGTTCTAGATACTGGTTTACAACAAGCTAGTTTCCATGTCCATATTTTGGTACAAATATTTTATCTTGTTTTTACACAGGATATCAATGTATGCTTAAGACAATTATAAATGCCCCAAAATCACAAATGTCCCAACTGATGAATGCAGGCATTTTTATTGTTTTGGGACAATCTCTTGAGAAGTGGTGTTTTTCCACTGCATGGTACCTACACTACTGGGGTCTGCTAGCTGTTTTAGTATGTGCTGCTTGGTTTGATTTCACAGCTTCACCTGCGAAATGTATACTCAAAACCCAGTCTCTAATGGGAACAGTTGGCTTTGAAAATCACAACAACGGCGGTGGCTACATTAAGCATTGTTTTTGTTGTTTATGTGGTTTGGGACTGAACACAGCTCCATAATCAGTTCAGACAGATCAGTAGAGTTGTTGCAGCGTCAAGCTCTCACTGGATTCTTTCGTCGGCTACTGATCCAAGGAGCGTTTGAACCTCTTCAAAAGACTATAGCATAATTTTACAAGCTGCCTTTGTGAATCAGATAAAAACAAACGTGATCTCAGCTGTAGGAGATTTTATAGATAGCGAGTTTTTGCTGGAAGTCTGAATTATGTCTAAACTCTACTCACAATGTGTTCTGCAATTTTACGTCAGTCCCTACAAGTTAGTCCGTTTGAAACAATGAGAGAACAGGTACTAACCAAGAACCCGGGTCCAAGGACAATGGAAACACAACAAAACTGACTAGAGTTGAGGTGAGTAGAGTAGGGACTATGCAGTCAAAAAGCTCCAAAATAAACTGTCCAAAGCATGAAGGTATCTAATATCAGTGACCAAGTAAAACATTACAGGCTTTCTGTAAATTTCCTCCTGAAAATAAAACAACCCTTACCATCCTCTTCAGCTGGTTCATCCTCAGCCAGCTCTTCATGAAATGCTTCTTCCTCTGTTATGGCTTCCTCTGCCTCTTCCTCTACAGGTGCTTCCTCTTCAACAGGAGCTGCATCTTCTATAATTTCTTCAGTGGGTTCTTCCTCAACTGGTTCAGCTTCTTCTACATTTTCTTCTACTAACTCCTCAGCAGGTGCATCTACTTCAAGTTCTTCTGCAGGGGCAACCTCTTCAACTGCCTCTACAACCTCCTCCACAGCAAATGCTTCCTCAACAGGAGCAGCCTCCTCAGATCTGTCCCAAACAGAGGCGGCTTCCTCAAGCACCTCCTCAACTAGCTCCTCCACTGGGGCAGCCTCTTCAACAGGCGCATCCCCCTCAACTAACTCCTCAAAGGTTTCTTCAGCTGGGACAGCCTCTTCTACTGCCTCTTCAGCCACTTCTCCAGCTGGGGCAGCCTCCTCGAATGTGTCCGTTTCCTCTACTTCTTCTTGAACAGGAGCAGCCTCCTCTGCTTCCTCCTCAACAGGGGCAGCTTCCTCAACCAACTCTTCCACCAGGGCAGCGTCCTCAAACTCTTCTTCTTCCGGGACAGTTTCTTCAACCGTCTCTTCCTCAGAGACAGCCTCCTCCTGAACTGGCTCAGCCTCTTCTTCCACTTCTTGCTCTTCCTCTATAACTTCAGGTTCTTCCTCAGGAACCTCTTGGTCTTCCTCCACTTCTGGTTCATATTCAACAACATCCTCCTCTACTGCCTGAGCCTCCTCCTCTATGGCTTCAGGCTCCTCCTCCACAGGCTCTGGCTCCTCTGCTACCTCGGGTTCCTCCACAACCTCTGGCTCATCTGCCTCTGCTTCAGGTTCCTCTACAGCAGCTGGTTCCTCTTCCACAGCCTCTGGCTCTGTGTTAAGCAAATGTGGATGTATTTATTCCTCAGTGTGCTAACTTTATTTTAATTTCACTTCCCATGAAGTATATAAAGAAAATACACATACCTGGTAGAGACTGTGCAGTTTCCTTAAAATCAGCAGCTTGAACCTCCTCCTCTACAACAGGTTCAGGTGCTGGAGATGATTTGAGAACAGATTTTGTGAGAAATGTTAAAGTGGATCAACTCTTCTTCTCCACAGTGGAACACTGTACTGGCTCTTAATGAAACATATGTGACCTGCTTTGGTCAAAACCAAAAACCCCTGTTTTAAAAAGCCCTGTTCAGAACGCCCCCTTTCTGCACTTCTTCCTTTTAAATGAAAATGAGCTGCTCGCTGTTTGCCCTGACCCAAGCGCACAGCAGTGAGGTTTTCTTTTTTCTCCATTCTCATTTTCTCAGTTTTAACTCAGTGCTCTTATTTCTCAGAGCTCTTTGGCTGTTTTGCTGTGTTTAAACTTGTCTTTGCACTCTCACATAAAGGCAAGTCCAGGGCTGTGACTGGACAGTCTCAGATGAGAGAGAGGGAGAGTTCTATTGTCTCTGCACATGATTCGTTTTCTGACTTGGGACATATCATAGAAAACTGACTTGGTGGAATTATTTCACACCATGTGGGTTAATGGTCTCCAGATCAACACAATGTGAACATGCAGGGGAGAGAGAGAAAAAAAAAAATATATATATATGTATATTATATGTATATTATGGAAAATGTGAGGGGAAAATCTAGGAAAACTGTGAAAGATGAATAGCCAAAAGTATTTTTTTAAATTATTTACATGTATTAGGCCTATAGGTGACAAAATATATCATTTACAAGTATTTCTTACGTACAGTACATGTAATGTTCATGTCCACATCCGAGTGAAATTTACTTGTGCTAAATCACAGCTTAGGAATTACTCTATTAAAGAAACTGGTAGGATATCACATGTAGTTCCAGCTGAAAAACATTATAGAATGACTGTTTAATGCAAAGGGTGGGTTGTTAACAGTACAGGGAGGGTTTTAAAAGTCCAAATACTCATTAAATACATAAAAAAGTATCTTTCCTCGACTTCGTGGAAATTAGTTTTTCGCGTGTGGTCTTGGAACCCATCCCCTGTGAAATATCCGTATATCACTGTATACGGATTTCAATCTGGCTGTTCAGACTGTTTCAGATTAGCATGAATTTTGTATGGATCTGACATATGAAAATGGCCCAAATCCCATCTCTATTGCACTTGATCCTAAATTCTATTGCACTTAATCCCAACTGCACTTAAATAAGTCCTATATGTATGCATCTGTGTACAGTATGATGCAAAAGTCTTAGACACCCAAGATTAACATATTTAATTCAAATAATTTGTCTTCTCAATAACTCGCTGTGTACTGCATATGAAATTGATACTTAACAAGGTCAGCTAAACTAAATTATTCTTCTGGACCAGCTGATTGACAAATAGTGGAGCACTGTGGCAGAGTATGTTTTATTCAGTGCAGATTTACGTAACAGTTGGGTAGTATTTGGAAAGTTTGTGCTGCCAGAGTCCATACACAATAAAACTACTCATGTTCTCAGTCCAGTATCCACCGATCAGAGGAAACATCTACTAACAGAGCATATGGCAGACGTGTGGCACAAACCACTATCATAAATGTTAATATTTGACTTCTCTGAAGATAATTATTCACATATTCCTTGACCCACTGTGGCAGATATAGTTGGGGTGAAAAGATGACAAAGTTCATTACAGGTGAACTCCTATTGTTTATCCCTTGTTCTGTGTATGTTTTACACACATTAGCAGAGTATAAAAGAGTGAACCAGAGCTTAATAGTAATTTGGTTGTTTTTTGTTAGGTCTTCCATTATATAGACCTCTAGGGAGAGTCTGGTACCTTTTGCCACTTGAAGTTGTTTTTTTAGAACCCTGGGTTCACTAGGTTTATGTTAGATGGCTATTAATAATTTTACCACTTATTTATGGAAATATGCCTAGTTTAGAGCTTTTAAATATACACAAGTGGTGCCTCCAATTACTAAATGGGCTGTATTTCTACTTGTCCCTCTTCTCCGAATAACATACCCAAAAAAACACCATAAAGACAGAATAGGATGTAAATGGATTTGATTTAATACACCCCAGACTAAGAGATATGGATTCTGAATGAAAATAAAATATGGAATTTATGTACAATATGTATATGTTTTAGCAAGATATATTTAATTTATTACTAATTCACGACAAATAACAAAAATGAATTTTTAAATCACCTTAAAAAAAAAAAATCTTAAACTTAGCTACCCTTTTCAAATCTTTATAATTAACCGAATTCCCTGGTTACTATAGGCAAATAAAGAAAGAAATCCAAACACTTTAACCTTAAACTACAGCTCTGAAGAAAAAAAAAAAATAGAGACCACTGCAGGTTTTTTCTTAAAGAAGGATCTCCATAGGTACAGCAGCCATTCCACTCACATGCTTGTTGAATGCATTCATAGACACACTTCATTCTACTTTATGAGATGATTAGGCGATCACCTGAAAATCATTTTCTAACACGCAAAAGTATAAATACCACTACTGCTGTTATCAATATTCACTTGTTATAGAACCTGCTGGGTGGGAAAAGCAGTGCTGGGAGTACCCAAAAAGTAAGCAGGTACAAAAATACTATAAACAATGCCAAAAGAGTTGAAAAGACTTCTGAGGAAAAAACAGGTTCAATTGTAACTATACTGGCAGAGGGATACAGTGAGCATCAGGTTGCTTCCATCTTGAAAATGCCGTTCATAAGAATAAGGTCAAGCAGCAAACACATGGGACAAAGCTAGAGACTGGCAGAGGTCAAAAATGACTCCCTACTGACCTCAAATGAATGTCACTTAACAACCGTAAGATGACAAGTGACCTACAAAAGGAATGGCAAGCGGCAGCTGGGGTGAATTGCACAGTGAGGACGCTTCGAAACGGGCCTCTGGAGGCAGGGCTGAAATTATGTAAAGCTAGAAAAAAGCCCTTCAACAATGAGAAGCAAAGAAGGGCCAGACTGAAATTTGTGAAAGACCATAAGGATTTAACTGTAGAGGACTGGAGTAAGATCATCTTCTCCGATGAGTGCAGTTTTCAGCTTTGTCCAACACCTGGTTGTGTAATGGTTAGACTGAGACCTGGAGAGGCCTACAAGCCAGAGTGTCTTGCACCCACTGGGAAATTTGGTGCAGGATCGGTGATGATCTGGGGAAGGCTGGAATTGGGCAGATTTTTCTTTGTGAAGGACACATGAATCAAGCCACTTACAAAACTGTGCTGAAAAAAAAAAACTTGCTTCCTTCTGCTCTGACAATGTACCCCAACTCCAATGTTTTTTTCAACAGGACAAAAATCAGGGTTACTCCATAAAAACGGAAAAAGAAATATAAACAATGACCAAACAGAACCTATCTATTATGAAAAATTATAGGAACTATTTAGATAAACATATATGTTATCTTTAATATTATTATAGCTAATTAGTTAGAAAGGTTACATTTAGTTTTGTAGCACTTTTAGTTTTGCAGCCTTCTCCTGACATTTGAGACTTTTCCACCTTAAACAATCTGAAACAGCAAAAAAAGGATTTCAATATTACCCATATGGAGCAGTAATAGAGCAATATCATCATCTCAGTTCTTACTTTTCAATGTTTGGAGTCTCTCCATTGTCTGAAAAAAAACAAACCCAGATGCATCTGGGGGAGAGAGAGAGAGAACGAACCTAGCATACCTGAATATGAACGGAGTGCTGGACCTAAGTTTATGTTAGAGTGCAAAGACGAGGTTAAATGCAGCAAAAAAAAAATAAAAAAATCACAAAGAGCCTTGGGAAAAAAAAGAGAGCACTACACAGAGAAAATGAGAATGGCGAGAAAGCGAAATGAGCGTAAACGGCTTAGAACTAGAGCTTCTACTCTACTCTACACTCAGGTTGAACAGTGAGTGGCTCATTGTCAATTAAAGAAAGAGGTGCTGAAAGTGGGCGTTCTGAACATAGCTGTTTAGACAGGGGGATAATGCTGCTGTGGGGCTTGTGGAGTTTTGGCCAAAGCAGGTCACACACATTTCATTAAAAAACCAAATTGTGTTCCACTGTAGAGAAGAGCAGGAATGCAGCTACTTCGTGCCCTCTGTTCATGTTGAGATCTTTAAACTAGGATGAACAGTGACTTTGAAATTTAAGATGATGTAATTGGTTCTTTAATGTTGACCTCATCTACCAGATGTGATAACTGAGTAAAAAAAATCAGAAGATGAATTTACCTTTAGCTGGAGCTGCAGATGGCTCTTCTTTTGCGGCTGGGCTGACCACAGGCTTTTCCTTCAGTCCTAAGGGTTTCATATGTGCATGTGCAGATAGAGTGTACATGAGCACAGTGTATGCAGTAACACAAAATGATAACTGCAGTGTAATGGGGTTATGTTTAAATCATATCAGCATATTTTTACTAAACATATACTACAAACATATGGTCACTGTCCAAAGAAAAAACATGTATCTCCATTTTTATCTCAGTTTTAGTTTACTACATTTCATCACATTTGTCACGATCACTGTAGTGGTACCCTGAAGGAAACATATTTAGTACTTTTAATCAGTATTTACCTATATTAACTGTAGATTATGAGTCATGCACCCAATTTCATTTCACTTATATTCTGTTCTTTTATTTTACACAGTTCTATAATGAAAGATTACAAATATCCCACTCTCCTTCTGAAGACAATGTAATGAATCTTTTGGGAAACACAACTGGACTTTAACACCACTGTTGTACCTTTAAAGATACATTACACTGTTTGTACCTTTAGTGACTGTAATGTACTTGTACTATACTTTTTTTCTGAGTGCGTGTAATAAATTACTATTTTGGAGATGCTTGTTTGTTGTTTTTTTTGGACAATGAAGATATACATAAAACTCCCAAAAAAAAGTGTCACCAAAGCCGAGAATTTGATAACACAGACTGACATTTGGTTTAGTTTTGCTCCAGATATTTTTTATTCACACCATTGCATTAAAGGGCTAAAGATTCTTTATTTCAAAGAAACTGAGAAAATCAAGGGAAAAAGACAACATACAGAAGACATCATAGATCAGGACATTTTCCTTTAAGTATCACATCTGCCTTGTTCTTCTGTGGTTCCCCATCAGTCATCAAACACTAAATGCTTTAAGTCCTGAACAAGAATGAGGTTATGTCAGGATGAATGAAGTTAAAACTAGAGGGCACTAAATCAAAAGGTGAATATGATGCTACAACTGTGGGATGTGGATCAGTAGTGAGTGGTGAAGCACCTTGTAGTGGTCCATGGGCCCATTCTCATGACATGTAAAATTATTTCTGATACCTGCTGGCTGAAAAGAGAATCACTTGGCACCAATATGTAGAAGCAAGGCAGGTGGAGGACTTGGATGAAATGAGCCCCACTCTGTGCTTCTAGTGTTAAAACGGCATCAGTTGTATCTCACTTTTCTGATAAATAAAAATTTTTACCTGTTTTTGTTTTATGGCTGAACAGAAATGGACATGTTTTAAATGTTTGTTCGGGCTCCATTTCTAAACTTTTCAGTGTCAGTAGCATAGTCAGTAACTATTTTACATAAACTTGAGGTTTCTTTCCTGCGGGCTTTTGTGCTTTCTAGTCATGAACTGTGATGTGAAAAAAAATGTTGAGACCCCCTGGTTTAGACTCTTTGAGTGGGACTCATGGGTTGGTGTAGACAGAGATGGGCTAAGGGTGGTATATAGAGGGTTTGGGGCAGACCTGGCATCCTGAATCCCCCTTAGAACTGGTGAGGCTGACGTAAAAGTACAGATCATCAGTGCAATATTTTCACGTGCCATATTTCCAGACTTGTCACACAGCTCCAGGGGCCTGGAGGTTGTGGGTTCGATTCCCGCTCCGGGTGACTGTCTGTGAGGAGTTGGTGTGTTCTCCCCGTGTCCGCGTGGGTTTCCTCCGGGTGCTCCGGTTTCCTCCCACAGTCCAAAAACACACGTTGCAGGTGGATTGGCGACTCCAAAGTGTCCGTAGGTGTGAGTGAATGTGTGTGTGTCTGTGTTGCCCTGTGAAGGACTGGCGTCCCCTCCAGGGTGTATTCCCGCCTTGCGCCCGATGATTCCAGGTAGGCTCTGGACCCCCCGCGACCCTAAATTGGATAAGCGGTTACAGATAATGGATGGATGGATGGATGGATGGATATTTCCAGACTTGCAATGTATGTTTTTTTTTTTTTTTATAGCCCTCTAGTTCTGACAGTGTTGTGGAAATACTGGAAGCAGTGTACAAATAACTACAGTAAAATCAGGCAGCTAGCTCCTTTAAAAAAAAAAAAAACCCTTCTCCTGGAGCTAAGTTAAGCATCTACAGCACCTTGTCTCTTCTCCTCAAACTTACAAGGTCCTTCCAGAGCTATGTGCAAGTCACTCAATGCCCTGATCAGATAAACCTGCTTGCCCAAAAGCCACAAACTTGTGTGTACAAGATGTCTGACCCAGAAACCAACAATTTCAGAAGATGTGCTGTGGCTTTACTGCATTTTTTTACTCTTTTTGGGTTCTTTTGCTTTGCCCTCCTTCTCTGCCTTTCTGCCCGCTGTGTCTCCAGGCTTATCCAGGGCTTTGTTGTCCTCCTCCTCTTTGTCCATCTTGACCCTCACTGCCTTCCTCTCCCTCTCCTCCCTCTCCCTCCTGATCCTCTCCATGGCTTTCTCCACATCCTCCCTCTCTATTTTCTCGCCTTCCTCCCTCAGCCGAGCCTCCACCTTTGCCCAGGCTTCGGCCTCCGACTTCTCCCTCATTTGGTCCATGGCCTTCTCCTCTTCCTCCTTCGCAATGATCTTCCTCAATTCTACCAGGGCCATCTTGGCTATCTTCCTGGCCTCGATTCTCTCATGGATGGCGGTCAGTTGCTGTTTCAGCGCCTCCCTCAGCTTCAGCCCAGCGTCCTTGGCGTGGGTGTGCTCTAGGGGGTGAAAGCTCGGTGTGCTGATATAAATCACTGCATCTGAATTCTAACATGCAAGGCTCAAGCCACAAGGCCATTATTTTGGTCAGATCACAGAGGCTGCATATCTTCTTTGAGTTATCCAAGTCATATTAAGATCTAAAAGCTTACTATGAGGTTAATTATATATGGGTTTCCTGCTGATAAAATTAAACACTTTATGCATTTAACTGGCAGATTCTAGTTAAATTTTTGGACAGGAGATGGCACAGGACCTTGTATCAATGCCAGTGTTAGCTAAAAATACAGGATGGGAACCAGGTTACCATGATTCTCCGATAACTGATGTATTACAAGACAACTCTCTATGATATATCACAGCATCTGTGCAAACAATGAGGGAAAAATACTCAGAAATATGCAAATACCATGTTTTATTGGTGTCAGTTTCACAGAATTTGACACCAATATAAAACAACGTACAATTAAGTACATGGCTTAGCATACTTGTGTCTCTCTCACACACACACACACAGAGTAATAATGTTAAATGTTTTCTCAACAATCAATTCAGGACAATGATGAACTATGTTCATTGTGTTGCCCATGTACTTTATTTTAACAAGACGGTTCTTGCAAATCACACAGTCTTTCGTTGGTCTCTTCTGTGTCATAAAAGCCAAAGTCGGACCAAACGTTCAACTTGACAGGTGATGGAGCTACGTATCAATAACAGGCGAAAACGAAACAATAAATCGACATCGATATATTTTCCCACCCCTAATGTGATATGGGTGGGTATAAAGGAATGATAAAGGAATAAATGTGACCCAAATCCTGCACGAACTTTATTCTAAAGAGCACTTCCTCACACCGTCTGACCTGATGTGATAGCCAAATGTTTCTTACTGTGTGATTGTAGTGACGAAGTAATATCTGAATTAGAGTCATCTATAAGATGACCATTTCAATTGTGCTTAAATTTAAAAGTATCTCTGTTCAAAGCTTAGATTTTAAGAACAGATATCAGATCTGCATCTGTACTCACTAGTACTGAAGGCTACAGCCTTGCATTGTAATGAAAACTACTGTTTTAAAGTGAGAGGAGATTCCTAAATCTGTTCTGAGTTCAGGGGTTTTGACACTCTGTAAAACAATCCAGTTACAAACTGGCCACTAAAGTTATGAGAGGGCCAGAAAACCATGCACTTCTTGGCATTCTCTGTAACATTCAACAGTGTAAACAGTCCACTCAAAGCACTCAACAACCGGGTTTAAGAGCCACTTGTTAAATAAATAAATTAAATATAAGATGGATGAAAAGATGCATGTCAAGAATAAGGCTTTAATATTTTGAGAAAAAAATGTTTTCAAAAACAAACAATTTTATGAATAAATCTAAGTTACAAGAAAAAAATATTTCAAAAATAAAGTTGCAAATTGTGGTAAGAATTAATCTGTAATATTTTAAGAACGATGCCTTAATATATATATGAATATAAGATTATATATTAAAAAAAATAAATAAAAAATTCGGATAATTTAAAAATAAAGTCTATCTTTAACAGGCGGCCCTAAACTGCTGTAGTACAAATCCACCATGCAAGTAAAACTGCATCTTTCATTTTAGCTCATAAACTTGCAAAGAAAAAAGAAAAACAAAAAGTCTCAGTTCATACCACACCGCAAGTTAGTTTTATGCAGGAGTACCTAGTACCTTTTTTTGTGGACAACACTCTTGGCTTCTCATCTGGTTTATTAGGGGAAAAAAGAAAAACAAAACAGCAAATCACAAATAAAAATAATATTCTCAGATCTGCCAACACAATGACTCTGCCTCACCAAGCAACTTCTTCCCTAAAGCCGCACATTCAGACGATATAATCCCATCTTTCATCTTTTCCTGTGCTGCTTTGATGCTGGGGGTCGAGAGTACGTTCTCCATTCAGCCGTGTTTTAACATACACCCCATTGTTCAAAAGCAGCCTTCGGACAATAAAGTTTTTCCCACATAAATGGTGTCCTCCTAGATACTGAACAGTAACCACAGAGAGGAAAGGCCGAGATACAGTGCTCTTCTGACAAGAATCAAGTACAACATGTAATTACAGCAAAACCAGTCTTTAAAATAAACAGGTCTACGCCTTGGCTTTAAAGGAACACTGCAGAATATTTGTACCTTAAAATTACAGCTTCAGAATCATTGTGATGCTCCACTGAGCTGTAACAGGGAGAATAGGCTGCTAAGCCAGGTTCATCACTGCAGAAACCTCACTATGTAACTTTTGGAAGAGGGTAGAAAAACGCCTCTCTCCCTGTTGCCTTTGAATTCGGTGCAGTGCCCCAGGAACAAAAGCAAATCTTACCTAGTGTTCCTTTAACATCAGAGCATGTCAGTAGCATTAGTTTTCTAATCCGGAATTACAAATTTGCCCATTTGTTGCTCTGTATACTCTGTTACCCCTACCGAGCAGGTGTTTATTGATTGGGTTGGTGGCGCATTCTCAGCGCTGCAGTGATATTGGAGTGTTGGCGTTGTGTTAGTATGTGTTGTACTGGTGCAAGTGGATCAGACACAGAAGCTGCTGGAGTTTTTAAACACCTCAGTATCTGGACTGAGAATAGTCCACCAACCAAAAACATCAAGTATCCAGCACTCTGTGTCCACTGACGAACGTCTAGAGCAGGGGTGGGCAATCTTGCCCCGAGCATTGAAGAACAAGAGGAAAGTGGGTTAACAAAGCATGCAGAGCAACAGGAAGAGTACTTAAAGTACATATAATAATATTATTGGTAGCAAGGCATAGCAAATGCTTCCTCAAATCAACAGTCGAAATAGTGAATTAAGTCAGTCATTAATTGCATTTAATTCCAGAGCTGTGCCAATAATTTCTATAGATTATAAATATAGAATGTACAATATATTAGGGTTTTTTGTAGAAACATTTATTTATTGGCATGTAGGAACTGATTGTTGACAGTTACAGAAATCTGGGGTTCAGGATGCATACCGCAAGTATAAATGGCAGCTAAACAAATGCATCTTCTTCTTGTACGTTATTCCTTTGCCTTTTCTTTATTCATATTCAAAATTATTTCCTGAAATGCCATCACAACAATGCCTCTAAAAATAAGATGAGACAGGATAGGGCAAGAAAAATCAGAGCAGAGGCTGCATTTCTCTTATCAACAGGTTCATCCAGCGTCTCCTGGTTTGATAGTTTAGTTAATCATTTACTCAGAGTACATTCAGAAAGACAAAGCAAAGACAGGAACTCAACCGGTACATGATTACCTGAATCCACAGATATTTCTGTGTGCACTTGATGTGAGGACTATTAAAATTGCACTGTGTAAAAGGTAAATAGCATTACCAAGCTCTGCCAATTTAAAAGTGTCCTTCTGCAGCTGCGAAACATTACCACGTTCATTATCAGATAAATCCAATTGGAACGTAGCACAACCCATGTTATGCAATGTTCTTCCACACGTTTTTTGCCATACCACATTTCCACAACAGGAATGGCCAATTCCCCGAACCGTGCAGGTTAAATGGTGAAGGCAAATTAACATTTTTGTCAGGGAAATTAAAAACATTCTTAACATGGTGTGATGTTAAAATGTGAGAAAAGAAGCAGAAATATGTTAATATTAGTATTGTAAATTTCGCATCGAAGTGGCAAAGACGGTGCACGAACTTATTCTTATGAATTTACATTTATAAATACCTGTATTAGAGATAGTGTGGTGAACAGGAAGGACTTGTTCTTATTGACTTCTGTACATAAGCAGCAAAATACCAGAGATATTATATAAAGAACTGCATAAATGCATAAATAACAAAGCTTTGATATTCATACAGGATTTACAAAGCTGAAAGATCCCAGTGACATCATCTTAAGGGTTCCTAAGTGTCCTCTGAAATTACCTCTGACAAAATTTCCCCAGCACTTTTGTGTTGTTTTCCATCAAGCGCTCAGGGAATCAGAGTTTATGGAGATGAGCTCTCCTCTGGTAAAGTGCATTTGCCTTTAATGCAGAAGAAAACGTGACTACTGGTTTTGAAGGCCTAAAATCACACAGGTCTTTTGACCCTGAACCCCATCATTTTGTGACGTGCCAGCAACGTCCTCAGCTGCCGCCTCGTTTTCTTCGTCCTCTAGCGTCTCAAATGGACTCATAACGTCATAGAGGAAGGTGAAGAAGCCTTGAAACCAATCAGAGCCCTCTTCCGCTAAAATATCGAGCACTTCTTCGAGGGACTCAGAGTTGTCTTTGCTGCCGTCTTTGGTCAGCCCTACGCAAATGGGGAAAGAGAGAAAAGGAAAAAGGAGAGGGACAGAGGAAGAGAAAGAGATAGAACAGTGGTAGAGCGAGAAAATGGAGAAAGACAAAGGGAGTGGAATTTGTATGCAAGGTTTTAGTAGGTAAGGAAACTAGTGCCATTCAAGAAGCTATAGATAAGGAAGTTTAAAGCAAATTTAAGTGTGGAAAACGATGCAGGGGACAGGGGCATGCAGAGACATGACTAGTTCTAACATTAAAGGAGTAATTTAGTGAAATTGTCACGTTTGGTTCTTTAGCTTAATCAGTGGGCCAGAGTCTTGCAACTTGGTCTTCATTAGGTCCCATGGACTTGTGGTTGTGGACACAGCATGTCTAAAGCCTGGTTTATACATCTGTGAAGATTCATGGAAACGCCTCTGTGTAATGATACCTGCACCATGCGCAGACGTTCACATTGGTGTCAGCCAACATACGTACAAGGGGCAACAGCCAATCCAGAACACATAAAAATGAGCAGCGAAGAACGTCTTGCATGTTAACGTGCAATTTACTTCATTTTCGCTGAATTCCTCCTCAGGAATTTTGATAAAAAAAACTTCGTTCCACCTTGAGATTTTCTAATGAAATACTAATGTTAAATTGGCAAAATCAATTTTTTCTCTTCAACAAACTATTTCTTTAAAATGGTGCTTTTCCACTGCATGGTCTGAACCCTACTGTTCTTTTTTGCTTTTCAACTAGGTAAATTCTGTACCTGTATTCTGATGTCGAAGGTGTGTTCGGTCCCAAAAATAACAACATACCAGTACACGATGAGTAAATAATGCTTAACGTTACTGCTGCCATTAAGTGCGGATTAAGCCCACTATTCCTGTAAGAGACAGGGTTTGAGACGACCACGGATACATTTTAAGGGGGAGCTGTGGAATTAGAAAAACAACCAGAGACCAGGGATGAAAGAGAGTCTAGTAGAGTAGGTACCATGCTGTGTCAGAGCTGGTGATTCACTTTTTTAACTTATTATGTCGTAAGTGACAGAAAGAGTGTAATTAGTCTACAGCTCTGGGAAAGTGGAGCCAACACAAATATGTCCAATATTCCCTTTGAATTGAAGGACATGAAACAAGAGTGTGTTCCTCTCTTCACTCCAGTAACAACCTCTGCTGTTATGGGAAGACTGTACACTCGATGTAGGAACACTGCTGGGAAGATTTCATAGCCTTCACAGATTAGTGAGATGAAGTACTGATGTTGAAAATATCAATCCAACTCCTCTCAAAGGTACAGGATGGCGCTCCAGCACACCTGAGTACCTCATTGGTTTTAAACCAAAATTTGTTAAAAACTGCACCAACAGGTTTTAAAATATCACATTCTCCTGCTGCATCACTCCACCTACTTTCATTTCTATCCAAAAGGTAAAGAAAACACACCTTGTGAAACTAGTGAAAAATGTTAGGCGGATTTGGCACTGCAGCACAGCTACGAATTTAGAGCCCTGTACATCCTATATAAAACTAACTCACTGCTGTGGGAATGAGATGAATAGCTTTTTGTAAATACATATAACATCAATCTAAAGTTTCCTGCAATGAGATAATGGAAATGCACACCTAAAAAACAGAGATAAATATAATTTAAATTTTTAGAAGTCTTACGCTGTTTCAATATTAAAACTCCTTTTTTCCAGTTTTGTAAACCACTGCCTCCAGTTCAAGATGCACACTGTAAAAGTCATGCATGCTCAGAAACCTCTGTATTCTTTTCCTAAGGTTTGCGGTTCAAGGCACGTGTTTAAACACAATGAATAAACCCTCCTATGCCATGCACATGCTCTGGTTTTTATTTGCCAAAATCTCAAAGAACAAAAGTGAACCAAAAGTCAGTCATGCAACAGAATTCCACATCTGAAAGTCACAGTAAAAGTATGCACTTGCCTAGAAGTACTTTGGCATCTTCCACGTCAAAGTCACCATCTCCGTCAGTGTCGTAGGACACAAGTTTACCTACAAAAATAAATTATATTAATTCAGTAATTCAGTCATCGGAACGGTTATGAATTAATGAGGATGAAGCATTTGCTGCAAATGTCCAGAACACATTTTGCAACTAATACTAAACTTATTTGCCTATATTCACTGAACAGCCATAACATTAAAGCAACCTGTGTGTCAACAATCCTTGTCTATCCTCTCAGCTCCTATTTGTAGTTCTGTGATTATACACCTGCTGTTCTGAATACTTTATTAGCCCCCTTTCACCTTGATTTTCAATGGTCAGGACCCTAAACCTAGTGCTGCAGTAACACTGATGTGATGTTGTGTTAGTGTGTGTTGTGCTGGCATGAGTGGATCAGACATAGCAGTGCTGCTGGTGTTTTTAAACCTTGTCTCCATGCACTATTCTGCTTGTGTTGGTTGTCCTGTAGTCCTTCATAAGTGGACATATGTCCATGCCCACAAAACACTGTTGACTGGATATGTTTTGTTGGTGGACTCTAGCATCATTGCTGTATCTGATCCACTCATACCAGCAAAACCCTGTCTAATCTCATCACAATTGTATGGTAGTAGTTGATTAATATCATTACATGGTTAGTACTGAATAATTTCTAAATATTTATAAGCGTTTCTAATATATTTGTAATAGCTACAATCAAACACACAAGCAGAGTAGAACAGAGTGAACTGTTCCTTTAATTGTGTGTTAAAAATGTAGAAAGTAGAAACTATTTTAATGCTATAATTCTATAGTAATTCTATAGGATTATAGAACTACAGAAGCACATGATAAAGAATGAGTTGATTCATGAATAATGAAAATAATGTTGATCACTGGGTTTAACATCATACCTTGTAACACTTCTGAAAGGTTATAACGCAAATCCTTTGCCTTAGCTGCATGCGGAATTAAGAGTAGACAACAAGAAATATAAAGATGCACAGTTCCATCTAACAGCAGCAGTTCAACAGAAAAAAGATCATGAAAATAGTGCAAGTGAAAATAAGGGATATCCGCCACAGAGAACACACAAATGTGAATATTTAATGCCCAGTTATTGGGGATCTGCTGGGGTTAACACATTGGGAAAATAAATTGTGGCCTGTGTAAAAGGCAAGGAATATATCTGGCAAATTAATAAATTGCACAACATTAAATAATCATATTTAAGTTTCTTCCCTGCAGAGATATGTTAATATATTTTCACCTTGAAAACAGTGTATACATGCTACCTCACCAGGGTTGTTAAAACTTTTGCATAAACCTTTTAATAAAAAAATTTTCAGATCACAGTCAGCCATCCATTTCTTGGTTTAACTTTGACAGGTTTGATTATTTGGCATCTGTAATTTCACCTCATAGACGCTGAGTGTAGACAAGAAAATGTAAAGAAAACAGTATTACCTCCCTCAATGTGTGTGTGTGTGTGTGTGTGTATAAAGCCCCCTTCACATCAGAAGCTACAAGGCATCCGAGGCAACTTTCAAGTAATCAGCGATACTTGCTACTTCATACCAGACAGAAGTGGTTGAGCTGTATTGATTGGTTGATAATGTGGAAATGCATGCAGTTAATGCATGTTATTTCATACGTGTTGCATGTGGCAACACTAACTAATATGAGCGTATTATGTGCTGTGAAATTTGCTTTAGCCTGCATTACTGATACTCCCGTTTTAAAATGCATCTACTATGTGTGTTAAAGCAACACTGGGTTCAATATCAGCTAGATGTTCCACTGAGCTGTAAAAGGGAGAATAGAGCCTCTGTCGTTGCTACTCCAGGTACAGCACTGCAGAAAATGCAAATGTAACTTCTGGAAGAGGGTAGGAAACTACGTCACTCCCCATTGATTTCAGGACAGTACTGTAAAAGTGAATTACACTCTGCAACAATAGGGGGAGCTCAGAAGCAAAAATACCAAATCTTACTTGGTGCTGCTTTAAATATACAACAGTATCCGTGTTAAGGTTTGAGGGGCATAAAGATGTTGTTCCTGAATGTGGAAGGACAACTGTAATCAAGTGACATATTTAAGAGAGCTTGTGTCTGAGGATTATATTTTATATTTTGACTGGAGGCGAACCTGCAATCTGACCTGATGGAACAAACCAACCGAAGAAATACATGCTGTGCATTCATCAAAAGATGGCTCACCGATAACTCCCTGATAGTCGACCAGATCAAAGTAAACCACAGCTACAGAGGTCCACACTCCCAGAAGAGCCAACACCATGAACCAGGTGAAGAAGGAGGTTCCTCCACCTGCTTCAGCCTTCTTCCCATTCTTATTTGCCTGCTGGGGCTTGGAGTCTGAAAGACAGGAAAGAAATAAAGCATGAAGATCAAAGAAAACAAGTAGAATTACAAGTTCAGGAGTGGGTGGTAACCATGGATGATGGATTTCAGGGAAGAATCTAATCACAGTTTTTCAAACTAATGTTGAGATAGCAGTTAGTACTACTTTAAAATAAGAGTAACTTATGGTGCTTTTCCACTGCATGGGACTGGGTCTAATCAACTCGACTCTACATGACTTGGCACGCTTAAAGCTTGTCACTTTTCCACTGGCAGGGCTCCCCCGCAAAATGTACCCAGTGATGTTGCAAAACCCCATCTCTAACAGGAATCGCTGGCTTTTCAAAACCACAACAGCAGCAGCGGAAAAGTTAGGCGCTGTTTACTCATCATGTATTTGCGTGTTGGACTGAACATGGCTCCACGCCACAGTTCTCACAGATCAGTTTTACTTGTTGCACATTCGGATTTCACTGGAAATTTTTGTTGGCCACCAACCCAAGGAGCATGTAAACCTCTTCAAAACACTCGGAGGTAAAGTTACGAGATGCCATTGTGAGTCCGATAAAAAATAAATGTGAAAGCTGCTGTAATTTAAGAGATTTGAATGAGCTCTTCATTTCATGGTGATTGACATGGCTCTAGCCAATCAGCGCTCTGCAGGGTTTGCACGTCACCATTTAGTACCTACTCTGCACGACTGGAACCCCAAGTGAGCTGGGACTGAAAACCTACCCGGTTCTCCGCATTTAACCCAATTCGTGCAGTCAGACACACACACACACACACACACACACATATTAGGTACCGGGATGAGATCCTCAGACCCATCTGTGAGACCACTGGTGCAGTGGGCCCTGGGTTCCTTCTGATGCATGACAATGCTAGGCTTCATGTGGCTGAAAGGTGTCAGCAGTTCCTGCATGATGAAGGCATTGTAGGGAGGTCATACGTCACGTGAAGGCCACATCACACAAATGAGCCTAATTTTTTCTTGTCTTGATCAATTTCCTGAGGAAGTTGGATCAGTCTGTAATTTAATTTTCCATTTTTATTTGGAGTATGATTCCAAATCCAGACCTTCATGGGATGTTAGATTTTTGTTGTGTTAAATAATATTGATAATATTTGTTATTTTGTTCTCAACTTGAATATTTCATTCATTGAGATCTATGATGTGTTTCCTTTATTTGTTTGAACAGTGTGTATATATAGCTTACATAATGTACAGTATATAACATAAATACCACCAACCAACACTCACTCAAACTACAGTGCAGAATATGAAAGAGATAAACACAGACAGATAGTTAGCTGACAGCTATTCATACACAGCTATATACACACACACACACACATACACACACACAATGATAAGTTGATGATAAATTATATATTTACCGGTCTACTAGGAAAACAGAGTCCTCCACCATTGGAAAGCTCTACTGATATTTACTCTGGATTGTCCTCTGGCTTAATTCAACTTATTTTTATTGAATATCATTTCTGCCACTCACTTTCTTGTCTTTAGTTTTATATCAGTGCATGCCGTCATCTCTCTGCCATTTTCCAGCCCTCAGTAGTGCTAGTTTTCATGTATGTTATGTGCAGACGAATTCATGTTCAAGTCTGGTTGCCAGTTTGAAGGAAAATGAAAGAATAAGCAAAAGAAGAGTTTAAGAATTTGGGCCATAACAGCTAAGAAGAATGTGCCATAATCTGCATTTACAAGCCTTTATTGTCCAATCCACCTGAAATATTTTGACTAGACAATGCTGGTGTTACTTATTGATTTTCCTTTAAATGACATAAATGTCATTTAGGAGGCAGATCTACAATTTTCGAAGTCAAACATTTCGTTCCACCTTACAAGTCAGTTTATGAGTTCTTGGTTCTTGAATTCTCTGTTCCAACTTAAGAGCTGAAATAAGCACTATAGCACAAGCACTTTTTGAAGCAACTATTATTCCACTTTATCCACTTAAAACACAAACCAACTGTATTATTCAACCAATCATTCATAATTTTCGTATTCAAGCATTTAGTTCCACCTTAAATGGATCCATTTAAGAATCTTATTTGCGTTTTTGTTCAGCTTCTTACTGAAAATTAATTTCCACATTAAATAGCTACGTGAAACTAAAGCTAGTTTTTATAAACAAAACTCATTTTGAAACACTTCTTATTTCCCATTTTAAACACACAACCAAGTGCACATCATGTCACTAAAACATCTACCTACTTAGTGAAACACTTATATTTGCTGTGTACTACCAAGCTTGATTTCTTCATTTTACCTTAAATAAGTGAATATGTGAGGCTTTTCAAACACAATTATTACTCCGTAATTTGTTTAAAACACACACACACACACCATGGAGAAACACACACGAATCTGCCTCAATTTCTTTAAAACAAACAAACAAATGGTACTTACACCTTTCAATCATGTTATTCACCTTATAAAACACAATACTGACAACTTTCAAACGTCGCTGTACCTCACTTTCTTTATATAAAACACCTATGGTGTTTATTCCTTTCTATCTAATCATAGGCTTTCTGGATCTGGTAAAATATAATAAAATATAACATCAACTATGTTCACTTTTTGTAGACCGGCCACTAGTGGACTGTAAAATGATTTGACAGAGGGCAGGATGACAGGCAATTCATCTGACAGGAGGGCGGAATCATAGGAGCTCCGCTCCGGACTGGGCACTTCTCAAGGAGAATATACTGCTTTAGCATTGCTGTGAGAGGCAGCAGTGTTTAAGCTTTGATCATGCTTTAATCTATGATCACACACATTTTATGACTAAGTACAGTAAATATCCTACAGATTGCTCCTTTAAGCCATTCAATAATTTTCCTCGGTCCGAAAGAAATGACTGGATTAATTATTTGCAGTTTTTGCAATTTTTGTTTATATACACAAAAATCTCTTTCTTTATGTCATCAGATCTTTAAACTTACTGGCTGCTATCAGGATGTTAAGTGTATTTTGAAAAATATAACAATAAATGTTTTTAAAACAAATCAACTACCCTAGCTTTAATTAAGAACCAGGAGAAATATTAGGTATTAGAGGTATTTACTTGGGAGCTAAAGTGAGTAAACATTGCTGAACTCCAACACACAGAGCCGAAGATCTGGATGATACAGATTTTTCCACAAGAAAACGTTCCAATTATTCTCTCCTGGGGAGAGGTGCGTACTTCACCCGGGGAACTGTTTTGATTCTTGAGGCCAGAGGTAAACTTTCTCCTCCAGAACCAACCCCACTGCCAGTTTTTTGAGAAATGGAGCCCCCAGTCTTCAACTAAAACAAACTGGCTTGTATGTAAACAACATTAATGTCAGGTCAAATAATCCCATGTGTCCAGGACTTTTAATTTGTGTATTATTAACTGTCTACAAAATTCACTAAAATAAAAGCAGCACATGACAATAAGCTTCTCTTTTCTACTCAGAACACACACTCCTTCTCGGGGGGGGGGGCTTTCTCTCCTCATTCAGGGGTACGTTAACCTCTGAACACCATGATGCTACATTTCCCACCTGATGCTGATGTTGACTCTATTATAAAAACAAAATAAACCAGCATTACCAAAAGATAAGAAAAATGACAGTATGGAAATAAAGTTTTATGACAGAGGCATTAAGCTCAAATGCCCCAGAGACTTCTGGAACTCTCCCATTTCTAAAAGCACTGTGGCTCAAACAGTTAACAACTGGAGTTATTCTGAGTGCTGCCCCCAGTCTGGAAAGAGAGAAAGAACAGGTGTTTTGTCCGCTGTGTACCTCACTAGGTCAAATCAATCTCTCTCTCTCGCGCTTTTCAAAGGATCAGTAAAGAGTCCACTCACACAGTTCACCAGGTTTCCAAAAATTAACCAAGATGCCATGATTAACTTCAGCAAAACATAATAAACATATTATAAACAAACTCTAAAGTTTAATAAGTGGCTACACTTTCAAATAATTAATTTCAGCATTTCTCCCTGATATTATTTTTCTTCCTTGTTCTCATCTGTTTCTCTTGTTTTTGTCCTTGTTCCTCCCATATTAAATATTAGAATTATTATTTCTAAACTATGGCCTTGATCAGGCCTACTCATATCAGACCTACTGTTGACATTTCCAGCTCCACACACACGACGCAGTTAACGCGGTCTTAAAGAGTTTATTCCCCACAGCGAAGCTCCTCTACCTGCTTCCTCCTGCACCTCCTGCAACTCGGCCTTGGGTTCCCCCATCCCTCCGCACTGCAGGGTTAAAATCACAGAGCTCTGAGTCCCGTCCCTGTCCTGAGCCCCAGCTCAGACTCAAATGCTGCTGGCTTTTTGTTCTGCGTGAATTCAGCCGGAACCCAGTGTGGAACCTGGCCGGCCCTTGTGGGTTATTTTTAGATCTGTCAGTGTGACGAGCCATAGAAATCTCGAGCACTCAGAGGAAAGGGGTGGAGAGACGACTCCATTCCACTCTGCTGTTCTTACCGTCCAATAATAAGAGCACAGAGAGACTCTAGCGTTAAAAATACTCTCTGTTAACAATGGAGTGCACAAAGGAAGCACCATAAGCCAGCAGCTGTACTCTCCATTACTGCCACTTAGAGTTTGTGGGATTTGTACAAAGTTCTCTCCACAATTTGGGTCATCTGTGCTCAACAAGCTTGGAGGACAACTAACTGGCCACTGCTTAACAGAGAGAGAGAAGGGGAAGTGATAATAGCTAGGTTCCATTCTGCATCAATGTCATGCAGAGCAAAGAAATTTCAGCAGAAAAATTAGTTGTGTTTCCTTCCACTGCACTTTTGCAAAAAAACTTCTGATGATGTAGCCCCTCATGAAACAAGGAAGATGGTGAGATCTGAGTGTGTCATTGCTTGGTCAAAATGGTTTTTACAGCCATTTGATGTCTCCTTGGCTGTGATGTAGCTCAGAGATGCTGGAATTTCTGTGGATGTGATGTGATTTTTGTTTTATAGAACTTGTTTTTAATCTTTTAGCAGGAAAGTAAAACGCTGTGTGGTCTCTGATTTTTGTGCTGTATATATTTGTATAGTAATCTTTATATGCACTAAAATAAGTAGCTCAGGTGTGGGTGGGATTAAGAGACAGAAACGGTCCTTTAGCGTGGAGGTGAGAAGAGGAAAGAGAGTCAGGGTCATTCACAGTAAATACAAACCAGCTGAAAGAGAAGAGAGAGAGAAAGATCCCTAGTCCATCACAGGGACATCACACACTTCTATAGGCAATTTCCCACAGGATATTTCATTTATATTCCTCAGCCTTCAATGCGATTGTTATCAGGACAGATCTCAGAGTGTGTGGGTGACACATGGACGCCTGCAGGGAAACTTAAATAGCTCAAACCTCCTCACACCTTGGGCATGAACAGGCAGGCCCTGAAAAACAGCACCGGCTGGAGCACGCTGAGTAAGACAATGTCACTCTGGTGCATTTAGATAAAAGCTACACAAATAGAGAGAGACCTCCTGTAGGGGGGACTTCCGTTCAACTGAAAATTAACTTGTGCAACAATTTATGTAGCTGAAAAGATTTTAAAAAGGTCCAATCTCTATAGAACACCACTGACGTACAATAATAAAATCCCTGACAAAAACAATAGGGTTTGAAGTGCTGCATTACTGAACCCCTAATTACACAAATATGGAGAACGAGTAGAGCAACATCCTCATTTCCTTTTCATGCTTTTCAACGTTCAGGATCTCCCCACAGTCCAAAGGCCTCTAGATTTTTTTAAATATACCTGGCTCAGTGTTAAGCAATGATAAAATGCCAGAGCCTGCTCAGACAAAGACTATTTTGATTGTTTCCCATTTTCGGAGCCAGGGCTGTGTACAAAAAGCACAAGCAGACAGCAGCAAATGGGGAGGAAACATCCTCTCAATTTTATAAAATGTGCTTTGGTTTAAAATCCCAAACATTGGCTTTAATGCCTGTACTACACCTTGTGTAAAGTACATGTCTGTCTGTGTGCATGTGCGTGTGTGTCTCTGTCTGTCTGTCTGTGTGTGTGTGTGTGTGTGTGTCTGTCTGTGTGTGTCTGTCTCTCGTTATTTTTAAACAACAGAGAGACTCCAAATGCTTAAATGCACAAATCGAGATGAGGATGTTGCTCTAATCCTCCATAGGCGGGTAACACTGACTTATTTTTGCTATTTTGGATCACTTAAGGTGGAAATGTATCCAAAATCGTGAGACATCTAACTGCATTACCGACAGTGCTACAAAAGTGAACAGCTTGAGTTATATATGATTTTCATTGGGAATTCAAACAGTGAATAAAAACTTACACTTCAGCCATGTACGAACTGTCATTTTTCTCCTCAAACACACCATTCTACCTTAAACGATGCTGAGCTTAGGGCTGCATTTCCCCACAATTGTAGATGTTCCATTTAAGTCTGTACTTTTTGTTCCATGCTGATAAAAATCAATGCACTAACAGTTTGTGGTAATTATTTCACATTACAGAATCCACAATCAATTTCCAAACACACACAATTTTTTTTTTGGATACACTTTGTTTAACTTTTCCCTGTCCCTGACACCTTCCAGACTTTCTCTTGAATTCTCCCCTTCACGTCCTGTGTTTAAATCACTAGTCTCCTTCTGAGCAGACACACCCTTGGAATTACACTTTCCTCTAGATCCACAAACAGTCAAAGAGCCTCTACTGTTTACCTCACACCCTCCCACCCCACACTGTGCCTTGCCACATTAAAAACACCTTAAAAACAGCTGCAGCACAAATGTAAACGTGACGTGTGAGTGCGGAAACTGCTGTGACTGTCGACTGAGGTTTGTGTGTTTTCCTGAGTGCTCATCCTCCCTTAAACTCCCCCCAGTGAGTCCTGAGAGGTCTTTAACCCAGTGCCCCGCTTTTCTGCGCGAGTTTTAACGTCTAAACTCCAGATGAAATTACAGCCAATGGTTTAGTGAACAAAACCATGCTGTTACTTCATACTCAGCACACACTCCTCACAGCTGGGGCAGAATACATACACACTGGACTTAAACAGACACAACCCCATTATTAAATGTGAGGATGTTAATGTGATAAAGAGTAATTATCATCGTTAAGGCACAAATAAATAAGTTTAACACAAAGCCATGGCACAAATCATTCCGACAAACACCAAAGACATGCATCGCTCATGTAAACCATCCGCCTTAAACTCGCAGGGGATGGCTAGAGCAGGGGTGAGATGCACAGCTCTTTCTTTTACCAGCACTTTGGCCTTCAGAGAAGGAGTCACAGATGAGGAGATGACGTTGCCTGAAAAGAGTAAACTCAGTTCAGTTTGAGAACACAGAGCAGAGCTGCACACAGCTGGACTACATTACAGTGCTGCTACCAGGACATAACTGCTTTATTAAAGATAATAAAACACATCTGTAAACATCAAAGCTGGACAAAGCTCAGGGTAGAAGATCATTAGACAGTACAGTACACAGTAAAATCTTATTAAAGCTTTATTTCCCTGAGTACTGATCTAAATTAATATTTTAAAGCCATGAAACTGTTTGATTTGGAGTGATATAAAGTCACCTGAACTCCACAACCTCTCCCAAACTATATTTAACTCTACACACTCAATTCAGGTCTTATTTCTCTTTTAAAACTGTATTAAAATAAAATTAATAAAACACTACAAATCACTACAGTGCTCGCGTTATGGAAAATCATAACACTAGGGTTGTTATATAGATACAAATACAGTTTTTCAAAACGCTGGTATGTGACCATAAATTCTGGCCAAAAATAAAGTTTCCCCCAAAGAGAACATCATTCCCATTATTTTAATTTATATTTTACTTTTAAAACTGTAAATCCGAAGCCAAGGGTTTAATCTGTGTCCAGGAAACTGACCTAAAAAACTCAAGGTCTAATAATTTCCACTTTGACTCCTACCAGTGAGTTATTATTATTAATGCAATTATTATTATTTATCGTGGAAATTTAGAAATTTAAAGTTCACTGAGCTTTGCAGGAAGATTTCAATAAAATTAAACAGATACAGGAGAAACAATATATTTTTAAACTATTTAGCTAAAAAATATATTTATTATTTCACTTATTTAATTGTACTTCCTTTATTTTTGTGCTTTTTTCCTATTGTTTCTTAACCACGTTTAAGTTTTTTAGGCTTTATTTTTAATGATCCATTATTTTTATATTTTATTTTAACACTGATTTTCTATTATATTTATTGTGATTATTTACAATTTTCTTGCACATTTGCCTTGACTAATTTTCTCTAGTTGTTCCGTTGTGCTTTAAAAATATTAGCTGCTTTTTAATGTGTACTATATAAAAAAGTTATTATTATTAAAACAATAAGACATTTTATTAATACTTTATTAATTCATAATTCAATAATAATAATAAAAACAAAATGCAGAACATCAGTCAACAAATTTAGAACAAAGCATTTAATATTTATAAAAAATGGCTTTCAGTGTAAGTTTTTGCAACCAGACGTTATTTATTTATTTATTTTTTTCATTGTGGATTATTGGTTTGTCTTGAAAGGGACAGAGTGCTTTTTTGAAAGAAACATTAAAAAAAACGGTTTAAAACTTCACATTTTGGAACCCAAGACAAATGCTTAATCTGTTAGATTTCACACAGACCATTTAGAGGAACAGTGGGTTAATAATAATAATAATAATAATAATAATAATAATTCAAGTAAAAGCAAAGCAGAACCCCCAGAGCTGAATTAACTCATAGCTGATTAAACACCGGGAACTTAACTGGTGCTGGGTGTGGCAAGGGCTGTGCAGGTTTGATCTGAAACACAGAAGCCACGAGCTTATGCAAAAACTCACTCTGCCCTGTTCTGTGGAAATGTGTTCAACACGAGGAAGGACCTCACTATCCTACATTTAAATAAGCACCATTTGTTCTGGACTGTGGGTTAAAGCTACAACCACAAACTGTGTGTAAAATAGGTTCAGGTGGGTTTGAAAGCTGGTTGGGTTATTAATATTAAGAATAAAAAATAAATATTAACACTAGCTGGTGAGAAAAAAGGGAGATGATGTACATCTGAAGGAGCACCAATTTTTCGGGACTGCACTAAACTGTGGGTTAAAGCTTGAAAACTAATTTGGGTTTAGGTGACTTCTGAGGCTTAAAGACAACATTAATAATAAATGAAAACAGTAGCTGCAAAATTGTAATATACATTTAACCAAACAGCAAAAAGGCCACGTGTAGCCCCGCCCACATTTGGGACACGTGGGCATTTAAGAGGAACGCACTGAAATCACTAAAAATCATTAGGAAAGAAATCAGTGAAAAATCAAGGAAAGGATTTCTGCAATAAAAGGAATGATATAATAAAAATATTGAGTGTCTTCTTAGGCTCCTGCCTTGGGTTAAAGGTTTAAATGGGTTCAAACAGGACTCAGGGCCCCGGGCAGATGCAGGGAATGGGAAATAAATAGGATTAGCTACAGAAAAACCCCTGCCGTATTTGCTTGCAAACTGAGCTGGAGATGCGAGAGGAGTCAATGAGCGAAAAGAGTCAATGAATCTGTAGCAAACGCGTAAGACTTAAATCTGCGTGCTTTTACAGCAAAATAATAAAAACAATTCAACCTTCCCACATTAATTCAGTCTGTAGTGTTAATAAACAAAATGTTCAGAACTGGAGGGGCTTCGACAAAACAGGATTTATAAGTTTAGTCAGATATCTCAAGCCCAAAGTCAAGATATCCTTAGAAGGACGTTAATTCATATTGGACAGCCCTTAACTATGGGATTAAATTATCTGGTTAACTGATAAACCCAGATTTGTGCAATACCCAGACTGTCAGGCCCATGAACGGAACAGTTCATGCTCCGTTTTACCCCATATTTCCTCCAAATTCCTGCACCGTACCAACCTTTCTTGCCCTTGGTACTTGTCTTCTTAGACATCTTTCTCGTTGTGTAGTGTCCCTGTGCCGATTTAAGGTGGTATTGCGCTGTTTTTCAGCTCCTAATATCGCCCCGAGTGAAGAACTCAAATCTCTCGGACTCCAGAAGCAAAGCACCGTCCACGTTTGAGCGACACGCCTCTCGGCCAATAAGAAGTGAGAACAAATTTAGCAGGCGGAACTAGTGAAAATCTCCTCCAATCAGCGTCGGGAGGCCGCTGCGTTTATTCAATCGTGTGGCTAGCCGCGCTCCTGCCCCGCCTACCTTCGCACGGCAACGGGAACGTGGCAAGATGGAAGCAGCCAAATATCGCGAGAGTTTGAATGAGTTGTTTTTCTTTACACATAAATGGCGTTATATAATATGGCATCTTATCATCAAAGAGATTTAAAAACAATGCATCCTTATCATAATTTATATACGTACAGATGTTTCATTACACGCCTGTGTAGGAAGTGTGCTCCCAGTCAGATTATAATCTCTCTACAGGACAACATTTAAGCGAAATATGGAACAGCTGCACATGAGCCTAATGTCCTTATGCTAAATAAAACAGTGGAACTGTGTTCCCTGGAAGGACTCAACTCGATCCAGTGCCTCCTGGACAAGCTGGAATCTGTGGGTGTAGGTTAACTGACCCCTTTCGTGTGTGTGATTGCCATCAAATCCTACAGAAATGTTCAATAGCACTCTCCCCAGAAGAGAAGAGGCTGTTCTGGCTGTAAAGAGAGGACCACAGTCCAGATGAACATACTGATTTTCAGAAAAAAATGCTGAAGGAATTTTGGGCCAAGTGCAGATGAATGATAAATAGCCCAAAACATTAAAAATTATAATTACTTTATTTCACCAAGTATGTTGGATGTACATGGAGTTTGTTTTGGTGAGTGCACATATGACGAGTGACAAAATAAAAACGGACCAGACAGGCACAGACACTAACATGTATCCAGAATACATGGGAATCCAGAATAATCAGCAAAAAAAGAGCCATGTTTAAGAAGCAATTTAAAATGAGTGATGACTGTACATATGAATCAAACCAATCAGTTCAGCACTATTCCTGCACATTACCTTGAAATATGGCCTTTAAAGTTGCAATAGGTAGTTTCAGACAGCCTGACTGTTATTATAGCCTAAAATTACACATTTAAACAATGGTTGGAACAATTTATTTTAAAACTTAATAATTTAATTTAGAAACTGGTCACAGCTTTGAGCGTGACTTGGTGAGTGTGTGAACTGCCCACAGATGTGAGTGAATGGGTGAGTGTGTGAAACTGTCCACAGCTGTGTGTGAGTGACTGGGTGAGTGTGTGAAACTGTCCAAAGCTGTGAGTGTGTGAATGACTGGGTGAGTGTATGAGTAACTAGGTGTGTGCGTGATCCTACCTTGTGCCTTTTGATGCAGATCATTTCCAAATTGCACCAGGGTTAGGGTAGAGATATACTTGCTGTTTGGCAGTGCCCCCTACCGTTTATGCGTGTACTACACTTTGCCTACGCATAGCATTTATTTTCTTTGGACGTGCACAACCAACGCACCAAACGGACTCAGTATACGCAAGGCAGCCATGATGCATACACGAACACGTAGAGCCAGTATAAATCTACCCTTAGATTAAAGCTAGAAACAGTTGTTTGTTTGTGTGTAGATTTGACCCAGCCACTCCACATGGCTGTAGTGGTTCGCATTAAAGAGGAGAACGGAGAATGGAATTAAACATACAGATGTGGAGCTGGAATTTTTTTCCAGAGCATTTAATACACTGTCACCTGTAGGTGGCGTCTTCCCCTTGCTCTTATGTTTCTAGTTTTGATAATGATGATGGAGGACAGTGGACACCTTATCTCAATGAATGTGTGTCCCTCACAGCGTCCCGTACATCCCACTCCACCAGGACTGGGTTTAAACATCACCACCTTCTCCCATCTACGGACAGACACCAGCCGTGTGTCCCCCACAGTTCCATTCACCTCCACTGTCCGCTGTCACCCACCATTTACTGTCCTCACTTTCTGTGAGGAACTTTTAGAGGAAGGCGTCTGGTTCCTTTCAACTGCACTGTCTTCCATCGTTTACTGTCCTTGCTTTCTGTGAGGGGCTTTTAGAGAAGGACGTCTAGTTCCATTCACACAACACTGTCCAGTGGTTCTCAAGAACCACAAAATTCTCCATCTTTTTGAACTGTAGTGTGTATTAAGCCTTTTTTATCCAGACATATGTCTCCAACTATACCAAAGGAGGGCGACAGTGAGGCACATTTGGATGCAAAACAAATGTTATTTTGGAGGCATAACAAAAGTTAGATCTGATCTTAGGGTGAAATGTCACGACAAAATATGAACAGCTGCAGCTGAGACTCGTCTGATTATTCACGCAGAAAAAGGGTCCAGGAGGTGTCAAAGGTATTCTCGTATAAAACGTTTCTAAATAAGTCGCTGACTAGCCTAAAACATGTCAAGCTCCCTAATATTACGCAATCATTTCATTACGGACTGTAGTCCACCTGTTCATATTTTATTACGCCCATTTCCCCCTGTTCTTCAGGACCCCACAGAGCAGTGTTAGTGATGTTAGTGTGTTAGTGTGTGTTGTGCAGGTCCGAGTTGATCAGACACAACAGTGCTGCTGGAGTTTCTAACCCCCTCAGTGTCACTGCTAGACTGACAATGATCCACTCATCAAATCACACCTGCTCTGTGGGCGTCCTGCCCATTGAATGACAGGGTGAAAGTGGGCTAATTAAGTATGCAGAGCAACTGATGGATTACAGTGACCCAGTGTGAACCATGGAGCTGAGAGTGTGGGGAGTGAGTGGAGAATTTTACAGCATGTGACTTTTTAAGGCCAGGCCATGTAAATGCAAATTCCTATTTGTTTTAAATCTTTTTAACAGTTAGTTAAAAAGGTCGTTTAGAGTTAAACACACACACAAGAGGTCTGTCAGACTATGACAGAATTATTGATGTAAAATGTTCATAAATGTATGGGCAAAGCTGCTTTGCAATAAATTCCTTGTTCGTAACTGAGCACAGCTGTATAGCTCAAAAACTACCAACATAAAATATATATTTCACAAGGGTAAATGAGACAAATGAAGGAATAAGGAAGTTCACATCAGGATCTTTTGAGACAGTGATTGTTTAATGTTATATTTACAGCGTGAATGTCTGGTTATTTTCTGTAAACATGTAAACAATCCAAACCATGAAGTGTAACAGGGATGGAAGGTATATCTGTCAGTCAGTTTTACTGTAAAATAAAAGCACAGCTGCTTTATTCACATTTATTCCCGAAGCCCACTCACTGTAGATTTGGGCAGAATGGGATCATATTCCAGTTTGGTTATGAAAAGGTACAATAATACAGATATTATCCCTGGGGGAAAAAAAGAAAAAAAGGGACTGAATTGAGTTATAACCTGTAACTACACCTAATTTCAGTTTTATTTCCTTGTTTCTGACAGTGTACAAAGATGTGAAATAAAGTAAAATACCAAAGCTATAAAAGTGCTGAATAAAGATGGGAATCTGATTGAAATCCGTTTGTCAGCCGCTCAATTCGAGGAAAGTCAACAGACAGACGGTGTTTACCAACCCCAAAACAACAGGAGCAAAGTGCAGCGGGGCAAAGGGGCAAATAGCAGGGGACTGAAGGGGGGTGAGTTAAAGAGCACAATTTAAAATTGTGTGTCTGGCTTCTGTCTGTACATGTGTAACAAGAAGGCACATGTGACATTTATTTTGTAATTTCTCATAAAATATAAACTATTCCTATATAGTGCAGATATAAAAATAGTCAGTTCATAAACACTCTTAACCATGAATTGTTTTGAGCTATAAACACAGCACTGGACAGTGGACACAGTGCTGGACTGTGTTGTGGTGGACAGTGGTGGACGTTAGAGGTTCAGATTTCTCTCCAATGGTGGTGAATGGAACCAAGTGTCTCCACATCTCCAACACACACCCAGCATTTTATTCCCTCTACTCCTCCAGCAGCGCCTCCGCTGTCTACAGAGTCTCTATCGAGAATATAGTGAACATCACAACTAATACCAGCATCCTGCACCTCCCTTTCCACCAGGATTGCATTCAAACACCACCACCTTCTACAAACTATGGTCAGACATCAGCTGTGTGTCCCCCATTGTTTACTGTTCTCACTTTCTATGAGGGGCTTTAGAGGAGCACGCGTGGTTCCATTCACCTCCACTGTCCACTGTCCGCCACTGTTTACTGTCCTCACTTTCTGTGAGAAGCGTTTACAGGAGGACATCTGGACATCTGATCTGACTCTAGAACCAGAACACCCTCCAGCCTGAGTATTATGGGGGAGTTATGGAAAATTCCAATTCTATAAAAGTTATGTTAAAGGGATAAGAACTTTTAAAAGTGTAAAGAACCTTTCTGAAAAGGATCCACAGAATGAACAGCTTGTTTTCCAATGAAAAGCTTTTACGACAATAAATCCAAGCCAAGAACTTTAAGGGCAGGTTTCCCAGACAGGGATTTTAGTCCTGGGCTATATCTACATTTCAATGGAAAATCAAAATCCAAAATGCTGTGTAGTCCAGGACTTGGCTTATTTTAAAAAGAGTAACATATTGAAGACCCTCATAGTCCTGTGGTTCTTGAATCAGTTCTGTTCAGGATTATAACCTTGGTTCTCTCCAGTGAATCTCCCCCACACATCTGCTCCAGTTCTGATGGGGCATTCCTTCACAGAGCTGCTGTGTGTTTTAACCAGGACAGAACAATGAGCCAGACATAAACGGATAGATTCAGGACATGGCTTATCCACTGTTTAGAGTGGGGTCAGATTATAATGACAGCTCCTCAAGTTCTGCTGAAACCACAGCCCCAGAAAACACACACATGCAGCCTTTTCCTGCTTTTATTTCCTCACTATTTCTTTTCTGTTTTCAGATCAGAAAGCAGATAACAGGTCACAGGCAAATGACAAGTCCAGCTCTGTTGACCAGACCTCTTCATACTCTCATACCTCATACAGCTCTTTCTGGAGCTTCTTTATCTCGACACATACACAAACAACATTATGGTTCCTGCTGATGAACCTAACCTGAGTTTGCTCTTGCAAGAGGACCTCTTAAGGACATACGTCCGTAACATACAAGTCCATTCTTCACATTTTTGCTAGTGAGAAAGTGAAAGAGTCTGAATCCAGGTAAATCAGAAAACAGAAAAACAGTCACTCAGGTGTTTAAGACAGACAAGACTATTTTACAGACTGTAGCTGAGGTCAGTATTTCGCAACAAACACTGCTTCAGTCCTTCAGGTATAAACCCTGTCCTTCATTTTCCCTCAGTTATAATCAGTTCTGTACAAAACACACTTTATTAATTATTTCCAGTCAAAACATCCACGCATCAGTAGAAAAAATCAGGCATTACACCAATCAGCAAATAGACTAAACCGGCCTCTTTGTTTCTACACTCACATAATTCTTTGCCCCTTTTTACTCTTTTTGTTCAATAATCATGACCCCCACAGAGCAGGTATGATTTGGATGGTATACCACATACTTTCAGACCCATAGGGCTGAGCTATTCTTCTCCTGAAGCAGGATGTTCTGCTCTCTCTCTGAGATGCAAGCTTTAAGTGCTATATATCTAATGGAGATGGTCAAGGAGGGGATAGTTTCTTTTTAATAAACTTTTTTTGATCCTTTTGATCCTTTCCCCTAAGTCAAGTGCATAATTTATATCTGATTGTAACAGAAATATGTGTGTGAAAGTTGTGTGTAATGGTTGTTTTGGTTGGAAAGTAAATAAATGAAGTGTCTCAGATTACTGCACAGAACTGTATACGTCAAGTACACGGACAAAATTACATTTTAAAAAATAAAAATGCATCACAGTGTGGTGGTGCAGTAAAATCTGTTTTGTCACTGGGAAGCCACTTGTCTGCTTAAGCTACCACAGATCCAGCCTCCGGGACCTTAAGAAACATCAAAAATCAGAAACTTAGATGAGTGGAAACTCCAACCAGAAAGAGCAGGCAGGGCTTTCCCTTAAGTGAGGGTCTGTTTCTCAGGGTCTGGACCCCCTCCAGACCCTGAGAAACAGACCCTCACTTAAGGGAAAGCCCTGGCTGGATGTATAGTAGAACAAGCAGATCAGTTGTTCCGCCTGTCAGAGGTTTGCATTTCAATATACTATATAAAAATAATGATTCTTCATGATCAGCTGTGTATTGAAAAATTTATAAAGCTAACCACTTTAATGTTAATTATATTATCACTTTCTCATCTTCACGTTAAATTAAGTCAACAGTTATATTAAGAAAGTGCAAAAATACTCAGGTTAACGTTATGTATACATATGTTATTAGCACCCACCCCAATATTTGATCCATTTAGCAGTTTAAATACATAATTTCCTGGCAATGTCAGAAGCTGAAAGGTATAAAAATGTGAATTCTTCACAATCATGTTTATGATCCTTGGCTATTTTCTCTTGCAGCAAAATTACCCCTTAAATGGCAAATGTTTACAATGCTAAAGTGTAGAACTGCTGTAATTTACAGCAATATATCTATCTCTTAGACTTCTGTGCATACAGATAAGCAGCACTTCCACTTGTTATTAATTATATTTGATTATACACCTATAATAGACCACTGAAGTTATGTCATCATTCTGTAATGGGTTTTTGTGCATATAAAGAGTTCCAGGTCTAAGCTAGGTTTTCTGAAATGCAAGGCTCTAGTTTGAGGACCTGCTGTTGGTTTATTACAGTGCTGGAACTTAACAGGAATTTAACTAAGGGTGTGTTCAGACTTGTAGTTGTGTTCCCAGACTAAAAAGAGAAAAGGATACATTGTTACATTTTAATTCTGGTTTGGTTTGAGTTCACACTGACACATTTACAATGAAACCAAAGTAAAAAAAAAAAGTGTCATATGATGTGCGTATGACTTTTTTGACATTTTGCACACCAGCCGTCAAAGTCATCAGCTGGGCTTAATGCACTTATCAGGATTGTGTGTGCTCACATAGCAATCAAACAAGGGCTCATTTTAATCAAACCAAAACTGACAAATTTGAAAACACCCTAACATATAGTGTGATTTTTTTTTTACCTTGTAGCATGTAGTATTATTGATACAGAACTGCTTCATGTGCTGGTGATTGAGAGCATGACCTTTAGTGGAGAAATTAACTCACAGTTCACAGTTAATTTTTCTCCATAGAGATGTCCAGCTCAGACCCAGAACTTATTATATGGTCATGATCCTTAAACAAAATTAGATACATATTCAGTGGTCCGAATTAAAACGTCAGCTGCAGCTGTTTTGCAGCATCACCCAAAACTCACATTACAGTTTTGTTGTGATGATTTTTCTTCAGTTAGCGATGTCCACAGGAGCTGCCTTGGGACGATTCTCCTCCTAAATCTGCGGAGAGTGTCTGGAGATAATCTTCTGACTTCATGATGAAGTCTGTCCACTCCTCACACACCTGGACCAAGCTGGGCCCTGTCCCTCCGTACTCGGGCGGGAAGATTTCCTTCGGGAAATGCTCGAAAAGACTCATCATGTAGGAGCTGCCGTGAAAGTGAATCTGTCGGATAACATTAACTCTCATTAACTTGGTTTGTTATGTCATTTATGGGTGTGAACACAATTTTCTCACAATGACTCCAAAATAACTTAAAGGTGCAATCAGTCTCTTTCATTTCCAAACTGTTAATGAAATTGACTTCAGTATTTTACAGGATGATTTGTATAAAGTGTAACTCACATGAGCTGAAAAATCAGTGAATCAGTTTATGCTCCATAGATCGGGTCCCCCACATGGGAGCAGCCATGTTTAAAATAGGGGTTAGTACAGAAAATGTAATGCAGCCAGGCCACTAGGTGTCAGTATAACAGCCTGTTCATAACATGAAGAAGAGTCAGGGGACAAAATGGATTTCCTCCTTTAGGATTCCTCCTTTAACCTTCAGTGATATATTTGTACAATTTTCAAATTTTACAATTACAATTTAACAATTTTGTAAAGTGAGTGAGTCTCCCTCTATCAATAAGGGTGGGGATGAACACATGCTTCCTGTGAGACACATGAAGATGACCCACTGGTGCTGGACAGTTTAACATGCAGGAGGAGAACCATGAGCAGAGAGAAAGGAGGGAGAGAGCCCTCTAGGAATCACAGCCTTGGACAGCTGAGGTATTACTGGGGTTCAAACCAACAACCTCCTGATGATAAGTCCAACAGTTAAACCACTGCACCACACTTCCACCAACATGGAGCCTGTTCGGTTCCTTTTCGTGAACAAAATTTGAATATTTTGGCCTGTTTCCACCGACATAAATTGGTGTCCTGAACAAGAAAATTTAATTCCCAGTTGGGACCATACAATAATCTGTCCTCTAACAGGAAGCATGACAGTGTCCATGGGCGAGTTGAGATAAAGGAGTTCCAGAAAGAGCTCAGAGCCTAAAATAAAGTGTTATGGTGCAGTGGAGCTGGACGAGTCATTTACAGAGAGTAATAGAAATAAATAAAAGGAAATAAAACAGCAACCTGCTCCATCTGTGTGTGTTTCTGGGGCCGAGTTCGGTGCCACTGCAGGAGTTTCTTCTACTTTTCTCCACTGTTCTCTCTATGCTCTGGATCTCAGTCAATGACTCAGAACTGTGCATCATTTCCACATGTGTATCATATCTCACTCTGATCTGACCCCTCTGTAAACAGTGGATAAACCATGACTCTGTCCTGACTCTATCCATTTATTTCTGGCTGTGGAGCTGAATTCAGACACAGTCATGTTAGAATCAAGCACCACAAGCGCCCCCCATTGATGACACATCCTGGGATCCTATCAAAACTGGTGGAATTACGGGGGGTTGGTCCACTGATTAGAAGTATTTTTGGTGAAAAAAGGCCACATTATCAGAAACACCTCTGTTGTGCCAAGTAGTGTTTGTAATGTTTCTAATAAAGTGGCCAGTGAGATATGGTTACAGGAGTGTAGATGAAGGGTACTGACTCGTTGTTTGATCTTGTCTGGCAGGAATGGCCGGATCATGGTGAAAACTGGACGGAAAAATATGGGCTCGTTTATCAGGTGGATTCCACGGACTTTCAGAGGAAATGAATCCTGTTAAAACAGAAGTAGGATTATTATCAGACATGTATTGGATTTATAAACAAACAAACTATTTATGTGATTCTATGGGATTAATGTGAAATTCATAGTAATTACTGAATCATTTAGGCTATGTACACATCACTACCTCAATCAATTCCTATAGTTTAGTTCACTTTAAGTGTAAATACAATTGACTGTATCTGTCTGAAATGTGAACAAATCTTACCCTGAAATGCCACACTGATATGTTTGTGCGGCTCCGTCCCAAATGGCCTTGTGTATTGTACAATGTAGATTCATAACTAATGGCTTGTACACTGAGAGCTCAGAGCCATTTGAGACACAGCCTACAATTCCTGTCAGTGCTGGCTGATGCCCACAAACATTAAATGTAAATGCACAGGAAAAAAATAAGCATGAAATCCAATCTGAGCATTTATATTCGTGTTACATGCCCAATCTAGGAGCACATATAATAATAATAACAGTTATAAGTAAATAAGAATAATGTTTTAACTACTGAGTTGACATAGGCGCTGAATGACAAAGTGGAGTTGAGGGATGAAGACACAGCTACATCGTCAATGTAGAGAGTAAGACAGGGGGTTTTATTGAGCGTTGACTTGGTGCCAATAAGGAGGAGTTCAGTTTTATTACTGTTTAGCCTGAGAAAGTTTTGTTTCCTTCAGTTCTTGATTTGTGAATGCAAGCTTCCAGGTGAGCAAGGGGTGGATCTATAATGGATCCGGTACTGAAGTAGATATGGGTGTCATCCGCATAACAATGAAAGTCTGAAGTGACATAGCATATGTCCATATGAAAGAGATTCAAATCTGGTTGGGAAAGATTAGGTTTGACCCGTTCACACAGCCCTAAAAAAATCAGATCTGAGTCATATTAAGGCAAAAAAGTCAGCCTGGTACTGTGAACGCACCTTTAGAGAAGATATTCATTAATTAACTGTAGATAACTGAAACTTCATAGTGATGCTCAGTAACTCATTATAGATTCTGAACAGCATGTAATAGTTACCAATTAATCTACAGCAGTAAACATTAGGATTAATTCCTGAGTAAAAAGCCTGTAGTTTAAGAGATTAAGCTACAACTGAAATAAACTCTGAATAAATAAATCCTGATTTAAAAATCACAGTGCAAAACACATACAGTGAGTACGCATGAGATCTTCTTGGCTAGTGATGGATTGATCTGGAAAGCGTGAGCAAAACACCAGCCCTGGAGATCGAAGATGGCCTTGAGCCCATTACTCTGTGTCTCTCTCTCCTGGACGATCAGCTCTGAGGTAATGAGGCTCACCCGGAAAACCTCGTACGCTGTGAACTCCTTCGGATTCCACTGACCTGAAGGAAACCACACAGCAAATTCACCATGGTTAAATCCACAATATTTGGTGTTAGATTAATACTGAGTGTTAAAGAGTGCTAAATTAAAATAAAGCAATACTAGGTAGTATTTGTACCTTAAAATTACAGCTCCAAAATCATTGTGATGCTCCACTGAGCTGTAACAGGGAGAATAGGGCCCCTGCCATGTCTAATCTAGGCTCAGCACTGCAGAAACTGCACTATGTAACATCTGGATTAGAGAAAGAGACTATTCTCTCCTTGATTTCAGGACAGTGCTGAAAATTAAGGGGAGCCCAGGGGCAACAAATACAAATCTTGCCTTGGGCTGCTTTAACACAGTTTTAAAACAATGCTAGCCAACAAAACAGCATTTAGCCACTGTTCTCATCCAAGCGTTTTGAGCGTTTTTCTATTCGTTTATTTTTAATTTTATAACTTGACGGCACGATGGCGCAACAGGTATTGTCACAGTCGCACAGCTCCAGGATCCTGGGGTTGTGGGTTCAAGTCCCTCTCTAAGTCTGTGGAACTATGGTGTGTTCTCCCAGTATCAGCCTGGGTTTCCTCCAGGTGCTCCAATTTCCTCCCATGGTCCAAAAACACACGTTGGTAGGTGGATAGGCTACTCCAAAAATAAATTTCCATAGGTGTAATGTGTGAGTATGTGTCACCCTGTGAAGGACTGGTGCCACCTCCCCTTCCTGCCTTGTGTCCAGTGATTCTGGGTAGGCTCCGGAGCCACTGCGACCCTAAACTGAGCAAGCGCTTACAGACAATGATTTAATTAATTAATTAATTAATTAATTTGCTCGAAACCTGCCGAACCTGTTACATAAACATTTATAAGATATAGAAATTGGGAACTGTAGATCTGGAATATCATAATGCTGAAGCACCAAGCACTCACTGATCCTGTAGATTAAAACCCTGCTCCCAGCGTCGTCTCTCCCCCGCAGCGCTCCGTGATAATTATTCCGCAGGAGTCCAATGATGGAGGATGGCTGGAGGTTAGCGCTGATTTCAGGACACTCCTGTCTCCATTTGTGATAGTTAATCAGCAGCTGTGGGAAAATGGTTCATTATTACAGCAATATTGCTGTGTAATTGTTTCAAACGCATTGCATTTATCTTCATAATATGATCTGTGTTATTGCTGAAGATGATTAACATAATTTAACTTTAATCTTCATTACTACCTGTTGGTGGGGCATTTTGAGTATGAAAACTCATTTCATTATATATCCTCATAAACTGGTTATATCTTTGTTATTATTCCTTACTTTTTGACGTTTTGTTGTTAACATCATTAAAAAAACACTTTTACACTTTGAAACCCCTTTGTAATGAATGGATCGATAGAAATTGATGGAGCTGGTGACACGTCTTCACAATAAATTAAAACATGGAAACAAGTTATTAACGTGTGAGAATGACTTAATAAGGCTGGGGAAGGAGATGCTTAAATATCCCATTCGCACACCTTAACTTTTTTCTACAGTTTAAATATTTGGTTCCAACACATTATCATGTTGTTCCCCTGTCTTATTAAGTCATTCTCATGACTTATTTTATTTTACGAATTTAAGTCACCAGCAAGGCTCAGGAGAAATGATCTGAAATTATTTGGAATTTAACGCTTTCATGTTCATTTACTTTAGAAACATGCTCATAAAGTGTGGACACACACACACACTGTCCAGAAAATATTCAGTAGATATAAGGTTTTGTTTTGACAGTGATGGTCAAACATGATAATGAAGGATCACGAGGCAGCCGTGGCCTGGTGGTTAGGGAACTAGACTTGTAACCGGAATGTTGCTGGTTCTTTCCCCAGAGCCAGCAGGTCATGACTTAAGTGCCCTTAAGCAAGGAACCTAACAGTGCCGTGGCTAGGGCTGCCCACTGCTTCAGGCATGTGTGCCCTCTAGTATTCACTAGTGTGCATGTAAATGTGTTTTTCACCGCACAGATTAGGTTAAATGTGAAGAACAAATTCCTCTGTGTGCAATCACAGTGGCTAATAAAGTGATTCTAATTCTAATTAGTAAATTGTATATGGTACGTATAACTTCTGCTGTAATACTATAGGGCCTTGCATCCAATAATTTGGGGTAGGCTCCAGACCCATTGTGAACTTGAACTGGTTAAGCAGTTACAGACAATGAATGGTAATATACTATATGCACTATAGATAGTGCATCTAATGTTGTAATAATAACATAAATAAATGAGAAGAAACAAAGCACTGTTTCTCTTAATAAATACAGTCCATCTAAATTACATATCTCTCTATCTCCCTATCCCTTTATCTGTGTTTACTGCCTTTAAAAACAACCTGAGCACATTTGGCCTACATTTTGTGAAAGGAAGCTCTGTTCTTACATTCTGACCTTCCTCTCGAGATAAGGAGTCACCCTGCGCTGATTTATCAGCCTATACAACTAAAGGGTTTCACAAGTCTGCACAAAAAAAGAATATGTACCAATCATCACTGTCCAAACAAAACCACATATCTCCACTTTCCCCTGTTTCCAGCTGTTTTCTGAGAACATCTCACAAATGATGCACCAACAGAAATGCTCCCAAATTACAGGCACATGCATTAAACTTTAAGACGGTGTAGTTGTCTCCAGTAAAATATATGTAGCTTTACTCAGAGAAGTGTAACACAGAGTAAAAATACAGTGAACACTGTCACAACAGTTTTCAGCTTCAGTCCAACAGCCTGAGCTGTTTAGATTTCAATAGAGATTTCAATTTACATTTAAGCTCCTTCAGTCCTAAGAGAGCTGTGGTCAGTGGAACTGTCAGATTGTCTGACAGAGAGGTAGTCAGAGAGACAGACTGGCATATAGATAGACAGATACTTAAAAATGGTCAGATAGACTGATAGGGAAGTTGTAGAAGATTAACAGTAAGAACAGAAAGATAAATATTATTTACTTTTAGAAAAATGTAACAATGTTTATTAACGCATGTTTCTAACAGAGAGAGAGAGAGAGAGAGAGAGAGAGAGTGACAGGCAAATAGACAAACAGAATAAATAAATAAGAATCGGAGAAAATGTAGATAATGTTAACACACTGAGAGACAGATACAGAGAGAAAGACAGAAAAGCTGGTTAACATTTAAAAGAAAAAAGGTGTCATGTATTTTTCAATAATTAAAACAGACAGAATAAGATAGAAGGTGAAAGAGACAGGAAAATTCAGGAAAAACTGGTTAAAGAGGAAAAGAATGTGTCATTTTTATTTTCAGACAGAGATAGAGAAACAGGCAGAAAAGCAGGTTTAAGACTGAAAGAAGAAAGTGTCTTGTTTGGTTTCAGTTAGGCATATCGGACAGACACAGAAAAGCAGGATAAAATAAGTGTCTTATTTGTTTTCAGAGAGATAGATACAGACAGGTTTAAGAGAGAGGGGCGAGAGAACTTGTTTGTATTCGGATACCTATAACAGACAGAGAGAGACAGATGTGATGCTAATTTTCAGGGCAGACCTTCAGCGCTAGGTCCACGTCGAAGTCCCTGGCTCTGAGGAACTTGATTAAGAATTGGTCAGAGAGCTGCAGCTGGACTTTACTGAAGGCTTCCCTCTCGGCTCTGAGCCTCAGCTCTTGCAGAAACGGCCTGATCCTCCTGGACTCCAGCGGCAGGGCGTGCAGATCACACTCCGTTGCTCCGGAGGACTTCATCACGGGTCAGTTCATACTGGGTTTACTGAATCAACACTGGAGCTGAACTAAACTCCGCAGTTATTTCAGCACTAACTCAAACAACAACAGGACACAGTGAACATAGCCCCAAACACTCCCACAACTCCGCCCCACGTACAACAGTCCATCTTAAACGGGCTACTTATTGGAACTGGGGTCTTATTCCATTCTTATGTTCCACCTTAAATGGCTGACAGAATTTGGTTTCTTAATCGATTTCAAAACTGAAGGGGCGAAAAGAGATAAGTTGTCTTGTTCCAGTTCAGCATTCCACATTAAATGTGTGGCTGAAAGATTTTTATTCCCATTTTTATTCCATTTTAAAAGGCTGAAAAAAGTTGTCCATTTCAACACTCCACCTTAAATGGGCGACTGAATGTATCTGAGTCCTTATTCCTATATTTATTCCACTTTAAATGGCTGAAAAAATTGGTTTCTTAGTCCAATTCAACATTCCACCTTAAATGAGCGACTTCTTCCCATTTTGTATTCCACATTAAATGGCTAACGAGGTGATTCAATATTCTACCTTAAACGGGCGATTTTGTTCTTGTTTCCATGCCCTTAAATAGCCGAGACTTTGATTTTACCTGCCGAGTTCAACTTTCCACCTTAAAAGGGTGACTGAAAAATCTTGAACGGTTCAGCATTCCACCTACATTGCACTTTACAGGTGTGATTTTACCAGGCTGAATTTAACTGCTGATTTTCTGCTTAATAAATTTTCTTAATCATATTTGTCCATACCACCTTAAGTGAGTGCAACAAATAAGGTTATTTGAATTTTCCTTCCACCTTAGCTTACTGCACACACGTATATTTGTGGTGTATCATAAAAATCATGTTACATTATCTCTTGGTTCATTTTGTGACAGTTGGTTGATTAAATAATTAAAAAAATACATATTTTTCTTTTTTCAAATCCCAGCCCAAGATATTTTTGTTGCCTAAGGGTAACTTTCAATCAGATTTTCAAATTTATGTGTATAGCGCTTTTTACAACTGATGTCACAAAGCAGCCTCACAGAATTCCGGTAAGACAAATTTTGTGTGACTACGGTGCAAATCCGTAGATAAATGCTCAGTGAACTGCAAAGTTTTATTTTAAATGGCAACAAATTGTTAAAGAAAAAACATCTTACCTATTGGATTTGATGTGGGGTAATTTGTATTTATACAAAATTAATTAATTACGTTGTAATGATCATGTATAATGTTTTCTATGTTGTATGCTATATATATATATACTGCAGTATGGCTTAGTGGACTATAGGTGGCGAAATAAGCACAAGTATGATACGTAACAGTTTACACTGTCCAATTGTCCATCCGATGTGAGGGGTTTAATCAGGAGTTTATTCCTCTTCTTTTTTTGCAGCTACACTCCCTACTATACCAAGAAGATTTACACTAGATATGGGAGCGTGGCTATGGGGATTTGATGGCATTCAGTGTTTAATAAACCTTAAAGATGTCAGGTAATCTAGGTGATGATATTTTATGATAAAGTCACTGTGCTGAACTTACCAAATGATTATTTAGGATTGACTTTTGAGGAGTAGCTGAACATTAATTATAGAAATTATTTAAAATTTTTTAAATGTTTCATGTTTTTATTTTTTGTCTGATGTTGAAAATAATAACGTATACAAAGCAAATTTCTGGGAAATATTGGTACATTTTTATAATGTAATTACACAACGACCTGTGATTTTATTATTCTAATAAAAGTTACATTTATTTAACTGAATTTTTTTGGAAAAAGGATGTTGATGGAAGTCCATGGTTGTTTCAGTAGGATGGTGCCAGGTCTCATTCTGTGTGTGTCAGAGTGCGTAAGAGGTCTCCTGTGTTTCCTGTGGTCATTATGAAGAGGAAATTCAGACAATGATGACGTTGAGCTGCTGAAGTTGTATTGAGCAAACTCCACTCACAAACCTGCAGTGCTGAACCTCCTCAGCCCAAACACTTACACAGTGTCAGTAAAGGAAAGGTGATGAAGCTCAGCACGAAACTCAACTCTGTCACCACTTTTTTGGAGCAAGATACAGGCATCAGATCCTAAATGTGTTTATATAAATGTATATGAATTATTTTTAACATTATAATATGTATGCTTTTTATTTTTATATACATTTATTATGTATTTATGTTTATTTTATACATATTTATATTATAGTAATGAGAGGCAATAAATTAAATAAAAAGTGATCTCTGACTTGTGTATGAATTTTTAACAATATAATATAAAAAATCTAAAATAAATTTTTTTAAAAGAATTTGGTGAATTAGCTGCTATTCTAGCAGTGTCTGGTAATAAAATAAAGGTTATAAGAGAGTTTAACATTCATTTTGAGAAAAGTGATGATCCACTGAAAAAGGCATTCACATCAATCATAGACTCTGTTGGTTTCACCCAAAATGTATCAGGCCCTACACATTATTTTATCATACATTAGACATTAGACAGGCACTAACATGAAAAACCTATATATATACCATATTATTCAATCCAGTTTGTCTGTCATCTGGTGTGGCTGATATAGAAAAAAACATAGCTACTCAAGGAAGATTAGAGGCCTTTGACCCACTTCCAAAGCTAGAACTGGAGAAAATCATCTCCTTGTCAAACTGTACAACCTGCACACTTGACCCAATACCAACTAAACTATTTAAAGAAGTTCTACCAGCTATCATCAATCTCCTTTTAACAATAATAAATTCATCCCTTAGCCTGGGTCACATACACAAAGCTTTTAAACTAGCAGTTGTTAAAGCCATGATCAAGAGATCGAATCTTGATCCTAGTGTATTACAAACCTATCCTTGACCTGCTTTTTATATCTAAGATCTTAGAAAAGGTCGTGTCCCAACAACTTCACTCATACCTGTATACGAATAACATTTATATAAAAATTCAATCTGGTTTTAGGCCACACCATAGCACTGAGATGGCTCTAGTTAAGATAACAAATTATGTTCTTATCGCCTCTGATCAAGGCTGCTTATCCATGCTGGCGCTACTTGACCTCAATGCAGCTTTTGATACAATTGACCATACTATCCTGTTAGAAAGACTAAAGAGCACTGTATGAATCACAGGAACAGCCGTATTGTGGTTTAAGTCTTACCTAACAGATCGCTATCAGTTCGTAAAAGTAAATAATGTCTCCTTTAACCACACAAAAATGACATTTGGAATCCCCAAGGCTCCATTTTAGGACCTTTATTATTCATATTATACAAGCTGCCACTGGGCAGAGTTATTAGCAGGCATGTCATTACCTTCCACAGTTACGCAGATGATACACAGTTATACATATCAGCCAAACCAGAAGACAAACCAACATTAAGAAAATGGAAAGATGTGAAGCTCTGGATGTCACACAACTTCCTTCTACTAAACAGTGACAAAACAAAGGTTCTCCTTTTAGCTCCAAAACCTGCTTTAAATAAGCTATCGGACTTAATACTGCATTCTACTGATCTCCCTATTCTTCCAAGTTCATCAGCTAAAAATCTGAGTGTCATCATCAACTCAGAACTATCATTTGATCAGCATAATATTACAAAAGCAGCTTTCCTACATCTTCATAATATCTCTAAATTAACTAATATCTTATCCCTGCCAGATGCGGAAAAATTAGTACATGCTTTTATTACAATGAGTTTAAATTATTGCAATGTGCTGTCAGGAAGCTCCAGCAGAAGCACAAGTTAGCTCCAGCTAATTTAAACCCCTGCAGCCAGAGTCCTAACTAAAACAAGAACATTTTACCATATCAACCCAGTTTTATCAGCCCTTCACTGGCTTCCAGTTAAACTCGGTATTGAATATGAAATTATTTTGCTAACGTATAATGCCCTGCATGGTCTCGCCCCTAAATACTTGAAAGACCTCATCATACAGTATGAACCACCACAATTACTTAGATCACGGGACACAAGCACCCAGAATTCATAAGACTTCAGTGGGGGGAAAAGCATTCTCTAACAAAGCCCCTCAGCTCTAGAACAATCTTTCAGTTAGTGTTCGGGATGCAGACACGGTCACTAATTTTAAGTCTAGGCTCAAAACACAATTGTTCAGTTTCGTTTTTGGTAACTAATCTCTTCCTCTAGATTAAAGTTATTTTTTAAGGAACTCATGGACACGAGGAATCATGGTAAACTCAGATGCTCTATGATGCTGTGCTCACAATCACTCTGGTTTGATGATGGTGAAGCGGATGCATGCCGATGTTTCAGAATGATTTAAGGTCGATTCCCTTTGGTTTCCCTCCCTCTAGTCAATCTGTTACATACAGATCAGCTGGGGTCATCACAATAATGAATATATTTACATTTGCTTTTTTATTGCACTCAACTAAACTAATTCCTTCTCTTTACAGTTTTCAGAGAAAATGATGGCCCACTGTTGGAGGATTGTCTGCTGGGTTCTCCTGCGGTCCACACCAGACCAGCTGCTCATCTCCATCTACTGCTGCCAGGATCCGACCCCTCGCCTTTACCCACCACCATCAATTACACTTAAGTAGAAATGGACTCGGATTAGAAACACTTTGACTGATGCTTCCAGCACTGTTATTTTGGCCCCAGATTGATGCCACTATCACCATTATTAACAGTATTATTATTATTATTACACTAATCCCCATTAATTCCATCACACTTACATCAGTACTCTAATAACTACACTGTATTGTGATGACAGACTTAACTTATCTTACTGTTCATTTCTTTCAGTAGTTTGATCAGAGGAGGAGGCTTGGTTCCTCCCAAGGTTTCCGCCTCGAGGGAGTTTTTCAGGCTTTCTGATTTGCAATGTTACCTGTTCTGATACTAATTCTGTAAAGCTGCTTTGTGACAGCGTCACATATATAAATACATTTTGATTGATTGATAATAGTTTTGTTTTAATCCTGTTATTATATAATAAATAATATTACACCTTATCCTGAGGACAATGGATCACGTGTTGTAATATACAGTCGTTTAATTTGTGTAACATTTAACACATCATAATAAATAATAAACAAATAAAAATAGGATTAAAATGTTCAAAACACAAGCACATATATTTTAAATATATTTAAGTATTTATTTATTAATTTAAGCACGTGCTTACGCCTCGTGATGTCATAACCCCCACTCCCCACCCCCAACACACACACACACTATATTTAATCTCGTTTCTCCAGCCTAGAGGTTTTTTTTTATTACTGTTGTTATCATCATCTTTATTGAATGGTGGTATGTTGTTGAGGTGTCCTGGATTCAGGAGAGGAGCGAGGAAGAAGAGGGATGATGATGATGGTGGTGGTGGAGATGATCCCAGCGTTTAAGAGAACGACTATCTGGTGCTTTGGGATGCAAGGAGAAAAGAAGCCTACCACACCTCAAATTAAGTACGGGGTAAAAGGGGTGGGATTCGTGTTGGAGGGGGTTTGTAAAGAAGAACGAGACCTTATTTGTTCTCCTCATTCGTCAGGTTTTTCATCGACTTTGTCGTTCCACCTTAAATGGTGAAGGCGCCGCTGCACCATTTAAGGTGGAACGATTCATTCTAATGAAAACCTAGTGAATAAGAAACAATTTTCGGTCTACAAATTGTAATAAGTGTGAAAAGGCGTCTATTCACCAATGTTCAAATTAATATCTGCGTTTAAAAGATCTTAACCCAATATTTTTCCACAAATCATGGCTTTTTATTTTGGTTTTGGGCCAAGATCAAAAGGATGCTCGACTTGGATTATGGTTTGATGATGATGCTGATGATGAAGAGGAGGAGGAGAACAATTGCTGGTCCATTTCTGTGCATGATTCACAATGGATAGGACCGCATATGCTGCAAAATACTGAAAGATATTTTAGTGAAAAATATCTTAAATTTCCTCAGTATTTACTAATGGACTAAATGGACCAGTGTGGACTGATTCTTCATAAGGACGCTTTAATTGATGGTGAAATCCAACCAAGAGGGATAAGGCCTGTGGAGTGGCAAACTGCTCCAGTTGATGTTGTCCTTAAAGTAGACAGGTTTAAGAGCTCATTTTGGTGATGTGTGTAAAATACATTGTTGGAAGGGTGTTCCTGTGAGGATACGTTGATGTTTTGCTGCGGATTGATTGCTGGAAGTGTGTTGGAAGTGTGTACAATAAGGATTTTCAATCAAACATACTGATTTAAAATTCTTCATTTGCATGGATATTTTCTAGACAATACTGTGCTGTAATGTTTTTTTTTAATGAAGATGCATTGAGGTTTACTAGAGAAAATACTGGTTTAAGGGACATAAAACAGATTGCATTGATGATATCCATCAAAGTCACTGGTTTAATTGTGTATTCATTAGGTCACATGTATTTACATTAATTAGACTGTTTTTACCATTAAATACCTGAATTTAAGTGTTTTTTAAAAATAATTTAAGGTGAATTTTTTCCCCAATGATCCTTGTATAATTAGTGATTGTACATTGGCATTTTTCATCAAATTCACTGATTAATTCTTACTAATTGGCATTGGCATTTCTTTTAAATATACAGCTTTTATAGTCAAAGAAAATCTATAAAAGCTTTTATTGTAAAAGAAAAACTATAAAAGCCATGTATGTAAAAGAAATACCAATCCCACCTCATAGTAAGATCTTTATATGAATAGTAATATTGGTATATGTGTATTTATAAGCTTATATTAGTGATTTTGTATTTAAAATATTGAATTAATGGTGTATTTCACTGGTGAGGTTGCAGTGGTAGTTTTAATCTAATGTGCTAATATATAGGAAGATTAAGTTTATATGTCGGCTTGCATTTGTTTTTCTGTCAATTTAACTGGTTTAATTGTCTTCCTATGAGACTAAATTTATGCTATTTATAAAATATATAGATTACAATGGGGCGGCATGGTGGCGCAGCAGGTAGTGTCGCAGTCACCCAGCTCCAGGGGCCTGGAGGTTGTGGGTTTGATTCCCTCTCCGGGTGACTGTTTGTGACGGTGTGTTCTCCCCGTGTCCGTGTGGGTTTCCTCTGGGTGCTCCGGTTTCCTCCGACAGTCCAAAAACACACGTTGGTAGGTGGATTGGCGACTCAAAAGTGTCCGTAGGTGTGAATGTGTGTCTGTGTTGCCCTGTGAAGGACTGGCGCCCCCTCCAGGGTGTATTCCTGCCTTGCGCCCAATGATTCCAGGTAGGCTCTGGACCCACCATCACCCTGAACTGGATAAGCAGTTACAGATAATGAATTAATGACTGAATAGATTACAATGGTTGATTTATTAGCTGTTATTGGTATTTCCATTAAATTTATTAGTGGAAATGTCTATCTCTGAATGTACTCTTCACGTTTCCATATACATTTCTCTGTAGTTTTTCCAATTTGTTTGTAAATGTTGTATTTCTTTTAGGGGAGAGTTCTTTGGCTCTGAACTCTACGTGTTCGCAGTGGACCTTGATTTAATTTTAATCAATTAAGGCACGCGGTGAATGCTAAGAGTGGAGCCATCAGCGTCTTCAACTTCTTCATCTTCTATAATGCTATTGTTTTTTAACTATATATCATTATACACAGTGATCAACCAAAACAATAAAGCAACCTTGTTGTTTCTGCACTCACTGTCCACTCTCTCAACTCCACTGACCACACTTTGTAGTTCTAGAGTACACATACTATAGTCCATATGTTGTTCTGTATATGTTGTCATGTGGTCAGCGTCCTATGGACAATGTCCTGAGTTCAGTGTCCTGTGGTGAGCATCCAGTTTACAGCATCCTGTGTGCACTGAAGAAGGACTAGAGGACGACCAAAACACACCGTGCAGTGACAAATGAGATGCTGTCTTTAACTTTACATCTACAAGGTAGGAGTGTTTCACAGAGTGGACAGTGAGTGGACACAGGGTTTAAAAATTCCAGCAGCAACTGCTGTGTCTGATCCACTTGTACTAGCACAACACACACTAACACACCACCACCATGTTAGTTTCACTGAAGCACTGTAATGGAGAGACAAGGACATTTTAATGTATTACTGATTATTGCTGTACATTAACAATGTTAACTTCTTATTTTATTTTATTGCATTTTTATCTTAGTTAAAAAAGCATAAATACATATTAACCCGAGGTGCACAAATTTTAGCATGTTGCTGTATAGCAGATTATGATAATACATTCACAATTATTAGGTTTGTTAGATATTAGATAATAAATTGTTTAATAGAAAATCAAACAGCTTATTATCCCATTTCCATTAAATTTCACTTTATGATTGAACGTTTATGAAATTATTTTTTATATTATTATGAAATTATATAAATACTTAATACAAGCATCAAATATAAACCACAGTTACAAGTGTTCAAATATAATTCTATATTTTAAAATTGTTTAATCTTTTAAGTATGTTTCCCTCCAATATTTATTAGCACTGGTGATTAATTTTCATTTTAAGTTCTCCCTTTTATTCAGAATATTTTTAAACATTCTTCTATTCTTGTCTGGTTTGTTTGTATGGTTTATAGCCCTGATATCTTGAAATAAACCTGTAATAGACTTAAGTTATATAGAGTGTTTCATCTCTGCTGTTTGATTGAGGCTCAACAGGACACAAATGAACAAATGGGATAAAGAGAGGTTGGAAAATGGTCAAGTGAAAAAGAAATGTGACTGAAGAAGGAGAAAAAGAAAAATAATTGATAGGCTCTGCATGTACCGCAACCTTAGCAGTGTATACATACACACAAACACCGGTGACCAGGATGCACACACACTAAGGGCACTGAGCCCAAACACACCCAGAATGGTCGGCAGCCACATCAGTGCCCTGGGGGAAGTTAGGGGTTAGTTACCTAACGCCTCACTGGAAGAATGAATCTTGTGGCAGCACAATGAGTTCTGTGGTCATTAATGAGGGATTAACCATATTTAACATTCAGGCACCATTTACTTGTCTGTGTTTAAAAATTTATTCTCATCAGATTTCTAAAAATGGTACTGTGGTGAAGTGATGCTCAGTGTGTGTTCCTGCTGTTCATCCAAAACTTCTTGGTAGGCTCCAAGCTAAAATATGCTTGAATTATTGTCCAACACAGAAATAATTTTATCTTCGTATTTAACCTGTTGCAATAAACACACACACACACCCCAAGGCAGCACCATATTCAGAACACAGTACAGCCATCACTGAGGAAATAAGTTATATATTTATACAGACTTCTGCTTTTTATTAGAATCCACAGTCCAAAACGCATAGTTTTTTTTCTTACTGCCATATGTTTTTAAAAAATCATGTTTCTAGAACGTTGATATCAGCAAATAAAGTCATTTATCACACTTTAAAGGACCATTTGGGAATGCAGGCAGGCAAAGCATTTCCCATCATGCCCTACACATCCAGATATTCATAGTTGTTGTCTTGTTGTGTAGTCTAATTTTATTGGGTGTTAAATTTCATTGTGTGTGTTTTTTTTTAACCCTAATCAGGAATCAAGAATTTTGTAAGATGCATTAAAAATGGAGTTTGTGATGTGTTCATTGTTTTGAATATTTATTTCACACCAAAAGCAGAAAGAAATTATTTCCCATGTTGTCCCTTAAAAACTGATTCTCCTCTGCATGCTATGTCATCTGGGGGCTTGAAGTTCTCAAACATTAAACATTGATGTCCCAGTTTGTACTATACAAACTGAGGTTTCTCAGAATTTACTGAATCTTCCACAGTGCCATACTTAATTGACATTTAAAGATCTAAACTTTATAAATACTTGGATTCTCTCACAAACTTTGGCCCAATATGGTGACCATGCCCCCATTTTGCAGAGACCGACCTCCATTTTTCCTTTTTCTCGTTTGTGGTATAACACTTAAAAACGATGGAACTAGAACATTCTATAAACTGCACTTTTTGGAGAGTGTTTTTTGCAAGTGTCAGATTTTGAATATGTTTATAAACAAAATACAATTAAATGGTTCAGAGACACTCATTCATTCATTCATTATCAGTAACCGCTTATCCAATTCAGGGTCGCGGTGGGTCCAGAGTCTACCTGGAATCATTGGGCGCAAGGCGGGAATACACCCTGGAGGGGGCGCCAGTCCTTCACAGGGAAACACACACTCACACATTCACTCACACCTACGGACACCTACCAACATGTGTTTTTGGACTGTGAGAGGAAGCCGGAGCACCCGGAGGAAACCCATGCGGACACAGGGAGAACACACCAACTCCTCACAGTCACCCGGAGCAGGCATAGAACCCACAACCTCCAGGCCCCTGGAGCTGTGTGACTGCGTGACACTACCTGCTGCGTCACCGTACTGCCTGGTTCAGAGACAGCTTTGGAATTTTTTCTTTTGTCCTTTTAAAATAAAGCTTTAAAGAAAAGCTTCAGGGAGTTTACACACCACACCTTTCTTTTTGTACTTAGAAAACTTACCATCTTTAACAGATATAAATACATTTTGGCTGAAATAATACCTATTTTTTAAAATACATTTTCAGCATTCTTTTGTGAGTTTCAGTCTTCCATTAGAGTTTGGCAAATGGCAAATGCCTAATTTTGTATCTGAATAAGGATAATGTCAGTTTAGAGTGAATTAAATAATTTACTTGTGTGTGAGAGTGAGTGAGTGAGTGAGTTTGAACTCCTGCTGCTGTTGAACGCTGCACGGCGCTGTGTTATTGCTGGGGAAAATGGCGGAGAGAGCGCCAGGCGGGGCTCAGAAGGCCAGCAGTAAGGTAATTTAACACGTTTTTAACACGAAAATACACTTAAAACCTGCATTTGTGGCGATTCACTCAGTAAAGGTTTAACCTTTTGTTTTATGGTGTTTGAGTTGTTTCCCATGCCTCCGTATGGTTTAATCCGCGCTTGATATTGACATTAACATTACCGTCAAAAGGTAGCATTGGAGCTAACGGTATAAGATCGTTCATTTTACTGCGAAAGCTTTTATAAAAGTCACGTTTTGAAGAATCAGAAATATGTCCAGGTTCTGCGGTTTGTTATAAAACACAGACTTCGATTGATTAATGTTAACATACAGCTGAAATGGGCTTCTTTCCCACGCGAATTGTTCCATTCCACCTTAAATGCTGCAGCGGTTAACGTTGAAGGGAAATTGAGTGTGGTCTGTAACTGAGGTTTTTCATCGTTAGTCCACGTTTCCCCCACTGTTTCTATTTATTCTGGATAATCACATTTTTTTGAGTGATTTAAGAGCTTTATAATTGATGATTAAACGCCAAAAATGTGTACATTTTATTGTATTCTCCGAACACGTGACTGAGTAAATACTATGTATGATCACAATGATACTGTTAACGATAGTGTATTATAGAATAGTTTTAATTATAAATAACTGTCATATGCAATCTTTAAATGTAATAAAGTTCCTGAAAATGCAGCTGTATGCATTGAAAATTAAATATTATTGTCTAAATGAAAATAAGAAAACACATTATTGTTCTTCTGATTTTTGTGCACTTTCTATTATTTTGTTAGCACACATTCAAAATTCATGATCATGGAGTGAATGCAAGTGTAAAGGACCCATGTATTATTCTCTTCTTGACATTTTGCAATGAGTTACTTTTCTAAAATTATTAAAATATACAAATTTCCAAATTCTTTATTCATTTCTTAAGTGTTTTTTGGTACTGTGCCTTTTAAAGTGGCATTTGAAAATTAACTCTGCTCTGATTGGCCCGGTGTTCAGTCTGGAACACTCCATATAGTTCACTGAAGCATACAGCAGCATTTCTGTATGTTGTGTGTTGCATCCAGGAATGAAATTCAAGACCTAAGTAGGTTTTCTCTATAAAAAAAATGAATGTGAGTTTAAAAACAAAAATTATATTATTATTATAAAACACGTCATCATGGACTGACTAACTAAATTAAAGTTTTATGTTTGAAAATGATATTTGCAAATTCTCAAAATAAGCAAAAATTCAAATCAAATGTACTATGGCTTAAACATGTTATTTAATGGCTTGGCATATTCTAGGCAAGGAATACTACAGAATCAGTATTCACACAGAATTGGCCTATTCATACGTGACACGGATGTGTCATTCATGTCGCTGTGTGCACAGCACAAATTGCATTGAATCTGACAGCTAATATCAGATTTGGGCCACTTTTAGCGCTTGCAGTGAAAGAAAAATCAGTTCATGTTTTAATACTCTATAGAGTCTTTAACTAATAATATGTTTTTAACATAGAACTCAGATGTCAGATATAGGGCATATTATATAGACAGTGTGAACAGCAGAACAAAAAAATCTGATTTAGTCACGAAATCAGACTTGGTGAACTTTTACCCGTTGTGTGGACGTAGCCTGAGATACTTGCCCAAGAGGCTCCAGAATAGCCAGCTGCTGGGAAGAATCTGTTGATGCCGTTGTCTTCCCAAGTTCAGCGAACTGTGGTGTTGGATCCGCAGCTGATTTCTCAGGTTTGTTGTATGGGCACCTTTTACAGCCACCGTTTAATAGCAAATCCGACTGTTCTGACGAGTTGTGCTACCGTCTCGCAATGTGCCACATAGTTTACTTTTATGCTTACAGTTTCTTAAATAAGACACATACTCTGATAAAGCGTATCATTTGTCTCACCATTTGTTTAGAAATGCACGTAATTGATATTCAGTTTGTTGGGATTTAAATAAAATATGCGCAAATCATCTAGGTTAGCTCAAATAATTACGATCATGCGATTGTGATAATCACGACAGGTCTATTCCTGCCTTGTACCCAGTTATTCTGGGTAGGCTCTGGACCCACTGGATAAGGGTTACAGACAATGAATGAATGAATGAAAACCTTTGGAATGACTAAAAAGAAGAACAGAGTATTTATGGGCTAAAATGGTGTAAATGATATCCTGGGGTACTGGAGCTTCTCTGTGATTTTTATTTCAGTCTGGATTTTCTTTCCATCCACGCCTGAGAAAATTGCAGGCTGTGTTACCTACTGTTCTTCAAGTATGTCAAAGCACCTTAGTCCCGCATGGATTAAGAATTTCAGTATTTTTACTTTTTTTCTGTGACAGAAACAGAGAGCCAACCCCTACCCTGAGGCAAGTCTGTGTTTAGATGCCCCTGCAGTGGACGAGCTGAGTGGTGACCAGTGATTAAACTATTGTTTGTACCGCTGAGTCTTTGTAATCGGGACCTATGTGTCCTATATATTGTGGCCCCAGTCTCAAATAGTGGGCATAGAGAAGTGTCATCACTGACTGAAAGGAACCCTTATGGAGAATGGCAACTTGGGGATTAATAACTGGTAGTTTTTTACTAAAAAATAACAAAAAACGGACCTTTTCTCATTATGTACAGTGTGCTCCTAACTGCTGACCAAAGAGGAGGGCTTTTCTTAAGGGGTGTTGTTTTCTTTGACAGTTTACTAGACAGACGTGTAATAGAAATTTGTCATGTTATAGTTTTACTATACAGCAACTTTACAACAGTGCCCTGGTATGTGGCCCTACAACCGTATTGTCTCATTGCATGTTTATTTAACATGAAACATCACAGTTTCTTCACAAAATCCACAGACAAACAAAAAACTAAAACACACCACTGTGACCAGAGATTAAATTCTGATAGTTTCAGATGCTGTCTGTTTTAAAGTGAAGGAGAATAAAAGCATGGGTTTCTGCTGCATCTGAATGACCCTCATTTCCTGTTCTGAGTGCTGTATTTATGGTTTCCCCCCGTAGGCTTTGTTGGAGAGTAAACTCAAAGCCTTTAGTATTGGGAAGATGGCCGTGGCGAAGAGAACCCTGAGCAAAAAGGAACAAGATGAACTCAAGAAAAAGGTGCGTGCATAAAGCACTTTAGAATCCACGCCTTAAAGATCCTGGTACAGACCTGATTTCACATCTCTGGCTGTAACTTTGTAATATTTTACACTATTTTCAAGATGTTTACATAAATAGATACTTTATTGATCCCAGAGGAAATTCAAGTTCATATTGTCTGATTAAGCACAATCTGTTTTTCACTGAAACCAGTTTTGATTAAAGAAACACTAGGTAGTATTTTTACCTTAAAATTATAGCTTCATTATTCATTGCGATGCTTCACTGAGCTGTAACAGGGAGAATAGAGCCTCTGTCGTTGCTAGTCTGGGCTCAGTGCTGCAGATACTGCACTATGCAAGTTGATTTCAAGATTGTGCAGTGAATTAAACTCTGCAAGGTAGGGGAGCCCAGGAGAAAAATCTTTCCTAGTGTTCCTTTAAGTTATAAGAACAAGTAATATTTAAGTCTCAAACAATGTTAATGAAATTATAATTTAAAATGTTAATTTATAAAATGCACCTCAAAATGAGACGTACCAGATCTTGTTGATGGGCCGCAAAATACATAGTTTTTCGCCGCCGCAAAATACATGTAGCAGAAACACTGCCACTACATACATACATGTGTACTACATAGTGTAGAGGAAGATGTGACACAGATGAGGCATAGGGCTCTTGCGTCAAGTCAGTGCAGAAGTATACCTCTGCCTTTAGAGTTACTTGTTCTGTGGGGGTCTTGACCATTGAAGAAAATGGGGTAACAGATCTGTTGCAGGGCAACAGAGGAACTATAGTCTGTAATTATAGAACTGCACTATAGAGTGCTACACTTTGTTTTTGTGTCTTTGTTTCCTCATTGCAGCAGTATTTTGTTCTGATTGTTTACAGGAGGATGAAAAAGCAGCTGCAGAGATCTATGAGGAATTCCTGGCTGCCTTTGAAGGAGGCGAAGGCAAAGTTAAGACCTTCGTCCGAGGAGGACTCGCCAATGCCAGCAAAGGTAAACCTTCGTGACCAGCAGGGGCTGTGAATTGTTTTGTGTGTCTCTTTTTGAAAATAAATTTATCTACAATATTTCACCTGAGAAAAAACTCTGGAACCTCCGATATCACTGTTCTGATATTGTGCGCTACGGCCAGAAGTGTGTGTACGCTTTCTGTTTCAGTATTTCCTCTGAAATGAAGGATGTCATTTAGGAACTTGTTTCTCAGTCTCTGCTTTTGTAGCAAAGCTATGTGTTAGATGTCACTGTGAGGATTTGATGGTATTCTGCCTTGTAAATGTTAGTGAAGTCAGGAACTGATGTTGGGAGGTCTGCACTCTGCGGTAAATTATCACAAAGGTATTGGTTGGAACACCATCACTCCAGAGAATGCAGTAACAACACAGCCCAAAACTGAGGTTTTACACCCCTCTCATCTTTGTTATTGAGCATGGTGAGCTTTGGCTTCTTCGGACCATCCTGAGACAACCTTACAGTAGTTTAATTCTCTCAGTATAAAGGGTGGTCCATACATATCTGGGTATATATTGTACATAATGCCACAGTTGGCCAAAGGCAAATTTCTAAATCTGTGTCTGTGTCTCTGTCTGTCTTTCTACCCTTTTTCTGTCTCTTTTACTGTTTTGTTTATGCTCTGATGCGTTTATCCTTTTTTCAGATGAAGCGGCAGCTGACGAAAAGAAAGGAAAACTCTACAAACCCAAATCCAAAGTTCTGGAGGCCAAAAGTTTTTTACCACTGGAAACTCCCCCACAGTTCCTTGCTTTAGACAAACGGAACGTAAGACATTATATTTTGTGCTGTTTTGAATTTATATGCAATTAATTAGGGGTGTCAAAAATTGTGAATACTGAAAAATAGCATTATGCTCTTTAGTTAATTGCAGTCATTTTACTTGCCGAAGTTTGACACCAAAAGATGTTCTACATTTTAAAACACAAGCACTATAAATTTGACACCCTTAATGCATGATTGTGTGTATATCTACATACATCCTGCTTTTGAAAATCTGTAATACCTTTTGTGTTTGATTGTGCCAAGGCTGCAAAGAAAGGAGAGAAAGAAAAGAAAAAGAGCAATCTTGAGCTTTTCAAAGAGGAACTAAAACAGTGAGTATTCTATTGTAATCCAGTCTTCCAAACCAGATTTTGACAGATATTTCCTTAGTTAAACATCAATATGTAACCGCTGCATGATTTAAAGGACAAATATTCTCCCTCTTTTTACAGTTTTGGGATCTTTTATAAAATGTGTTCTGTGTTGGTCAAAATACCACAAGGAATAAGTCACACCCTGTTTTAAAAGCCCTATTCAGAATGCCTGCTTTTAGTGCCTGTTCCTTTAAATGATAACGAGCCTCTCGCTGTTCACACCGAGGAACAGAAACTGTTTTTTAGCTGTTTGTGCTCTGTTCTCTTTCTTCTCTGTTCTCACTTTCTCTGTTTATACTCTATGCTCTTTCTCTATTCATTCTATATCTAGTCATTGACCCTCAGATAGCGGGGTAAATAACGCAGACGCACGCACACACACACAGCAGGTTAAACAACACACTTTCTGTCCATCACCCTCTCACTTGCTCTCCTGCACTAATTATCACCCCTCTAGAAATTCATTCATGTGGAACCATCAGTAAATATTTGATAAAGTTTAAATAAACCACATAAAATACATTTAAATATAAATTTAAAATATACAAAAACAGAAGAAAAGTGTTGTCCTGTGATATCCCATGATAAAAAGAATTAGTTTTGCTTTAATTCAATGTGCATTTGTGAAGATAAAATGATCGGTTATTATTATCAGTATTGGCTACCCCAAGGTGGCACTTATTGGTTATCTGTGCATCCCTAGTGGTTTCCAGGGGTAAATACCTGATGTCTGGATTTTAGTTGGTTACCATAAGACTTAAAACAGAAAGGGTCTAAAGTTTTGAGATGAACTGTGTTTGTTTTTCTGTAGAATCCAGGAGGAACGTGATGAACGTCACCGGCTAAAGGGAAGAGTCAGTCGATTTGAGCCAGTCGCAGCCTTGGAGGGGAGAAGATCGAGTAAGTGCATTATTTAAAACTGAGATTTTAAATGATCACATTTTGCAGATAAAGACAGGGTACTCTCAGCATAGTGTATATAGTTATCTCTTCCACATAGTCGATAAGTCACAGGTCGTCATGAGAAATTAAATAGGAATTATCTGTCTAAACCCACAAAATATTTTATATATACTGTGTACATTTCAGGGTTTTTAAATATTTTATACTATAAACAATTCATCTTTAATGAAATAAAGAGATAATTTCTTTTTAAAGTTAAAATAACTTTAGTTTGTTAAAAGAAGCAGCAGCAGAAGACACAAAATCCTAACCCTGCTGTATGGAAATGTGGATAATTGTACATGTTCTGGACGATTTATCTTTTAGAAATTGTCTTTCCAAAGATGCACAACACTGTGCAAATGCATATCAAGAGGTTGTTGCATGTTACTAATTTGTAGCGACATGCAACAAATTTATAAATCTTAAAATATTTGCTTTATTTTTGTAATGGAATTACTGAGGAGAGCACACTGAATCTCATTGTATGTGTACAATGACAATAAAGGTATTTCTTATTCGTATCTATTGATCCCAGAGGGAATTTCAAGTTATTTGTGGTGTAATGTGGGTAAATGCTAAATGCAATTAAATATGCATCTGTACTTAAAGATGAGTTGCATAAGTTTTTATAGCTGTTAATGTGGGTGTCATAACCTTTGGAACGATGACTTATAGTAAAGGGTTACAAGTGTTTTATCATTGTCATGAATAACTGCATCACATGATTTATATTCCATAACAAAGAGCATAATTTATTTGTTCTGATTGAATTAAATGCAGATATTTTCAAAACAATTCAGCGTGTATATTGTGTATATTTCACAGGTTCATTTTTATCTGTTTGAGATGCAGAAAGATATTTTATTTAAATCTTTTGGCCACTGTGATAAGCTTTGTTTATGATACAGTGCAGTTGTTACAACTGATATCTAAACGGACAAATGGCATAAGGGAATTCTGTCAATACTGACACGTTTGATCAATATTATATTGTCAATGTTTAGATTTGATTTGGTACATCAGTTTTATTTAACATGTATTTTGTGTTCTGCAGTTTAATTTTCCATTACCTAACACTGACACAAGCTCCACAAACATGGTGCTTTAAATCTTCTCTCTTATTGGTCACAGCTTAAATATTTTTATGTATCATCATTTACATATCATTACATCCCCTTGTATCTAGAACCTAAGAGCTGAGTTGCATTGCTTGCTTTTTGCTTTAAATTTAACCTCTGTATTAATGTTATTGTAGTTAGCTTAATGATCGTTATGTACCTAGAGCTGGGCGATACGGCCAAAATTTCTATCACAATATATTTCTTTTGATATTTCGGTTGAAACGATATAATTCTTACATCGATATGATCAATTAAAAAGCCATGAAAAAACTGCCAAGAACTGAAAGCAACATGACATGACATAATCAAATAACATTTTGGCTTGGTTATTATTGGTATATTTTAAACTAACTTTAAAATTATGGGCAGTGCCCTGTAAAGACTGTCATTCAGTGAAAGATGCTGTAAAAATGTATATTGAAATATTGAAAATTTGTTTAAAAAATCATACCAGTGTTGTTAAAACATTTTATATTGTGATATATATTGATATTGAATTATTGTCCAGCCCTACTTGCCCAGTACTAGTTCAGTGTGAAAAGGGTTTTATTTGTTGTTATATCAGATAGAAATAATCCTTAATTTGCAACTGGGACCCTGTAAAGCAGTATGTTTTATAATGGAAACAAATGTCTCACTGCTTTTCTGCTTCTTTTAGCGGATGGTTCTTCACGAAGAAACCGTCCGTCCAGTGGTAAATTTGCTTTATATACTGTATAATGCAATCTCTCAGCATTTGGCTGTGTATGCTGTGTTATAAGATAAATTAAACACTGTTTACATCTGTGAGTTGATCAGCTGGTGATGTTCTGTTTGGTTTTTCAGTTCTGGATGACTCTGCTCCAGGCTCGCACGATGTTGGAGATCCATCAACCACAAACCTCTACTTAGGAAATATCAATCCTCAGGTTTTATTTATTTTTAAGAAATTATATCACAATAGACCACAAATATGTCACTTATTTTTGTGTAGTAGAACATGTAAAAAGTGTACATTTATTTTTGCACAGACCAAATTTTTAAGTTGAAAATTAAAGTACTACTCAATAATAGCATTGTTTTCACTTATTACACTTACAAAGCCTAGTTTTGTCTGATATAATATTTTTATCTGTGATGGCAGATGAACGAGGAGATGCTGTGTCAGGAGTTCGGCCGTTACGGTCCTCTGGCCAGCGTGAAAATCATGTGGCCAAGGACAGATGAGGAGAGAGCGCGGGAGAGGAACTGTGGATTTGTCGCGTTTATGACGAGGAAAGATGCAGAACGAGCACTTAAACACTTGAATGGTATGGCACTGTATCTTCTTTGTTTAAAGGATTGCATTGTGGCCAAGCTACTTTTTTCTTGCCTCTTTTTAAAAAGGTTAAAAACATGTTTTTAGTGTTTACCTCCTGGTCCTGGCCCTGGCCCTGGTTTTTAATGAATTGTGGTTGTGATGTCACAACTATGAACAGGTTTACAAACAGCTGCGTTTTCTGTCTGCACCTGTTTACCCCTACTTTTCAAAGTCAAATAAGAAGTGTCAATTCTTTTATTTCAAATATTAATAAATTATGATTAATAAATTAATAACTGATCATTTTATCTTCGTAAATTCACTATTAGGTGTGGTTCATTTAGAATTGATCAATGATTTACTGATGGTTCTGCATTAACAGTTTCTGGAACATGTAGCTTATATTTTATTATAATGTTTTATATTCTAAATAATCATATTTCAGTAGTAGTATTTATTAGCAGTCTAATTTTTGCATTTCAGGAAAAATGATAATGAACTTTGAAATGAAACTGGGCTGGGGCAAAGGCGTCCCGATCCCTCCTCACCCCATTTACATCCCCCCCTCTATGATGGAGCACACCCTGCCCCCCCCACCCTCGGGCCTGCCCTTCAACGCTCAGCCCCGAGAGCGCCTGAAGAACCCCAACGCCCCCATGCCCCCTCCGCCCAAGAACAAGGAGGAGTTTGAGAAGGTAACTTTGTAAAAAACACGGGACACAAACACTGCTCTTACTTACTGCTGCTCAGGTAGTTCAGGGAAGAGCATGTGGAAGCTGTTTGTATCGTAGAACAAGGCCGTGTTCCTCATAGTCTGCTCACATTAATTGTGCATAAATATGAATGGAAGAAACTTGTCTTGTCCTGGCCGAGAGCTCAAGTGAAAGCAGTTTGAGACTGAACAACTTTAATCTCGTTGATGGATTTATAGCTGCAGAGTTACTGGTAATATTAGGAATTAATAATAATTGATAGGGGTGTAAAACAATTAAAAAATAATTAATCCAATGTAATCACACAAGAGCCCTGCTGTCTGACAAGTTTGGTGTGTTCCCCCTTGTCCACATGGGTTTCCTCCCACAGTCCAAAATCACAAGTTGGTAGGTGGATTGGCGACTCAAGTGTCCTTAAATATGAGTGAATGTGTGTCTTGCTCTATGCAGGACTGGCACCGCTTCCAGGGTGTGTTCCTGCCTTGTGGGTAGCCTCAAGACCTGAACTGGATAAGCGCTTCCAGACAATGCATGAATGAATAATCATACAATTTTCTAAGGTTAATCATGTTGCTCATGTATGATCCTAAACTGGAGATGATCCTGTTATCGTAAATGCATTTAAATACAGTAGACAATATGAGCCTTATCATTAAGGAACAGTGTTCTCAGCCTGCCTCTTGTTTGTTGGAGCAGAACATCTCTCATGCTCCTGGTAGAGCAACATAGACTTTTCCCATTTTTACTCAAGATTTACTGTTGAGGAGATGTGTGATTGTTAAAGGGTGACATTTTTGTTCATTTGTATTATTCTGTAACTCAGGCTATGACCTTAACTCTGTCAAAAATAGTTTCACCTTAAATAAAACCTAACCCCATAATTCAGTGTTTGAAGCATAAAAAAGTGAAAATGGTGGGGAAACATGGATTTCTTTCCAGTGGTGGTGAATGGAAGCTGAAAATACACAACCAGCATTTTATTCCCTTTCCACCTCCACCAGTGCCTCCATGGTCTACAGAGTCTCTATGGAGTTTTGACGATGATGGAGAGCAGTGAACATATCAACTCAGTGTGTCCCTCAGTGTCCTGCATGTTCCTCTCCACCAGGACTGGATTTAAACACCACAACCTTCTCCAAACTATGGCCAGACATCAGCCTTGTGTCCCCCACCATTTACTTTCTGTAACTTTTAGAGGAGGCCGCCTGGTTCCATTCCTCATCACTGTGAAAAATCCTGTCCAAACTGTCCATCATATAAGCTTTAATAAGTAGTTTCAACTAATTAAGCCAGCTATGAGGAACATGGCTAATTTCAGCAGGTTTAATTACGTCAGTTCAGCTGTAGATTAGATTAAATATTGTACAAAGCTACCGGTAAGTGTTTAAGAATGAAAACCACCATTTTAATACTCTCAGTCCTTTTTAAATGATGTCTTGCTTTTGTTTGAATGTTCTGATGTTGTTAGAGAGGACTGTTAGCATTTATATACATTCATATAGATGTAGAATGTATATTTCTAGTGCAGCTTTTATCTTTTTGTACACGTGAAGAGTTAGTTCAGAAGTTTTAAAACTGACCACCGTAGATCACGTTTTTTTGTTGTTGTAGGAGTTTGTTGCATATAGTTATTATGCCTGTTTCTTTTTAACAATACTCACATATATTCTATGTTTATTATCTGATGTGACTTCATATCCAGACTCTGTCGCAAGCCATAGTCAAAGTGGTTATCCCAACAGAAAGGTACATGTTTTTCTTTTTTTCCAAATTCATATGAAATGTAGAGAACATCTCTCTAGTTTGCTTCATTGGATATCTCCATGCTACTGGAGCCTGGTTTGGGTGAGCAACAGTTGAGGCCATGCATGAGACAAACACGCGCGTGTACACACACACACACACACACACACACTAACCCGACACATTCTCTCTCTCTCACGTTTTCACAAACTTTCTGCACCACATTTTCATTAAAACTCCTTCGTTGCTAAAATTAAAACTAGCTAAATATATATTCTTTTGTTATTGTCATTTGCTTTAACAGTGCATCTGTTAAAGTACATCTGTTTTCATACTGTCCTGTTTCTGTATTAATGTTTAATAGGGCTGTCACTATGGATTTTACTCATCATCATTAACATGTATGTAAATAAGTCAATAATAATAATAATCTACACTTTTTTATTATAGATTGAGAAACAGGTTCATGACCAAATATGTGGTCGGTCATGCCGCATGGTTGAGCATTTTCACTTCAAAACTGAGGAGTTCCAGCACATGAGTTCAGATAGACAGGGCCTCACAGGTCAGACTTAAGAAACCAATACCACCAAAGCACCAACGAGAGGCGGAGGTGTGGGTGGAGATAGAGGCAGGGATTAATTGCATATTTATAGATATGTGCGTACTGAATGAAGGCGTGTGGTGATATAGAGTTACAGCTAATGGCTGATGTTTGGGACAGAGCATAGTTCACATTAGGATCCAGCAAAGAAACCAATACAGAGCCAGCATTTTTTCCCTGTGTGGTCGCTCCTTGTTGCGAGTATTTAATCTTTTCTTTTTCTGTGTTGTCTGTATTATTCCTTTGTTCACAATTTTTATTTATCTTACGTACTGATGAATCACGGTGGTAGCAGTCTGCGTCGAAACAATGCGTAGTTACTTTTCTGGAGAGGTGCACCTCAAGATTTGCTGTAGAGTTTGCATCAATGCATTGCCTACGCTGTAGGTTTGGCGCAGAAGCCTTAAGTTTCTGTCCACAAAGATCCAGACATTTTATTAAAACTGTGTGGTAAGTCACTGAAAACAGTTTTTTGGAGATTTTTTTTTTTTAAACTCTGTTGTCTCTGTTTTCATGTGTACATCCAAAACGAAGCTTTTCGAAAATGCTTAAGTGAAACAGAGTGCCTGTTTCTGTTTGAAATTAAGATAGTTCCTTATTCTTTTTATAGTGAATTACATAAATGTAAACATCCAAAAACATGGAAATACAGATTTTTAGTTGGACAGCGACAATATGAATAAATATAAATGATATGTTAGAAATATGTAATGCACTGTTAATATCTACATTCAGCAGTTTCATGACTTGTGTAGTGCACTGCATAGGGAGTATGGAATGATTTGGGATTAAACCACTGTTTCTCTTATGCTTCCTTGTCTTTAAGTGGTACTATTGGTCCATACTAAACTGGAATGATAATGCAGCTGTTTTTATATTGTTGCTGCTCAATCAAAAACATGTATCACCATTTTTGTTAATTCCTAGCTTATTACATCATTGGAACACAGCAACTGCCTTTCACGCGGTGTGAAAATTTCAGGACGAATGATAACTGTTATAGAATTACTTGGAATAAAATCTATTTACTTTAACTTCTATTGGAAGTTAGGAAGGTTCTACCTTCTCTTGTAAAGTTGCTGTTTTCGTCTGACAATGACAATTTGTTTAGGAACATTTCCAAAAACCAATCTAGATGCATGTGGATGTGCCTAAAACACAAGACATTGTGTTTTTTTTATCTTAGGCACTACATTTACTTTAGGAACTGAAAAGAGAGTTGGGCTGGGGGCTTTAAAACTGCTTTAACAAATTAATTATGACAGCCCTACTGTGTGGATAGAGTGCACTGAGAGGCATGTGCTGCACTTTCACTCGTTCTTCCATTGGTAGATTTATTAGGACAAGGCAAGGTTTGAAACGGATCATGCCTCTGGCTATTGCTCACTCCAACTGCCTCAGTAGCATGGCTCAAAACAAAAAAAAACAAAACCAAAAACACCACCCAATCCCCGTAGTCTCAGTGACCTTTGACCTTGGCCTTGGTGAGCAGCACAAGTTGAACTGTCTGCAGCAGCGAGGGACCAGAAAAGCGTCACAGGACGGATTGGGGAAAGTATACAGAATGATTGCCTGACATTGGTATGATCGGCTCCAATACTTTGTGATCTGTGTTACAGTACATTTTAAGACCCCCCTCAAAAAATGGGGGGGGGCTTGTCCAAACAAATACACATTACTGTCCCTAACACCCTTAAGTGGCAGTATAGCAGTAATATATTATAATATGGTTTTTCTTCTCTCTATCTCCCTCTCTCTCAATATCTCTCTCTCTTGTTCTCTCTTACTCCCCATCCACATTTTTCCATTGTCTCAAGCTTAAAGAAATGTCACTAGGCTTTGACTTTTATCAAAAGACTCGAAGACATTTACTACACAATATGCAGAGCAAAGCTATGGCTGTGATTTTTATTACTTTTCAACCCAAGCACTTAAATTTTTTGCTCATTCCTAGACTGCCCGACAGTTTTAAACCTTACCTAAATGGATTAAACTCTTTCCAACCTGCTCCGTAATCTCTCCACAGTAAACATTGACCTGTGATCGTAACTCTTATGTGTGTGCCAGGGGCAGTAAGCTGTTAAGTGCTAGGTTCTTTGAGGTGATGTCGTAGTTCTAGCAGTGCTTGTGGTGTGGCTCCTGGTGATGCCTCTGAATCTGTTTCGCTTTAACTGTGTTTTTCTTGTAGGAATTTGCTCTCTCTCATCCACCGAATGATCGAGTTTGTGGTGCGTGAGGGACCCATGTTTGAGGCCATGATCATGAACAGAGAAATCAACAATCCTTTATATAGGCAAGTCGGGTTCTATGTTGGAGGATGCTGCTCAAATTCCTTTTTTGATGAATGTGTTATTACGGTGGTCACCAAAAACTCCAGGAGCACACCTCTTTCACTCTTACAGTCGTTTAGCCACCGCCCTATATTCCTGTTGATCCAGAGAGATATTACGTATCAGCCGTGGTTATTGAGGGAGGAGACACTGTAGTTCCTACACTCCAACCCCCCCCCCCTCCCTTTGTTTTTTAATTTTTTTTTTCCTTTTATTTTTTTTTACATTTATTTAAATATTTTTTTTCTTTACCGGTCCAGGATCTCAAACCAGCGACCTTTCAGCCCAAAGCCCACTTTATTACCCTTAAGGCCACGGCTGCCCTTAGTACTTTTATGCTATTTATAGCTGTGTGAGGCAATGAAGCTTGATTATTGTTTAGGTTTTAATACATTTAATTGGTTTAATTTTATGTTTTTAAACATATGTCTGTGAATAAATCTAACAATGTTTGTTCATTCAACAGGTTTTTATTTGAAAATCAGAGTCCAGCTCATGTGTATTACCGTTGGAAGTTATATTCCATATTACAGGTGAGTAATCAGCAAAGAACTGAGATGTTTAGATCTATGATTGCAGTGTGTTTTGAAACTGAACATTGGCCTGATATATCCTCCACAGGGAGATTCTCCTACGAAGTGGAAGACGGAGGACTTTAGGTTATTTAAGAATGGCTCTTTTTGGCGGCCTCCTCCTCTGAACCCATACCTTCACGGCACACAGGAGGACGAGGAGTGCGAGGAGGAGGACGAAGAGGAAAGCAACAAGAAAGGATCCCTGAAAGACGAGTGAGTTCTTAAGAAGGATCACCTGAGTTGTCAGTGGGATATTGTCCCTTGAGTTTTAAAAAAGCAGTTTCTATAGAAGAGCTCAGAACGAAATGGGATACTCCAGAGCAGCTGCACATGAGCTTTAAGTCACCATGTCAATGCCAAATGTGGGTCAGATGGGTATAAAACTCCTGAAACCGAACTTGTGAACCTAAGTGAAAGAGCTCCACCAGAACTGATCATCCAATTTATCTACAGTAAAGGTTATGCATCTGATAAATGCCCTTCATTCCTGTAGTAGCTGGGAATAGTAAATTGTGACTTTGTTCTGTGCAGTGAGAGAGACAAACTGGAGGAGATTCTACGAGGTCTGACCCCAAGGAGGAGTGACGTTGCAGAGGCGATGCTCTTCTGCCTCACACACGCTGACGCTGCAGAGGAGATTGTGGAGTGTATTGCAGAGTCTCTGTCCATCCTCAAAACACCGCTCCCAAAAAAGGTCATACCTGTTCAGACCTATGCTTTGCTGCTGCAATGGAGTCATTTCTGTGTTTATAATAATATTGCATAATGGGATTGTTTACCTCAGTCACTTTCATTTTTAAATATTTGTGATTAAACATTGAATTGCCCTGAGCAGGTAAAAAATTTAATAAATATAAAAAAAGGCACGCAATTCATATACAACTCTGACAGCAGTGGCTTTTCTTTTCATAGATTTTTTTACAAGAGGAAAAAACTGGTTTCAGACACATCTAGATGTGTGTGACAAGGCCTGAGTGAAGTATCTGTGACCTGGCCATTTAGACCTCAGTACCTCTATATACGGGGGGCTGTTTCTTACTAGTTGATGCTTTGTTTTTTAGCTTTTGCTGGCAAAAAAAACAGGGCAGTTCCTATCCAACTCTTATGCAAATGGAGTCAATAAAAATGTGAACAAGCACAGTGAAAAGGCAAGAAAACACACTACATTGTCACTGTGTGTTCCTGTAGGGATGATCAAATCTTCAAGCCTGTTGCCTAATTTAAATGATTGCCTCCAATGATGACAGACCTCGTTTTCCCAGTGAGGGAGATGCTGCCCCACACCATCACACAAAATAAGCTGGCATTGGCAGAAAGCATTTAGCAAATCTTTCATGGGTGCAACACATACTCGGCTCTAATGCTCATCCCACAAATGCATGTTCCTTACAAATGTGGCACCATTTTAAAAGGGAAATTAACAGCCTTCCAACAGTATATGATTTATTGCCAAGAACAACTGTAACAACAAAAAAAAATCTACCAAACACTATTTCCTTAATTTTCTCCTTAATTATGTTTATATAAGATAAGATAATCGTTTATTAGTCCCAGAGTGGGGAAATTTAAAATGACTCAGTAATAGAAAGAGGTAACAATAAAGAAATTTGGTAATTTCCATAAACATAAATAGTATAAGAAAATCCGAAGAACTAAGAACTAAATGTACATGAATATTGTCCATGGGATATTGCACATTGGTGGATTAAAAAATAGCAAGTAATGTATGAATATCACAGTATTTTAATGAATATTCAACAATTCCATCAAGTATTTACATCTGTGTAGATGTAAATGGTTTACTAGGAGCAGTTTGAATAAATATTTATATAAAAATAAATATTGTAACTGAACCGAAGTATTACATCAGCTTTTTAGGTTGAGGTTTGAAGGCTTGTAGTAATCCCTGGTAGCAGTGTGCTGTTCTTACTGCTTTGCTGAGGATTTTCTTATGACAGAATTAAATATTTTTCACACTTTTGACTCTTATTCTGAATCTTATTTATGCCCCCCCCCCCAGATTGCCAGGTTATATTTGGTGTCTGACGTCTTGTATAACTCCTCAGCTAAAGTCTCTAATGCATCCTACTACAGAAAATTGTAAGTACACTGCTGTATGTCCATCAGTTCTGAATAAATGTACATGATTTGTATTTATATATAAATTGCCTCTTGTTTATCAACAGCTTTGAAACAAAACTCTGCCAGATTTTCTCCGATCTCAACGCCACCTTCAGGACGATACAGGGCCACTTACAGTCAGAGCATTTTAAGGTAAGTCTGCCGTTGTATGGTATATGGGTCATATCTACCAGAGGGGTTTGTAGAGCACTATTGGGCTGTCGAGCAGTGAAACTGTGTTCTCTGTATTGATCCATTTTCTTATTTATTTATTTACCCGCCCCCAGCAACGTGTAATGTCGTGTTTCCGTGCGTGGGAAGAGTGGGCTGTTTATCCTGATCCCTTCCTCATCAAACTCCAGAACATTTTCCTGGGTCTTGTCAGTCTGGACCCAGATAAAGAACCTGCCCCGGAGCCGGTGCAAGAAGTGAGTCTGGTTTCTAAAGAAATGGTAAAAGCATGGTAATGGCTGTGCAGTTTAATTTAATCAGTGGGATTAAAGTTTTAATGCGCAGAAATGTGTATACACAGACGGTTGAGCAGGTGGAGGACATTGATGGTGCCCCAATTGTTGAGGAAGAGTTGGATGGAGCTCCTCTGGAGGATGTTGATGGGACTCCAATAGATGGAGCCCCTCTGGACGGCGCTCCTCTGGACGATCTGGACGGAGTTCCCATAAAGGGATCAGAGGAGGAACTGGACGGTGTTCCCTGTGAGTTTCACTGCTGTTGCAAATTGTCAGAAATAGGACAACCCTAACCCTAGCAGGTCACAAATGTTTCATTAAGACCCAGAATTGTGTTCCGCTTAGGGGAAACATATTTGAGGGGTTTTCAATGATATTATTACTTATATTTTTTGCTGAAACCATTATAAAAACAGATATTAGGAGTATCGTGACAAACACAACATTGTACTGTGAGCACATCATTTGTAGAATATAGCCTTTACAGTGATTAAACACGGCATTACTTTTAATAATAATAAAAAAAATGACATTTATAAAGCACTTTTCAATAACCCAAAGACAGTGTTACAATAGGAGGACATGGAAAGGACAATTACAGTTGAACAGTAACATAATGAAAAGAACAAATAATAACACAGTACAGAACACAGCAGGAATAAAATCATGGGTTGGCCTAAGATAGGCTTCAGGAACTTCAGAGATTATAGGCAACAGAAAACACGTGTGTTTCTAGGTTGGATTTGAATAGTGATAGAGAGGGGGAATGTTGAATTTCTGGAGGGAGGGACTTCCAAAAGCGTGGAGCAGATCTGGAGAAGGCTTGGTCACTAAGACTGCGCAGGTTGGAAGGGGGAATGTTGAGTAAACCAGGTGAGGAAGATCTGAGAGTGCGCTTAGGTGTGTAAGATTGAAGAATGTCAGGTAAATAAGAAATAGCTAAATTGAGCGCTTTGTATGTGAGCAGGAGGATTTTGAAATGAATAAGATATTTAACTGGGAACCAGTGAAGGTTTTGGAGAACTTGGGTGATGTGGTGGTGGGCCCGGGTGTAGATGAGGAGACAAGCAGCAAAGTTCTCGGCTATCTGTAGTTTATGAAGTAATGAGGAGCTAATGCCAGAAAAAAGTGAGTTGTAGTAACCGAGGCAGCTGGAGATGAATACATGGATGAGACATTCATTAGCGGACTGAGAAAGTGCCGGCCGAATTTTTGTGATATTACGAAGGAAAAATGAGGTTTTAATAACATAACTCACATATCAAAAGTACATGTAGAGTCAAGGATGAGAGTAAGGTTACGAACCACAGGGTAGAGGGACAAAGCAACATAATCAATTGAGTGTGAGAGGTTTTTTTTTTTTTTTTGTGGGTTTGGAGTCAAAGAGCATGATTAGTTTTATTACTGTTTAGCATTAGTGAATTGTATCATCCACTGCCTGATATTTGACAGACAGAGTTCAGAATTGGAGAGTGGTGGGCTACTGATGGAATTGGTCCGGAGGTAAATCTGTGTGTCGTCAGCATAACAGTGAAAATCAAGATTAAAGTTACAAGTAATCTGGCAGAGGGGTAGTATGTAAACAATGAATAATAAGGGGCCAAGCACAGAGCCTTTGCGGGACCCCTTTTGTGATGGTGGAAATGGTGGAATTATGGCCAGAAAGTGTGACAAATTGTTTCCTAACTGTTAAGTAAGACAGAAACCAGTCAAGGGAAACACCAGTGACACCAAGCTCATGCAATCTTGAAAGGAGAATGGAATGACTTCGAAGGCAGTGCTTAAATCTAGTAGGACAAGAATTCTTAAGGCACCATTGTTGGCTGTTACCAGAAGGTCATTAATAACTTTAACCAATGCAGTTTCAGTACTGTGTTGTGGGTGAAAACCGGACTGAAATGAATCAAGTAGATTATTAGACTCAAGGTATGCTGTTAGCTGGGTGGGTACAACACGCTCAAGGATTTTAGAAAAGAACGAGAGTTTTGAAATTGGACGATAGTTATTTAGATTGCTTGGTTGAGGCCAGGTTTTTTAAGGATAGGAGTGACTGCAACTATTTTATAGGATGAAGGAACATGACCACATATAAATGTCTGGTTAATGATAGAAGTGAGATGAGGGACCAAAGCAGATATACAAGCTTTAGTTAGTGGTGTGGGGATGGAATGAAGAGAGCAGGTAGTAGATTTTAAATGAGTAATAATGTCACTGATGAGAGAGGGAGTAACAGGGTTGAAATCAGAAAAGTACAGGAAGTATGCAGAACAGTCGGTAGATTGTGAGGGTGGAAAGGTGGATTGTGATGGGATGATCATAGAGTTATTAATTTTGGAAATTTTATAATCAAATATTTGTAAGATGTTTCTTTTGCTGTTCAAATGTGGAGTAGAAGACTTACTGTAATTTTCCCAAGTTATTCAAACCTTTGCTAATTTATCTTTCTTTTGTTTCTATTAATCAAGTCTCCATTTTAAACATGTACAGGGTTTTACAGTGAGAGTAACTCTTGATAAGCAATGAGTTCATCATTAATTCCTGCTCTAACTCTGATTTCAGTAGACGGAACCAAACCAGCTTTTAAGATGGCTCCTTCCAAGTGGGAGGAAGTGGACGGATCTGCTCTAGAGGGTCAAGGTCTGTTTGCTTGTGACATTTCACTAATTGTGTTGTGAGTTTTCCTTAGATTTCATGGCTGTAATTTGTCTTTAAATTTAATCTCATTCTCCAGCTGTAACCACATCGAAATGGGAGGTCTTTGAAGAGTCTGAAAAGAATGATGAGATGTAAGAACCCTTCACTGGGGAAAATTATTTTTGTTGCATTTTATTTTGCAGTTGAAATTAAGCTCCAGGGCTTTCATCTTCTTGACAACATCAACATTCATTTTTTTCCTGTCTTTAAACTGGAGGGTCTGAATGTTGCATCAAATTATGGGCTTTGTTTCCTAGCTAGTAACTGGAGACAAGTAAATTGGGTTAACATTAATGATGATAATGTCATATATACTTAAAATAGAAACTCTTAAAATTTATAATTGCACTTGTTTAAAGTGAGATTTCAAGTTTTAAAGGAATAAAATGTAAGAATTTGTTTTTTTTTTGTCTCCTGAGCACCCCTACCTGCTGCTGAGTGTAATTTGCGTTTATAGTAGTGTCGTGAAAGCAAGTCTTGCCCACATCTCTCTCTCTCTCTCTCTCTCCCTCGCTCGCTCTCTCCTTCTCTCACTCACTCACTCATCGAGTGATGTTTACAAAACTAGTGAATGGCTCTGGGGTTCCAGCTCATTTTGAGCTGGGGGAATATGTGTTAATGAATATAATAATGTTGACTATATGATAAATCCCATATATCTCTCATAATACACACAGTTTTAACAACCATAAAGTGTAACTTTGGTGGTACACTAGCTGTTATAACCAGAACAACTGACAGTAAAGCACTTATTACCAGAATCTATGTCCATTGCTAAAAACTGAGCCAATCTGGCTAAAGTTAGCAGGCACTACCACTCGCCCTCATTCATCAGTAACTGTCAAAACCGGATTATAACACTGTCCTCAACAAAGCCTGGGTTCCACCGAATCAAAGTGTCACTTCATTTGTTTAATTCACATAGCATAGCAACCAAATAGCACTTATTACCAAAGTCCATGTCTAATGCGAAAAAATGAGCTAATCCAGCTAAAGTTTAGTAACTCTCAAAAACTGATTAGAACACTTCTGTCAACAAAGCTATTACTAACTGACAACTACTTGACATCAGTCCAGTATTAACTCTTGTATGGCTGCTCATTTTATGTCTCTCTCTCTCTCCCCTCCTTGCTCTCTCTACCATATAATATTCGTACCGGGAATATGAAGCTAGATTCTCCTTGTAGCCAGGCAATGAACAAGATGTGCGTCATTAAGCATTACCCATTACTCGTGAGAGTCCTCTGCCCCGTGATTCAGAAGTTGCTTAGTGCAGTAAACCAACAGAGCACCCAGTGTACTATGCTCTACTCTCCCTATAACAGCTCTGGGGAACATTACAATAATTTAAAAACTGTAATTTTAAGGTCAAAATTCTACATAGTGTTCCTTTAAAAAGAAAAGTTATGATTTATTTTTCTTATTTAATAGGTTACGATTTTGAAGTTGCATTAAGTGGTAGTTTAGACTGTGTTAATTTATTTATTTATTAACTGCCCTTAGCTAAATGAATAAAACATTTGGTTGTTTTCACTGTTTTTAATTTAATTAACTAAACTACTAATTTGTACTTTGTGCTGCAGGAAAACACAAGAAAGTGACGTCAAAGACAGTCTTAAGAGTTCATACTCAGAAGAGATTTTGTCTCACACCCAACCTGTTAAGGAAGAATATCAGGACTCAAAGTCAGCCAAACTCTCAGAGATGAGTGAAGAGAGACGTGCTAAGCTGCGGGAAATAGAGGTGTGCTGAACTCCACTCTGGGAACTCCACTATATTTGTGTCTCGTAAAGAGGAAATTGTACAAGTGGTGTTCAATAAGTTCTCGGTATACATATGAAGTATAAAAATAAATTAAATTTATAATATTTTCATTTTCTATGTAATCAAACTTCTATAAATGTGTTTGATCTAGCAATTCTTCTTTACTGGAAAATTTATATTTTTAGAGATTTTTAGATATGTTTCTTCAGAGTCTGGGGCCTAATTTATTTAACACCCTTCATTATAGCTTTTTATTAAATTAACAGTGAGAGGAAAAAAATTATTTACCATATATATATTTTAGAATTATTGTTTGATTTATTTCATTCAAGCCAGATCTATGCTGCTACACAAATTCTACATTAATGCTACATTCATTGTACCAAACGTAGTTGGTAAGACTGGCTCTGTGAACCTGGCTGTTGAGCTGAGCTGGTTAAATTCACCTGATGCTGCCGTTAATGAAAGGCAGTTTGAATTGAACGGAATAAGTGTTGTATACAAATCTTAAAATGTAGAGTATACGGCCTGTGTTCCAGCAGTAGCAGCTGTACAGACAAAATTTGAATTTACACATAAACTATGCTCTCAACTTGTTTTTAAATACTAAGAACTAAGGATGTCACCAGGCTCATACCTGTCAGTTTCATGTAGAAAACAGTTGGAACAGATAGGTTACAAGTGCATCTCTATTCAGTTTATGTTCTTTACATACTGTCCCTGTTTGTTGCAGCTCAAAGTGATGAAGTTCCAGGATGAACTTGAGTCAGGGAAACGGCCGAAGAAATCGGGACAAAGTATTCAGGAACAAGTGGAGCTCTACAGGGACAAGTTACTACAGCGGGTGGGGGAGTGCTCCAGAGATATTCTATTCTCCAGTGTCCCAGTCTCCTTCAGCTGGTTTTATAATGTGGTACAGTACTGAAGTTGTTCTTTAACTTTTCCAGGAAAAGGAGAAAGAGGTGGAAAAAGATAAGGAAAAAGAGAAAGAGAAGAAAGACAAAGACAAATCTGATGTCACGCACAAAGAGAAGGAGAAAGAGGATTCTTCATCTAACAGAAAAGAAAAGTAAGTCAGACTTTAGAAACAGGGCAGGGATGCAGTTTACCTGAAACATGGACAGTGATTGAGTTAAGGGAATGTGTATGATTGAAGGTTATATAAACAAAAGTTGTAATTAGGGATGGGTGTTATCTTCATTTTTCATGCCATCTCAAAATGTTGATTGTGGACTACTGTGCCTTGCACACAGCGGTTGCTGGAGAAGTTAAATGATAATATAAGGTTGGCTAAGCTGAAAGTTAAACCAAGCAAGTCTAGAAGTCTTGATTGTCAAGGAAAAGTTGTGCAAGAATTTTTTTTTTGATGGAGGGAGAAATGATCCCTACAGTGCTGGAGAGAGCAGTGAAGAGTTTAGGTAGATGGTATAGTGCAGCACTAAACGATACACAACATGTTGTGGGACTAAAAGCTGAACTGATGAAGGCTGTTAATATCATTGATAGATCCTGTTTGCCAGGGAAGTTGAAACTGTGGTGTGCGGTTTGACTTACTGCTTTGTATTCAGTGGCCATTGAAAGTTTATGATGTTTCAATCACAGAAGTAGAGAGTATGGAAAGGGTTACGAACAAGGCCATAAGGAAGTGGCTAGGGGTGCTGCAGTGTTTAAGTAGCATGGCATGATATGGGAGAGGGTTACTGGAGTTACTATTCTCAAGTTTAGTTGAGGAATTTAAATGTGCAAAGGTGAGTTGTGAGATGGTTTTGTCAGGATCGAAAGATGCAGAGGTAAAAGCGCCAATCACAGAAACAGGAAAGGAGTTGAATTCGAAAGTGGCTGTGCAGGTAGCCAGGAGCTCATTAGAACTAAGAGATGTGATTGGCCAAGTACAATGCGGAAGAGCAGGCCTTGGGTCACATGATTTGTGGAAAGCTTTTAGTAAGGCCACATCACCAGAGAGAAGGCAAATGATGTTTTAGTCGCGAACAGGAAGAGGAGGCATGGTGTGCAACAGCAGCGTCACAGGCAAAACAAGACCAGTGGCTTCGATGGCAGAATCTATAGAAACGGAAGATTTCGTAGCAAGGGTTGTGGGTGATGGAGGCAAGTCGTATTAAGTTTTTGCTGGGAGCAACTTATGATTTCCTTCCAACACTGCAATAACTTGGACAGTGGGTAGGTGGATAATGTACATGGGTTGGCATGCTAAAGCGTGCTATCAGCTTGTAAAGTTAGTATGTCACAGGGTCGGAATATATGGAGTCATAATCAGGTGCTAAGGGTTTCAGCATGTTTGCTGGACAACAAATGGCTAGAGGTTAATGCATTGACAAGTGGCAGTAGTGATAAAATAGTTAGCTTTGTGTGCATGCAGGAATGAAAAAAGCTGCAGGTCCCAGAGTGCATTGTGTTAACTACACTGAGGCCAGAGTTTAACGGTTCTACTTGATAATGCAGTAGATTAAGCATTTGAAAGGATGAAGCTGGAGTATGCAAACTTGGTGGCTGCGGTGAGGGAATGCGGGTGGCAGAGCGGAGAGCACAGATTACTTGGGAAATGCACTGTAGATATTCTATTGGGATTGTTGGTGATGTAGCATGTAAAGTTCACATAACTGGTGGCACTGAGCATGCATTAACAGTGCCAGTGGGGCTAGGTACAGCCTTAGTCACCAGGGAGGCCAGTGAGGCTTTACGGTTGTTGATGGTAAAGGGTAAGGTAGGACTGTAAAGCTGGCTTGGAGGGGTGTGGGTCTGGGACGCCAGACTTCACAGTTGAGCCTTCTGGATGTGTTCTGGGCTTAATTTAGCGAAACACCAATGAGAGGAGGTGCCTGCCTGATGACCCCTGTGAAAAGCTAGTGATACAGTGGTTGGTTTGGGTACTCATGAGCTGGGCTAAATGAGTAATCGTAGTTAAGATAGCTTGTCGCTGATCGGATCATAAACAGCCACAGTAACCTTAGTGTTGAGGTGTAGGATTCAACAGGAATTTTGGCGGCTGCAAAGTGTGGCGTGCCTTATGTGAAGCTCTAATGGATTGGCATAGCATATTTTACATCTTAAGTTGTATGATTATAATTACTGTACCAGCAAGAGATATGAAGTATGTATATGTTTGGGGTTTATTTCTGTAACGCACATGTTTTCTTTTCTATAGTTTTTGTGTCTGTGTGGTATAACCAAGCTGTATGGTGTGTTTGTTTTGTCAGAAAACGCAGACACAGTCCATCCCCGAGTCCGACTCGCAGCAGCTCCAGCCGTCGTGGACGCTCTCCCTCTCCACGCTCTGAACGATCAGAACGCTCTGAAAGATCGGAGCGATCAGAACGATCTGAGAGATCATACACCAAGGACAGCACACGTTCCTCTTATAAAGATTCGCCACGGGACAGCAGCCGCAAATCCTCCAAAAGGTGTCTCTCATAACCACTGCTGCACTGTATTCAAACTGTCAACCTCTTGCACATTAATTCTACTTCTTTACATGCTTTGTTAATTTCTGTCTTCTCCTTTAGACTTTTCCCTGATCACTTTTCTTTAACCTCTATTAGGCCCTTATTCCCTCTTTTCAGTCCTTTATCCTCCTTCGTTCCACTTATCTATTCTTCTTTAGACATTGTCAACTTTACTCTTTCCTCTCAGACTTTTTCCCCTACTTTCCTTTCTGTATCCTTATTATATTTTTAACTGCTTAGTGATCGACCGATATGGGTTTTTTGATTGCCGATGCCAATTTTTAGACAGCAGTGATGGCCGATATGTACAGCCAATATTCCAATTCCTCAGGCAGTGAATAAACTAGAGGCATTATGATGATTTATTTTTACAGAAATCCCTTCAAATCTGTAAAAGAAACCATTTAGAGGTCCTGAAAAATATATGAAGTGGTCAAAAGCTTATGAAAAACACAAAAAAATGTAGGTACTTGTTTTTGAAAAAAAAATGTTAGTGACTATAAAATGAAGAGTTCGAGTCCCATTACTTTTTTCTTTTTTAAATTGTCTCCAGGGGTCTGGAGGTAAAATTTGGAGTTGATGCCTCCTACTGATTTGAAGTTATTCAAGCTAGAGCAGTATCTCTTTAGACCCCAAGCATTCCATAAGGAAAATGATTACTTTTACTGCAAAAATACAGTGTATATATCTTGTCTAGACATAATGTCAACATCTTAGTGTTTTTCTTTACTTTCTATGACAAACTCGTCTCCTGTCCTTCACCAAGTGGCAATTTCCCCCTCATCAAACAGTAAAAACCCATAGTTATGGTGTGTTTTATTCTGATGTACTGAGTTTATTTCTGATATTTACACTGGTTTCTTACCGAGTAAAGTGTTCCTTTAAATGACTGACATGTTCAAAGGTGAGAGCTGCACTCTGATTGGCTGTAGAGCAAGGCCACGTCCCCCACACCCCTGCTGCATTTAAATGTCCTCAGTGGGGGAAATGTAACTAGTAAAATACATCTAAGCTTTGAAACTTGATTATTGTTTGTGAAGCTTGTGGCTGTCAAACAGAACCGTTTGAGTGTCTCTTGCAGTGTCTGGGTCTGTTAGGCGCTGAAAACATATGCATTCTGCTGCGTGTTTGTCCCGCCTCCTTGGGTGCGCAACGCCATAACTCTGCCCTTGATTGGTCTACAGACTTGATTGACATGTCATTGGAAAGCTGAGAGTCTATGCTACGTGGTAGCCACAGGGATCATATTTAAATTATTTTTTGAAAATGTGTACTGTTTTTTCGGGATGTTTTTTTCGGCCAGTGCTCTTGACACAAACATGAGGAATACTCACGAACGGTTTGACGGAGACACTCAGATTTCGATTTGTTTTGAAGGGGACTATCTAAGGTAAGCGCTGCTGTGCGAACTTTGTGTGTGTCTCCAGGCTTCGAGAAGCAGTGGTTTTGCCATTGATGAGGAAGAAACGTTAGGTTATGCATATAACCACTGTTCCCTGAAGAAGAGGAACGAGGTACAACACAAGCTGTATGGGATATTATGCCTCTTCCATATCTGGCTGAAGACACCTCTAATCACGCCTGTAAGGCAGATGACGCATAGTGACGAGGGTAGGTGGGCCCGCCCCTCACCTATAACCTCTGGACACTAGCGTCTCTCTTCAGTTCAAGATGCTGATCTTCACCGAGCTAATAGTGAAACAGGGCAGCCCGTGTTGTACCTCGTTCCTCTTCTTCAGGGAACAGTGGTTATATGCATAACCTAACGTTCCCTATCAGTCGATTCACTCGGTACAACACAAGCTGTATGGGATCTAAATTCACGCCCCGAGAAACAGACACCGAACCAAGAAAGCAGCCTAGTGCATGTTAGACCCTATAGAAAGGACAGCATGAGCTACCGAAAGGGCCAGCACATCCAGGCGATAAAAACGAACAAATGTATGAGGTGATGCCCAGCTAGCAGCGGCACAGATGTCTCCAACTGGGACACCCTTAAAAAGATCCCAGGATGTAGCTATTCCTCTTGTGGAATGAGCCCTCACCCCCTCTGGTAAATCCATACCTTTGCTGCTGTAAGCTATAGAAATAGCTTCTAAAACCCAGTGAGAGAGAAGTTGTTTAGACAAAGCCCTGCCACGAACTGGGTTAGCAAAACAGACGAAAAGCTGGTCACACCTACGGAAATCCAGAGTACGATTAATGTATGTGCGCAGTGCCCGCACGGGGCAGAGCATGTGTAGTCTTTGCTGCACCTCAGATGTAAATGGAGAAGGAGAGAAAGAATTTAACTCAAAAGCCAGTGAGCTGTAAGACATAGGCAACACCTTTGGCACATATGTTGCATTAGGACACAGAGTCACCTTAGTGTCCCCTGGTGCAAACTGGGTACAAGAAGGGTGCACTGACAGTTTTGCAGATGCTAAAGCTAGGAGTAGAGCAGTCTTATATGAAACGAACTTGATGTCCACAGACTCCAGTGGCTCAAAGGGAGTGCACCAAGTACCATACACAGGTCCCAGGGAGGAACAGTATGTCTAGATACAGGCTTTAGGCGCCTCACCCCCTTCATGAAACGTATGGTTAGGGGGTGTGCTCCTGGTGACAACCCACCAAAGCCCTCATGACAGGCTGATATAGCTGCCAGATAGACTTTTATTGTTGAAAAAGAGAGCCCTCGTTCAAATAACTCCTGAAGGAAAGTTAAAATATCAACAATGGAACATTGGAAAGGGACCAATTCCCTCTCCAAGCAACTGATGTGGTGTGAGCGTTGAGCCAGAGACCACGCCCCCTTCACCGCAACCTGGTCGCACACTGCCCCCCAACCCGTTAGGGACGCGTCCGTCGACACCACTTTGCGAAACAGAACTCTGCCTATCGGCGAGCCCTGACACAATAGGCGGGACTCCCTCCAAGGGGACAACGCTGTCATGCATGCTCTTGTCACAACTATCCTTTTCCCTAATTGATGTGAGGCAATCAAGCGATGGAATAAGAGCCAGCGCTGAAATGCCCTCATTAGAAGTAAACCTAGCGGAACTACCGCTATTGCAGAAGCCATCTGGCCCAACAGCTGGAGAAACTGGCGAACGCACAGTTTGCGTCCCAGCTGAAACTGAGCGAGGCCGTCGCGAAAGCGCACATATTCTGCGCTCTGACAGACATGCTCGGCCGGAGAAAAGAAAGTTTCTGACTGGGGATTAGAGAGCGCTTCTTTAAATTGACCGATAAGCCCAGCCGCTTCAAATGAGAAAGCACAGCGTTTGTATCTGTCCGAGCTTTCACAATATGTGAGCACGCGCACTCCTCGCCCCCACAGCGGGGCGAGAGCTGCTTCCATACACTTCGTAAAAGTGCGAGGAGCTACAGAAAGCCCGAACGGGAGAACGAGCCACTCGTACGCCACTCCCTCGAATGCAAACCTCAGATACTTTCTGTGATCTGGATGGATTGCTTTATGAAAATATGCGTCTGTGAGATCTATGGACATGAACCAGTCCCCCGGGCCAATCGAGCCCGTGGGGAAATGAGGCCCTCCTGTGGCTGAGCTGGGGAGCGTACAGAATGCTTCCTCAGGCTCACTAACGCCAGATCGTTTATTGTTTTGCTTGAAACAGACACCTTTATTTCCTGATGTACAAAATGAGACTTTATTAAGGCACATCGAGGAACATAATGCTCTTTTATTGCACCCAAACTGGGGGCTTGTAAACACTGTGGGGAAACCCACCCACCCCTGAGAACTGAGAAAGAATTGAGGGGATGTTTGTGCACACATGTCTGGGCAGAACAGGTGCATTGTGAACAATACTGGGGTAGAACGTGTCCTTTTTGGACTGGGCCCCGGTACGGGAGAAGGGTGGCGCCTCTTGAGGGGCCTGAGGGGAGAGGCTGCGGTGTCTCCGAGCCTCGGAGACCTCTCCCACACTGAACTGAAGGTTAGGATGAATTAGGCTTCTTCCTCCTCACCGCTGAATCCTTCAGAGGTCCAGGTGGAGGACCCCTGCTCCAGGCGGAGTGCCGCGGGGCCTGTTTTTGTGGTTGCTGCTTAGGAGGGGGGTTCCCCGGAAGAACTGCCGGTGCAGACCTCTTTACAGCGAGAAATGGAGTGGCAGGCTTACGAGCGACCCACGCTGGCTTCTGCTTAGCCTCCCTTCTTGGCAGAATAGAGCGCAGTGCCTCTGTCTGCTTTTTCCTGATCTCAAATTTAGCCTGAATGGCTTCGAGAGAGTGACCAAACAAACCTGCAGATAAAACGGGTTCGTCCAAATAGGACACTCGGTCTATTTCCGACATATCGGACATAGTCAGCCACAAGTGGCGCTGAGCCACCACCGTTGACGCCATTCCTCTGCCCAGCGACAGTGCAGCACAGCGGGACATGCGCAGGATGTAATCCGAGGCAATTCTGACCTCGTTAAGCAAGGCGGTTAACGGGCTCTTCGCCGGCAGTTGCTCTCCGAGCTCGGCCAGACACATCGCCTGATATGTTTGGAGAAGAGTGACCGAATTCATAGCCCTAGCTGTGCCTGCCTGAGCGCGGTAAACTTTATCCAGCTGCGAGGAGGAAAAACGGCAGGGCTTAGAGGGAAGCACGGCTGGTCCTGCTACCCCTAGGTTGTGTGATGGGGCGAGATAAGCTGCTAATGACGGCTCCATGGGAGGGGGGTTCAGCAGACCTGTCTCCTCCGCCCCCTCTATGTCGAGAAATGGCGCGAAACCCGGAACCGCCGTACGGGTCGACAGTGGTTTAGCCCATGAGGACTTTAGCTCGGCGATGAAGTCCGGAAACAGCGGGAGACGGTGTTTCACCGCTGTCGGGACCGGGGGAAGGAAAAACCCAGAGAATCTCGTAGCCGCTTTGGTTGTGTGAGGAGCGGGCCACTGGACGTCCAGTTTCTGAGCAGCACGGCGATAAAGGGAGATAAAGGACGTGTCTGCCTCATCCTGTTTCCCCCCTGAAGCCGCTGCAACGAGAGGAGCCGGAAGGTCCTCCTGCTCGTCCTCGGAGAGACCGTGCTCATCTAACCCGAGATCGAAAGGGTCGTCGTCCTCTAGTTCAGCTGCGGGCTCGGGGATCCGGGGCTTCATTAGGAGAGCAGGTGACTGCGAACCCATTTCACACACGTCCCCCAGACTCTCCATGTGCTCAGCCCAATTAATACACGGCTCACCCACTGATTCAGCCTCTTCAGCATCCGAGTGAGAAGGCTCAACTTGTTCGGAAAACAGGGGATCCTCACAGTCCAACGCTGCTTGTCCGAGAATTTTTTCAACAAACGACACCCTGCGCTCCAGGGTAGAACGTCTGAGCCGGTGACAGAACTCGCACGCCTCAGGCTGCAGTAAGGCCCTCCTAGCATGAACGATTCCCAGGCAAACTGGGCACGCATCATGTAGGTCCTTCTCATGAATAGCGAACCCACACCCTTGAGGACAAGGGCGGGGGACTTTCCTGCCATGGTGGGTAGCTGCTTGCGAGCTCATTTAGATAGCCGTTAGCAAAACTAAACGGGCTAGCACCGAGACTAGGCAAAGCGAGCTCAAGAGAAGAATGCAAAAGACGTTCCAAAACAGCGCTCCGCGGAAAGACGACTCACCAACGTGAGGTTGTTGCCGTTCTTTCCTATTGGAACAGTAAGCTATTTGTAGTGTCTTTGCTAAGGAAAAGAGCTAACTAGCTAGCTAGATTAGCAGAGAAGTGTAAGGTGTTCTTAGCGAGGTGAAGAGCATAAGAACTGAAGAGAGACGCTAGTGTCCAGAGGTTATAGGTGAGGGGCGGGCCCACCTACCCTCGTCACTATGCGTCATCTGCCTTACAGGCGTGATTAGAGGTGTCTTCAGCCAGATATGGAAGAGGCATAATATCCCATACAGCTTGTGTTGTACCGAGTGAATCGACTGATAGGGAACCTGAAGTTTGGAATATCTTATTTTTTTGGCTTTAATTCCTTAGTCCTACATTTTAGCGTATATCCTCGTAATTCTGAGAGTCTGACCGTTCAATTGGTGTATGATATGTACACAGACTCAAATATGGTGCCGTAAAAAATCTGAAAATCTGTACTGTCACTAATATTTTTTCATAATTTCCAATAACAGCAAAAATACTTATTTATCAAGTGAGATTATATATAAAATGATTAAATCAATGAAAATCAGTGACTTTAAGCTTTAATTTGGTACATTAACCGTCGACTTTGGACCTGTAGTATTTGAGATATACGGATGATAAACAATGAGTGATTTTTTTTTTATACGCGCCACCGACCAATTAGCAAAACAAATAGTGAGAGCTGAAGAAGAGAAAATAATTCATATTGTTTTCTCTGATGAGACGGCATGCAGGTTGGACAGGTTGGAGGCTTGTACCCCTGTACTTGTGCTCAATGATGTCTGCCTGAAAGATGCAAAATGGACGCAAGGGGCGCTCTAACAGCCAGAATGACGGAGCTGCCCACAGCATTGCCTGTGTGCGTTGTGTAAATATTGGCCTCTTGCGCTAATATATCGGCCGATGCCGATTTATATAAAAAATTACAAAAATCGGCCGATATATCGGTCCATCACTAGCTTCACTCCTTGTCTGTGTTTCAATGTTTTTCATTTACATTTATGGAATTTAGCAGATACTCGTTTCCAGAGCAACTTTGGAAGCAATAGGATTGGAGTCCAAATACTAATGAACTAAGACCTGATAGATACAGGAAAACAAAACAATATAAACAGAAATATAAATGCATTATGAAGCCACAATCAGCAGAGACCTGGTAAAAAACATTAAGAAAATACTACCTGTTTTGATGCATTGGGAAAAAGAATTCAAGAAATAATATATTCTCTTCTTCTTTTTCCTTTAAACTCTTACCTAATTCTTACTGTACGTGTTTTACACGTATTGCTTTTCTACAATTTACCCTTCCTCCCTCTTCCTGCCATGTTTTTTTTTTTTTTTTTAATCCTTCACCAGGCACTACACCCTTACCTGCTTCACTCCAATCTGACGTCCTCTGTCAGACTCTACCTGTTTAATTTATTACCAAATATTCCTTAAACTCTTAACCTCCTCAAGGTTGGTGTTCCAGTATTGAGTAAGATATGCCATACTACATCTGATGTCTGATTCTGAAATGGTGACATTGCCTGCATGACTTTGGATGTTAAAATTTGTTTTATTTCTGATCCAATTTCTGTCTCTATCTCTCTACCTGCAGGTCACCTTCCCCTCCTATAACACCCAAACGTTCCCGCAGATCCAGATCACGAACACCCAAAAAATCCTCCAAGAAATCCAGGTCCCGCTCCCGATCGCCACACCGTTCTCACAAGAAATCCAAAAAGAACAAGCACTGAAATCCAGCAACAACCAGAAAACTGGATTTTTTTTTTGTGCCTAAATTTTGTCCTGTAAATCAGTTTGGGAAGCTTCCCGCATTCAGAGACAGTGTTTGTCTCTGTCTCGTCCACGTCCACTCTCATCTGCACGAGTACAGTGTCCTGAACGGTCTACACAGGGGTCTTTTTTTAATCAACAATAAGGGGCTTCCTCAAACATCTTAATTTCTCACAAAGGAACAGAAAACAGAGTGACATCTCAGAACTGCGGTATTATTTTGAGTCATGGTTTTTAGATCCCTGGAAAATGATTTAAATTAAAATAGTGTATGTTTCTGTTGTATAGCTGTTTGATTTTCAATAAAGATACAACTTATTTGATGTCTCTGAAGTGCATTTTTTATGCCAAAAATTATGCTGATGTTTGGACTTGTGTCCTGGGTTTTGGTATAAAGTCTGCTTATAGGAAGACTTTGGTTCCAGAATGCAAATCAGTTCTGTTTGGATCGAACATTGCTACACAAGACATTTCAGATTACAGGACACAAGGTCTAGTGGCCAGTGTTACTAAAATTGGGGAAAGTTGAGTTAGTGAATATTAAAAATTAATGCTGTGTTTTAAATTAAGCAAATGTTTAATCAGTTTTTTTTCACCCAATTCCAAAATTTTATTTTATTTCTGGAAAGACTCCAGCAGTGGGAATTGTGTGACACTGCCTTAGTGTCTCTGTGGCTTTGAGAATGATCTGCCACTATAATAATATTTAGCATGGGTTTTGTGGACTGAGGATGGTTACTGTTTGGCTGACCCAAGCATTTAGCAGTAGAGGCATTTAGCATGCCCCCCCCCCCCCCCCCCCAAATATAGATTAGTTGTTTTGTCTAATGAGAGCCTTAATTATAACAATATTGAGGTGTGGATGTTGTAAATGGCAAAAAATTACATTAGCAACATACACTTGCAAGGGGAAACATTACATACAACTGTAATGGCATTAATAAAAATGATGTGCAAGGCTGTGTAAACTCTACAGAATTCAATATAATGTTTAAATATAGCTATAATATAAATACAATCTTGATAAAATATTTATAATCATAATAAGGACATATATTTACGAAGGTATTTGTTACATTTAGTTTTATTTCTGGCTTTTTCCAAAAGACCATATAATACACTTTTCCGTTGTAAACAACACTTTACTCAATTATATGAACAAAATAAAATGCAGGAAAATAAATATTTGTTTACAGAGCTAGCAAGCGGGGCTACTGTTTACAAACTGAACTCACGGAGCAGGAACGCTCGCGAGACCTTGGTCACGAACAGGAAAAGAGAAGCGGTGTTCTCAGCAGCTTTTTGTCGTTTGTTTATTTGGCTTTTTTGTTGTTCATTTGCGGCCGAGGCGGAGATGAAGCTCGGCGGGGTTTGGCTGGCGTGGCTAGGGGCTTTGTCTCTGTGTTCCTGCTCCGCTTCTTCCGATATTTTTGAAGGAGTTTTGGGAAGCGCGGCCTCTTGTCATCAAACCTGCAGACTGACTTACAGCCTACACACTTACCCCCGGGTAAGCCCCCACAAACACAGCTTAAAAACACCAATACCTGGCTTTATTTATCACTGGGAGACTGCTGGCATGTAGAAAAGGTGGAGTTTCTTTAGAGTCACTGAACCTGTTATGTGTAGCTTAATTATTTGGATTTTCATAGCTTTTTAATCTGAATTCGACATTCCACCTTAAATGGTGCACAATACCAGGATTTAGTTGCCCTGTGTCGCTGGTTTCCCTTTGGGTACCCTCAAAGTCATATTATATGCTACTTAAATGTTGCACCCTAAATGAACCTTAACTGCCCCGTGTCACTAGCTAGATAGCTGCTTTTTATGTAGCTTCATGTTCATATTTTCCATTCCATCTTAAGTAAGTTACCTTAAGGAAAATTAGAATAAGCCTCATATTCCACCCTCCCTTTCTCTGAGGTGTGTGTTCGATATAAGCATATCCGTATTCCAGAGGATTAAAATTCCTGGTTGCTGTATGTCGGACAGTGCAGAGTAAAGTATTTATACTGGTTATTAATCCTGTGGGACGATTAGTTTAATTTGAGGGAATGGGATATTTTTTCCCCGTCCAATCTATAGAAAAAGAGGGAGTAAAATACCCTGTCAGGATCAGTTTAAAAGCTGAGGATATTAAAGGTGCTGTTAGTTATGTTTACCACCATAACACGTTCACTCACTCATTGTCATACTCATCCAAGCATAAATACTCAGTCACATACATACACACTCATATATATATATATATATATATATACTCATTCACCCCCAGGTACATTCTCAGATATATAATAAATACATATACACTGCCTCATAAATACACACATAAATGCTCACACATACATTCTCATACATAAACATTCATTCACTCAGAGACAATCTCGGATACATAAATAATCACATACATATTCACTCCCTCACTCATACATACAAATGATTGTACACATACTCATACATAAATACTCATGCATTCAGGTACATTCTCAGAAATATAAACATATACATATTCACTCCCTGACTAATGCATATACATACATGCTCATGCTTACATGCGTTCATTCATACATACTTAAACATAAACAGTCACTCATTCACTCAGGTACATGCATACTCATACATACATACATACTTACTGATACATAAAAACTCATATATTCACTCAGTCATTCATGCTTACGTGCATTAATTGCTACATACCTACCTGATGCATAAATACTCGCATACCAACATATTCACTCGCTCACGCCATACATACTGAGGTATATATTAACATACCATCACTGTCCAGTGAAAAACCAGTATCTCCGTGTTTGTGGATGTTTTTTTTACTTCATCATTTGAACACAGCAGCTGTCCTTCATACTTTGTATAAATTTCATTAGGAATGGACTAATAGACGCGCTCCAGAATCGCTTAGAATAATTTTTTTCTTACATTCACTTCCATTGAAAGTTAAGAACGTTTTTCTCTTCTCCTGTAAAGTTACTATTTTTGGAGATGCATGTTTTTAATTTTACCTTCAAGTGCAATTTGGTACAGCACCACTAGGTGTCAGCTTTTTAATAACAAGGAGGCCCGCTCTGTGGAGCATAAACTGATTCTTCATCTCATAACATTTGCAGTTGTAGAAAACAATTGTAAAACTAATGTATAATCTCTTTAGTGTGTATTCCTTGCTTCTCTGTGGTGGTGAAATGACTGCCAGAAATGAGTTTTTAAACAGTGTGTGTTGTTGTTGTCGATGTAATGGGGTCACGTGTGTGTGTTGCAGGAGGAGGAGCTGTACGCCTGTCAGAGAGGCTGCCGACTATTCTCCATCTGCCAGTTCGTCAGCGAGAGCGAAAATCTCAACCAAACCAAAACCGAGTGTGATTCTGGTACGAGGCACAGATACATGTTGCGTCCTAAACTCTGTGGAAACTTTTACTAATGTTTTCTGCTGCTGTAAGGTGACATAGACTTCACACAATTTGTAGATTCTCTGTTGAAAAGCATGAAATTGGATGCTCTGGAGCAGCTGCACAAGAGCCACATGTGCCTAAAAACACAATGACCAACAGTGTTTCCTCTAGGATCTTTTTCAGCAGCAGCTGCTCCACAATTTTTATCTACCTTTCTCCCTTCTCTCGTGACACCATTTCAAATTGAAAGCCATTTGCAGAGGTTTGTAATTATAACTTTACAACACTTTTATAAGTCTCTGACGCTGCCAACACTGCAGAATGTATATAGTCATTCAGAGTGTTGGAACTCCATCCAGTTCCACCAACACCAGCCCCTGACCTCACTAATGCTCCAAAAGCTGCTCTCAGATCCTCACAGCAATGTACCAACATCTAAAGTAGAGGCTATTACTGCTGTGAAGAGAGGAATGCACTGGTGTCCACAAACTTTATTCCCTCTGTGTCTTTATGGTCATCCAGACTGGAACTGCTCAGTAACTTGTGTGTGTGTCTGTTTTCTCCTGCTCTAGCATGCCATGAGGCGTATAATCAGGCGGATGAGCAGTACGCCTGCAGTCTGGGCTGTCAGAGTCAACTCCCCTTCGCTGAGCAAAGACAGGAGCAGGTACTGGACTAGATGTTTTAGGGTTTCAAAATCATTCATTAAAGTCCTTCTCCAGTCACAAATTAAACCACTGAACACTCCTTTCTGAGGTGAGATAAAGATCTAGAAGTTATTTCCAAGATAAAAAGTCCCCAAAATGCTTTAAAAACATATTAGCTCAGACTGTAAGTTCAATTTGAAGATTTGTTTGCATTCATTTATGATTCATTTATCCTGAGAAGGATCTGTGTAAGATATCATGTGGATCTATGAATATGCAAATAGTTCCCGCCTCTATCCATCCACCACTCCAACAGCACTGCTGTGTCTGATCCACTTATACCTGCATAACACACACAGACCTGCTCTGTGGGGGTCCTGGGGATTGAAGAACAGGGGGAAAGGGGGCTTACAGTATGCAAAACAACACTATTGGGCATGCTCGTGTGTGATCTCTGTGGTCTGTCTGAGTCTGTAGAAACATGGAGGTGGTCATAATATGTGTATATAATGTTTTGTTTTAAATTTTTATTCCTATATTGATTAATTGATAAATCCATTCATTTTCAAATTGACAATTTCATCCCTGTTCTCCCTATTATGGAAATTAGTGTCCCACTTACTCTTGAGCTTCAGCTCTTGACCCAGCTTGGCTGTATGGACGATTTGTCCTGTATTTCTCTTCTGTTAGAAAATCACAGAATGTCGTTTTTCTGCTGTTTTGTGTGAAAGCTGCTAGCGATGATGCCCAGGATTCACCTCCTGTACCCACTGACCCTGGTCAGAGGATTCTGGGATGATGTCATGAGCCAAGCCCACAACTTTATCACCTCATCCTGGACGTTTTACCTGCAAGCAGACGATGGGAAAGTTGTTGTTTTCCAGGTAAACAAGTCAGAACTGCTGTATGTTTGTTTCTTTCTTATCTACAACAATTTACACGTAAAAGCCATTGTCTCTTTTGTCAGCATTTAATCAGTTTTTGTGTGTTGTTTTAGACGGGTCCTCAGGTCCAGTTCATGCCTCAGTACGACCTCCAGAAAGATGAGCTGAATGAGGAGCCACAGAGTTCATGTAAGAAATAAATTATCTCCTTCAACTGGTTTGGGTGTTATATTAATATTAATAACATCCAGCAAAGAAAACAATATATCACTGATCAGACCTGTCTGAAAACAGAAAAAAAATTGGTTGTGGCTTAATTCAAAGGAATGCAATGTAAGAATGGGGTTTTTTTTTGGTCTCCTGAGCCCCCCCTACCTGCTGCTGACTGTAATTTACGTTTACAGTGAGGTGTGAAATCAAGTCTCTCTCTCTCTCTCTGTCTCTCTCTCTCTCTCTCTCTCTCTCTCTCTCTCTCAAATTACTACAGCACTGAAAACAGTGAAGTAGGTAAACCTAACCCTTTGTCCCCTTGTGCTTTATTTCTGCTCGGGATCAGATGAAGGGATCAGTGAACCTGTTTACAAAGACTATCACAGAGACTTCATCCAGGACAGAGGAGGACTCCTGTCCCGAGACCAGAGCAGCTCAGAGGATGATTATAACCTCTTCAACTGCCTCTCCAGGTGAGCTAAACCTGCATTTACTGGCGCTTACAGCAGCCGAGGTCTCAAACAGCCTGCACAGATCGTGGCCTCCTGGCCCTACACAAAGAAACGGGTTTGCATGTTTTTCTGGTGGAGACGTTCCGATGAACTGAACTCTAAAGCCTTTGTAAAGTGTGCTGCACCTGCACAGCTGTGTCTGAAAGACTTGTGAGACTTTGGTTCATGCTGTAGAGTATTTAATATGAATTTTTCCAAAGCTTGTTAATGGACCATGGTTTTAATAATAATTACAATTTAAAAAGGTAATAAACCGTCAAGAATTTTGTGACTTAGGGTGAAACCAGTAACCATTTCATCTCTAGCTACAGTGCTTTTAACCTTAAAGCCAATTTCACACCTGAAGCAGCGAGGCGTGCATGGAGCTTTGGAGCCCTTCCACCACGCTTGTTACTTTACACAGGACGCTGCATCAAGAGATGAAATTCCTTTCTGTTTGCCCTGCATTTTCCCCTGATAATAGCAACTACAAAGTGTTTATTATTTGTATATTGCTTAAATAAACCTTGTGGTCTAAATTTAATCAGAACGTTTCTTTTGAAAAAGATTGAACAATATAAATCTGATTTGCTGTTATTTCAGACGAGTTCAAGGTTTGAACACTGGAAATGCTGCTGCAATTTTAAATCTAGCTGTTCATAGACTGTACATTCAGCACGGCTGGTGTGAAAGGCTGCACCGATGAACATAGCAGTGTATAGTGTGTGGCATGTTGCGGTGCATTTACTGCTTCTGGTGTGAAGTTATCTCATGTCGAAAACTTCTTGTTTGAAAGTGTATAACATTTTATTATCTGTTGTTGAATATTCAGGAACCCCTGGCTGCCTGGATGGATTCTGACCACCACTCTGGTTCTGTCGGTTCTGGTTCTGATCTGGATCTGCTGCGCTACAGTTGCCACTGCGGTGGATCAGTACGTCCCTGCTGAGGTAGATTCAACTTAGTCCATCTGTTGCTCTGCATTCCTATTTAGCTTTTCATTTCTTTAATGCTCAGGACCCACACAGAGCAGGTATGATGTGGGTGGTAGGTTATTCTCAGCACTGCAGTGACACTGATGTGGTGGTGCTAGTGTGTTGTGCTGGTACAAGTGGATTGGACACAGCATTGCTGCTGGAGTTTTTAAACCCCTCAGCATCACTGCTGGACTGAGGATAGTCTAAAATGGGCAATGGCTGGACTGCAGCATGCTCCTGTGTGGACACTTAATATAGAAGCAAGAAGGTGGTTTTAATGTTCTGCTGAATGATTTAATGTTCTTCCAGAAGCTGAGTATTTATGGAGATATGGAGTACATGAAGGATCAGAAGCTGACCCCTTATCCACAGTCCTCTCTGGTGATCATCAGCTCCATGGGGAAGGAGGATGAGGCTGGGCCACTTCCGTCTAAGGTCAATCTGGACCGGTCAGATATTTAAGGGGATTTTAATATGTAATATTCCTTCATAAAATATTGAGAAGTGTGAAATGAACCGAATGGGAAAGTAGTTGCTTTAGACTCTCTCCTCTATCACCTCTCGCCAGTCTTGAATGAATTATTTCCTCATTTTCCCTGGTAATATGTTTATCTGAGATTATTTTTTTTCAGATTTTGCCACTCATTTCTGTCTGTATATTGGGGTTCTGAAGAATTGAATCGACAGCTGTTTAGGATTGTGCGATTGTGTTTTCTCACCAATTCTTAGTGAAGTGCTGGTTTTATTGATTTACTTTTTAACGATCACTAACAGCTTGTAGTTTGAGTTTTGTAGCACAATGAACATCTAAATTCCTGCTGCTGTCTGTGAATATGTTCTGTGGTCTTCCCTTCACTAACAGCTGATGTGGTTAATAAGGAGTAAATGTTAAGTGGCGGTCATCCACTTCTATTCATTTTAGCCACTGTAGCTTGTTGACAAACTTCTCCTTTAAGCGGATTTTGGAAAGTGGTATTTTTCTCGTGGACTTTCCTAGAAGAGTGAAACCGAAGCTGAGTGATTTGAGTCATGTTTTAGGTTCTGAAAATCTACTTTTGTAAGGTTATGTTGGTGTTTCGCTTTAAAATAAACACACCCAAATGTTTAGCCTTGGTGCTGTGTTCATTAATTCTTTCTCTTCAAGCTGAATGTTCCTCTCTGCACTTTTGATTCTTTTGGAACAGCTGAAGGTTTGTGATGTGAGATAAACTTGTTACCAAGAGCAGTAGGTAGTATTTTTCCTTTAAATTACAGCTTCAAAATCATTGTGATGTAATAGGGAGAATAGAGCCCAAGTCAAATTTATTTTTAGAGCACATATAAAAGGCTGCAAATAAATGAGTGAACTGTAAAATAAGAAAATACCGTAACAAGGTATGCAATAACTTGAATACAAAAGCACTGAATGGCGCCCCCTATTGGAGAATTTCGATAACCGTGTTAATCCTTTACATTCAGTTCACACCAAACCCTCTCCTGTGGACAATTTCTCACACACACACAGTCACTCACACCTGTAGACAGTTTCTCACGCAATCACATGCCAGTAGACACTTACACCGGTGGACAGTTTCACTCACACACACTGGTAGACTAACCCAGACACTCTTAGACCAGTGGACAGTTTCACACAGTCACTCTACCTACCAACATGTGTTTGAATTGCGGGACCCACATGAACATAGGGTGAACACCTGCACACTAAGCATGCTCTCTATCATTCTCTATACTTACAAATATTAAAAATAAAAACATTTGTTGGATGTAATTCCTTTAATGTTCATTGTTCCATACATTTGATTTAAAACTGACCTCCTTTTAAACGAGGCTTGTTTAACGTTAGCGTGAACCATCCTCTCCACTGAGTCAGTAGGTGCTGAGGAGCTCTAAATCCTCTGAAGTGAACGTAAACTCAGGCTGGCGTTTGGCAGCTGGTTCTGCTTCAGTTTTTTCTTCCTTGTCATCAGACATCCTCCTCTTTCTGCCCCTTGCTTTGCTCAGAGTACTGGGGTCTCCACTGTGTCCAGGTGGCTGTGAAGTGCTGTGAGGGTCAGTCTTAAAGAAGTGGATGGTTATCATCTTTTCCTCCATTTTCTGATGGTTGAGGTTTGAATGAATATTCTCTCTGACAAACTTTTCCCTTCCATCTGTGCAGAAAAACATTCACAACTTCTGTATCAGTATTAAAGTCACAGGCTCCTTTTTATTTTAAATATTATCACTGTCCAAAAAAAGTCAGTTTTTGTGGATTATTTTGTTTACATTTGAACACAGCAGCTGTCTTTTATATTTTGTGAAACCTTTATCATCAATGGACCAATAAAAAAGCTCCAAAATTACTCAGATTAGTCTTTTTACATTGACTTCCATTGAGAGATAAAGAGGTTTTTTACTTCTCCTTTAAAGTAACAATTTTGGAGATAAATGCTTTTCTTCAGACAGCAATGATATATAAAATGTAGCCCAGTGTTATTGTGCATTATTCAGTATATATAACAGAGTTTAAACATCACTGTCTTCTGCTGCTGTGAGCTGTGATGGCAGGGCCGATCACAGAATGATTGACAGCAGCAGCACCATGGCAATGTTAAACACTGCATCAGTAGGAGCAAGTTAACCTGGTTAGTTAACATTTGGATATGGGGATATATCGTATTCATTTGCAATACATGGTGTCAAATATCAATAATTTTATTGAAATGTATGCACTCTATACTCCCTAAGACTCACCCTCCAGTTTGACTTCCTAATCTCACTGCTTCATTAGAAGAAACAGAAGACAACGGGGGAAAACAAATCAGGCAGACATGTTGATGAGACATGAGCATGCTCTGCTATGCACTTGGTTGTACAGCGTTTCATAATGGTATCAAATCCTGTGAAACTGCCACCATCAAATATATCATTCTTGGTATTTGGTTTTGTCTGAGTACTTTTTTTCTTCTTTGATACATCACAGCATCTGTGTAAACGGAGTATTGTCTTGCAATGTGTAGAGTACCGCAGAATCACAGTATCGTGGGCAACGCATCGTGATAATATCGTATCGCGAGATGCCCTGTGATTCCCACCCATACCCTGCAGTCTTTATCGAGGGAAGGGAAGCTTATCACTAACACTGATTGCTTTGGATGACACAAAAGCTGAATTTAGCCCCGCCTTCTAAAATTCAACAGAAGAAACCTGGGAAAATAATTTTAGAAATTTCAGAACTCACTCACTACCACATACATTTGTGTCCCAGCAAATTCGTACATCAGGAGTTTCACTGAGATACATGACAGACGGCATATCACTCACAGAACTGAAGAGCATTTGTTCTTGGTTTTGGATCCTTCTTGGGCAGCTTTGATGCTTTCCTTTCCCACTGGTTTATGACCTGATGAACAACAACAAACAACGAGAAACAATGATCAAAACAGAAAATGTATGTTTCTGTTTTTAATAGTGGTGTTAAATTTAACATGCTCATTTTTAATGTACATTTTTGTAGTTTGCCCCTGTGAAACATCCATGCAGACCAACTGCAGTCCGAGACTGCTGAAGCTACGAGGAACCTTCCCCAGGAGGAGCCAGCCACTCTCTATGTAAACGGTGTAATGGGGGTCAATGTTAGACCAGAGACTCCACTGTAAACAAACCAGCTCTGACCACTCAACTGGTTTCTGGACCTAGATCACAGTCCAACTCCCTCACTGCCCTGTCCTTTATCTGTCCCAGTTTTAGCCGCCATGCTGCATCCACTTCAAAATTAACTAACATTGTGTGAATCGAGTGACTGCAGTGAAGACTTGGTGTATACACACATTTGATTTCACAGGTACGCACAGGTATTTCTTATATTTAAGCCAGTGTTTGAGGCAATGTGGTACAAAGGAGAGTTTGCGATATAAGCAGGATTATTGTAATATCACCTCCTCTGCCCATCCCTCCGTTCTACACTCGCAGTGAGAGAATATCTTTAGCGGTTCTCCAGACATCACCATCCCCATCTTCATCCTGAAGAAACTCTTCAGTGAGGCGTCCACCTGAGAGGCAAATCACACTGAATACCCACACAAAACAAATATGCACAATAGTGCCGTGTTTACAGTCGCACTCTATTTACCTTCACATTTGTCCCAGAGACGTCAAGCTCTCTGAGCTTTTTAAAACATGTTAAGTATTCGAGGCCTTTCTCCGTCAGTGGGTTACCTAACAGATTCAATGAAACACAAAGAGTTAATTAGTTAATATTAATGATTATTGTTAATTAATTTTGTTTGATATTAGCTTTATATATGATTAATGCATAGTTCAGAAGATCCTATTCTGGTACAAGTGAATCAGACACAGCAATGCTGCTTGAATTTAAACCCCTCAGTGTCACTGCTGGACTGAGAATAGTCCACCAACCAAAAACATTCAGTCGACAGCATACTGAGTCCACTGATGAAGGACTAGAGGACGGCCAACACACCTTTCAGCAACAGATGCACTACTGTCTCTGACTTTACATCTTCAAGATGGACCAACAAAGTAGGAGTGTCTAACAGAGTGGACAGTAAGTGGACACAGGGTTTAAAAACTCTAGCAGCAACTGCTGTGACTGATCCACTCGCACCAGCGCAACACACACTAACACAACACCACCACATAAGTGTCACTGCAGCACTGAAACTGATCCATCACCCAAATCATACCTGCTTTGTGTGGGTCCTGATTATAACTAGAATTAGAGAGAATGGACAGTGACTGCAGAAACAAGGGGGTGGCTTTAATATTATGGCTGATATTTCACTCACTGGACAGGTCAAGTTGTTGCAGGTTTTCCAGACCTTTTCTCATCACTCTGATTGGAGCGGTCAGTCTCTGGACGCCTTCATTCGATAGTAGGTTGTCCCCCAAAAACAGCCTCACAAGACTTAAGACAGAGCACAGAAGTACAGCCTTGAAGAACGGAAACATTCACAATTTACTTGGCTCTAGTAGAGTTAGGCTCCACCCTTTTGGATTTAGAGCAGCCAGTCAGCTCTGTTGTATTTTGTATTTACATATATGCCTACACTCTACAGGCAAAAGTATGTGGCTAGCTTCTCGCTCAGTATTTCGTCTGAAATGAAGGGCATTCATCAGAAGTGTGTTCCTCTCTTCACAGTAGGAACAGCCTCTACACTCCTGGGAAGGGTTTACACTAGATGTACTGGAACACTGCTGTAATGGTTTTAGAGAACAGTCACATAAACATCAGCCAGGTCAAGTGCTGGTCTTGGATGATTAGTTCTGTATCACAAACACAACTTCAGCTCATTCTAAATGTACTTGATGGTGTTCCATCACGCCAGAGAACACGGTTCCGCACACCAGCGCTGGTTGCTAACATTCAGAACGCAGTCCAGGCTGAAAGGCTTTTTACTTTACTTAACTTCAGAGTATGTGGGCGGAGCCAAACTTTCATTGACATTAGTTCATGAGTGCATCTCCACTCGTTCACCTGGTAAATGCTGCAGAGGTTATGTGTCTGAAAAAGTCGTGACCATCTCCTAATCTGCATCCAAACAGATCCAGAGATTCCAGCTGCTGAAACATCTGTATCTCCTCCAACCTTTCAGACACAAGGAGACCCCTGGAATGAGAACAAACAAAACACTATGAGAAATTAAACTCCAGACACATACAAATCTACTGTTCTTTGAAGACTACATGATGTAATATTCCTGTGAGGAACTGATGGCATTCAGCCACAAACATGGAGGAGGGTCAGGGGCTGGTATTGGTGATTAGTTCTGGATCACACTCGCCACTCCAACTCATCTCAGAGAAACTCCCTCACTCTTGAGAAGGCAATTCCTTGGCTCCACATCACTGCTGGGTTTTTTTTTTTTTCATTTCATTCATATTTCAATTGCTTTTATATAATATTCTTCTACTGTAATTTTTCTGTAATTATGTAAAGCACTTTGAATTGCCATTGTGTTCGAAAGTTGCTCAATAAATAAACTTGCCTTGCCTTACATCCAAAGAAAATGGATTAAGAATTGTGCCCACATTGTTACAAAGATATAGGATTTAACAGCTGTAATTGTAATTGACGTCAGCTGTGTGTGAGAGAGTGACTGGGTGTGTGTGTAATGCCCTATGATGAATTGAGACAATGATTCTGTATGGACCCACCACAATCCTGATCAGGATGAAAGACTTAAAGAAGATGAAAGAATGAGTGAATATTTGTAGTCCTATAATGCTTACCTGTCTCTCAAACACAGTGATTTTAACACCAGTTCTCCATAGGCCTCACTGAAGAGCTGTAAAGCCCTGGCTGAAGATGAAGTATCTGTGAATTTCTGCTTTTCTTCAGCAGCAACAAACAATTTGTGAGCCATTTGTTCAGGAAAACCCCGCAGAGAGTCCACATGCTCAACATGGTCAGCAATAAACAGCAAGGAAATGTCCAGGAGGGGTTTTACAGTGTAGCACAGACTGCCCTCTGAGTTATAAGTGAAGATGAAGTGGTCACTCCTCTGTCTGCTGATGGGCAAACTCTCAATACAGAGTTTAACTGAGAACTCCTTCTGAAATAATCTGTGTGGTTTATTAATTTTATAAGAGTTCTGAACTGCATCAACATTTACACAGTGCAGCTCTCCTTGCTCTCTCACAAACGCTTTCCCATATTCACAGTACATCCCCATAGAAAACTCCCGGTTCTTAATAAGTTGTTGTATATACTATAACATGCAGTAGATATAATTAATGAGTTAGCTAATAAACAGCCTTCATCTGTTGCCCTAATCCACATGCAATAATTAAAAAATATATTTTAATTCTGAACACAATAAAGACTCTTTATAATCTCAACTCTACTCCCTTCATTATCTCTTTCTAAGTCCGAATGTTTTCAAAAGGTACACCGTGTAGTTTTAAAAAATATTCCGCATTGTTTCTTTGGCTCCCTCTCTTAAAAATGTTGTCATCCCGCCTCCCAAAATAAAAGTTCGAACTCAATTTGTAAAAGAACATAAGAAAGAGAGAAAGTGTTGTTTAAATACACTGAAATAAAAGCCACAACAGAAATTAAGAGAACGTTTCATTAATACAGAACATTTCAACACAAATATTCTTCTTATATATATAAATATTCTTCTTATAGAAAATAAACGTTTTAATATATATATATATTAATATATATATATAAACTGTATTCATCATTAAAAATGTACGTGAGACTATGCGTGTCTTACTTAATGTTCTCTTTTATTAAACACCATAAAAAACTAAAATCATTTTAAAAATAATTTTAATAACTTCCATGAGTGCACGATAAATGGCTCTTATTTTGTAAAGTAGTTTCAGCACTGGAGCTAAACAACACAGATAAGTAGGAAAGTCTCAGCTCTTGAGCGTTACTATTAAAACAACATTGAATAGTTAATATACACCATGAATATGTATTTCTATCGCATCCGTACTTTATCTTAAACTCTGTCATGCGTAATTTTTTAATAATTTACAGCAGGTTCTAGGTTAAAACGTGCTTTTTCGGAGTGTGTCCTCATTGTTTCCGTAGTCGTAGCTGCTGAAGAGTGAGGACTTTTATTTACAGAAATCTACTTTTAAAATAAAGAGAGGTGAGAGCTCACAAACATTAAATTGTATACATGTTTCTCTGCTTTAGAATATTATTCAGTTTGTAATAAAGTGTCCTGTGTTTGTAGAATTGATGTGGCTATGAGTAAGGTGAATTTGTGAATGTATTTCTGACGTTGTGTTATATTTCTGTAGAGAAGCACACTGCCACTCTGCTGATGGCCAACACAGACTTCCATCTCAACTTTCAAGGTCGAGATTCTTTAAAATTTTTTACATATTTTAGAATTCTGCAAAACAAAGGTCTTTATAAATCATTGGTCTATAATACATTTATTTGAAATTGTAGTAATTCAGCAAAATAAAGGCAATAATCTGAGCTTTATAGCTTATCAAAGAGATCTTGCACCTCCATATTGCCTTCAGAAAATGCTCTTTATTGCCCTAAGCAGAGAAATGACACTGAGGGCAGCATTTGGCATTTGAGTCGGGATGGCATTTATTCATTGCTTCACAAACCTTTAAGGCAGTGAATAGTTCTCCTCACACATGCCGTGCCACAAACCAAATACAAATATACAATGATCATACCCCCATAAACATTCACAAATAAACACCAAAACAGGGGGAGCTGCAAAGTATGCTGGCAGTCACCCCCTGTGTCTTTGGCAAGTCCAGTGGTGTTGTCACAACATTATCAGCTTACACAATAAATGTTCTTGTCTTAATCATTAGGTTTACGCTCCATAGAGTAAATCCTGCATATGGGGCGGGACTTTTACTCCTTCAGTCAGCCTTGGAGGGTGGAGGCATCATGTCCTCTGAAAAGTGTAAAGCTCCACTGCCTGTTTTTGAACTGCCACTAACACAGCTCTACTGGACAGCTGAATGCATTGGAATAAGACACTAACAATCCAGATCTGTCACTTCAGCCAACAGACACGTGTGCTGGCTAACAATGCTAGTGTAATGAGGGAATGGGGTGTCATCCTACCCAGCCAGAGAGTGCAGCCAGTTTTGATATCTTGGATCTGGCCTTTGAGGGATAATAAGGCAGCTGGTTTAGGACAGAATCTCAGTACACCAACAAGGAAAAGTGTCTCTACTAAAATGAGCAGGGAATGTATAAATGTGTAGTTATTATTTTTATTGTTGCTGTTAACAGATTTTGAAGATGATGGCATTGCAATGGATGATAACACTGGAGCTACTAAAATCACAATTGATGAAAACACCAGGAAAGTCCAAAAGCAACGAAAAACAGCTGTGGAGGATGAGTCTGATGAACTGGACAATGACAGAGAGGACACTGCTGAGGTTTGGACAGTGCCTTAGTAAATTATGCATCTGTACATTAAACTCTCATCTCCTGAATGCAGAAAACATCTTAAAGGAGCATTAAGTCACTCTGACCGTCAAAAAAAAAAGGGCTTATCAAAAAAAGTGATTGATTATTACTGTTACAGCTTACATTAGATGAAGATTCACACTGCTCTGTTGTCCCTGAATGAACTAGTTTATGCTCCACAGATAGGTTCCCCCACAAGGGAGTGACAAAGGAAAAGAATCACTTATACATTTGGGACACTAGGTGTTTCGTAATGTGAAAAAAATCTTTGACTTATTGCTCCTTTAAGCCCCTGTCCCAATTCTTGCCCTAAGCCCCAAGGCCTTCCTAGAAGTGTGCATATGATGATGTTGTCGAAGGGGTACAAGGAGTCGAAGCGTTAAGAGCAGAATGGGATTCTCTGCGCCCTTCAGATGTTTACATTATGGTTTAAACACGAAACAGCAGTTTCCAGCGAAACTGGGCTCAACTTTACAGTATTTTATTAAAAGCTTAAACATAAAGTCATTGCGGTAATGAGCACCATTTATCCATCAGACTTTTGCACAGAAATATATATTTGTGCATAAATGTCTGGTTGCCAGCAATGTCCGGTTCTTTTATCAAGTTTATATTTCATATATATATATATATATATATATATATATAAAATAACATGACTCAAACCTCATGGGTCTTGATAAAGATAAAGATTGTAGTTGCTTAAAGGGTTAATGTGTTAATGTTGCTTTGTTTTCCAAGGCGTCTTGTTAGTCCTTTCTGTGAGGAATGTCACAGGCCCACAGTGGACACGAAAGTGTCGTCTGTTGCCAACTTATGAGAGGGACACACAAGTGTGCATAGCGGGGCTCTTGTGAACACTTGTTGAGGGAAATAAAAGAATTGGGACACCCAAAAGCCTTGCACACTTAGGACCAGGTTTGAGATTGTATGTACAGGGTGGGCCATTTATATGGATACCACCCATCTTGAAAAGTTTTTCCCCTCCCATATACTAATGTGCCACAAACAGGAAGTTAATATCACCAACCATTCCCATTTTATTAAGGTGTATCCATATAAATAACTCACCCTGTAGATTTAATGTAGATTAAAATGTTGTTATTCTGATGTGACAACGATGAATCGTTCAGTCCAGCAATGTTTTCTGTTTTAGACCTTTGCTTATCAAACTGTTTTCATTCATAAATTTATTCAACAGCTTCTGTCTGGAAAGAAGAAAAATGCCCCCTTCTGGACATTTGAGTATTATCAGACATATTTCGATGTGGACACTCAGCAGGTAGGTCTTCTAAGGTAAATACTACTGAACTATCTGTGTTTAAGGAGACATTGCATGGTAAAAAAGTCACTTGTTCAGTGCATCTATGAACTCACGACTTGCACACTGAATTTCTGCAGTTGCCAGCACTGTTACTGTCCACAGAACCTTCTGGACCTCGGAAAAATATCAAGGCTTATTTTCAAGATGCCTACAATTAACTGCTTGCATATTTACACAGGAAGCATGCCGTTGTATGAAATCTGATCAAAATCTGTCTATGACCACTTCAGATACACTGCAAGTGATCCCAATCACAGTGCATACTGGGTGTGTTCACAACTGGCTTGGGGTGAAATCGAAATGTGGAATGTGATCCAATCACAAGAAAAGCAGAATAATGCCAGGTGTAAACAGGCTCAGAGAGACCTGTTCATAAACACCGTATTAATTCACCTTTAATTAATCTTGGAGTACATTGGGCGTGACCCTCGTTTACAGTGTAGCTGAAGTAATTCATAAAATAAAATGATGAAATTACAAACATAAATCAAGCAAGAAAATAAGATAAATAAATAATAGTAGTTCAAGAGGAGTAATCTAATGTAAAAACATATTTAAATAGTAAAAATTTTAAAAAGTCAAAAAGCCATAACCTTTCTCTCTCTACCCCAGGTGATGGACAGAATAATTGGCTCAGTTCTGCCGTGGCCAAGGAAAAATTTTGTTCGCTTTTATATCAGAAACAACCCTGACCTGTATGGTGAGCTCACTGCCCTCTGCCCCTTACAGTTCTCCTCTCCACACAGACCCATGTAGGATGTATATAGGATGTTTGTTTGATTCTGTTTGTTCTTCAGGGCCTTTCTGGATCTGTGCCACACTGGTGTTTGCCATCGCCATCAGTGGAAACATCTCCAGTTTCCTGGTTCACAGCGGACAGCCAAAGTACACATATGTTCCTGACTTCAGGAAAGGTGAGAGAGCTTATACACCTGCACATTTTTACTGGAACTCCTTCCCTGTAAAGTAATTATTTTTGGATTGTTCTCAAGTAATGCCAATAAAGCCTCCTAGCTGAGGACTGTGGAGCAGTGGAACTGTGTTCTGTGGAGTCAAGGAGCTCCATCCAGTATCTCTGGGACCAGTTGGGATCCTTAATTAATCATCCAACACCTCATTGATGCATCAGAGCAGTGATTCAACAATTGTAGTATAAAGTCTCCCCAGCGGATTAGAGACTGTTACTGCAGTAAAAGGAACACACTCCTGATGAATGGCATTCGTTTTGGAGGTATTGTGTATGTAAAACAAGGACACAGTGTCTTTGATCACCCCCGGCAAGTACAGTGACTTTAGAATCTGCCCGCCCCCTTGCCTGAATGTCCAATCACAGTGTTAGACCCGTGTTTATGTGAGAGCACAAGGATGTGGTTAAATGCAGCATAACAGACGCAACGAGCACAGAGAAACAAGAGCACGCTGTTGTGGGGCTTGTGGTGTTTTGCCCAAAGCAGGTCACAGATATTCCCTCACGGAATTCCCTCAACTGCATTAAAGTACAGCTGACAGAAATGTCATAAAATGTATATGAATATAACAGCAGTGATATGTAAATTGATTTCTCCTGTTTTTGTCAGTGTCAATTGCAGCCACAGCCATCTTCAGCTATGCCTGGTTAGTTCCTCTCTCTCTGTGGGGTTTCCTCACATGGAGAAACAGTAAAATCACTCGAACGGTGTCCTACTCTTTCCTGGAGATTGTGTGTGTGTACGGATACTCTCTCTCCGTCTACATTCCCGCTGTGGTAAGTTTCTCAAGACTGGCTTGTACTGTCTGGGAACATGGGCAGGCTTCATACACAGATGTTCACATAGGGGGCTCCCCAGATCGCAGGTTCGAATCCAGGGCATGCCTCAGCCATCCAAACCAGGGAGTCCTAGGCTACGTTCACATTACAAGCCTCATTTATCAATTCCAATCAAGTCAGAACAGATTTGACTGCCCTGACTGTTCACAGGCATAAATGTAAGTGGCCTGCATCTGTCTGTAATGTGAATGACAGCATACTCTCACTAATATGCTTATGCATATCACCTCCTTCACTGACAACAAAAGCATATTTGAGAGACGGCCCCTAGTTTTAAAACAGGACAAATGGATATAGATGGTGTTATTATTGCAAGTGTGTATTGCATGTTGCTTGAGAGGACAGAAAACAGCTCATTGACGACATGATTAAGACGAGAAGGAGCATTTAACACTGCACAAGGAGATCGGCTCAATCCCAGATGTCTCAACGCTGTCATAAAATAAAGTTTCTCCACTTATGTAGCATGTTGTATGTTGAATTACAAAATTGTTTATAATTGGCCATAACCTTCCCATTGAACCAGTGCCTGCCTGGATGTAGCAGTTTTAGTTTAAAATCTGTGAGGTGCACTATGTGGGGAGTATGGTGCTATTTGAGACGCAGCATGAGCCTTTTCGTTAATTTGCTTCAAAACTATTTAAAATGTTTACATTGAGATCAATTATCCTTCTTCCCCCATAAGTGGGGGAAGTGCAGAGCTATGGCAGGGTGCATGCCACCTGTAATAATCCCCCTGTAAAGTTCATTTATCACTTTATTTTCTTTTGTTCAATAAGTTGTTGCTTTGTAAGAATAAGAAAGAACCCTAGTTGCAGTGGAGTTTGGAAGTAAATTATTATATGGGTGTCTGAGTGGGTATTCCATCTACAAATGCAGGGCACTGCAGGAAAAATTTGGGGGAACACTGTTTTAACGTAAAGTGAACTTGTACACTAGGGACAGCATCTACTTACAGATGGAAAAGTATATTTAAAAGAAATAGATTTCTTCTATTTTTCTTCTTCTATTTTTGCATGTTTGTCATATCTAATTACTTCAAACCAAATCGAATCTAAGACAAACATAACCTTTGACAAGTAGGATCACAGGTAGGATTACATTTTTTAAATGTGCACACACAGTGTCAACAATATCTGTAGAAATGCATGAACTGAAGTGCCTAATTTTTCCATGCCCAGTGACAGTAATCCACCAGAGGGGTGTTTATGGGGCTGGATGCTATCAAATCCTCACAGCAGTGTTCTCTAGTCCATATTCTTGCCTGTGGAGTAGAGACTCCTGATTCTAGCAGAAGTGCTGGAGGAGCATGTGAATGTGAATTGTGTGATGAAGATGTTCTTCTTGTTGTTTATGTTCTGTTCGTGGCAGGTTCTGTGGATTGTTCCCAGTGAGGTTCTCCGGTGGTGCTCCATTGCTGTTGCTCTGTGTTTGTCCGGTTCTGTTCTGGTTCTGACGTTTTGGCCGGTGATCCGGGACGATCACCCTCGGATTGTTATAGCAGCCGCTGCAACTGTCATCATTCTTCACGTACTACTCGCAGTCGGCTGCAAGGTACAGTTTGATAACAGGAATGGGATTAACATAACCTGGGATTAGTTATTCAGATCCTGTTATAGCAGGGGATTAATATAACCTGGGTTTATTCTTTCAGCTCTTTTTAAAGAAGGGGTTTAATACAGCCTGTGGTCAGTTCTTTAATTAGTTTTTCATCAGAGGATTAATATAGCCTGGCTTATTCCTTCAGCTCATTTTAGAGCAGGTGACCAATATATCATGGGATTATTTATTCAGTTTGTTTCAATACCGGGGAGGGATTAATGTAACCTGGTATTTGTTCTTCAGCTTGTTTTATAGCAAGGGATTACTATAACCCAAGGTTAGTTCTATAAACCTGAAAATTGATTGACCTTGTGTATTCAGACAGGACTAAAATCGCAGAGGTGCTCTGGTGATGATTATGTTACTACACCTCCTCATTCTTGAGTGGCCTGGAAATCTCCTTCATCTCACTGTAGAGAATCATTACACACTGCTAGCGCTGTGTCTTGGCGCGAGAGGATTATTCGGATTAGTGTCAGGTTTGTGTTCCCTGGGGATGAGCTCTGTTCCTGGAAAGTGTGACAATAGTTGAGTTGGAAAGGATCCAGTGCAAACAAGCATGTCCTTATAGCTCTCCAATATCATCAATTACATCTGTATCATTAACCCTGCACTGCCGGACAGACTGGGCGATGAAAAGGCCTGTCACGGCATGATAAATCTGCTCTTTCTTCTTTTTGCTCTGTCCTCAGGCATACTTTTTCAGCACCTATGAAACTTCAGTGTCGCAAAAGGATGCAGAACAAATAGTGCCCACTGTCTTATTGACCACAAAGGCAAACTGAGCTCCAGCCTTGGGTAAATAATACCTCCATACATTCATTACTTGGATAGAGTCTCCTGGGAACAAACTGCTTTGGGTTCTTTGAATAACTGAAGAAGTATGGTCCATGGAGCAGGTCTCCCACTGTGGGGGAACTATGAAAAACACATTAAAAATGCATTGTTTATCATCGCACAGCAGTATACACACACACACACACACACATACATTTTTGTCCCAACCCCGCTTCCCTAACCTTTGGGCTACAGATATGGTGTCACATTAGTGTCAGAAGTAGAGGGTGCAAAAACACCAGGTGGAAAAATAAATCTGCAAGTTTTAACATCTCATGTGTGTAAATAAACCTCTTGCGATCAGAGAGAGAAGAACTGTGTGCTCTGACCATAATCTCACTCTTAAACTGTCTTAAATTTTAATGCTTCTCTCATGCGCCAAGCTCTTTTCTCTCTGGCTCTTTTTGAGCTTGAGAAGATAATCCGGGCTCATGTTTTAAAATGGGAGGAATTGAGAAAGTTTGGAGGCAGAGTCAGGGCCGTTTCTCTTAGTGAATTCTATTGGCTGAGCTGGTTAAGTGACCGCCTCGTACACTGTCCATGCCCCACCCACTGGGAGAAGCCTTTACTATTTCAGAGTTGAGGTTGGATGCCTGCTTCTAGATGCTCAAAGAAATGTTTAGTTCAGGAGTCGACTCCTGTTCACTAGCTATGTCTACTTTGTATTACGCCTGCTCTTGCTGTACAGAGATGCTGCGGGACGGCCTTGGAACCATACTCTGATGTTTCTGTCGAAGGCTCCTCCCAGTAGGCAGGGCTTCAGAGTTGGGCTCGTGAGAGGGTATTTACACACCCAAAATGTTAAAATTTGCAGGTTTATATTTTCAACCTGGTGTTTTTTCGTCCTCTACTTTTGACACTGATGTGACGCCATACACAGCTACTGTCACAGATGATTATTTCAGAATCTGTAACACTTCAGGCCACTAAGTGTCAGTATAACGGATGTTTCCTAACGAATCAGTGGAGAAATTGACTTGCTGCACCTTTAATGAGCCAACTTGTGCTAAGCAGCTTCATAATGCAATAAAAGCAGGACACACCTATATCCACATATACTCTTAAAATTCGTGGCTACCACCAGTGATACGAGTAATGTTTTAGTGTCCAAATTTTTCTAGACCCCCTTTACCATGAATGTGTGTATAATGCATAGAAAAGTATGAAACAAAACAGGATGCTCTGGAGCAGATGCACATGAGCTGAGGAGTAGAGTAAATCCATTCAGCATTGGGCTGTAGAACTGTTTCCTTTTGGAGAGATGGAGCTCCATCCAATACATTTGGGATGATGATGGGATCCAGAACATTAGCACCAGATATCAGTAATGTTTATGTGGCCAAATGCCATCAAATCCCCAAACTGCTTTAACATCTAGAGTAAAGGCTTCCCAGAGATTAGAGACTGTCACAGCAGTAAAGAGAAGAGTACACTTCTGATGAATGTTTTTTGTTTCAGAAGAACATGAGGCCTGCTCTTTTTTCCACGTGTCTCATATTAGGAGCCAATCATGTCAACACTTGAGCCAATTCTTCCTGGACATGATTTCTCCTTGCTAAAGCATGTGTTATTCTTCTTCAGTTGCAGCTTCTCCTGTTCTCCTTATTGGTAAGAATCAAGTTTCCTCCGCATGATGTCACCGTGTCGTCTGGATTTCAGCAGGTTCAGTAGCCTTTGTTGTTCAGCTGTGGACCTGGGAGGTTTTATCACTGGTAATATTATGGTTTTGTGTGTGGCCTCTTTATACCAGACCTGTGGAATGTGGACTGTGTTTCTGATCCTCTTTTTAAACCCTCGGATCATACGTGTAAAGTTACTGAGTAGGCTTAAAGGGAAGGGATATATAACACTGTATATATAGCAGCCTTTGCAATATTTATGTTATAATTGAGCTGGAGATGTCCTCCAAAAGTCTCATTCTTAAGTTTCAGCATTTTGGGACGTGATTGCACACTAAAGGATGTTATAAATGAATTCACAGCCGTTATGAACAGATCTCTTAATAAGAGAAGGAGTCTAAAAATCTTAAATCTAGTCCATATATGTAACATGTCCTTATTATGAGTAAGAATGTTATATGATTCTGTATAGAGAATATAATCATATATTTCATCCAGAAAGAAACTGTTTTATTCCACTGGTATATTATTCATTATTTATTTTGAATCAGGTTGAATTACTAACTGTAGTAATGGTGAATGTACACTGCTCCAGTGCGGCAGCTGATGTCAATACATACCCCCTCCTCTGCTGGCAGCGTGTGGGCGTAATAAAAACGTTCCATGTGTCCTTCGATTGAAACCATGTCCATTTTGAACACGGAAAGACTGCTATACTCATTGCATTGTGGACTCCTCACTCAAGCATAAGGTGTCTTCTGATGGGGAAACATTTTAGAAACATTTTGTTTGTAGGCTTCATTTGCATAAAGTTAGTCTCTGCCAGAATGGAGCAGTGTAAATGCAGCATAAGACCTGGTCTCAAATTTATAGTGCATTTCCATTACTCCCCTCAACTCTATGAAGTTTGGTTCCTGGTCCCTGATCTCTTCTTGATTTTCCACTACAGCTCCACACACAGCTCCCTGAAATGTATTCCATCTCTAATGGGAACATTAGGCTTTGGCAAGCACAGCAACGGTAGCCTTTTGTTTTATTCTATCATCAGCCACCTATTCAAGGAGCATTTGAACCTCTTCGAAAGACCATGGCATAATTTTTCAAGCTGCTGTTGTGAGTTGGATAAAAACAAATGTGATCTCTACTGTAGCTGGAGGTTTTACAAATGAAGAGTTTGTACTGGATGTCTGCATTGCATGGCGTAGAGTGACGACTGTCTCTGGACAGTCAGCGCTCTGCAAGTTTTGCACGTCTCGTTTTAGTCTCTACTCAGCTCATTCCAAACCATGAGAGAACAGGGGCTAAAAAGGAACCTGCTTCCAGGACCAGGACCAGATTTACCTGATGGAAAAACAGAGTACAGTGGAGTTGATTAGGGACCATGCAGTGGAGAAGCACCATAAGTGAGACCACAAGACATAAGGCTATGCACAGGCGCTGGTCATAAATTTAGAATATCATGGAAAAAGTTGATTTATTTCAAAAAGTGAAACTTGTATATTATACACATTCATTACACACACACACTGATATATTTCAAGTGTTTATTTCTTTTAATTTGATGATATTAACTGACAACAAATGAAAACCTCATTCAGTATCTCAGAAAACTAGAAGATTGTGAAAAGGTTCAATAATAAAAACAACTGGTGCCACACTATAATCAGCTAATTAGCTCAAAACACCTGCAAAGGCCTTTAAATGGTCTCTCAGTCTAGTTCTGTAGGCTACACAATCATAGGGAAGACTGCTGACTTGACAGTTGTCCAAAAGACGACCATTGACACCTTACACAAACAGGGCAAGACACAAAATTTCATTGCTAAAGAGATGTTTGCAAAGCTCTGTGTTCAAGCACATTAATAGAGAAGCGAAAGGAAGGAAACGATGTGGTAGAAAAATGTGTACAAGCAATAGGGATAACCACACCTTGGAGAGAATTGTGATACAAAATCCATTCAAAAATGTGGGGGACATTCACAAAGACTGGACTGCAGCTGGAGTCAGTGCTTCAAGAACTACCACACACAGACGTATGCAAGACATGGGTTTCAGCTGTCGCATTCCTTGTGTCAAGCCACTCTTGAACAAGAGACAGTGTCAGAAGCGTCTCGCCTGGGCTAAAGACAAAAAGAACTGGACTGCTGCTGAGTGGTCCAAAGTTATGCTCTCTGATAAAAGTAAATTTTGCATTTCCTTTGGAAATCAAGGTCCCAGAGTCTTGAGGAAGAGGAGAGGCACAGAATCCACGTTGCTTGAGGTCCAGTGTAAAGTTTCCACAGTCAGCGATGGTTTGGGGTGCCATGTCATCTGCTGTTGTTGGTCCACTGTGTTTTCTGAGGTCCAAGGTCAACGCAGCCTTCTACCAGAAAGTTTTAAAGCTATTCATGCTTCTTGCTGCTGACCAACATTATGGAGATGTAGATTTCATTTTCCAACAGGACATGGCACCTGCACACAGTGCCAAAACTACCAGTACAGTGGACCCTCTACCTACGAACTTGATCCGTTCCGTGACCTGGTTCGTAAGTGGAAAAGTTTGTTTCTCGAGTTTTCCCCATTTTAAATAATGGAAAAGCAATTAATGCGTTCCAGCCCACCCCAAAAGTCACTCTTTTTGCACTGATATATGTTTACAAAACTCTCAAATTAGTAAAAAAAAAAATACATGTATCATTACTAAAAATAAAAAGGAAATAACAGTAATAAAAAAGAAATAAAGTTTTAAGTGGTTACACATCGCTACCTTGAAGACGTGACGACTGGCTAGAGGAATAACATAGGCACTGACAGTATGACGGGAGGTGGGGGGTGGGTGGAATAACGGAGAGTAGGCGGGTGAATGTGGGCAGACGAATCGTAGATACGGCTTAACGAATTTTGATGTCTGCTATTTACACTAATGCTAAATTGCTAAAAGTACAATTTGCTAATCTTAACAGCTCACTCAAGTCTGGGCGCGCTGGAAGACTCACCTATTGGGGTCAGTGGCCATTTCCGAGATGTGGTTCGTTGGTGGAGGCAAAAAATATTTTTATATATCTTGAAAAGTTCGTTAGTATATTTTTCTTTAAATTGCAGATCACATGACATGACAAGCCAATTGCTTTGACTCTGAATGAATAAAATTATGCTCCATAGAGTGGGTCCCCCACATGGGGAAACCATTAAAAAAAAAAAAAGATTTTATTAGGCCTTGATTACTATTAGTATGAGGCAGACAGAAAATCACTTGAAAGATGTAAAAAACAAAATATAATAGTTTGAATAAATGTATTTTTATAAGACCATGTTATAAAATTTGTAGATTCTTATACTTCTCAGAATGAGAATTATTAGAGATATTGATTAGATTTAAGTGGGAAATTGTCTCTGTGCCAAAGATCTCATTTAATGTAAAAGGATCTGAAATTTCTGGTTCTGTTCTGTATTATATTTTCTGGTAATAGGCTGTTAGCACTAATCCTGTGTGCCTTTAATGAAAATGCATGTACATACCTGATCAAAAATGTATTTAATGTTTTAAAAGGTGTTCTCATCTTTGTAATAAACCTTTAGAAACTATGTTTCTTTCTTGTATGTTTTTCATCACTCAAACACAGTCAGCATTGCTGCACAAAAAGGTAGAGACCTCTCATTATTTATTTACCAGATATTCACTACGTTGATCATTTTTAGCATCAGAATAAAAGGCAGAAAATATGTATTTAACAGAAAATTAAACAGAAGCTTAAATTCTATACTGTTTTTTTAAATATATATATATATATATATATATATATATATATATATATATATATATATGTAATTTTTTTCCTTTCTTCTCAGTAGTTTTCATCTGTTTTTAACCAGTTTCCTTTGACTCTCCCTGAATTAACTTCTACAAAACATTACTGTTAAGTCAAAGGGGACACTGCCTGTTGCACAAGGGAACACAGTTCTGGTGTCTGTTCCTTTAAATGATAATGAGCTGCTCGCTGTTCACCCTGACCCATGTGTTTTTACTCAGTGTTCTTTTTTCTCTGCATTTGCTGTGTATGTTTTAGCTGAGTTTAACCTTGTCTTTGCGCTCTCACGTAAACAAGGGGCCCGCGCTATGATTAGACAGACTCAGATGAGGTAGCGGGGCAATTCTTATGTCTCTGCACTTGATGTCAGAATCAGAACAGCTTGTTTTATCCCATGTTTTCTGACTTATGCTGCGCACAGAAAACTGACTGTGTGTGTTGGTGGGCTCCAGATACAAACAATATGCCCATCCAACTTTTTTCATATGTTCCATTTAATATGACTGGAAATAAATATATGGTGGTGTCTGAATTTTGCAGAGTGCAGTAAAGGCGGAATTAATGTCAGTTTCTTAATTTCTGAAAGTGATTCCACACATTAAGAAAATGATATTTTCTACAGAATCAATATTACAGTAATAATAATATCTAGACGTGTTGCTTGGCTGCTGGATTTCTGTTGTCCTCACTGACCCTTTGATTTATGCACAGATAAATAAATCTTTTCACAGAGTGACAGCATGAACGACACAGGCCGCTTTCCTAATTAACAAAATAGAAAAATGGTGACACTCGAAACTGTGTCAGCCCAAGGTGTGTCCTAATTAATGGTCATTCTACCCTTGGCCTAGAGTTACACTGAGCTGCTCTCAGCAGACACCCAGCCATAAGGTCCTGTTGATCAGGAGAGTGGCCCTCGGCAGGTCCAGAAGAAGAGCTGGTTTTTCTGGATTATTGACTTGACTCTGGATTCTAGCTTGATTACCCATGGAAGAGCTGTTTCTAGAGACTTTAATCCTGAGGCACACTCCAGTCAAGGCCATGGACTGTGGATTTTGACAGGGGTTTATCCTACGATGGCTGGAAAAGTTGATAAAATTTCTAAATATGAGACGGTAAAGATGCTGGAGAAGTGCTCCAGGGAGAGGGATGAAGCAATGCAGAGAGAGGGAGCTCTGAGAGAGAAGCTGAGACAATACGAAGCCAGGGTTAGATCCACTGAGGCACTGAAGCAAAAGGTCAAAACTTTGACCCTGGACAATAAGGAACTTCGGAAGCAGGTTAAAGCCCTGCGTACCGAACTGGGGCTGGAGTCCAGCCCCAAATTTCGTGGGAAAACCACCAAGGACATCATAAATGATCTGCATGAGAAAGAACGGGAGTGCAGCGCCTTGGTGGAGAAGACAGGCAAACTAAGCATCACCATAGACGAGCTGACCTCAGAGCTGGCCAACTCTGTGACATCCAAAACTCTGCTGGAGGACCAGGTCCTGTCCCTTCAGCAGAACCTGAAGGACATGACCAACAATCAGAGGAGACTCCTGAAGCTGTGGGAGGACAGGAAAACCCAGCAGCGGGAGACCTTGTCCCTGCCAGCTCTGCCCCAAAGAGCAGGCCTCAAAACTGCCCTCCACAAAGCTGTTCAAACAGAAATGTCCATCGGCTCTGCACACATCCTCCCCACCAATGCTTTTGAGACGAGACCGAGACGAGATGAGAAGAACCGAAGCCTGGAGAGACGCAGCATCCCATTGACCAACGGCAACCACAGAGAAAAGACTGGTTTTGTACAAAACGAGACCAAACCTGTCCACAACTGAGTGCACTCACCACAAAGGCACGAGAACATCTCATATCTAGTGGATATGTCTCATAGTTCTCATTGTGAGGTTTCTGGAAGAGCATTACAAGGGCCTTTCACCTTTTTAAGGAATTTTATCCAGAGAGAAAATGTTTTTTCAGTGGTAGGTCATTTTGTTTGCTTGCTGAATCATTTTCATTCTGAAATTGTTATTATAAATGGATGTTTCCACCTATTTAAAGTGTTTAAATTAAGTGATTTTTTGGGAGTATGCACATGTGGAATAAGACACGTTCTCCCTATTCAAAATCACAAAAAGCAGCAGTAAATGTCTAGAAACACACAGTCTGTCCACTCCAATATTCTGTGCTCACTGTCCACTGCCTCAGCTCCACTGACCCCACAGGAGATCTGTGGTTATTCTCGGATCATTCTCAATGCTTCAGTGACACTGACGTGGTGGTGTGTTAGTGTGTGTTGTGCTGGTAATAGTGGATCAGATACAGCAGTGCTGCTGGAGTTTTTATCCCCTCAGTGTCACTGCTGGCCTGAAAATAATCCACCAAGCGAAAAACATCCAGCCGACAGTGTTCTGTATCCACTGATTACTTTCCACATCTAAAAGTGGATAATGAATAGACATATGGTTTAAAAACTCAAGGAGCACTGCTGTGTCTGATCCACTAGTACCACCACATGAGTGTCACCGCAGCGCTGAATATGATCCACCACTCAAATCATACATGCTCTGTGGGGGTCCTGACAGATGGACTACAGTCTGTAATTGTAGAACTACAGAGTGACCTTAATGGTCATTGAATGCAGAGAAAAGGAGGTGGCTTTAATATCATGGCTGATCAGTGTATTGAATAGACTGATGACAATTTCAGTAAATAAGAAATCAGTTTTATTTGTAATGCTCAAAAAGTGTTTTTTGAATCATTTTGTTCCTATAAATTTGAGATTTTTTTAAGGGCTCTTTAAAGTGTTTTTTTTTTCTATTTATTTATTTTATTTTATTGTTATTTTTTTAAAGAAAATATTTAAATATGTGTTCCCATTCACACATCCCATTTCCATTGACGGGGTCTACAGGTAAATTATTCTTCTATGGCATAATACAAAGAACTCTTTTTGGCACCTTTGTCTGTACTAGTGCCAGAGTCATTGTTTTTTTTTTTCTTTCTTTCTTTCTTTTTGCCGTTAAAGAGTCAGTTTACCTTCTGTTGTGCTGATATTATACACTGTACACAGCTGGACATCACTAATGTAAATTAATTTACCAGAAATAAATTTTTTCTTAATCCTCTGATCATAGTTTGGAGAAGGTAGTAGTGTTTAAACCCAGTCCGGATGGAGAGGGATGTGCAGGAAGCTGTGAGGAACATGCACTGATTGAGTTGAGATGTCCCCTGTCCTCCATCATCATCATCAACATCACTCCTTAGAGACTCTGTAGACATTGGAGATACTGCCTGAAGTGGAGAGGGAAAAATATGCTGTTTGTGTGTTTGTGACATGGAGACATCTGGTTCCAATCACCTCCACTGGAGAGAAACCTTAGGCCACAGTTTTCAACCACTTTACACCAAAACACTCTCCATCACTTTCTCTACTGCTCACCCACTGATGGCTCTTAGGCTGTGGACAGTTTTCAAGTGAATCTCATTAAAAATTCTTTTTTTTTTTTTTTTTTTTATTGTGATACAGTTAAGTTTAATTTAATATTTAGTTTAATTTGTGGTAATTTTGCCCAAATATTAGTTTTTAAATAAATTCTATGATTATGAGATTTTGAGCCTGTTTCATTTTATTTTTCCTCTTCTATGTATATATTCATCATCCATCTTCTACGTTTATGTTATCTGATTCAGTGTCAGCCTACAGATTACTCTCACCCAGTCACACACCTGTGGACAGTTTCTTTCTCACACACATGCCCACTCACTCACCTGAAGGCTGCAGTCAAGCAGTATTTGTTTTGGGCCTTGTCCCTGACATATGGAGATTTCTCTGAAACTTGTAATAATACATTGTAGAGGATGAAATCCCGAAGTTATTCGATATTTTACTCTGAGAAACGTGGGGGTTTTTCTTAGCTTTTAAATTATAAACCCTTATTTGTCTCCAATACATACATGTAACTTGTTTTCTACAACAATTTTTAAGACTTAGAGAAAGTCAGAATTTTGAGAACAATCTCGAAATAATTCTGAGAATAATCTCGGAATGATCCGCTGCACATATAATAGAGCAGACACAACCACAATGTAACTGAGGAATGCCGTGTGTTGCTGAAGTCATACTTTGGAATAGATTTCAGGAATAAATACTCAGTCCTCTAACACATCAGGACCAGATTGTGATTAGTATTTAAACCCTTAATCGGTGCAAGAACCCGTTTATTCAGAAGTGGGCATGTCGTTTCACAGGATACAATTAATAATTGCGAAAATTATCAATCTAGAGTGAGTGGAACTCCAGCATGCCTACAAGGAAACATAGCGTTATGGCTCAACCTTGTACAATAAACTAAAGCCATATGCATCGCAGTCAGGGACTGCACTGACGGGGTTAGTCGTCATGTCGTGTGGATGGATAAGTAATTCTGTTCACTTCTGCTTCTTTCACAACTCACTCTATGGCGCACAGACTGCGAGTCTGTCTCTCTAATTAATAACCCAAAACAGTGTTTCTTTCAGTGTTTTTTCCGACTTTACTTTCGGAATTTAACTGACCATTATTCTCAGAATTATTCAGACATTTTTCTCAGAATTCTGACTTTAATCTCTGAAATTTATTTATTTATTTATTTATTTATTCATTCCAATGCCATGGTCCTAAAACTTCGTTGTAGTTTTCAGTGTAATGGCTGTTTATTTTTTCCATAACATTTAGTACAAAAGAAAAAATATAGAATCAAATTAGACCTATTTTAACACAATGTTATTGATATAACTTTGGCATTTTATGTTGACTGTGTCACACGTAATATTATTGGTGTATTTTTCCCAACACAGTTTGGGATACGGTAGAGTTATTTCACTTCAAATATATGTAAGTAAAACTGTGTGTAAGTAATTAAATAAAACAGGCAGTCACGGTAGACACCCTTCGGTTCAGCCCTCCACCGCGGGGTCCTTTGCATGTGTGGCGGTATTTTTCTTCAGTGGTTTAAAATAAGCGTAAAAATATTTCAGTATTTAACAGATAAAATGAGTTTTTGGTAAAATGTTCTCTTTCAGTCAAAGCTGTTGGTTCATTAGGAAGGTAAGAGCTTTTGTTGCTGGACTTTAAAACAACATCAGATTTATTTTTATTTTGTTTTATTCTCATTAGGCAGCTTCTTGCTCGAAATTTCTGTTCCACCTTAAATGGTGCTTCGGCTACAGAGCGCTCGGCGCCGAGTCAGAATGCGGCTAAAGAGCCTTTTAAGGTAGAACGGAAAGTTCCAATTTTCAACTTCACAGTATTAATTGAAAAAGGACCAAAATGATAAAATAGCATTTTATAGGATTTTATTCTGCTCTAAACTTTTTTTCAAGGTTCTATGAAATTATTTTATTTATTAAAGTATTTTAAATTGTACACCTTCTGCTTTCTCCATACAATATAAAGTTAATCCATAATTTTAAAGTTAATTTGCAGACATCTGTATCAGTTACACGTTTTTATAACCTAGTCATCGTTGTTCTGTTTTGCTTAAATGTGTACATTTTGAGAATTTGTCATATTTATTTTGAGAATTCCCACATGAAAGAGCTTAACCACTAATATATCAGGGGTCACCACCCTTATTCACAAAGGGACGGTGTGTCTGCAAGTATTCATTTTAACTAAACAGGAGCACACCCTCTATAACTGTTTAGAGAAGGTATTATTCTCAGTCCAGCAGTGACACTGAGGGGTTTAAACTCAAGCAGCATTGCTGTGCCTGATTCAATCGTACCAGAATGGGATCTTTTGAGACAGTAGCTGACATCTGTCACTGCACAATATGTTGGTCGTCCTCTAGTCCTTCATCAGTGGACACTAGGGTTGGGCGATATGGCCCTAAAATAATATCACAATATTTCAGGGTATTTTGGTGATAACTATATTTCTGGCAAGATGAAAAAACATTGAAAAATAGATTTATTGATTTCAAGAACACACTATTGCAACAAAATGCATGTATTATTAATATTAATTATATTAATATATTTTAATTTCTTATTTAAATTATTACATTTTTAATTTAAATAATATTACATTTTATTTTAGTACAAATCTAACAATTTCAAATATTCAGAAGAAACAACAAATTAACGTATAAACATTTGCTTATTTTGTAAACAACCATAACTTACCAAAATTCTGACATTGTATAGAAAATATTTAGAATATTTATAATTTATATCCAAAACACCTCCCCACGACTGAAGTCGCTCCTCTTTTGGAGCAAATATTTTTAATGCAGAGCAAATTTCCTTTATTCCTGTGCCTAAACGACTCATGTTACGAATATACACCATATTATGTATAAATGCATGACGTCATTGTGTAAACAAGTCAGAATATCATGGTAATCACAGTATTTTTTTTTTTTTATCATAAACCATTTGTTATCATATCATTTGTTTTTGCGATATTATTGCACACGATACGATATGGCACAACCCTAGTGGACACAGGATTCTGTCGACTGGGTTATTTTGGTTGGTGGAGAAATAAGGAAGTGGGTTTAATGCTGTGGCTGATTGGTGTATTTTTACTGATTTAATAAGAGTCAATGGCAATGTAAAAAATTGTTTCTTGCTTCTTCTTCTCTTGTTCCCCCACAGGTGGTGAGGTGGAGAGCTTTAGCGAGTGTTGTGTGGTCAGTTCTGTTACTGCTGGCCACAACACCCCTTTTAATTTTCCTCATTAGATTCAGTTTATTCCATCCATTCCAATGGATTTCAGGTGAGAAGTCAGGTATAAATATTAATATTAAAAACACATGGTGTTAACGTGTGTGATATCAGGATTAGTTTTTACCGCTGACCAGACGAGATGATTGGTCATGGCTGTTACTGTCCACAGCAGTCCGTGTTCCCCAGTAAATAAATGCAAATACAGCAGATGCGTTGCAACTGGACCTGCAGCTGGAAAGCTCTGCCTCCGAGTTAAATTATTGGTGTTTTAAGAGTGTGATATATTAAACCTTATTTGTCTCAATCTGTGTTTCTAAGACAGTGTTTGGAAACCTGAAGCATCACAAATTACTCATTCAAGCTAAGCCTTCTAGCACAAACACCACACACACACAGACACACACACAATAAGACTAAAGACCACCACACGTGTTAATGAGACTAAACCCCACACACAAAAACACACGCTCATGCATGTACACTAATAAAACTAAACACAACACACACACACTAACGAGACTAAACACCTCACACCCATGCTAAAGAGACTAAACACCACACACACACACACACAAGATTAAATGCCACAAACGCACTAATGAGACTAATCACCACACACACTAACAAGATTAAACACTGGATGTACACTAAAGGGGCCTTACATAGGGTCTGGTTCCATCTCTAATAATCTATGAATGTGAATTGAGGAGCTGGTTAATGCAGGTGTAAACAGACTCTGTCCTTATCTCAGATTTAAAGTGTGACTCTTTATTCGAAGTCCTCTGTCCTGTGTGTAATTTCAGCTAAAATTACTTTGTTACAGAATGTTTTGTTCTTCTTACGGCTGCGAGCACCATCTTCTCTCTGTTCCTGCTGGCTGGAGTTGTGTTGGTGATTGGGTTTTTCAACCTGGAGTATTACACTGGTTAGTATGGCGTACCACCGGGGCCAAAACCATTCGTAATCTTTTTTAAATGCTGCTAATGAACAAACCATGCTTCACTGTGTGCATGATCACTTAAAAAAAAAAACATGACATGAAGCAGCCACTAATGGAGCAGCTCACCATACATGAATTTAAACTCATGATACACAGTATGATGTGTGTTCCCTAGAGGGATATAAAGTCCCCTATCATTGGCCTATATAACAGTTCTCTGGAGTGATTTATGGAGCTTCGTCTAAGATCTCAGGGACAATGTGGAGTGGTTTCTCTGATCCAGAACTGATCATCTAACACCTAACCTCACAAAAATTTCAGGCTGAATGCTGTAAAATCCTCATAGCAATGTCCCAAATTCCAGTGTAAGGCTTTCCCAGAAGAAAAATTATCATTACTGCAGCAAAGCAGTGCAGGGAACACAGATACACTGCTTTACACTGTTCCACAGTACAATGCTTGGCGTCTTTATTCCCCTCGAGCCTATGTCTGAGGAAATCTCTCGCCATGAATTTGCTGCTGTCTGCTTCTCTGTGTATGGAGGAGAGGAGTTCATGTTTCTGTACCTCTTCTGTTCAACATAAACAATGTCCGTCCAACCTACTGACCGATCAGTCATTGCAGTCTGGAGAGGTGCGTGTCAGGTTCCAACGTAGGTTCAACACAGAAGTATAAATTGGGCTTTAGGCTCATGTTCAGCTTGTCTGGAACATCAATATTTCATATTAATAATTAGTAATAACACTAATAATAATAAATCATAAACATCATTATTTTTGTGTGTGGTTGCAGTTGTTCCCTCGATCCCTTGCTCCAGAGTGGCTCTCCTGGCCTGTGTGCTGCACCCTCGGCAGTGTGTTCACTCTCTGGTGCACTGCACGGTGGGGATGGTGGTGATGTGGTGTTCCTCTGTTCTCACTGGAGGACGATATCAGACTCTCGGTTCTCCCTGCACTCACCGTGAGAGGTAACACTCCCCTCTTTCATCTCTCTCTCTCCCTCTGCCTATTTCATACCTCCCAGCTCTCTCTCTACACACACTCTCTACTCTGAAATATCTCACTTTCTTCTCTTTCTGTATATTACTGTATTTTACACTCTTTTTTTTACTTGATTTCTCTCTTTCTCTCACTCAACTATCTCCTTCCCAATCTCATTTCTTATTTTTTCTGTCTCACTAGTCGCTCACTATTCCACTTTTTACATCTCTATATTTTGCTTTCTGTCTCTCTATTTTGTTCTCTCTCACTATGTCTCAGCTATCTCTCTCTTTCTCACTCTCTGAATTGTTTTCTTTTTTCCCTCTTTTCCTACACTATTCTCTAGTTCTCAATATTTATCTTTTTTGCTCTCTCTCTCTCTCTCTCTCGCTCCTGATCTCACTTTCTTATCTTTCTGTATATTATTGTATTTTACACTTTTTTTTTTTACTTGCTCTCTCAATTATCTCCCAGTTTTCTTCTTTCTGTCACACTATTTGCTGTTTTTTTTCCTCTCCCCTCTTCATTTTTTCCCCTTTTTACACCCCTCTCTCTTGTTTGCTCACCCTCTCACTCTCTTGCTTTCTGTCAGATCTGAGTCCTGTCCTGGTTCTGTTTAGTCTCAGGTTTCGCAGATTAACATCAATTATTCTCAAGCGAGGGTTTAGAGCATGACCTGGTGATAAAGTTAGTTCAATTAAAGCAATCTTAGGGAATCGTATCCTCGGTGAGCCGCCGGAGAGAAAGAGGAGATGAGGGGCCTGAAGTCAGGTGACTGCTTGGCATACTGACCCTGTTTCAGGTCAAACACAGCAGTTCTACTGGAGATTTTAAACCCCTCAATGTAACTGCAGGAATGAGAATAGTCCACCAACCAAAAATATCCAGTCCTGTGTCCACTGATGTAGGATTAGAAAATGAATAATAATCCTTGTTGGTATTATAATATAACGTTTCTTTTCTGCAGTGGAGCTCAGGAGATGTGTCTGAATGAGTATCACCTGTTCTTCCTGCTGGCCGGAGCTTTCATGGGATACAGCCACAGCTTTCTGGGAGTCGTCCAGAACTTGAACTATGTGTCCTTTCAGATCATACAGGTTTGTTTTTACATTTATTCACACCTATAATTACAGTGACCTTATTTACATGAACTCTCACATGTGGAAAGTGTGCATTTGTGAGATTTATAGAAATAGACATACAGCTATGCTATATTCAGATACAACACATCTCAATGTACCTTCTGGTATTAAGACATTCATCAGGGGTATGTTCCTATTTGCTTCAGTCTCTACTCTTCTGGAAAGCTTTACACTAGATGTTGTATAGGATTTGTTGGTCTTCAGCCACATTAACAACAGTGGGGTCAGGGGCTGGTGTTGAGTGTTTAGTTCTGGTCCCAAACAGCACTCCAAGTCATCCCAGAGGTAGTGGATGGAACTCCATCCCTCCAGAGATCACTCTTTCACTTGAGTCACTCTTCCGTTTCATATTGCATTTGTGATTTTGGATAGAGTTGCACCACCGTGTTCGCGATCGTTTCAGATATTTATATATGAGAGAGAGAATTAACTGTCTTAATTTGTACAGGTTTGAAATATCATTTTGAACAACTCTATAGTGTATTTGTTTAAAACTGATACACTCTTTGTGTTTACTCCACAGCAATTTAAATATCTGCGTTTTAAAGGCTCCCTGCCGCGGGTGGTGAAGTGTAGTGCTGTTCAGTCTCTCTATTCCCTCAGGAATTACGTAGCTCTCTATTTCTTTTTTGGTAAGATCCATATTTGATTAAAACTATTTTAACAAGGGGTTTACAATTAAAGGGGTTGAAGCTATTAAAAGATGTAATAGTTTTATTATATATAATATATATTTTTATATTTCCTAGGTCATATTCCCAGAGCATGGATCTCTAACATTCTGAGTCTGCAAATTGATGGGTAGGATGTTTGTTTCTGTGCAGAGACATGTACAAGGTGTAGAAATGAATCCCTTCATTATAATAACATTCAATCTGTTTCAAGCTGTTTTTACACAAAGATGCTTTAATGGGGTGCTTTTGCACTTTTTCAATTAAATGATTCATGCAAAAAAAAAATTAAATATATATAAAGCATTGCAGAGTTCCCTAAAAAATAAAACATCATTGTTTTATTAGGAGTGGGTCATTTTTATAATGTACCTGAAGATGATTGCCAGGTTGCCAGTTTGAGGAAAACGTATTGAATACTCGTTTCCACCTTAAACATCTATGCGAAGCTAAAGCTAACGCTAGGTTTATGAACAGAACTTGAAACACTTATTTCCCATTTTATCCATTTAAAACACAACCAAGTGCACATCATGTCACTAAAACATCTACCTACTAGTAAAACGCTTATTTGCTGTGTACTTCCACTTTTCAAACACAAGGCCAACATTTCCTCTCATTTTACTCTGTCTCTGGTCATGGAGATTTTTAGGGCAATGGGGCTTTTTGGGTGTGGTAAAATATAACATTAGCTATGTTCACTTGGTCATTTCATGGCTGTGGGATACCGTTTGTAGACCTGGCCACACAGTTTACTGTAAAATGATTGGACAGAGGGCGGGATGACAGGCAGGACCTTGGAAGGCGGGATTATAAGATTTCTGCATCAGACTGGCAACTTCTCAAAGAGAATATACTGCTTTAGCAATGCTGTGAGAGGCAGCAGTGTTTAACTTTGACTGTTTTCTTAATCTATGATCACACAACCTGTATATTTTATGACCAAGTACTGTAAATATCCTACAGATTACTCATTTAAGTTTTATGTTGTATAAAAAATACTGTTAAAACATTCTTGCCTTTTTTGTCAGCAATGTACACATTACACTGCTTTAAATCCATTAATATCTAAAATACTACACTGAGTCGATACACTCAGAACATAATGTTTATTACAATAACAGGCATACCTCCTGTGTTTTCTGGCTGCTCTTGTAGAACTGTGCACTCTTTGGACTCATTGGCGGGGCTGCTGGATTTCTCACTGCTCTTTCATCTGTGGATAAGCGGAACCTTCCTGCTGTTCACCTGGAATATCACTGTGCTGCTCTTCAGGATCTATGTCACAGAGGTACTGATGCACTGGGTACATGGGTGGGGTTGGGGTTTTTGTTGTAGAGGACATGTAGATAACGTGGCGGCATTGAAGATATATTCAGCGTGTGTTGTATACAGCCTTATGTTAAAACCTGTTTTGCTTATTTTTTGTTTTCTTCAGCCCACAGTTATGTCATAATAATTTATTAACCATTTATTCACCCAAACAGACACTCAAATATTATAATTATTTTTAAACTGGTTTTTCCTTCTCTTTCAGCCGTACAGATTCCCAGTGCAGTCCACATTCTCTGAGGACACAGAGCAGTGTCTTCCTAAAGTCCTTATGGAAAACAACATTCTGATTTTAAAGGTATTTTCATCTGAATTATGGTCAGCAGTATTTTTTTTTTAATTTCTTTAATGTTAACTCTTGAATGTTGTTTCAGTTTCTGGCCCTGCAGGACCTGGCTTTACTTTCCCAGCACTCTCCCTCTCGCAGACAGGAGGTCTTCAGCCTCAGCCAGCCAGGTACTTCCCATTTCACCATGCTCTAGTTGCATACATTAATGTGAACATGTGTTGCTGTTGTGGTGGGTCCAGATCCTACCTGGAATCACTGGGCACAAGGCAGGAACACATCCTGGAGGGGGTGCCCAAGGTCCTTCGCAGGGTGACACACACTCAGACATTCACTCACACACTCGCACCTATGGACACTTGTGCAAACTTGTGTTTTTGGACCATGGGTGGAAACCAGAGCACCTGAAGGAAACCCACACAGACACAGGGAGAACACACCAAACTCCTCAGACAGTCACATGGAGCAGGGCTCGAACCTACAACCACCTAGAGCTGTGTGACTGAGACACTACCTGCTGCCACAATAGATCTGTATATTGGATTATTTTAAACTGGTCCTACAGTGAGGAATATAGCTACAGAAAAGGAGGCAGCAATTACCCTGTGATTTCTCCACCCTACCACCTGGATATAAGGACACAGAAAAAATAGATGAATGTCTTTCTAGTGCATGGGGGGGTGGTATTTGTTGGGGATTAAAACTTACTTGTTGAATCTCTTGTTGGTTGTTATTGTTATCATATATGTATTAAAGCACCAATGTCCTTGTATATCAAATATTGAGATCTGTTCAAGTAGAATTCCAAGATAAAGTAGTATTCAGGTGAAATAAGCCTTTAAAAGATCTGACAGAGAGGAGTATAGATCATCCTCTTTGCTAAAGGACAGTGTCACAAACACATAGGGTCCTAGAAATGTGGTCCTCAAATTGCAGTTCTTGAACTGTCATCCTGAAACAGCAGACTCCGGTACTGCAGTGATAGAGTACTGGTCCTACAACACATACATCCCCCTCATTATCACAGTGTGTGTGTTTTCTCTTTTGTAGGAGGCCATCCTCATAACTGGAACGCGGTCAGTAAAGAGTGTCTGTTTTTACTGAGTGAGTTAACTCAGCGTCTTGTGGCTCATCAGGAAACTGTTGCCTCTAATGGCCGCACGAAGACTCTGTCTCTCAGCAGCGACACCAGGACCTCCTCCAGCAGCTCAGGTACAACTCAGGAACACTCCATACAGACACAACACTGACACATGCACCACTGACACACTGTAGCTCAGAACTAAACACAGGAACTGGTGTGTGGACAACTCTGTTCTTCCCTTTCTGGATCAGTTTGAGCTTCAGCTCCCAAGTGAGTGGTGTGGCCCTGAAAAACCAAACCAGATTTAAGCAATTACATAGGCAGAATAAGTAGCTGGCTGGTGTGATATAGTGGGTATCACCATTGCTATCTGCATGCCATTGCTGTAAATACAAACTAAATTCTGAGCCAGAGGAGCAACAGAATCACAATTTTCAATTCCAAAAAAAAGTTTATTTAAAGGCAGAGTAATTGAATAGAAATCTGTAACTCAAATGATGCTGTAATAACAGAGTTCTTTTTAGGCCACAGAACTGTAAAAAACAATAATTTCACTCACCGAACAGATTGATTGTATGGCTTAACTTTCTGTATACCTATCAACAACACCCTGCCCTAACGCATGAGCTTCACGTGTGTTAATATGCACATGCTTTTCAACTCCACACAGACACAACCATGTTTCCCACTGATAGCTGGAAGAATGGCAGAGAAGTGTACGACCTATTGCACTGCTAAACAAATAAAGAAATTAATAATGACGGAATAAAAATCTTCCAAAAAAATGAGGGCAGGGCAAAATGAGTGAACATGGGTGTACCTCTTAAATACTCTCTCCGTGTGACTTAGCAAGCCATGTTATTGGGGTAGACTTATAAGGAGGGCTGAAAATATCAGCGAAGTTGCACTTGTTTCTCAAAATCACATACTAGAATCATTAGAATCACTTTATTGGCCACTGTGCTTGCATTTTTATTGAAATACACACATACACACACAAGTGAACACTAGGAGGCAGTAAGCACACATGCCCAGAGCATTGGGCAGCCCTAGCCTAGGGGATTGGGGTTGCCTTGCTCAAGGGCACTTCAGTCATGACCTGTTGACTCTGGAGATCGAACCATTAACATTCCAGTTACAAACAGTACAAAGAATTTACAGCTACAGTCAGAGATCCTGCAGAGGTCCCCTCCCTCATTCTCTTACTGGCCAAGACTCATTCCAGAATGATGCCCAGGGTCAGGGACTGCACAGAGAAGGAGAATATATACTTAAATGGGATGTCTACAGTTGTGGAAATATGCAGTTCTCTCTGGTTTGCTTACGTTCCGAAGCTCTGCATCTTTTAAGGTGGTGTGTTTGAAGAGAAAAACAACTGTTGTTTGTATGTTTCAGAAGTGTAAATTGTCTTTAAGGTTTTATTCACTGTTTGAATTCCCACAGAAACTCGAGGTGTTTTGTTTTGTAGCACTGTCTGTAATGCAGTTAGCCGTCTCCCAAGTTTGGAGAAATTTCCACCTTAAGTGAGCTGAAACAGCAAAAATAAGTCTGTGTTACCCTCCTATGGAGCAGGAATAGAGCAACATCCTTATCTCAGTTTGTGCTTTTCAGCTTTTGGAGTCTAGCATACTGGACACTTTTTATTTTTATAAACACATTAGACTGGTTTCCAGTGCAAACCGAATGGAGAGCAGCAGGTGGAGAGGATTCATCTTCTGAGTTTTATAAAGTATTTTTTATTACAGTCATGTTTGTGGCCTTTAACTAGAATCAGTTCTTATTATTTGTATGTAGAAGAGTGAATAATCTCACTTAATAAGAGGAAAAAATTAATAGAATTGTGACAGAGTCAGGGTTTCATTCCTAATTCAGGTAGGATATGATTCCTTGGCAGGTCTCCTAACCCTGTGTCACTCTAGACTTGTAACTGCTGAAGGACAGATATGAATTTTGAAGTCTGTGTGGGTGGAGTATTGTGAACAATTTCACTTTAATTGAATGTGGAAAAAGCTTGCAGGAGTCCCTGAATGCGTGTGTTTTTCAGTTTCCTCAGCTGTGATGTCAGGGATGGAAGATCTGCCCCAGACCCCTCGACCCACCACTGTGATGCGGACCCCCGGCAATGTGTTCCTGAAGTCCTCCGGGAGAGGTTTGGGCACACCCCTGACTTCCCCCTTCACCCCGGACCTGGACAGTCCCCTCTCCACCCCAGCTCTCAGGAGACTTGCCCCTGGGCCAGGGCTTCAGCAGAGCCCCGGATTCAGTTCTGTCCAGAGCCCCCACATCATCAGGAGGGGCCCCAAACTTTGGAGCGCTTCCACTGGTCAGATTATACTCTCAACACTCTGAGGCAGCTGGCTGTTTATCTGTAGGGCAGAAATGGAGGAAAATTGTTCCATAAATTTGGAATTTAAATTGGGCAACAGTTGCATTCTGAGATATTGCTATTCCACCATAAATATCAGCACCCTTACATTCAGGCCGTCTTAAATGGCATTCGGGACAAGCAAAATCAGCTGGGTAGCTACCTTAAGGTTAATGATATGGAACATTTTCAGGGCCAAAATAGGAAATTATTAGAAAATTAATGGGTGTTTAAAATAATTATTGCTGTCAAAAATGGGTTGTGTTAATGTTTAAATGTTTAAAAATGTTTGTGTAAATGGGTTTGTCTTCACTGATAAACTCCTTTGTTTTAACTGAGCAGTTTTCTGAAGCTCTTTTCTCTCTCTATAATTTGTGATATCAGACTCTCAGACCAATGGCAGCACTTCGTCGTCACCATTTCCCACCCCCAGGTCCCCGCCCCCTGAACATAAATCCAGCTTCATCACTCAGTGGCTCCAGAACCGGAAAGAGCAGGTACGTCACCATCGCAGCTATTTCCTTCAACATACAGGAGCACTCCATTTTAAACTACTAACAAAAAATAAAGGCATGAAGTATATAATAAATCCAGTGTCTATTTGAAAATTGATTTTGAAATGCAAGTGTTGGCTCATGCTCTCTGACTGTGACCTCCGCTGCTCAGGTTAAAGCTTTTTTGGCCAAGAGGGTGTTGGTAATGTATCTGTTTAATAAGGTAAGGAGGTAGAACACTGCATGGTCCTCTTAAAATAGCATGCTGCATGTGTTGTTAAAGTGGTAATAAATGGTGGAGGGCAGGTGTAGCTTCCTTTAGAGCAGAGGTAGTCTCCGATCTGTAATTTTAAATTATTTTTTTCTCCTGACTTGCAAACTGGTAGTTCAAAGAGTTTCAAAAGATTGTGTACAAATTTTAAAAAATAAAATATGTAATTGTTTTAATCAATTTGGGATTTTAAACATTTCATTTCTTAAACAAATTGTTTATTTTCTATTACACTGTACTCAGAGGTGTGTGGAGTTGTCTTCTCTCTGCTCTGCAGGAAATGTTGTAGTAAAATGACACAGTAAAAACTGTAAAGCTTGAGTAGAAATACAAAATTAGCAAATACTTTTAAAAGGAAAAGGAAACACTTTCCTCCTCCAGTGTAAGTGCTTCATCATGTGAGGTGCTTACACTTTTAAGGCTTAAGGTGTCTTTTTAAACAAGTTCTGCAGGGTGGAGGAAACGAAATACCACTCTGTTGCTAATGTATCTGTACTTTAGTAAAAGTAACTAGCGACTCTTCACCTCTGATTGTAAGTACACAGTTATTTGAGACTCTAGTATTTGTTTTGTTATGGTCTGCTTGTAGATGTTCTGTATAAAATTAGATATATCAGGTTTTGCATGTGTGGGATTTTTACACACCTTTTACTTTTATTAATTAACACTTTTACAATGATTATAAAGCATGGACTCAATTTATCTGGATATTTTTAAAAACTGAGATTTTCCTACCTCTGGGGAGCATAGTATCTCTTAAAGAGACCACAAAGCCTGAGAGAAACAGAGCTTTAATCCTAAATCACTCCATAATCCCTATGTCTTGTACTACGCAACTCCTGAAATGACTGAATCTTAACAGTGAATTATATATTTCTAATACAGCATCATTTTATATTCATTCATATGTGTGAATCTGAAATCTAGTTCTGTCTTTGTGTGTACAGTGTAGCTTATGACTTATGTGGGGGAGTGAGGAGCTGTTTGAATTAAAGACAGGCACGCTGTGACGTAAATTATAGTTACATAAAGTGCCGCTTTTATGTGGATGGGAGACCAAAACTATCCAGATCCTTGTGGACGGAGCCTAAATCCACTAAGTAGACTTTAAACTGGTTCTCCATGTGCACAACTAGCGGAGTGCATGACTAATGTCTGGCTGCTGATGTGATGGACCTGGGCAGTCTGTATTCTCCTCCGGTAACACTGCGTTAGCAGCAGTGTGAAAAGAGGCTGTGGTGGATGTCACATTTGAACTGTATTTATCACACCACTAAATCACATGTAAATAGCTGGTTATTGATTTTAAAGATGATTATATTTAATTTCTGGTCTTGAGCCCTGGTTTTGGGTTTGATTACCTTGTGAAAGTTCTTGAGTCCATGTTTTTCAGCGTTCCTCTCTCATAATGACTGAGTCTGAAATGTCTTTTCCGTCCGTAAATATTTTTTTTTCCGTGTGTTAAACAGCTGCCAGAAGCTTCCAGCCAGGCCCTGTTTGCTGATGGCCAGGCTCATATCTGGGCTCTGGAAGGTACAGCAACCACCATAATAATATTAAAGAGACAAATAACAAAGAAATCACTAATTCAGTGATTAATGTATGTATTGGCAGCCCACTAACCCACACACCACCCAGTCTGTTTTCAACACTTTACATGGGTATATCTCCAGATACAAAATGAGGGAAAGTCTACAGTGGTATTTAGGGCTGTGCCATATCTTATCGTTCACAGATAATATTGTTATAAATTTTAAAATAATTAAAAAAAAAAAAACAAACATAATTTTAATGTCTATCATTTTGCACTTACACAAGGGGGTATGTTCATAAGTGAGTTATTTAGACACAGCAGCAGTATGGTTATAAGGGGATTTTTCAAATTAGTTTTTTTTTTATGCAGCAGCTAATTTTCTGCACTTTTTTATTGTGGTAGATTGATTTGTTACATTATTTTAGACAAAACCGGAAACTTGGTAACTTACAAAATAATAATATCTACAACATAACCATGTTTACAAACTTTTTTGGTATCTTTCTACTGAATGTTCGAAACTGTTACATTTATATTATGATGTAATTTAAGCATTTATTTTGTTGCATATTATGTTCCTGAAATTAAAAATATATTTGTCACTGTTTGTCATATCACCAAAAATAGTTATTGCAAAAATACCCTGATATATCGTGATATTATTTTAGGGCCAAATCTCACACACACAGCTCTAATGGTATATAATGGTGTATTTTAAAATCCAACTAGGGTCAGTTACTGTTCTTTTGACGAGTATTAGGTATTGATTATTTCATGTTCTTCAGGTAACAACTTGGTATTTTAATAATGATAGAAATAATTGTAATAATAAATGTTATTGACAGATTCTGGATGTTTGTCTTTGGCTTAAACCAGGTTTTAATAAATAAATAAAAGGGGATGTGGGGTTTTATGAAGAATGCAGCGTAACAAAACTAGGTGAATCTTTATTGACCCAAATAGTCAGTAATGTGTGTCCTTCTGTATTTCCAGATACTGAACTTGTGCTTTAAATATTTTATTTCAAGGGCTCTCTCACCTGGTAACTGCTTCTTTCACTGAGGACAAGTATGGCGTGGTACAGACTACATTACCCAGCATCCTCAGCTGTATGCTGTCTCTGCAGGAGGTAAACTCCAAAGATAAGGAACATGCTCAATCCAGGGTGTGTTCTTGCCTTGTGCCCAGTGGCTCAGGGTGGATTCTGGACCCTCTGAGATACTGATCAGGAGGAAACTCTTACAAAAGATGAATAAATGACACAATAAAACTGAAATAATCAAACGTCAATGAAAATTCATGATCTACTGAATTGATTTAGATATTTGAAATGTAAGCCTATATTATCCTCTTCCTAAATGTTCTCCTGGACACTAGAGGTGATAATGTCTGATGATCTCTCTGTTTGATTTGATGTTGACAGACTGCCACCATGTGGTTATAAAAGTATTCTCAGGGCACCTTGTTAAATCTCTAAAAATCACCATATTTGGTTTGAAAAGTTTCATATAATGTTATGAAACTGTATAATATTAAAGAAATTCTTTTTATCATCATTACATCACAACTCACGGCAAACATTTATTCATATTTCTTTTTTTCTTCAATTATGTGAATTTTGTGCTGCAATTCCCCTTCCTGCAACTGCACCCCCTACTGGGGAAGCTCAGCACTGCCACACATGCTCCTCTAAACAGGCCCAGCCAGTTCAAACTCAGCATTGTAATGTTTTGTGATTCAAAATATTTGAATTTCAGTGCATCTGAGAGTAATTGGCCTGATTATTCTTTGATCTTGCTGTGACCCAGTGCTGTTGTGTTTTACAGGCTGTGGACAGACATTTCAAGCTCCCTCATGCATCCAGTAAAGCAGTGAAGACAAGCTGCATCATTGGAGACAGCTCATATAAAACTCTGCGCTTTGCTCTGAGAGCTGCACTGAAAACTGCAATCTACAGGATCACATCCACCTTTGGAGAACACTTAAAGTAAGTCTCAATATTTTCCCTGTCTCTTGTCTTAAATTGCTGAACAAATAAGAGTCCGTTTTTTTGTACTCTGTGCAAAGCTCTGCCACATATTAAACATGACACATAATATTTCACTGCTGTTTCAGGCTGGACTTTAATGATTGGCCACTTTAATAACTGTGATGTGTGTAAACGCTACTTTAATATAAACAGAGAAAATAAATCACTATAACTGCTTCAAAATATTTTTGATGCTCCAATTTGCTGTAACACAAAAAGCAGAGCCTCTGCATTGCTACTCTGGCAGAAACTGCACCATGCAATTCTGGAGGCGGGTAGGAAACTATCTTCCTCCTTCCCCCTCCCCATTTATTTCAGTATATCACTGTTAATGTGTAATACACTAGGGGGAGCTCAAAGAGCAAAAAACCCAAATCTTACCTAGTGTTCCTTTAACTTAGAAATGTTTTGTTTTTTAACTTTGAATTCCAGTCTGTGTCATGAACTGTTCCCATGAAAACAGGGGTTTTTTTTGTTTGTTTGTTTGTTTGTTTTTTAATAAATGGTTTTGAGTCGTTTTGTGTTCTCATGTGAGTGTAGATATTTTCTGTTGGTCTGGATGGATATGTTTTTGAAAACGGACAGAAACGTCAATTTTGAAATATATCTGGATACATAAACAGAACTTTAGTCTGAAATAACATCTGATCATTTACTTTAAACCTGAAATGTGTTGTTCCAGTTTTTCCATGGGTCTGTGTGTCATAAATGTTCCTTTAATGTAAAAAGGCAATCTTTATAGACAGCTGTGATTAATTTGCTGTCTCTCTGTGGTTTCAGTGCTGTGTGTATCTCAGCAGAGCAACAGAAGAGACTTCAGCAGTTCATGGAATACAAGGAGTGACCATGAGCTTCACCTTCAGTGCTTCGCTCCAATACAGAGGCAGTGTGTGTGTGTTTGAGTTTGAGACAAATAGAGTGACTGTGAGAGAGCAACCATCTCTCCAAAGGATAAATACAGGGGTCCTGGCACTTGATTGATCACTCAAAGCCTTAGAATATTTATAATATCAATAATAACTATGTTTTCTCTAGTATTAGGTGCTGCACTGTTTCTCTCAGTTTCTGTAAAAATATTCTCTTTCTGCTCCACACTTTGGCAGAAATACAGCTTGTTTTTTCTTGAGTTTAAGTTAAACTTGCAAACAGTATTCATGGAAGTAATTGTTTATTATATTTTACATCACTTTCTATAAACTGCACCTCTCATGGGATGAAGAATCAAACTGCTTTCTTTTTCCTGAATGAACTGGTTTATGCTCCATAGTGGACTGGATGTGTCAGAGAGCCTGCAGTAAACATGTTTTAAACATGGTCATCTGCAGGTAGGGGACCTGCGTTAAGTGTGAAGAAGAATCCATGGAGAAAATGACTGACTGCTCCTTTAAAGCAGCTGATTTGGAGATGGTGATAGAGTTGGTTTACAGAAGTTAAAGTTTTCAGATCATAGTTAAGATGTGGGATTATGAGATGAATGAATGTCCTTATTTCTGGGAATATCTGGGAGTTGTGTAAGTTAAACTATAAACATTTAATCCTTTGCTTAGTTTTTAAATGGATTTAGTGCAGGACCTTGACTTTGAGAATGGTTCTTCGTGTGTAAATAAATTTTTTGATATCCATTAGATATTCTGGCTTTATTGGAACTGAATAAATCTTCTACATGTTTCTGTACAAACAGAATCTGATTCAATGGATTTCACTGGGAATTTGCACAGGTTTCAGACCTGCAACAAATAGGAAACAGACAGGTAAAGATAATATACGTTTAATCTGGAGATTAGTTAACATTAAATATTAAAGTAAATGCAATTAAATACAGTTAAAATTAGATGAAAAATTTATATGACGCTGGTCAAAAGAAATTGTTACGCAAGATGTACAGGGGTTGGACAATGAAACTGAAACACCTGGTTTTAGACCGCAATAAATTATAAGTATGGTGTAGGGCCTCCTTTTGTGGCCAATACAGCGTCAAGTCGTCTTGGGAATGACATATACAAGTCCTGCACAGTGGTCAGAGGGATTAAGCCATTTTTCTTGCAGGATAGTGGCCAGGCATCACTATGTGATGCTGGTGGAGGAAAACGTTTCCTGACTCGCGCCTCCAAAACACCCCAAAGTGGCTCAATAATATTTAGATCTGGTGACTGTGCAGACCATGGGAGATGTTCAACTTCACTTTCATGTTCATCAAACCAATCTTTCACCAGTCTTGCTGTGTGTATTGGTGCATTGTCGTCCTGATACATGGCACTGCCTTCAGGATACAATGTTTGAACCATTCGATGCACATGGTCCTCCAGAATGGTTCGGTAGTCCTTGGCAGTGACGGGCCCATCCACCACAAGTATTGGGCCAAGGGAATGCCATGATATGGCAGCCCAAACCATCACTGATCCACCCCCATGCTTCACTTTGGGCATGCAATAGTCTGGGTTGTACGCTTCTTTGGGGCTTCTCCACACTGTAACTCTCCTGGATGTGGGGAAATCAGTAAAGGTGGACTCATCAGAGAACAATACATGTTTCACATTGTCCACAGCCCAAGATTTGCACTCCTTGCACCATTGAAACTGATGTTTGGCATTGGCAAGTGTGACCAAATGTTTGGCTATAGCAGCCCGGCCGTGTATATTGACCCTGTGGAGCTCCCGACGGACAGTTCTGGTGGAAACAGGAGAGTTAAGGTGCACATTTAATTCTGCCGTGGTTTAATGTTTTTTGGATACACTCACAACATAGCACCTGAACATCCCTTTCAGACAGCTTCCTCTTGCGTCCACAGTTAATCCTGTTGGATGTGTTTCGTCCTTCTTGGTGGTATGCTGACATTACCCTGGATACCGTGGCTCTTGATACATAAATAATAAATATCAGCCATTTTATTTGTTACTTAAAACCTCGCCACCTGTCATCGATTAACTCCCTAAACTCCTCTCTGTCCAAACTATTGATGTTATTTCCAAGATTTTCAACTTCCCTCATCTCCACTCACCCCTCCATTGCTGACCTGCAATTGGAAAGCCCCTTCCTACGAGTTGTAAATTTTTATTTCTTAGCGATGCGATGTATGGAATCTTAGCTGTCCTAATCTGCATTTAGCAAATGATAACAAGGCTAAACACTGGAGAGTGGCTTTAACATATATTCAGCTTCTGAAAGAAAAGGGCTGACCCCAAATCACTGGGAGCAAAGCAGGAGCACACCCTGGACACACACCTGTGGACATTTTCACACAGTCACTTACCCACTCACCTGTAGGCACACAGTCACCCCACCTACCAACATGTGTGTTTAGACCGAGGGAAGGAAAGTGGAGCATCCAGAGGAAACTCACACAGACACAGAGAGGACACACCACACTCCTCTCAGACGGTGACCCGAGGCGGGGACTCCGAGGACACCAAGACCCTGCAGCATTGATAAAAAGAATTACGTGTGAACATCAAATTTGTTTTTATAAAGACTTAATCTTTACATTTTTACAAATGTATTTTTCTTCAAGTGTATATTGTGTATATATTCACCAGCGGATAAGAAAGAAAACTTTAATTTGGCTGATTTTTCGTGCAAATAGGTTACTTTATGTTGGCGATAGAGTCCCCACTCTGTAATAAATACACAGAATCCTTTGAGCGAGGAAGCGGACACACACACACACACACACACACGGTGAGAGCAGCCGTAATGTCTTCAGAGGAGAAACAGCACACCGCTGAATGATTAAAAAAACAGGTTAAACTTCTCCATCTTCATCATCTTCAGTGCAGATGAAGGTAAGACTCTGATTAATATCAGCTAATATAAATATATAACCTGTAAGCCACGCCCTGTTGTTTATGTTTGACTATTTGTTGCTGAGAGTGTTTTTAACTCGTTTTTTATTCTAAAATAACTCAACCAGGTTCAGCCTTAAATACTGCTGTTAATACTGCACCTTCTTTTAAGGTGGAACGGCGAATTCAAATAAACTTCAGTAGGACATTTTAAGCATTTATTTAAATGTTTGACAGATGCAACTGAAAATGTGAGTAATGTAAAATTAAAAATTGCATCGGTCAAAATCTTTAGCAATCTAATATTTATTGTGAGTTTAAATCATTTTAAGTCTAATCTGATCCCACTGATCCTGATACGGTGGCGCAGCAGGTAGTGTCGCAGTCACACAGCTGCAGGGTCCAGGAGTTGTGGGTTCACGTCCCGCTCCGGGTGACTGTCTGTGAGGAGTTGGGTGTGCTCTCTCCGTGTCCCCGTGGGTTTCCTCCGGGTGCTCCGGTTTCCTCCCACGTCCAGAAGCACACGTTGAGCGGTTGATTGGCGACTCAAAAGTGTCCTTAGGTGTGTAGTCGTGTCCAGAGTGTGTATGTTGCCCTCCAGAATGTGTTCCTGCCTTGCCACCAAGTGATTTCAGGTAGGCTCCGGACCCACTGCCACCCTGAACTGGATAAGCACTTATGTACAGAAATGAATGAATGAATGATAATTTGTACTAAATCACAAATAATATGTCAAATGCACTTAGGAGTCGTATTTAATTTTCACTCTCCTGATAGAGTTGAGTTTCTCTGAGGTGTCTGACTGAACTCTAACACATTTTAAAGTGCGACTGAATAATCCCGATACACTGATCATCAACCATAACATTAAATATTATGTAGGTACTCCTAGTGCTGCCAAAAAATACATCTGACCCATAGAGGCATGGACCCCAGGGACCTCTGAAGGGCCCGATGGTCTCTGCAGATCCTGTGAGTCTTGTAAGCAACTTATCTGATCATGAGGAGCCCCACTCTACCAACCTGTGTGTTCTGACATGATTCTATCAGACTAATCATTTTTGATGAATGAATCAATAGAAATGCTTTAAAATTACCTCTGAGTAAAAATTTATTTACATTGAAGTCCACTGATATGGGAGAAGGTTTTTTTTCTGCTCCTGTAAAGTTACTCTTTGGCGATTAGACAGTTACTCTTTTTTTTGGACAGTGACTGTGTGTGTGTGTGTCAGAGGAAGAGGATGTGAATGTGGAAATTGTTGTGAGATGAGATCATAGGGTTTGTTCTATATCTACAGTAACTGCTTTAATGCAGTTAAGTAAAGTAATATTCACTAAACCCTATGAGTGGATCAGACACAGCAGTGCTGTTAAAGTTATTAAACCCTGTGTCCTCTCTATTAGACATTCGTACCTTGTTGGTCTACCTTGTAGATGTAAAGTCAGAGACAATAGCTCATCTGTAGCTGCTCAGCGTGTGTTAGGTGTCCTCTAGTCCTTCATCAATGGTAAAAGGACGCTGTTGGCTGGATGTTTTTGGGTGTTGGACTTTTCTCAGTCCAGCAGTGACACTGAGGGCTTTAAAAGCTCCAGCAATCCAGTAAAAGCTCTGTCTGAAACGCTCTCACCAGTGTAACACAGTCATCCACAGATGCAGTACACAGTGCTCAGACATACAGTCTTAAACAGTCAAACACTGCTGTTCCTAGAGTGTCAGCCTCAGTACCTCCCTCTAAACTCTGATCTGAACGAGGCCTTTTGCTCTGAGTGTGTGTTCAATCTCAGAGCTCATATCTGACCAGTCTGACGTCTCCTAATCTCTCCTCTGCTGCCTAATCAAGGGAGAGGACGCCTGGGGGAAAGAACTTATCTCACTACTCAGACTTTAGACTTTCAATTCTGAATGTGACCCAGTATTTCATCCTCAACCAAAACGTGAATAAATTTCTTCTTTCAGTAGCATTACAATGATATTTGGACACTCTGTTAAACACCTTCGTGGCAGTGAAGACACACACACACACACACACACACACACACACACACACACACACACACACCTGGAGCACCTGGCAGCCACCTCAGCGCCCAGGAAGTTGTTGGGGGTAGGGTGCCTTCCTCAAGGGCATTTCAGCTAAGGATGTTGAGGGAAGAGACTGTGCTGTTCCTTCACTCTCTCCCACCCACACACCCCAAGTTCCTGCTGGTCCAAGGGTTTTAACCAGCAACTTCCTGGTCCTTAGCCACCTTCACTAAACTTTATCCAAATAGAAATGATCTATGTAATAACACAAGTGTAAACACAGACACATCTAAACCAGATTAGATCAGAATGCCATATCCATTGTGGAGTTTTGGTCTGTGTCAGGCTCCAGTTTGAAGAGCTGCTGTTGATTCATAACAATTGACTCAGTTTGACGTATGGCTCTAAAATAATATCACGATTCAGGGTATTTTTGTAATAATGATACTGTGATGTTTCACACACTATTGCAAAAAAAAACATGTTAAATTAATAATCTATTTTATTTGACATATATATTAATTATAATAAGCAAATGTAGTGCAAACATAAAATTTTCAAAAGAAAATTAAAAAGAAACAACAAACAAGCTGTAGCTTGTAGCATGGATTTAGCAGTACTCATAATTCCCCATCAGTACCTGACCTCACTAATGAAAACAGATCCTCACAGCAATGTTCCAAGGCTGTCCCAGAATCACAGAGTCAGTGCAGTGAAGAGGAACACAATCATGATTAACGCTGGAGCCGCAGGTGTCCACAGGGGTTTTGAAGGGTTAAGGGTCAAAGACGCTGTTACAGTGAAAGGGACACAGTCCTGCTGGAGACATAGGTGCCCACATGGGTTATGGATGGGTCAGAGACACTGTTACATTGAAGACTCCTAGGGTTTTTAGCCACTCTCCTCACAGCAGTGTGTGTAAGAAATATTGTGGAGGTGGGGCTGGTTTCTGTGCATTCACACATTCCACTCTCCATTGTTTACATCAGGAAAGACTGCTGGTGTCCCAGCTACAGGCAGAAGGAGAGGAAACATACATACGCACACACACACACACTCTCTTTTTCTTTCTCTCTGAGGGCAATGGGGTGGAAAATGTATCTCTGAGCTAAGTGCTCTCATTGTTAATTCTGCTAGTGATTTCCAGACCCTGACACTGGTACAAAAATTGTTTATATGATTTTATTTGGTTGTATGCTTGTATGTGTATGTGTGTGTGTTTATGTATGTACCAGGAGTATATCACAGTGTGGGGACCTGTTAACACACTCACATTGTAAGGACTTGTCTTCCTTGTGTGACCACCAGCTGGTTCCCACAATGTAAATGATGACATTTTAAGATGAAGACATATTTAAGGTTCAAGGTTTGGGTTTGGTTTAGGGTTAAAGTCAGGGTTAGGGTAGTAGCACTTATGGAAAAGTTAACAGTAAATCTCCACAAAACGAATGGAACCTATGTAATCACTTATGGGAAAAAATGTAATTAAAGAATGTTATTTTGGAACCAGTAATTTGTACTACTGTGAGGAATTTGATGGGTTCTCTCCGTCTCCACGTGGGTTTCCTCCGGGTAACACATTGGCGACTCAAAATGTGTCCATGGGTGTGACTGAACATGTGAGTGTGTGTTGCCCTGTGAAGGACTGGCACCCGCTCCAGGGTGTGTTTCTGCCTTGGCCCAGTGATTCCCGGTAGGCTCCAAATCCACTGCGACCCTGAACTGGACGAGTGCTTACAGACAATGAATGAATGATAATTTGTACTAATATGCAATTTAAATAATATTAAGTTACACTTAAAATACACTTAGTAGTCATATTTTATTTTCTCCACTCTCCCGATAGAGTTGAATTTCTCTGAGCTGCCTGACTGAACTCTAAAATTACTTATACAATATAAAATATAAAATAAACATTAATTTCACTAATACAGATGAATACTATACAGATTACAATACATTTGAAGTATATAACTTACTAATAATCTTATAAATCTTATTAGAAGGATGGCCAAAACAACATATGACTAGTACACTCAGCATATGTTAAGTGGAATGTAATATAGTATAAAATACTTATTATTAGTGATTTAGTGCACATTAGTACTTCTGAAATAACAATTTAAGTACACTTTCCCCTTCCCCACAATTAAGGGATGTCCCCACAACTTACAGAAACAAGTGTGTGTGTGTGTGTGAGTGTTTGACATGGCTGCAGGTTTCTACTTGTGTGATACTTAAGAAGAAATTCAGGTCAGTTTTCTTTGCACAGAGCTTTTACCAACAGAGTGCTGTGACAGTCACCGAGATGTAAGGCTGGATAAAGAGAGGTGGGAGTTGTTTTATAGTTGTCAGGGTTAATCTGTGTTCCCCTGCTGCAGTTAATTCCAGAAATGCACTTCTCCTTTGGCAGAAAGTCATTGTTCCTCTCATTCTGTGCTCTATATGTTCCCTGAAACCTTCCAGAAATTCTGGGGCTCTATTTCCACATACAAAACAAAGAGCAGATATTTAATGTTTAATTGCATTGGAGTTACAGTTTAAACTCATTCTAAAATTAGTATCTTCAACAACTTCCAAAAATATGAGACATGAATGATTTTAGAGCAGAAAAATCGAGTCGAAAACTGCAGCTCTGCAAATGAGATGTGTTTAATGGAAGAACAGTGAATAATTCAGATTAAAAACTGAATCCATTTGTGTTTTTTGTGTTTAAACTCTATAAAACCTTTAGGAAATGTTGATAAAAGAGAGTTGTGTGTATGGATTATGTATGTAGCTAATTCACTTGTGTTTACAGGTTGGACTCCTGATCCCAGCTTACCTGGTCATCATGGCAACCCTTAGACAAACCACAGGAGCCTGAAACCTTAGCAACGGTGCTAGACCCGGAGGATAAACATCTCTTAAGATCACCACCAACAATAACAACATGACAGAATGTCAATGTAAGCTTTTAGCACTACATTTACTGCATATTTACATAAACTAAAATATACACACACACACACACACACACACACATATATGTATTTATATATATATATATATATATATATATATATATATATACATGCTTCTGGAAAACTGTAAACTGCAGTAAAAGCAGGAATATGTACAGTCTTAAACCTCCTGAAGCTTTATTTTTTATTGGCAAAATCACAAAGAAAAGATTTCCAGTGTTGTATTGGAATGACTCCAGAATTTAGTTCCACTATAAACAGGAGAATATCAAATGGAATGAATGAATGAATGAATGAATAAAAGAAGCATCCAACAAACAGTCAAGTCTCTGCAGCAGAGACAGGCGTGGTCTCCACTCAGAGAGGCAGTGTGATCACCACTCAGAGAGGGGGCGTGGTCTCCACCCAGAGATGGGGCGTAGTCACCACTTAGAGAGGGGGCGTGGTCACAACTCTCTGTGAAATAATCAAATAGTTGGAAAAGGACATTTCTCAACGCAAGATCTCACAGAGTTTAAGTCTCTCACCGTCTCCCATCCACAACACTGCAAAAGACTCAGGAACTCCAGAGAAATCTCTGTCCATGTCGGACTATACTGCTTAATGTGCCCGACCTCCTAGACCTCAGGCTCTGCAGAAGAAACACTCATCATACTGTGATTAATACAGACACATGAACGTGGGAGGACTTCAGAAAACCACCATCAATGGACACAGCTCATTGCTGCTGAAAATAATACTAAGACTCTATTACACAAAGATCCCCATCAATCACCATCATACAAAAACATGGCCGACTTTCCAAGCCTGAGCTCATCTCAGACATGTGTTACATGTGTACCATGTGGAGGTGTATACTGAAATTTCTTTTTCAGGGATGTCCATGGTTGTTTCAGCAGGACGATGCCAGGCCTCGTTGTGCATATGTTCCAACAGCATGACTTCATTGACAAAGAGTGTGTGAGCGTGAGCGGCCTGAGTCAAGATCTCTCTCCTATGGTCATCATGAAGAAGAGAATCAGACGACTCACAACTCACGAACTCAACTCACAAACCTGCAGCGCTGAGTCTCCTCAGTTCCCAAACGCTCAGCGTCCCAGATTTTATGGTGTTGTGCTTTACAATATGTTAACTTGTTTTGTTTTCTGTAGAAGTGGTGTCTAATCTTGTGTTTTTGTTCTAGGGCCCTTCATTGTTTATGGCATCCTCTCTGTCCTCTGTCTGCTGTCGGGTTCTGCGGGACATATTATGGGAAGATGTGAGTGTCCAGAAGTAATGGTTTTGGATCAGTTTCATTCCAGCTTTCAAAATGAAACCTGCTGTCTGAACTTCACTGGATCCTCATTCACTGATATTTCTTGGGAGACACTGGGATCCTTAGCAAACCTTGAGATTCTGGATCTGTCCTTGTGTAATCTGACACACATTGATAAGACTGGATCTTTTTCATCACTCAGAAAGCTGTATCTGGGTCAGAACTGGCTCAGATCAGTTCCAAGCAACTTTTTAGCCAATGCTTACCATTTGGAATTTCTGGATTTGGGTGAAAATATGTTGGGGGAAATTCCTGTGGATTTCTTGCAAAACTCAAAAAACCTTCGTGTTTTGATTTTGGGTGGCAACCAACTCCGCTTTCTTCCAGCTTCTATCTTTAAGCCTTCACTCAGGCAGCTGGATTTGAAGGACAATCCTTGGAATTGTGATTGTTCTTTCATTGAGGAGCTTCAGAAAATTCCGAAAAGCAATTCCACCAATTTTGAGACCATTACTGGCAATATAACCTGCACTTCTCCTCCAAAGTTTGCCCACAAATCTGCATGGTCATTGCTGGCTACAGACATTTGTTCGCCATCTAAAAGCCTCAGTGCTCTTTTTATCCTTCTCCCACTCCTTCTCCTCTTGGTTGTGTTGCTCTGTTGGTGCTGTGGCAAGAAAGGGAAGGATAATCAATCCCCAAGTTTGAGGACATCCAGTAAGGAAGTCCACTTGGACAGAAATGGACGATGGGTTCAAGAAAAGACAGGGTTTGCAGAGAAAGCACAGGAAGACACCACACAAAAGAACCAGTTAATGTTGCGCCCTTCTTCTGCTCTTCTAGGGAGCACCAGGGACATCTACGAAGAAGTAGAGGTCAAACTGGGGTCTGTGGACTCCTTAGGACCTCCACCCTCAGCTTCATCAGCAGAGGGGATTATAGGTAAAGAGAAGAAGGAGGAAGAAGATAAGCAGCAGGACCTGGAGACGGTCAGTGTGACAGAAGTGATGAAAGACTCCGCTGACAGAGAGAAAGCCTACATGACCCAGTCCACCAAGTACTATAGCCTGGTTCCTGGGCTAGAAATGGAGGATTCAGACCATGGAGAGTACGAGAGTGTGGATCTCTCTTGATTTAGGCTTTATTAATGCCTTTACGGTCATCTGGGTCCACTCTCTCAGGTCTGATCTGGCCCTGCATCACATACACAGGGGTGGCCAACCTATCAGACACAAGTATCCAGAAGAATTATACACATTACTACCAGCAGCCAAAAGTTATGTATTTACACAAATATGCATTTACACAGACTACCACACTATGTAACCGCAACTCTGTTTACTCTGACTTTATTCCCCTGCTCTTTGGAACCAGAATTTGAAAATAACAGTGGATATTTCAAAGAAATATCAGCCCCATATCGCTTAACGGTCTGAGTGACTTTCGTTACTTGGTTTTCCATTTCTAATCCTGCAATAGAAAAACGAAGAACAACCAGTTTCTGGAGAATGACCCATTTCCCCATTTTGAATGCTATAACAAAAGGTTGACGGACCTTTCTGTGGCTGTCCTCAAGTCGCATTCACTTGACTTCCTCTGTTCAAAAAGCTGCTGTGTTTTAAAGAGGACAGAGCTGGAGTTATAGATAAAGTCAGGGAAGAGTCATGGTTAATCTACTGTTTACAGCAGGGTCAGACTGTTGTGATATTTGATTCACTTCAGAGCTTTGCTTCAAGTTTGAAGTACATTGCACAAACTGAAACTGAATCGACTCCAAGCGTTTCGACTCACTGAATCATTGGCCAAGGGCTTCTGACTCCTAGACGCTCAAAGAATCGGCTCTTTGGGAGATGACTCCTAATCATTGGACATTTAGACTTTATTTTGCCCACTCTCACTGTGCACAGAGGCGTTGGGCAACATGATGGATTTGGAACTATACTCTGCCCTATGTTGCAGGACTGTAAGGAAATGTTTTGGTTTGTCGTTAAAACCAGACTCCATTTTAGACCAAAATCTCATCACACTGAAGAAAAGGAATGCACACTTTCTTTCCCATAATCAAGCAACATTGCAGCAGATATATGTGTCTTATTATTTTGCCTTGTTTTGTGTTTTGTTTTGTGTCTGCGTCATTCTATGTCACCCCAACATACACTGTATGTCCAAATATTTATGGACACCTATTATAATCATGAATACAGATTATGCACAGTTGTTATAATCATACATGAAGTGACCTGGGACGCCATGGAGCAGCTGCACATGAGTCCAAACTCACCATGCCTTAAGCCAACACTACATGCATAAATCCCCCAGCACGGTGTTCTCTAGAGTGATGAAGCTCCATCCAGTACCTCTGGGATGAGTGGATGAGTTAGAGTTGTGTTTGGGATTTGGAGCCAATCCTCCAACCTCAGCACCTGACTTCACTGATGTTTACTGTGGATAAATGCCATCTAATCCTCACAGAAATGTTTCAGTATCTAGTGTAAGAGCTTCCCAGAGAATAAAGGCTGTTCCTGTAGCCTGGAGACACTGAGCAGACCTCTGGAAATATGGGCAGACATTTTATTGCTGGACACTTGTGTGGATGAGTAAACACTCTGAGCTGATTGAGGAGTTTCCTGCTGCTGTAAATCTGTTTAAACCTGTTTATTACTCACCCCTGTTTAACCCTTTGTGTTACTGCTGTAAAGGAATGTATTGGGAGCTGTCATTGGGCGGGGCCAGAGTCCTGCTGCCAAGATAAGCTGAGGTCAGTAACGGAAGCTGGTTTTTGGGCAGAGGCTGAGCTGTGGCTGAACCTGTTTTTCTTTTTTCTTAACTGTTTTACATGTTAAAGTCACTGCTTCCATTGTTCAGCTTCTTATTTGATTATAAGTACATGTTTCTTGTTCCTTGTGTGTGTGTTCCCTGTACTAGCACACACTGATAATTATCTCTAACACTTGGGTGTGTGTACTGTGTCTTAAACCCCCACTATTTTATTATAATTCACTAAATTAATCCAGAATCCATGTCAATGTAATATAAAATCATCTTAAAGGAGTCAACAAGTCATTTATGCTCCATAGAGTGGGTCCCCCATGGGGATGGCAATAGGTTTAGTATAAATCTTTATCACATCCAGTCCGGTAGGTGTCAGTTTAGCAGCTGGTTCATAACATGACCAAGAATTGGATATTGACAGACTGCTTCTTTAAATAGTTCCACTGGAGGCTGTGTGTTATTGTTTTGCCTTTGTTTCACATCCTGTTAAAGACAGAGAGGAATGGGTTCTCAAGACTTATTGATCTAGAACATCACCAAAAAAATGTAGCTTCAGTTAGAACAGGGAGGAGCAAGGCACATGAAAGTCCGAAAATGTTCAGGAAAGGATCACAGTTAATTTCTACCTGAAATTATGTAGGAATGATCGCAAGTGCTCACTTTTTATGTCCTACATGTTTCAGAATGCCTTAAAACTGGATGTGCCCGAGGATGTTCAGTAAAATCCCTACAGCTTAGTTATTGTGCGTATATAAACTTCTAGTTCAGCCCTTGTGAACACTGAGGGAACCAGAACTAAAATACAACATTGGTCATTTTTTTACTTTGGTCTGGGCCAAGATATGTGAATACACCCTTAATATCTTTCAGCATTTTTATATTTAAAAAAGAAAAATGTATAAATTAATAAGTGTAAAGTATATAAACATTTGGGTTTTCTTTTTTATTGGGTCAACAGTTTTGGCTGTTGTCCAAAAACTCAGAAACATACCCACATGCACCAGGAGGATTCTAGATGCCATCTCGCTGACACCTCAGGAAACGGATCGTTTACTCTTGCTTGAATGGAGGGAAGGAGTAAACATAACATTTTGGAAAACAGTTTCCACTGCAGAGCTGCTGTAGGTTACTTCTGGATACTTAATACTTTAGTGAGTTAAGGTGAAGCCTTATTTTAAAAAATAATAATAATAATTAAATTTTCTGTATTTTTTAATTGTTAAATCTGAGCTACATAGGATGTGTTTACTGAAGCTGAAAGTTGTGGTTTTACTGAGTTGAGAAGAACAATCTACAGCTACAACACAGTGTCCTGCTGCTACCAGTCACACTGTAAAACCTGAAATAGTCATTTAGTCTGAGCTTTTGAATCTGACTCAGTGGAGTCTATTAGACCACGCCGGACTTATTTATGTATTAAGGTCACATGCACAGCTCAGAAAGATGTTCCTGAGTGTTAAGGAATATGAACTGATAAGAATCAACACTTCATAATAGAGCCTTTTAATGTGTATGAACACAGCAATTACAGTCTATCTATCTATCTATCTATTTATCTATCTATCGTTACACTTATATAGCGCCTTTCTAGACACCCAAGGATGCTTTACAATCCACACTGCTCAAAACACTCAATCCATACACACACTGACGAGAAGCGGCAGCCAAACGCGCACAGCATATTCTCGACCAGGAGCATATTCTCACTCACTCAAACAGACATTCATTCACATACACACTGATTCACTCACACACCAGGACATTTTATTAGAGAAGCCTACCCTCCATGTTTTTGGACTGTGGGAGGAAACCGGAAACCCACGCAGATGGGACTTGAACCTGAGGGGCAAACTGAGCTGAGAAGCGAACGTGCTAACCATTAAGACACCGTGCCGCCGAGTGTATTTTTAAGTGTACTTACCCTGTACCTTCTTAGAACTTATGGATTAACTCAATACATATAAAGTGCTTAGCAGTTCCTGTACATGTACTTAAACAATTGTGGACTTGGAGAGTATTTTCCAATATTTACCATGTAATTTCCCAGAATTTTTGACGTTAAATGCTGGAAAGTACACCCTTTAATCATAAGAAGATACAGTGTAAATGCCGGGTTAATACACGTTTAAACGAGGGCTGGTAAGTATTTTGGATGTACTGATTCATTCTGGTTCTGAGCCATTTCACTCTGAATCCTTTTTCAACCTGAACACGCTCATCATCAGATAACTCCGCTAGAGAAATGGAATGCAGCAGGACCCATGTTCTATCATATTCCTCCAGACATTCCCTGCTGTTTCATATTTCCACCAGAGATGTCACTAATTCCCCAAATTCACCAAACACAGTGCAGCTTTAAGCTACTGATTTGTTTAATGTCCCACAACATGTAGTATATCATTTAAAGCAGCTTTAATGGTCTCCTACAGTCATATATTCAAACCATGTTGATCAAATCATGTATGCTTTATTGAAAACATTACTTTATGAAAAGGCACAAACATGTAACATTGTGGCAGCACGTGGCGCAGCAGATTGTGGAGGCTCAGGGTTAAAGTCCCGCTCTGAGTGACTGTCCGTGAGGAATTTGGTGTGTTTTCCCCGTGTCTGTGAAGGTTTCCTCTGGGTCTTCAAGTTTCCTCCTATGGTTCAAAAACACATGTTGATTAGTGGATTGACGACTCAGAAAAGTCTATAGGTGTGTGTGTGTGTGTGTGTCTTTATGTTGCCCTGTTAAGGACTGGCACCCCCTCCAGGGTGTGTTAATGCCTTGTGCTCAGTGATTATGTTTTCTACAGAAAACTATGTTTTCTGAAACGATGGAGATCCTCTTGTGTGTGGAACAGTGGGACTGTGATCTCTGGAGTGGTGGAGTTCCTCTGGGATGAGCTGGAGCAGTGTGTGTGAGCCTGAACAAATAACTGATTTTTAACATGGCTGAATGCCATTAAATCCTCACAGCAATGTTAAAATGTGGAGTGCCAAAGCCTTCCCAGGAGAGTAGAGACTAGTGATGGGAATTTCGGCTCTTTTTGGGGAGCCGGCTCTTTTGGCTCGGCTCTTCATAAAGAGCCGGCTCTTTCGGCTCCTAAATGGCTCTTTGTTTTACCACTTATTTCCACTGGTACAGAACAATATTACCTACATTTTACATGACTATATGGACAAAATATTATTGTTCAATATTAAAAATAATAAATAGTGTTGCAATGGCCAATTGTTTTTATGGCTGTCTTGTAATAACTCACTGATTGCATGCACACATTCAATTGTATAAATAACTGGATTTTTATTTAAACACCTTAATAAAAAATCACTTGTAAACTCTGAAATATAGCCAATGGAACCCAAAAGCGAGGTATTACAAAAGAGCTTATTAAATTAAATAATCATCCATTTCTGGGTAATAAAATAAACAAATACTCTGCAAAGTGCAAAACAGCAGCATTCAATGGTAGTGGTTAAAACAACCACAACTGTCGACAAACATTTAACTGATTTAACATTTTCTTCAACTATTTTTTGGAAGGCAGATTGGCATTTTTCTCCCTCCGGCTCTCCCTTTTTACTTTCCTCCTGTTTGTCATGTGCGAGCACTGCACACACCACCAACCAGGCATCCACCCTCCCCTCCCTGCTTGGTGGTATAACCCTTCGCTGATTGGTACCTTTGCTTTTTGTTCTCTGATTGGTTGAATGACAAGCCTTAGAAAAAAAATGGCTCGGTCTCAGACGGGAACCGGCTCTCATCGTTCACTTACAAGAGCCGGCTCTTTGAACCGGTTCATTCGCAACCGATACATCACTAGTAGCTATGCCGAAACGTAAATGTAAGTTCTCGGGTGAATTAAAAAAGAAATTCCCATGTTTTGTGTAGTAAATAAAGGTGTAAAGGACATAAAAGCACACATAGGTGCAGCTAAGCACACAACGGCAGCGAGGGGCGTGACCTCATCAACCATCTCGGATCCGGTCATCCATCCATCCATTATCTGTAACCGCTTATCCAACTTAGGGTCGCGGGGGGTCCAGAGCCTACCTGGAATCATCGGGCGCAAGGCGGGAATACACCCTGGAGGGGACGCCAGTCCTTCACAGGGCAACACAGACACACACACATACCTACGGACACTTTCGAGTCGCCAATCCACCTGCAACGTGTGTTTTTGGACTGTGGGAGGAAACCGGAGTACCCGGAGGAAACCCACGCGGACACGGGGAGAACACACCAACTCCTCACAGACAGTCACCCGGAGCTGGAATCGAACCCACAACCTCCAGGCCCCTGGAGCTGTGTGACTGCGACACTATCTGCTGCGCCACCGTGCCGCCCCGGATCCGGTCACCCTAGAATATATGAACATGACTCAGTCTGAAGAGGCTAACATTAATAGCACTAGCATTAGCATTCGGCTCATTGAAACCTAGGCTACATATTTGGTATAAATTTCTTCATTTTGGTCAATTAAAATTTGAATTTAGCCATAAGTACCAGGTTGTTTTTCAGGAGACATGCTGAATTTTGCAGTCATTTGAAATGTTTGATATATTCATAAATGTATCCATGTTTAAGTTAAAATTTGAACAAAGGCCTATAATTATTAAATAATTTTTTGAAGAATAACAATCTAATTGTTTTCACATTTGCCATTTTATTTTCAGAAACTGTTAAGACTAGAAGTTGTTTGGGTAATCAGTGAGTGGGGTCTTAAAGCAAAAATCGGTGACCTCATATCTGTTTTACAGGTAGGTGTCGCAGTCACACAGCTCCAGTGACCTGGAGGTTGTGGGTTCGTTTCCCGCTCCGGGTGACTGTCTGTGAGGAGTGTGGTGTGTTCTCCCTTTGTCTGCATGGGTTTCCTCCGGGTGACTGTCTGTGAGGAGTGTGATGAGTTCTCCCTGTGTCTGGGTGGGTTTCCTCCGAGTGAGTGTCTGTGAGGAGTGTTGTGTGTTCTCCTTGTGTCTGCATGGGTTTCCTCCGGGTGACTGTCTGTGAGGAGTGTAGTGTGTTCTCTCTGTGTCTGCGTGGGTTTCCTCCAGGTGACTGTCTGTGAGGAGTGTGATGAGTTCTCCCTGTGTCTGGGTGGGTTTCCTCCGAGTGAGTGTCTGTGAGGAGTGTTGTGTGTTCTCCTTGTGTCTGCGTGGATTTCCTCCGGGTGACTGTCTGTGAAGAGTGTGGTGTGTTCTCCATGTGTCTGTGTGGGTTTCCTCCGGGTGCTCCGGTTTCCTCCCACAGTCCAAAAACACATGTTGGTAGGTGGATTGGCGACTCAAGTGTCCATAGGTTTGAGTATTTGAGTGAATGTGTGAGTGTGTGTTGCCCTGTGAAGGACTGGCGCCCCCTCCAGGGTGTATTCCCGCCTTGCGCCCAATGATTCTAGGTAGGCTCTGGACCCACCGTGACCCTGAACTGGATAAGGGTTACAGATAATGAATGAATGAAGATGCTCCAAGTACAACAGCTATTATTTACATAGTGTGTTCTCTGTTGTTCCACCAGTTCAGGTACAGCTGTGTGCAAAACTTTTGGACCGTTACTCATTTTGCTGTTTGTCAAACTGAAAATAAATCAACACTCTCTGCAAATTTCATATTTTTCAGCAGGTTTCAGTGTGTTTTCTGAGCCCAATTGCTGAACATTTCAAAAGTATTTACACTCATTACCCACAGGCCTGTTGACAGTGGATTCTCTTTTTTTGGTGTGTCTTATATGTACTTTACTCACGTTAGTGTTACATGCAGATCATCAGAGACAGGCTTTGTACAAACAATGAGTGTGTTGTAGGTTACACAGTAATGCAGACATCCCAACCTGAGTTCTGTCTCATACACACACACACACACACACGCGTAAACATGAACACGTGCATACACAGTGGAAGGTGTAGGAGTATTTAATATGCAGAGTGCAGCAGCCAGATACGTGGTAATCAGGTTACCATAAACTGAAATAAAGTTTCATGTAAATGGTGTACCCAGATATTCACACACTCCTCCAGTCACTTACACACCTGAGGATGATTTCAGGCTCCTATCAACATGTCTTTTTGGACTGGGGAGGAAACCCACACAGACACACAGAGAACACATTAAACTCCTCACATGGATTGAGCCCACAACACCAGGACCCTGCAGCTGTGAGACAGCGACTCCACCTGTTGTGCATCACTTATTTTATTTTACTTATTGCATTTGCACTGTATCTGATGCGCTGAATCATGCTGAGGAATATAGCATTACTGTGTGAGAAGTGGACTGCAGGTGCAACAGTGTTATTGCGGGGGTTCTAGGACTGGGGGGGGTACTGTGTGGGTTAGTGGTCATTTATACAATATGACCTTCATTTCAGAGGAAGTGTGAGATAAGAACCAAGATCTTCACACAGTAATAACAATAATAAAAAAAATGATTTATTGATAAAAAATAATGATAATAAAGCATACAATTTTCTTAAATGTAAAACATTAGATACAAGTGGTTAAAATAAAGAAAAGAAATGTGGACATGAGATAAAATAGCAACAGTGAACTGACAAAATAATATTTTGAGAATTAAACAAGACGTCAATGACTTTTAAAAAAGAAAAATGTAAGTATTAAAAATCATATTAATAACAATGACATTAAATTAATCCATAAATAAAAGTAAATTCCATTGATGACGTGTGTGTCTTAAATCCACAGCAGAACACACCAACTGACACATAAGATACTAACAAAACAATATAATAAAACTAATACAAGTGAAACAATATAAGACAAAAAAAATCAGTATGAAACTCATAAAAAAATGAATAAAAACAGAAAACTGAAGAAAACTAATAAAACTACTACGGCTAATTCTAATAATCATTATAATAAAATAATAAAAACCAAATAAATTCAATGCAAAATATTTAAGACTAATAAGAAGAAAAAAACAAGATAAGAAAAAAAAATTAACAAAAAAAATAACAATGTGGCGGCATGGTGTCGTAGCAGTTATCGCTGTCACACAGCTCCAGGGTCCTGGGTTCAGTCCGCGCCTCGGGTCACTCTCCATGACAGGTGTGGGGTCTTCTCCCTGTGTCTGCGGGGGTCTCCTCTGGGTGCTCTGGATTCCTCCTGCAATAAAAAACACTTATTCTTAGTGAACTGGTGGTGAAAAATGATCCACAGGTGTGTGTGTGTGTGAGTGACGGGGTGAGTGTGTGATTGACTGGGTGAGTGTGTGAAACTGTCCACAGGTGTGTGTGTGAGTGACAGGGTGAGTGTGTGAAACTGTCCACAGGTGTGTGTGTGAGTGACAGGGTGAGTGATTGAGTGTGTGAAACTGTTCACAGGTGTGTGTGTGTGAGTGATTGAGTGTGTGAAACTGTCCACAGGTGTGTGTGTGAGTGACAGGGTGAGTGTGAAACTGTCCACAGTTGTGTGTGTGTGAGTGATGGAGTGTGTGTGTCGTTCTGTGATGAATGGTGTCCTGTCCAAAGTGTGTTTGCGTCTTGTGTCCAATGATTCCAGGTAAGCTCTGGCCCAACCGTGACCTGAAAAGAAAATAAACTCATTAATAATAATAATAATAATAATGAGGAAAGTTAAACTAGTAACAGTAAAGTATACTATAAAACTATTATGAATAATATAGAAAGAGAAGAGTCCAGTTTAAAGCTCTTGAGTGAAAGGCATTAAAACTCTGGCCAGATCCAGAACCAAAGCGATGCCGTTCAGCGCCTGACGGAGAAAATCGGGCACATCTAAACCGGCTCTCCAAACCGCCTCTCCTCATTGGACTCAGTCCGGATCCTTCTTCGAGGAGGTTCCTCCACATCGCGGTCTGTCTCCGCGTCCTCTTCTTCCTCCACAACTTCGTCCCTCCTTGGTCGTCTCCTCATGCTCTGGAGCTGTGGAGCGATGGACTCTACTCCCTCTCTGGGTACGGACGGCAACATCCGCCAAGGAGACAGACTCCTCACTGACAAACTGTCAGTCTCCTCATCCTCGGACTGTCCGTCGCTGTCTTCATCTTCGTCGTTGCTGTCCTCATCTTCATCATCTCCATCATAGTGATCATCGCCGTCTTCCTGATCGCTAGACTCCTGGTCTTCATCTTCGTGATCTTCACCCTCATCCTTCGTCTCATGATGTCCTTCATAGATTTTGTTGGAAATCCCACGCCGAAGGTCTTCATTTTCACTTCGTAGACGGGGGTGGGTCTGCAGGTGAAATGGCGCAGATGATGATGCTCCGTCGTGGAGGATCTGTTGATGGTAGAACAGACCTGTAAAGTTCACATAGGTTAATCTGAGGAGCCCTTTATAACATTGGATACATTGCAACATTCAGTAGATAGGGTACTATGGAGAGAGATTAGTCTCAAAATACTTTACAAATGCGTAAATGTTAATCCACAAATTAAAAATGGAGCGGCACGGTGGTGCAGCAGGTAGGTGTCGCAGTCACACAGCTCCAGGGACCTGGAGGTTGTGGGTTCGATTCCCGCTCTGGGTGACTGTCTGTGAGGAGTTGATGTGTTCTCCCTGTGTGTGCGTGGGTTTCCTCCGGGTGCTCCGGTTTCCTCCCACAGTCCAATTACAAACGCAGCCTGATCCACAAATGTGGCCAGCAGGTGAACAAGCCACCGCTAGGGGGCACTGTTGTTCCCCCCAGTGTCTCAGGACTGACCTATTGCTCTCAGGGCCGCGGCAAAACAACCCCCTGTAGGCGGGACTGTGACTCCATTGGCTGCCGCAGTAAATATAGACAGCTAACTTTGGCTCAATAAAAGTGATGACCAATGAGAAGCGCATATTCTGTTTAGGAGCCGTGGGGTATCTGCCCCTCCCTCCGGCTGAGGGTGTCTGTCTGAAACAAATCACCCGTTTTAACAGTTCAATCGCAAAAATACGAAACACGTTAAATTGAGGGCAACTTCAAGCTTTCCCCAGTGATCCCCCTCCTAACTGTCTGTGATATGAAGCTGAATTCAGCGTCTTGGGGGCATTTTGTTCGAACTTCCACATTAAATATTGCGCAAATGCGTCTCCATTTGAGTTGTCCCCCCACGTCCTAAAACAACAGGGCCCCCTAACGGTGGCTTGTTCGCCTGCTGGCCACATTTGTGGATCAGGCTGCATTTGTATTTGAATGCGAGGTGAAATGCGAGAGGAAAGTCTCACAATCCGAAAACCCGGAGAGGAATTGAACAAATGCACATCACGAAAAATACGTGAGTGACTCGATTCACAAACGCAGATTCAACTGTTTACAAATAAATTTTAAATTCGAGACTTTGACTTTACAAATATATTCAATGTAAATTTAAACAAATGTATTTATTTTCACATAAAATTATGCTATATCGATGAAAACCAAACACGTGTTTATGAATGTAATTGTATTTGTACAAACTGCAGACTGTGAGACACAGTGTGATGTGTTCAATTGTGAACAGTGAAACATATATGTGACTTGTGTTTTATTTGTGGATTAACATTTACACATTTGTAAAGTATTTTGAGACTAATCTCTCTCCTTAGGGTACTGCCACTGTTTGTAATGTTTTGGCACTAATTAAAATGCCCTTTACATTGACTTTAACAATGAACAGATCAATAGAAATGGACTAAAATTGCTTTGAACAGAAACGTTGTACATTTATTTACATTTAAAACGAAGAATGTTTTCTCTTTCTGAAAAGACATGTACATTATACTGTGTTTTGGACCCTGGTCTGCTGGCTAAACAGAAAGAGTGTCCTTGGTGACCAGCGCGTCAGAACAACACCAGCTAAAGCCAGTTTAAAACATTCATAGGATTCATGAATTGAATTAATGCAGAATCAAAAGTAGCATATTTTTTGTTTAAATATTGAGATACAGACATAAATATAAATATAACTCACCAAATCCGCGGCTGCTGCCCAGTCCACTCGGGCCGGACAGCTGCTCCCGATCCAACGAGGAATCTTCGTCGCTCCAAACGTGATGAAATATGCCAAACTTTATCACTGAGTGAAAAAAGCACTTAGTTTCGAACTGGTCGAGAACATGACTGTGATGTCATCATGCCTTGCTTATGGACGTCCCTGTAGTTCTGCACTGGTACATCACTCTGTAGTCCACTGGCCCCAAGCTCATATAAAGTACGATGATATTAAAAAACTTTAATATGTCTTTTAAAATACTGAAATAAATCTTTCCTAGCTGAGAAATTTGTCATGACTTTTTAAAACCTTATTTATTTATTCATTTATTTGTGGTACAGTGAACATTGCTATACACAAATATGTGATATTTAATAAAACATGTATTTTAAAGGATATGTTTTACACTTACATTAATAAGAAACTGTCCCAAACTTGACATTAGTTCATTCGTCACCTTCTTACTGGCCTTTTTATTCAGTTAAATATGTATGCTAGCCCCAAGAGTAATTTGGAAAATTAGCTATTGCTACGTTACTATTTACTTTATATTATTGGCTAAATTAAACATTTTTTAAATATCTTTTCTGCTGACACACAGATATTTAAAATTACACACTGTTACAACTTAAATACCCTATTGCTTTCTACTCAGTGTGAATCAGTGGTGGATGCTGGTCTTTCAAGGAGGGGAAGCTCAATTTCGGCCTACATCATAAAATGTGTTGGTTTATTTATACGTAAATTCTACCCTCCGTTCCTTTTTAAGAAAATGATCTGTGACCCTGTCGTACCAACAAGGCGTCTTTTCCAGGGACTTGACTAGTGTCCTCTCAATGGCCAGCAGAGTTTGGCTGCTTAAACGGCCTTGGCCTTGGTCCGCCTGTGCTCCCACGGATCTTTACACCAAAGGATCGCTGATTCGCTCATTTTGCCGTGAATCAAAAAGGGATTCAGCCTCAGACAGATCATCCAATCATCATGCAGAAGCTGAGCGTCCGGACCAGCCGAGGCCAGCCCACTGCCCCATAGACCCCCAGAGACGCTGAGCGTCCGATGGGCGGGACAAAGCCCAGCATTTATCCAATGACTCGTTTCACTGCACTTCGCTGCTTCGCTATTGAACGTCCACACTGTTTAAAGCACCGTGAAACTGCGAGAAAGCCGCGTCTTTACCAGTGATATGAAGCTGATTCTGAACAAAAGCTGAGCGCATATTTATTCAATGACATGTACACACAACAGTATATATTTGATCACTTATTTTTTGACATTTTAGGGGAAGCTGAGCTTCCCTTGCAGTCTTAGAGCAATCGCCACTGGTGTGAATATATTAGGCTGACCAGACGTCCTCTTATTCCCGGACATGTCCTCTTTTTTAGACTTAAAAAAATGTCCGGGTGGAATTTCACAAACGTCCAGGATTTAGTTTTTCTTGAGCTTACATAGAACTTGGAGAAGTTTCGTTCACAAACTAGTCCAGCCCTCCCCTACTCCGTTTGGTTCGCTTGAGTTAGAAGGGGGCGTGGTGAAGGAGCCTAAACTCTTCTGATTGGACGGTCTGACTGTAGAGCTACCGTTATTGGTCGATAACCTTCTCTGTAAACATTTAATTGGTCAGTCTGCTTATCAGTAGTCCTTGTTTACGTCAGGCAAAGCTCATGTACCTACCCTCTTATGGAGCAGCTATTAGTGATGGGAATTTCGGCTTTTTTTGGGGAGCCGGCTCTTTTGGCTCCTAAATGGCTCTTTGTTTTACCACTTATTTCCACTGGTACAGAACAATATTACCTACATTTTACATGACTATATGGACAAAATATTATTGTTCAATATTAAAAATAATAAAAATAGTGTTGGAACGGCCAATTGTTTTTATGGCTGTCTTATAATAACTCACTGATTGCACTCACACATTCAATTGTATAAATAACTGGATTTTTATTTAAACACCTTAATAAAAAATCACTTGTAAACTCTGAAATATAGCCAATGGAACCCAAAAGCTAGGTATTACAAAAGAGCTTATTAAATTAAATAATCATCCATTTCTGGGTAATAAAATAAACAAATACTCTGCAAAGTGCAAAACAGCAGCATTCAACGGTAGTGGTTAAAACAACCACAACTGTCGACAAAACATTTTCTTCAACTATTTTTTGGAAGGCAGATTGGAACACACTTCTGATGAATACACTTGTTTCACAGTGTGTGGGTTGGTGGGCTCCAGATTCACACTTTAATGTAGACATAAACTGAAGTGGTAAGTTTTTCATGATATGTCTCCTATAAATTCAGTGTTTGTCCTGAGAGGTTCTGATCAACTGCACTGCCTTTAGAGGCTGGTGGATTAAGTCCATTACAGGGACATTTTCACCTCACGTACAAATATATACAAGAATAAGTGAGATGTTCAGAATAATAAAATAAATATTACAGCAGGTGAATCTTAAGAGCAGATATGATTTCGCTGTATATCAGACAAACAAACAACTGCAGTTGTACAGCTACTGCACTGAACCAGGACACACAATCTCTCTATATACATTTCTCTCTCTGTTCCTTTCTCTATTTGTCTCTCCCTTTCTCCTGCTGCCCCCTGCTGGTCTCTTTTCCTCACCACCTTCTTCTCTTATATTTTCATGGTTATGGTTGCCTCTAGCAACCAATGATTCCAGGTAAGCTCTGGACCCACCGCGACCCTGAATTGGATAAGCGGTTACAGATAATGAATGAATGAATTGATGAATGGTTGCCTCTATGTCTCCTGCTGCCACCCTGGTCTCTCTCTCTCTCGCGCTCACTCAACTCATACACCTCATGTTACTGCATTTCGTTGCCTTGTACTTGTAGTGAACAATGACTATAAAATTGAATCTATCTCCCTTCCTCTGGTAGCCTCTGGTGGTTCCTATCTTCCCTATAGCCTCCTGTTGGTCTCACTCTCTTTCTCTCTCCAGCTGTCCATTCTCTCTACTGCTGCCCACCCACAACTTTCTGTACCTCCACCCGTCTAGAGTCTCTATGATGTGATGATGATGTTGATAATGTAGGTGGAGGACATAGGACACCTCTAATCAGTGTGTGCCCCTCACAGTGTCCTGCACGTCCATCTCCACCAGGACTGACTTTAATCATCATCTCCTCCAAACAAAGCAAGTTAGCAGCTGCCCCCCCCCGTTTAGAAGGGGACTTCTGGTTTAATTCACCTCTAGTGTTAGTCTTTGAAAAGTTTGATTTCGCAGCTCCTGTACTAAAGCAATGAATGAGGGAGATGTTTGATGAACTGTGTTTACTCTCCCCTGGAGCCAGCCTGCGCAGATCTGACAGGTGTGGGTTTATGTTGAAGGTTTATGATGTTATAAAATCTGTGACCCCTCCCTGTTAAAAAGCAGAACTCTGGAGTGATTTTCAGATCCATACTATATTCATAACTATAATAACCTCTTCTATGCTATACTTTCTTCTTCTTTCCTGTCTTCTTGTTTGCCCTTTCCAGTGTTTTCTGTCTTCTCCTGTCCTGACCTGTCATCTCTTCTCTTGTCTTGTCCTCTTCCAATCTGTCCTTTTTTATCCTCTCCTGTCCTGTGTGTAAGGGACCTGTTCTGTGTAAAAGCTCATTTATACTCCCTCTGCGTATGGATATATATGCGTGTGCTTCAAGTGATATAACAGTCACTGCCAACATACTTCCTTGCGTCAGCTTTGTTGACATGTTTATTGAGCAACGCATCCAGTAGAGGGCAGTTGAGAAAAATCAAAACATGGTGACAGTGGAGGAACTAAACTACAGTGGTCTGAGAGTCCATTAAATACTGCACGACATTTGGACTGAGAATTGTATTCGCTTGTCTTACCAATGAGGGAAATTGATGATGAACGTCATTTCCAAAACATTTGGATGTCGGCAGGGCATTCAATAACTTGCTTTGCCAGGTAGCACCACACATCAGGCATAAGAACTCGCATAGTACGCTTGTGAGTGAGGCAGACCGAATAGCATCACCATTCGCATCTTGCACTGCCCTCATGGTCTCCAGCCCCCATATTGCTCCATCCCGTCCACATCTGTAAGCTTTGAGAAAATGTGCAAATTACATATGAAATGAATGCAGAATGTGTATAGAAGGCTTCATCCATATCATATTTACCATTGAGCATAAGTTAGCCTTAAAGGGCACAGAATGAAATCCTCTGTGAATGGGGTATTTTTTAACAGCTGCCTCGACCTGGGACGCAATTGTCAGAGATATGTCCAGGGTGAGATTTTCTTCCAGTAATAACTTACCTCTCACAGGACTGAGATAAGTGTTAGAAATTAACTGGTCCCTTATCACCTCACTCTCCATCTGCCCAAAAGCACATGGTGAAGTCTTTTATGGCCCTTTTTCACTGCATGGAACCTACACAACTCTACTCGACTCGGCACGGCTCTTTTGCTTTTCCACTGGCCTAATCTGGTACCTGGTCGCTGGAACCAGGTAAATTTTCAGTCCCAGCTCGCTCTGGGTTCTAACCGTGTCGAGTAGGTACTAAAAGGTGATGTTTAAATCCTGCAGAGTGCTGATTGGTCAGAGAAATGTCAATCACCACGAAATGCAGAGCTCATTCGTATCCAGCACAAACCTGCAGCTTGTAAAATCTCTTGTTACAGCAGCTTTCACATTAATTTTATTTGACTCACAACGGCAGCTCGTAACTCGAGGTGTTTAGACGTTTAGACCAACAAAAAATTTCAGTGAAAGCCAAAGGTGCAACAAGTAAAACTGATCTGAGAACTGGGGTGCGGAGCTAGGTTCAGTCCAAAAACCTAAAACAACATGCACAATGAGTAAACAGCATCTAACTTTACAGCCACCTTTGTTGTGATTTTCAAAGCCAGCAATTCCTGTTAAAAACGGGGTTTGTGACATCATCGTTCCACTTCACAGTGGAAAAGCGTCAAGATTTAAGCGTGCTGAGCTGTGTCGAGTCAAGTCATGTACAGCCAGACCCATGCGGTGGAAAAGCACCATTAGAGCTGCTATGTACTTGAGCCATGGTTTCATCAGTTCTCTGAACACTTTCTCTGAAAGTATGTCTGCACATTACTACATTGGTTTTTAGTACAAAGTGCTTTTCGAGGGCAGTCATATGTTGTACCTTGTTCCAGCAGTAAAACAAACTTTGTCTTTCCGTGCTCAAACATAAAAGCACCTTATCTTGCATCTGGCCATGTGTCCCCAGTATAACTAGCATGTAGTTGATAAAGATTTTTTTATCATGTAACACATGTATGGAAGGAAAGGTATGGAATCAGGTTTGTGCCAAAAGGAATCACACAAAAAAAATAATCTCAAACATAAAACTTATAACTTGCAAACAAAGTATCCAGTTCTGACTTGTGCTCCATGACTTTTGCGCGTACTCTCTCAGTTTTGTGCACGAGTGCTTCGAGTTCTGCCCTCTCTGAGTTTTGTGCGCGAACTGCACGAGTTTTGTGCGCCTGATCCCTGAGTTTTGCGAGCAGTTTTGGCACTGGGCGTGGGCGGGTTTTCTCAGGGGTGCCTTCCCATTGGCTAATGAATTTTTAAGTGACAACTCAGTGTCCAAGGTATTTTGGACTGCGCATGCGTACTCCACGTTGCAGCTCATCAGTGGAGAAACACTGGGGATTTTACATAAACACGAATGAGGTCGGAGAGAAGAGAAACATGACAGGCAATAAGGAGTGTGAGAGATGTTTCTGTTACTTTAATGAATGTAAATTTAATAAAGTTGTATTTAACTTCTGCAAAGTCCATTTTCATTTTTGCATTTTGTGAGGAAATGTGAATGATTCATTAAAAAAATAAATAATCATTATTAGCAATCAGCAATAATTATAATAATAAGTATTATTAATATTAATAAACAAGAACAGGTGAATGTAAAATGTTCTAATAGTATGCAGTTTAAGCAAAAAAGGGCTATATGTTTAAATATTAGGAAAGAGGAAATTCTATGAGAGCTATTCAGCAACTTTCATATGAGTGATTTTCGGCACATGCGGAGTCCCAAAGCCAACATCAGTGCCTGAGTTGTCACTCAAAAACTCGTTAGCCAATGGGAAGGCATTCCTGAGAAAACCCGCCCACGCGACAGGTTTGTGCCAAAAATGCTCGCAAAACTCAGGGATCAGACCCACATAACTCGGAGTGCTGGCGCACAAAACTCAGAAAGCACGCGCAAAAGTCATGGAGCACAAACATCAGAGCTGGGTATTTTGTTTGCAAGTTATAAGTGTTATGTTTGTGAAGGTTTTTTTTTGTGCGATTCTTTTTGGCACAAAGCTGATTCCATAGAAAGGCGGTGGGCTCGGTACAGAAGCTCTCGTCAACAAATTGTCGTGTTGGTGCGTAAATCAAGACACAGAACTCTTGGTTGTTCGCAACGTTTGTTTACTCAGCTCTCTGCCAATGCTCACTGCACATTCTCCTTTTACCCACCTCTCTCTTCTTGTTACAATCTCTCAGCGCCCTCTGTTGGAGGAGAGGGGTAATATATCACAGCGCATGTATTAAAGTCCTTTCCAAATGCATAAACCTTCGTAAACAAAACACGGTGTTTTAATTTTTTGACCCTGAAATGACAGTGGAACTGTGTTCTCTGGAGACAGAGCTCCACCCAGCCGAGCTGGATCGGAGTGTTTGACCCAGAACTGATCATATCACTGACAATTGAACTTACAGATGTTTATGCTGTTGAATGACATTAAATCCTTACAGGAATATCCCAATAGCTAGTGTAAATCCTTCCCAGAACTCCATAAATCTGCAGCACGTACAGTGTTTGCCTTCATCACTGACATAGAACACAGCAAACAACTTGGAGTGATGGAGTAATGAGCTTCACACGGCTCTGTTCCCAAACCATAAATCCCTGGACGGAGGGATGCTGACATTCTACAGAGGATATAAAGAAGGAATGAGGGATGGACTTCCTCTCTTTGACTCCCCTTAAGGACCTGCAGCACAAAGGTAAGAGTGAAAAAGAAGAAATTTTTATGTTTTTATGTACATACCATATTCACATATTTGTATATATATATATATATATATAACCCTATAATCTATTCAATATCAATATTTTTCATATTGATTGACATTATTTGTCATATAGCACAATTTGTCATTTACGTTGTGTTTACAATTGGTTATGAATTAACCAATAGAAATGCTTCATAATATTTACATTTTATCATGTAATTTTGTATGTCACACAAAATTAAGAATGGTTTTCCCTTTTTCTGTAAACATTTTTGGGAGATACATGGTTATGTTCCAAAGCTGTGGTACTGTGCATTTCAGACCCATTTCCTCTGTGAGGTTATATAATTATAAAACATAAAAAAGTTTAAATCTTAAACCTTAAAAAAAGTGTTTTACAGTGAAAGAGAGAGGGAACAAAACAGCAGCTAATGACAAAAAAGGTCTCACTCTTTATTATTATAATAATTATTATTAAAACAGTGAAAAGTGTAGTGTGGTTGCTCAAATATGTTATTATCTTCATTCATCCCACTCTCTGTTTATGCAAATGTCATCTATGCAAATGTTATTTTTTATGTATTGTTTTATTTTTTTTTCACACTCCCCAATAACAAGCAATAAATGTAAAATGACCTGAACTAAACAGGGGTTCCCAGACTGTTTTCACAAATGACCACAGTGGACTTTATAAATATTCAGAGCTTTTTAAACCTAAATGTAATGTTTTTATTTATTTAGTTAAGATTAGATTAGATAGGTGCAGAACTCAAAATGATTATAAAAATATAAATGAATATAAACCCTATTCTGGAAAAGTCTGGACATCATTTAAATCGCAGAAAAAAGCAGAATCTGTGATGTTTTGGTTCCTTTATAACAGAAGCTCAGTGAAGAACTGTGTTACTAAATTTGGAAATATTAACCCATTACAGACCCTTGTTATTATTCAGAATATTTATTCCAGGGTATTTCTGAGAAGTAATGTGCGGTTAACCTTCTTGTAGTCTAGTGTTGTCCAGCTCTGCTGACCATGACCGTGTCCTACACTCTGGAAGTAGCCAATGCCAGGTTTGCCGGCTTCTCGAAACTCCTCTTCAGGTGGAAGGGCAGCATCTACAAACTGCTGTATAAAGAATTCCTGCTTTTCTGTTTACTGTACACCTCCTTTAGCCTTGTCTACAGGTAACTGCTCTACCGACACAGACTAAATGTGGATTCTCATAAATTCCCACTGTAGAAATAGCATCTAAAAACAGGAGAGTCATGAGACACAGGTGAGATGAAGGTTTAGGGTGTCTCAGAAAACCAAAACTGATTATGAGATGTTACTGAGATCTCCACTTACAGAGGAGACACAGGGGACATTCCTCGATTTCTCTCAGCACAAATATCTGAGAAAGAGGAGACACAAAATACAGTCTCCACCCTCTCTCCATCTGACCTCAGTGTCACCCAGGACACTACAGAGATATTAAGGAGACACTACAGAGGTATTAAGTGGACACTAAAGATATTTTAAGGAGACAATACAGAGATATTAAGGAGGACTGCAGAGATACTAAGGAGTCACTAAAGAGATTTTAAGGAGGAACTACAGAGATATTAAAGAGACACTACTGAGATTTTAAGGCGACAACACAAAAATGAAGATGAATCACACCTGATTCTAAACTTACTCTGAGACATACTGGTGCTGAAGTGCTGTCAATGACATAGACCCATTCAAATGGGCTTTCTGGATTTAATGGTCAGTGTGGGTATACAACACCATATAGAAGCAACGAGAGAGTGAGAGAGAATACAAGGGACTAGGGAGATCTTGAAAACTGCATTTTTGTGTTTTTTTCCACACCTTCTATGTTCTGTATATTTGTATTTCATTTTTACACATTTGGGACAAAAGGCCATATATGCTGGATTTTTTGTTGATTACTGGTAGAAATTTCGTGACCTTACACTCTCAGAAAAACGTTCTCTGTGGTGGTACATTCAATGGTACATAATTGTATCACAATCTGTTATAATTGTAGAATTTAAAGTTGTGTTGATTTCATACAAAAGAGTAAATAAAGCAAGTACTGATTTTATTTTAAAAACTGTTTAGAGTAAACTGTGCTGTATTGAGCCTTCACAACACAGAAGTTTATTTCTCAGTAAAGCCATATCTTTTAATCCAAACACTGATCATCTGGCTTTAATTACAGCATTCATGTTATCAAAAGGCATCATCAACAGCACATTTTTTGCTCATTTTTTAAACTTAACCACCTGTTAGTAGTGGGTGTGGCTTAAATATCTGCCTTTATTATCTGGCTAACTGAGATATCAGTTAATTCTGAAAGGGTTAATGTGAACTGATGGTTGTTTAAGGTGTGTCCTCAGTGATGTCCAGCAGGAGCTGTTTGAGAGAGCTGCTCGTCACTGCAACAAATTCGCAAAACTCATCCCTATGTCTTTCGTTCTGGGTAAGGTTGATCTACAACTTCCACCTTTAAAGATGCAGGCAGTCACTTTTAGCACAAAAAAGCTATCAGATTTATTCGTTTATATAAACTGCAGGTCATATGAGATGAAGAATCTAATTGCATAGTGGTTCCTTGATTGAACTAATTCATGCTCCACAGAGGGGGTCCCCCATATGTTTAAAAAAACTGTATGTAGTAATTTTACCTTTTAACCACAGCCTCTGTTGTTGCTACTCTTGGCTCAGCACTGCAGAAACTGCACTGTGTAACTTCTGAAGTAGGGCAGGAAACCACCCCTCCCTCCGCTGCCCCCTTAATATTAGAACAGTGCTGTAAAAGTTAACTAAACTCTGCAACTCTAGGGGGAGCCCAGGAGCAAAAATATCAATTGTCCGTTTAAAGCAGGTTTAGGATCTTTGATACATCCCAGTCAGTATAATGGTTTTATTGTGAAGGACCGTCACTGTAGAAAATGACTGACTGCACCTTTAATGTGAGTTTGATGATAATGTGTTCTGGGTGTTTGTAAATAAATACATGTTTTTGTTTTTTTGGGTTTTTTTGCTATTTGTCTAGGTTTCTATGTCACTCAGGCATTCCAGCGCTGGTGGGGTCAGTACACAAGCTTCCCTCTGCCAGATAACCTGATGATGGTGGTGTCCGGTAATGTCCACGGCTCAGACGAGCGAGGTCGTCTCCTCAGGAGGACGCTCATGAGATATGCCAACCTCTCCTCTGTTCTCATCCTGCGTTCCATCAGCACTCGCGTCCACAAACGCTTCCCCACGCTGCAGCACATAGTGGATGCAGGTAAGAGACCCTGCAGGACAAAGAGGACACAGGCAGGAGACACTGCAAGATGGTGTTGACACATGGAGGAGACACTGTTGTATCACAGGTAGGAGACGCTGCAGGACAAAGTGGACACAGGTAGAAGACACAGCAGGACAAATTGGACACAGGTAGAAGACACAGCAGGACAAAGTGGACACAGGTAGGAATCATGCAGGACAAAGTGTTCAGAGGTAGAAGACACTGCAGGACAAAGTGGACACAGGGAGGAGACAGAGATGTTCATGAGTCATTTTTTGCAAGACCGAGTCAAGTCTCAAGTCTTTGAGCTCAAGTCCAATTCGAGTCTCAAGTCTCTTAGGGATGAAAAGCATGAAGTGTCATTTTAAATTAAGCATTTTACGCGAAGGGTTTGGTGCAGCACGTCTGGTGGAAACGAAAAGCGGTTGCCTTTTTTGTCTCACGTGACTCACGGAACAATAAAGGAGAGTGGTTTCACGTGTGAACTCTCACGCGAGGAATTAGCACTTGGCTGAGGGGGGCTTGGACTAGTTTGGGGTATGCTATTGCGAGTGGGCATTATTTTATTGTTAAAATAAAATCATTCGTACATTATCTGTAAGCGCTTATCCTGTTCAGGGTCGTGATGGGTCCAGAGCCTACATGGAATCATTGGGCGCAAGGCAGGAACACACCCTGGAGTATACACCCTCCAACCCACAACCTCCAGGTCCCTGGAGCGGTGTGACTGCGACACTGCTGCGCCACCATGCCGACCCTGAACTAATCAGATAATTACAAATAAATATGCAGTTTATAATAATCCATGGACTACTATAAATATAAATAAAAATCCAGCAAAATTGATAATAATAATAAATAAAACTATAAAAATTATTAATAAAGAAGTATACTATATAACGACAAATGGCTCAGCTACAGTGGGTGAACTTGTCACTTCCATTGTCAATGCTGATATCTGTGGCTGCGCGCATGCACTTCGTTGCGCATGACAGGAAGGGAACTGAATGCAGGTCACTAATCAAACAATAAAGATATACACTTAAAAAATAATTTAAATTATTTTAATTAATTATATTATATATTATATTTAAATTAATTATAGTAATCATAATAAATAACATTCCACAAAGATTTTTCACGAGTCCCAAATCTCGAGTCGGAGTCTGAAGTCACTGTTTGAACGAATTAGGTGAAACTTGAGTCCAAGTCTAAAACTAGAGTCTCCATCTCTATCACTACAGCATGCAGTAGACACAGGCAGGAGACAGGAGACAGGACAAAGTGTTCACAGGTAGAAGACACTGCAGGACAAAGTGTTCACTGGTAGAAAACACTGCAGGACAAAGTGGACACAGGTAGGAGACACTGCAGGACAAAGTGGACACAGGCAGGAGACACTGCAGGATGGTGTTGACAAATGGACGAGACACTATAGGACATAGAGACTGCACAAAGTGGACACAGGAAGGAAAAAGCATGCATTGAACACAGGCAGGAGACACCACACCATGCAGTGCACACAGACAGGAGACACTTCAGGACAAAGTGGGCACAGGCTCTAGATTAAAATGCCAAGTCTCTGGTGTGAACACAGGGTTCATGACAGAGGAGGAGTTAAAGACACTGGATCATCTATATTCCGACTTTAATAAATACTGGATGCCTCTGACCTGGTTCGCAAACCTGGCATCAAATGCAAGGAAAGAGGGACGAGTGAAGGACGACATCGCTCTCAGACTTCTGATGGACGTGAGTCTCTTTTATTACTGTTATTACTTTAATAATAACTTCAGCGGTGTTATCAAAAAAAGCAACCGAAACAGAAAGCAGTGATTTGAGAATTGACTTATCCAGTTCAGGGTCGTGGTGGGTCTGGAGCCTACCCGAAATCACTGGGTGCAAGGCAGGAACACACCCTGGAGGGGCGCCAATCCTTCAAAGGGCAATACACACTCATATTTACTCACCCACTTAGACCTATGGACACTTTTGAGTCGCCAATTCACCTACCATCATGTGTTTTTTTGGACTGTGTGAAGAAACTAGATCACACAAAGGAAACCCACTCGGACACAAGGAGAACATACCAAACTCCTCACAGTCACTCGGAGTGGGATATCAACCCACAACCCCAGGCCCCTGGAGCTGTGTGACGGAGACACTACCTTCAGTGCCACTGTGAAGTCCGATTTCACTCCTGACATTTCCAGAGTAAATCCTGGTGTGACACTGGTTATAAACTGAAAAATCTATGGAGGAAGACCTCATTCATAATTAAACACATTAAATGTGCTTTGTAGCTAAAAATAATCTACTAATCACTGCTTCCCCTTTGTGTGAGCATTTCACATACTGTCCGAGCTTGCCTGAAACTGAGTAAACTGAACATAAATCACTGCACATGTCCCTGACTTTATCTACTTCTCTTTTTCCTGTCCTTGTCAGGAGCTGAATAACTACAGGGCGAAATGCAGCATGCTCTTCCACTACGACTGGATCAGCATCCCACTGGTGTACACACAGGTAAACAACGGCTGGGAGGAATTGCTCAGACACTCATCCATCAGCTTTTTAAACCACAGGGGCATTAATCAGTTCCTCACTGCAGTAACAGCCTCGGCTCTTCTGAGAAGACTTACATCAGGTGTTGAAATATTTCTATGAGAATCTGATGCCACTCAGACACTAGAATATAGGAATAATGTTGAATGGTTAGGGTCCCCCCCCTTTTTTTTTTTTGAGTGTCCTCTTGCCCCTTGGAGTCTCTCCTCTATGAAACTGAGCGACAATTCAAGATCCTCATTATCCGTACACAAAAAAAAAAGAATTCCCAGGTGACTAGCGTTGCTATGTAGCAGCTCTTCACCAGTCTGCAGTGATATCAGAGGAGCTGCTGGGGTTTAGTTACATTTAGGGCATCTTTCTCCTTCAGAAGAATTCCACAATCATATATTTTTCCAAATTCAGATTCTTATTCTACTTATTTCTGTTCAAACTTCCATTTCCATTTTAAATGTTGCCATAGCCTCTGGTGCCAGAATGTAATTACTTCACCTTGTAAAGCAGAACTGTAAATTTATAGCTGACTGCAGAGACATCAGCAGCTACTAATGCTGTTTTCTGCTTGTTCTGAAGTAAAGGGCCATAATCACTGAAACTACATTAAACTAAGATAATACACTGGTGAGTTTAAAGGAGAAAATACTGACATCTGTGGGTTTCTTTATGTGTTGCTCGGTGTCTTTCACTATGATTCACCATGCATCATAACCCTCCATTGAGAGAGTGACTCTGAAACATCTCAATTTTTAAGGCCTTGTCGCCCTCACACTTCACTCCACCCCTCTATCCCAACAAGAACTGAGACCCCCACCCCTAAACATATGGGATATGTACCTTTGAGGGTACCACCACAGTGACATTTTTCTGAGAGTGTAGGGTCATGAAATATCTACCAGTAATCAACAAAAAATTCCAACAAACATAGCCTTTGGTCCCAAATATGTAAAAATGAAATACACAAATACAGTTTTAAAGAGAAGGCACAGAAGGTGTGGAAAAAATCACAAAAATGCCTTCTTGATGTTAGTGACTGTAAAAAAACTAATATCCCTCTCTTCAGGCTGCACTAACTAGCTCGCTAACCTGCTAACTAAGAGAATACAAAATTTAACCAGTTTGAGCAGAGGTGCTCTAATTCCAGGCACAAAGCTGACAAAAAGAACTGTGGCGTTGCCTTGCTTTGTTGTAAGTGTGTTGTTTTACCATGTAAAAGTGTGTTGTTTTACCAGTGTAGGCTGTTTTATATGACTTATATGAGTTTTAGGTTTTATTTGAGAAGGGTATCCCTGCAGGTCAGAGGCACCTCCAAGTGGGAGGTACAACATCAAGTGGGAGAGACAACCTAACCCTGAACCTATCCCATAACCTCCCACTTGCTGGTATCCGCCTACTTCCTGTGTATGCCATGCCCACATGCTGCTCTCCAGCCTGTATGTCCCGCCCACTTGCTGGTCTCCAGCCTGCAGGGATATGTAGTTGCTTTATTTGCATATAATGTGTGTGGAGAGCACTACTTTTACTGCTGGATAGCCTGAATGTGGTGGAGCGTTGCCTTTATCGATAACCACATTTATCCAAAAAATTACTGTAGCAATTACCATGTTTCGTTGTAAGTAGGTTGCTGCAGCGTGTTAGGCTGTTTTAGGCTTTGTCTTTATCACCACATGTATCCAAAAAAACGAATATCCAACAAAATTATAAACCAAATACCTACCCAACGAACAAATATCCGAATATTTGGTGCCAGCCATAAAAAGCACTAGTGAAATCAGGCAAAAATGACATAAATAGTTATGAAATGTTCTCCCCATTCATCCATCCATCCATCCATCCATTATCTGTAACCGCTTATCCAGCTCAGGGTAACGGTGGGTCCAGAGCAGTGGCGGATGCTGGTCTTTCAAGGAGGGAAAGCTCAATTTCGGCCTACATCATAAAATGTGTGGGTTTATTTATACGCAAATTCTACCCTCTGTTCCTTTTAAAGAAAATGATCTGTGAGTCTGTCGTACCAACAAGGCGTCTTTTCCAGGAACTTGACTAGTGTCCTCTCAATGGCCAGCAGAGCTAGGCTGCTTAAACGGTCTTGGCCCATGTGAAGTGTGTCCGCCTGTGAGTGCTTTGTGACGGTGGAGGGGCTCAGCAGCACCCGCTGGACAGAAACTGCGATAGATGTCAGAAAGAGTGATAGAAGTCAGTCTCCAAACACAAGCAGCTACAAAAAAACACCAGAAATAGAAGCTCGATTTGTCGCTAGTCGTTTTTAACAAAGACAATTCCGCTAAGAGGTTTAAGAATGTCTCCGGTTCAACTCAGAACAGAATGAAAATGTAACGCTCCCACGGATCTTTACACCAAAGGATCGCTGATTCGCTCATTTCGCTGTCAATCAAAAAGGGATTCAGCCTCAAACAGATCATCCAATCATCATGCAGAAGCTGAGTGTCCGGGCCAGCCGAGGCCAGCCCACTGCCCCATAGACCCCCAGAGACGCTGAGCGTCCGATGGGCGGGACAAAGCCCAGCATTTATCCAATGACTCGTCTCGTTTCGCTGCACTTCGCTGCTTCGCTATTGAACTCTGTTAAATCACTGTGGGAGTGATTGAGAGGAAAGCCGTGTCTTTACCAGTGATAAGAAGCTGATTCTGAACAAAAGTTGAGCGGGTTGTAGTGCATATTTATTCAATGACATGTACACACAACAGTATATATTTGATCACTTATTTTTTGACATTTTAGGGGAAGCTGAGCTTCCCATGCAGTCTTAGAGCAATCGCCTCTGGTCCAGAGCCTACCTGGAATCATTGGGCGCAAGGCAGGAACACACCCTGGAGGGGGCGCCAGTAAAAAACTAAAGCTTTATGCATGAATTATTTATTAAATGCATTCATACAACATGACACAGCCCCTGACTGAGATGCATAAGGCTTTAGTTTTTTGTACGAGTCCGAGCCGTAACGCGATGGAGCCTCGTGGGTGCCGGAGTTCGCTCTGGATCCATCATTTTCGTGATCATTAATTGTATCATGTGAAACTACATGCCATGGGTTCGTGCACTGATTCAGGGTTTAAACACTAATCACACTGTGGCCCTGGTGTGGAAGAGAACTGAGTGTTTATTCCTGAAATCTATACCATAGCATGACTTAAGCAGCACACGGCATTCCACAGTTACACTGTGTCTGCTCCATTATACGCAGCGAATTATTCCGAGATTTTTTCTCAGAATTCTGACTTTAATCTTGGAATCTTGTTTTTTTTCAACACTGTGGCCCTAAAACTCCGTCGTATGTTTGTCTTTAGGTGGTCACTCTGGCTGTTTACTCGTTCTTTGCCTTCTGTCTCATTGGACGGCAGTTTGTAAAACCCGAGAGAGCAGATGAACACAAAGTCCACGTGGATCTGTACGTCCCCGTCTTCACCTTGCTCGAGTTCTTCTTCTACGCTGGCTGGCTGAAGGTACACGCACACACACACGAAATTATACACTCAATATCCATTCTCTCAGTTCGACTGACCACACCAGTCACTCTCTGCAGTCCATCTGTTGCTCTGAATACTTTGTTAGCCCTCTTTCAACTTGTTTTTCGATCAGACACAGCAGTGCTGCTGGAGTTTTTAAATCCCTGTGTCACTATTCGACTGTGCAAACTGCCAGAGACTTGTCTGTGGTGTGTCTAATGCAGGGATCAGACTACACAAATTTAGCCCAGTTTGTATCCAACAATTTTCCAGCGTCTGAAACGAATATGAGCGTCGGGGATGAGGAGCGGTCGTGTAGTGCGACATAATCAAAGAACAGCGATGTGCACCTGGGATGCTCCCTGACTCCCTGAGGAAAGGATTAGCATGTTACAACTGTTTGTATCTTTTGAATCAGTCTGACAACTACTTCAACATGTTCCTGACAATGACCAATAGGAGGACAGAGCGCTGTCCGGTGCACATGTAGAAGAGAACGAGGGAGGCTCAGCTGTCAGGTGGAACTACAAAATTGATGAAATGCTCTGGATGTGTAACACATTACCTCAGATTCTCTTTGCCGGAGACAGTCTATTACTGTCCTCAGTAACACCCAGGAATGATCCACATTTTTTTTCTTATTATTTAGGAACAAAACTTCCAACAGTAGTGCTGCCAGTCTCTCGACCAAGACCCGACAGGAATTCATAGATGTAATCTGACACAGTGAACTTTGTGAAACACAATGAGTATAGTCTGATCCCAGCATAATGGACAATGAGTGCATATTCATTCATCCATTATCTGTAACCGCTTATCCAATTCAGGGTCGCGGTGGGTCCAGAGCCTACTTGGAATCATTGGGCACAAGGCGGGAATACACCCTGGAGGGGGCGCCAGTCCTTCACAGGGCAACACAGACACACACATTCACACCTACGGACACTTTTTGAGTCGCCAATCCACCTACCAACTATGTTTTTGGACTGTGGGAGGAAACCGGAGCACCCGGAGGAAACCCACGCGGACACGGGGAGAACACACCAACTCCTCACAGAGGGGTCACCCGGAGCGGGAATCTAACGCACAACCTCCAGTCCCCTGGAGCTGTGTGACTGCGAAACCTACCTGCTGCGCCACCGTGCCGCGCCAATGAGTGGATATAGGGTTTAAAAATTGTTGTAACCAAACCAAAACATGTTCGTTAAAATGTAAATTGTTTGTTGTTAAATTGTGTTCATAGGTAGGAGAGCTCATCATCAACCCATTTGGAGAAGACGATGATGACTTTGAAACCAATCAGCTCATTGACCGCAACATTCAGGTATTCTGTCTGCTTCTGTAAAAGTTACCTGTGTCTGGTTGTAGAGACCGTCTCCTTCCGTAAAAGTGACCTTTCTCTGTGTCGCAGGTCTCTATGCTGGCTGTGGACGACATGCACCAGAACCTTCCTCCTCTAGAGAAAGATAAATACTGGACGGAGAAAAGTTTCAGTCTTCCCTTCAGAACTGCCCAACCCATCTTTATGGGCTCCACTTACGACATGAGGTGCAGTTTAATAATATTATCTTAGTTATCCCTTGGGCAGCATGTTGGTGCTGCAGGTAGTGTCCTTCGGGTATGTCCTGTCTGAGGAAATCTCTTGCCGTGAATGTACTACTGTCTGTGTGTCTACGTGTGTGGAGTTGATATTCCTATACTACTTCTGTTCAACTTAAACATTGTCCATCTAAAAACTGACCAGTGTGTGGTGAGAAAACACAAAGTTTAATTTTCCTTCTAAAAAGTAAGGTTTTGTTGCTGCAGTTGTAAATATAGTTTCCTTCAGGAATTAATAGTCTGTATGAATGTGTTGTATATATTTTAGGGCAGTTGATGAAGTGGATGACTCAACCCCGACTTATGAAACCCCAATGATCCCAGTCAGTGTGTGGCCTCCTGCTCCGAGAAAACAGAAGAACCAGAGATTCTGCTGCTGTTCAAAAAAAGTGAAATCTAAGGTCCCAGAAAAACTCAGTGTATCGTCAGTAAAACCGTCTGAGTTTGAATCACTGAATCATCAGTGTGTGGTCACTCTGAGTGACACAGGAAACAAGTTCAAACCCAATAAATCAGTGTCATAATGTAATAAAATTCATTAAAGCCTTATTAAACTTGATAGATCACTGAGGGGGTTAACTGAGATAAGGAATCCAGGTCAGAGCTAGATTATAGCTAGATCTATAATAAAAGTATGTTTAACAAAACTATTAAAATGATCACCAATTTTGTCTAAAAAATGTAAACTCTCATCTTATCTCGGCATCTGTTCTGGACTATTTCAAAGTTTGTGTAAGACATATCTACACAAGTTATTTTAATAACAAAACAAATATAATGCAGTATTGTCCAAAATGTAAAAGATTCATCTTATGGCTGCATTTGGGTTGTCTATTTTCCCCTTTGGAGAAAAATCCTCTCGCTTATTGAAATTTAAGTCATTCAAAATGCTCTCAAAGTTTCACAGACTCCTTTTAGATATTTTAAACGAAAAATTTCAGAAAATACTACAGCTATGGCAAGACCATAGCCTTGGGTGTTTTGGTCATTTTCATGTGTAACAAATTTTTTTCAAAATAAAAGCATCCTGGAGACATTTAACTGCTGATAAATACATGGATATTGAAACAGTCCAGAAACTGAGAAATGTAGTGCATATGTACATTGAAAAATATTTTTAAATTCACTCAATTATCAATGACCTTGAAACAGATCAAGCTGAAAAGTTTTTCCCCTATAACACATTTTAATATTTTAAGATTAAAAATGGAGATTTCTATATAATTGAAATATTTTTAAGATCAGAGTAAAATGCATCTACACAAGACTGTAGTCCATTTCGGTAACTTGCACAAAAGTGATAATTGTTTAATATAAAGTCAAAGTTTACACCTATTCAACTTGTTGTATTTTAGTCCATTTTCTTAAATAATCCTCTAACAAATCAGAAGTTGAAAATAAAATTTTTGTGTGTCCCAGAATTCATTATGTTTATTATATTTAAATGTGCTGAATGTTATCTTACACTTTGTAGTTTTAAAACACTTCTTTAAAAAAAAAAAAAAAAAAAAAGAAATTGTGCTTCTTAAACCACATGAAAATATAACTGACGAGACAAATCCAAGACTAAACAACGAAAGATTGCTCCAACTTGAAAGGTTTAAAAGTGAGCGCTGAAAACAGTGCCATGGCTTCAGTTCAACTTTATCTGGAATGAGAGTAGCATGAAATAAAGAGAAGACCTCAGCAGTGGGGTATTTTCATATTTAATGGAGTTGGTATCAAACAGAGCTGTACACATTTATTTGCCTTTCTTGGCCTTGATCTTCCTCAGGTAGAACTCCAGTTCTTTACCCTCCAGGACGTAGCCATCAGCTCTACCACACTGTCCCGGTCTGGAGGCAATGCAGGCTGGGAGAGAGAATGGGTGGCAGAGAGAACAAAGGAGAGAAAGACAGAAAAATAGAGGGCAGAAAATAAAGAGAAGAATTCACAAGGAGTGGAAAAAATTGGAGGGAAGAGAGCAAGTTTGAGGGGAGGAAGAACAAGAGGAGACAAGCAAGAAAATGGAGGAAAGGGGGAGGGAAAGGAAATGAGGTGGGAGAGAAAAAAAAAAAAAAGCAAGAGAAAAATTACTACACAATTTAAACAAACAAAAAAAAAGTGAACACATACATGAGCTAGGAGCAGAAGTCAGAAATATGGATAGTGTCGTCACTATGGTATCAGTAGCAGAACTGGTTAAGATCTCATCACACCAACGCAGAGTTTTTAAAGAACAAACGATTGTGTTGCGTATTTACCGAGCAGCTTGCCCTGCTGGAACTGCTCATCCAACAGAGAACTGAGTTTGCTGTTCTTTCTGCGTTCATCAAACTTCTTCTGGACCTTCTTTGACCTCTTCTTGTTCAGAATATCCTCCTCTTCAGGGGTCTGGAGGAAGGAATTAAAAATCAGGTGGTAAACTTGAATTAACCATAACTCAAATTGTTATAAATCTAAAACCTCTAATTAAAACAATGTCTTTTAACAAATAAAACAAACATTTGAACATGGAATAAACTGCATTGTATCTCCTGAATGAGCCAGTTTATGATAACGGATCAGGTCTTTCTCAGAGTCTTAAGCTGCATCAGTTGCACTCAGTAGCAGAACTGGACAAAGTTATCGTCACAGAAAGACCACGAAATGGGATACAACCATACAGAACTGGGTCGGGCCACAATTTTCTCAAACGTTTAAGGCTTAGTGTTTGAAGTATTTAGTTTAGAATCGGAGCAGGATCAATCCATCACCAACCGAACAAAAACACCCACTCGCAATGGCCTTAAAGCAACACTACAATGATTTAGAAGCAGTTAAAAATATTAACTAATGTTTCACTGACCTATAAGTGGAAGAATAGAGCATCTGCACCACCCCCTCGCTACTTTAAACCATGATGAAGCATGAGCAGTGAAAAACTGCACCTTAGAGGAGCATTCAAATGAAAGTTTATGCTCCATAGAGAGTCTCACAAGAATGTCATGTAATTCTGGGTTTACAGCAGAATGATAAATCCAGACCACTAGGTGTCAGTAAAAAGCACAACTTTTCACATGAGTCATTACTTTGGTGGATGATGGACCTGAATGAACCAGTTCACTCCTTTGAACTGCTTTTGTTCAGGGTTGAACCTGGGTGCCCTACAGTAAGTCAGCTCTGATACAAACAAATGATTGCTCCTTTAAAGACAGATACTGAAAACATTGAAATTTGTCATAGCTAAACAGCAAATAGACGCACCAGTTTGGCTCCCTTCTTGCGTCCGAGGGGAAGGGCGTAGTGAGATTCATACCACTGCCTGAAAGGGCCGCTATCCACCAGAACCACACAGTTCTTCACCAGGGTCTTGGTTCGGACCAGCTCGTTGTTAGAGGCATTGTAGACCACGTCGATGATCCTGGTCTTACGGGTGCAGCCTGTTGGGAGTAAACACAGGCCATTAAACACTTTAAAAAGAAGAGCTCTGAATAAGCAATGAAATCTGCGATCAATCGTTTTAATCCACTGGTGTAAATTTTAATATTGAAGTGGTAATTTACCACTTAAATTCTACTTGGTGCATGAGCTGGAACCAGTTTATGCACTGAAAGATCCAGACCACTAGGGGTTAGTATTATCATGACGTGAAGCAGCAGTGGAGAAAACGACTGACTCCTGCTTTAAGATAAGTCTCTCTCAGCGTTGGAACATTAGCATCTATCACAAATGTTCAGAGGTTGAAACTGACAAAGTTATCATCACTGAAAGACTTTCTTAAATACTTCAGAACCATGTTCCTCAACCCAGTACTTTCTGATAAAGTTGATCCACATTTGTATTTAAACCAGAAAAAAGCAAACAGACCTGAACCTTCAAGCACCAAAAAAAAGGGTGTGTGAAAACAATGTAAAGTTCAGTTTGAAAAGATTTTTCAGACACAATACTCTTAAATTATACCTTGTGCACATTCACTTTTAGACTGCCACAGTATGGGTAAAAAGGAGGACACGGAGTAGTTATATAAATATAAAATCTTGGATTTGTCTTTATTAGACCAATACCTAACCAGGCTGCTTTCTGCATTAGGGTGGTCCTCAAAAGGAAATGTTCAGTCCTAAATGTAGTTTCTGTATGATTATTCTCCACCATCACACTCTGAAAAATGTATTTACTTTTTCACTAATTCAGTCTAAGTTAAAATTACCTCTTCTGCACTGATCATAAACAAGACTAAAACCACCTGGTAAATATTATTCTGAGTCTGGGGAGAGAAACACTTCTAAAATTCCCAAATCAAAATTCAAAACCACTTACACTCTGATCCCCAGGAGAAGTTTCCCACATCGAGCCTCAGTGCACGGTATTTCTTGTTCCCTCCACGGACCCTCACTGTGTGGATGCGTTTAGGTCCAAGCTGAAGAGAAATAATACACTACACAGTTAACACGCTACACAGTTAAAGAGCAGCCTCAGCCCTGGAGAAAAGCCATGTGTCAGAGTAACTATGACAGATCCTAACATCGGAAGGTCCAAAGATTTGATCAAAACAATCAAAAAAAGACCAACCTCAGGAATATTTTACATCATTCACATGGACAAATCCAGGCCACTTCTATGCAGATGTGGGTAATATAACGTGAAGGATACAGTACAGTAAGAAACTGTATATTTCTCTATAGCAAAGAGTTAGTGCTTTAAAAAAAAAAAAAATAAATAAATAAAAAAACTATTTAAAAACACTGCAAAGCCATGAGTGAAAACCCATCAGTTCCAAATTATACCTTGTACTTTCTCTTTAAGGTAATATGCTGCCTCCTCAGAAGCATTATAACTCATGTTTCCTTCTCATGTTATTCAAGTACATGTGAGCAACTTTGGATCCCTGAAAAGCACTACAAACTTGGACAGATATCGGCACACTACCAGTGTATTATACCTGTTTAAAAACCATTTTAGGTCTTGGCTTTTTATTAAATTGAATTAAAAAAAAAAACCCGCACAGATTTGAAGATATCTATTTTAGAAGCTAAACATAAAATCAATAAATGTACAATAAAATTCAGGGGTAAGCTTAAAAAGTAATAAAATCTGGTTAAAAATCTAATGCAGAAGCAGCACCAAAGCATTTGTTAGTAATATAGATGTAGTCAGCCCATCGAAATGAATCAAACACAGAATGCTGAAGCTTGGTTTTTAAATAGTTCTTCTGGGAATTGGTTCCAGTTGTGCGAGACAAACTGTCTTTAAACCTGGAATTACAATTTCATCACATCTCCCACCTTTACAGACATTATTGCTAAACCCACCCCTGTGTTAAATCGTTGGTACCTTTGTGTTTGAGGCTGGCCGGCCGAGTTCATATTTCCTCTTCTTGTGGACTGGTTTGCGCTTACCGCCGGTTTTACGGCGTTTATGCCAGTTGTCCCTCGAGATACCTGCGAAAATGAAGACACAACGAAACATTTAGGGCTCAAACCATCATCACTTCATCCTAAAGAAGTTTCCAGGGTTCAAATGCTTCGAGTGGTCAGTTCTCCAAGGTGTGTTTCCTCATGCTGAAGTCAGATTCCGCAATAAGAGATCATCATACACACTCAAGCACTGAAATAGGGGAGGTTTCCATGCATTAAACAGACATTTTACTGCATGTGAGCAGCATTAGGACCCAAGTCCTGTCTAGTCCATTCAGTAAATCTCTCCATTCAGGATTATAATTAATCCCATCCTGGAAGTACAGACCTTTAAGTTTGCTTCATACAGAACTTTACTTTTAGCACGGCTGACAATTTAAAGCATTAAATAAGCACGTATTTAATTAGAGGTGCATTACATGTTAAATAATCCCCGACTATTTTACCATTTAAACAATGTGAAGCACTTTCAATTATTACATGCGTTTTCTACAGCTCTAATTTTAACAATTACACGCTAAACTCCGACCATTTCAGAGAGTTCAAAGCTTATATATAAACATGATCAAATGATCCAAAGTTTAAGGCCAGCAAACCTAAATAGCGAGCACATTTGCCTCCTTTCAAGAATCTAAAACAGCTCTGAGCTATACACAGCAAAAACATGGCTCGAAATAAATCGACAAGACACGGAGTACGTACATTTCTATGAATTAGTAGCAACGCTGACAGTTGCCAAACTCTCAATCACCCAGTTCCAATAGGAACTATATTTACAATATAAATGCAGCCCACTTCTTTTAAAGACATTATTAATAAAAAGAAACATTATTTCAGTTTCTTTACTAACGCCACACGCCGTGCAGCGGCCATCTTACATCGTCACCATCCCCTTCCACAGCTCCGCGGCGAATACATTTACAAATAAAAGCACGAAAAACGCCACAAAACACGACAATATTAATCGGCACTGGACGATATACGTTTATTCCACCGCCTCAGAAAAATCTAAGCTAAAATACAGTGCTATAAAAGCAGATGAGCATGGATTCTCAGCGCTCCGCAGCGTTATAAACACGTACCCATTCTCAGGCGCCGGCCAGAAAGAGGAATCCCAAAGCATCTTGGGAAGGTTTCTAGCGACCACGCCTCGCGAGATTCTGCGAGAGTTCTAGTGTGGAGTATGTTGCTATCTGCTCTCAGGCGCCCTACCTAGGAAACAAATATATGAAGGTTGTGGTTTTTTTTTTTTTTTATGTATTTATTTTTTTTACTGGAGAAATATATAAAAATACAAACCACTTGAGTAATATAAAGTTATAATATGAAGTAATATAAAATAATCTAAAAGTATGAAAAAATAAAAATGAAAAGAGCAAATTATATGTTGATATATAAAATGAAAATAAATGATAATAAAGATAAACTATGGAACACCCAAAAAGCCATGGATTTGCAATGGATTCTTTCAATGTGATAAGTTTTTTGTTTTGTCAACATCTCAATTTATTATTTCATCATCACACCAAAACCTATTGTTTTCTGAATTAAATGGAATAACTGATAGCTTCAAAAATTATTCCTTTATTTTGAGAAAGCAAAGTTTTTGTGTTGTGAAAATAATCTACCTTTATATTTTTCCATTAATAAATGTTTTAGAAAAAAAGCTGAAAATTCAGATTCGATATAAACACTGCAATGGAGAGTGTTTGGTTTCTAGAGAAAACAGTGGACAGTGGCGGTGAAAGTAACCAGACGTCCTCCTCTAAATATCCTGATAGAAAGTGATGTCAGTAACGGTTATATACACTGTGGATGATGCAAAATTATTATAATAAGACAATATAGTCCCCAAGAAAATATTTCTTTTTCAGATTAGCTACTGTTCTATTGTTCTAGTTTTAACACACTAAACTACACTTCTCTATACAACACATAATACATAATTATAATAATAATACATAATACAACAATACACTATAAAGATAGAGAATATATTGATTACCATGATAATTTATAGAATTTACAGAACTGGTCAGTTACAAAACATTTAAATGAATTAAATCTGACCCCTGAACTGAGCTATAAATTATACTGGTGTTACTGCTGACTCCTCTTGACTATCACTACGGGGCTAGGGTGTAGGGAAGAACACTTCTAAAAAGGATGAACCTGCTCCATCCATCCATCCATTATCCACCGCTTATCCGGGTCCGGGTCGCGGGGGAAGCAGTCAGAGCAAAGAAACCCAGACCTCCCTCTCCCCAGCCACCAACGCCAGCTCCTCCGGGGGTATACCGAGGCGTTCCCAGGCCAGTCGAGACATATAGTCTCTCCAGCGTGTTCTTGGTCTGCCCCGGGGCCTCCTCCCCGTTGGACATGCCCGGAACACCTCTCCAGGAAGGCGTCCAGGAGGCATCCGAACCAGATGCCCGAACCACCTCAACTGGCTCCTCTCGACGTGGAGGAGCAGCGGCTCCACTCCGAGTCTCTCCCGGATGTCCGAGCTCCTAACCCTGTCTCTAAGGGAGAGTCCAGACATCCTGCGGAGAAAACCCATTTCAGCCGCTTGTACCCGCGATCTCGTTCTTTCGGTCACTACCCAAAGCTCGTGACCATAGGTGAGGGTTGGGACGTAGATTGACCGGTAAATCGAGAGCTTTGCTTTTCTGCTCAGCTCTTTCTTCACCACAACGGACCGGTACAGAGCCCGCATTACTGCTGACGCTGCACCGATCCGCCTGTCAATCTCACGCTCCATCTTTCCCTCACTCGTGAACAAGACCCCGAGGTATTTAAACTCCTCCACTTGAGGCAGGATCTCACTTCCAACCTGGAGAGAGCACTCCACCCTTTTCCGACTGAGTACCATGGACTCGGACTTGGAGGTACTGATCCTCATCCCTACCGCTTCACACTCGGCTGCAAACTGGTCCAGCAAGAGCTGGAGGTCCCGGCTCGATGAAGCCAACAAGACCACATCATCTGCAAAAAGCAGACATGGGATCCTGAGACCACCAAACCGGACACCCTCCGCCACTTGGCTACGCCGAGAAATTCTGTCCATAAAAATTGTGAACAGAACCGGTGACAACGGGCAGCCCTGACGGAGTCCAACTCCGACTGGAAACCAGTCGGACTTACTGCCAGCCATACGAACCAGACTCCTGCTCTGTTTATACAGGGACTGGATAGCTCGTAACAAAGAGCCCAGTACCCCATACTCCCTGAGCACCCCCCACAGAATACCCCGAGGGACACGGTCGAATGCCTTCTCCAGATCCACAAAACACATGTAGACTGGTTGAGCAAACTCCCATGCACCCTCCAGGATCCTAGCGAGGGTAAAGAGCTGGTCCTGTGTTCCACGACCGGGGCGGAATCCGCATTGTTCCTCCTGGATCCGAGGTTCAACTATCGGTCGGACTCTCTTCTCCAGTACCCCCGCATAGACCTTACCGGGGAGGCTGAGGAGTGTGATCCCCCTATAGTTGGAACACACCCTCCGATCCCCCTTTTTAAAAAGGGGAACCACCACCCCAGTCTGCCAGTCCAGAGGCACTGCCCCCGATGTCCACGCGATGTTGCAAAGACGTGTCAACCAGGACAGCCCCACAACATCCAGAGCCTTGAGGAGCCCGGGGTGAACCTCATCCACCCCCGGGGCCCTACCGCCAAGGAGTTTCCCTACAGCCTTGGCCACTTCAGCCCCAGTGATAGACGAGCCCCCCCCGGGGTCCCCAAGCTCTGCTTCCTCTACGGAAGACGTGCTGGTGGGATTGAGAAGATCCTCGAAGTATTCCTTCCACCGTCTGGTGACGTCCCCAGTCGAGGTCAACAGCTCCCCACCCCCACCATATACAGTGTTGGTGGAAAACTGCTTTCCCCTCCTGAGTCGCCTGACGGTTTGCCAGAAACTTCTCGGAGCCGACCGAAAGTCGTTTTCCATGTTCTCACCGAACTCCTCCCACACCCGAGTTTTTGCCTTAGCGACCGCCGAGGCTGCGAGCCGCTTGGCTCCTCGGTACCTGTCGGCTGCCTCCGGAGTCCCCTGAGCCAACCATGCTCGATAGGACTCTTTCTTCAGCTTGACAGCCTCCCTCACCCGGGGTGTCCACCACCGAGTGCGGGGATTGCCACCCCGACAGGCACCGACAACCTTGCAGCCACAGCTCCGTTCAGCCGCCTCAACAATGGAGGTCCGGAACATGGCCCACTCGGACTCAATGTCACCAGCTTCCCCCGGGATGCAGTCGAAGCTCTGCCGGATGTGGGAGTTGAAGATCTTTCTGACAGGTTCCTCTGCCAAACGTTCCCAGCAAACCCTCAACACACGTTTGGGCCTGCCAGGTCTGTCCGGCATCCTCCCCCGCCATCTGATCCAACACACCACAAGGTGGTGATCAGTTGACAGCTCAGCGCCTCTCTTCACCCGAGTGTCCAGAACATATGGCCGCAGGTCAGATGATACGACTATAAAATCGATCATCGAAATGCGGCCTAGGGTGTCCTGATGCCAGGTGTACTTGTGGACACCCTTATGTTCGAACATGGTGTTCGTAATGGATAAACTGTGACGAGCACAGAAATCCAATAACTGAACACCACTCGGGTTCAGATCAGCGGGGCCGTTCCTCCCAATCACGCCCCTCCAGGTCTCACTGTCATTACCCACGTGAGCGTTGAAGTCCCCCAGCAGAACAATGGAGTCCCCAAAATGAGTGTTCTCCAGCACTCCCTCTAGGGTCCCCAAGAAGGCATGGTACTCTGAACTGCTGTTCGGTGCATAAGCACAAACAACAGTCAGAGCCCTTTCCCCAACCCGAAGGCGCAGGGAAATTACCCTCTCGTTCACTGGGGTAAACCCCAACGTACAGGCGCTAAGCCGGGGGGCTATGAGTAAGCCCACACCTGCCTTACGCCTCTCACCCTGGGCAACTCCAGAGTGAAAGAGCATCCAGCCCCTCTCGAGGAGATTGGTTCCAGAGCCCATACTGTGTGTCGAGGTGAGCCCAACTATATCTAGTCGGTACCTCTCAACCTCGCGCACCAGCTCAGGCTCTTTTCCCACCAGAGAGGTTACGTTCCATGTTCCAAAAGCCAGTTTCAGTAACCGAGGATCGGAACGCCAGGGCCCCCGACCCCGACCACCACCCGATCCACAATGCACCAGACCCGGATTACTACCTCTCCCACAGGTGGTAGGCCCATGGGAGAGTGGACCCATGTATCCCCTTCGGGCTAAGCCCGGCCGGACTCCATAGGTGAAAGTCCGGCCACCAGGCGCTCGCCAAGGAGCCCCTCCCCCAGGCCTGGCTCCAGGGTGAGGCCCCGGTAACCCTGCTCCGGGCAAGGGAGGCTGTGTCCTCGTTGTCTTTTTCATCTGTGTCTTTATGGATCACTCTTTGTCTGGCCCATCACCTAGGACCAATTTGCCTTGGGAGACCCTACCAGGGGCTATTGCCCCCGACAACATAGCTCCTAGGCTCACGCAGGCACGCAAACCCCTCCACCACGTTAAGGTGGTGATCCAAGGAGGAGTGAACCTGCTCTTCTTTGAAAATTCATTCATTTATTATTTGTAATCCCTTATCCAATTCAGGGTCGCGGGGGTCCAGAGCCTACCTGGAATCATTGGGCGCAAAGCGGAAATACACCCTGGAGGGGGCGCCAGTCCTTCACAGGGCAACACAGACACACACACACCTATGGACACTTTTGAGTCGCCAATCCACCTGCCAACGTGTGTTTTTGGACTATGGGAGAAAACTGGAGCACCCAGAGGAAACCCACACAGACACGGGGAGAACACACCAACTCCTCACAGACAGTCAACCGGAGCAGGAATTGAACCCACAACCTCCAGGTCCCTGGAGCTGTGTGACCTTCTTTGAAAATATTCAATGTATTTATTATTTTAGTGATCTTTAAAATAAGCATTGAGACATAACAGGAATAAATGTTTATCTGGAATAATTATATATGAAACAAGGTTTCCATCACTGTTGATTCTTTTAGTTAACACAAAGGTCCCAGAGACCTAGGTTAAAAGTGTAAGGTTGATAATCTAGAATTTTAGATTTGTTCAGTTATTGACTTTCAAAAGAGTGAGATACAACTGATCATTTTTAAAATTGTTTATATAATAATGTGTATTAAACACAGTGGCAACAACAACTAAATTATGATCATTGTCTTTTGGTGCAGACTCTTTCCATGATAAAATTAAGCTGTATTTACACACTGTAATCAAACAACGAGCAGGTGAACTGAATGAGACGAGAGAGCAGGATCAGGATGTTGTCATGATCTGTTTATTATATACACCTGTGGCCAGCAGCTCTGTGGATATGTATAGTTTTATGTGGTCAGTGAATGATAAAGCTATGGTGTAAAAGTGGAGAACGTGTGCAGGTCACTCCTCCGTGGTCCACATGTCCGTGTCGATGGCCACACAGTTGTACGCAGCGTAACGGAGTTTCTTCTCACACACTTTAGCACTGAGAAATAAACACACACGCACACACGCGCGCACACACACACACACACAATACAAGTAAATCAATCTAACCACTTAATGAACACTGAGCACCTCTAGAGTGACACTTATTAGAGCATGACACAAATAACACTGGACAAAGTTTTTTTTTTTTACAGAAAAAGTGCAGTAAAGAAGCTAAAAATATATGAAAACTGCATAATACAAACAAATATTATACATAAACTTTAAGATATATATACAGTAATAATACATTTATATCATTCTGTACAGTAAAATAAAGACACTACTTCAATTATTCATTCCTTGTCCTGAACTGACAGATGCAGTAAAGACTTTTAAAGTCACCTTGGGTATTTTGGTAAATAGAGGGTGCTGGAGCAGGTTGAAGACTGAGGAAGGGCATCTGTGGTTTCAGATCTGAGTAAAGAAACACAAAGAAACTGATTAGGACACAAAATTAAATGAAAAAATGTAATTACATGTAATAAAATGTCAGCTGCTTGTGTCTGCATTTTTTTGTCATTAGCCAAGTTTCATGACAATATGTGAGGTGGGGGATGTAGGTGGACCGGTAAATTCCAACAATTAAAAACACCAGGCTGAGCAGTTCTTTACCCTTGTTTGTCAGGGAAAATGTAGATTGGAGCCGGAAGTCGACTTCTCCCCGTCACGAACCTTAAAAACCTGCTGCAGGTCCTCTGGAAAATAAACACAAATAACAAGGTTATATTAATTTACTTTCAACACAAAGCAACTCACCGTGATTTAATTCAGTACAATAAACAAGAACACAAAGACAGTGGCTCTTATTTTTCAGAGCAGCGTACGGTCAGATCTGATCTTAAATTGACCACAACAGACCTCCCGACCAGCTTGACCTCCATCAGCTTCATCTTTGGTGAATGTCTGATCAAAACCCTGTATGGTTTGAGAATGTGTAAATCTAACATCATCAATGACAGCCATAACAATGAAAACAGACGCAGAAACTAACACTGAGACTAATAATGTGCACACAGCTCCAGTTCAAAAGTGAGTGGAGTTATTTCTCCATGTGCACTGATATAAACACATGCTCCATTTAAAGACACATTACATTGTGCTTATACTTTTTATGACTGACTCCACCCACAAACCCCACCCTAAACATAGTGGGTGGAGCAACAGCCTCTAGACCACTGCAGTAACACACTGTTTACGCCATCACATCATTCTACTGTCTCCAACCAATAAGCATGCTGTTTACTCCACTGTTTAATTACTCTACTCTGAGCTTTAACTCTGTACAGCCTCCGAACGCTATCTTTTCAGCAGTTCACTACTGAATCATCTGCATGTCATTCACTCATTGTCTGTAACTGCTTGTCCAGTTCAGGGTCGCGGTGGGTTCTGAGCCTACAAGTACACCAGTCCTTCACAGGATGACACACACTCACACATTCCCTCACACACTTACACGTATAGACACTTTTGAGTCGCCAATCTACCTACCAATGTATGGGGAGACAGGGAGAACACAACAAACTCCTCACAGGGAGTGAGGAGTGGGACTTAAACCCACAATCTCCAGGTCCCTGGAGCTGTGTGACTGCGAAACTACCTGCTGCGCCACCATGCCAGCAACATCTGCATGTGCTTTTCAGAGCTCCGCCTTTATATTCATAAATGTTTGAGATCCACATTTATGAATATAAACCACAATAAACCACAATTATTACATAAACACCCAGCAGCAGGGGAACACCCAGAGTAGGGTAGGATTAGCAGGACAAGCAGGTGCAAAAAATAAATATTAAAGCACTTCTTATTTTCCTCATGAACATGGGAAGCCAAATGTTCACATTGTCAGCTTTTATCACAGTCTCTTATTCATATGCAGATATACTCATATTAAAGTTCAATGACTGGCTGCAAGGTGTCAAGAGGTGTCATATTTTGCTGTCTGTACATATACTTTATAAAACAATTTTGACCCCGTTTGCTTGCCATACATATGATAGTTTTTTTTTTAAATCAACTATGTCCCCTGCTGCAGGGCTCCCTGTGGAAACTGATGATTAGAACTCAATTTATTCAGTTGTAGAAAGTTAATGACTCACTGAGACGTTTTAAAGCCTCCACAGTGATCTCTGGGTCTCCACACACTTTCTTCTCTACCTCTTGCCAGGTCAGCAGATCTAGAACTGCCTGCGGAACCACCTTCATTAGACCTGCTTGGATAGCAGCTATCTAGAACAGAGAAATCAGCTCTGTTACACAGAACATTTAATTAAGTGCATACCCGAGTATAAACAGAGGAACTTATTACTACTGAATCACCTGCAAACAAACTGTCAATGTATTTAATTATATTTTTAAATAAACTGAAAACAAATGTATTTTGTAATGTACAGTACTGTGCAAACGTTTTAGGCACCTGAGAACATGAGATCCCATTATTCCTTCGAGTGTGATAGTGTGTGTGAGTGAATGTGTTGGTTTAACCATTTCCACATCTCTCCTTGTCCAGTATTATTTGAGGTTATTTAGGGGTTAATACATACTTCATTAGGTTAAATTATGTTTGCTGTTGATACTTCAGTTCAGGGCCGTGGTGGGTCTGAAGCCTATCCGGAATCACTGGATGCAAAGCAGTAATAATACAAGTATGTGTTTAACAAAACTATTAAAATGATCACCAATTTTGTCTAAAAAATGCAAACTCTCATCTTATCTCGGCATCTGTTCTGGACTATTTCAAAGTTTGTGTAAGACATATCTACACAAGTTATTTTAATAACAAAACACAAATATAATGCAGTATTGTCCAAAATGTAAAAGATTCATCTTATGGCTGCATTTGGGTTGTCTATTTTCCCCTTTGGAGAAAAATCCTCTCGCTTATTGAAATTTAAGTCATTCAAAATGCTCTCAAAGTTTCACAGACTCCTTTTAGATATTTTAAACGAAAAATTTCAGAAAATACTACAGCTATGGCAAGACCATAGCCTTGGGTGTTTTGGTCATTTTCATGTGTAACAAATTTTTTTCAAAATAAAAGCATCCTGGAGACATTTAACTGCTGATAAATACATGGATATTGAAACAGTCCAGAAACTGAGAAATGTAGTGCATATGTACATTGAAAAATATTTTTAAATTCACTCAATTATCAATGACCTTGAAACAGATCAAGCTGAAAAGTTTTTCCCCTATAACACATTTTAATATTTTAAGATTAAAAATGGAGATTTCTATATAATTGAAATATTTTTAAGATCAGAGTAAAATGCATCTACACAAGACTGTAGTCCATTTCGGTAACTTGCACAAAAGTGATAATTGTTTAATATAAAGTCAAAGTTTACACCTATTCAACTTGTTGTATTTTAGTCCATTTTCTTAAATAATCCTCTAACAAATCAGAAGTTGAAAATAAAATTTTTGTGTGTCCCAGAATTCATTATGTTTATTATATTTAAATGTGCTGAATGTTATCTTACACTTTGTAGTTTTAAAACACTTCTTTAAAAAAAAATTGTGAAGAAATTGTGCTTCTTAAACCACATGAAAATATAACTGACGAGACAAATCCAAGACTAAACAACGAAAGATTGCTCCAACTTGAAAGGTTTAAAAGTGAGCGCTGAAAACAGTGCCATGGCTTCAGTTCAACTTTATCTGGAATGAGTAGCAGCATGAAATAAAGAGAAGACCTCAGCAGTGGGGTATTTTCATATTTAATGGAGTTGGTATCAAACAGAGCTGTACACATTTATTTGCCTTTCTTGGCCTTGATCTTCCTCAGGTAGAACTCCAGTTCTTTACCCTCCAGGACGTAGCCATCAGCTCTACCACACTGTCCCGGTCTGGAGGCAATGCAGGCTGGGAGAGAGAATGGGTGGCAGAGAGAACAAAGGAGAGAAAGACAGAAAAATAGAGGGCAGAAAATAAAGAGAAGAATTCACAAGGAGTGGAAAAAATTGGAGGGAAGAGAGCAAGTTTGAGGGGAGGAAGAACAAGAGGAGACAAGCAAGAAAATGGAGGAAAGGGGGAGGGAAAGGAAATGAGGTGGGAGAGAAAAAAAAAAAAAAAGCAAGAGAAAAATTACTACACAATTTAAACAAACAAAAAAAAAAGTGAACACATACATGAGCTAGGAGCAGAAGTCAGAAATATGGATAGTGTCGTCACTATGGTATCAGTAGCAGAACTGGTTAAGATCTCATCACACCAACGCAGAGTTTTTAAAGAACAAACGATTGTGTTGCGTATTTACCGAGCAGCTTGCCCTGCTGGAACTGCTCATCCAACAGAGAACTGAGTTTGCTGTTCTTTCTGCGTTCATCAAACTTCTTCTGGACCTTCTTTGACCTCTTCTTGTTCAGAATATCCTCCTCTTCAGGGGTCTGGAGGAAGGAATTAAAAATCAGGTGGTAAACTTGAATTAACCATAACTCAAATTGTTATAAATCTAAAACCTCTAATTAAAACAATGTCTTTTAACAAATAAAACAAACATTTGAACATGGAATAAACTGCATTGTATCTCCTGAATGAGCCAGTTTATGATAACGGATCAGGTCTTTCTCAGAGTCTTAAGCTGCATCAGTTGCACTCAGTAGCAGAACTGGACAAAGTTATCGTCACAGAAAGACCACGAAATGGGATACAACCATACAGAACTGGGTCGGGCCACAATTTTCTCAAACGTTTAAGGCTTAGTGTTTGAAGTATTTAGTTTAGAATCGGAGCAGGATCAATCCATCACCAACCGAACAAAAACACCCACTCGCAATGGCCTTAAAGCAACACTACAATGATTTAGAAGCAGTTAAAAATATTAACTAATGTTTCACTGACCTATAAGTGGAAGAATAGAGCATCTGCACCACCCCCTCGCTACTTTAAACCATGATGAAGCATGAGCAGTGAAAAACTGCACCTTAGAGGAGCATTCAAATGAAAGTTTATGCTCCATAGAGAGTCTCACAAGAATGTCATGTAATTCTGGGTTTACAGCAGAATGATAAATCCAGACCACTAGGTGTCAGTAAAAAGCACAACTTTTCACATGAGTCATTACTTTGGTGGATGATGGACGTGAATGAACCAGTTCACTCTTTTGAACTGCTTTTGTTCAGGGTTGAACCTGGGTGCTCTACAGTAAGTCAGCTCTGATACAAACAAATGATTGCTCCTTTAAAGACAGATACTGAAAACATTGAAATTTGTCATAGCTAAACAGCAAATAGACGCACCAGTTTGGCTCCCTTCTTGCGTCCGAGGGGAAGGGCGTAGTGAGATTCATACCACTGCCTGAAAGGGCCGCTATCCACCAGAACCACACAGTTCTTCACCAGGGTCTAGGTTCGGACCAGCTCGTTGTTAGAGGCATTGTAGACCACGTCGATGATCCTGGTCTTACGGGTGCAGCCTGTTGGGAGTAAACACAGGCCATTAAACACTTTAAAAAGAAGAGCTCTGAATAAGCAATGAAATCTGCGATCAATCGTTTTAATCCACTGGTGTAAATTTTAATATTGAAGTGGTAATTTACCACTTAAATTCTACTTGGTGCATGAGCTGGAACCAGTTTATGCACTGAAAGATCCAGACCACTAGGGGTTAGTATTATCATGACGTGAAGAAGCAGTGGAGAAAACGACTGACTCCTGCTTTAAGATAAGTCTCTCTCAGCGTTGGAACATTAGCATCTATCACAAATGTTCAGAGGTTGAAACTGACAAAGTTATCATCACTGAAAGACTTTCTTAAATACTTCAGAACCATGTTCCTCAACCCAGTACTTTCTGATAAAGTTGATCCACATTTGTATTTAAACCAGAAAAAAGCAAACAGACCTGAACCTTCAAGCACCAAAAAAAGGGTGTGTGAAAACAATGTAAAGTTCAGTTTGAAAAGATTTTTCAGACACAATCCTCTTAAATTATACCTTGTGCACATTCACTTTTAGACTGCCACAGTATGGGTAAAAAGGAGGACACGGAGTAGTTGTATAAATATAAAATCTTGGATTTGTCTTTATTAGATCAAGACCTAACCAAACTGCTTTCTGCATTAGGGTGGTCCTCAAAAGGAAATGTTCAGTCCTAAATGTAGTTTCTGTATGATTATTCTCCACCATCACACTCAGACTGAAATAGTGAAAAAGTAAATACATTTTTCAAAGTTAAAATTACCTCTTCTGCACTGATCATAAACAAGACTAAAACCACCTGGTAAATATTATTCTGAGTCTGGGGAGAGAAACACTTCTAAAATTCCCAAATCAAAATTCAAAACCACTTACACTCTGATCCCCAGGAGAAGTTTCCAACATCAAGCCTCAGCACATGTTATTTCTTATTCCCTCCACAGACCCTCACTGTGTGGATGCGTTTAGGTCAGAGCTGAAGAGAAATAATACACTACACAGTTAAAGAGCAGCCTCAGCCCTGGAGAAAAGCCATGTGTCAGAGTAACTATGACAGATACTAACATCGGAAGGTCCAAAGATTTGATCAAAACAACCAAAAAGACCAAACTCAGGAATATTTTACATCATTCACATGGACAAATCCAGGCCACTTCTATGCAGATGTGGGCAATATAACGTGAAGGATACAGCACAGTAAGAAACTGTATATTTCCCTATAGCACAGAATAAGTGCTTTAAAAAATAAAACTGGATTTACAATTCAGTGCAAAGCCATGAGTGAAAACCCATCAGTTCCAAATTATACCTTGTACTTTCTCTTTAAGGTAATATGCCGCCTCCTCAGAAGCATTATAAGTATAAGAAGCATTATGAGTTTCCTTCTCATGTTATTCAAGCACATGTGAGCACCTTTGGATCCCTGAAAAAAAAACTAACTGTCCAAAAAACTTGGACAGATATCTGCACACTACCAGTGCATTTATTATACCTGTTTAAAAACCATTTTAGGTCTTGGCTTTTTATTAAATTGAATAAAAAAAAACCCGCACAGATTTGAAGATATCTATTTTAGAAGCTAAACATAAAATCAATAAATCTACAATAAAATTCAGAGGTAAGCTTAAAAAGTAATAAAATCTGGTTAAAAATCTAATGCAGAAGCAGCACCAAAGCATTTGTTAGTAATATAGATGTAGTCAGCCCATCGAAATGAATCAAACACAGAATGCTGAAGCTTGGTTTTTAAATAGTTCTTCTGGGAATTGGTTCCAGTTGTGCGAGACAAACTGTCTTTAAACCTGGAATTACAATTTCATCACATCTCCCACCTTTACAGACATTATTGCTAAACCCACCCGTGTTAAATCGTTGGTACCTTTGTGTTTGAGGCTGGCCGGCCGAGTTCATATTTCCTCTTCTTGTGGACTGGTTTGCGCTTACCGCCGGTTTTACGGCGTTTATGCCAGCTGTCCCTCGAGATACCTGCGAAAATGAAGACACAACGAAACATTTAGGGCTCAAACCATCATCACTTCATCCTAAAGAAGTTTCCAGGGTTCAAATGCTTCGAGTGGTCAGTTCTCCAAGGTGTGTTTCCTCATGCTGAAGTCAGATTCCGCAATAAGAGATCATCATACACACTCAAGCACTGAAATAGGGGAGGTTTCCATGCATTAAACAGACATTTTACTGCATGTGAGCAGCATTAGGACCCAAGTCCTGTCTAGTCCATTCAGTAAATCTCTCCATTCAGGATTATAATTAATCCCATCCTGGAAGTACAGACCTTTAAGTTTGCTTCATACAGAACTTTACTTTTAGCACGGCTGACAATTTAAAGCATTAAATAAGCACGTATTTAATTAGAGGTGCATTACATGTTAAATAATCCCCGACTATTTTACCATTTAAACAATGTGAAGCACTTTCAATTATTACATGCGTTTTCTACAGCTCTAATTTTAACAATTACACGCTAAACTCCGACCATTTCAGAGAGTTCAAAGCTTATATATAAACATGATCAAATGATCCAAAGTTTAAGGCCAGCAAACCTAAATAGCGAGCACATTTGCCTCCTTTCAAGAATCTAAAACAGCTCTGAGCTATACACAGCAAAAATATGGCTCGAAATAAATCGACAACAGACACGGAGTACGTACATTTCTATGAATTAGTAGCAATTCTGACATTGTTGCCAAACCCTCAATCACCCAGTTCCAATAGAAACAATATTAACAATATAAATGCAGCCCATGTCTTTTAAAGAAAGGCACTATTAATAAAAAGAAACATTAATTCAGTTCCTTTACTAACGCTACAATCTTACTTCATCACCGTCACCGTCCCCTTCCACAGCTCCACGGCGAATACATTTACAAATAAAAGCACGAAAAACGCCACAAACCACGGCAACATTAAGCTGCACTGAAAAATATACATTTCTTTCACCGCCTCAGAAACAAACTAAGTTAAAATACGGTGCTATAAAAGCAGATGAGCGTGGATTCTCCACACTCCGCAGCATTATAAACACATACCCATTCTCAGGTGCCGGCCAGAAAGAGGAATCCTAAAGCATCTTGGGAAGGTTTCTAGCGATCACGCCTCGCGAGATTCTGTGAGAGTTCTAGTGTGGAGTATGTTGCTATCTGCTCTCAGGCGCCCTACCTAGGAAACAAATATATGAAGGTTGTGTTTTTTTTGTTGTTTGGAGAAAACAATACAAAACACTTCAATTTAAGATAAACAGTAATATAAAAGTATACAATAATAAAAATGAAAAGAGCAAATTAATATGTTGATATATAAAATGAAAATAAATAATATTAAAGATAAACTATGGAACACCCAAAAGGCCATGGATTTGCAATGGATTCTTTCAATGTGATAATAAGTTTTAATTTGTTTTGTCAATATCTCAAATTATTTATTTCATCATCACAACAAAACATTGTTTTCTGAATTAAATGGAATAACTGATAGCTCCAAAAATTATTCCTTTATTTTGAGAAAGCAAAGTTTTTGTGTCGTGAAAATAATCTACCTTTATATTTTTCCATTAATAAATGTTTTAGAAAAAAAGCTGAAAATTCAGATTCGATATAAACACTGCAATGGAGAGTGTCTGGTTTCTAGAGAAAACAGTGGACAGTGGCGGTGAAAGTAACCAGACGTCCTCCTCTAAATATCCTGATAGAAAGTGATGTCAGAAATGGTTATATACACTGTGGATGTTGCAAAATTATTATAATAAGACAAAATAGTCCCCAAGAAAATATTTCTTTTTCAGATTAGCTACTGTTCTATTGTTCTAGTTTTAACACACTAAACTACACTTCTCTATACAACACAACATAATACAACCAGGGCGGCACGGTGGCAGGTAGTGTCGCAGTCACACAGCTCCAGGGGCCTGGAGGTTGTGGGTTCGTTTCCCGCTCCGGGTGACTGTCTGTGAGGAGTTGGTGTGTTCTCCCCGTGTCCGCGTGGGTTTCCTCCGGGTGCTCTGGTTTCCTCCCACAGTTAAAAAAAAAACACACGTTGCAGGTGGATTGGCAACTCGAAAGTGTCCGTAGGTGTGAGTGTGTGAGTGTCTGTGTTGCCCTGTGAAGGACTGGCGCCCCCTCCAGGGTGTATTCCCGCCTTGCGCCCGATGATTCCAGGTAGGCTCTGGACCCCCCGCGACCCTAAATTGGATAAGCGGTTACAGATAATGGATGGATGGATGGATGGATAATACAACCATACATATACAACATAATACCACAGTACAATATAAAGATAGAGAATATATTGATTGCCATGATAATTTATAGAATTTACAGAACTGGTCAGTTACAAAACATTTAAATGAATCAAATCTGACCCCTGAACTGAGATATACATTATACTGGTGTTACTGCTGACTCCTCTTGAGTATCACTAGGGGGCTAGTGTGTAGGGAAGAACACTTCTAAAAAGGATGCACCCGCTCTTCTTTATATTCAATAAAGAATATTGAAAATATTCAATGTATTTACTATTTTAGTGATCTTTAAAAAAAGCATTGAGACATAACAGGAATAAATGTTTATCTGGAATAATTATATATGAAACAAGGTTTCCATCACTGTTGATTCTTTTAGTTAACACAAAATACAGGTCCCAGAGACCTAGGTTAAAAGTGTAAGGTTGATAATCTAGAATTTTAGATTTGTTCAGTTATTGACTTTCAAAAGAGTGAGATACAACTGATCATTTTTAAAATGGTTTATATAATAATGTGTATTAAACACAGTGGCAACAACAACTAAATTATGATTATTGTCTTTTGGTGCAGACTCTTTCCATGATAAAATTAAGCTGTATATACACACTGTAATCAAACAACGAGCAGGTGAACTGAATGAGACGAGAGAGCAGGATCAGGATGTTGTCATGATCTGTTTATTATATACACCTGCGGCCAGCAGCTCTGTGGATATGTATAGTTTTATGTGGTCAGTGAAAGATAAAGCTATGGTGTAAAAGTGGAGAACGTGTGCAGGTCACTCCTCCCAGGGGCTCATGTCCGTGTCGATGGCCACACAGTTGTACGCAGCGTAACGGAGTTTCTCCTCACACACTTTAGCACTGAGAAATACACACACACACACACACACACACACTACAAGTAAATCAATCTAACCACTTAATGAACACTGAGCACCTCTAGAATGACACTTATTAGAGCATGACACAAATAACACTGGACAAAGTTTTTTTTTTTTTTTACAGAAAAAGTGCAGTAAAGAAGCTAAAAATATATGAAAACTGCATAATACAACCAAATATTATACAGAAACTTTAAGATATATATACAGTAATAATACATTTATATCATTCTGTACAGTAAAATAAAGACACTACTTCAATTATTCATTCCTTGTCCTGAACTGACAGATGCAGTAAAGACTTTTAAAGTCACCTTGGGTATTTTGGTAAATAGAGGGTGCTGGAGCAGGTTGAAGACTGAGGAAGGGCATCTGTGGTTTCAGATCTGAGCAAAGAAACACAAAGAAACTGATTAGGACACAAAATTAAATGAATAAATGTAATTAAATGTAATAAAATGTCAGCTGCTTGTGTCTGCATTTTTTTGTCATTAGCCAAGTCTCATGACAATATGTGAGGTGGGGGATGTAGGTGGACCGGTAAATTCCAACAATTAAAAACACCAGGCTGAGCAGTCCTTTACCCTTGTTTGTCAGGGAAAATGTAGATTGGAGCCGGAAGCCGACTTCTCCCCGTCACAAACCTTAAAAACCTGCTGCGGTCCTCTGGAAAATAAACACAAATAACAAGGTTATATTAATTTACTTTCAACACAAAGCAACTCACCGTGATTTAATTCAGTACAATAAACAAGAACACAAAGACAGTGGCTCTTATTTTTCAGAGCAGTGTACGGTCAGATCTGATCTTAAATTGACCACAACAGACCTCCCGACCAGCCAGACCTCCATCAGCCTCATCTTTGGTGAATGTCTGATCAAAACCCTGTATGGTTTGAGAATGTGTAAATCTAACATCATCAATGACAGCCATAACAATGAAAACAGACGCAGAAACTAACACTGAGACTAATAATGTGCACACAGCTCCAGTTCAAAAGTGAGTGGAGTTATTTCTTCATGTGCACTGACTGACTCCACCCACAAACCCCACCCTAAACATAGTGGGTGGAGCAAAAGCCTCTAATCCACTGCAGTAACACACTGTTTACGCCATCACACACCTCCATCACATCATTCTACTGTCTCCAACCAATAAGCATGCTCTGTTTACTCCACTGTTTAATTACTCTACTATGAGCTTTAACTCTGTACAGCCTCCGAACGCTATCTTTTCAGCAGTTCACTACTGAATCATCTGCATGTCATTCACTCATTGTCTGTAACTGCTTGTCCAGTTCAGGGTCGCGGTGGGTCCTGAGCCTACAAGTACACCAGTCCTTCACAGGATGACACACACTCACACATTCCCTCACACACTTACATGTATGGACAATTTTGAGTCGCCAATACCTACCAATTTTGTCTCCCCATACCTACCAATGTATGGGGAGACAGGGAGAACACAACAAACTCCTCACAGGGAGTGAGGAGTGGGACTTCAACCCACAATCTCCAGGTCCCTGGAGCTGTGTGACTGCGAAACTACCTGCTGCGCCACCATGCCAGCAACATCTGCATGTGCTTTTCAGAGCTCTGCCCGTTTCCATACTGTACAAAAGTTGAGACATTTTTCCAAAGCACATATAATAACATATTAATGACAATAAAGTTAAACTTTGAAATAATTAACAAAATATCTGTAGTATTCATAAATGTTTGAGATCCAGTACAGATCCAACAACTGACATCCACTCATTAACCATAAAGCAAAGCATTTTTGTCTCTTTCAGCATCCTGAGTGAGGAACACCAAAGTCTTCTTAATAAAATTAAAGCTAAATATGAAGCCGTCCTTGGGACAAAAGCATATAAATTGGAGAGAGATTTGATTAGACTCTTGTCTTAGTAATGCAAAGACAGCAGAATTAACCTTGAGAAATACCTTAAACATTAAAAAAAGCACATTAAAATGTATTACACATATGAATAAATGAAAGGCAAAGAGAAGTATTTTCTCACCATTTGTGAAGTTGGTCAGAGCTTCCCACAGATATTGCACTCTAACATCTGTCATCTCCAAATCCTCATAACGAGCTGAAGGAGAGCAGAAACCACAATTATTACATAAACACCCCACAAAAAATAAATATTAAAGCACTTCTTATTTTCCTCATGAACATGGGAAGCCAAATGTTCACATTGTCAGCTTTTATCACAGTCTCTTATTCATATGCAGATATACTCATATTAAAGTTCAATGACTGGCTGCAAGGTGTCAAGAGGTGTCATATTTTGCTGTCTGTACATATACTTTATAAAACAATTTTGACCCCGTTTGCTTGCCATACATATGATAGTTTTTTTTTTAAATCAACTATGTCCCCTGCTGCAGGGCTCCCTGTGGAAACTGATGATTAGAACTCAATTTATTCAGTTGTAGAAAGTTAATGACTCACTGAGACGTTTTAAAGCCTCCACAGTGATCTCTGGGTCTCCACACACTTTCTTCTCTACCTCTTGCCAGGTCAGCAGATCTAGAACTGCCTGCGGAACCACCTTCATTAGACCTGCCTGGATAGCAGCTATCTAGAAAACAGAAATCAGCTCTGTTACACAGAACATTTACAAACCGGATTCCAAAAAAGTTGGGACACTAAACAAATTGTGAATAAAAACTGAATGCAATGATGTGGTGGTGCCAACATCTAATATTTTATTCAAAATAGAACACAAATCACAGATCAAAAGTTTAAGCTGAGAGAATGTATCATTTTAAGAGAAAAATATGTTGATTCAAAATTTCATGGCGTCAACAAATCCCAAAAAAGTTGGGACAAGGCCATTTTTTACCACTGTGTGGCATCCCCCCTTCTTCTTACAACACTCAACAGACGTCTGGGGACAGAGGAGACCAGTTTCTCAAGTTTAGAAATAGGAATGCTCTCCCATCCATGTCTAATACAGGCCTCTAACTGTTCAATCGTCTTTGCCTTCTTTGTCGCACCTTTCTCTTTATGATGTATCAAATGTTCTCTATAGGTGAAAGATCTGGACTGCAGGCTGGCCATTTCATTACCTGGATCCTTCTCCTAAGTAGCCATGATGTTGTGATTGCTGCAGAATGTGGTCTGGCATTATCTTGTTGAAAAATGCACTCATGCAACCCCATATCAGTAATGCAGGCTTCTGAACAGAGCGTTGATAACAACTTGGGTTATCCTTGTCTTCTCTGGTCCGGATGACATGGCGTCCCAGTGTTCCATAAAGAACTTCAAATCGTGACTAATCTGACCACAGAACAGTCTTCCATTTTGCCACACTCCATTTTAAAAGACCCCTGGCCCAGTGCAAACGTCTGAGCTTGTGGAGCTTGCTTATAAATGGCTTCCTTTTTGCACTGTAGAGTTTCAGCTGGTGGCGGTGGATGGCACGGTGGATTGTGTTCACTGACAATGCTTTCTGAAAGTATTCCTGAGTCCATTCTGTTATTTCCTTGTGGAAGGAAACCGGATCACCCGGAGGAAACCCATGCATACACAGGGAGAACCCACCAAACTGGATCTGTGTGACAGCAACGCTACCTGTTGCGCCACCGTGCCACCCATGAATGAATCAATGAATGAATAATACTAATCTTAGGTGCTTAAGACATTTGCACAGTACTGCAATTTACCCAGGAATGCCCAAATATGAAAATACGACTGTGTTAATTCTCAAGGTGTGTGTGTGTGTGTGTGTGTGTGTCTGTGTCTGTTTGTGTGTGTCAAGGTGTGTGTGTGTGTTACCTGTTCCCTGCTCTCCTCGAGTCTGGTTTTCTGCACCAGATGCACAAACTCCATCCGATCCTCGTACCTCACCACCCTGGAGCCTCCACTTGGAATAAGCTCCATCAGCCTCCCATCACTCAGAGGAGTACTGTACACCAGCTCCTCCCCAAACTTAAACTCAAAAGTCTCCTTATCCATGTGCTCCATCGCCTCCAGCAGCTTCACCTGGACGGACACACACACACACACACACATTATATATACACACTATTTTGGGTTTGCCCCTGCCTACTTTTTTCTATTGTTTGTTTCTGACCAGCACAGCATCCACTGCAGGGAAATCTTCACTCCAGCTGATGGATTCTCCTATGAGCTGCTTCCACACCAGGCCAGGAAGCGCCAAAACCTGATAGGCATAACAAACACAGAGAAAAATGAGAAATAAACACACAAAGAAGCTCCAGAATTCAGGACAAAGGATTTATTTTACGATTTATAATATACAACACAATTATAAACTTGAAGCCCTTTAAATGTGGAATTCAATTTAATTTAAATATCTGGTGTAAGCATCTAAGTAAATAAATAAATGTCCCTATACATGCTCCAGAAATGTTGGCTTTTCATATCTTCTGTTGCTCAGTTAAGCAAGATTTACGAAACAATATTAAAGTCACAATTAACCAGAGTTTTGTTTCCAGTTTTTGTGTAATTTTGTGTCCTGTAAAACATAAAATAAAAATATTTGAATGATCCATTATTATTGAAATGTAATATTTTATGTTTCATATTTGGAAGACGGGCATAATAAATTGTATGCAATGTGATGTTAACAATTAACCCATATATTACCACTTCCAGCCTTAACAGTGGAGATAAATCTTTCTTTTCAGCGTGAGCAGTTAAAAATACAGCCTAATAAACTGAAGAAATGCTTCAGTGACCACTTTAAATAGAGGACATCAAACAATGTCTTATCATGATTTGGAGGTTTTAACAAAATATTTCAAAAATATGTTTTCTGTTCTAATAGATCAAAATGTTCAAACGTCTCCTAGATGTTTGTAAAATCTCAATAACTGCTTCTGTAGCGAGGTGTGTGATATGAGGGTCAATATCCCAAATATTGGTCAGAAGCTCTGCTGAAACCATGTGGTTTCCGTATAAAACTCTCAGTCATTGTTTCTGCCCTGATCCCAAAATTAAATTACTACCGTAAGTTTTCATAGGACATTTGATGTGAACTAAGGTCAAAGCCCTTGCACTCAGTCTGCAAAAATCACTCCCGTCACTCACCAGGAAGTCTTTTCCCCGCAGAGCCGCTCCCATGAGCTGGCCGATCCACTCTAGCTTCTGAAACTCTCGGCATGAAGGGTTTGGTACATAGAAATCTCTGGCTTCTCCAGCTCCCTGGCACAGAAACCGCAAGCAAATACAAAGAGCAGGGTCACTCTGCTGCTAAAGGAAACTACACAGCAACAATACAACTCAGTTATAGACCCAGAAATGAGGTCTATACCATATAAAGTTACATTTTCTCATTTCTCAAAAATTTCTCATCCAACAAAGAAAAAGATTAAAACCCATTCACTTCCAGCTGTAAAAGCAGGCGTGTGTGTGTAGTAAAAGCTGGCATGTATGTGTGTGTGGTAAAATCAGGTGTGTGTGTGTGTGTGTGTGTGAGTGTGTGCGTGTGTGTGTGTGGTAAAATCATGTGTGTGTAGTAGTAAAAGCAGGCATGTGTTTTTGTAGTAAAAGCTGGCTTGTATGTGTATGTGGTAAAATCAGGCATATGTGTGTGTGCTAAAAACAGGTGCGTGTGTAATAAAAGCAGACGCGTTTGTGTGTAGTAAAACAGGAGAGTGTTGTGTAGTAAAAGAAGGTGTGTGTGTGTAGTAAAACAGGAGAGTGTTGTATAGTAAAAGAAGGTGTGAGTGTGTAGTAAAAGCAGGTGTATATGTGTGTGTAGTAAAACAGGAGAGTGTGTAGTAAAAGTAGGCTTATGTGTGTGTAGTAAAAGAAGGTGTGTGTGTGCAGTAAAAGCAGACGTATATATGTGAGTAGTAAAAGTAGGCTTGTGTGTGTGTGTAGTAAAAGCAGGCGTGTATGTGTATGTGTAGTAAAAAAGGTAAGTGTGTGGTAAAAGCAGGCGTGTACGTGTGTGTGGTAAAAGCAGGAGAGAGTGCGTGTGTAGTAAAAGCAGGAGAGTGTGTGTGAAGTAAATGTAGGCATGTGTGTGTATTTAGTAAAAGCAGATGAGTGTTTATTTGTGTTGAGTACCTGGTTGGAGGTTCTAGTGAAGAAAGGCAGAGGCATAGCACATTCAGACGAACTGGGACATAGCTCCTCTGACATATCCGCCAAACTGTCCCGAAAACCACCTCCTGCACAACAGAACCACAAACATCTTCATTAAAGGAACAGTTGTGCATTTATAGCAATAAGAATTAGCAAACAATCTGAATTTTATATTATGTCAATTTATTTATAAAGCACATTTAAAAACAACAACCGTTGACCAAGGTGCTGTACATAATCAATAAACCTATAAAATGCCTCAGAGGCTGAGATTCACTGCCCACAAAACAAATGCAGATAAACCACAGAGTGCAATCATGAACTCCACTGTGTGCACAACAGAGCCTTTATTCAAAACAAAGCCACGGCCTGAGGATGGACGTGTGCTCTGGTCCTGAACAGTAAATGCAGTGTGAGTGCAGCCCAGCGTGGGGATAATTGTCCTCAGGCACTGTATGAGGCAAACAGACCATTACAGACGTTCAAGACTGTTTATAAAATGTGTCAGGGCTTAGGTAGGTGTCAATTCATCTTATAAAAGATGGCCTACACTAAAGTGTTTCCTGATGTTATACTGCTATTGCATTATGTTATTACTATATTATAAAATTTATTAGACAATTACCTGACCAATTATTAGAGGACAATTGTCCACAGAAATAAGGACTGTAAAAATACAGCTCAGTTTTGTAACAACAGCTTAAACCCACAGAGTCAAACAAAGCCATAAACTTAAAATAAAAAACCCAGGGTGTTGCAATGTGAGATTTTTACCTTGATCAATGATTCCCTCTGCGATAAATTTACACTCCCACCACTGGTCATGACGGGCAGGCCATCTATTGATAAAAACAACACATCAGAATTCGAGCACTGATGAAAGAATGGAAACCATGCATTTATTGAAACTTTGAATAAAGCTTCAGACCTATAGTCCAGAGTCTTCTCATATTTATCTGAAGATTTTAAACCCTCATACACCTGGAAAAAGAACAAAGACAAATATCACTGTTATAAATATTGTAAAAGTTTGCTTAAAAAAAAAGGTGACACAAGTACAAGTGTCAACTGCTAGCTACCACAGCTCCAGCCCCTCATGCCCTGAGGAATTAGAAAATCTGGAAGGGAAACCAGGAGGACTACAGTGGACTCACCCTTAAAGGAACACTACGTAATAATTTTACCTAGGGCACATATCCCCCTCTTCTCCACAGTGGAACACAGTTCTGGTTCTTATTAAAATGTCTATTACCTTCTTTAGTCAAAACCTCACAAGCCCCACAGCAGCACTCTCCCCCTGTCTAAACAGCCCTGTTGAGAATGCCCGCTTTTAGCGCCTGTGCCCTTAAATAATAACGCAATGTAACACAATTTTTATTCCCGGGTTATAACTGTTGTATTTCAACTGCTCATGTATAAACTTAATAAAATAACACCAACATACCTCATGAACTTTGAGTTTCTGACAATATCCTACACTAGTTTTGTATTTATTGAGATAAAACACAAAACTGGCTTTTGCTTGTGTTTTATCATAGAAACAAATATGCCATTACTATGAAACTCGATCAATGCTGCGTATAATAACTCATAAATTAGTATATTTTCTGGATTTGTAACTGTACTGTATATCACTTTCTCAGAGGCTGTGCACATCTCCTGCTTATATTTCTTTAGCCAGCATCTCCTGATACACTACATTTAGCTTACCTACGATTTTATTTAAACAACTGTACACCATGGTAGCACATTTTGACAAGGTAGCACAACTTATCAGAACACCGGCTGTCCCAGAGACAAAGCATTCATTCATTCATTCATTATCTGTAACTGCTTATCCAATTCAGGGTCGCGGTGGGTCCAGAGCCTACCTGGAATCATTGGGCACAAGGCAGGAATACACCCTGGAGGGGGCGCCAGTCCTTCACAGGGCAACACACACACACACACATTCACCAATCCACCTACCAACGTGTGTATTTTGGACTGTGGGAGGAAACCGGAGCACCCGGAGGAAACCCACGTGGACACGGGGAGAACACAGAGGCAAAGCAAACATGGAAATTTTGTGTAAAGGCCTTGAAGGCCCACCAAGAATGACAACATTTTAAAATACCCCAATTATTTCCCATCAACAAAAAAAACCGTATGTATTGCAAATTTACAAAGTTAACCAAAACCATTCAGAAGTGTGTGGTTTTACGAGATTTACGACTGTACAGAAAATCACTTTCACAAATCAGTCCCCAAATATGTCATCATATTCTCGTTATACTGTACTTGGTAACAGTGTTCAACGTTCATTACGTCCTGGAGAGAGTGCTCACCTTTCTTCTCTGAATAAGCTCCCATGTTCTCTTTGAATTTATCAAGATAGGCATCAAGAATATGGAGACTAAATGACATCATGCAGCCCATTGAAGCATAGTTCTTTATCAGAGTCTGAACTCTGAAGTCTTTCATCCTTGTGATTGCCTAGGAAGCCGTGAACCCCAAAAAGCATGCCAAAGTATGCTTTATAGGCCTCACACATCTTAGCAGATGCTTTCACGGCGTACTTTTTCACTCGTCTTTATAAATTGGCCACATATGTAGCAAAATGCATCTGCCAAATGCATGCAACCTCTTGATGGCATCTAAATTAACTCTAGCTGTGTACATAAGGTCACTTATTCAGCAGAACATCAAATGAAATGGTTATATAAAGTTAATGTATTTATATTGCCATGTACACTTCTGGACAGTCCCAGAAAGTTCTAGACAATTCTGGAATGTTCTAGAAACTTCTTGATATTTCTCACTGTTCCAAAAGCTTCTATACTCAGCACTAAATATTTTGCAAATATTCTTAAAAATAGATCAAATTAGATCAAAGCAAAGTTTATGAGGAATAACAACATTTTTCTATTCATTTTAGGCACAAAGAATTAGGAAAACAAACTTAACACAGTGGAACAAAAAATATCTTTTTCTCCTTACTCGTTTTCTCACACAGTGTTTTTACACAGTGCTCTTATTTCTCTGTGTCCATTGTGTCCGTTTTGCTGCGTTTAACCTCGTCTTTGCGCCTCACATGAACACGGGTCCAGTGCTGTGATTGGACAGACTGAGACGAGGCTTGTTTCACAGTGTGTGGGTTGGTGGGCTCCAGATTCGCACATTATTGTGAACATGAACAAGGGAGCTCAGTCATAATGTCCTGTTTAAGGTTTCTCTCAAACATCTACATGTGCCTTAGAGGTGTGTGATCTAAGTGAGAAGACTACCTGAGTGAAAACCGCGTTCCTGCAGGTGGGGTCAAGGCTGGGGTTGTCCCTGTGCTCCATGGCGAGGCGGCGGTTGATGTAGAGGCGAGGCATGAAGCTGGGTTTACTTGACTCAGAGTCTTTCAGGCACTGGATGATCAGAGCTGAGCGGCGCTTCGAGAGCAGCAGAAACTGCTTTGTACTCTACATGACCCAGAACACAGGAACAGAGTTCATCTCAACACAGGAACACTGCTTTACACTTTACACGACACAGAACACAGGAACAGAGTTCATCTCAACAGAAGAAAACTTCTTTATACACTACACAAAACAGAACACAGGAACAGAGTTCATCTCAACACAAGAACACTGCTTTACACTCTACACGACACAGAACATAGGAATGGAGTTCATCTCAGCCCAGAAACTTTGTTTTACATTCTACATGACACAGAACACAGGAACAGAGCTCATCTCCACACAAGAACTATGCTTTATAATCTACAAAACACAGGGTCTTAGCATAAAAGCATGATGATTAGAACAAATCACAGTTAGGGGAAGGGTCTTAGAATAAAAATGTGATGATTAGTACCAATCACAGTAATGGGGAGGGGTTTTAGAAAAAAACATGATCACGAGAATCAATCACAGTTAGCGGAGGGGTCTTACAAAAAAAATAAAAATGAATGATTAGAACCAATCACAGTTAAGGGGATAGGGTCTTAGAACAAATGACAAAAGTATTAGGACTAATCACAGTCAGTGAGTGGGGTCTTAGTAAGATGTATGTAAACATTAGGTCCAATCATAGTCAGGGGGAGGGGTCTTAAGGCAATAATGTAATGATTAAGAGCTCTGTTCAGCAAGCACACATTTATTTTAGCCTAAAAGACATTTTTTGAATTGGTTTGTTTTAAGTCTGTTGCAGGTTTTACATTTTATTACAAGTAAATATTACCAGAGCTACAATGCTAAGATGTGTTAACATGTTTCTGATGTGGCTGGATACTCACTTTAATCTGGTTAAAAGTTCCCAGGCTGTAATCCCAGGCTGGCACCAGGTGAGGCAAGAGGCCATCCAGCAGAGAGATAAACCTATAAACATGAAGAAAATGACACTGTGAGAGCCAGAAATAAAATACAGAGATGTTTATTCATTGTTTATTTGTGGAGTTAGCATAACCACTGACATACATATAAAATAGGACTCTCAGACAACTGTTTACTCCTACATACAGTTACTGCTCACTGAAATACTGACACACACCAGATACAACTGTTTACTCCTGCATACAGTTATTCCAAAGTATTTCTGTAGTATTCTCCTGTGCTACAAAGACTGTAATATTTTATTCAATACTTAATATTTTGTTATTTTGGCCATTATATTTAATTTTTTGCACAGAACTGTATGTAATGATTACCTCAGGATAAGCAGTGTGCGGTGGTAAAGGACATCAGGAGGCATTCCCTCGAGTCGAGGAAAACGAACAAGATGAGGAGACTGGAAGACATCAGCATTTAATCCCAGGTCTCGCTCGCATGAAGACTTTATCTTCAGCCCTCGGATCCGCACATCAATCCCTCCATCTGAGGAAGTAATACAGTGTTAAAAATGCTGGGACCAATAAACCAAGCTGCAGCTTTAATCCAAATGCAAGACAACCTTTGCTTCTTTAGTGTGATAAAGATGTTATCATATATTCTCTCTTCAAATTTGCCCTCTTTAAATTGCCACTGCTCATACATGCAGAGCCAAAGTAGCAGCGTCTGGAGCTACTTTTACTGCAGACCTTGTCGTGTTCTCTCATCTCTAAAACTAAAAAAACGTACTCCACCAAATAAGCAATGACTTTTCATAGAGCATGACACAGACAGAAAACTGCTTCCCGTAGGCTCCAAACCAGTTGTGATCCTGATCAGGAAAAAGTAGTTACAGAAGATGAATAAACTAATAATTGAATTTTGAGCCATTTTTCTTTTCTTATTTATAATGCTTGTTTAGTTTCATATCAGAGTCTCTCTCCGTCTCCCATGGTCCCTCACAGCCTCCACCCATCTCCCACTCCCTGAACAGAAGTGTCTCTGTGTCTCCCACCATCTTTAAGTAGGGTCTAGGCCCCCTGTTGCTTACCCTTACATTCCTCGATCCTGATCTCGATGATGGGGAGGTGTATCGTCATGTCCTCCAACACACACACCTCTCCGATAAGTCCCCTGTGGAAAAATCACATTAAAAACAGAGAGAACAATCTATGACTCTGGGCCCGAACCACAGCAGTGAAATGTGAACTGTCCCTCACTGGGAAATGAGGAAAGAAGTTTTAGATATTTTGAGGTACTCACTCATCAATGGAGATGTCATTGTATTTTTTGAGGTTGTCTAAATCTCCTCCGTACACACTCACTTTTTTAGGCATGTACGTGTCATCTGTAGAGTCCACTGTTATTATCAGTTTACTGAAAAAGGGAAAAAGAAAGAATGAAAATGTAAAAACACAGTAAATGCCCCAGAATATCTTTCCAAATTGGTAAAAAAAAATAGTGTATTTTATCCCATACTTCACCACAGTCCCTCTCTTCATGTGAAGGCGAATCCAGTGCTGTCCCTGCATGCCGTCACTCTCCCAGTACGTCTCTGTGTCACCGTCAGTGAGACAGGCAGCTCCCCCACTCGGGTCCTCCTTTACAGATACACATTTACTGATGCAGAGAGTCCAACTTAAACGTAGCTGCTAGAATCTAAACCATGTAACATTTAAAGTGGAAGGGAAATTTTGAATATAAAGCAGGCAAGTAAGAAACAAACTTCATCTTCAACATTATACTGAACACCCTGGAGTTTACTTTAAACTAAAATTACTCAGTTAAGTATTTTGACACCCGAATATATATTTCTGCTGCAAAATTTACTGGACTATCTGTTTGGTGCCTGGTTGGTTTTCCACTTACACAGCTACCCCCAAAATGTATCCAGTTTTGTCTCAAAACCCAGTCTCTAATGGGAACAGCAGGCTTTGGAACCCACAACAATGGCGGTGATAACGTTAAGCATTGTTTACTCATTGTGTATTTTCTTGTTTTGTTGTTGTTTGGGACTGAAAACAGCTCTGTCATCAGTTCAGACAAATCAGTAGTGTTTGTTCCTTCCTTCTTGCAGTGTCCAGCTCTCGCTGGATTCTTTCGTACACCACCAATGCAAGGAGTGTTTGAACCTCTTCAAAAGACAACAGCCTAATTTTATGAGCTGCCATTGTGAGTCGGATATCAACAAATGTGATCTCTGCTGAAGCTGGAGATTTTACAAATGGAGAGTTTGTGCTGGACATATGCAACGTGTGGTGCAGAGTGACAACTCTGTCTGGATAATCAGCACTCTACAAGGTTTACATGTCACGGTTTAGTCCCTACTCGGCTCACTTGGAACAACGAGACAGCAGGGACTAAAAAAAGAACCTGCTTCCTGGACCAGGCCCAATGTAAGCAGAAAAGCGAGGTACAGTAAAGTAGGGACCCTCAGTGGAAAAGCGCCATAAATAAATCAGTTTATGCTCCATAGAGCTGCTCCCTAACACAGGTATGGCCATGTTTAAAGTAGGGTTTACTATGGAATCTCTGAAACATCCAAGACACTAGGTGTGAGAATAATATTTGTTTATAATGAGAAGAGAAAGAAATCTGTGTTCTCACTACATACCGAGAAGGAGGAGACATCGATGCTGCTCACACACTGCTTCACACTGCCCAGGTTTTCATCCTCTTTACCCACGTAATCATAAAAATAATGAACAAGGTCCTCGTCGCACTCAAAAGTCCAGGTCGGGGGAACATATCTGAGAACAACAGCATACATACATGGTGAAATGCTCCAGTACACACTCGCTGTTTTATTTATCTGTTATAATGAACAGCTGAATAAAAATAACTTTATCTAGTCATTATGAATATAGATCACCTGCCTCACTCCACTCACCTGAGCTTCTGCACAGCGGCCTCATCACATTCAGCCACTTTGGGACGTCCACCCAGGTAGAGACAGTTCTCAGCGTCCACCACATGCTCCCACCTGAAACAAACATCAATAATGGTGTAAAGACATGTAATGTTTCACATAAAGTGGCCAGAATGTGTCCAGAAAATAAAACTAATCTGGAACAGCTGCACAAAAGCCTGAATCTATTTAATAGTATATTAAGCTCTATGGTATAAAACACCAGGAAGACCATGGCTGAAGAAAACATCTGGAAGGCCCTGCAAAAGCATGACAGAGACAGTGGGAATGCACTGCCATGAGAATTCTGGATCAATGCTGATATCCGATATTATACATGTACATACATAAATTTAGCTTTCAAATAAACGTAAAAAATTAAAATGAATAGTGTCTGCTCAGACAAATGCAGCCACATATATTTAGCGAACTCATCCTGACAGAGACTCATCACAGCTTTAAATTCTCTTTTTTACATTAACACGTTAAATAAAAGGCATACTGCAGACATTTCAGCTATACTACTTTAGTATGGTCAGCGTCTCCCAATTATCTTCCATCATAAAATGAATGTGTCAGCAATTAACTGTTTAAAATATCCGCAGAATCAAAGCACAGGCACGATGTTGATAATTCTTAAGAAAAGCAATATGTGCTGATACCATTATAATTCTAAAATCATTGTGCATCAATTGTGACAGATGTTAATATAAATATAAACCTGTTGCATGGTTTGTGATCATAGCCAAAAAGCTGCTGCTGTCTGCTGGCTGTGTCTGGAGCTTCTACAGGAACCAGTCTGTCTCCTCCCTCGGCGTGTTTACAGGCTAAAATCCAGCCCTCCTCCAGCTCCACTCCACTGCGGTACTCCTCCATCTGCTCCTGAGAAGCCACAGAGCAGCAGAGTTGTGGGGAAGAGAGTAATAGTGAATTTATCTTCCCAAAAATAGAAACACTGGACTACAAGTATTTCCTGTAACAAGTGTGTATATTATTTGTTATTAAGTCCCTGTAGTACGTGTGTATGATGTTACATAATACATAATAAATTCCCTATAGTGGAAGTGTATGATGTTACCTTGCTGAGTTTGACCCACAGGCCATGGCTATTGTAGTAGTCTTCTCCTGAGGTCCTAATACACGTCCCTTTTTTGGGTTCAATGGTGAATTTGGCAGTCTTTTTGTTGGGAGGCTGGTTTGGGTGGTCCCAAACAGGGAGAATGTATTTGCCCCCAGAGTTAAGAGAGGAAGAAGCAGACGATGAGGAGGAACTGGAGTTACTTGAGGAGTCTTTACAGATTTTATAGCAAACCTCCTTCGGGACGAAGCACAGACTCTCAGGTACAGGCTCACTTTTTCTGAAACACTCAATACAGTGGTTTATAAAGCGAATCCTTCCCAGGAGAAGGTGAGGGTTTTCTCCTAAAGTCATTTCTCTCACTCTCTTTCCTTCTTTCTCTCTCTCCTTCTATCCTTTACACTTTTTTTCTGCCTTTTTCCCCTTCTGTCCTCTTTCTCTTCCTACTTCTATCCCTTACACTCTCCTTCTGTCTTTCTCTACCTCCCCTCTTCCGACTTTGTCCCTCTCTTCCACCTTCTTTCCCTCTATCTCTTTTTCTCTATCTTTCTATTCCTATCGCTACTAATTTCTCTCTTTCTCTTCCAAAGTCCAGCTAACAGCAGCTGAACACGAATGTCAACAAGGAGTTCCTTAGCTTTCGGAAAACACTTAATTCTCCTCGGTTCTTCCCTTTTTCTCGTTTCCCCCCCACTTTTTCTCTTCTCGGGAGAGCTCCAATGTTCCTGCCGTGGACAGGAGCCACAGAACACCGCAGAAAAGCGCAGTTTTACAGTTTAAATCCAGATCATTCTCGATAGCGCTTAGCTCGTAGCCTCTGAGCTGTCATACCGACCTGTTCGACTCCTGGACCAACCGACTCCTTTCAGCTGAATTGTTTCTGTGATCCATTCAAATCGATTCATCGCGACAACTGAATCAGCCGAAACATTAAAATCATAGCTTTTTACGCCAATGCTCCATCAGCCCCACTGAGCATACAGGAGACTTTTGTATTTCTACATTTACAGACTGTGGTACATGTATTGCTCTGCATACTTCGTTAGCCCCATTTCACCTTGTTTTTCAAAGGTCAGGACCCCCCACAGAGCGGGTACGATTTGACTGGTTCTCTGCGCCGCAGTGACACTGACGTGGTGATGGTGGTGTTTTTAAACGAAAACACAATCTCACTGCTATTATGTTGTCTTTGATCACTTTCTGTGTGTGTACCGATGAAGGGGAGGGAACACAGCTGAGAGACTATGGCCATTCTGTCTACTGAGTAGGAAAAAAAGAGAGAATGAAATGACTCACTGACTGAGTGAATCACTGGGGTTTCCACACCAATTCATCAACCAGGAATGAATCATTGAATCTCACGTTCGGTTAATTAAACAGACAGTTCAAATCCATCTGATCCGTGAACTGAATCAAAGGTCTTTTCTCTGAACCTGTGCGATAACTCGGATGAGTGCATGGAAAGAGCGCCGTCTGTTGGCCTTACCTGTTGCAGCAACTGATCATATTGATCAATGTACAATAATACATTGATCTAAACTAATTTATGTGAATTTGTTCTATATTCTAATTTATTAATTACAATGTGTTTATGATTTACCGTTTTTAACAATATTCTAATACTGTTATGTTATATTAAAAAAAAAACATAATTAGAATTCATAATCAAAGCACATTAGGTGTGATGTGGATGATAAAATTTGATCAGATCAGGTAGAATAAACATTTACAGTATCTGTGATTTTTAGTCCTGAAATATTAATTTTATTTTCAATTATTCTATTTGTAATTATTTTATTGCATACAATAAACATATTTCATTCAGTTTTAAAAATTAGTTTTTTTTTCATTCACTGTAAAACAGATTGTGAAATCAATCTAAGAATATTTCATGACATAACAAGTTTAACTGCTTGTATTTGACAACAATAAACACTTCCATAAAACAATGCGAATGTTGTTGGAACAAAATCAACACTTCCAAAGCACTTTAAATCACTTTCTGGCCTGGTAAACTTTTTAAATGATTATTATTTATTTAGGAGAGCAAAATATATTTCTAGCATCAGTTTTACCCTTTTAGCCATCAAAAGCATAACAATGTTTTTCCCTTTCATTTTCCAGTTTTTTTTTTTTTTTTTTGCAATAACTTAGTTCATGTGTTGTTTATGTCATTGATTGCTTTAATATATTTAAAATTAATTTATTACCGAGTTGTTAACGGAGAAATATTTTTTGCGTTGCTTTGGACAGGTGGTGTGGTGAAGTGGACATAATTAATAAAACTGGCGAGGAACTGGAGTAGAGCCGCTGGTTCAGTTGAGATCACTAATAAAACTGGCGAGACACTAATAAAAGTGGCGAAGAACCGGCGGAGAGCCGCTGGCGAAGTGGACGTCATTAACAAAACCGGTTCTGTCGCCATTACACTCGCCACTTCCGCTCGTCAGTCGCCGCGCAGAGATCCAACCCCCTCACAGAATGCTTTAGACACAGATGCAGCTGGTGCTGAGCTGTGTGTTATGTTTCTATTAATGAAGAGCCAACAAAGAGCTATGTTATCCTTACCTCATTTGACTAGTGTGGCTACCACATGCAATAAACAAGGTGTAGAAAACCAACAGGAAATATAAGTAGAAAAACAAATTGTTACCATCAGCTTTGCAGCAGACGGCATCACATTTCATTAAAAAAGAACAAGGAGCAAGATCAACACACATTCTTTTTTTTTTTTTTTTTTTACTAAGATTACTATTATTTAATAAGCCTCTAAATGTTTCAAAATGAATGTAAGAATTTATAAATGTCTAAAAGGACGTTTATAAAACTATAAAACTTGTTTTTCTTGGCGAAACTATGAATTATGTAATCTGTATTTAATATATAGGGCAAGTCTAACTAGGGCTAAGGTCATAGTGGGCGGGATCTGACAATTTCCTTGCTTCTGATTGGCTCTAGGTCAAACATATTGTTGTATACGCGCATGACACGTTAAATTCCTTCTTCTGTGATTAGCTGAGCGCTTGCATCCTTCTGTAGTGCGCAGAGGAGACTAAGGGACTCGAGCGATTCTGGTAACATTTTATCTCCAAAGGGCAAACAATAAACAACAACAATAATGCTGATTTTTAAGAAGGTATTTCTTTATATTATTCTTTTAAACTCATAACACTGGGGGTCTTTTAGAGCACGGTTTAATCACAAAGTGCACAGCTGCTAAGGTTTTATCCGAATTGACCGTTCCACCTTAATTGGCATGTAAAACTACTACGGCATTTAAGGTGGAACGGAAAACTATCACGGATTGTAGTTGGCTTGCTTAAATGTGTGAACGCATTAATTTAATGCTAAATAGTTGAATTCAATTTGATGCATTCCGCCTTAAATTTAAGCTGCTTGTATTCTGTGTGGGCTAAAATGCTAACTGAAAAAATAATACGCGGATTCAGTAAATCCTAATAAAAGTTAAACCTAAGCTTAGGATAGTTAGGTTTGTCACGTCAAAATGACCCTGACCTGTCATTGCCCCTCGCCTGCAGTGGAACTGTGTTCTCTGGAGTGAGAACTCATCAGGAAATTTTGGTGAAGAGCTGGAGTGATGTTTGAGTCAATCATTAACACCGGAACCTGAACTTTAATATGAATTATGTTGCTGAATGTCATCAGATACTCACAGCAATGTTCCAGCACCTAGTTTAAACTCTCCCCTGTTTGTGTGTGCAGGTTTTGCAGGCAATTGTGAGGACAAGTGTGCGGTTTCAAAGCAGTGGAGCTGCAGCAGGAGCTCGAGCAGCCAGCGCCACAAAAGCATCCCACGGAGGATTCTCCTTTGGTTTGTGGCTTAAATGTGGTTATTCTGATCAATTTTGTGATTTTAAAGGTATTTTAAAGGTAATTTTGTGTCATACTTTTACAGAAAAGTAGCAAGCAATATTGTTTCACGATTTTTTTGCATATTCCTTATCTCTATGAAATGTATCTCACATGAGGTGGAGAATCAAACTATATTGCTCCACTGGTTTATGCTCAACATAACGGGTCCTGAATTATCAGTTCCACCTTAAAAGGCATATCTCCTATGGCATTTAAGGCAGAAAGGGAAGTTTGCTTTTTTAAATCCATTAGTTATACCTTAACTTAAAACAAATTAACTTAAGATTCAAACTGCTTTCTTGTCACCGTGGACATGTTTAATATAGGTTTAGCCATCTCTGAAACCTCCAGGCCACTAGGGGTTGGTTCAGAATGTGTTTAAAAAAAATCGGTGTGGAATAACATCCGCATCCAACGTGTTGAAAATGTTACTTAATAATAACTGTTAAAAGTTAAGTCCTTGCCATTAATAATTTTTAATTGTAACTGATTTTGTGGCCCTCAGATGTGTCCACAATGCAGCACACTGCTGGGTGACACTGGGGGTCTGCATTTCTTTTTTTTTTTTAAAATACAGGTATTCATTCTCTGTCTCTGATTTTCACAGAGCTCAGTGACCAGCAGAAGGAGTTCCAGGAACTTGCCAAAAAGTTTGCACGAGAGGAGATTATTCCAGTCGCTCCGGAGTATGACCGAACCGGAGAAGTGAGTCTCTCAAATTGGAGCCTGTCTGAAATTCAATTTAATCATTGGGCAGCAGCACAGCTGGGTTCTCTGTGTCTCTCCCTATGCCTCCCTCCCTCTCTCTGTCTCTCAGTAGAATGGTCCTCACACTGTCCATCAATTAGCATGCTTATAACTCTAGTTAATATAACAGTATTAGCAGTTAATATCCTCATTGAACAGTGTCCTCCTCCAAGCATGTTTACTCTTTTAGCCAAAATAACAGAATCAGCAGTTAGTGATCTCTCTGTTGATTGGTGGAACAGTTGCTGCTGGGGAGTTCAAACTAAGGGTAGAGATATACTTGCGGTTTGATCATGCATTCACGCAGACAACTGTGAGGCAGACAAGAAAAAGACGTGGGTAATTGCAGACCTGGCTCTGATACAGCCTTCTTCAAAACTTATTGCCATTGTGATGCTGTTAATCCCCTGCACTGCGATAAACAGCCTCAGGTTTTATTTTGAGGATGTGCACAACCGACAGCAAACAGACACAGGATAGACAAGGCACCTGTGATTTGTGTGCAAGTATATCACTACCCTCAGGAAGGAAATTAGACATAACTAAACTAGGGGTAAAATAAGAGAAAAATCTAAATGCTCCTGATTTGGCTAAAATATTTTTCATCTTTCTGCAGTATCCAGTTCCTCTGATCCGCAGGGCATGGGAGCTGGGTCTGATGAACACTCACATCCCAGAAGACTGCGGTACGTCAAAATGCGTTTCTCCTGGTTTGGGTAATAAGTGGAGGCTGGCTTTCAGTAACTGACTGTTATTTTCCTGCTGCAGGAGGTCTGGGTTTGTCTAGTTTTGATGCATGTCTCATCACAGAGGAGCTGTCGTATGGGTGCTCAGGGATACAGACTGCTATTGAGGCCAACTCTCTTGGGGTAAGTCAGGGGCTTGTACACGACACTGCAATTCTACAATCATAGACTGGTTCATCTACTCCAGAAGCCAAATTCGTCCTCTGTCCTTTGTCCTGCAGCAAATGCCGGTTATCATTGCAGGGAACGAGGCTCAGAAGAAGAAGTATCTGGGACGACTGACTGAGGAGCCGCTTATGTGTGTAAGTGTGTCTGTCCTTTTTTTAAAGGCCTGTTTACATACATTTCCAAATCATCTTCAGTGTGTGAAATAAGATGACGGTTATTCAGTTCCACAGAACTTTAAAGGGGCAGTCTGTCTTTTTGTTCCACAAAAAAGATTTGTAGAAGTAAATGAATATAATTTGATTTGGTTCATTCAGGGATGACTAAAAGAGTTTATGCTTCATAGAGCAGGTCCCCCACCATTTGTGTTTATAGTTTATTTATTTTATTTAACGTTACACTTATTTAGCGCCTTTCTAGAAACTCTAGGACATTTTACAATCAACACTCAACATTCAGTCCACACACACCAGCAAGAAGGTGTCTCTTTGTTGCTCTGCAGTTAAACTGGCAAAACACTGGGGCTGAATCTCAGATATCTTCCTCCACCCTGTGTAGTGCACATTGTAGTGGTGTAGGTGTATTCGTTTTATAATCTGTGAAGTGCCGTAGTTATGGGGATTAGGATGCTATTTAGAAAACAGTGTAATTTACACGCAGTGCCAGGAAAGAAATACAGAAGCTCTGGCACTTTTTTCCTGCCTTGGTCTCAGCTCCTTGTAGCGAGTTTTATTAGGCATCTGTATTTTCCCAGTTCTTTGAAATTTTTATTTGTTCCTTGACGTCCAAACCAATGTCTGTGGGGAATTTTTTGTTTTGAATTTGCTGCTTTCTGCAGTCTTTGTAGTGTGGAGAGGATCATGTGTCTGGACTTCCTCATTTAATCTCTACTCGACTTGATCTGTGTTCATCCGATTGCAGACCAAATAGTTGTTGCAGTCTGCACCGACATGACATGTAGTTGCCTTTTTGGGAAGGGTATGTGTCAGGCTACGGCATAGTCATAGACTCTTATAGATACTTAACTCGGCTTTTTACACAGTATGTTTTAATATTGTAATATGAATTGAGGAGGGCTCCCAAGGGTCTCAGTTTTGACCTTCAAACCTTCTTCAGGAGTTTGCTAGGGTTTTGTTCCCTCGAAGGTGGAGATCCCAGCCCCTCTCTCTCCATTACACAGCTTGGTGATGGCCAACACGGGCATCTGACCTGGGTAGTCGGTGCTCTCCTTTTGGTGTGTTGAGCTGTCCAGTAACGCTGCATTAGCCGTAGTGTGAAGAGGCAGAGGTGGATGTCGTGTCTCAGAGGAGGCAGGTGCTGGTCCTCACCCTCCAGTGTTGGTGTTGAATGTGATGTAGGAGCTTAGTCAAGAGTTAAAAGGAGGGAACTGGGGATGACTATTGAGAGTGGAAGCCAAGGGATATTAATTAATCTTTTTAATTTTAGATGAAATGTAATGTATTTTAATGATGTATCCTAATTGGACAGGCATACTGTGTGACAGAGCCGGGAGCAGGGTCCGATGTTGCAGGAATAAAAACACGTGCTGAGAAGAAAGGAGATGAATACATTGTCAACGGACAGAAAATGTGGATCACCAATGGAGGAGCAGCCAACTGGTGAGTTTCTTGAGGCAGCTTTATGGTTCATCTTCAGCCAAACTGAATTCTGCAGGTATCTGACTCATTTACAAAAAGAAAAATAATTTTTTGCTTTATTTATCATTTTTATTCATCCCTGATGTCCACACCATGTCTGAGGAAATCTCTCGCTGTGAATTTGCTGCTTTCTGCATCTGTGTGTGTGGAGGAGGGGAGTTCAGGTTTCTGTACTTCTTCAGTTCAAATTAAACAATGTCCATCCAACTACTGACCAGTCACAGTCTGTGGCGTGTGTTGATGTGAGGCATAGTTACATTTCCTGATAAGTGCGCGTTAGGCTGTGGTTGTGGTTGTAGGGTTTGTGTCCACATGTTGCATTGGGCTTAACAATGCTGAGAATTCAGATATTAGGAATCTGTCTAGAGCTCACAGTTGTCTTGTTTTACGGTTTTAAACTGAAGTGAACAGTTTATTTAAAAACATGCGAGGAGCATATTCAGGGATAGAAAACCTGGTACCACACACAAAGATATAGTTCTGAAGTAGATGATGTAGTGATTTTACGGTTGCTGTTTTTGACAAGTTCCCGTTTCTAAAGCACTGTTTGTTCACATTCCTATCCTCTGATATTATAATCTGCTTTCAGGTATTTCTTACTGGCCCGCACAAACCCTGACCCTAAGTGTCCAGCCAGCAAAGCCTTCACCGGTTTCATCGTGGATGCAGATACTCCAGGACTTCAGCCTGGCCGAAAGGCAAGAATACTACAGCTTCTCCAAACCTCTCAATCTTCTTGATCTACTCAATTTCTATAAACTTTCCGGTCTCTCCAAAACCTTCTCCAAAGCTCTTCAAACTCTCCCCAGTCTTATCTAAGCATCTCCAAACCACTTCAAACATTTCAGAAATATTTACCTGGTCTGATTAAAGCTATAGCTATGCTTTGAGATGAAGTAAGACTGTTTTTATTGTGTTCACAGGAGCTGAACATGGGTCAGAAGTGCTCAGACACCAGAGGAATCACCTTTGAAGATGTGAGAATTCCCAAAGAGAACGTCCTGATTGGAGAGGGGGCGGGGTTTAAGATCGCCATGGGAGCCTTTGACAAGACGAGACCCCCAGTGAGTTGTGTGTGTGTGTGTGTGTGTAAAAGTGCTTGCCACGTTTTACATATTTAAGAATATTCAGTGCTTACGATACAGCAGATTTATTCTGGAGTTCAGCTGTAGATTCCTGTATGACTATGTAGGTCATTTTATTTTACAACTCCTCAGAAGCTGGTGTTTCCATCCAAAACCTTCAAAAATGTTTAGTGCAATAAAGAAATGTCGGCAGAAAAAAATATTTCCATCCACTGCAATTTTGTGAATTAACCTCAGATGACGTAGGCACCATGAGCAGAGACGGCATCGAAATGAGTGTGTTGTTTATATCAAAAAGCTTGATTGGGCGTCTGTGGAGCATGTTCATGATATTCTGAGAGGAACGTAAAATGCTGTGTGGTCTCTGACTTTTGCACAGTGATGTTCGTTCATTCATTCATTATCTGTAACCGCTTATCCAATTCAGGGTCGCGGTGGGTCCAGAGCCTACCTGGAATCATTGGGCGCAAGGTGGGAATACACCCTGGAGGGGGCGCCAGTCCTTCACAGGGCAACACAGACATACACACACATTCACACCTACGGACGCTTTTGAGTCGCCAATCCACCTACCAACGTGTGTTTTTGGACTGTGGGAGTAAACCAGAGCACCCGGAGGAAACACCAAGGGAGAACACACCAACTCTTTACAGACAGTCACCTGGAGCGGGAATTGAACCCACAACCTCCAGGTCCCTGGAGCTGTGTGACTGCGACACTACCTGCTGCGTTTTTTTTAAATGCACATTTTCATAATCTGCAACATCTTGGTGGATGGAAAACCCACTAATGTTGGAAGGCTTCAGTGGAATTGGAAATAAGGGGGTGTTTCTCAGATAGTATTTCACACTCTGGGACACACCCACTTTAGCTTTTACCCTGAAGGCCACAGCTTGGAACACAAGATTGCTGAAGTCTGGATGTTTGTTTATTTTACACTTTTAAAGAATTCAACAACAGAATTCAAACAAAATCACATCATTTGAGAAATGATTTAAGAATCTTTCTGTAGAGAAATGCATCTGGAGCTATGAGTCTACTGTGGTTAAGGTGCACTAGTAAATCATATTTCAGGCACTCAATCTCATTGTTAATAATAAACACAGACTAATAATGTCACCTACAAAAACACAGAAGCAGATACCCTGAACACAGAACTTGATCTGGACTTTATCCTGTGTTTATATGGTTTTTGTGTTTTCTAAGGTCGCTGCAGGGGCTACAGGACTGGCTCAGAGAGCTCTAGACGAGGCCACCAATTACGCCTTGGAGAGGAAGACTTTTGGGAGAGTTCTTGCTGAGGTGGGAGAGTTGTATCAAGTCCTAAGTCGAGGGGGGGGGGTGCAGAAAGCAAATGTATATATACAAAAATGTATTTATTTTTTTTTTCATTAAAAATTTGCAGTTTTGTATACATTAGTGTTTAATATAAATTCCAGTGGAGCCTGGAAGCAGTGTGTACAGGCTCAAATATTCTCATCTACAAAAGAGGGGCACTGCAGAAATATTGTGCACCACTGCCCTAAGCTGTAACAGGAACTTCTGCAATTGTACATGCACAATTGTAAGATCTGTGTCTTTTAAGGTGGAACAGTGTGTTTGACGGAAATAACAATTGGTGTTGTGTTTTTGTATAACTTATCTTTTTTAATTACAATGGAGAACGGCACCTTTAAGTAATTTGTATATCTTGTTTAGAATTAGACACGTTTGTATGTTTTCATTAACCTTGTTTCCGAAGATGATATGGATTGGAATTTTATCTGAAAAATTATCACTGCATGCCTTGTGTTTTTCTCTTACCATCATTCAAAATCCCTGCTCCATTGTAAAGTGGAACAAACGCTTCATTCATACACTTTAATTCCAGAATTAAACAGGATTATTCAGATTAGCAGGTGTTCACAAACCTCTGAAGTTGGTGTATTTCCAGACACTCATAAAAAATTAAATTGTCTTCCCTCAGCACCAGGCCGTGTCCTTCATGCTGGCAGAGATGGCTATGAAGGTGGAGCTGGCACGGGTTGCCTATCAGAGGGCAGCATGGGAGGTGGACCAAGGCCGGAGGAACACCTACTACGCATCGATTGCCAAGGCCTTCGCTGGAGACATCGCCAACCAGGTGGCCAGTGATGCCGTGCAGATCTTTGGAGGAAACGGGTTCAACAGCGAGTATCCGGTGGAGAAACTGATGAGAGACGCAAAGATATATCAGGTCAGGAACATGGCTAGGGATGCCTCAGTAATTATGTAGAATCAGGCTGCTTTACACTCCCTGAATGAACCTGTTTATACTACATAGAGTGGGTCCCTTTTTACATTTATATATCTGATACATTTAGGCCATTAGGAGCCTTTATAAAATAATTATAACATTCATAACATGAAACCAACTATCTCTCACTGATCTTTTTCAAGCAACACTAGGTAATATTTCTAACTTAAAATTACAGCTTCAAAATCATTGTGATGCTCCAATGAGCTGTAATAGGGACAGTAGAGCTTCTATCATTGCTACTCTGGCACTGCAGAAACTGCATTATGTAACTTCTGGAGAAGTGTTTGTGAGTGAGAGTGGCAGGATGTAGGAGGGAGTGTGCTTGAAGTCAGAACAGAGTCTACCAGAGGGTGAGCTCAGGCATGAGATTCTAGGAGCGTTTTTTTTTCAGCCCTAGACATGGACAAATAAAAAAATAAACCAGCAAATTAACTAGATATTGGGCTTTTAATGAACCAAAATGCTCTAATCCATTCTGCCCTGCCCTTTGAAAGACCTTTCTTTTGTTTCTCTCATTACAGATTTATGAAGGAACTGCACAGATCCAAAGGCTCATTATTGCTCGGGAGCATATCGGGAAATATAAGCAGTGAACATGTCCATCAGGAGTGAATAGTTAATAATGTAATACAACATCATTTATTAATCATAATCCTTTAAGTCCAGTGCAATCACTAAAAATGAGCCACCGTCCAACGTTTTTCAGTGCAGCTGTTTGGATGTTTTAATGCAACAGATTATACCTCTGCTCATATTCTCTACGGTGCCACAGAATGTAATGAACAGGGTCTACCCAAATGTTACGGCATTTTCTACACGTGAATGGACTTCAGGATGGTAAGGAATAGCCAGTAATATCATTGCCTTAATAATATTGAAAAGCCTTGCTCTTGTTTGTAAATTATGTTGAGCAGTGAATACATTTTTAAGCATTAAACTCTGACATTAGTGTAAAAAGCACATATTGTACATTTTGTAACTGCTATGCCTTCCAAAAATAAATGAACAATGGAAAAAATGTCTTTCTCCCCCTTTCTATGTTTATATATCTGTCCATAAATCCATACGTTATCTAACATTTTCTGTCATAATTTATAAAGCTTCCTTTTATCTGCTGCTGAGATAACGACATTAAATCTCAGCTAAACATTTGATTTACTACAAGGTTTTTAAACAAAATATACACTAAGAGTGAAGAAGTGTAGCATCAGGGTTTCATTTTTTAAAATTAATTAATTAATTTTTTTAAAATAAGATTGTAGGGTCCAAAAAAAGGATCTCTCAGTTTAGCCAGATAACTTACGCTCAACGTCAAGCCTGTCCAATAGGAACAGAGCTGAGGGAGAATCTGAAAAAATCCTGCTTTCAGGAAAATCACTGTGTTCAAACTGTAAATATGGCATCACATCAATATCAAAATTAGAGGGTACAAAAACACCAGGTGGAAAATGCGTATCAGTTTGGACAAACAACATAAGGCGAATTCAAAATGAATGGGTCTCTAAGGAGTTTTTGCACAAAAGCATTGTTTATAAATGATTAAATGATCAATGTAAAACAGCCTCAGCACAGAAGAGCATCTAATGTTTGAGGACCATTGTCATAACTGGAGTTTAAATGATTACATAAACATGAGTGCCTCACCTCTGATGAGGTTGTCAGTGTGTGGGTCAGTAGCGCAAATGGAAATACTTTCCACAATTAAAGGAATATCTTGGACAAGAAGTTAAAAACAATTTTTAATTTAAGTTTTTGCCTCTATAGCCCCATTCACTCATTCATTGCGGACTCAATCTGGAGTGCCCTCTGGCGTTTAGCGGTCATTCAGTAGGAAGTGAACCTTACACTTGTGGACTGGTCATAATCTTGCATAATCTCATTTTTTTAGTACTTTTTTATTTGTTTTTCAAAAACACATTTATCTAAGAAAGACCTTGCCAAGTATCCTTGGAGTTGTGATGGTTGCATGCCATTCCCTTCGGTCAGCTGGTCAATAGCGTGGCATTACATTATCGCAGTTACTGCGGCAGCCCTACATGTGGTCACGTGTGGTGACCTGATGCCCTGATTAAAACCACACTAATACTTGCCATGTTTTAATGCATCATCCTCATGCCACTTTTGCTGCATTTTTAACTAGTGATCCCAGGAGTGCTCCTTCTACATCTTTTTGAATTTAACTTGGGGCTGGACGATATTGCCAAACTTTATATATGATATGTTTCTTAATTTTGGTAAATATAATATTTTCTGATATCGATATGAACAATATTAAATCCACTGAAAAACTTCCATGACCAAACGAGACACATGACATCACCATCAAACAAATCTATTGTTAATATTTTTATATTTTGAATTGACTGTATAGTGCAGTGATTCTGTAAATAATGTATATTGAAAGTGTTTAAAAATCATATAATTGTTACTGAAACATTTTATATTGTAATATATATTGATATTGCGTTATGAGCCAGCCCTAATTTAACTTAATATGTCTTCACATACGCACCTAAAGATTTCAGCTCTCTTCACAGAATCCTTTAACCAAATGGCTACTTTGAATGGGGCCTGGTTATTGCACAAAGCAGCTGGTAAGAATGTGAATTTGCAGTGTTAATTAGTGTGAGAAAGCTGTGCGAATATATTTACCACAACCTCATTCAAGATTTAGGCTTAGTAATTTGGAAGTGAACTAAAAATACCATGATGAACTTCACAAGTGATTTCTAGATGCAAATGTACAACACACTATCGTGCACATGCATCAGAGTGAATAACAGCTTTTCTGTGTATTGATGAGATCAAGTAAGATGCTAATTATTATTGTCTGATGTACACCAAAATAAAAAGATATACACCAAAATAATAAAGATATACTACAATGGTCCAAGCAGAGCTGTTTTCTGTGTGCACATAACCCTTGGTTAATCTAAGTTCAAAGCTTGTATAGATCTGTAAAGTTCAGTAGCATGTTTCTTCATCAATTCTGAAAATACAATTCTGTTAGCTTAGTATTGTTTCACCTGTGGCAGAGGGATATTCTGGAGCTTAACGGACTCCTGGTTTTTCAGGAAAGAGCTGTTATTATATGCCAATCCAGCATAGTTTGGACACGAGCCCTCTGCTCTTCTCAGCATGAGATTTTTCTACAATGCCTAAGGCAAAATGCAACAAGTGCCAAATACCTTTACAGCTGTTGTCACTTCACATTCAAGACTGTCGGCACACTGACAGTGTATGTATTAAACGCAGTACCTTTATTCTTGTGATCATATACCTGCTAGTGTTTATAAATTATTTAATGATGGTAGTGATGGCCTTTTTCCCCCACCCCGCTAGGACACAGACTCAGATTGTAAAATTACCAATATCCATCTGAGGTAATTTAAATATTACTGATTTTTTTACTACCTACACTTTTAAACAATCTCTATATGCTTGGGCTGACCATGGAGTCAACGCTTGGGTTCTTTGATGAACCTTAGGTAAGAGGAGTGAATCCCTCCCATTCCTTTACAATAGCCTCCAACACCTTACTTCCATATTGGGTAACCACAACACATAGTCATTAGGCTAGGGACCTTAGTTAACTGACCTTTCTTCCTCTAGACAGCTCGTGGTGTAAAGGGGTTAGCTAGTTGTTCGTAGCACTGAAGAGACAATTACACTCCTCTCTTTATTTTTCAGAAGATTTGTTGAACAGGGTACATACTCCTAATGTTTAATTCTTGCTGAAAAATGAGATTAATTCATGTTTGCATAGCACATTTATTGCTACTTTGTAGCTACCTCATATTTTAAATATGCTAATGAGGTTTTCGGTCAGCTGGGAGGTGCCACCCTCAACACCTGAAGCTGGAAGTCGTTCAGACCAGAGGACCACCTTCCAACATCTTCCAACTGCAGCAACATGTTCAGAAAGTCTGCGTTTGACAAACCACTACAGAAAGTTTGAAGAACTCAAGGCAGATCTTATGGTTTGTCTCCTGTCTGTGGACACTGGGTTTGGCCTTGTTTAAAGAAACACTAGGTAAGATGTGGGTTGTTTCTCCTGGGGCACTCCCTAGTTTTATTCATTTTTAAAATGAATGGGGAGGGATGAGGTGGTTCCCTATTCTCCTCCAAAATTACATAGTGCAGTGCAGTTTCTGCAGTGCTGAGCCTGAAGTAGCAACTACAGAGGCTCTATTCTCTCTTACAGGTCAGTAGAGCTGACCTGATTTTAATGTTGTAAATTTAAGTTACATAAATGACAGTGTTCCTTTAACTTCATCACTTCATCACTTCCAATATTAGTAAATAATACATTCCATACACTCTCTCTCTGTATGTCTCTCTCTCTCACTCTCTCTCGGTATGTCTCTCTCTCTCACTCTCTCTCGGTATGTCTCTCTCTCTCACTCTCTCTCTGTATGTCTCTCTCTCTCTCTCTCTCTCTCTCTCTCTCTCTCTCTGTCTCACACACAAACACACTCACCATTTGCATATTTCTTGTGAAGTGTTATACTCACTGATTAGTTTTGTGGTTTTTTTTAGTCCTTGAACATCTGGAAATAGTTTTCTAGAGAAAGTACTGATTTGATAAATCCATGCAAGTTTCTTAAAATATGAAATAATTACATTCATTATGTCTGTAAATACTTATGCATTACACATGTAGTATAACATTTGTACATGAGATTTCTGTGCCTTTTTCTCATTTTAGAACTATGTTGTTGAATTACCCCTGTGTGGAACTGCTTTTTGTTGTTTTCAATAAATAATATTTTTATACTACTCTTATTTTCCCCAGTACACAATAAACAAATTCTGATTAAAAAGCTTTCAGCTATCAACCAATTGAAAAATATAGTCGCGACACGTTAAATACAGGTCCCTTGCGGGCACGTCAGGGTGACTCTGTTCAATGAGGTACTGAACTATTCTCACACAAGCAGGGGCTCGATTTGAGGAACTTCCACCTTCTCTTCAGTCTCATCGTTGTAGTTTGTGGCAATGTCCCAATCGATGTCTGACTCCTCAATATCCTAGCGTAGAATAAGAGAACAGAGTATGGTGTGTACGGAACTGAGTACGGTGGCAATGTAGTAGTTTGTGTCTTTGGCCTTTCATGAACATATAAAACACACTGGATGTCACTTAACACTGGTAACATTCATAAAAGCTTCCTTAATAAAATGAGTAGACATTTTAAAATGAAACGGACTGCATTAGGAATCAATTATTTTGTCTGTTGGGATGTTTGATGGCAGAGTCCTGTATTTTTGTCATGGATTGCAGAGTAATAAGTGTTTCTATAAAACATTTTCCGTAGTACCACAGTGTCAGGCTTCAGCTATGACCTGTGCAGTGTTGTGATGCGGTACAAAGAAGTGTGGTGCAGTAACATGATTACTTTTTTCTGTAACATATTTCTCTTAAATATTGTGTAATCACATTACAGTTTCTAACTTAATAAATACTATGTTTAGATTCTCTCTTTTTTTCTATAAAATGTAATTTTAATAACATTATTAACATTTCCTATGTGGTTTTCTGTGTAATTTCTGCATACACTAATGCCTGATCACAGCTGAGTGCAGCAGGTCATGAGACTGAATGAGTCGAGTACAGCACAATCGCAGCTAATATACAATGACAAAGAAGGAAGGTGTGTTTGTTAAACCAAATAAAAATAACCACTATTACAGAGGTGAGTGAGCAAATCACTTTTTCTTCAGCAGTGGATCCTGAGGAGGTTTTTTCTGAGCAAAGATTTAGGATTTTATAACAAAATATATGAAGACTTTGTTTTTGTTAATTCAGTTTTGTTATTGGGAACATGCTTTAGACATGTTTTTTTCTCTCTCTTTTTAAGTTTGCTTATACCCAGAGGCTTTTTCACAGAAAACTGTAACTGTATAGTGACAGTAATTTTATGTTTAATTTTGCTGCTACTGCTCTGTTTCTAAATAAACTATGGAAAAACTACTGTCTATCATTATTTTGTACTTTCAAGATTTGTTCATTGATTTTATTTGAGTGTTTGTGTGGGTTAGAACTTAACTTAAAAAGTAATTTAAGTAGTAATGAGGTTAAGTTAGTAATGAGATTATATTTTACAGGACGTAGTGAGTAATAAGTAAAGGAATAACTACCCAAAACTATGCCTATGCTACAGACATCGACATAATTTCTTGTAAAATCACTACTTGGGCTGGTAATTTACACAGTATTCCACTAAACATAGGCATAAACATAACAGTATAAAGTTAGCCTCACAAGATTCCCAGTACTTATCAATTATAGAGGATTAAAGATTATCAAAATGAGTCTTAAAAGAGATAAAAGTACCTCAGTATACTCTGGCTGTCCCTCATACCCAGGTACCAGAACTGCTCAGGGTCATGTTGTTTTCATTCCAGATTGGACGACTGTTCCATCTTTCTACAAATCTCTCATGGTCTTTCTTCAGTTTTTGGTATGAACATGGCATGGACAATAAACATGTCACAAGAGAAAAGATTAAACATTCATAACAGTACTGCTGAGGTTTTAGCCGTTATAGGTAATCAAATTTCACAAATTATTCCTGTGTCCATGAGTCAAAACACCAAATGTCATATGAAACTCAAAATGGGAACAACTGAATGTTTTAAAGTTAATAGATGTATCTCATAAACCACCCTTTCCTGAGAAGTTAGTGTTTGTCCAACCTGTGGAGGAAACATCAAGAAGGTGATCTTTCTCCAGACCCTGAAACTTAGTACTTAGAGGTGACACAGGTTTTGAGATCATGCCACAAACGTTCAATCCTATAAAGAGATATAATAGTTTTAATCAGATTCCCTGTAATGCTGATACTATTCATTCATTCATTGTCTGTAACCCTTATCCAGTTCAGCGTGATGGTGGGTCAGGATCTTACCTGCAATCACTGGGCACAAGGCAGGAACACACCCTGGAGGGGGTGTGCCAGTCCTGCTGATAATATTCCATAATATTTATATAGTTTGTGTATACTGAAATATTGAAAACGTACATTTGTTATCAAAACATTTTATATTGCAATATTTATTGATATTGAATTATCCTCCAGCCCTATCCACATGCATGTGTTGCCATATTTCACATCTATACAAAATACAAACATTTTACCTTTATGGCATGCTGTGCCTTTCTGTTGCCTCTTTAAAGACAGCAAAAGCAGTCAATGCAAGGTTGTGGGTTGCAGCACTCAGGGTCATCACCTGTATTATGAATTTAACATACATGTTCCAACAAAACAAGGACATGTGTTTTAGTTTATAGATTAAACACTAGTATAATTTCTATGATAATTTTTAGACTAAAAAATGAGAAAACGAAGAATTAATAAAGAATTACCTTCCTGGAATACAAATTCCACTGCACTGAACAGTACAATGCTGCACCTAGAGGTTCATTCATTTTTAGTAAGTGCTTATCCAGTTCAGGGTCCCGGTGGGTCCAGAGCTTACCCAGAATCACTGGGAGCAAGGTGGGAACACAACCTGGATGGGGCACCAGTCCTTTGCAGGATGACACACACTCACACATTTACTCACATCAATGGACACAGTTGAGTCACCAATCCACCCACCAGTGTGTGTTTTCCAGAGGAAACCCATACGGACACGGGGAGAACACAGCAAACTCCTCACAGACAGTCACCAGGAGTGGTGCTCGAACCCACAACACCAGGATCCTAGAGCCGTGTGACAGAGATTCTTTATCAATTCAGAAGTTCAAAAACACCAACCTGATAAGTTTGTGGTGTGTGCCCGCATGAAAAAAAAAAGGAAAGGGGTCCTCTCAATATGTGCTGCATAGGATGCAGCCTGATTCAGCAAGTCTGGAGTTGATGCCCCCAGAGTCCTCACAATGCAACGATGATGCCACCCTCGTCGGCTAGACAAGTTTCCCCTTTGACCGCAGCCTCCTTATCACCATGCAGTAGCCAGCAGTTGGAGTTTCATTTCTTATACTCTGTACCACACTGTCCAGCTCCTTGTCACTCATACAACTTTACTGTAGAGCAGAAAGACCAAACTCCGTCATCTGTCTAAACACGGTACTTGCTGAGACACCCAGCAACTTTGAGATGCTGGGCACAGGCAGAACATTCTCCAGAAGCTCCTCCAACTTCTCTCTCTCAATGTCTAATTTGGGGCAGCCTGTCTCTCTAGGTACTATGTCAACTTGTGCGTTTCTGCCATTGACCCATTCAATGTTCTCAGTCACAAGCCTTAAAAACTCCTGCAGGGCATGCATGGTCTCTGTGGGCACATCAACCTGTCAGCAGAGTGCATTACAGTGTTACAGCTCCTGCCTACAAGTAAATTCCATGTAATCCAAATTAACTGGTTCTCTTGTGAGCCCAAGTTCAAGTTTAGAAAGCAGCCTTGAGAGAAAAATGTCTTCTCAGAGTGTCCTGTAAAGATGGAAAAAAGCTACATACTTAAAACATGCTTTAAAAAATAAGAAGAGAAGAATAAAACACACACCCACACACAAAAACACACACATAGATTAGGAAAATATTTAATATCATCATCATCAACATCATCATCATCATCATCATCATTTTCTTTTCCGCTTTTCCATTTCAGGGTCGCGGTGAAATATTTAATATTTTTATTATTTAAAATATTTATTAATAGGACAATTATAAGGGTTTATAAATGGTTTAAATGCCAGTTTATTACATGGTTATTAATTAGATTTTAAACACGTTAAAATGAATTAATAATCATTTGTAACAAAGAAAGAAAGTGCGACAGTGAGCTCTTATTTGTATATATATATATTATATATATGTCTGGTGTTGTTATATGTTACTTATCATTTTCATTCTTATTTTGGAAAAAATACTATTGATTATGTTGCAAACATTTTGTTGCTGGCTCCAGTTGATGTTTTTAGTATTAAATTTTGTAATAAACTTTGAACTTCATACAGACTCGTTTAAAACTAACAGGTTAATATTAGCATTATCAACGTGACAATAAAGCCTGCATCCTGAACAGATGTATCCATATACCTGTGTATCTATAAAACCAGATACCGTGGAGACAACTTAATCTGTCCTGACTTTAACTTATTATTCAACCCAAAATCTCTTTACCCTGCAGGTTTAAGCACTATAGAAGCACTGTATTTTAAGCACTATAAGAAACTATAGGCTAAATACATTATTTAACACATAACGTTACAATAACCACTATAATAAAATAAATGAATAAATAAATAAATAAATAGATAAAAAAATACAAAATACAGAAAAAAAAAACACCAAAACTTTCAAAGCAAGGTAACGTTAACATTATTTTACCGTTGTGACATGGCGACTCTAAAGCCTGCTTTAGCGTTCCGATTAAACGCTGCATTCTGTAACTGAGTCTTCTTTACGTTAACTGAGCAATTCGTTCTCATAAAAAGTGATACAGTATGTTAATAATTTGAAGTGGAAGTATAAACACTTATCAGAATCCATTCAGTTTGCAAACTGTGTGAAATAAATCTAATGGGATGTTATTATTCGATTTATATACAGGCTCCATAAAGAAGTTAATCACTGTAAATCAGTCGATTACTGGACATTAATGTGCATTCTACAGTTTTTTTGCAAAAAAAAATCTATACTGACGCGACAAGGAACAGGACACGTGACAACCGCCTGGTTTCATGACGTTAATGAAATCGCGATTTGTCCGTTACAGGTCTCCGTAGTGACGGAGTTAGCTTTGCTGTGGCTTAGGAGCAGAATGGTGAGTAATGGATTATTTTTCATGATTTTCACTATTTTCATCACTATTGTCAGTGATCTAACGATAGGGTTTGATTGTATACAGCCTGTGAGTGTGTCTGTGAAGCGTCTTCGTTTATAAAGTAAAGGTTTAAGAGTCATTTTGTCGGGTTAATTCATTAATAATCAGCTCGTCTGAGACAGTGCCGAATATGCACCTTAAAAATAAATTAAAATATTACCGTTACATTAAAAACGTATTGTATTTTACTCCCTAATGTGAAATAAATGTAACAATTGATCATTGGAGAATACTAGTTTACAATAATAACATACACTTTAAATTATGTGGACAATACAGTTATAGTTATGTGAACACACACACACACACACACACACAGAAGCTTGGATTTTTATAGAAAAGGCTGAAGTAAAATTGGATTCTGTGGGAGCAGCTGCACATGAGCCTGAAGCCTGGAGGGGTGTGGAAATTTGTTCCTTGGAGGGAATGATGGAGTTCCATCACTGGAGTTGGAGAGAGGACATCAGCACCTGACCTCAGTGATGCTTGTGATTGACTGCCTTCAAATCCTCACAGTGAAATTCCAAGAGTGTGTTCCTGCAGTGGGGATTCGAACACACTCCTCATTAGAAATGTTGGCGGTGTACACAGACCTTTGGTCGTACAATTTTCTCAGATTCTGTATAAACTGATAGTGAGTGACTGTATAAGGCTGCGGTTTTTAGAAGTACGCCAAGCTTGAGTCAATTAATAACATGCTCTGTATTAATCTTGTAGGGGACACAGATTAAAGATGTGGTCATTAAGCCTGATGCTCCTAGCACTCTGCTCCTGGACAAACATGCAGACTACATCGCTGCCTATGGCTCCAAGAAGGATGATTACGTAAGTTGATGCTCTAAATCAGTAATATTTAAAGGTGCAATAAGTCTTTTTATCCTGAGACTCTTCTTCAGCATTGCACAACATTACAAATCTGCATGATCTCATTTGTGGCAGTGAATACACAAAGAGAGCGGTGGGCTGTCATCTCAGTTCCTAGGAGAACTTGGGGTTTAGGTGCATTGCTTGAGGGCACATCAGCTGTGGATGTTGAGGGAGGAGACATTGCTCCTCTTTCATTCCTGACCAAGTAGCACTTAAGCTACATTCACACAGCAGAAAAAGTGGCCCAAATCCAATCTGTTTCTTCATATGTGACAGACTTATCGTTTGTGTGTCTGTGTGAACAGAACAATTTGCTTTGAATCTGACTTTTTTAAATCAGATTTGGGCCACTTTCATATGTGGTTTTGAAATCCGATCCATATCCGATCTGTGGCAATGACTTTTATGTCACTCCGATTTGTGGGCTCAAGTCCAAAGCATTTTTTATTTTAATTTGAGGCGTTTAGGACATGGAAATGGACTGGTCAAAGTGTTTTCAATTTCTAAACGTATTGTAAATCAAAAAACCTGTGAAAATTATTAATGCAGATTGCTCTCTCTTAAAAAAAAAAAAGCTCTATATCAGTTTTATGTTTGTTTGTGTCGGTATGAAGCTGTATAAATGTGGATCAGGGAAATATTAAACTCATGTGCTCGTGTTTGTTTGGGACCTGGCAAATTTGCGCTTGTGCATTGTTTTAATATTCTTTAAGGTCTTCAATTAATACTCTGTATAACATAGAGCTCATTTGGAATAATCTGGTCCTGTTCCTTCATTTCAAAAACGGAAGTGCTTAGTACATTTTCTTCAGACACTTTTCTTAGTTATATTATTATTTCTGTATAAATCATATTTTATGTTTATTTGATATCTTCATTTTTTACATTTATACTTTTTAACAATACTTTAAATTAAATAACAAAATAAGTTGAATACTTCTGATTAGCAGTCATCAAAACATTTCATGGGTAGACTGTACGTGAATGATTATGATTTAAAGTGATTTTAACTTGCAAGAATGTAAAATATAATGTAAGAAATTAAAAAAGTAAGAATCATAAACGCTCACTTGTGAATATTATTTCTGGTGACAGAGAAGCCTCAGGTTTTAGCTCTTCTTCTTCTCTCATCTGTAGGAGTACACGCTGTCTGAGTATCTGAGGATGAGTGGGGTTTACTGGGGTCTGACTGTGATGGATCTGATGGACCAGCTGCACAGGATGAACCGAGACGAGATCACAGACTTTATAAAATCCTGCCAGCACGACTGTGGAGGAATCAGCGCAAGCATCGGACATGACCCACACCTGCTCTACACACTCAGTGCTGTACAGGTGTCTCAGTATACATTCATTCATTTTCTCTAAGGATTTTTTTTTCAGGGTCACAGTGGTCTTGAGCCCACCCAGAATCACAGGACGCAAGGCACGAACACACAATGGAGAGCACCACACACTCACCCAGTCACTCACTCGCTCACACCTGGGGCAGTTTCACACACTCACACACAAACACCCAGGAAACCCACTTAAGGAGAACACACCACACCTTTCAATACACACACACACACACACACAACAGTGCCATACCGATTAAAGAAATTGTGCAGCTCCTTCAAATTGATCCCCACTATTTAAACATGTTTATATGTGAATGTAACTGTTAATAAAGGCTACTAAATATGAGTGTATATGAATAGTCTTTTATTTATTTTCTCCAGATCCTGACACTGTACAACAATGTTAAAGCCATCGATGTGGACAAGGTGGTGGATTATGTCCGAGGACTGCAGCAGGACGATGGGTCTTTCGCCGGAGACAAATGGGGTAAATTTATTTATGTATTTACAGTGTCTGTTATCACATGAATACCTCTTATGGGATTCTGGGTAACACCGTGTTTTCTTTTGTAGGGGAGATAGATACAAGGTTTTCGTTTTGTGCAGTGGCGACCTTGGCTTTACTGGTAAGAACATCTGGCTTTATCGCACATGCAGACTTCAGGGAGATGAACTTTACTGAGGTCATATTGTGGAGCTGGAACATTGCTGTGAGGATTTGACAACGTTCAGCCACATAAACATCAATAACAGCACTCCATCACTGCAGAAAACATGTTTTCTCTGCCCCACAGCCCAATTCTGGGGCGTTTTACCATTGTGGACCACACTTGGCTATGGGGAAAGTCACTAAATCATCCCATTAGGATATTGTTGTTCAGTGCTATTCTGTGGAGATTATACAAGCTGATTAAAGGTGGTGTCTGTGATTCCAGGGCAGGTTGGATGCTGTTAATGTGGATAAGGCAGTGGAGTTTGTTTTGTCCTGTATGAACTTTGATGGAGGATTCGGCTGTAGGCCTGGCTCTGAATCTCACGCTGGACAGGTAAGGCCCCAGGACACTTACAGTGGAATGAAAAAGTTTGAGAACCCCTGATAATTATCAGGATTTTCCTTTATAAATCATTGTTTGTTTGGATCAGCAATTTCAGTTAAATATATCATATAGCAGAAGAACACAGTGATATTTGAGAAGTAAAATTAAGTTTATATGATTTACAGAAAGTGTGCAATAATTATTTAAACAAAATTAACCAACAAGGGACCAAACAGAGTGTAGAGTCCAGTAGTGTAACGTACAGTGGTATGTACCCGGTGTCAAAATGTGTCCGGTGTCATCTCAAAACCACACCTTTAACGGGAACAGCGGGCTTTGAAAACCACAATGTGGGTGGTAACATTAAGCGTTGTTTACTCATTGTGTATTAGCGTGTTGTTGTTGTTTGGGACTGATCACAGCTCTGTCATGAGTTCAGACAGATCAGTAGAGTTTGTTCATTCCTTGTTGTAGCGTCCAGCTGGATTCTTTTGTTGACCACCGATCCAAGGAGGGTTTGAACCTCTTCAAAAGACCATTTTACGAGCTGCTGTTGTGAGTTGGATAAAAACAAATGTGATCTCTGCTTTAGCTGGAAATTTTACAGATGGAGAGTTGCTGGACGTCTGTATTGCGTGGCATAGAGTGATGACTCTCTCTGGACTCACTCTGCAAGGTTTACACGTCACGGTTTAGTTTTTACTTGGCTCACTCGGAACAGGAACAGGAACTAAAAAAAGAACCCAGTTCCAGTTCTCATCTCTGTCCTCTGAACCTGTGTCTGCAGATTTATTGCTGTACGGGTTTCCTCTCCATCACTGGTCAGCTCCACCAGGTGAACGCGGATCTGCTCGGCTGGTGGCTCTGCGAGAGACAGCTTCCATCCGGAGGACTCAATGGCAGACCTGAGAAGGTGAGCACAGCTTACTGCTCCTTTAAAAGCATAGCCAAGACGCACCATTTATGCCTCAATCAAAGCAAACATTGGTTGTGATATAATTAATTTGACAGAACATTTATAAATGAATGAACATTTGGTCTATAACAGTTTAGCCACATGACTTGAAATTGTGGACTGATTTGGAGTTGGGGAGAGCCACATTTCAGCACATCTTGTGCTGAAATGTTTATCACAGTAGTGATAAAGGAGAATGAGAAACCTTCTTACCTTTCAGTGGTTTTGGAGCTTTTCTATTGGTCCATTCCTCATGACATTTTCACAAAGTATGAAGAACAGATGTTGTGCTCAAATGATATAGTAAGGCAAGGCAAGTTTATTTATAGAGCACCTTTCATACACAATGGCAATTCAAAGTGCTTCACAGCGTGATACAGAAAGATTACAATAGAATTTAAAAAGTAAAAGAAAATAAAAACAATTAGAAAGTATAAAATAGAATTAAAACATAATATTAAAATTATAAATCTATTCAGTAAAATAAAAAAACACAGTAATAAAAAAGGACAGTTATTAAAATGGTACTAGAAATAAAATAAGTAAATATACATTTTTAATTCGATGTAAGTGCAGCGCTACTCAAATGCACAGGAGAAAAGGAAGGTCTTTAGTCTAGATTTGAAGATTCTGGGAGTCTGTTCCAGGAACAGGAAGCATAGTGACTGAAACCTCCTGTGTGGTTCTGACCCAGGGCACCACTAGCTGACCAGTCCCGAGTGATCTGAGGGGCCTACTGGGTTCATACACTTCTAGCAGATCTGAAAGATATTTTGGTCCAAGGCAGTTTATTGATTTATAAACAATTAATAACACTTTAAAATCAATTCTGTGTTTAATTGGCAGCCAGTGCAGTGACCCGAGGACAAGAGTGATGTGCTCGGTTCTCTTGGTTCTGGTAAAAGTTCTAGCTGCTGCATTTGAATAAGCTGCAGCTGCCTAAGTGTGGACTTGGGAAGTAAAGTAAAGAGACCATTGCAGTAGTCCAGTGCCTGGTGAATGCATGAATGAGTTTTTCTAAGTCTGGTTGTGACACATACCCTTTGAATTTTGATATGTTCTTAAGGTGATAAAATGCAGATTTTGTTATTGCCTTTATTTGGCCATTAAAGTTGAGATCTGAGTCCAGGATTACGCCAACATTTCTGACCTGGCCTTTAGGCTTTAGAGCTCTGCTGTTAAGCTGAGTAGTGACCTCAAGTCTTTGCTCCTTGCTGGCAAACACAATCACCTCTGTCTTATCTTTGTTTAGTTGAAGAAAACTGTCCCTCATCCTGTTATTTACTGATTCTAGGCAGTTGCAGAGAGTGTCCATGGGACTATAGTCACCTGGTGACAGAGCTAATTCGATCTGAGTGTCATCTGCATAACTATGGATAGGCGATTTTATTATTTTTAATGATTTGTCCAAGTGGTAACAGGTAAAGGTTAAACAGTAGAGGCCCAAGAATTGATCCTTGTGGAACACCGCAGGTCAACGAAGTTCGTTTTGATTTACAATTACCAATAGCAATAAAGTAGTCTCTATCCGCTAGATATGATATTAACCAGCTAAGAACTGTTCCTGAAAGCCCTGCCCAATTCTCTAGTCTGTCTAAAAGGATGCTGTGATCGACAGTATCAAATGAAGCACTAAGATCAAGAAGCACAGATATTTTACCACTTTTTGTGTTCAGACGGATGTCATTTAGAATCTTTATGAGGGCAGTTTCTGTGCTACGATGTGGACGGAAGCCTGACTGGAAGTCATCATAATAACAGTGTTCATGTAGAAATTTGCTGAGCTAAATAAAAACAACTTTCTCAATAATTTTGCCTATGAAAGGAAGATTAGAGATTTGTCTGTAGTTGTTCAGGGTAGTGCTGTCTAAACTGTTCTTTTTTAAGAGATGTTTGATTACTGCAGTTTTTAATGCTTGAAGGAAGATCCTTGAAAGAAGGAGACCCATTTACTATTTGCAGTATGTCCTCAGAAATACAAAAGAATACTTCCTTCATAAAGTGCGCAGGCAACACATTCAATATGCATGTGGATCAATAGCAGTGAATTCAGACATGGTACATTTCAGATTTTGAGGCTCTATCAGAACAGCTCTGCTGTCAAGAGATGTATTGAAGATTGCTTGCCGGATGTTTAGGATTTTATTGCTAAAGAAAGCTGCAAATTCGTTACATTTTTCTACAGAGTAGTTCTGGGTTTACCTGTGGTGGTGGATTTCTCAGCCGATCAAATACTGTGAATAATGAGCGGGCATTGTTAGAGCTTTTACTAATGATGTCAGAGAAGTAGGTTTGTCTGACCTTTCTAACTTCCAAATAGTATTTTGGGAGTTTCTCTATATAAATTTCTATGTGAATGTGAAGTTTAGTGTGCCTCCATTTACGCTCAGCCTTTCTGCACTTGTTTTTCTTGGATTTTACCCCCATGCTGCATCGCCATGGTGCTTTCTTCTTACCAGATACAGTTTTTGTTTTCAGAGGGGCCAAACCATCAGTAAGATTCAGAGCTTTGGAGTTAAGGTTCGCAAGGTCACTTTCAGGAGAATGAGATATTATGCACTGTGTTTTTGACATAGCCTCCATAAACAGCTCCTTCGTGTTCTCAGTAAAATATCTTTTCTTCACACGGACAGACCTGGTTTGAACAGCTGGAGTGGTTTCAATATTAAAAAAGACACAGAAGTGGTCAGAGATCCCTAAATCTTTCACAGATATAGATGAATTATTCAGCCCTTTGGTAATGACTAAGTCCAGTGTGTGTCCGTGGTTGTGGGTGGGTACATTCACATGTCGGGACAGACCAAAGACATCAAGTTCCTTAGTAGTTTTGTCCATGGCATTATCTATGTGCACATTAAAGTCTCTTGAGATGACAAAGTGATCAAAGTTGAAATGACTGCTTAGTATTTATGTGGTCTATAAGTAGTAAGTATTAAAATATGAGGTGCACCTTTTAGCACAGTACTTAAACGCTCAAAAGAGAGGAAATCACCAAATGCTGCATGCCTGCATTGAAATATATTTTTAAACAGGGTGGCTATTCCACCACCTTTTCTGTTTTCTCTACATACACTATTTAAACTATAGTGTGAGGGAGTGGATTCTGAAAGGACAGCATTGATGCTGTTTTCTAGCCAGGTTTCTGTTAAAAGCAGGAAGTCTAAATTGTGCAAGGTGATAAGTTCACTGACTATAATGTATTTATTTGTAAGAGACCTAATATTAATAAGAGCTAGTTTTAAAACAAAGGACTTGGGTTCCAGATCTGACTGATGTCTAAGGACAAACTTTAGGTTGGAAATATTTACACCATCTGTTCTGTACTCCCTGTGTTTTCTATTCCTGATAAGTACTGGAATGGGAGACATTACAGACTCACAGGGTCCAAGCTTGTTTTGAAAATATGCACTGCTGACATTATCACTGTAGCAGCATGGACCCCATGATGGTTTTGGAGCTTGCCTTTTTCTTTGAGGTGTTGTAAGCTGTAGGGTAATTTTGTTTAACAGATCATCCATCTGGCTGAGCTTCATTGAGGCCACTTTAACTAACTCCTTGATCAGTGAGTGTAGTGGGAAGGAGGAGGGTTGCTGTGTCCTTGGGGCAGTAGATGGTAATGGAGGTGAATCTGGGCTAATTTTTCTCTGTACCTGAGGACTAGCTGACAGGGAAAGTAACAGCTTTGTTCCTGCAGATACCAGCTTCTCCATTGTTGCTGGAAGATTCAGGTGGGGTGAGGATGAGGTGGAGATGGAGGATGGTGTAGATTGCTCGTGCAGTTTCTGTGTCTCTGGCAGCTGATACTGTAGAGCATGGTTCTCATCCAGTGATGCTGCACTGTCAGTAAGGGCAGGATGTTGTTGTTCTTGAGTGATAGTGCAGACTCTGAGTGTCTCTGAGGTGACGCCAAAGTCCTTAGCTGTTAACTCTGACGCGTCTTCGCTACTGGGAGCAGAGAAGTTGCACAAACAGAAGATGTCTCTTCTCTATTAGCAATCTGACACCTCTTTTGTTGGTGTGCAGTCCATCTTGCCAAAAAAATTCTCTCTTCCCAAAAAAACAGATTAAAATTGTCAATATAAATCAGTCCATTTGCCCTGCAGCTTTTTTGTAGCCATATGTTTAGTGCAAGTAGCCTGGAAAACATATTTGTGCTCCTTGCAGGCAGCGGACCACTGATAAATGACTGGATGTTTAGCTTGAGCAGAGTGTTAAAGAGAACATTAAAGCCTTTTTTAAATACCTCTGACTCCTCCTTCCTTGTGTCATTCTTACCAACATGGACAATGACCCGTTTCACTGTTGTGTGTTCAGCCAGCAATCTAGGAAGCTTTTCATTCAGTTCAGAAACTGTGATGTTAGGCTCACATTGAACTATGAATTTCTGATCTTTCACACCATAAACAGAGTCATCACCACAAATATGTCTATGCAAGCAAATCTGTCTCATCAGACTTTGAAATATTACCACTTTGAATTTGTAGCACTGAATTTTTTTTTGCACTGAAATTATTGCCCTGAATATAATTGCTCTTGAATCTAACTCGTGAATTTTTAAGAACACGTTTTCACTGTTATTATTCAAGGTTAATAAATTCAGATAAAAAAAATCAAGCTCAAAAAATTACAAACAATATATTTCGAAGTTGCTACAGTAAAATTTCTTCATCTTCAGGATATCAATAGTCTGTTATATTGTGTCTTTAGTGAGCCTTTCAGATTTTTGAGACACTTCGAAAATAAAGAGATAATATCCGCAGAAAGAAGCTAAACGTGTAGTTTTTCCATGGTATGGAAGTTGTGTTGTATTTCGCTGTCTAGCGGCGACAGAATGCAACTAGTGCAGCATATAAGGTGAAACAGAAAATCCAAATGAATCGATTGCTCATCCTTTGTATCCCGGATGTGTATCTGAATTTTTGTAACTCGTATTTTGGTATCTGAATCTCATCCACAGAATTTGAGCAACTTCGAAATATTTTTTGTTTGTAATTTTTTGAGCTTGAATTTTTTTTTTATCTGAATTTATTAACCTTGAATAATAACAGTGAAAACATGTTCTTAAACATTCTTGAGTTCTATTCAAGAGCAATTATATTCAGATGCATAATTTCAGTGCCAAAAAAATTCAGTGCTACAAATTCAAAGGTGGTAATATTTCAAAGTCTGATGAGACAGATTTGCTTCCATAGGTGTCTGCTCTGGCCATGGACTTGGGTCTTGTGGCTTTTTTGGGGTGCTCTGAATGGCTGGCCCTTCCTGATTCTCCTGAAGTTTGTTCCCTGCCAGTAGGAAGCTCACAGAAGTCTTGCAGTGGTTCGAATCTGTTCTGCAAGTGGAGTGAATGGCTTTGTGCTGTGGTCTTGATGCAGCAGCACTGGCTTTAGCATTGGCTAGATGTGCTGTACTAGCAGGGGTGGGGGATGAGACTACAGAGCTGAATGTAGTACAGTTTTTGGGTTTAGTTCCAGTGTGGACACATTTCTGGATGTGCTCATTTCTATCAACTGTACTCACTGGGCTCCCAGTATTCCCGCTCTCTGATACTCCTCGAACAGTGCAGGAATGCCAGTCCTTAAACTCTGATAACAAGGTCCGAAAGCTTGTTTCCAAAACAGTCATTCTTTGTAGAAGACTATAACAATTCTGGCAGCATAGGTGCTCAGGAACCCAAAGAGGCATTCTGTAAATGACTTTTTTTGGTAGTCAGTAGACTTTACTGATTCAGTCACTAAAAATCCAAAAATGTTTCTTAGGGTAAAATCAAATAAAATATATTAAATATAAGCTAAAACTACACTGTACTTGCCTGAGTAAACTAGAAAAATTAAATAAAATAGAGATAAAAATAGAGTGAAGCAGGAGCAAAAGGATAAGCATTTGCATAGTAGCAAAGCAGGAAGTAAAAAAAATTAAAAAGAACCATCCACACACATGGAAATACAGGTTTTTAGTTGGACAGTGACTATATGCCAGTATACAAGGCTTAAAGGAACACTAGGTAAGATTTGGCATTACTAGGTAAAATGTACTCCCCTATAGTCACAGAGTATAATTCGCTTTTACAGCACTGTCCTGAAGTCAAGGGGGAACGTGAAATTGGTCTCCTACATTCCTCCGAAAGTTACATAGTGCTATTTCTGCAGTGTTCTCCCTATTACAGCTCAGTGGAGTATCACAATTGTTTTGAAGCTGTAATTTTAAGGCAAAATACTACCTAGTGTGGCTTTAACAAAGCCATGTATGATTATAATTGTCATATGTAAATAATGCTGATCTTTAATGTAAATCACTGTAGCGTGGTAGTGGGTGTGTGTTTTAAACTGATTTTGGGTTCGCTCACAGCTGCCAGATGTGTGTTACTCGTGGTGGGTTCTGGCTGCCCTGAAGATTATCGGCAGGATCCACTGGATCGATAAAGCCAAGCTGAGGAGCTTTATTCTGGCCTGTCAGGACGAGGAGACAGGAGGATTTGCCGACAGACCTGGAGACATGGTAACGTTCCTGATAACACACTGATTTGCAAACAAATAAATGAATGAGGCAATTTCACCTGTCTTTCTCTCACCTTTATAAAAGGAATTGGAGCATCTGCAGATTTTGGTGCAAAGCGGTGTATAATAAAAATGTATTCAATAGTATTTTTTTTCTCCTCATGTCCAGGTGGACCCCTTCCACACTCTGTTTGGTGTAGCTGGTCTTTCTCTTCTGGGGGATGAACAGATAAAGCCGGTGAACCCTGTGTTCTGCATGCCTGAGGATGTTCTCCAGAGAATCGGACTTCAGCCGGATTTACTGACCTAATCCTGGGCAACAGAGAGGTCGCTGGACTGTGTGCTGTAGAGTTTTCACTGCTTTAATGTACCTGCTTCAGCTCATTAAAGTGGCACAAGGAAGTGAGCTGAATGAATCCAGATTAGAGCTGGATCGGCTTTACCAGAGGAGGGGTTGTAAATGTAGTTTGTAAAGATCTGATTGGACAATTCATACTAAATAAAGGGTGTGTTACCGCAGATAAACCCAGCAAAATAATAAACCATTACATGGAGCATACAATTAAGATTTAATGGGTCCAAACAAACTTAAATAAAGACACAGCCATAGATGAACAGCAATGCTCTTAAAACGTATGAACATCTATGAGCACTATTGGCTAAATGCTAAATGTGAGTGAGTGAATTAAAAGGAAACCCAATTCAAGTTAATGCCAGACAAAATAGTAGTCCATAGTCCAATAAAATCTTCCTCTCTTACTTACATACTAACATGCATCAGAAGTTACATAGTGCAGTCTCTGTTGTGCTGAGTCCACAGTAACAATGACAGAAGCTCTATCCTCTCTATTATAGCTCACTGGGGCATCAAATTGTTTTTGAAGATCTAATAAAAAAAAAACACACCTAGTATTACTTTATATACATTGTCACCAACTTTATGTTGTAGCTTAATATAATCTTTCTTTTAATGTGAGAGCGAAGGACTTGCACCTAGTCCATTTTTGCAGTTTGCTATGTGTCCTTATTGCCTTTTTTAAAATGTACGTAAGCTCCATTCATACAGCTGCTAACAGAGAGTGACAGAGAGGAAACACACTCAGTAAATATTGTTTATAAAATTTGGCCATTCAGAGAAACACAGATCTTAACGACTCAGATTACAGCACGTCTCGGGTGACACTAATACAGCTTTAAAAGGATTTTACACCCGTTAACTCAGAGAAAACGTCACATGCAGAAGCGTGGTTCTGACTGGACTTTTATTGTTAAACCTGGGTTTTGTTCCCTCCGGTTCCCTTCTCCTCAGTTCTGCTGGATGGTCACTGAGTCACACACCACCAGGGAGGTTGTGGCTAAAACAAACCTCAGATGCTGCTGTCCTGGGGAACCAATCAACTGCTACCACTCCTGATTCAGGTCACCCATTAATACTCCACAATAAATATGTCCATAAATATCACAGCAACTGTTGCTGTGGTCAGAAGTTCAATAACATGTAAATGACACGTGTACATATTATTTGAAATAAAGTTAAGTTAAACTAGGCCTGTCACTGTATCAATATTCTGTGTTCAATACAAGTTATTGTCCCAGAAAAAATTGCCATAAATTTTATTATTGTCATTTTAAGACCATTTTATGCCACTTAATAATTTAGTCCTTTCTTTGGATGTGAGGGCTGGAAAGAGAGAATTACTCCAGCTCCTCTGGACCTGTCTCTCTGTTTCTGATGGAGAAATTTCTTTTCCACATGTCTGACACCAATTTACTCGTCCCAGATAAAGGTTAACACTGATTGAGCCCTGATGATGAGCACTCGGACACTGCCCACCCCAGTCCAAAGTCATTAGCTTGATTGTTGTTTCTCATCAGCGCTTATCAGTAAACCTCCAGTCTCGCAGCGGTGAAGTGATTTATAGGCGGAGCCTTGGATGGACCAGATTTTGTGTTAGAGAAAGGAAGGTGCATTAATCTAAATGGTTTGAAGCTGTGGTTTCTGGAGCTGAATCTGGACAGTGGGGGCAGGACTAGAGACACTGAAGACATTGTCACAAAGAGACATTTTAGTTGGAGCTGTTCTGGTCTCGTGAGTGGGATGTGATGCAGCATAAGCTTTTGGAAGCTCTCGTTTGTTACTAACAAATCCTGTATCCATAATGCATTAAAAACATGTAATAATATTAAACATAATACATCATACACTGTAATGCATTTCACAAGCCTGAATAATTGACATTAAATAGTTAAAAAGAGCTGCATAACACATTATAATTCAAGAATATATAAGACCAACACTTAATAATTAATAGTAATTAATAAAAGCATTTTATGTGGTTATGCAGGCATCTATAATTTATAATGACTACTCTCAGGTGGCGTTACCCTGGTATTTACCTTTAAAAAGAACTGGCTTAAGTGGCTCTACTGTCCTGGCCACTGGGAGACCTGCATTCTATCACTCTGTTCTGTTGTAACACAATGATTCTAATGTATTTCAAATGTATCTGTTGCATTTTTCAACATGACTAACCACACAAAACCACACATGGTTACTGTGTTCACATGTTCAACCATTAATTACACAGAAGACTTAGAAAAATAGGTGGAATTCCCCTTTATTCCCATGCAAATGTCTCTTTCGGTAAATAATCATATCTTGTGGAAAGTTCTGATGTAAATCCTTCAGTGAGGGGTGTCTCTGTGCCTCAAATCAAGGCGTGAAGGCTATGTTTACACATTAAATCTCACCTGAAGTTGGTGGAGGTGAGGAATGTGCCTGGCTCTGATCAGGAGGTGCCGCTGTTCTTTTTTTTTTAATCTCGGAGCTACAAAGTTCAGGATTTATTTTAAGATAAAATCGCCTGAAATGGAAAACTCGGTTCTTAATCTCACAGCCACAGGGACGAAGGGAAATAAGATACCGGGAACCCACACCGATAAAAACCACCTTGTTTCTGCTCTCCCTGCCCCTGTGGCCAGAGAGAAGATGGGTCCAACGGTGGGGTACCGCGGTAAAGTTGGCTCAGCGTTCGATATTCGCCAGACATTCACCCACGAATATCCTGGTTATTAAAAAAACAAAATGTACACGCCAAATGACTATTTCAGTGCAATTACTACATATTGTGAACGCATTCACACACACTGGCGTTCAATGTTTTTACTGCTGTAAGATGTGAAAATATCATTATGTGATTTACAGATGAGTTCTTTCTGGCGGAGAAGCGCTTTAGCGACGCAACTTCTTTTCAAAATAAAAGTCTTGGGTATGCGCCATTTAAATATCAGCATTTAAATACGTAAACCCTGTAACACACTTTTGAATGCTGATTGAACATCAGCTTCCCTGTGTGTTGTATGTAAACCTTGTAACAAATTTGTGAAAACAGATTCTATGTCAGATTTTCTATATTTTCTGTTTCTGAACTAGGAAAAATGGGTTTCACAATTAACCGACGTGACCCACGGACCCAATTTCAGTCCTATGATGAAGTACACCCAAGGACCAATACATTTCATGCTCATTTGGACTTGTGAACCTTGTAACAAATTTGTGAAAATAGATTCTTTGTCAGATTTCCTATATTTTCTGTTTCTGGACTAGGAAAGATGGGGATCACAATTAAGTCTTCGAACTGCACATTTTATTTAGGTTGGTTGTAGATGCTCTAAAATATATATTTTTGAACATAAAATTATGCACTATCCTGCTGAACTACAGGAACTGTTATTTAACTATTTACATCAACACACACAGGGACATATTACACATCAGTGCAGTGTGGACAGTGCAGGTCCTGTCCAGTTTGAGAGAATGTCTCCCATTCTTCTGGTGTCATTGCCAGACATTTGTGGTGGAACCAGAAATTGCACACATTACACTGTATCAGCAGAGTAAAAAGAAAAAAAAGAGAAAAAGAAACATGTAATTGACTGTTATTTAGAGACTGACAAACCTTGATCTATTACAACAAACTGGAATACTGACCCACTGTGTATAACAGGCATAATACCTCTGTGTGCACATGTGGCATAATTCATCCAGATTATCTGAAATAGGTAATTTTGGAGAGAAATCAATTAATATGACATTTTAACTGATTTCTATAACTTTATCCTGAGTTTTTATTTTAATATATATTATAAATTGCTGTTCACTCCCAGTGTTTTTGATTATTTGTAGGATTCAAGCAAATTATTTTGTACGTTTTCATACATCACACTAACCTTGGGTTTCCCAAACTGTATATTTATTTTTAAATCAAATATTTCAAATAACATTTTTTATAACATGAAGAACTTTGCAAGTAAGTACCTTTCCTCCTATTCCTAATGTAACACATTGTGCAGCAATGAATGTAAGTTATTGGAACCTCTACTTGCAAAGTTCATCACAAACTGAAGCAGCTGTATTACAACAGAATCATTAGAGTTGGGAATTTATGGAAACTATTCATCAAGAGAAAAATGTTATTTGAAATATTTGATTTAAAAATAAATATACAGTTTGGGAAACCCAAGGTTAGTGTGATGTATGAAAATGTACAAAATAATTTGCTTGAATCCTACAAATAATCAAAAACACTGGGAGTGAACAGCAATTTATAATATATATTAAAATAAAAACTCAGGATAAAGATATAGAAATCAGTTAAAATGTCATATTAATTGATTTATCTCCAAAATTACCTATTTCAGATAATCTGGATGAATTATGCCACATGTGCACACAGAGGTATTATCCCTGTTATACACAGTGGGTCAGTATTCCAGTTTGTTGTAATAGATCAAGGTTTGTCAGTCTCTAAATAACAGTCAATTACATGTTTCTTTTTCTCTTTTTTTTCTTTTTTTTTCTTTTTACTCTGCTGATACAGTGTAATGTGTGCAATTTCTGGTTCCACCACAAATGTCTGGCAATGACACCAGAAGAATGGGAGACATTCTCTCAAACTGGACAGGACCTGCACTGTCCACACTGCACTGATGTGTAATATGTCCCTGTGTGTGTTGATGTAAATAGTTAAATAACAGTTCCTGTAGTTCAGCAGGATAGTGCATAATTTTATGTTCAAAAATATATATTTTAGAGCATCTACAACCAACCTAAATAAAACCCAACGTTCCTAGTCCAGAAACAGAAAATATAGGAAATCTCGGATAGAATCTGTTTTCACAAATTTGTTACAAGGTTCACAAGTCCAAATGAGCATGAAATGTATTGGTCCTTGGGTGTACTTCATCATAGGACTGAAATTGGGTCCGTGGGTCACGTCGGTTAATTGTGAAACCCATTTTTCCTAGTTCAGAAACAGAAAATATAGAAAATCTGACATAGAATCTGTTTTCACAAATTTGTTACAAGGTTTACATACAACACACAGGGAAGCTGATGTTCAATCAGCTTTCAAATGTGTTACAGGGTTTACGTATTTAAATGGCGCATACCCAAGACTTTTATTTTGAAAAGAAGTTGCGTCGCTAAAGCGCTTCTCCGCCAGAAAGAACTCATCTGTAAATCACATAATATTTTCACATCTTACAGCAGTAAAAACATTGAACGCCAGTGTGTGTGAATGCGTTCACAATATGTAGTAATTGCACTGAAATAGTCATTTGGCGTGTACATTTTGTTTTTTTAATAACCAGGATATTCGTGGGTGAATGTATGGGCAGGGGTGGACAATCTTATCTGCAAAGGGCCGGTGTGGCCGCTGGTTTTTGTTTGGCTGGTGGTTGTTTTACTGAGACCAACTAATAAAGGAGTGAAATCAGGTTTGCTCTGACCTGAATGGACTAGACTCCAGCAGCCACACTGGCCCTTTGCGTATAAGATTGCCCACCCCTGGTCTAAAGCGTCGACAGAGAGACTGAACTGTGAAGAGCAGGTGTTTAATGTTGCTGCAGCTTTGACAGGAACCACCAGGGGGCAGCAAAACGCTTTCAGAGAAACACGAGGCCTCTGTTTTTCCTCTGCCTGTTTTTCCCCTTTCACCTCGTTCCGCTTGTTTCTCATTGCCTCTCTTTACCTTTCTGTTTCACTCCATCCAATTCAAAATGTTTCTCTCCATGTTTCACACATTTTTCTGTCCTTGGCCTATGAATCTTCCTGCTGCATTTATTTTTCATCACACGCCATAAAAATATTCACCCAGGACCTCCAAGCTCCACCCCTCATCCTCCACCACACTCCACCCACTATCCTCCACTCTACATTCATCCTCGACCACACTCCACCCTCCCTCCCTCATCCTCCACCCTCCATCTTCCATCCTCCAGATGAGATGCATCCCATTATAGGTGCAATCAGTCATTTTTTAACCAGCCAAAAGTAGTAGATAGAGACAATATGTTACTTTTGAAATAAAAGTAACAAGAATCAAACTTTTTTCACACACACCTGTGAACAATTCCAAACACTTGTCCAGTCACACACACACACACACACACACACCTCTGACAATTTCGAACACTCACCTAGTCACTCGCACCTGGGAACAGTTTCACACGTTGACTCCACCTAGCAGTGTATGTGTTTGGACTGTGGGAGGAAAGTGGAGCACACAGAGGAAACCTACACAGACACAGTGAGAACACAGCACACTCCACTCCACTCCACACACTCCAGTAACCTGAGAAGAGGGTCCTGGGTGGAGCCTTGTTGGGACTGCTGCAGGGGGGACACCACAGCCAGACACATCCAGGACACTAGGCATCAGTGCAACATCAGTTTTACAAATGATTTATAGAAATGGCAATAGGGAGAGAGCTATAGAGAGACAGAGAGTGATAGAATATAAAGAAAGAAGGACTATGAGAGAGTGAATGTGGGTGTGTCTGTGTAAGAGAGTAAGAGAAAGAGAATGTGTGTGTGTGTCTGTTTGTGTGTGAGAGAATGAGAGTGAGTGAGAGAGAGAGAGAGAGAGAGAGAGAGAGAGATGCTGACTCGATCGGTGGTCCGTCACTGTAGACGTTAAAACCCTGTATCTCGTGAATAATTGATGCTGCTTTTAAATGCTACAAAAATAACATGAAATAGAATACAAACCCCGTCCGTTTTTTTCTTGTCGTGTTTTTTATTCAGTGCCTGTGCTGCAGTCTTTACTTCCTCAGTTTTCTTCACATTAAACACAGAGGCGTCCCGGCCCCATCCCCAGACTCCAGCGCCATGTTTCAGCTTCAGAACCTGGCCTATGTTCTGAGAAACAGCAGCATGACGAGGTTACTCTGAGCCAGATGGGAGATCAGAACGAGAACTGTCTGTACATCCTGCTTTAAACATGGGCTTTAAACACATTTCATAAAGGATTCTGTATTTATTCTCATATTCAGAATAATCGGAATTCAGATTCAACCCTGATTCAGAAATAATCTTGCAAGTGCTGAGGTGGTGTTGCTGTAGTGCACATCTGTGGTAACTTGCAGCCCCAAGCCCAGCTGTATGAGGAAGGGTCTCGGGTTTACAAGCTTTACCAGCTCTATTGTGACAAGCTTGACATAGTACAATAGAGGAACTGATTTGGTGCTGTTTAAAACCCTTTTCTAAAAGGTGCTGTATAGAACCATAACACATTCTCTATCAATCTGAAGAAACATTTTATGATGTAGAACCCTTTAATCGTGTAAAAGGTTCCTCGAGTGTTCAGAGTTCTATATCGAACAAATTTTTTTTACCAAAGAACCCTTGTAGAACCATCATTTTTAAGTGTGTTGAGGAGAACAATGAGTAAAAATAATAATAAATAGAAAAAAGAATAGATTAACTGCATTTTACATTTTAAATTTATTTTTAAAGAAATTATTAAAACAGATTTTATGTAAATGACAGTGCTCCATTTTTCATCTCCTGTTTTATTTTTATTTTTTTTTGGGGGAGTGTTCTCAACATTTTTAGCCTTATTTTGATGCCATACTTTCTGACTCACAGAAAGTCCTTAAAATAAAAGGTCCAGTCTTCTAGCACCGATCCAAATATTTGCATCGTTAGCCTCCATCTATTCCTCCTTCAGGACTCATGAGAGAGATGACAAAAAACAGAAAACAGAGTCAGGGGAAAAAGTCTAAATGCTTCATTCTTCTTTTTGTTTACCAATAAAAATATATTGTTATTATTGTAATAAGACGACTGTGTTTTATGTCTGGTTTTCACAGTGTTTCACATGCACGTGAACAGTCTACAGCTAGTCCTACAAGTGCTGGTTCTTCAAAAAACTTCAAAGAAAAACACATAATAATAAAAAAAAAAAAAAAAAATAAAAAATAATAGTCCTTTGGCGTCATTTGTCTGAAAGAAATCCAGAAAGAAGATGCCAACAATCTCCATCGTGTCAGTTACTTGAAAATCATTGTTCGTATCAAACCATCTGCCTGAAAAATAACTAATTAAATCCAATTTAATCATTGTGGCAAAACGCAGAGATTCATCTCAACTGCGTCGACTGAAGTTCCTCACAAGTTTTAAGCTTTAGCTTAACTTCAGTGTCCAAAACGTCCTCAGCACTGGAGTCTTCAGGGTTTGTTTTGCACTGTTTGGTAGCACAGCCTCACTAGCATTAGCTTTGTGCCATCGTTTAGCTAGTATTAGCTTGTGCAGTGTGGGTGTTGTTAATGGCCGGTGCAGCGTAGCTCTGTAAGTTTTAGTCAGTGTGCTAGCACTAGCCTGTGTTGCATAGCTTGCTAGCACTAGCCTGTATGATAAGTGTGCTTGCATTAGATTGTAGCATTGTTCAGGTACTATTGCCTGTGTGCTAGAAAAGCATGAGGCTATGTAGTCTGTGTGCTAGCATTAGCATGTTTAACATATCGCAGCGTTCTTTTCTGTCATTTGTGTGCTTTAGCTTAGTGTTAACCTGTGTGGTGTAATAGCTTTACTAGGCTGTGAAGTTTGTGCTGGAATTGTGGCATTGCTCTGGTAGAATTACTCTGTGGACTAGATTTAGCCTGTGTGGTTTCTCTGCTAGCAGTTGGCTATGTAGAAATGTGGCACAGCAATTAGCCTGAGTGCTATGTTATGTCGCTTTTCCTCTGCATGGTACCTTCTCGGCTCTACTCTGTTTGGTTTCCCACTCCCATAGCTACCTCCTGAAATGTATCTGGTGTCAATCTCTCTAACAGGAACAGTGGGCTTTGGATACCATAACAATGGTGGCGGTAACTTTAAGAGATGTTTACTCATTATGTATTTTTGTTGTTGTTTGGGACTGAACACAGCTCCGTCATCAGTTCAGACAGATCATTAGAGTTTGTTTCTTCCTTGTTGCAGCATCCAGCTCTTGCTGGATTCTTTCGTTGGCCACCGATCCAAGGAGCGTTTGAATCTTTTCAAAAGACCACGGTGTAATTTTACGAGCTGCCATTGTGAGTCGGATAAAAACAAACGTGATATCTGCTGTAGATGGAGATTTTACATATGTAGAGTTGCTGGACATCTGATTTGCATGGCATAGATTGATGACTCTCTCTGGACAGTCAGTGCTCTGCATGGTTTACACGTGATGGTTTAGGCCCTACCTAGCTTGCTCTGAACCACAATAGGGCAGGGACTAACACAGAACCCGATTCCAGGTCTAGGACCAGATTTACCTGATGGAGAAGCAGAAAAGCCAAATATTGAAGAGTAGAGTCCAGCTGAGTAGGGACCATGCAGTGGAAAATGCTGTATATTCTGGTACTATCTGGTGTGGCATCATTCTAGTGGCATCCCACCCAGCACACCCTAGCAGGACCACATGGGTAAAAAATGGGCTAGCTATGATCAAGATGGGCATAGGCTCGGGGTCATGGGGGTCATGCATGGGCTATTAATGAGACCCTGGTAACTGAACACCAAATCCACACAGATCTATAATGAGTCTATGTTTTTTAGGTGGCCCCTGTGGGCCTTATGTTTAACCTATTCTGGAGCCATCACTGAACCTGTTGGGCATACTTATGTGGGGCCAATATTTTACTATTGAACAGAATCAGCTGGTATCCAGCTTGACTGTCTGTATGGACCCCACATTATTGTGCTGGGTAGGATTATCCTCCACTATATATCTATGTACTGTCTCATTTTCTCCGTTACTCCTCTTTTGATATCTCTGTAATTTCATCTTATTATCTCAGTAATTACACATTAATATCACTGTTCTTTCTTAATATCTCGATAGTGTCTCCTTAACCTCCCTTTATTGTCTCCTTCTTATCTCTGGAGTGTCTGCTGGAGGTCGCTGATATCAGATGGAGAGACAGTGAAGACTGTAGCTTGTGTCTCCTTCTGCTCAGATGTTTCTCCTCAGAGAAAGTCCAGAAATGTCCTCTGGGAGTTGGACTGGAGGTCTCAGTGGTGTCTTACCACAAATATCCTGCTTATCTACAGCTGAACTAAAGACAGGGCTCCATAATTTCTCACCAGTGTTCACAATCTGCTAAGTTCAGAAGCTGGACACAAACATTTCATGTCTCCTTTCAGTCTCATTCTCTTTCTCCTGAGGGGTTTTAGGAGAATCACCATTAAATCTCCTGAGATATCAATAAGCAACTTTCGAGCAAAATTTTTTTCTCTAATGTGTGTGTGTGTGCGCACTAGCATTAACCTGTGAGGGCTGTGTGCTAGCATTAGCATTGTGCTATTGCTGTGTTAGCATTATCCTCTGTGATGTGTGCTAGTGTTAGCTTGTGTATTTGTGTTTAGGCTGTGAAGTAGCTACTCCAGCTGACTGAGAGTTAGCTTCATGTCAATGGTCAACTTCCTAATGAAAAATATGCATTTTGCCAAGAGCAACAGCGCCCCCTAGTGCAGTGTAGATTCCTCAGTGGCTCAGTAGTAATCCAGTCTTTTTCTGCTGCCACAAAAGAAATGTATCCACACGAGTCCAGGGGTTTGAAGCAATGTTGTAGTGGTTGCTGGTTGTTTTGTTGCCCCACAGTGCCACCTGCTGGCCTGAAGGTTTTCCCTGAGGGTTTGTGCAGAGGGAGAACGTGGCTGGAACTCTCACAGGCCCAAGCTGAATATTTTACAGGTGATTTAGCAGCAGCAGGGCTAGTACTGAGATTAGCAGCACTGAGGAGGGTATCCAGGGAAGTAGGGTTCCTTTATCCGTCAGAAAAGGCTCTGGAGACTCGTACCCTGAGCCATCTGAAATACACACATACACACACACAGACAACATACTTAGGAAAAGAGCTTGGAAATATACAACCATCTGCAAGTTTAGACAGCACTAGAAAAAGCATTTATATGAATTTATTGATTTTGTAAAACCTTATTCATGAAGGATTTTTTTAGTTGCTCAGTGATTTCAGTCCTATCTGAATACACAAGCCCTACATATATGGGATCTGTGGACATGGGGTAAAGTAATTATTTCTGGAGTATCTCAGTAGGTTTAATCCCGTCTGAACAGACCATTTCACAATTTTTTTCTGAAGTATATGCTCCAGTTTCGGGAAAGATTCCTACCTACTGTAAAACGAGCAGTAAAAATAACCCCAGGTTATTAACCCCATACGAACTGACATATGGGGGAATATTCTGTCATATCCTGGGTTGAAGGAGTTTATCGTGGGTTCTCTTGAGAATGGAGGAGCTAAAGAAGGATTTTAGTGAATGACACCACACGCACATGCACAAAACAGTCTGAAGAGTCACTCAGTGGAGAGACATTTCTGGAAGCTGTAGGTTTTGTGCACAATAGTAGCCAGGAGGACTGTTCTCAGAACAGTAGTGACACTGTAAAGCCCTGCTGTGTCTGATCCACTGGGTGAATTGAGTAGCTCTCTGTTATTTATTATATTAACCACCTCCCTATGGTCCGAATACGCTATGCCAGTCATTGTCATTAGGAGGTGGTGTAATGTAAATATTACTGGAGTCTCTCAGTGATTTTAGTCCTGCCATGCACAGGGCTTATGTGAATATAAATAAGCTCTTCTTTTTCACATTTCACCAGATTTAATTTTTCCCATGTGTCAAACTCAGCAATTAATTATATATATTTTTTAAACTTGCACAAAATGGGTTAATGCATTTCCACTTAGAAATAAGTTATAATGAATGAAGAACAAAACATTAACTAATCCAGTAATTAGAGCAGAAGGGACTGAAGATACTGATCTCAGGGGCCCGGTGTGTTAACCCTGTGTTTAACCCTGTGTCTAACCCTATGTTTTAGCCAAGTCAAAACCCATGTTCACACCTTCACTCAAAGCAGCAGGGAACCACAAACACTGACCTAATTACAGTTGAATTAAACTTTAATTACTGAATCTGAGGCTCTGGCTCCCATCTCATGCTCTAACAGCGCCCCAGACACTCGGCTGTAGATTAAAGGGTCTGATTAACTTGCGCTGAGGCATTTTAAAGGGCCTATATCTTTGAAAACTGAGGTTTTTGATGTTTCAATTGATGTGAAATACTGCAAAATATAGATTTTGTTAATCTGAATTAATATGTTATGTATTTGTGTTAAAAAAAAACCTTAAATCGCTTGTTACCATACAAGCAATTTTTAGTGCTGTAGAAACAGTCTTCATTTATTCATGTATTCATGGTTGTGATGTCACAACCAATGCCGAAATTGCAAGCTTGATGAAATAAAGAATATCCTTCATTTTTTCAGTAGAAGTAAATATAGGAATCATGAACAGTTCAGCGCCATTCCAGGAGCGTTGTCTACTTTTCTCCTCTGGCTCTGAATTCATACACAGTGACACTGAACCAAGCACCCACAGTGCCCCCCACTGATGACGTACTCTTGGTTCCCAACAAAACTGGTGGAAACCAAGGAGGCTGGCTCAATGGAAAGAAGCAAGGTTCTAAGGATTAGGAACAAAACCAGTTAAATAATCAGAGTTGATTTGTTGAAAATGTGGTGTTAGGGTTTGAAAGGTTCTTATGTATTTATATAATGCACCATGAAACCTGATGCTATAAGGGGGTGGGGGGGGGGTGGGGGGGGGGTAGTGTATTCACTACTACTGATCCATCCCCCAGGACCCTGAAGAACTCTGAAATTTGGACCCTGGAACTCCCTTAGTGAGAAACTTAAGCCGCCTCGTTTTCTTGCTCTAGTCCACATTAGTGTTCATTCAGCAGCCCAGCTGGTAGCGGCAAGTTCTGTCCATGGGTTAAACATTGGCTTCATGTATGGATGCCCTCCAGGGCCAGTGTAAGGGTTAAAACACAGCATCCACTCTGGACCCCTGCGTACCCTACATACAGAGAGATATTGGGCACCTGCATTCATCCTATACACCTGGGCACCACTCTGCTTTCCACTAAAGACGGGCTCCACTAAGGACTGGCTTTGTGCATGTTTCTAAATGAACACGTGCTGTTCCCTGGACATTCATATTGATCTATTAATATTTAATGATTTGTTATTGTTTCTTATTATTACAATAATTAAGGAACTTACCCGCAGGCTTCACATACACCTTCAGCTTCAAACACGGCTTCCCAGCATGATTCGGATGAGGAGATGCTGAGAGAGAGAGAGAGAGAGAGAGAGTTGTAATAAACATCATAAAAGAGGAGGTGACATTTCACTGTTATTAAATAAAATGTCAAAACCTGTAATATTAAACACTGCATTGTTACACAGGGAAAGACTCGCCCATGAGTTCCAGCCCACTGGAAACTGGCTTATAGTTTTGGGACTCCTATTTAAAGACATATGAGTCTCATCTTGTCTGAGGAGAAACTGCCCAGGGCTTTGGAATTGAAGCCAGGGTCTGATCAGCCCGCCTCTGGGCACTGTCTCTGATTGGACCCTCTCTGGGCTCTGGTTTTGACTGGACTGTCTCTAGACTCTGGTACTGATTGGACAGTCTCTGGGGTCTAGTACTTATAGGAAAGTCCCCAGTCTCTGGTTGTGATTGGACTGTCTCTGGGCCCTGATTCTGATTGGACAGTCTCTGGGGTCTGGTTCTGATAGGATAGTTTCCTGATGGACAGGTTGTGTGGACAGTTTGAGATGCGATCCATTCTGGAGGAAATTACTTTGACCTTCTGCAGCTTGGACACGTCATTTACCACGACCAACACACACACACACACACACACACACACACACACACACACACACACACTTCCTTTTGTAATTTACTGCTGCATCTCACACACACAAACACACATTGACCTTAGAGTAAAGAGCAAATCACTCGACACTTCTCTCTCTCTCACACACACACACACACACACACACACACACACACTATGTTCCTTCAGTAAATTACTGCTCTCTGCACACACAGACTGACCCCAGAGAAATGGGCAAATCCCTCTTCAGAACCAAACACTTCGGACAGATACACACACACACACACCCACCTTCAGTAAAATACTGTTCTACAAATTTACAGCCAGGACAGTTCTAACTCAAAATATTGACTATTTGGCCCGTTCAAGGTCGCAGCCGCATCAGAGTGAACAATGAACCCCAGGTGTCTCTGTCCCCTGCAGCTTCCTCCAACATCTCCTGAGGATCCTACATGTTCCCAGACCAGACGGGAGATATAATCCCTCCAGCGGGTCCTTGGTCTCCCCTGGGGAGCTCCTCTCAGTTGGCTGTGCCTGCTGGATCCAGTTGGGTGCATCCAGGGGCGTCCTTATTAGCCTTCACCTGGGTCCTCTCGGGGTGAAGAAGAAGTGGCTCCACTCTGAGCTCCCGAGAGTGACCCAGAAACGTGCTGGAGAAAACCCATCACAGCTGATTGTGTCCACCATCTCATTCTTTCAGCCACTTTTATCGCTTGTTCCTTTAAATGACAATGAGCTGCTCGCTTGTCACCCTGACCTGAGCCTACACTCTCTGTGCTCGTTGTGTCTGTTTTGCTGTGTTTAACCTCGCCTTTGCGCTCTCACATAAACGCGGGTCCAGAGCTGTGATAGGACAGACTCAGACAAAGGGGCTGAGCAATTCTAAAGTCTCTGCACTTGATGTCAGAAGCGGAGCAGATTCAGAACAGCCCGTTTTATCCTTCGTTTAACCCGTTGTGGCAGCACACAGAAAATTGACTGGGTGGTCTTGTTTCACAGTGTGCTAGTTGGTGGGCTCCAGATCCAAACATTAAATCTCCCAAATTCTCCCACTGTCTTTCACAGTCTGCACATGGTCTGGTGAGGGTGTATTTTCTGATGATGCAGGACCTGTGGAGAACTTTCTGGAGAAGGGCCTGTGTTAAATGATAAAAGATATTTATTCTTTACACAAGTCTCCTTCATTGAGGAATTCTGGAGGTTTTACCACTTTCTCCTTCATTTTAGATTCCTCTACGACTCTGTCCATGGATGTATTTGTATATTTTGAAGAAAAGGGCATTTTAGAACAATATGAAAGTGGTCTTGGCCCTCCCGGCCTCCTTTGTTTTTCTCTTGTTTGTTCCTCTGGTGCGGTTCACATAAACCAGCTCACTATAAAATATTCCTAGCGCTGAATCACCCCCGCCCCTCAAAAAATGACCCCATCCCTGTGCTACCACCCCCTTTTGTCTCTCTCAGGGTGGGTGTATTACCCCATTGTTTTTCTCCTCCTCTCCAGACCGTCAGGTTCATTGTAGATCAGTGAGGCTCGACAGCAGCTGGTAAAGACTCATCATCGAGGATCAATACCCCAGAGGAGGAGGGGCTCCAGAGTGATGGACAAGCCCTTTCAACAATAAACAATCCTGAGAAGACTCCTCTAACCTCCCCCTGATAACCCTCAGAGACTCCTCAGAGACCCCCCCCAGGGATCCCCAAAGAGACTTCACTCCCAAAACTCACTGTCGCTGAAAAGAGAACAATAACAAAACAAAACAATGCAGACGCAGAGCTCCGGCAGCGATGGGGTACAGAGGACACAGGGATAAATGGACAGTGAGACAGACAGACAGATGGAGAGATATACAGACAGACAGATAAATAGATAGAGAAAACCCCCAATAACACCCCCAGATCCTTTGAGAGACATTCACTGACTCTGAATGGAGAGCACTAAACAGAAACGAGAAGCTGCATCTAAGAGCGGGGTTACACCCAGAGAAAGGGACAGAGAGACAGAGAGACATAGATAAAGAGGCAGACAGATAAATTGAGGGAGGGACGGATGAATGAAAGACAAATAAAGGACAGACAAACAGAAATCCAGATATATACAAATGTAGAGAGATAGGATTATAGATAGAAACTTAGCCTGACAGACGAATGGATGGATGGATGGATGACAGTGATGGGAGAGAGACAGGTAGATAGGTAGGTGAATAGGATAGAGGCATATGGTGCTGTCGTCCTGCTGCTCGATCGTGATCACTCAGGTTTGTGGATTGTGGAGCGGAGAGATGCCAGTGTTTCTGGATGCTTCTGCGTCTGTGTGTCCTTCTGGTTTTCTCCTTTTAGTTAAGCTGTTATAATCAGATCTGCCAGAGTCATTAGCCACACTCTGGAAATGTACACATTCTCTGCCTTACATACACCCAATCAGATTAAAACTAATTCCATCCCTCTACCTTTTCCAGAGTAAATGATAGCCCACCTGTCCAGCTGGACACTGATGGATGACTGACTGTTGAGCTCCTGCGCCACGCTTCAGACCAGCTGCCCACGCTCCAGCCACCACCACTCCAAACAAATACTACCAGTAATATTAATAATAATAATAATAATATCATCATCATCACCAATGCTTACATTAAAATACTATAATTAAATCACTACACATGAACATAACAGCAGACATATGTGATGCATAGGGTCCTTTTAATTTTTAGGTAGAAGACTGGTCCCCACCTTTTGAGCATTGGTTCCCCCCAAGGTTTCTTCCTCAGCTCTGAGGGAGTTTTACATTCTTTACATTTTCACATTTCATGTCAAAACTTTGTCTTTACTGGAATTCTGTGAAGCTGCTTTGTGACAACGTCAGTTGTGATATACAAATTAATTAGATTAGATCTGATATAGATAGAAAGATAGATATACAAGTGCATCTCAGAATATTAGAATATCAAAAAGTGAAACTTATATTATATAGACACATTACAAACAGAGTGATCTATTTCAGGGGTGGCACGGTAGTGTTGCAGTCACACAGCTCCAGGGACCTGGAGGTTGGGGGTTCAAGTCCCGCGGGTTACTGTCTGTGAGGAGTTGATGTGTTCTCCCCGTGTCTGTGTGGGTTTCCTCCGGGTGCTCCAGTTTCCTCCCACAGTCCAAAAACACACATTGGCAGGTGGATTGGCGAAAAAAGTGTCCCTGGGTATTAGTGTGTGTCGCCCTGTGTAGGACTGGCGCCCCTCCAGCGTGAGGTCCTGCCTTGCTCCCAGTGATTCCGGATGGGCTCTGGACTCAACGTGAATCTGAACTTGAATACTTGAACGTTATAGAAAGTGGTTACAGAAAATGAATGAATGAATGATCAATTTCAAGCTTTCATTTCTTTTAAATGTTGTTGATTATGCCTTACAGCCAACGAAAACCCAAAATTCATTATTCCAGAAAAGTTGAATAATCAACACAAAACACCTGCAAAGGTTTCGTAAACCTTTAAAATTCAGTAGGCTACACAATCATGGGGAAGACTGCTGACTTGACACCCTCCTGCTGTATCCAAGCATATTAATGGAAAGTTGAGTGGAAGGAAAAAGTGTGGTAAGAAAAGATGCACAAGCAACAGGGGAACCACAGTCTAGAAAGGATTGTCAAGAAAAGGCCATTCAAAAATTTGGGGGAGATTCACAAGGATGGACTGCTGCTGAAGTCAAATCAAATCAAATCAAATTTATTTATATAGCGCTTTTCACAACTGATGTTGTCACAAAGCAGCTTCACAGAATTCCAGTAAGACAAGATTTGACATGAAATGTAAAGACAAATGTAAAACCCTCAAGTGAGCAAGCCAGGGGCGACAGTGGCAAGGAAAAACTCCCCCAGCTGAGGAAGAAACCTTGGGAGGAACCAAGGCTCACAAGGGGTGACCCATCCTCCTCTGGTCAATCTACTGGTGATGATAGTTAGTAGTCCATGAGAACTTCAGTGTAGGGACAGCTTCAAGGCACTTGGTGGTTGCTGGAGCGTGGGCAGCTGGTCTGAAGCGTGGAGGAGGATCTCGACAGTCATCCATCAGTGTCCAGACAGACAGGTGGGCAGTCGTTTACTCGGAAAGATGTAAAGGGATGGAATTAGTTTTGAACTGTTTTGTGTTTGTAAAGTAGAAAATATGAAAATTTCCAGAGTGTGGCTAATGACTCCGGCAGATCTGACTATGACAGCATTAACTAAAAGGAGAGAACCAGGAGGACACACAGACACGGGAGCATCCTGAAACACTGGCATCCCTCCGCTCCACCGTCAACAAACCTGAGTGATCGCGAGAAGCGGCGGGACGACAGCACCAGCGTCTCAGTATACTATAATTCCCTGTGTCCATGGACCCCCCGGATCTGCCGCCTTTATCTATGGGGGAGCATTAGCTACCAAATGATAAACTAAACAAATGAGTTTTTAGCCTACATTTGAAGATTGCGACTGTGTCTGAGTCCCGAACATTTTTTGGAAGATCATTCCAGAGTTGGGGGGCTTTATAAGAAAAGGCTCTTCCCCCAGCTGAGGCCTTCTGAATTCTGGGAACATTTAAAAATCCAGTATTCTGTGATCTGAGTGAACGTGGAGGCTCATAATAGGAAATTGTATCTTGAAGATATTCAGGAGCAAGCCCATGTAGAGCTTTATATGTTAATAACAAAATTTTGTAGTCAATGCGGAATTTAACAGGCAGCCAATGAAGTGATGATAAAACTGGGCTGATATGTTCAAATTTTCTAGTTTTAGTGAGGACCCTAGCTGCAGCATTTTGAACTAGTTGAAGTTTTCTTAAATTGCTGCTGGTGCATCCTGACAGTAGTGCGTTACAGTAGTCAAGCCTTGAAGTAATAAAGGCATGTACTAATGTTTCTGCGTCCTGGAGGGATAGGGCATTTCTAATCTTAGCAATATTGCGAAGATGTAAAAAAGCTGTCCTAGTGATACTACCTATGTGTTGATCAAATGATAAATCCGGGTCAATTATGACACCAAGATTTTTTGCTGCTGAACCAGGTTTAACTGGAAAGTTAGCTAGATTTAAAATTAAATCTGATAATTTATTTCTTGTCACTTTTGGACCCAAAAGCAGGACCTCTGTTTTGTTGCTGTTTAGAAGGAGGAAGTTACGCAACATCCAGCCTTTCACGTCTTTTACACAGTCCTCTATTTTCTTTAATCTGTGTTTGTCATCGGGCTTGGCTGAAATATACAATTGTGTGTCGTCTGCGTAACAGTGAAAGTTAATGTCATGGTTTCTTATAACTGTGCCTAGCGGTAACATGTATAATGTAAATAATAATGGTCCTAAAATAGAGCCTTGTGGAATTCCAAATCTTACTTTAGAATAATTTGAATTTAGATTGTTTACTTTTACGAATTGATAACGTTCCGTTAAGTAAGATTTGAACCATAATAGGGCTGTCCCTGTGATTCCAACCATGTTTTCTAACCTTTCTATGAGAATATTGTGGTCTATTGTATCGAAGGCTGCGCTTAGGTCAAGAAGCACCAACAGGGATACGTGGCCTTGATCAGAGGCAAGAAGAAGATCATTTGTTATCTTGACTAGAGCTGTCTCTGTACTATGATGTTGCCTGAATCCAGATTGGAATTTTTCATATATATGATTCTTATGTAGATATGAACTAAGTTGTTGGGCCACAGCTCTTTCTAAGATCTTAGACAGAAATGGCAAATTAGAAATAGGCCTGTAATTAGACAGTGTACTAGCATCAAGATTTGGTTTCTTGATCATAGGTTTAATAACTGCTAGTTTAAAAGCTTTGGGTACATGGCCCAGACTAAGCGATGAGTTTACTATAGTTAAAAGAGGATCAATAATAGCTGGTAGTACTTCTTTGAGCAACTTTGTGGGAATTGCGTCAAGTGTGCAAGTTGTACAGTTTGCGGAGGTGATAATCTTCTCTAGTTCTAATTGTGGGAGTGGGTAAAAGGTTTCAAGTCTTTCTTTTACAGTTATATTATGTTTTATTTCATTCACATCAGGTGGCAGCCAGGATGGATTTGATCCTGTGGCTAGAGTTTGTTGTCTAATATTCTCAATTTTATTATTAAAAAAGTCCATAAAATCTTTACTGGTGAGAGTTGCTGGAATTAGTTGTTCAGAACCTGCTTGATTTTTTGTAATTCTAGAAAACACACTAAACAGTGCTCTCGGATTATTTTTATTATTGGAGATCAGCGAGGCCAGATATGCTGAGCGAGCTTTAGTGAGGGCATTTCTATACTCTATAAGGCTGTCCTTCCAGGCAGAATGAAACACTTCAAGCTTGGTTGATCGCCATTTCCGCTCTAGTTTTCGTAATGTTTGTTTTAAAGTACGGGTCTTATCGTTATACCATGGTGCGAGCTTTTTCTGTCTTATACTTTTATGTTTAAGTGGTGCTACCTTTTCTAAAGTAGATCGACAGGTATTTTCTAGGTAGTCAGTTAGTACATCTAGGTCCATTGGGTCTGATGGAGTTGGAACTGGGGTTGATAGTTCTGGTAGGTTTTCTATAAATTGTAGGGCGGTAGATGGTTTTATTATACGCCTTGTAGAATAGCGAGGGTTCTTACATATATTATGGATAAAACGTAGCTCATATGAAATTAAGTAATGATCGGAGATTGCTGAGGATTGCGGTAAGATATTAATTTTGTCAATGTTAAGACCTAGTGTCAGAACTAAGTCTAAAGTGTGGCTGCAGTAGTGTGTAGGCCCTGTTACAAGTCAGTGCTTCAAGAGACACCACACACAGATGTATCCAGGACATGGGCCAAAACTGTCACATTCCACTCATGACACAGAGACAACGCCAGAAGTGTCTTACCTGGGCCAAGGAGAAAAAGGATTGGACTCTTGCTCAGTGTCCAATGTCTTGTTTTCAGATGAAAGTAAATTTTGCATTTCATTTGCGTCTAGAGGGAGAGTGAAGAGGCACACAATCAAAGCTGCTTGAGTGTAGTGTGAAGTTTCCCCAATCAATGATGGTTTGGGGAGCCATGTCATCTGCCGGGGTTGGTCCACTGTGTTATATCAAGTCCAAAGATATCGCAGAAATATACCAGGAAATTCCCTCCGCTGACAAACTTTAATGAGATGTGGACTTCATTTTCCAGCTCTTGGCACCTGTCCACACTGCCAAAAGAACCAATACCTGGTTTAATAACCATAGTATCACTGTGCTTGATTGAGAATCTATGGGGTATTGTCAAGAGGAAGATGACAAAAAGTTGAGTTTGTTGAGCAACAAACTCAACTGCAGATGAGCTGAAGGCCGCTATCAAAGCAACCTGTGCTTCCATAACACCTCAGCCACTGATCGCCTCCATACCACACTGCATTGATGCGGTAATTCATGCAAAAGATGCCCTGACAAAGTATTGATTGCATATTACAGCTCAGTGGAGCATCAAAATTATTTTGAAGCTGGTAAAAATATTACCTAGTAATACTTTAACATTAACTCTCTATGAAAAAGAGACAGAGGAGGAAGTACATGTTCTTATCTTCACTAGTCTTCTACATGTAGGGCTTCCACCATCATGTCCCCATTAACCTCCAAGAGCTCACAGACCTTCCACTCGTCCTTTAATCCTTCTTTTTTGCCCAGCCCCCTTCTGAAGAACACAATCCAGCTCATGTGCAGGAAAACAAGGGAATAATGAAGTTTCCTGCGAGTTTCCCGGCTGTTCCAGAGAGATAACATGAAAGAGCTGGGAGATAGCTGCACTAACCCAGCTCAATAATTAATGGAGGCCTAATTATGATTCCTGACGGAGACAGGGACAGAGGGCCCGGGGCCGCCTTGGATTTCTCCACAGTTCTAGAGCTCTGAGAATTTTCTCTGTGTTTCTCAGACATTCTGAGATGGAGCACTGCGGAGAGCTTGGTTTCACACACTGGAGCTCAGGAGCTCATCTGGTCATTGGTTCAGGACTGGATGACTTTCATGTAAATGATATGTAAATGAGGCACTGGTGGGCAGAGCTTCATTTCACAAACTAAAGCTGATTCATCAACTGTGTTTCCATATTGTAGGAAAGTTCCGTTAATCAGTGATGTAGTGAGATATACAGGTGCATCTCAATAAATTAGAATATCATTAAAAAGTTAATTTATTTCAGTAATTCTATTCAAAAGAGGAAACTCATATATATATATATATATATATAGAGAGAGAGAGAGAGTAGGGAGAACAGAGCCTCTGTTGTTGCTACTTCAACCTCAGCCCTGCAGAAACACAAAGTTAAACATAAAGTTACATAGTGCAGGAGAGTTCTGTAAAAAGGATAATCTTACCTAGTGTTCCCTTAAGAGTAGTGAAATGGATTGCACTGCTGTCTTCTACATAGAAAACTAGGGTTTGATTCCCTGCTCAGGTAACCACACCATAATGCACCAGTTTATGGTTCAAAGGATTGAACCAGAACTCCCACTGGTGTGTCCGCTGTGTCCATAGTGGAGACCAACAGTGTTTCACACAGGACATTTCTGACTCTGAAGACAGCAGCAAGACACAGCAGCAGTCCCTCACTGTGCTGAAATGTTTGACACATTCACGGCAGCTACGGCTGAGACTTTAAAGGGGATTCGCTGGTAGAAGCCTTTCAAAAACCCTCTCTCTCTCTCTCTCTCTCTCTCTCTCTCTCTCTCTCTCTCTCGTCTCTCTTTTGGGGCTTTAATGACACGTATCTTGCATCAGATCGACCTCATTTCACTTCTGCTGGAGAGAGAATTTACAAAAGATCAGTGTAACACTTTCTATGCGTCCTGTGTTCATGAAACTTCACAAAAACATTCATAGAGTGCTTTATAATATCTGATATATCTTTAAAGTAGATAAAAATACATATAACACATTAAAGGTGCAATATTCTCTCCGTTCTTCTTCATGAAATGACTGTGACCTGCTTTGGTCCAAACGTCACAAGCCCCACAGCAGTGAAGAGTGAGGAGCAGAAGCTCTAGTTTTAACTTGGTTCTCTTTCTTTTCCATTCTCGTTTTCTCTGTTTTTACTCAGTGATCTTTGCTACTTTTAACCTTGTCTTTGCGTTCTCACATAAACGCGGGTCCATCGCTGTGACTGGACAGCCTCTGACAAAGGGGTGGAGTGATTCTAAAGTCTCTGCACTTGATGTCAGAAATAGAGCAGAAACGTAAAACTGCGCCTCCATGTGGTGGACCCGCTTCTGGTTTATTCAGAGACAACACACTGTTTGCCTCATCTCATGTGAATTACACTTTATAAAATTCAGAAAATAAATTCAACTTAATTTACTGATGTATTTGTTTATCTACCGACATTAGATAACTGCACTGTTTTGTTCATAAACTCAGTTCAAAGGTTTAAACGATGATGAAAAGTAAGACATTAGAAAAATGTAAGGACGTTAATTCTGGATTCCTGGTGTTTTTTGCTTTAAACTTCAGTTCTGTTTATACCAAGAATGTGTCAGAGTCCTTGTAGTGTTCAGAGCGGCGCGTCTCCAGTGTCTCGGAGCGCCAGGAACAAAAACTCAGCGCTGTATTCACAGGAACCGGCTTCCGACTCTTTATCCGCCTGCTTCAGGATCTACAGCCTGACGTGTTTCTGTCAAATCAGTCTCACTGTTACTGTTCAGTCTCCCTGGACTCTGACATGACACAGAGAACTGCTCTCACTAATACAAACCCTCAACTACAGCTATCTATCACTTACCTTCAGTGACCACTTCATCCTGACATACTCAACCAGTCACTCACACACTGAGCGAGTCATATGCATGCACACACGTGGACAGTTTCACACACGTCTTTTCCCTCTGTTCCCACTCTCTCGCTCTGTTCTCTTTCTCTCTGTGTTCTCTCTCTCTCTAGTAATAGTGCTGTTGTTTACCTGCTTTGTGAAATTTGTGAAGATATCTTGGCCTAAACAACTGATTAATTGATTGATTTATTGATTGACTGCTTGACATACAGATTGACTGATTGGTTTATTGGATGGTAGACAGATTGATTAATTGATAGATAGATGGGTAGATTGATCGACAGACAGACTGATTGATCGAGAGACAGGCTGATTGAACAGACTCACAGATGTAGTAGTAGTGGTGTCCGGGGCGGAACTCGAAGCCGAGGGAGAAGGGGGTGAAGAGCTGGAACTTCTCTGAGAAGCGCAGGGGGCCGTCAGGGCTCTGGGGGCGGTTACACTCCCATCGTTTGAAGCCCCTCATCCTGTGCTCACAGCTCTGATACCCCTCACTGTTCACCATGAAGAGGATGTAGCGCTCCATACGGCTGTGGGGCTGGGGGCCGGCGTAGTATGGGCAGTACACGTCCAGATAGTCATTAATGTTTACAGCCACAGTGTACTCACCATGCCAAAACCTGCAGAGAGAGAGAGATAGAGAGATAGAGATTGAGAGAGAGTATATATGATCACTGAGAGGAATTATTATCTTGCTCAGTGATGTGTGAGGGGAGTAAAGGCATCAGCTTGGTCACACAACCCACACACTGTATATTCCAAGGGCGTAGATTTGATCTCCACATTGGTAAGGGACACATATAGCACTACTCTAGGCCACCACCTGCCCCCACACAAACAAACAAACAAACCCGTACATAAATATATGTTACTGAACGTCTAATGCAAGGGTTTTCAAACCACGGCCCACTGGCAATATTCGGCACGCTGCTTTCATTTGACCGGCCCCTTTAACTCCAGCAGTGGTCTGTCCAAGGGCAGGGAGTTGGGTAGAGACGGTATGGACATGTCTCTTCACCAAGCCAGTGACTACTGGGCTGTCCCTCGCAGTCATTTGGGTGAAAATTACAACACAGCGGTGCATCAGTGTCTAGTCTGTGATCCTCTACTCCGAGTCCCGCCTCCTGAACCCACATCACTAACAGGACTGGCTTTGCCATCTCTCCGAAACTTTTGAGAGACTGTGGCTGTAAGGAGACAAAGCGCTGTAAACATGTGGCTGCGTGAGAGACGCCATCCACATTGCGTCTCATGGTGATTAAGTGACAGTGCCCCCCGCTTTTGTTTTGTTTTTTAGTGAGGAGTTTTCCTGTGCGCAAGCAGAACGAAGTGACTTATATATATTATTTTCTAGATGTTCTCTTTCTGGCTGCAGCCCCTCCCCGCTCCAAAAGACTGAAAAATTCACAGCTGGCCTTTAAATAAAACGTTTGAGGACTCTTCATGTGAGTCAGTGACTAGAGAAGAATATATAAACGGACAAATGCTGACCATTAAATACTTTATTAACATTTTAGTAATAATATTAATAGTAATAAGTTTAATTTATACAGCACCTTTCTCACACTCAAGGTCTCTTTACATCAATACAGGAAAAAACAAACGAACAAACAAAAAGCATTAAGTAATTTACAAAAGGGAGCTGATGAAAATGTAAAGAAAAAATGTGTGTTTTCAGTTGTGATTTAAAAGAACAGTGATTAAAAACTTAGACATGTTACATTTCAGACACCAACAAGAAACGCTTCTTACTCAAACACACCATTCCACCTTAAAAGAGAACAGGATTCCCCACAATCATAAATGTCCCATTTAACTGTGTGTGTTGAGATTTATCTGTTGTGTTTGTAGTCCTCAGGCGGTAGTGCTGAGTTCTCTGTGTCTCGTGCAGGACATCCTGTCCTCTGAGGCCCTGTAGGTGTCGAGTGTGTTGTGGATAACTGGAGTGACTCCACCTCCCTGATGTCTGTGGTATTGATTCCTGGAACTGATAATATTGGGGGTGTTTGTTGAAGTTGATGATCATTTACAGCTTCTTTAGGGGATTGAGACTGAGGCAGAGTTCCCTCCGCAGCAAACAAGATGTCCCCACGTTGCATCGTCTCCATCTGTGGAGCTCCAGCGTTTCAGTTGAGAAAGGGAGAGATGAGAGGGAGGAGACGAGTGTTTATACTTCTGAACTCTACACACACACCTGCATCTCTCTACACACACGCCTGCACCTCTCTACACACACACGCCTGCACCTCTCTACACACACACGCGCGCCTGCAACTCTATACACACGCCTGCATCTTTCTACACACACACACCTGCATCTCTCTACACACACACGCCTGCATCTCTCTACACACACACGCCTGCATCTCTCTACACACACACGCCTGCATCTCTCTACACACACACGCCTGCATCTCTCTACACACACACACGCCTGCATCTCTCTACACACACACACACGCCTGCATCTCTCTACACACACACACACGCCTGCATCTCTCTACACATGCCTGCATTTCTCCACATACACACGCCTGCATCTCTCTACACACACACACGCCTGCATCTCTCTACACTTGCCTGCATCTCTCTACACACACACACACTCCTGCATCTCTCTACACATGCCTGCATTTCTCCACATACACACGCCTGCATCTCTCCACATACACACACGCATGCATCTCTCCACACACACATGCCTGCATCTCTCTACACACACACGCCTGCAATGCTCTACACACACGCTTGCATCTCTCTACACACACGCCTGCAATGCTCTGCTCACACACCTGCATCTCTCCCTATACATACACCACCACATTTGTGGAGCCCTGTACTCACTTGGTAAGGACTACACTCACCTGTGAAGTTTAAAAGGCACCTCCAGGAGAACGTATACACCTGTAAAAACTTGCATTGTTGCCTTGAAGGGCATATACACACCTGAAAAAAGCCTTGGCAAGGACTTCACACCTGTGAAGCTAAACACACACCTTTGAGACTATGTGGACTACACATCTGTATGCATGCAGTCCAGTAGATCTATATATAAACATCCCCTTTACTAAAGACCCTCCACGTGTTTACACACCTGCCATGCACCTGTACAAACCTCAAACTGTGCACACCTGTGAACATATCTACACACACTTCTGAGACTGTGTGCATACATATCTGGGTCTTTAAGTACTTAAAATTCCTTATAAAACCATCAACTTTAATAAAGGACCCTTCAAGACCTGCACACACACACACACACAGCTCTCATGCTCTACACACCAGTGAAGGTTTGGTATTCATGCTATTTCTGTTTGCCAGGAAATGAAATTCATCCTCAGAGTGCTCCAGCTCCTCTCTGTCTGCGCAGACATAGTTCAGTGATGTTTGTTTGATCTGAAAACTTGACACGACTGTGATTGGATCCTCACACCATCTCCTCCAGAGGGGAGGGACGGAGGGTCTGCCGTTCAGATGCTGGCGTTGGAACAGGTCTGCGTTCACTGAGGCTGGTTATTTTTGTCTCGTCTTGGAACTGGGACAATGAAAGATGAGGAAGAGTGGAGGGGGATGAGGCGGTGTTGACTGAATGTGTCTGGAAACATAGGGCCATACAATGTCTGAGTGTTTACAAACAGCAGGAGACAGCAGGAGCTGAGACGTCTTTCACTGCTCTGTCTCTCCACACACACACACACAATTCTGAGTCCATGGACACACCAGCTGAGCTAAAAACACACACCTGCAACCGTCTGAAACAAAGTCCTAGACATATCTGAGAAGATCAACACACACTCACATTTATAAATGACAGTGAGTCATGCTTCTTTACATTAATGTGTGGATCTAGAGCCCACCAACCCACACACTGTGAAACAAGACCCTCAGTCAGTTTCCGGTGTGCTGCCTAAGACAGAGAACACAGGATGAAACGAGCCGTTTTATTCTGCTCGTATTCTGACGTCAAGTGCAGAGACTTTAGAATCACCCCGCCCCCTCTTCTGAGTCTGTTCAATCACAGCACTGGATCCACGTTTATGTGACAGCACAAATACAAGGTTAAACACAGCAAAACAGACACAATGAGCACAGAGAAATAAGAGCACTGAGTAAAAACAGCTAAAAATCAGAGCTTGTGCTCTATGCTTGTCACTACTGTGCACTCGGGTCATGTGAACAGCGAACGGCTCGTTTTCATTCATTGTCATCAGTCGTCACATAAAAGAAATAATAGATAAGCAGAAGAGTGAGAGTTCAGCTGATGGATGAGACAGGTTCAGTGCCAATGAGTCTTTGTCGCTGGGTTTCACTCTTTCTGTATTCTATTTCTTTCTATCATGCTCTCTGCACTCTCTCTCGGTACACACTCTCTCTGTACACACTCTCTCTCTGACAGATCACCCACGTCTGCAGATGAACATTTGAAGAGGACACGCTTTACTGACCTCGGACACTTGGAGAGTTTGGACACTGCTGCGAGAAAACGACTTGGCTGATTGTTTTGGCTCATACCAATCTTTCTCTCTCTCTCTCTCTCTCTCTCTCTGTGTGTGTGTGTGTGTGTGTGTGGGGGGGGGGGGGGGGGTGTAATAACTGTGATTGAGAAGTGAAAATCCCACTGTGATCCACAGTATAACTCAGCACCCATCATTCCTCAGTGTCCTCCTCTGACTGGGCTTAAAGTGCCAAACAGTGGACAGAAGGAGCACAGATGCTCCGGCGAGAAAAGAAATGGAATTTAAGGCTTTACAGATCTCTGTAGACATTCGGGAAACCCTGTAAACACTTCTGAAGCGTTGTAGACACTCGGGAAGCATCTCTAGACTTTTGAAGTTCAGTGGACTGAAGCAGTACACACTCCGGCACTAAAAGAAATAGAATGAAAGGCCTTGCGAATCTCTGTAGACATACATTTGAAGCTCTATAGATAGTTCTATAGACACTTTATAGACAATTCTGAAGCTCTGTAGACACTCGAGGAACTATGTAGACACTTTTGAAGCTCTGTAGACAATTGAGAAACTCTATAGACTCACATCTATAAACCCTTTCCAAGCTTCCCAACTCAATGCCTGTGTTTGAGGACTCAAAGTCCCACTGTGAGCTAGCTGTGGAGCCAGAATTGCACACTTCATTAACTTAGTTAGGATTAGTTAGATTCAAATAAAAATCAGCCACTGGAATAACTGGGAGTTACCGGCACTCTAGTGTCGCATCGCCAGAGTTTTATGAGAGTCTGGTGCTTTTCACACGTACCGTGGCCAAGATCCACCTACTGCTGCAGGAAAAGAAATCTGACTGACACGCAAAAGGACCAATCACAAGTCTGCTATTTCAGCATGACGTGTAGAAGGAGGCAGAGAGCCAATCAGAACACAGCAGCCAGAATCCTGACAATGAGGCCAATATAACGCACTGAAAGTATCAGATTCTCTGTCAGCTTGTGGGCAGAGCATCTGTGTCTGAGGCTCAAGACTATCCTGCAGAGACACAAGCTATGCTTTACTGTCCCCTCAGCTTTCTGTCCTCCTTCAGCATCAAGACCAGGGACATCGGGCGGCCATCAAACTGAACAACGATCCACCGAAGAGACAGGACGAGTCTCATATCTGGACAGAGCTGGTCAGGTTTTAGTCTTCTCTGACAGACAGAGCACTGATATTGTCCCGTAAAGCAGGGTGGGGGTCCTCCAGGGTTCCGTCCACCATGTCCCCTCAGAGCTGAAGACAAGAGAGGACACACCAGCGAGACCTGATTTTATTCAGACTCTACATTTAACCCATCTGCAGCCATGAACTTCTCTTTTCTCTGTCTTTACTTTTCAGTCATTCTTTTTCTCTCACTGTGTCTCTGTGTCTTTCTTTCCATCTCTCTCTGATTCTCCTTTGCCTTTCATTCTTCCTTCTTACATCAGCTCCAATTGAATTTATCCAAAACTGAACTGCTGGTCCTCCCAGCCAAGCAAGCTATTCTCCATAACATCAGGATCAAGCTAGAGTCCCTATCAGTGGCTCCCACCAAGGTTGTAAGAAACCTGGGTGTCATGGTTGATGACCAGCTGACCTTCGCAGATCATGTTATCGCTGTAGCTCGATCTTGCCGCTTCTCCCTATTCAACATAAGGAAGATTAGACCATACCTAACTCATCATGCCACACAGCTCCTTGTTCGGACATTAGTAATCTCCCAATTTGACAGGTCTTCCGGCCTGTGGTGTGAGACCGCTACAGATGATCCAGAATGCTGCAGCACGCCTGGTTTTCAACAAGCCTAAAAGAGCATATGTCACACCCCTATTAGCTGAGTTGTATTGGCTACCATTAGCTGCTCGCATCAAATTTAAATCACTAATGATGGCCTTCAGAGTATTCACTGGTTCCGCTCCCATCTACCTCAATAGACTCTTAAAACCATACGTTATGGCCGTAACACGGCCAACCCCACGTACAGGTCAGTCGAGTCTATTCTCATCTCTGGTACCACGCTGGTGGAACGAGCTTCCAAGCACTATCAGAGCAACAGAAACCCTCTCCGCATTCAAGAAATCCTTGAAAACCCAGCTCTTCCGAGAGTATCTCTTGCACTGACAGTCTTTCTTTAATGCACTTATTACTTCCTGGCATATTGCACTCAATGTAAGGTATTTTGTATAAATTGTGCTGTAGTTTGAATGTTAGATCCTCTGTTGTAAGTCACTTTGTATAAAAGCATCTGCCAAATGCATAAATGTAAAATGTAAATTTAAATTTGCCTTGTATTCATGCACCCCACACCCCCCTCTCTCTCTATTGTTGCTTTTCCACTGCAGGGCCCCTACTCATCTTTTCTGCTTCTCCATCAGGTAAATCTGGTCCTGGTACCAGGTTCTTTTATTAGTCCCTGTTCTTTCGTGGTTCCGATCGAGCCAAGTAGGGACTAAGCCGTGACGTGTAAACCTTGCAGAGCGCTGATTGTCCAGACGGAGTCGTCACTCTATGCCACGCAATGCAGATGTCCAGCACAAACTCTCCATCAGTTTTGTAGCACTTTTGCTCTTGTGTTTACTTTCATGCAGTTTCTGTGCCGTGGCTCAGCCAACAACATACAGAGAAAAACCCTGAATGTTTTTCTTCACTATTTACCGAGCTATAGATGTAATCATACAGGAGGCGTTTCTATCAAACAAACAGACCATAGAACAACAAATGAGGGAGTACCCTTTGATTTAAATGGTGGACCTTGCCTTTAGGACACAGTGCAGTTGATTCAGGAACAGGGATAAAGCACACACTGCTCTCAATAATGGCCATAAAGCTTTGCTCCCAATTGCATAAAGTTTGTGTCCTCCACCCACATCCCATTGGACTTGGTGCCATCTCCTGTCGCTGGAGACCAACAGCTGTCATAAAAAGTGTGTGTCTACCTGACTCCTCTACCCATCAGTCAGATCAAAGTCCTCTGTGCTTGGTGGGAGGAGCTGAAAGGGAAACTCCACCAATATTTGAACATTTCTCTGTAGTTTTGTGGCTGTGTTATACTGTAATCGGGGGTCTCCATCTGCAGCTGCAGAGTGGTGGGGTTATTCTCTATCACTGATCTCTGATCAGCTGGGGCCTGACAGAGCTGCACTCATCCTCTTGTGAGCCAAGTGTGGGCTTTCGCCACTCAGCTCAAAGTCTGATGCTGCTTCACACACAGCGCAGGAAATGAGCAGGAGAACGAACAGCGTCTCATCTGTGAATCAGAATCATTCTCGGAGCGTCCCCCAGCACATGACACTGTCTCTGAGACACAGAAACCAGTCCCTCACACACACACACACATTTCCCACCTGCTTTGAAGACATCAGCTTCAAAGACTCCAACTCTGCATCCATTCTCCACTTAGCATCACACACTTCACCAGGGCTTTCCTTCCATAAGAGAGAAAGAGAGAGAGAGAGAGAGAGAGAGCGAGAGAGAGAGAGAGAGAGAGAATGTGCACTGAAAGATCAAAGAGCTCATTCTCTCTCTCCCTCTTCTTTCAACACTTCCAATTTCTTTCTCTCTTACCTTCCTTTCCACTTTCTCATACTTTTCTCCCTTTCTTTTGTCTTCAATCATTCCTTCTCTTACATCTCTTTTCTGCTGCCCCTTCATCCCTCCTTCTCTGATATTCTCTGCCACGTATTCTCTCTCTCTCTCTGACACACATTTCATACAAATGATCAGTGCCTCAGTTCTATTATTTTCCCCTTATCCTCCTCTCTGTTTCATCTTTTGTCTATCCCTCTCCTCCTCGCTTTCTCTTTGCTCTTATTCTTTCTCTAGCACCACATTTTATCTCTCATTCTTTTTTTCTCCCTTCCTTCTCTACTTCCCTCAGCTATGTAACATTCACCAATCAGCCACAAGATTAAAACCACAGAGAGGGGACGTGATTAACACTGATGACCTGGTTACAGTGGTTTTAATCTTGAGTTCTGCTGATGTTCCTCTGACATGGACTCCCTCCCTAAACCCTGCAGACCGAGCCCACCCTTCAAGACAGCGGTGGTCTCTAACAGCAGTGTCCTCTCACCACACCACAAACATTGCTCAGGAATCATCTGAGGAACAGAATCAAGGTCCAGGTTCCTCAGATCTCAGTCCGGTCCGGAGTCTACAGGAGGAGCTGGAGGAACCAGTCCCATCCAGAGACACCGACTCCACCTCGCAGCTTACAGGACTCACAGGATCCGTGCCTTTCAGAGGTCCCGGGGGTCCATGCCTTTATGGGTCAGAGCTGGTTTGGGGCATTTAGCATTTACATCATAATATCAGCAGGCGGTTTTAATGTTATGGCTGTTATGGGTTATATCCTAATTTATGAATAAATGCAATTCTGTCTGTTAGAATTGTTCATGTGAATAATAAGTTTCCTACACACACACATACAAATGATCGTTGCACAGTGTGTTATAAATACATTTAGAGTAGCATCATTTCAAACGGGCTTCCTTTTTCCTTCAGCTTAACACAGAGAATGTGTTCCATAAACACACACACACACAGCATGAGTCTGTAGCTCCAGCCATTAACTCAGTGCAGTTACTTTAAGCTACTCAGCAAATGCATTTTCATTTTTCTTCTTCCTCTTTTATCTGACGATCCCTAGGGCATTGAAGCACACGGACTCGCACACATGCACTTATACACACACACACACACACAATCTCCTATAGGTACATTATCTGGCACTAAACCCAGCCTCAGTGTAAATCACCCCAAGGCGTAAGTGTGGTGGTCTGTCTGAATGCAGCCCTCTGTGGGAGTCTACAATGCAGGAACCAAGCAGTGAAACCTACTGAACATGTTTGAGAAAGGTGCACAAATACACAACGTATTTCATGCCCAATGTCAAGAACAAGCAGAAAACAGCACGAGTTAGCTGTAGACTTACAGTTCCACCTTAAATGGTGAAGCAGTTATATTGTAGTGCCTGAGGCTACAGTGGGTACAGAAAGTATTCAGAAACCTTTACATTTTTCACTCTTTGTTTCATTGCAGCCATTTGCTAAAATAAAAAAATGTTTTATTTTATTTCTCATTAATGTACACTCACTACCCCATCTTGACAGAAATAAAACAGAAATGTAGAAATTTTTGCAAATGTATTAAATGTATGAATTGAACTCCACCAATATTTGACCATTTCTGTGTAGTTCTGTGGCTGTGTGTTATACTGTAAAAAGAAAAACTAAATGTCACCTGATCATAAGTATTCAGACCCTTTGCTGTGACACTCATATTTAACCCACATGCTGTCCATTTCTTCTGATCCTCCTTGAGATGGTTCTACTCCTTCATTGGGGTCCAGCTGTGTTTAATTAAACTGATTGGACTTGAATAGTAAAGGCACACACCTGTGTCTATAAGACATCACCGCTCACAGTGCATGTCAGAGCAAATGAGAATCATGAGGTCGAAGGAACTGCCCAAGGCAAGGCACAGATCTGGCTAAGGTTACAAAAGAATTTCTGCAGCACTCAAGGTTCCTAAGAGCACAGTGGCCTCCATAATCCTTAAATGGAAGAAGTTTGGAACGACCAGAACTAGACCTAGGCCTGGCCGTCCAGCCAAACTGAGCAATCGTGGGAGAAGAGTCTTGGTGAGAGAGGTAAAGAAGAACCCAAAGATCACTTTGGCTGAGCTCCAGAGATGCAGTAGGGAGATGGGAGAAAGTTCCACAAAGTCAACTATCACTGCAGCCCTCCACCAGTCGGGGCTTTATGGCAGAGTGGCCAGACAGAAGCCTCTCTTCAGTGCAAGACATATGAAAGCCCGCATAGAGTTTGCCAAAAAACACATGGCCTCCCAGACTATGAGAAAGAAGATTCTCTGGTCTGATGAGATGAAGATTGAACTTTTTGGTGTTAATTCTAAGCTGTATGTGTGGAGAAAACCAGGCAATACTCATCACCTTCCCAATACAATCCCAACATTGAAACATGGTGGTGGCAGCATACTATGAGGGTGTTTTTCAGCTGCAGGGACAGGACGACTGGTTGCAATTGAAGGAATGATGAATGCGGCCAAGTACAGAGATATCCTGGATATCCTGTTTCCTAGGGGGAGATTTTAACCAGTACATCCTGTAACACAGCTCCAAGTTGCAAGAGGACACTCAAAATATAGTCTGTTTTGAGCTGTGGAGCAGTGAAACTGTGTTCTCTGAAGGTATGGCGTTCCATCCATTGCCTCTGGGACGAATCCTCAGACATCAACCTCTGACCTCATTAACACGCCATCAGATCCTCACAGCAAAATTCTTTATCTAGAATAAAGCCTTTAATAGGACCACTGTCAGACACTGCAGACAGATCTGACCACAGTAATGTCCACAACACTCATGTAGAGAGGGTTGATACAAACCTCTACAGCTTTCTACTCTTCTGGGAAGGCTTTATACTAGATTACCATGAGGATTTGATGACACTGAGCCATCAACAGGTGCTGATGTTGGATTCTGTATCCCAGCTCATACCATACATATTGGATGGAGCTCCATGCCTCCAGAGAATACAGAGAATTGGCCGCAGGCCAATACTGCAGTGTTAGACTTATCTTCAAAATATATATATTTTGAAGACAAGAACTATGATGAAATGTTTTGTCATCAAGTAATAACTAAAGATTGATAAAGTACTTGATATTTCTGATTTGAAAAGAGAAAATCCCAAGGAAATAAAAACAGGAAAATGCCCCATCCGTTTGTTGTTGTTAGGTGAGTTCCTGTTTCCTGCCTTTCTCTCTCTCTCTTTGTTCACCCCTGCTGCTATGACTCAGGACCACATTCTGAAAACATTTTACACTCGACACAAGGAATTTTCTGTGATTTTCTGTGAATGATAGAGGGTTTTACTTTAGGAGAGTGAGGAGATTTTAATCTTAAATGACATGAGTCAACTTTATTTCAATCTAAAAAAAAAAAACCTCATTCTTCCTCACCATCCTGCGATATGGGGCTGACTTTATTCAGAAACATCCAGAGTTATGTTCAGAGTCTGGTTCCAAAGTCATCGTCCCTCTGCAGCATCTACGTTCACAGCAAGAGCAGCAGATACAGTCACAGTAAACAGAGACAGTGACGAGGATTTCACTCCTAAAGAATCGATTCTTTGAGTGTCTGCGATTCTCTTGTATCAAATGCTAGCCAATGATTTATAAAGTTAATGTTAGTGTTAAATAAATGTATTAAAATAGAAATAAAATAAAATAAAATGTATTTAAACAGAAACGTTCCTTAATTCCTTCAATAATTTTGGAAGGTAATGTGTTTTTAAATGTTACATACATTTTAAGCTATTGTTTATAAACATTAGTAATAAATAATACTTCTAAAAAAAGTAAAACCTTATTAATGCTAAAAACTAATGCTAGACTTTTTTTTATTAATTTTTTTAAATCTAAAACTAAACTAAGATATTTAAGTTCTTAAACTCAAACTGGATTAAATTTAACAATAAATAAATGACTTAAATGGAACTAAAACTAATTCATTCATTCATTTATTCATTCATTGTGAATCAGCGCTTATCCAGTTAAGGTTTGCAGTGGGTCTGGAGCCTACTAAGAATCACTGGGTGCAAGGCAGGAACACACCCTGGAGGGGGCGCCTTCATACTCACACATTCACTCACACCTATTGACAATTTTGAGTCGCCAAACCACCTACCAGCATGTGTTTTTTTTTTTTTGTTTTTTTTGTTTTGTTTTTTGACCATGGGAGGATACCGGAGCACCCAGAGGAAACCCACGTAGACTGGGGAGAACACACCAAACTCCTCAAAAGACAGTCACCCAGAGCGGGGCTCAAACCCACATCCCCAGGAACCTGGATTTATGCCGTTGTATGCTTAGCTGAACCTATGTGTGCTTTACATCTTTATTTTCTACACATGGGAAAACATGGGAATTTCTTTTTTTAATTCATCCGAGAACTTACATTTACATTTCGGCATAGCTGCTCGGGATGAGGGTAGGTATATGAGCTTTGCCTGACGTAAAGAAGGACAGTGCAGACTGACCAATTAAATCTTTACAGAGAAGGTTATCGACCAATAATGGTAGCTCTACAGTCAGACCGTGCAATCAGAATATTTTAGGCTACTTCACCATTCCCCCTTCTCACTCAAACGAACCAATCGGAGTAGGGGAGGGCGGGACTAGTTTGTGAACGAAACGATTCTTGAAATTCTATGTAAACTCTAGAAAAACAACATCCCAGACGTTTGTGAAATTCCGCCCGGACATTTCTTTAAGTCTAAAAAAGAGGACATGTCACCCTAAAAAACCCCAACAAAATAAGGCTAAAACTAAATCAAATTAGCTACCACCCAGCCCTCGCTTGCGGTGAACAGCACTCTAACTCATAGTAGATGTATTGAAAAGAGCTCCATCAGCCCACAGAACACAGTTTTACAATTAGAACACATTACAGAGCATACCTGCTCTGTCATTATAAAAATGTCTGGCCATTGTGTGCATTATACAGTGTAACTAGAGAGGTTATAACTTGACCCCTATCCCCCCCCCCGGACAATGTGTGTGCCCCTCCCTCTAAAGCTCTAAAGCTACACACTGCAGCAGAATGCACACCGTGGCCTGAGTAAAAGGTCTGGAGGTGGTCCAACGGCCCCCTCATTGAGAGCCCGCCATAAGCAGCACGAGCAGCGAGAAGCAGGCCCTCTGCCACCAGTCGGCCTTTAGCGGCCGTGCCAGCGCCACCCCCCACCTCCCCTCACCCCACCCCCACACACTGAGAGCTTTCAGAGCCGTGGAGGAGCGCAGCGCCGACCACAATGCACTCAATGCACAGCGCTCCCAGGCAAGTCTCTTCCAGCAGGAGATAAAGAGGCAGCAGAAAAGCCACTTATCACACAGGGGCTATCTGCAGCCCACATCGAGGCCAGGGGCTTGGGAACCGGACCTGCTTCTCTCAAGGGTAGAGGGAGTGTGCTGAAACTGCCAGAAACATACAGAGGGAGGGAGTGGGGGGTGAGGGAGGGAGTGGGGGGTGAGGGAGGGAGAGGGAGAGATGGAGATGGAGGGAGGGATGACACTCTGAATGAGTTTCTGAATGACAGCTAAACTAGAGACAACATGAGCCAAGCCCAGCCTCTATCACGTCATCAGCGCTTCTGTTTCCAGGGCATTTACCAACACAATACAACGCTGCACACAACACAACACACAAGACCCAACACGACACAACACACAGAACACAACAACACACATCACACAAGACCCAACACAACACCGCACCCAACACACAGCACTCAACACAACACAGCACACAACCTAACACACAGCAAAATACAGAGCACACAACACCCAAAACACCACACAGCACACAAGCCAACACTCAACACAATACAACACTACTCAACACACAGCACACAACACAATGTAACACAATAGCGCACAACACAACACACAACCCAACACAGCACACAGTAAACAACCCAACACACAGCACACAACCCAACACAGCACAACACAATGTAACACATATCGAACAAAACAACACAACACAACACACAGCACATAACCCAACACAGCACACAACACAATGTAACATATAGCGCACAACACAACACGCAGCATACAACACAGAGCACACAACACAACACGCAGCACACAACACAGAGCACACAACACAGCACAAGCCAACACAACAACACTGAATTGCTGTGCACATAGCACAGAAAACAACACAGCACACAACACAATTAAACACATGGCACACAAAACACACAGCTTACAACCCAACACACAGCAAACAATCCAACACACAGCACAACACAGCACAACACATAGCATACAACCCAACACACAGCACACAGCAAACAATCTAACACACAGCACAACACAGCACACAACACAATACAACACAATTCAACACATAGCACAACACAGCACACAATCCAACAAACAGCATATTAAAGTAAAACACAACACAGCACAACAAGACACTACCCATTGACACCTCCTATAATGTCCAGCGAGCCAGTCAGACCCTGTCTGTGGGTTTAATGAGGGATGATGATTGGTCGGGGTTTAGTGAGGGATGGTGATTGGTTGGGGGTTAAGTAAGGGATGATGATTGGTGGGGGTTAAGTGAGTGATGATGATTGGTCGGTGGGTTTAGTGAGGGATGATGATTGGTTGGTGGGTTTAGTGAGGGATGATGATTGATCAGGGGTTAAGCAAGAGATGATGATTGGTCGGTGGGTTTAGTGAGGGATGATATTGAGAGTTTTTAGTGACATCACAAAAACTGAACTCATAAATTGCTGGTTCTGCAGCTTGGCTTTTAGATTATGGACCAGGTGCAGAAATCAACTGCTTTCAGGAGGAAGTAAAAAGAAGTGAATTAATCAGTGAATGAAAGTGTGTAACTGCGAATGAGGCCTTTATGGAGAAACTGTTCCATATTCTCGGAACTGAAGAAATGACCCGGTCACTTTCTGATGTTGAGTCTAAAGATAGCTGTGGACTACAGCACTGCCGTGAATGGGACTCAGAGGACAGAGCTTCTTTTAAAGTCTATGATAAGGTTTCATTTAAATTCCTGAGGAACAGATGGGTTTTCAATCTGCAGTTGAAGACATTAAAGGACTCTGCTGATCAGACAGTCAAAGGAAGATCAGTCCACCATCTGGACATGAGGAGAAGGCTCAAGACATTTGTCTTAAATGTGTCCTGTCTCTGGTTTGAGGAGCTTAAAAAGAGACCAGGATTTTTCTCAGTTTGTAGGCTCTGGGGGTCTCCTACTTCAAACCCCACAAGTCCCACAGTAGTATTCTCCCACTGTCTAAACAGCCCTGTTCAGAACACCCACTTTCAGCAGGCTCTGATTTTTAGCTCTTTTCGCTCGCTTTTTGTTTTCCCCGTTTTCACTCAGTGCTCTTATTTGTCTTTGTTGTCTCTGTTTCGCTGCATAACTTCGTCTTTGCACTTACACGTAAATAGGAGTCCAGCACTGTGATTGGCCAGACGAGGGGGCGGGGCGATTCTAAAGTCTCTGCACTTGACATCAGAAGCGGATCAGAACCAGAATGGCTCGTTTTATCCCATGATTTCTGACAGAAAACTGATTGGGTTCTTGATTCACATTTGATCAACAACTATGTGAAATTTCACTGATGCGTGGCATGAGAAAATCAACATTTCTAAAGGAGAGATATGTATGGAAATATAAAATTTCAAATCTGAATATTTTACCACCTCCAATTTTCAAGCTTATTAAATGCCATACAAAAATTATTAAATAATATAAAAAATTAAAACACTCCTTGATTTAGCTCCATAGATAAGACACAAGGTGAGATGAGGACCACCCTGTCCTGTTCCTTCCTGTCCTGAGGGGAGCTGAACTGTAATATAAATGCGGCTGTCTGACACAAACACGGAGGAGAAATGTTTGTAAGAGTCTATAACTCCAGAGTGAAGGAGAAGGACCAGCAGAACTCCAGTAGGTCTTTCTCTCCTGAGACCCTCCGAGCTCTCGTCTCCGTTCACCTGAGGAGACGCAAGACGGGTGCTTGGGTTCGTCCTGCGGCTGGAGGCTAATGGTGGTGGACAGCTGTCCGCGAGCGTCTCCGTGACGAGCCTGCAGATCAGACCCCTACAACACACTGCTCCAGAACTGCGCAGAAAAGCTCTCACACCAGGGTCCCTCACTGGGCCAGACACGTCCCCCAAACAACACACACACGCACAAACACGTACCCCAATGACACACGCATGCATGATACATGTCCCAAATAACACACACACGTCCCCCCAACGACACACAGACACACATATCCCCCAAAAACACACACACACACAGACACATATCCCCCCAGCGACACATCCACATGTGCCCAACAACACAGACACACAACCCACACATACAGACACGTCCCCCAACAAACACATGTATACCAACAACACACACCCACACATCCCCCCAATGACTGACACATACACGTCAACAACACACACACGCACCTACACAAACAAACACATCCCCACAGCGACACAAATGCGTCCCCCTACGACACAGACACGTCCCAAACAACACACGTGCCCCCCAACAACACACATGCCCCCAACAACACACACACTTCCTAAAAGAACACACACACACACCCTGAATAACAAACACACACATCTCCCCAACGACCCACACACACACACACACACACACATACACACACACATCCCCTAGACAACACACACACAGATACAGACACATCCCCCAACAACACACACACACACAGGTCCCCTATCAACACACACACACACACGTGTCCATGGCTAAAAACCAGATTTTCGGTCCAGGGTGAACATCGAACAGCTCATTATCATTTAAAGGAACAGGTGCTGAAAGTGGGCAGGGCGTTCTGAACAGGGCTGTTTAAACAGTGGGAGAATGCTGCTGTGGGGCTTGACCAACGCACGTCACTGGCATTTCATTTTCACCTTAGATCTTGAAAAGTGGGGTGTTTTTAAACGTTAGAAACTCAGAGGCTGCAGAGGGCTTCAGCAGTGTCGGGGTTAAGTTTGACTTGAGCTGGGCTCAGTGGTGCATTGCTTTTTAATGTCCATGCCAATTTATCACAGAGAACTTTAAAAGGATTCCCTTCTTCCGCTCTTCCTCCAGCTGAACACTTCATCTTTTATTTGCACTCCTGCTCTCAGGGAAGAGGCTAAACCTGTCGTCCTTTCACCGTAATCCATACTGGACAATGAGATGCTCTCCCCATATCCCTCCACTCTGCATGCAGCGCTTAGGCTCCCTCTGCTCTCAGATGAAGAGGGGATGAGGGATGATGGGTTTTTCGTGTCCTGGGCTTTCCATTAGCATGCAGAAGAGCGAGGGAATATTCTGGATTATGACGTCCATGCCACAGGGCCGGTATTTCACGTGTAAAGTGATTACGGCTCCCGCAGCCGAGTGCTCTGTGGCTTTAGAGGCGCCTCTCTGCTCTCTGTGATTTCATCTGAATACGGTTATTGGTGTCACAGAGCTGCTGCAGGGCCCCGCTGTGGCCCGTCTGGGGCTGCCGGTGCTGGGTAATGAGCCCCAGTGGGTTCTGGGTAATGGACTTCATCGCAAAAACATTTTCCTTAAGGAGCTGCAGAGAACAGGAGAATGGACTGGCCTCCAGTCCGCCATCCATCAAACACAGCACACATACACGCGCACCGTGAAGAGCTTCTGTCCATCTCATCTAAATTCCCTCCCAAACTGACAGGGTCCAAACAAACTTCTGTTCGAAATCCCCCAGTGACTCACACACACTGACCCAGTCACACATACACACCCCCGTGGGCAGTGTCACACATTCACTCTCTCTCACTCACTCACACACACACACACACACACACACACACCTGTGGACAGTGTTACACATTCACCAAGTCACTCACACCTGTGGGCTGTGTCACACACTCACCCAGTCCCTCACACACTCACCCAGTCACACACACACCCTCACACCTCTGGACAGTGTTAAACACTCACCCAGTCCCTCACTCAAATCACTCTCACACTCAACCAGTCCCTCATACCTGTGGAGAGTGTCGCACACTTTCTCCACCTACCAGTGTGTGTTTGGACTGAGATAGGATCAGACTGGAGAAGACAGGACAACTAATGTGATAAAGACGAGCTGTATCTCCACCTGAAACACTCCTCCGCTCCAGAGATGTAAATAACCACAAACGTCAGCATCTGCACATCTGTCCCAGCCCACACACACACAAAAACTCTCTGAAGAGAAGGTCAGAGAGTGTTGATTGACTCTAATTGCACTGACGGCTCCCAAACATCACCATCTGTCGGCCTTTACAGAGAATTAATCAAGATAACTGACGAGATCTCCACTCTCACGCTCATTTCTCAAACCGGGAGTGAGGCTTACATCCCACAAAATACAGGCAAAATCTCATCTTTATTAAAGCAACACTATGTATAGTACCAGTCAACATCTCCTCTTGTCACTGGTAGAATAGGGCTATTCACTGTATAGAACTGTTTACCAGCCCCTACCTCTGCACAACCCAAGTTATGGTCTCAACCACATTCAGAAGGCGAGCAGTTCTACAAATTAACACTTGACGATGCCACAGCTGTTCACTGAAAACCATTCCAGGTGACGACCTCATGAGGGAATGGCGAGAGTGTGCAAAGCTGTCATCAAAGCAAAAGGTGGCTATTTTGAAGAATCTTAAGTATTAAACATATTCTGGTTTGTTTAACACTTGTTTTGTTTACTACATAATTCCATATGGAGTAAGAATAGTCATAGAAAAAAAACTACTTTTGAATGAGAAGATGTCTACATTTTTGACTGGTACTGTACATTCACAATATGTAGAAAATGGTACAAAAAAAAACCCTCCCTGAATGGGCATGTCCAGACATTTGACTGGAACCATAATATATTTACCTTAAAATTATGGCTAAAAAATCACTGTGATGCTGCACTGAGATGTAATAGGGAGAATATGGGACTCTGTTGTTGTTACTCAGGGCTCAGCACTCCGGAAATTGCACCATGTAACTGCTCCAACCCCCCTTGATTTCAGGACAGTGCAATAAAGTGAATGACACCCTGCAAATACAGGGGGAGCCCATGAGCAAAAATGTCATCATTTTTTTTTATTGCCAAATCTTAGTAATCTAAATGCATTTATATATTTTCTGTTATTGCAGTATTTTAATTGTTTTAAATGCCTTGAATTTTTTTTATTAATGCCCCTCAATTTAACAGCTTTTCTTTTCATTCCACAAAGCATTCGGAATTGTCTCTGTGTATGAAAGGTGCTCTATAAATATACAGGCCTTGCCTAGCATAACTAAAACCCATTGTAGTTATAACAGAAGCAAATTGTCCCTTTAGTTTTAGCCAGAATAATCAGAATAGTCATGAACAGAAACATTAAATAAGATTTTATGAGAAATTTAACTCCTCTCTAACATTATACACTCTCATATTGAATAACTCTAAGCTGTCAAGACTCCATCCTCCACCAGAGGGCAGAGATGGGCCTGTGTTTTCTATTTTAGTCCAAGTTTCTAATGATTCCAAATCATTCCAAATTGTGCAATAACAGCTGCCTCAAACCTCCACCAATTCTGCTGTAAATGACAGGGTCTAAACATCTCTGCAGGAGAAAAAAAAACAACCCCAAATCAGAGTAAAAGCAAATGATAAATGTTCTTAATAACACAGTGCTTTACTGGCTTTATCATGTTTTTACTCTGCACCGACTTGACGGTAAACAGTGAAGAACAGGAAGGTAAAGATAGTTAAAGCTCACAGTGAAGCAGGAAGCCTCTCCAAATATCATTCCTGAGTGATTAGGTTTACAAATAAGTTTTAATGTGTTTGTGAGTAACATATTGTAATTCTACTTTCAAACATTCTCTGCTCTTTTGTCATTTTATGGTGACTGATGTGTCGTATTAAAAATTACACATCTCATTTTATTAAAAAAAATAATAATAAAATAAAATAAAGTAGTGCAAAAAGTGATGAATTTATTTTGCACTGCATTCGTTGTGAGCTGCATCAGGAAAAAGTTACAGAAGCATGTGATGTATTTGTTCTGTTCTTGGGGATAATATTGTATCGGAAAGTGCGTGTGAGTTTGGGTTTAAAGATGGGAATTCCAGTGTTAGAGATTGGGAACGGAGCACATTAATATTTCATTTTTAGGTCTTTTTAAAAATAAAATGACATGACAATTTAATATTACACAAAAAAGTAAAATGTAAAATTAACACTAAACCTAACTATAGCACCTAACTAACCCCAATCCTAATCCTTAACTCTAACACTAACTTTAATTTTAAAACATGTCTTCATCTTATGTAATGATTTACACTGTGGGGACAACACAATGTGAGTGTGTAAAGAGGTTTTGGTCCCCACAGTGTGATTTATTCATGGCACACACACACACACACACACACTGCATTAGCCCAAATCAACACAACAGTAATAAATACTATTAGAGCCACTCTCCAGAGAGCCCCACCGCCACAGCACACTATGTCACATTCACTAGGGACTGTTATTCTGCAGTGGCACTTCACTTCAGTGCACTTTAGTTTCAGCTCTGACTCTGTGCAAACAGCCCTTCACACTGAGAGTGTGTGTCCAAACGCTTGTGGTCCAGCTGATTATATCTGCACTCCTTACACACAGTGTTTAAAACCTCCACAGAGCCCCATGAAGAGAAACAGGACACTGTACAGGAGACTAACCCTGCTTTCACACCAGTGTTTGTACATTTTCAACGAGAGCTGACAATTTCCAGCAACAAGATGCAACACAATGTCTGCGATGCGAAGTGGGCACAGTCAGTTATGTGATTAAGTGGAGTTTATGTAAATGAGTAGCAAAGTGATGTGGCAATAACCAATAGCAATTCAGCATTGAGCAGTGTGCGCCTCCACTACACTCTCTGTGGTGGTACCCTCGGTGGAACATGTACTGTACCTTTAATTAAGGAAAATCTCTGTACCTTATTCTATATTAACTGTAGATTTTAAATTTGTGTTGATTTCATAAGCCTTGTTTCATCTCAGGACTTTTATTCTGTTCTTTTAGTTGACACAGTTCTATAATGAAAGATTACAGACATCCCCCTTTCCTTCTGGAGAAGAGAATGTAAAGAACCTTTAAGGAACACAACTGGACTTTAACACCACTACTGTACCTTTAAAGGTGCATTACACTGTTTGTATCTTTAGTGATAGTAATGTACCTGTACAGTATCTTTATTTCTAAGTGTGTACTGTGTAACAGTACCATCCTTTTTGGTTCCTCCATAATAATTCCTACCACCAATGGAAGAGAATATCATTATCCTGTCATATATGATTTATTTTTATGAATATAACTGGGTGTAAAAAAGACTTGTGGAGAAGCATAACAGAAACTGTTGGGATTTAAGGTGAGATTTGATTAAAGTGCATTACCCGCCAAATCAGTAAACTGCTCTGTGGAACTTTCTTAGCGTCAGGGAAACCATGGCAACCAAAGTTCAGCTTGAACTCAGCAATGTCCCTAAAGAATGAGTGATCAGCCATCTGGGCAACGAGGCGTAAAGTTGCTTCTGATGTGCACAACACACTACCACCACGTCAGTGTCACTGCAGCGCTGAGAATGCTCCATCACCCACATCATACCTGCTCTGTGGGGTTCCTGAGCACTGAAGAACAGGGTGGGGTGGAAAGAGGGTAACACTGTATGCAAAGCAACACGTGGACTACAGTGCAGAACTACAGAATAACCAGAGTGGAAAGTGGAGCTGGGAGAGTGGACCGTGATAAGTATACCACAGAAAAACACAGACACAGAGCAGCTGGCCTTGAGTTTGGGTTTGAGGGGTTTGTGTGTGTGTGTGTGTGTGTGTTAGAGACAAAGTGAAGTGCGTGGGATGTTCCACTGGAAAGCGTTTGCTCTTATTTAAAGCAGGACGCTATTTTTCTCTTCTCTGACCAAACCTTGACCCTCAGACGGAGCTGGAAATAGGCTCAAACCCCAGGGAGATCGTTCTGGAACAGCAGCCTCCTTTTAACTGAGCAAACCAACACATTCCAGCATCCAGACTCCACTTACACACCAGTCCTTCCCTCGGTTCCTCTCCCAGAGCGCCTGCCTCCCACGGCCGAAAATCAGCAAGTGAGATCAGACTGTGAGTCATTCTGCAGTGTGGTTCTCGTCCAGGTTCTGACCGTGTCACTGTCACTGATCACTGCTACTTTAAAAGTCCTTCATCACATCACACCAGCTTTAATGCTCATATACAGTTGTATATACATCTGGACCTGGCCTTCTGTCCATCTTCTCTGGTCATCTCTTCTGTGTTTGTGCATATTTTTGGGAAATTGGATGAAAGAGAGTAGTACCAGCAGAGTCAGTGTGGCCAATTCTCACATGGTGTTTTCCTTTGCATAGTCCCTACCTTCCTCTACTTGGCTCTACACTGCTTTTCTACTTCTCCATCAGGTAAATCTGGTCATTTTTTAAGTCCCTGTTCTTTCATGGTTCCGAGCACGCTGAGCAGGGACTAAACTGTGGCGTGTAAGCACTGGGAGTCGCCACTCCAAGTCACAAAATGCAGACGTCCAGCACAAACTCTACATCTGTAAAATCTCCATCTACAGCAGAGATCACATTTGCTTTTATCTGACTCACAATGACAGCTTGTAAAATTATGCAGTGGTCTTTTGAAGAGGTTCAAACGTCCCTTGGATTGACAGCAGACGAAAGTGAGAGATGGATGCTGTAACAAGGAAGGAACAAACTATACGGATATGTCTGAACTGGTGACTATGTTGATGAGCTATGTTAAGTCCCAAATGACAACAACAACACGCCAATACACAATGAGTTAACAACGCTTAATGTTACCGTTGTTGTGGTTTTCTGCTGTTCCTGTTAGAGCCGGGGTTTTGAGATGACACCAGATCCATTTTGAGGGGGAGTGCGGGAGTCCAGCCGGGTTCAGTAGAGTCCAGTAGAAGGTAACGTTTTTAAGGTTAAATTTCTATCTTGTGTTGTTTTAAGTGATTATACATTTGGAGATCTTGTAAAGTTATTTTTTTTTCCAGAAAACATGTGATATAAGACTTCAAACATGGACAAATTTCTAAAATAGGTGAATAAGGTTTTATAACTCAGACCAAAATGAGGAGAAATTTGAGAGGTATTAAGTAGACTCAAGAATGTGTCACTGATTCAGGTCTTATTTTCCCATGTACAGTGTTGGTTCTAGGGCAGGGGTCGGCAACCTTTACCAGCCAAAGAGCCATTTGGACCCGTTTCACACAGTAAAGAAAACACTAGGAGCCACAAAACCCAGTTTTATTTTTTTGCCTTTTTGGTATGTATAAACAAACTATACTGTGTTACATTTATGAAATCAATGAATGACTGCAGAAAAATGAAATAACATTTCTGCATGAAACAAAAAATTTTTAAACCAGAAAAAAAGACGTTGGGTTGAAGGTTAAGTAAAATGTCTATTTGAGTCCTTGTAGTAATGGGAAAAAAAACGCTGAACTTAAATTATCCACTGGCAGCAAACACAAATGCTGTCCTCTCTCTGCGTGCCGTCATCCTATTACTGGCATCGTGCAGTCAGCTGTCAAAAAGTTCATGAAACCACAGACGTTGGTTTCCACACGTGGCGGGTGTCGCACGTTGGAACTTGTGACCTGTATTAAGAGCGACAAAATATTTTAAATATTTAAATATTAAAATCCCCATAATCTTCATAGAATTACATTTTGAAAATGAACGCACTAAAATAAAATACATTTTGATAAAAATACTCAGTAATTATTTTCAAAATCTGATCCGGATCAGATGGATCAAAGAGGGTTGCCGACCCCTGCTCTGGGGTGAGGCGCTAAAGCTCATCCCGTCAGAGACTGAAAGGAGCGCTAGTGGAGTTAATTAAGTAATGGGTGTTAATAAGGGGTCAGGTCCATAATTTGACCCCGGGGAAAACTGCCCCTCTGCTCCACAGTTGCTTAATTGAAGCTCGTTCCAGTCAATATCCAGGTGACAGCCTCCATCCACAGAAGTAGTGAAATGGAACCAAAGCTTCCTGTGGGGAAAGGAAAGACCTTCCAGTTTGGAACGAGTTAAAGACCCCTCACTCAGGGGTGGGATAACACATCACCAGGGGAAGGACTATCAGACGGAGGTTTAAAACAACAGCAGGTAAAAGGCAACATAGATAATTCTGTAGAACTACTGTTCTCACAGCTACTCCCCAACAAGCTGTTCCTCCTACTGGTTTAAAGGCCAAGTTCACAATTATAATAATAATTAAAAAAAAAAAAAAAAAAAAAAAAAAAAAAACTTTGCATGAATCCAATCTCCAGTCGGTTTGCACTGGAAAACAGTCTAATGTGTTTATGAAGCCCCAGTGTCTGTAAAAATGTGAAGAAGACAAAGTGTATGCTGTACCTTCTCTGCTCAAATGCTGAAAAGCACAAACCAAGATGAGCATGTTGCTCTATTCCTGATCCATAGATGGGTAACACTGACTACGTTTTGCTGTTACAGGTACATTACTTAAGGTGGAACTGACCTGGAGCTTGTGTTTGTTGTTTACACCAGCATTGTGTGCGAAATCACACAACAAAACAGTCTCCAGAAGCCCCACCCTCTTTCAGGGCTTTTTTTTTATGTGATGAGGATGGACACAGGGAATGGAATAGGGCCTCTGGGGGCACTAGACTCTCTACAACACTTCACAGTGAGAGTCATATTGAGACAAAATGATTTTAATTAAAATAAAACTCTAAATCAGAGCATCTGCCTGTGTCCAGCAGGAGAGTGAGGCTCAGGCGGAAGTTCAGGTCTGGATTTTAAGGGGAAACCGATGCTGTACAGAATGAAAGAGCAGGTCATAATTAAACTGGGTCTCAGGGCGTGAGCTGGAAATGAAAGATGACTTTTTAGCAGTATGAATTTTTGATGTTTCCTGTGTGTTTCACGAGGGAATCGCAGTAAAAGAGGTGAGAGCACTACAAACGCAGCGCTTCTCACTTTCATATTCACTTCAATCAAGGTCAGGCACAAACACGCTTCCAGACGAGGAGGAAAACACAGGCTCTGTGAATGTTTAGCAGTGTGTGTTAGTTTAGAGGGTAGAGGGTGACTTTGCCACGTCTCTGGAGGTAATTTAGATGAACACACTCCAGTACTTGGACTTTATTCACAGCACAAAGGATCTGGACTCTGATTGGATAAAACAACAGAGAAGTTTCTCCAAAAAAAAAAAACACAATATTTCTTAACTTTCAATGTGAATTATGGGAACAATATTTTATTTTGGATTTTCTCTATTGGTTAATGTGTTTTGAAACAGACTCTTTGTTAAAGGTTGTTAGTTTCTAACAGGTAGTTACAGGATGAAAACACTGGGACTATACTGGCCATGTTGAGTGCCCCTGTGGAATTTCTATATTAACCCAAATTCTGACAGAAAATAGTGAGAAAGTTTGAATCCATTTGCATAATTTGTAAAATCACAAAAATTTGAGTGCAAAATAGTCCTTGGATACTTACCCAGTATAGATATATGTGGTATCAGCAGAATCCTAAGCACTTGAACTTAAAAAATCATCAAAATAATGTTGGAATTTCATCACTGCGTGCCTTCCAGACTCTGCCCAAAAATAGGGGTGGAGCTTGCGTTCCAAAAATCAGACAAATACAGCTATACACCTCTGAAATACTTTTCCCAAATGTTACAAAACTTCACCTGGTTGATCCCTATAAGGGCTGGAAGATATGACTTGGTTATGGTGCAACTGCAAGCTAGGGGAAGCTATAACAACTAAAAAAACGATATGCAGCACAGGATTGTTTTTGTATTTTTTTGTATTTTTATTTGTTCCCTTTGTCTGGCTTTCTTTCTCCTGTCTCTCTCTCATGCTTTGAGATGTCCTGCTGCTCTCCAGGTTTTGCCCTGATCCAGCCCGTGTCCTGTACAAGATCCTGGCCTTGCTAAGACTCATACATCACTAATATCATCATCCTCACCATTTTCATTTCTACTTCTCCATCATCACTAATATACTACATTTATATTACTATAACCCCTTCACTTTTACTTCTGTTCTCTATTCTGTCTCCGGTGTCGACCCGAGGAGGATGGGTTCCCCGTATGAGTCTTGGTTCCTTCCAAGGTTTCTTCCTCGTGTGCTGAGGGAGTTTTTCCTTGCCACTGTTGCCCCTGGCTTGCTCATAGGAGGCTTGGACCCGGATCTCTGTAAAGCTGCTTTGTGACGACTTTTTGTTGTGAAAAGCGCTATATAAATAAAATTTGATTGAATTTGAATTTGATTGTCCGATTGACATGATCAATATGTGGGTACAGAGTGATGCCCTGAATTAGCTTCTCTGATGATGATGTCATATTCGAAAAACATGGCCACTATCAGCCAATCAGCATTCAGCAGCCATTTGACAATTTTTAAAAGGTCCAATCATCATGAATGGTATGTCCTAAATACACACACACACAAAAAAAAATACCCTCATGAAGTTATGGAAAATTAAGCTTATCAACAACCAATTTAGTGTACACTATACCCTGCATAGTGTTTCACAACTTTGCAATTACAACTATTGTATAAAAAATGCAGTTTTTTTTTGTCAGGTATGCAGAAATGGGGCTTTTTGAACTAGTTCTTTATTTTTTTGTCCTGGTCTTTAAATAAAATCTTGGGCATCATCATAAGGGTCAGTTATTCAGGATCTTGTCAATAGTGCTGCTAACACAGTGAGACAAATCCCATAGGTGCGCTAGCAGAAATGAATGTAGAGCTGTAGAGAATAAAAAGATGCTGTCCCAATTTCCAGGAACCTTGAGCAAACCGGCTGTTCTGACAGAGAAAAGCCAGAGAGGGGATTGTGTTTATCTTGTTTTTTTGTTTTGTTTTTGTTGTTTTCGTTTTTGTCCTCGACCCTTGAATAAAATCTGGGCAGCAGGGTAAGCACTGGGAGTGAAGTGTCTGTCCTACTTAGACTGAACACACTTGAAAACACACACACACACACACACACACACACACACACACACACAGAGAGAGAGAGAGAGAGACACTACTCCTGTTCTTATCACCCTCCTTATTTTTTAAATTTAACTTGCTACTTGAAAAAGTGCTGAAACAGACATTACCTCCTGTCCATCTGCTGCTATGATATAATATATCATATTTACACCAGTGTAAAATGTACAGTTCTGTTCCGTTCTGCATTTTACTTCCCTTTACACCAATCCCAATATAAACCGAGACTGGTCAAGCTACACTGACTCATCCCCCGTCTCCCTAGTGTTCTAGTGTAGAGTCATTACTGCTAGTTGTATGGTGTAGGAATCTGTATGAGACAAATACACTATGATTTGATTTGTGGACTTTACTCCCCACCTCCATTACAACACAAGGTCACTGAGCTCTACAAATCAAATGGTCCTGGATGTTCCGTGGTCCCGGTTGAAGCTCGAGGGTGATCGCACTTCCGCAGCTGCTGAATCATGACAGTGGAACAACCATCCCTTTAGCCTTCACATTACGTCAGTACCCTCCATATCAGCTTCTAAACCCCAACTTAAAACCTGCTTTTATTTATTAGCCCTCAAAGGCACTTAACTGTCCGAGAGAGATTTTCTTCCCTTGTTGACGTTTTGTTTTATGTATTTTTTTTAATTTATTTTCTAATAAATCGGACACTGTTTCTGCTGCTAATTTGCCTCATCCTCTGCAATTGTTTCTGCTTTCTTTATGATGTAGAAGCTAATTTCATGCTATATTTTTATTATATTCCTACAGTGTAAAGCACTTTGGGCAAAGATTTTAAAAGTGCTCTATAAATAAATAAATATTCCTTACTACTTTTTCATCATGTATGAGTTGTTGACGCAGCACCTTGGTCCTGAAGGAATGGTGTTTTGTTTAACTATGTACTGTTCACACTGTATAAGGATAGAATGACAAAATTCACTTGGTTTGACTGGACAATCGAGAAGCTAACACACTATGTTTTGGTTTTTATCCATTTTGGTTTTAACTCAGACACAACAGCAATGCTAATGCTGCAATGACTGGATGGAAAACTGAAAGCAGAAACAGCCATGACTTAGTGCTCCTATGGGATTAATATTATTATATTAACTCTAAGCTAAGACTGGTGCACGTGTACATTTTCAGCCTAGAGTTATCACACTATCAGAAATCCCAACGGTGCGCCAGAAGAAGTGAGACTTTTGTTGTTAAGCACAAAGAGCCACTGGAAACGTTTTTATGGAAACATTTCCAATGGAGAAAAGTGAGTTTGTAGGTGTGTGTTTACCTTTTTTGTCCTCGTCCACTGAATAAAATCTTGGGCTGCAAGGAAAGCAGCGGGAGTGAATTATTCACAGATTCCAAACTGTTGCTGTTGGCCTTATACATGTTTAATATTTCCGTTTGAAGTTGAGTAATGAGCTTTCGTTGGCTCTGCTTTCCTCAGTCCCGCTTTTCTTCCTCAGCGTCGTTTAATTAGAAGCAAAAGATCCGCGATTCCGCTCCTGATGCTCTGCTACAGATCCCGACACAGCGAGAGGAAGCAGGAAAAACAAACAAACAAGACGAGTGGCAGCCGCGGGGTTAAATCCTATTAATCTGTATCTGTGTATCTGAGGATAAACACTGTTTAAATCACACACACACATGAACCAACACACACACACTCCCTTATAATTAATACTTAGATATAAATCACAAAATCAAATTACAAATTATATTTACATTTTACAAACTTTCTCTAACGATTCCCTAATGTCATCCACATCACACTCCACCACTGCACACTGTCCCCGCCAAGTCATTTATTCATACATTCATTCATGGATCTTCTGTCCCATTCATTTACACACTCACCCAGTCACTCACACATGTGGACAGTTTCCCACACTGTTCCAATTACTCACACTCCCCCAGTCACTCACACCTGTGGACAGTGTTCTTGTCTTATGGTGTATCTAGAACCGTAAAGACAGAGGACATATGTCTGATGTGTCTCACTGTCTCAGATCAGTCTCTGATTGGAGCAGCACTGATAAGGATTATCTCAAAATACATATCCTATCATCCTCTGGGATCCACAGATGCGTCTGATCTGACCGGAGCCCCACAGCTTGAAAGGGAACTCCACATAAATTTCCAACAGTGTTGGACCATAAAATGATCTTGATACGTTTCGTGATAAATGTCTGCTCAATGATGATACGCTTTGTGTGATGGAGCTCAGTAAACACTGGTTTCTGTTCCCCATTAGAAACGCCAGCCGAAGCAGCCTGATTTCCATCTCTGTCTTTTATACTTCCTGTGATTCATCCTCAAGTCCAAACCATCCAAAAAAGTGCTTTCATACTGCACAGGAACCGGTTCAGTTTGATCCCATGTTGGTTATTTTGGACCTTTCACACATGCTTTATTTTGTTTGGACCAAAAAAGCAATTAGTGAACACACCCTTAGTTCTGGGTATGGTGATTTCAGGCTCAGTGCCTCATTTGGTTTCTCATTCAGTGGATAGCAACCTTTTTACGTATAAGATTACCTTTTGAAATCAGAACAAATTAAAGGTCTACCAACGTAAATACCAGGCTTAAGGCCTGGTCGCACTATGTTTTTGCATTTTGCGTGGCCTAGCGAAATGGGCGTGGCTAAGGTAGGGACGGAAACCAGAGGTGTAAACAGTCCTCCATTTTCTTTTGGCAGTTTCACAGAGGGACAGTGCTAGCAAAGCAGCAAGAGTTAGCTAGCTAAGCACTGGCATATGTCACTGTTTATAGAGTAACTGTAAAAAATTTGTTACGCAATAAGTCATAACAGCATATTTTTGTCATTTACTTTAACATATCAAATTACGTTTTGTGATTTCCACTGGATTATATGAGTTTTCAGCCTTTCAACTCAAGATTTTAAATTACTCCAATCAGAAGGAAATTTGAAGGAGTGAAATGAACTTGAAACTGTGAGCTATAGCTATGGGCTTAGGTACGCTCAGGAAGAGCTCCCAGCATGCATTGCAGGCCCATCCTTTTTCACTTTTTTGAGGTTTTATTTTCATTGTTGTGTGCTGTGAGGATGGGAGTAATATATGACACTTCTAGGTGGTTTATTGGTGTTTGGACCTATTAAGTCTTTCATTGTAGCGAGAACTGTGTTTTGTCAGAGGCCTCACCCTCAGAGTGAAACACTGCAGCTTAGGTAAGGTTCCAGCTGAGTCTCTTTATAAGCAACACCTCAATGGTGCCTGTTGCTTGTTCGTTTTCTCTGATGATCTTTCTCTGAGTTTTAATAAAGAGCGTTAAAGGCAACTTCAATACTACTTTTAACTTAAATACCTATGTTGGAATGAGTCGTGTGTATTTTCAATGTATGTGGTTAAGTTGAAACAACAAGCAGTTTAAAGTCAAATCAACTTGCAGAAAGTAATCCAAAGCCAAACTTGACTTAAAGTCATGAGTTGAAATAAATAGTCATTCTAACTGGATTTAACTTAAAACTTTCAGGCAGCTTTTGAACTCACATTTTTGAGCTGAAGCTGTTGAAAAGTTTTACAGTGTGGAGAGACTATTATAAAACTGCTGTCAGTGCTCTGTGTTTAAGTGGAGGTTTGTATTTTGGAGAAAAGCTACTGACTCTGAATCTCACTTGAATTCGAGTAGCTAACAAACCAGCTAAGATGCTACCACAGCTACTGAAAACACCTGAAGAAAAGATAATTACCATTGGATCCCTGCCTACCAACTGACTGTGTACCAAACTGACTTTCGTTTGTGTATAATCTGTAATCCACATGAAATGAGTTTATCTGTAATGTCTCCTGTTCTGATGCTTCTGTTGGAAGCATTTTCTGATCTACTTCTTTTAGCCTAATATCCACCTGCTGTTTTATTTAGGCGGCTTTACGTATAAAAATACACAATGGTTGCACATTTCCACAGGCAGCATGACTTGACAGAACACCGAAGTACAGTGTGGCGCTCGCTCTGTTGTAATCTGTAATCCATGTTAAATATTTGTGTAATATCTCCAGTTTTGAAGCTGAAACGTCAGCACTGTGGCCATGTCGGCTCAGACAGGGCAGAGACAGTGCAGCAGCGCTGGTCAGGCACGTGAATTCAGGTATCAGAAATCAGACACAAACCCTCTGTGACCGTGGTGTTATAAGCCCCTGATTAATCAGCGAACCACTGTGGAAACAATGACACGGCTGTAGTAATTTACACATAGAACTGAAGCAGCCATGATTTATCACAATCGACTTGTCACGAGGACCTGTCCGCCACAATCGACTGTTTGGTGACCACTGATCTGTAGGGATGATACAGAAAGATGCAGCAAAATGCAGCAGGGTACACTCATTATGAGGGGCATCTACAAACAGAGATGGACATTAGCGGGCATCTACATCCCAATCATCACCATCATCATCACTCCACAGAGAATCTAGATGGTGGAGGAATAAAATGCTAAGTGTGTGTATTGGAGATGTTCTGGTTCCATTCACCACCACTGGAGAGAAATGAGTCTCTACCGTCCCTCATTGTCTCCCCACACACTGTCCATTGCTGTGTCCACTAAGGGTGGACTCTGATATGCCCGCTCCAATGAACAGACCACAGAGGACATGCTGGTGAGGGCTAGCTGTCCGTGTTTGGACAGAGGGCTTGTTCTTCTCCCGGGGTGGGGTTGGGGGGCTTGGCTGGGACGGAGTGGGGTCCATGGTAAAAGCCATGGAATGATGTGGACAGGAATGTGATTGGATCTTGGCAGAAGAGATCGGAAGGAGGAGGACGAAACAAAAGCTCTTCAGAGCCGAGCCAAAAATCACTGGACGGCAACCAGGCCTTGGGTTTGACACCATGCCCAATGCCAACAGTCCACCAGAGGGGTGAAAAGCCCCCAGCACTGACCTGGAGGAGCAGTGGAACTGTGTTCTCTCTTCAGTTTGGAACACCAGGGGGATTCACCAAAGCAGGATTTCTCAGTTAGACAGATAACTTAAGCCCAAAGTACAGGACTGTCCAATAGGAACAGAGATGAGATGTCTCCAGACTTAAAAATTATGGTTCTACAAGGGTTATTTAGTAAAGAAAATAATTGTATATAGAACCTTGAGTACTTAAAGAGCATATCGCATGATTAAATGGTTCTTCAGATTGATGGAGAATGTGCTGTAGACTATATGTAGTTCTATACAGCACATTTTGGAGAAGGGTCTCTACGGGACCAACAAGTTTGACATCGTAACAACAGAGGAACCATTGATGGTGCCCTAGAGAACCCTTCTCTAAAAAGGTGCTGTAGAGAACCATCTACTGCACATTCTTCATCAATCTGAAGAACCCCTTCATGATGCAGAACCCTTTAATCATGCAAAAGGTTCTTCAAGTGTTCAGGGTTCTATACAGAACCATTTTCTTTACTAAAAAACCCTATAGAACCATAATTTCAAAGTGTGTTTGACTGAGAAACATGGAATAACTGTCACCCTCAACTTCTGTAATGTTCATGTGGCTGAATGCTATCAAATCCTCACACCTGTGTTCCAGCCTGAAAGAGGAGGCTGATTAACCCTTTTAGTTCAGGAGACGTGGTGGATGAAGAGTTGTTCTTAAATTCTTGCCCCATCCATAAACGTACAACCACTACTGTACTTTATAACACATCTCTCTCTCTGTCTTTCTCTGTGTGTGTGTCTCAGCAGAAGGCCGAAGATGAGAGTCGCTTCAGTTTCTTATGTAACGGCAGGCAACAAATCCTCACACGGAATAAAGACTCTGAGGTTTCCCTCCATTTTGGAAGGAACACTATTTTTATATTTGCACCTCCCTCTCCACTCTCTCTCTGCCCCCCCGCCCCTTTGTCTTTCATGTTCTGTAAATGCCCCCCCCCCTTCTCTGTTCTATCCCCTGTCTGTACTCTCACTCTTTCTTTCCTGTTTTCTGTACTCTTTTACTCTTTATTCTCTCTGTCCTGTCCCTTGCTCTCTCTCCTCTCTGTTCTATCCCTCTGTCTGTTCTCTTGCTCTCTCTCCCCTCACTCTGTTCTCTCCCTCATTCTTTGTCTCCCTCTGTTCTCTCTCTCTATCCATCTGTCTGTTCTCTTGCTCTCCCTGTACTCCCTTTCTCATTCTCTCCCTCTCTCTCTGCGTCCCCTCTATCTCTACCCTCTCTCTCTCAGCCCTCCCCATGTTCTCTCTCTCTGCGTCCCTTCTATCCTCTCTCTCAGCCCCCCCTCTGTGTTCTCTCTCTCCCCTCTCTCAGCCCCTCCTCCTCTCTGTGTTCTCTCTCTCTCAAGTTCAACAGGAAATGGTTCATTTACAGTATTACTGATAATCAAACAAGAAAAGGAAAATAAGATTGGGGAGACGTTATAAATGTGTAATAATCAGTAAGAAATCAATAATTATTATTAATAATCAGTAATAATCAATATAATCGCTCTCTGTCTCTCTCTTTCTATTCTCTTTCGCTCTCTCTCTGATGAGGATGTGAGTCATTGTCTGATGTTTCTGAGAGAGTTGAAGAACAGAGGAGTGAGCGAGTGCTGCATGAGAAACTGAACAGAGTGAATAAAGAGAAGTGAATGTTCACGGCTCGCGTCACCCATCGCACACTACTCCCCCACCACGGATATTCAGTACTTCTTCAGTAAATGTAGTTTATAAAGTAGTTATTCAGCAGTTATTGACTAGTTATAAGATTATGTCACTGTAAATAGTCAGTAGTTACATAATAGTTGAATTTATATATAAATTGTATTATATATATTATATTATAGTCAGATCTAATAAAATAGTGTATTTCTAAAGCTGCTTAGTAGTTAGGGTTATTTAGAAGTTTAAGAGCAGTTATTGTTATTTAATAGTTATAAAATAGATATAGGGTAGTATTTAATTGTCATTGGGTAGTGATTTAGTAATTGGAGTAGTTAAAGTGTTTGTAGTTATTCAGTAGTTTTAGTATAGTCTATTCAGTATTCAGTTGTTATTAAGAATGTATACAGTAGTTATTTATTATTTTCTCTGTTTTCGGAATGAGGAGAAAATCAGAGAATCAGCAGAAAAACTTCAGTCAGAACTTTTCTTTCCTGTGAAACTTTTCTATTTCTGTATTCACATCAGACCAGCGACACACACTGAATATTTACTGAGGGTGTATGTGTGTGTTACATAATGGAGACACTTAGTCACTTTTAAGAGAGTGGCTTTGACCTTGAGTGGATCTCATTAAGGAGACGACCACAAAATATAAACAAACAGTATTTTGAGACCAGCCGTGTGGTCGAAACGGTTAGCCTGTCCGGAGTGGAGAGGGTTTCTCTCTTCCTCTCATCCCTCTCTCCTTTGTCTCTTTAGCATTCCCAGTGCTCCCTCTTTCTCGCTCGCCCGTGGCTGAGTGTAGATCAGACGGATCTGATGTATCGGGCCTCTGCACTCTTCCTCCCTCTTTCTCTCCCTCCTTCTCTCCCTCTCTCCCTCCCTCCAGCTCATGGCCTTATGTAAACACGTTCCTTCTCTCTCTGGCTGCCATGGGAAGAGAGGAATAAGGAGAAGAAGAGGGGAGAGAGAAAGAGAGAGAACAGCGAGAGAGGCTCATTTCCACTTCAAAGTGGAGTGAGATGCTAGTCATCGTAAAGAAAGAGGGAGAAAGGGGGTGGATTGAAAGAGAGTGGGATAGAGGAAGGGGGAGAGAGAGAGAGAGAGAGAGAGAGAGAGAGAGAGAGAGAGGCAAGCACAGTGTTCTGTAGGTTAAACTCCACGATAAAAGAGATGTAGAGGTTAGACGTCCTGAATTCTCAGAAGAGTTCCAGGAGCTCGCCTTTTTATTTTCTTTTTTCACTGAACTCCCCCCACCACCCTCCTCCACACCCTCTTTGGAATATTCCACTCACTCAGTGAAGCTGATGTCGAAGCTTTGATTTTGTTCCCTCGGCGAGACCCCACACTTGATCTTCCTCGACCTTCGGGAAAAGACCCTCGTTTGGCGAAGCGTGTAGACACAGAATCATCCAGAGTCCCTCCTCAGCCGAAGGGCCCTGACCAGGAGCATGTTCCTCCCTCCACCACAGTAAAAGCCTCCAGTGGTGTGGGAAATTCCCAGCTGTAACCCAGGGGTCCCTATTGGTACTGGATAATCTTTATATTCCAGTAACAGTTAAAGAAGCGTAAACCACATCCAAAACCTTTAACAACAAAAACTGCAAATCCTCTTTCCCCCAGAAGGAACACGTGTTGTTCTGTGAGTCTCACTGAGGCTGTTGTATGTAAGGATTTATTTATAAAGCACATTTTAACTCAAGGTGCTGTAGCAAAATTTATTAAAAAGTATGATATAAAACAACAATTAATGCTCAAACAAAACAAGAATACAACTACAATCAATTTGCTGAGCCAAAACGAATTGGTAAAAATAGAGTTTTAGCATAAATAATGGTTCTGCAAGGGTTCTTTAGTAAAGGAAACCCTTTTTGCGGACAGAAAACCCTGGCCCCTGGGAAACTGACCACTCATCAATTTACACCAACCCTCAGGGACAAAATACATAACAAACATGACAGAGCTGGATGAACTCCACAGCAGGGCACCACCAGTATGAGCGCTGTCGGGAAATAAACCCTCTCAGCTTCAATGTTGATAATGGTAAAACACATTTCAGGTTACAGTGTGACAACACCCGATAGGGTTTACACTGCAAAAAGTCCAGGTACAATGTATACTGTGAAAACTCAAAATAGAGTTTAAACTAAAAACCTCAGTTAACATTTAGACTGCGCAAACTATAGAAACATTTTACACTGCGAAAACTCCAGGTACGGTTTACACTGTAAAAACTCCAGATATGCTTTACACTGCAAAAACTCCACATACAGTATACAGCTTAAAATTCAGATCATTTATTTAATTAATTTTATGACATATGCCCAAAGTAATCCAAATACCTACAAATACAGGGACATGATTGAACAGCAAATCTAGAAAGAAGTGAATATTTGTATAATATTCCTACAGTGAAATATTCTAAATCTCAGGACTGAACCTGATCTCAGACTGAAGTGCGGCCGCGCTCCAGTGCACAGTGAATCCAGGTGTGCTGCGAATATTGCAGTTGTGTTGCGTTTGTGTATTTGTCTGGTTGTTTTTGACAGGTTTCTCACGTGAGAGAGTGAGAGAGAAGCTCAGGGACAGAGCTCAGAGCCTAGGAGACTCTAATGAGCCCCGAGAGAATAACTCTGTCACAACCAGAGAAGAGAAGAAGAAGGAAAAGAGCCAGAGAAAGACAGGAGTCCTCAAAAGAAAGAGGAGTGGGAATCACTAGAGGATACCAGACAATACAATACATCATCCATGACACAATATCATCACGATATATCATCTATGATAAAATATCATCACAATTAAATATCATGATACAAAAACACCACAACACAATACTATCATTATACAAATTCTTCATAAAACATCATCCACAATATGATATAATCACAATTAAATATCAATGCAAAAATAACAATGCATCACTTACTATAAAATATCATCATGATTAGGAATAGGCGGTATCCACATTTTTTATACCGTCATACTTTCTAAAAAAATTGAACATGGGTGGGGCTGTACACTGTCAGGCTGCATGAGCTTCATGAGTAAAGGGTTTTTGGCTTTGTGCAGTTCAGCTCAGCACAGCCTGACAGTACACACTGACACGTGTTGACAATAAATATCCACTTCTGAGAGACAGCAAATTTCAGAATTGTTTAGAAGCACTGCTGGCGCTAACAGACACTTGCGGTTTAGCACACCACTGCAGATGATTTTCCAGAGAACTGAGGCTCAAATCACACGCATTTAGAGGTAAAGCCTCATACTAATTATAATACAACACAGTCTGTTCCTACTATACGATAGAATACATCATGCGTAATATGATATCATGGCATAGAGGGTGTGCGATATGATGGTGTCAGATCGAGAAGGATAAGAATTTGTCCTAGTGATCTGTGATCGACCAATATATTGACCGGCCGATTAATCTAGCTGATTTTTGGCCGATATATTAGCACATTTTTGGCATCGGCCAATATATTAGCACAAGAGGGCGATATATACACAATGCACACAGGCAATGCTGTGGGCAGCTCCGGTATTCTGGCTGTTAGAGCGCCCCTTGTCATCCCACAGGCAGACATCATTGAGAACAAGTACAGAAGTACAAGCCTCCAACCTGTAGCTGCCTGCCGTCTCATCAGAGAAAACGGTGTTAATTATTTTCTCTTCTTCAGCTCTCACTATTTGTTACTGGCTGCTCTTTGTAACATACACTCAATAATCTGCTGTCATAAATGACCGAGTTGATAGTTGTAACCTAGAAACCCAGCGTACTCTTATTTCGCTCATTGGTCAGCAGTGTCAAAAGTCACTCATTGTTATATCCGTCAATATATATCTCAAGTACTACAAGTCCAAAGTCAACAGTTAATGTACCAAATTAAAGCTTAAAGTCACTTGTTTTCATTGATATAATCATTTTATATATGATCTCACTCGAAAAATAAGTATTTTTGCTGTTATTGGAAATTGTTATGAAAAAATATTAGTGACCGTACAGATTTTCAGATTTTTCACGGCGCCATATTTGAGTAATGTGTACATATCATACACCAATCGAACGGTCAGACTCTCAGGATCATGAAGATTTACACTAAAATGTAGGACTAAGGAATTAAAGCTAAAAAAATAAGATATTCCAAACTTCAGGTTTCTTCCTCATCAATGAAAACTGCTGCTTCTCGAAGCCTGAAGAGCCCACAAGCGGCTCACACACAGAGCTAGCACAGCACTATCTTACATTAGACAGTCCCCTCAAAACGTGTTTTGTGTCAAGAGTACTACCCGAAAAAAACAATCCCGAACAAAATAGTACACATTTTCAAAAAATAATTTAAATATGATCCCCATGGACACACCTATGCCACACCTACTGCCACGTAGCTTAGGCTCTCAGGTTTCCAACGACATGTCTGTAGACCAATCAGGGGCAGAGTTATGGCGATGTGCACCCAAGGAGGCGGGACAAACACGCAGCAGAGCATATGTTTTCAGCGCCTAACAGACCCAGACACCGCGAGAGAGACTCAAACGGTTCTGTTTGGCAGCTACAAGCTCCACAAACTATAATCAAGTCAATAAACATGTTTCAAAGCTTAGATGTCTTTTACTAGTTACATTTCCCCCACTGAAGACATTTAAACACAGCAGTTGCCTTGCTCTACAGCCAATCAGAGTGCAGCTCGTGCCTTTTAACACATCAGTCATTTAAAGGAACATTACTCTGTGAGAAACAAGTGTAAACATCAGAAATAAAAGTACATCAGAATAAAACACACCATAACTAAGGGTTTTTACTGTTTGGTGAGGGATAAAAGGACAGGAGACGAGTTTCTCATAGAAAATAAAGAAAAACACTAAGATGTTGACATTAGGTCTAGACAAGATATATACGCTGTATTTTTGCAGTAAAAGTAGTAATTTTCCTTATGGAGAGCTTGGGGTCTAAAGAGACACTTGGAGAGGCCATCTGTCAACTGTCTGCTCCAGCTTCAATGACTTCAAATCAGTAGGAGGTATCAACTCCAAATTTTACCTGAAGAAAGTAGACCCCTGGAGACACAATTTTAAAAAGAAAAAAGTAATTGGACTCATGAACTCTTCAGTTTATAGTCACTAACAATTTTTTTTCTTTCAAAAATAAGACAAGCACCTACATTTTTTGTGGTTTTCATAAGCTTTAGACAACTTCATATATATTTCAGGACCTATAAATGGTTTCTTTAACAAATTTGAAGGTTTTTCTGTAAAAATAAATCATGATAATGCGTCTAGTTTATTCACTGCCTGAGGAATGGGAATTTCGGCTTTACATATCAGACATCGGCCTCTACTGCTGTCTAAATATCGGCATCAGCCATCAAAAAACCCATATCGGTCGATCACTAACACACACACACACAGACACACAGACAAAGAATACCAGCATTAATGACAAGTCAATCAAGTCTGTAGACCAATCAGGGCCGATGCTCAACCAAGGAGGCGGGGTAGCAACCATGACAGACATGAACCGCAAGAGACGACACAGGCAGTTTTATATGGCAACAGTCATCAAAATAAACAACAATCAAAAAAAGCTTTGATCCCTTTCACTGTCTGCCCTTCCCTGAGATTAGTTTGTCAAGGAAGGTAAAATGTAAAATGTTGCTATTAAGCTTAGATAATAATAATAATAATAATAATAATAATATTAATAAATTATTCTGCAGTAAAATTAATAATTTTCCTTAAAGACAGGTTGGGGTCTTTGAAGACTCCAAAGGAAGATTTCAAAGAAGATTTCAAATTAAATTTAGAAAAGTACCTAAAAATGCCTTAGAAAAGTGTTTTGTTGTTTTGGTCATATTTAGACCACTAAAGAGTCATTTCAGTATCTTTAAAAATTCTGCAGGCTTTTCAGCAACATACTTCATAAAATTGCATAAAAAGATTTGGGTACGTATTTTCAGTCGCAAAATGGAAAAAGATGTGTTAAGAGTGTTAAGAGGTTTAAAACCAGCATGACAAAGAATCATGATAAAATCGAGATTGTGATCCTGCACAATTTTTTTTTTTTTAAATCGTGATAATGTATTTTTGCCATATCGTCCACCCCTAATGACATATCATCAACAATACAATATCAAGATCCAATATCATCACAATATCATCCACAACAGTATCATCACTGTCTTCAGCTGCTGTTCCCTCATACCTTCCCTTTACAGCAACAGATGAAGGTGTGTATATGGTGTTTTCATATGTGTATTTGTGTTTGTGTGTGTATGGGTGTGTAGTGTTAATGCAAAGTGAATAGAAACAGAAGGCATTTGTGAACTGTGTGTGTGTGGTGTTAAAGGAGAGAGTAGAAACTGAAGAAGGTGTGTGTGGTATTAATGGAGAGAGAAGAAACTGAAGAAAGTGTGTGTGTGTGTGTGTTTGGTGTTAATGGAGAGAATAGACTCATTGTGGTGTAATTAGGCCTCAGGGCCTCAGAGGCTGGAAAGCAGAGTAAAGGCAAATTACACTAATCTGCATCTCAGAGAAGACGACATGAATGTGGAAACACCTTGGGGGAAAGAGCCTCTTCTGTTTCAAACACAAGCACACACACACACACACACACACATCTGAAGTCTCAGTGAAATCGAAATAAAGTCATGTTCTACATGAAGAACCACCCAATACACACCTTCAGTGTGAAATTTGGCAGCATTCATCATAAAGATCACAGACGTCTAAACTCTGACATAAACAAACACTTCCAATGTATTCAGTATTCAGAATTCACATGAATCCAACACCTCTTTTCTTGTGGGAAACAGAGGTTTAATCCCAAATCACTCCATATTCCCAATGTAGTGCACTACACAAGTCCTGGAATGTCTGAATCTAGATCTTAACAGTGCATTATATAACTACTATATATTACTAATACATATTTATTACACATACTTATTCATATGTGTGAATCTGAAATCTAGTGCTGTCTGTGTGTGTACAGTGTAGTTTATGACTGATGTAATTCACTATAGATGGAATGAGGAGCTGTTTGTGTTACAGACAGCGACAGACACACAGTGTGACGTTAGCATTTCTGAACAGATCAGTTTTCCACACGAGAACAGGGACAGCAGTGTTTTCACAAACCTCAACCTTGGAGAGCGTTTAGAAAACCTGATTTCAGTCAGTGACCTACAGCATTGTGTTTGTGTGAACAGGAGGAGAAACACAGACAAAAACCTCTGTTTTTAAAACTGAACCGGGCGTAAATCTGCAGGAGGTGATCAGACAGAGGACAGATGGGCGCGAGAGAGACAGAGAGACAGAGAGAGAGACAGAGAGATGACTGAGCCTCAGCATCAAAACCTCTTCTCCTCCTCCTCCTCAACAAACAATGAAATTTGGAAAATGAATTAAATGAATGACTAAATAAAAGACTCGATCCCTAAACTCCTCAACTGAATTGGCTCACTATTTAAACCTTAAACTAGTGCAGGAGTGGAGAATCCTCACTAAACACAGAATCAGTGAACCCAGGCTGGAGGTGGAGATAGTAAGACACCACAGAACCCGGAGGCCCGGAGTGAAGAGAACCTCACTGTGGTCTGATGCAGATCGAGGGCGAACAGTACTTCCACCTGCACTGCCCCAAATACACAGCCAGTAGACATACATTCTTTCAACACTTTGAAAACATAAACAATGTGTTCCCTTGTCTGTCAGACTTTGACAAACACTGTGCTGTTCTCTGAGAAGAAGCTGAGACGGCAACACTAGTGGCCAAATACGTCTCAGCTCTACATCGTGTCTTTAGAACAGGACTCTCTCTCTCTTTTGTTTTGTTTCTTCATTTATTATTTATTAAGACCATTATCTCTACATATTACTAGGGATACACATATTTGTATTTGAATGTGTAAGCAGATACGTGTGTGTATATGTGTGGTATGTATGGTGCACGTGTGTGTGTGTGTGTGTCTATATAAGTATACATTTGCCTTATTATTATTATTAATCTTGCCAAGAAAATTAAAAATTGAGAGAGAGACAGAAAGAGAAAAAGATAAAGAGAGTGAGAGAGAGCGAGAGAGTGAGAGAGACGAGATAAAGAGGAATAAGGACAAGATCAGATGGGTTGGACACCTGACATAATACGTAGTCCAATGACAAAATGTGGACTTGTGTAAGCATAAATCTGTGATTTCATTGGTAAACATCCTCTTTCTGCCCCTCCCCTGCTGGATTTGTTTATTTGTTTGTTTATTCACAGATGTTTCTTTATTTACTGTCACTGAGGCCCTGTTTTTCATGTGGGATGTTGGCAGCACTAAAGAAAAATGCATCAGGAGACAAACCCTGGAATATGAATGAATTTATCCCTCCATTTACCCTCATGTCTTTCATAAACAATCAGAGGAATGCTGTGCAAAGCGTCTGCATTTATACACCCCCCCTCTTCCCCCACTCACATACACACCCACACAGAGGACACATACAGGACACTCTTAAAAACAAAGGTTCAAACCATCACAAAGGTTATGTCCATCAATCAGTTTTATAGTCCTTTACTCATTTAAAGGTATTACAGAAAATGGTTATTTATGGAACTAAAAGTGGTTCTTTTATGGCATTGCTCAAAGAACCTTTTGTAGCACCTTTATTTTTGACAGCGTACAAAAACAAGAGCAAAGAGAAACTAGGCAAGCCGATTTAGCTGGACCCCCATTAGCCATATAGCCAGTATCACAGAGGTTTTTCTGGCATTTCAAAAACAGGAAAGATACCCTTGTCATTGAAAGGTCTGGGGAAGCCTTGGTGCTTCATATCAATGTCTATGTTTACAATAAGAACAAATAATAACAAGATAAATAAAACATTTATTTACTTGTTTTTGAACATTTCTAAAACCAAGCACTTTAACATTTTATCAACCAAGTAATCTATACTTGATAAAGAAACAGGGCATCGCTGGGAACTAGATATTTATGTACTGACTTAAATTTCTATAAGGGTCTGACTGATAAATTGGTGCTGTAATACAAACCGGATTCCAAAAAATTTGGGACACTAAACAAATTGTGAATAAAATGAATAGAATGCAATGATGTGGAGGTGACAACATCTAATATTATATTCAGAGTATAACACAAATCACAGATCAAAAGTTTAAACTGAGAGAATGTATCATTTTAAGGGAAAAATATGTTGTTTCAAAATTTCATGGCATCAACAAATCCCCAAAAAGTTGGGATAGGCCATATTTTACCACTGTGTGGCATCCCCCCTTCTTCTTACAACACTCAACAAACGTATGGGGACAGAGGAGACCAGTTTCTCAAGTTTAGAAATAGGAATGCTCTCCCATTCATGTCTAATACAGGCCTCTAACTGTTCAATCGTCTTGGGCCTTCTTTGTCGCACCTTCCTCTTTATGATGCGCCAAATGTTCTCTATAGGTGAAAGATCTGGACTGCAGGCTGGCCATTTCAGTACCCGGATCCTTCTCCTACGTAGCCATGATGTTGTGATTGCTGCAGAATGTGGTCTGGCATTATCTTGTTGAAAAATGCAGGGTCTTCCCTGAAAGAGATGACGTCTAGATGGGAGCATATGTTGCGCTAGAACCTGAACATAGTTCTCTGCATTAATGGCGCCTTTCCAGACCTGCAAGCTGCCCATGCCACAAGCGTCTCATGCAACCCCATACCATCAGTGATGCAGGCTTCTGTACGGAGCGTTGATAACAACTTGGGATATCCTTGTCCTCTCTGGTCCGTATGACATGGCATCCCAGTGTTCCATATAGAACTTCAAATCATGACTCATCTGACCACAGAACAGTCTTCCATTTTGCCACACTCCATTTTAAAAGACCCTGGCCCAGTGCAAACGTCTGAGCTTGTGGAGCTTGCTTAGAAATGGCTTCCTCTTTGCACTGAAGAGTTTCAGCTGGCAACGGTGGATGGCACGGTGGATTGTGTTCACTGACAATGCTTTCTGGAAGTATTCCTGAGCCCATTCTGTTATTTCCTTGACAGTGGCAAAGGAAATTGAATTAACAGTTTCTTCTCACACATGCGCATTTCAACATTGTCAGTCAATCAGTCAGTCAGTAAGCACATATGCAGAAATCCCTGACCTGTAAACATGACATTTGCAGCAGTGGTGGGTTAAAGGTTAGAAGGCTGGGCTTGGGACTGAATTTTGATCCCCATGACTAGCAGGAAAAGATTGGTGGGGGAGTGAAGGAGCAGCTCTTTCTCCTCCCTCTACATCCACAGCTAAAGAGACACTGAGGAAGTCACCTAACCCTTAACAACAGCACAGTTCACTGCCACAATAACTTATGTACTGACGACTCCATACCGACTGTAAACAAACAAATCACACATTCTTTAACGAAATGTCTGTGTCCCCAAGAGCCCCACACAAGTGTTCTCCTGCTGTCTAAACAGCCATGTTCAGAATGCCTGTGTCACGGGGACATGAAGGGTGGACTAAAGGAGGCGGACACACTCGCTACAACACAGATAATGTATTATAGAAATAACAAAACAAACAGAATTGACGAGAAACACGAAATAACACGACTTAGAAACATAGGAAAAGAGCACGAAACAACACTATAGGACTGGGGCATGAAACAGGCAAGAGACCGAACGAGAACGAGAATGAGAAACGAGCTAGAGAAACAAAACAACAACAACAATAACAAATGACTAGGAATGGATACGGCACGACTGGGATAGGAAACAAACAATACAAATGACCGATAACAGGAAGTGACAACAACGGAACTTATATACATGAACTAACAAGAGACACCTGACACAGATAACGAAGGAAAATAACAAGGTGGAGCTAGAGTGGAACGAGGGCGGAGATAGGAACAACAACAAACATACAGAGCCACATGGCAGGGGAAAATAAACAGGATTGGGCCAGGATGTGATAGCCTGCTTTCAGCGCCTGTTCCTTTAAATGATAATGAGACACTCGCTGTTCACCCGAAAACAAGCACAAAGCAGTGAAGAGTGAGGAGCACTCAGTGCTCTTATTTGACAGCGTTCGTTGTGTCTGTTTTACTGTGTTTAACCTTGTCTTTGTGCTCACACAAAAATGTGGGTCCAGCGCTGATTGGACAGACTCAGATGAGGGGGCCAGACGATTCTAAAGTTTCTGCACTTGACGTCAGAACGGCTCATTTTATCCCATGTTTTCTGACTCAGGCAGCACAAAGGTAACTGACTGGTGGGTCTTGTTTCCCAGTGTGTGGGTTGTTGGTCTCCGGATTCATATATTAATGTGAACATACAGCGAACAAGGGGAGTTTATCATCATTTGTGCCCTTTAAACATCTGGATTGTTCTTTGTGTCAGTGCAGGTAACAGTAACGTGTAATGAGACCATTTTTACTGAGAGTCCCACTGGAACTCATTAGTGTCTCTGAAAGAGTGTGTAGCACAACTCTGTCATTACCACACACAAACACACACACACATATATGCACACAGAACACAACTCAACAGTCATTACATCACATACCACAGCAACATCAGCACCTGACCTCACTTATGTTTATGAGGCTGAATGCCATCAAATCCTCACAGCAATGTTTAAACCTTAAGTATAAATCCTTCAGAGTGTAGAGAGTCCTTCAGAGTGCAGCAATAAATGACAAAAATGACACTTCCTTCATTTCAGACGATGAAATGGATGAGCAGCTGTCCACACACTTAATTTGCATATAAACTTATTTGCATTTATATTGCTGCAAGTTACACAATTAGTAATAATGTGTAATTAACATGTAATTAACCTTAAATCACACTGGTAGTAATTAACACGGCTGTTTTCCCTGAATTACCACATGAGCTGTAACAAACAGTCGCTCGGCAGTGAACACCAATATCTCTGTGTAGTTCTTCATCAGCCGCACTTTACCAAGCGCATGTGATTCTGATGGAAGGGGAGGAGCCTGTGAGGGGTGAGTTTGGAGAATATTATGAGAAAAATGTAGAAACAAGCTGCCTCTCAATTCAGGGCCTGCATCCTTCGAAGGATGCATTTGTAGGTCGGTTACGTCACAGCTCCGAGACTAGGCTGTTCCATTTCGGAGGCCCCTTCACATGTGGCCAACAAATGCGTCCTTCTATTCCCGAAGAAACTAAGGATGCAACAGTATGTTGTCAAAAAAGGGTCAAAAAGATTTTGAGTTTGTAAAACAATACTCACAAACGTAATTCCAGTACATTTGTGGATTTTAATATTACGTGTATGTAGTTACAAAATGAATTACATTTGTGAGTATTGTTTTACAAACACTTTTGACCCTTGTTTGACTCCATACAACAGGACTATCCTTCAGCAGCTGAGATATCTCATGGTGCATTGTGTGCTGTTGGGATTTCAGAATACTGCGATGTCAGTAGAGGAGCGAACGGGGTTTAAACGTACTTTAATTAACATTAAATCATTATTGATACAAACATTAAGGAGCGTGTACTTGATTGTTCCTTTGTTTAAGGAACAATGAGCAGTTTATTAAACTGTAGGAAAATGTAGTGTTTATCTATATATTAACCCTTTTATCTCTCATTTATCTCCCGCGGTGTTAAACAACACTGGCATGAGGTAAATACACAGTGACTGAAGCTTCAGCAGAACACATAGCGACTATTTCTGTAAATTATTGTTTATATGGGAGCGCTATTGAGATCTGTTCACTTCAGAAAGCTGTTGTGGTTACTAATATAGCCTTTCCATTTTACAACATCACTGACTTAAATGATAGCTGTTTATTTTAAAGATTACCGTTATGTGTCTTGTGTGTTACAGCTACTGTGAGGAGAGTACGCCAGAGAAAAGAGAACAGCAAGGAGCAGAGAGAAAATTTTTCTTTGTTTAATTAATAAAGTTCAATAAACTACTCCAATACAACTACTCCTAACTACTCTACTGTCATCACTGGGGTTTTGTGAAAAAATAAAACTAAAGGGTGCACTGATTATTAACCCTAAAAAACAAAACAAAAACAAGCATGTAGAGGCACAAAGGTGTTATAACAGTAAATGCAGCAGGAGAACATTCAATCAGAAAGACTGTGTGTGTTTTAAATTATGATTTAAGTATTTATGATATATTTCAGTGAAATCTACTATAATAACACAATAAAATTTTTAATGTTTTCATGTTTTTCATGTTAAATTAGTTTTTCTTCGGTGCATTACACAAGTTTACTGTTATTATTTGCTTGAATGTTCCAAAGCTGTACACGGTGAATTAAAGGTAATAAACGTCAGATAATTTCAATAGTAATGGGATTTGGGCTGTGCATATCTCCTGTTTATACTTCTGTAAGCAGCATTTTAAACTACATTAACTCAACTATTGTTTAATTAAAAAACTGTACATATAAAAGTACACTAAACATAAAAATTTTGGGTCTGAGCATGCACAGAGCTGCAAAGTAGCACATTTTGACAAGGTAGCACAATTCGACAGAACAACGGTAACAGCATCCAAACAGGAAATCCACCATAGAGTAGACTGTGCCATATCTGTGTAGCCTTCAAAGTACAGACCTCCGCAGACCGCGTCCTTCGAAGGATGAAACCCCTGAATTTAGACGCAGCTACTATAAATCCACCATTATAAAGAGGAGGAGGAGAAGAGAGTCAAGCGCTCAGGAAAGATATCGCAGCAGGGAGAAGAACAGCAGCTTGTTGATGGAGGGTGAATAGTGTTGCCAACTTACCCATAAAATAAGGTATCTTCCTATATTTGGACACTAAAATAACCAATACAGGTCTTCTGAGTCTTGCACAGTAATAGTCGCTTATGACTGGAAAGTTTTCCTTCCAGTTTTGGCGCTGCTAAAAACCAAACTACAGAAACTCGCATGACAACAGGGGAAGGAACAGCCAATCACACTGGCCATATATGTTACGGGCAGGTAGGACTTGTGGACAATTTAATAATCGATAATTGCTGAATATTGGTGGGGACAATATTTATTGTAATTAATGGACAATTTAAAATAATGGTTGTTTAAACTTGTTATACAGTATTTGCAAAATACATGACAGATTCTGCTTTGCCATTGTTCAAAACAGCTACCAACAGACACAGTCAGTCCTGCTGGCAGTTGGCTTAGTAAATGTCTGACAACAAATATGTTTTATCGGATTTACTACAGTCAAAAGGATTTACAAGTGTATACTGGTCCCCAAGCCTGTGCATTCCTTATTTTGATTTCAGAAAGTTGGCAACCCTAATGGTAAAATAGTCATTCTGAGGTAAAATTTACAGTTGTTTCGTTATGAATCAGAGTCATTGTTTAAATTCACTTTTATATTCAGATAGGAGATTGGTTTCTTTGTAGTTTAACTAATATTACAATGTGATATGCCAGTTCACCCATGAGTATCAAGATAATGTTAACATTACGTTACATTTCTTGGTGCCTACAGAAGAATCTCAGTGTTGAGTCACATGTTCTCAACATTGATTATGTGAAACATTTTTCTACTTCTCACCACAACCAAAGAATTATGCTCTGAACTGAGCATTAGGTAGCTTGGCACTTATTCAGCCAGAAGTCTTAGTCTTGCTGCTTGCTTGATTAAGCTCTGCATTATGCTCATGTCAAGGTGGCATCATTGATAATTCTCTTGAACAGACAAATTGTGTGGGTATTTGCATGCATCAGTGTTTTTACATTTACATATTGTACATTGTTAATAAACTGCAAATTTCTAGGGCTGGCCCAAAATATTCGGATATTCGGTTGTTGGGTAGGTATTCGTTTTATAATTGAGATTCGGATATTCATTTATTTTTTATTTTTTTGGATAACTGTGGCGATAAAGGCAACACTTAACTCCACATGTATTCAGCCTTGTCAACATAAAAGTCTTGAATGAAGCCTAAAACAGCCTAACACGCTACAACAACCTACTTACAACAAAGCATGGCAAAGCTACAGTTCATTTTGTCAGATTTACACCTCAAAGAAGCTCTGGTTTATTTGTGTACACTCTGTGCCCTTAGTGGCACTGTGTAGCACTCACAATAGCGAACAACTCAGCGACCAGAGCCATACTGGGAGACAAAGTACGGCTTTCATTTTTATCATTTTTATTCCTCAACAATAAGGCTGGCCACAAATATTCGGTTATTCCGATATTTTTCATTGGATATGTATTCTGTTTCTAATTTTGAGATTCGGATAAATGTGATTATCGATAAAGGCAACACCACATTCAGGCTCCAGCAGTAAAAACAGTGCTTTCCCAACTTGACCCGTATTCAGGCTCATCAACATAAAAGTCTTTGTGCAAGTAAAGCTTAAAACTCAGCCATATAAAACATGCCTAACATGTTACAGTGAAGCGCGGCAACGCCACGGCTCATTTTGTCAACTTTGTGCCTGAAATTAGAGCACATCCGCTCAAACTGGTTAAATTGTGTATACTCTGTGCCCTTAGTTAGAGAGCTAGTTAGCATGTTAGAGAGCGTAGCAAGCAAAGCCATGCTTTGAGCTACAGCGCAGCCTAGAGAGAAACCAGGGGAAGCGTATTTTGCTAATGAACACAATATACACAACTCACTCTCCGAGTATTTGAATATTCGCAAAATATCCCGCCCGAAGCTCCGAATCCCAAAAAATGGTATTCAGGACAGCCCTACAAATTTCATACACAAATCTTATCTCCTGTGTGCTTAAGATGTACTTTATGAAAACATAATATTTACAGATCTTAATTGCAATTGACTGTGTTTTTTGAATATTCATAGTCTGTGGACCACCTAAAATAGCTTTGGTCATTACATCTAGCCCTGACCTGCTTATGCGACTTATTAGGGGTACGACTTCTAGATTATGAACTGAGCAGAACTGAGCACAACACAATACTCGCTACTCACAGACCATACAATACCATTCCATTCCAGCCTAAATGGAGTGGCAGGTATGTGGTGTGTGCTTTTTACGTTGTATTGAAGTTGGAACGGGACAGTGGTGAATCTAAAGCCGACTCCAGCCTCGTGCGATGTTGAGGAGCGAGTGTGTTGTACAGATTGTGTTGGTGCTGTGTCTGCACTGGAGACAGATTTAAAACATCGACAAGAAAAAATTTTAACAAGACGTTTCTGAACTCAGAACTCTGGGTCACACAGAACCCAGTCTCTCTACATTCAGGCGCATTCAACACGAGGGAGGGTTCTGGCCTTCTGTAAAGTCAGAGCTGGAGATACGTGTTTTTAGCTGCTGGTGTATGGTAAATGTGTTGTATTGGGAGCTCAGGAGGAACCCATCATTCAGGAAATTAAGGTCATGTCTAATTTGAATAAGAAAAACCCCACATGGAGCGGTGGAGTGAGAATGTGTAATTAATCCTCCACACTTCAGCAATTCATCCGAGTAAATATTTAAATGAAGTACCGCACATCAGCAGCGAGCGCGCAGATGGAGCAGAGCCACAATCACTTTCACCCTCCTTCCCCCGATCCGCTAGAGCACCGAGCATTAACTTATAAACACCCCCTTAAAGTAACACTACGTAATATTTTACCATTAAAATGATAGCTTCAAGATCACTGTGAGGCTCCACTGAACAGTAACACAGAGAAATGGGCCTGTGTCACTGTTGTTCTGGGCTCAGCACTGCAGAAACTGCACTATGTACCTTTTGGGGGAGGGTAGGAAATCATTTTATCTCCTTTTGATTTCAGTACACTGCAGTAAAAACTATTTGCACTAGGGGGAGCCACAGGATGAAAAAACAAATCGTACCTTGCGTTCCTTTAAACAGCACCGATTACACAGTACACAGGGACGAGTCTCACTGATTAAGACCAGAGAGGGGAAGAGAGGGAGAGGGAGAAAGAAAACAGACAGTGAAGAGAAACAGGGTGAGGTCTGAAGATAAACAGGAGAGGAAGAAGAGTGTGAGGAGAAGGGAGAGATGCCAAGAGATTGAAAGAGAGAAAAGACCAAGAGAAAGATGAGAATAGAGAGAGAGAGAGAGAGAGAAAGATACAGAGTAAGAAGTGAAGAATGGAGAAAATGAAAGAGTGAGAGAAAGGGATAAAGAGTGAAAAAGAGGGATAGAGCATGAGAGGTGAGAGAAGAAGAGGGAGAGAAAAAGTGAGAGACCTGAAGAAAGAATAAGAGAGAAGGTGGCAGATATAAAAAGATAGTAATAAGAGAGAGAGACTGAAAGGGGGAGACAGAAGAAAAAGGTAAAGACACAATGAGAGACCAATAGAGCAGATATAAAGTGACATGGATGGAGAGAGGAGATACATCTGAAGGAAGAAGAAAGGGGAGAATGTGACTGAGGGAGCATGAGATAAGATGGGGAAAAGAAGAAGAGAGAAAAGGGGTGAGGAGAGAGATGTAGAGTTTGAAGCAAGAAGAAAGAGGAGGACAATGTGACTGACAGAGAGGGAGAACAAGGGAATATTGGGGGAGAGAGAGAAAAGGAAGAAGACAGAGGAAGAGAGAGAGTAAAAAGGTGGTGGTGGTTGGGGGGGTGGATCAAAGCAGCCATATGGTGATGTTGGGGAGTGTAATTACGCTAATTCAGCCGGCACTATCCCAGGAGCGCTGCTCTTCCTCATCTCCCTCCTCTTCTTCCTCACTCCTCTTTCATGTTCTCTCTGTATTATATTCTTAATGATGTCTAACAAGATTGCGGCGTATCACACAGGCTTAGTGGGATCTTTTATTTCTTTCATTTTGCTTTATGACGGCCAAATCCTGTGGAACGTGACATCGCAGCACTTTAAAATCCCCTCAGTGCCAGTCTCCATAGAGCAGCCACCCCCTTATGAGGAAATTTGAGCCCAGGACGGATCTCTGTGAAGAAAGTGAATGTGTCTTGATATAACCAACAAAATAATCCAAACTTTTCACTAGTTCTGTGTTAATTTTTCCACGGAACGTTACTGAATCCTCTGAATTATAAACCAACGACCTACTTCGTTGAATCTAATCTAATCTAATCTACTCTACGGGACTCTACTGTTGGCCTGTACTGGACCCTACCATTCTCTACTGGGCTCTACTGGACCCTACCGATCTCTATTGGGCTCTCCTGTTCTGTACTCGGCCTTACTGGCTGGTCTCTTAATGAACTCTATCCTCTGTCTGGTCACTGGTTGGTTTTCCACACCCACAGCTCCTCCCTGAAATGTATCTGGTGTCTTCCCCCCGTCTCTAGCGGGCCTTGGAAACCACAACAATAGCAGAGGTAACGTTAAGTGTTGTTTACTCATTGTGTATTGGCATGTTGTTGTTTGGGACAGAACACAGTTCCGTCATCAGTTCTGACAGATCAGTAGAGTTTGTTCCTTCCTTGTTGCAGTGTCCAGCTCTCGCTCGCTTCTTTCATTGGCCACCGATCCAAGGAGCGTTTGAAACTTTTCAAAAGACCATGGCGTAATTTTACAAGCTGCCATTGTGAGTCAGATAAAAACAAATGTGATCTCTGCTGCAGCTGGAGATTACGGAGAGTTTGTGCCGGACGTCTGCATTGCGTGGCATAGAGAGACAACTCTCTCTGGACACTCAACTCCCTGCATGGTTTACACGACATGGTTTAGTCCCTAATCGGCTCGCTCGGAACCATGAGAAAACAGGAACTAAAAAAAAACTGTGTTCTTCGACAGTTCCTGCAGTATGTCTTGCTCAGAATCATTGTGTGCGAGGCAGGTACACACCCTGGACAGAGCGTCATTGCCTGGTTACAGTCTGTATAAATATTTTTAGTAATTATGATTTATTTATTATGCTAATGCAGATCCTAATGGGCTTATCCACTGGTGGCACTGAACACTGGGCTGAGGTATAAAGTGTGTGGAAGTTTTCACCCTCCAGAGCTGTGTGAGATTTACGGCAGAAAGGAGCTGATATGGGGCTCGTCCTCTACCTCCATGCTGGATTTAAGCTTTATCTCCCACTCCAGTTGTTCCTTATTCTGACAGCTGCTCTCTCTGCTTACACTCTGCAGATGTAGAGGAACCGCACACTGTTCTCCAGAAGTTTGGCAGCTTTTCTCCTTCATAATTAGCATCTTCCACAACACGCAGAACGAAATGTGGACACAGGGATTCAGCTCCACACACACAGCAGTAACCAGGTCTCACAGTGTTCCATGTGGTTACTAGGGTATCATTTCAGATCTGAGATTTGATAAAGTATCCAAATGGAAATGATATTTTTTCAGGTTCCAGTGTGGCTGTAGGGTGGATAGTGGTTATAGACAACAGAGCCTGCGCGTTGTTTTTGTCACTGAGATTTTATTCTATTTAACAGGAATAAACAGCATTTCTGCATTGGATAAGACACCTGTACCTCTCCGATCCTCTCTTCATATTAGAGATGCCCTTACTTAGAACATTTACTGTACTAATGTGATAGATATTGTCACGCCCTCGTCTCGTCATGTCTGTTTTCTCGATTTCAGCACATGGCTTTGTTTTGTTGTCGTTCATGCCCCGCCTTTGTTCCGCCTCCTTGTCTTTACCCTCGTTATACGTTTCAGGTGTTTCTCGTTTGTTGTTGTATTTAAGCCCCCTTGTCTCATGTCCTCTGGTCGAACATTTCACCTTTGTTTCGTCATGTTCCTAGTCAGTCGTTCTTAGCCTAGTCACATGCTATTTTGATGTAAATATTTTTCAGAGTTCTGTTTTTTCATATTTAATATTTATTTTAATTAGGGTCTCTAAGTGGGTTGAAGGCAGGGATAGGTTTCATGACAGTACTCAGCTTCCCACACAGGGAATGCCTACTGTGCCTTGCACACGCTAGTTGCTGGAGAAGTTAAATGATAATCTAAGGTTGGCTAAGCTGAAAGCTAAACCAAGCAAGTCTAGAAGTCTGTCGATTTTCAAAGGAAAACTTTAAAGAAAATGTTGTGATGGAAGGAGAAATGATCCCTACAGTATTGGAGAGACCAGTGAAGAGTTTAAGTATATGGTATAGTACAGCGCTAAACGATACAGAACAAGTTGTAAAACTAAAAGCTTAACTCATGAAGGCTGTTAATAGCATTGATAAATTGTGTTTGCCAGGGAAGTTGAAATTGTGGTGTCTGCAGATTGGCTTACTGCAAATTGTATTAAGTGGCCATTGACAGTTTATGACATTTCAATCACAGAAGTAGAGAGGATGGAAAGGGTTAATAACAAGGCCATAAGGAAGTGGCTAGGGGTGCTGCAGTGTTTAAATAGCACAGGCCTTGGGTCAGGTGATTCGTGGAAATCTTTTAGTAAGGCCACATCACCAGAGAAGACAAATGATGAATAATTTTATTTGCGAGCAGGAGGAGGAGGTACAGTGTGTAACAGCAGTGTCACAGGGAAAACAAGGCCAGTGGCTTCGATGGGAGAGTCTAGAGAAACGGAAGATTTCCTGGAAAGAGCTGTGGGCGATGGAGGCAAGTCATATTATGTTTTTGCTGGGAGCAACTTTTGACATCCTTCCAACACAGCAAAATCTTGCACTGTAGAGGAACTATTGGGATTGTTTGTAATGTAGCATGTAAAGTTCACATGGAACTGGTGGCACTGAGCATGCATTAATGATGCCAGTGGGGCTAGGTACAGCCTTAGCCACCAGGGAGGCCAGTGTGGATTTATGGTTGTTAATGGTAAAAGGTAAGGTAGGACTATAAAGCTGGCTTGGAGGGGGGTGGTTCTGGGAGGCCAGACTTCACTGTTGAGGCTTCTGGAGGTGTTGTGGGCTAAATTCAGTGAATTCAGGAGGTGCCTGCCTGATGACTCCTTTGACGAGCTAATGATACAGTGGTTGGTTTGGTTACTCATGGGCTGGGCTCAATAAGTAAACTTAGTTGTTAAGGATAGCCGGTTGCTGATCGGATCATAAACGGCCACAGCAACCTTAGTGTTGGGTTGTAGGTTTCAACAGGAATTTTGGTGACTGCAGGTAGGAAGAGTGTGGTGGGCCCTATGTGAAGCTCTAATAGATTGGCATAGGATATTTTACATCTTATCTTGTGTATGATTATAAACTTATTACATGGTCTGTTATTTCTTTACTCGTGTCCATCTGCTGTAACACTGTAAATGTTTTCCACTATAGGGCTATTAAAGACTTATCTTTTTCCTTCCTTATCTTATAATAATGTGCAATTAGTGACTGTCTGTGAGGAGTTTGGTGTGTTATCAAACCAATGAATGAACGTGCAATTATTTGTCAACTTATTTTACAACATACAACAAAATGTGTCTTCTGAATTTAACCCATCTGTGGCAGTGAACACACACACACACTGGGCTGTGAACAAACACCGAGATCAGAAGGCAGCGATGCCTCGGCTGCCTGAGGAGCAGTTGTGGGTTTGGTGCCTTGCTCAAGGGCCCCTCAGCCATGTATTGAGAGAGGAGGACAGTGATTTTCCTTCACTCCCACCGTCCCCAATTTTCCTGCCACTCATGGGAATCGAACAACCTTTCAGTCCTAAGCCCTCCTTTCTAACCCTTAAGGCACGGTTCCGCACAGGCCACGGCTCCACTTTACATTTTAAAAATTAAGTCTTAAAACTTGCTTTATGGACAATACAGATGCACACAGTTGTAACGTCACTCCGCTGCGCTTCACTGTAATTGCATCAGTATATAACTTAACATAAAAGACTTTACTGAAGCTCTCCGTGTCTGAATAGTCAGCCATGAAGTTGAAAGGTTAGCTTGCTAGTATGTGACATAGGGCATATAGTGTGATGTAAGCAATATTAACATTATCATATCAGCCAGAAGAAAGACCCTCAACAAAATAAAGTACAGCACAACTGCTGATTATGGATTCAGAATGTATATATAATAAATGTGATTTTAATAATGTGCAAATTAATATTATAGAATAAAAAATGATTATTAGAGATAAAAAAAAATTCTGACACCTAATTCTTTATATTAAATGCACAAGGGAATATGGTGGGAAGGGGGAGGCGATTATTGAAGAGGGAAATAGCTAAAAACACCCTGAAGTGTATTTTGAGACTAGAAAGTTACAATTCCTGACGAAAATGAGTGACTGAGCAGCTAAGAGAATTCCCAGGTGGTTGCTAGGGTGTGGCTCAGTGATTTTTTAGATCACTTTAATAAGAGTTAATAATACAAACAGTGGACTTGTTCTAAAAGGCACAGAGGAATGTTAAATGTAATATGTAATGGCATTTTGATGTTAGGAAAGAAAAAGCAGTGTGTTCTAAAGAAAATGCAGAATTATCTGCAGCAATTCCCAGGTGGATGCTATGTGGCTGTTCTGGTTGCCTGTTTTTCTAATAAGATCTAGGACAAAAAACAGTGGATATGGTCTGAACGTATGAGGATTTGAGATGTGTGTGATGGACAGGCCAGTCCCTCGATCACCACCTTAACGTAGTGGAGGGGTTCGTGTACCTGCGTGAGCCTAGGAGCTATGTTGTTGGGGGCAATAGCCCCTGATAAGGTCTCCCAAGGCAAATTGGTCCTAGGTGATGGGCCAGACAAAGAGTGATCCATAAAGACCCAGATGAAGAACAACAACAAAAGAGACAGCTTCCCTTGCCCGGAGTAGGGTTAATGGGGCCCCACCCTAGAGCCAGGCCTGGGGGAGGGGCTCCTCGGCGAGTGCCTGGTGGTCTGACTTTCACTCATGGGGTCCGGCCGGGCTCAGCTCGAGGGAGCAACATGGGTCCACTCTCCCATGGGCTCACCACCTGTGGGAGAGGTAGTAATCCAGGTCTGGTGCATTGTGGATCGGGTGGCAGCTGAGGGCGGAGACCTTGGCGTTCTGATCCTCGTTTACTGAAACTGGCTCTTGGAACATGGAATGTAACCTCTCTGGTGGGAAAAGAGTAGGGCTGCAACTAATGATTATTTTGATAATCGATTAATCTGTCGATTATTTTTTCGATTAATCGATTATTAATCGGATAAAAAAGGAAGACAAGCCAAATTTGGTTTCCTGTCTGTTACTAGCATATTCAGGATACCATCAGTGAAAACAGCTGCTTGCTGTGGTGTGTAGATCTTCAAAACATAGTCAGCAATGCTGGGCTGTTTTTATCTGAGGTGACAGAGAAAGTGTAGATATGAACATAGAGCTTTTTTAAGTTAATAACTAGTGATCTAAAATGCAGACAACAATGCAGGTAAAATGAAATTACATAAATGGATATTGGGTGATGCTGCCATGTGCTGAGAATAAAAGGGAAATTCATCTAACACATGATCAGATATCGTTAAGATATTTAAGATTTTAGAGAACTAATGTTGTAATTGTATAAGGAACACACAACCTACCATTATTAAAAATTAGCGCTTACGTGAAGAATTAACCCAACTGTTACATAAATCAATATTTAATAGTGTATGTAATGTAATATACACTTGGCTGTGATACTCAAACACTAACACGCAATGCCAGTCAGAAAAGACCTTGAAAAAGGCTTTAAATATATTATTTTTAAAAATGTTTGGATTTTTTAACTCTGAATGTAACTGCCGCCATATTTAAGGTGGAACGGAAAACTCGCTAAATACAAGAGTGATATAGATTTACTAAAAATGAGACATCTTGTTTAACTACTCTAGCAGGCTCTAGTGACATTGAGTGAGAGAAAAAATAGAACTTGTCGCTAACGTTAGCTTGACTAAAACTATGGTTTGTTTTGGAACTGCTGGTCGAACTGACACATTTAAGGTGGAAGAGAAAATTCGGGGACATGCTAAGGCTTGTTCGCTAAACGCGAGTGTAATATCAATGTACTAAGAAAACAAATGTTGTTTAACTATTCTAGCAGGCTCTAGTAACATTGAGTGAGAGAAAGAGTAGAATTAACTTACTATACTTAATCTCTTTCACACATAGCTCCAACAGGCTTCATTTTCAGATGCTCATGCAGTGATGATGTGCTGCTGTGCCATGCGAGAACAGCTGTGCACATTTTGCACCTAACGCTGTTCCTTGAAAATGTTCCCATACTTTTGATGACTTGGGTCGTACATTTTTCTCTGCTTGTGCTAACATTATCCTCTGCTGTGACCGCCTCCGCCATTTTTTCAAACCCTTCTTCCAGATTTCGTCACGTGTAGCAACTGTACCTATGTGTATAATAACTTACACCCAACTAATCGATTATTAAATTAGTTGCCAACTATTTTAACAATCAATTTTAATCGATTAGTTGTTGCAGCCCTAGAAAAGAGCCTGAGCTGGTGTGCGAGGTTGAGAGGTACCAGATAGATATAGTTGGGCTCACCTCGACACACAGTATGGGCTCTGGAACCTTGAGAGGGGCTGGATGCTCTTTCACTCTGGAGTTGCCAAGGGTGAGAAGCGTAAGGCAGGAGTGGGCCTACTTATAGACCCCTGGCTTAGCGCCTGTACGTTGGGGTTTATCCCAGTGGATGAGAGAGTAATTTCCCTGCGCCTTCGGGTTGGGGAAAGGTCTCTGATGGTTGTTTGTGCTTATACACCAAACAGCAGTTTGGAGTACCAGGCCTTCTTGGGGACCCTAGAGGGGGTGCTGGAGAGTACTCATTCTGGGGACTCCATTGTTCTGCTGGGGGACTTCAACGCTCACGTGGGTAATGCCAGTGAGACCAGGAGGGGTGTGATTGAGAGGAACGGCCCCGCTGATCTGAACCCAAGTGGTGTTCAGTTATTGGATTTCTGTGCCTGTCACAATTTATCCATTACGAACACCATATACGAGCATAAGAGTGTCCACAAGTACACCTGACATCAGGATTTCGATGATTGACTTTATAGTTGTATCATTGGACCTGTGGCCATATGTTCAGGACACTCAGGTGAAGAGGATGGGGAGGAGGATGCCGAACAGACCCGGCAGGCTTAAATGTGTGTTGAGGGTTTGCTGAGAACGTTTGGCAGAGGAACCTATCAGAAAGATCTTCAACTCCCACATCCAGCAGAGCTTCGACTGCATCCTGGGGGGAGGCCGGTGACATTGAGTCTGAATGGGCCATGTTCCAGACCTCCATTGTTGATGGGGCTGAACGGAGCTGTGGCTGCAAGGTTGTCGGTGCCTGTCGGGGTGGCAATCCCCGCACTCCGTGGTGGACACCCCATGTGAGGGGGGCTGTCAAGCTGAAGAAAGTCTTATCAAGCCTGGTCGGCTCCGGAGGTAGCTGATAGGTACTGAAGAGCCAGGCGGCTCGCAGCTTCAGCTGTCGCTGAGGCAAAAATTCTGGTGGGGGAGGAGTACGGTGAGGACATGGAAAACGACTTTCGGTCAGCTCCGAGGAGATTCTGACAAACCATCAGGCGACTAAGGAGGGGAAAACAGTTTTCCATCAACAATGAATATGGTGGGGGTGGGGATTTGTTGACCTCGACTGGGGATGTTATTAGGCGGTGGAAGGAATTCTTCAAGGATCTTCTCACCAGCACGTCTTCCACAGAGGAAGTAGAGTTTGGGGATCCTGGGGAGGGCTCGTCTATCACTGGGGCTGAGGTGGCTGAGGTAGTAGGAAAACTCCTTGGCGGTAGGGCCCCGGGGGTGGATGTTGTGGGGCTGTCCTGGCTGACACGTCTTTGCAACATCACGTGGACATCGGGGGCAGTGCCTCTGGACTGGCTCCCCTCAGCCTCCCCAGTAAGGTCTATACGGGGGTACTGGAGAAGAGAGTCAGACTGATAGTTGAACCTCAGATCCAGGAGGAACAATGCGGATTCCACCCCGGTCCGAAGCAAAGAGCATTTCTTAGAAGAAAATATTAGAAATGTGAAAAAACCGCTACAAGGGCCATTTCCAGGTGACTGTAAGGGTGTACATTTTGGGGGACATTAAAGAGTAATTTCCCAAGAACAGTGCCAAAAGATCAGTGTACATTTTATTATTTGGTTTTCTGTTTCTAATCTTGCCACAGGAAAACAGACAAGGACACAAACACACAAAACATAACGCAGAAATAAAATGCAACAGTGTCTGCCGATGAGCCGCTTGATTATGAGGAAGAAAGTGTGTTTTCCTTCAGTAGTGTGAGGAGAATTTGGTCTCAAATAGATATTTTTTCTCTGTTTTTATCTTTTACCTCACAGTCCTTTAACAGTGGTGCAGATGTTGCTGTGAAATTTGCAAACTTATTTTCAGATTCTGGTTTCAAATCCATCCTTCTATCCAACGCCTCTCTGCACAGTAAGGACAGACAGAATAAAGTCTAAATATATTCACTGATTAGTTGTGGACTCATAAGAACTGATTCTCTGACCGTCTATGACTTGGGGTCAACTCTTGGCCAATGATTCAGAGAGTCATAACTCTTGGAATCGACTCGGTCTCAGTTTACGAGTGCTTTGTGTAGCACAACTTAAAACAAGCAAAGCTCTGAATCATTTCTAAGTGAATATTACCATGATCTAAACTTGCTGTAAAGAGGGGACTCTGAACTGACAAAATGCACAGTAGCTCCATGAGCAGAAAACGCTAAGCGAACACAGCATGTGCACAACCACAGAAAGGTCAGTGAACCTTATGTAATATCATTCAGAATCAGGAAATGGGTCGTTCTCTGTTTTTCTTTATCAGGATTAGAAAGGAAAAACCAAATAACAAAAATGTACACTGACATTTCCATTGTGTTTGGAGTGACTCAACTCGACTCTTATCTAAAACCACTAGCACAGCTCCTCCGCGAAATGGACACCAATGGAATGGAATGGAATGGAAATGCAAAACCACAACACCACCAGCGTTAATGTAAGGTGCTGTATACTCGTGTATTGGTGTGTTGTTGGTATTTGTACTAAACATGGCTCCACACCCCAGTTCTCAGGGATCAGTTTTCCTCATTCGGCCTTTGTTGGAAATTTTCGTCTGCCACCGACCCAAGGAGCGTTTGAACCTCTTCAAATCCCCTCGGGGGGAATGTTACAAGCTGCCGCTTTGAGTCAGATAAAATTACATGTGAGAGCTGCTGTAACTTCAGAGATTTTACAAGCAGCGAGTTTGTGCTGGAGCTCTGCATTTCATGGTGATTGACAGGTCTCTGGCCAATCAGTTCTCTGCAGGATTCACACATCACTGTTTGGTACCAACTTGGCTTGATTCATACCAGTGGCAAGCAGAGACTTAAAAATACCAGGGACCAGGACCAGATTTGGCCAGTGGAAAAGCAGAAGGGCAGAGTTAAGTCATGTAGGTTCCATGTCGTGAAAAAGCACAGTTTGTGAGCAACTTCAAAGAAAAATGCCCAGTATCACTTAAAATACACAGCCTTAGCAACCCTTGCTTGTAGTGGAGGTAGATGAAGGGTGATGCAACTCGTCAAAACACAGAAATGAAACATATGTCTGTAATTGCCACAGGTTTCTTAATATATTTGATTATAATTTCTTTCAAAATATAAAGAAAAAGCTTTATGTTTATATTAAGGTTTCAGTTAAGTTTAAAATGATCCTCTGGGATTTCCTCTCCTGGGTTGTTGCTTAGACCTTGAATAAATCTGAGTTTGAAAAGCAGTCAGCTGTTTCTGGAAGTGCATGGGTTTGTTACGTGCACTTTGGACAACACACTGTCCAGTGTAACTACCACCAAACAGTGAGTGCTGGAGGTCCTGCTCCATTCTGTTTTTCCACTCCTGATCATTAATCATCTGCACACAGAAGAAGCCCTGAGCAGCTCCGGGAGAACCTCAAGGGAACGCCACAAAAAAGCTCTCGAAACAGGAACAGGTGTCAGAGCAGCGAGTAAAAACCTGAACAGGAACTCCAGCAGAGCCTCAATCAGTATTCACCATACACCGCTCCCCATCAGGGGCACTGGAAAAGTCTCACAAACGGACTCTACTGAATTTCTCAAACTGACTCTACTCTCACAAACGGACTCTACTGAGTCTCACAAACTGACTGAAAAACCTTCAGGGAAAGTTAGTGTGAACATTCAGATATTTATAGGAACACAGTTCATTAGTCTCCACAGAAATGCTTTAAATGAAATGATTGTGAAACTAAAATGAGCTTCATCAAAAAATTTGGGGTGCGATCTACTGCCAGAACAGCAATAACTGAATTGGCTGATTTTGATGTGAATTTCATCAAACCCCTTCACAGCAATGTTCATAACCTCATTTAAATCCTCCCCAGAAGACTAGAAGCTGTTTCTTCAGAAAAAGTTGGAACAAACGCCCAATGACACAATAATGATTTAGTGTCCTAATTTCTGTCCTGCTTTACAAGACATCTGCTTCCATTCACCTCCACTGTACACTCTCCCCCACTGTTTACTGTCCTCACTTTCTGTGAGGGGCTTTTAGAAGAGGATGTCAAGTTCCATTCACACAACACTGTCCACTGCTCTGGCTCTGAATAATTCTCTAGAAACTTACTGAATTTACACCTCACCGAGATGATTATGGGGGAATAAACAATATAATAAAATGTATATTTATAGACTGCGTTGGATGAATACTTAGATCTGTGGTATTAATTCTGTGGTGTTAACGCAGTATGAGCTGAATTTTATTGTGATACATTTTGAATACATAAGAATATGCAATGACATATTTATTCCTGGAAATCAAGCCCCAAATTAAGCCCCTCCTGCTGGAGACCAGTTCAGAGGCATGTGTTAGCAGTGTATTAGCGAGGGGATTACACAGGATTTTAATCATAACACTCTCACACTGTCAGGACACTGAGGGGATTCCTCCGAGCTCCTCCAAACAGGGTTCATCCTGCGCTTTCCAGACTGTGAGGAATCATTTCACAGTTTGTGCTCACAGTTAATTCAGAATATTTCATAATGACAGACACTGACCCAAGGACTGTGTACAATATGGTTTCAATGCTTTCTTTATGGGTGTCGAAGTTAAGATATAATTTAAGAAATAATGTGAAAAAGGTTCAATGGCACATTTTCTTAGTTTGTCCCTGTAAACTTTCCGTAGCTGTAGTCAGACTGGGGCCTCTGTGTTAGAAGCTGGTCTCTATCTGTATTTCAGTGCGTTGTAACTGTATGTAAGATTAAATGTCTGAGTGTGAGTGGCTGGGAAAATGTGCGAGTGTCTTATGTAGTTGGTGATGAGTGTAATCTGGAGCACCAGTGGCTGTGTAACAAATAGCCAACATCAGAAATTACTGAAGAATGTCTGAGGAGTGCCTGATGAGCGTCTGGGGAGAGTCTGAGAAGCGTCTGATGAGTGTCTGGGAAGAATCTGGGCAGAGTCTGAGGCGCGTCTGGGAAAAATCTGAGGAGAGTCTGGGAAGAATCTGGGGACAGTCTGATGAACGTCCAGGAAAAATCTGGGAAGAGTCTGAGGAACATCTGGGGGAGAGTCTGAGGAGTGTCTAAGAGGAATCTGGAAAGGATCAGGGGAGAGTCAGAGTGTCTGGGAAGAATTTGCAGAGAGTCTGAGAAGAATCTTAGGAGAGTCTGAGGAAGATAACAGAGATGGTCTGAAGAGAAAATCCTAGATGTTCTGAAAATGTTTTTCAGAACTGCAGCCAGGAGCCGTTTAATGAAGCTCAGGATTCATCCTCTGTGTTTTCTCACGAATGCCGTTCTGCTGCAGAGCGTTCTCCAGTAATAAACAGTTACAGTTCAGTCCAACAACACAACAGTGGAGCAATCTGGTCTCAGGACAGAGGAGGAAAAAAGAATCTCTCTCTCTCTCTCTAGGCCAACATGTTGATGTTGTTTACACCAAAACTTCTCACATATGTTTGTTTATTTATTTTCTACACTTCCCGAGAGGATATTTTAGAAAGATTTGAGTATGCCTTCTGTTATAGAGCGAGAGAGAGAAAGAGAGAGAGAGAGAGAGAGAGAGAGAGAGAGAGAGAAATCACTGTGGAACAGTGGAACTGTGTTCTCTGGAGCGAAACAGTGGAACTGTGTTCTGTGGAGCGATGGAGTTCCTCTGGTGTGTGGAACTGTGTTCTCTGGAGTGATGGAGTTCCTCTGGTGTGTGGAACTGTGTTCTCTGGAGTGATGGAGTTCCTCTGGTGTGTGGAACAGTGTTCTCTGGAGCGATGGAGTTCCTCTGGTGTGTGGAACAGTGGAACTGTTCTCTGGAGCGATGGAGTTCCTCTGGTGTCTGGAACCGTGGAACTGGGTTCTCTGGAGCGATGGAGTTCCTCTGGGATGAGTTGGAGTGTTGAGTGTGATCCGGAACTAATCCCCAACATCAGCACACTGATGATTATAAGGCTCCATCAGATCCTCACAGCTATGTTCCAGTATTGAGTGCATAAGATTTCCCATAAGGAGTGGGTGTGGTTGAATGTCCATATAAGGAGGAGTGTGTGTAACTGGATGTCCATATAAGGAATTGTGGGTGGAGCTGAAGTTCTCTATGGGGAAAGTGAATGGGATTAGCGCTAATCAAATGCTGTGGTGCTCTGGGGTAAACAGCGGCTCTCTGCTGGTTTTTATCCTCCGGATATGGTCTATAAATGTTTGCAATGTGTAAACAAGAGATCTGGGATCTTGTCTTTGGGGCTTGCTGTCACTTGAATAATGTATTACAAGCAAATTTACACACGGTACTCAGTGTACAATGGGACAATGTCAAACATCTGCATAAGAGACACACACACAAACAAAGGAGAGTTGGACTCCTGTCTTCAGGGAATGGTTAACTATGAGCTGAATAAAGCTGTTCTTGCAGAATTTGGATTAGTGCTGGGATTATCGCTCACAGAAAGTCAGAATTGTCAGAGCTGTCACAGCAGCAAATAGGTTAATAAAGACAGTCCTGCATTAACCTTGAAATGCATGTGTTATATTAATGTATATGTAATGTAATGTAATATACTGTGCTATTAATACACAATATAAATTGAAATAAACATTTGGTAATATATAAAAAAAAAATTATAATAAATAAATAAATTTCAGTGATCCATGATGCAGCTGATCAACCAAGATGTGCAGAGTCTGAGTTTTGCTTCTTAATTTAGACCAGATCTGACAAAATGAAAAATAAGTAAATTATTTTAAAAAATTAAGTAAAATAAATATTTAATTAATCAATAAAAATATTTACAAATCAAACTAGCTTAAATATATATATATATATATATATATATATATATATATATATATATATATATGATTTTTACACTCTTCCTCTTATTTCTGAACATTTCTCAGTTTATTAATTTATTACTTCACAGCCGCTCGCTGTTCACTTGACCCGAGCACACAGTTTTTAGCCATTTTCGCCGAGATCTCTTTCATCTCAATTCTTGTTTTCTCCATTTTTACTCAGTGTTCTTATTTCTCCATGCTTGGTGTGTTTTTTGCTGTGTTTAACCTAGTCTTTGTGCTCTCACAGAAACTTGGATGCAGCGCTGTGATTGAACAGACTCAGATGAGGGGGCGGGGCAATTTTAAAGTCTCTGAACTCTGCACATCAGAAGCAGAGCAGAATCAGAACGACTTTTATCCCATGTTTTCTGACTTTGGCAGCACACAGAAATAAGACTGGGGTCTTGTTTCACAGTGTGTGGGTTGGTGGACTCCAAGTGCACACTTTTGAAATGCATTAAACATGGGATTTCTTCAGCATACGTCTCTTTAAGAGAATTGGGGCTGGTGAAACGATTGTCAACACAAATTAAAGTCACACCTTGAGACAGGTTGAGATGCTGTAGTTTAGAGCAATATCTCCTCGTTAGTAAGCAGGAGGTGTTTTGCAAGTTCACATATGTTTACAGTATAAATTCTGTGCTTCCCAACACTGGATGATATTTGTGACCTAATAATAAAGAATAAATGACTGGGAGTAAATAATATTTTAAACGAAAAGGGCGGATTACCCTTGAGACCTCCCTCTATCCAACTCCCTATTCCAAATAAACCACAGTGTGATTATTCCTTGTTTACTTCCACACTCCTCTGCTCTTCACTGGTCAGTGGGGACTTTTATGTTTGTTTTCTTTGGCAGAAAGGCATCAGAAGGTGAAGACGGACTTAAGAGGTTTTCATTCGTCTTCCACTCCACCGTCCTCCGCAGCTTCCAACTGAGGTTCAGACACTTTCATTTCAAAGGAAGGATACATTTCTCACTTCTGAGACTCCCAAAGTAACAACAACTATAATAATAATAATAATAATAATAATAATAATAATGAATATTAACAGCAGTGTGTCTGTAAATGGGTATTGTTAGACTACTCAGAGAATCCAAACTCTGAAAAGCACATACTGAGATGAGGATCGAGGTAGGAGGGTTGTTTTTGGGTTTAATCTCAATTCAACTGTAGGCCTTTACTTAAAGTCTGACACAAACAGAGAAGATCTGCTGTCATCCCTGGACCCCACTTTGTCCTGTTGCCATGGGAAACCAGGCCTGAGCTCTGAGAGCCCTGAATACACTTTGTAAGACTGAGGTTATTGGAAAGAGTTCTGTGGCGTGTGGGTCACAGGGGGGGTGGAGACGCGCGAGAGTGGTTTTGCTCTTTGAACAGGTTTCCACGCGAGAGTGGATGTGCTCACGCCACAGCGGTTATACTTAAACAGATTATGTGCGAGAGGGGTTTTGTGTGACCTAGTAGCTTTCTGTGGAACAAATACAACACCACTGTTACTATGGTATTCCAGGTGGTTGCTATGAGTGTTATGTGGTAAAAGTGCTATCCAAGATAATGCCCACAGGACGCTGTCGGCTGGATGTTTTTGGTTGGTGGACTATTCTCAGTCCAGCAGTGACTGACTGCAGCACTGTTGTGTCTGATTCACTTGTACCAACACAACACACACACAAACATGTCAGTGTCACTGCAGTGCTGAGAATGATCCACCACCAAATCATACCTGCTCTGAGGGTACTGAGTGTTGAAGAATAGGGGGAAAGATGGTAATAATATATACAGAGCAACACATGGACTACAGTGTGTAAGTGTAGAACTATAGAATAAGCGGCGGGGACAGTGGAGCTGAGAGGAGACAGTGGACATGTGTCCTGACAGTGAAGATCTGTTCTCTCACATTATGAAGCTTCATGGAGCTGAGAGATTTAATGAGCCTGAAGAAATTCCTTCTTGACTGTCTCCAGCCGCTGTGTGTGTGTGTTAAATCGACCTGTTCGCCCTCATCAAGCCCCTCATCCTCAGGTTTATTGATGTTGAAGGAGCTCATTACACCGGAGCTCTGATAAATGCCATGAATCAGTACTAACCCCTCGCTCCAAAAATACCCAGACACTCCGGCAGAAAATCATCTGCCACCGCTCAGAAACTGCCCTGTTTCCACCCCAGGACACACTGCCCCTTATTGGTCAGAGCTGTATGGAAGTGAGCGCAGAGCTGACAACGCTGAAGGACACACCAACACTTCATATTTTGATTCACAACACAATTACACGTCATGGAAAGCAGTGGAGACCTGAGTGCAGTTGATCAATCAGCTCCAGTGCCTGAAACTAAGCTCTGCCCACCATGGCCTCATTTACATGAAGCACTCTCTCATTCATAAAGATGTTTTAGTCATGAGCCAACGAACAGATGCAGATTAATTCAGTAGCTTCCGAACCAGTGGCTGCATTCGTAGGCAGAATTTGAAGAACTGTGAGTGCACTGCGCCCCATACTGACTAAACTGTGCAGAGTTGAGGAAATAAACAGTCGAGTTAAAGCAGCGTGCTGATTGGCTGGATGGTACAATGATATGATGGATATAAACAGTGTTGTAAACAGTGTGTTACTACAGTGGATAACAGACTATGGCTCCACCCACTGTGTTTAGGATGGAGTTTGTGTGTGGAGTCAGTCAGTGTGGTAATTTATGACCACATCTGACCTCACACTGCTTTGATGAATGAGGGCCAGCTTTTGGACTGTGGTACTGTGTTCTCCCGAGTTATGGAGCTCACAGCCTTCCCTTTATACTGCAGTTAGACTTTCTGTCCATCTTCATTTCATTCCCTCTCTCCTTGTACATCTCTCTCTCTCTCTCTGACTCACCCTCTCTTCCTCTTACCCCTTTCTCTCTCCCCACTTCTCCCTCATCCCTTTCTCTCTTCCTTCATCTCTCAACCTCTCCCTGTACTTCTCTCCTCACTTTCTTTTTTATTCCTCTCTCTTCATTTCTCCTTGTACATTTTTTATATCTCTCTTTCTCTCATCCCTTATTCTTGATCTCTCTCTTTCTCTCAGTTGATATTAATTTAAAGGAGGAAAACAGTGATGGATGGATTGAGTTATATTGCCTAGAACTCATTATAAACCTAAACATGACAGCTTAGTGCGCTACACCTTCTCACCTCAGCATCAATCAAACTCATAGAGAGGGACACGGAGCAGCGCTTTAGGCTTCAACACCAAGAAAAATCATCATCAAGTGTTCCAGGATTTACAGGGAAACATCTTTCACTGTTGGTTTAGATCTGGCTATTATCAGATGTGGTGTGCTCTGTGTCGTGTGTGTGTGTGTTTGCAGATTGTTAAGTAAATTGTGATATAATCAGTTCAGTCGTAATCTGTGCGCAGACTGAACTCATTCAGAGTCAGTGTTTAAATTCCTTGTGTTTACTCTGAGCGTGGGTGGTCTTCAGTGTGGATGCTAAACAGTCAGCTGCTGTAATGGATGCTCTCCTTGTGTGTGTGTGTGTGTGTGTGTGTGTGTGTGTGTGTGTGTGTGCGTGTGTGAGGGAGAGCGGGGAGAGGGAGAGTGTGTGAAGTCTTGCAGTGTATCTCCTCAGTTCCCAAACGCAGTGTAGGAAAGGTCAGTAAAGGAAAGGTGATGAAGCTCAGCAGGAATCTCACCTCTGTCACCACTTTTCTGGAGTGAGTAGCAGGCATCAGATTCTAAATGTGTTTATATATAGAGTACATTCCAGTTGAGAGACAACTTTGGAAACCTGTTCTTTTGGGCTTTTGTTATTAAAGGGAATGTCTAAAAAATGCAGCTCTAATCTCCAAATTTTTTAAGGTAAGAAGTATCTTGTTGGTGGCTGAAGTGTAGGTTTTTTATACGTTTATATTCACTGTTTGAATTATCACAGAAACTCATTTGTAACTTGAGCTATTTAATTTTGTAGCAGTTAGTTAGTGCTCTTCCAAGTTTGGAGACATTTCCACAGACATTACCCACCTTTGGCGCATGAACAGGGCAACATCCTCATCTCGGTTTGTTCTTTTTAGCATTTGGAGTCTCTCCGTTGTCTAAAATCCCCCATGTTTTTTCTGCTCTGAGCAGAGAGAGAAAGCCTAGCATACCTGACAGTAGGGGTGTCACAATACACATAGTAATATTCATTTTTTTTTCAATGCGTTGATTTCGCATTTTGTGACAGAAACACGCCAGGCACTCTCTCTCAGCCAGAGCAAGAGGCAGATAGTCCACAGCTCCTAAACAGAGAGTGTGCTTCTCATTGGTTGTCACCTTTATTTAGCCAATCACCAACAAATGGAGTCACAGTCCCTCCTAGAGGGGGTTGTTTTGCTGCGGCGCTGAGCAGCAGGTCAATGCTGAAAAACTGGGAATTTAACATTTTTTAATTCAAAATTTTTAGAATTAGAGGATTTTAAAGCTCTGTTTTTAGATTTATGGTGGCACCATCCTTTATTGGCTGTATTGGCCTCTTTGACATCTACATCAGAAAATAAAAGGGAAATTAAAATCATTCATTCATTCATTATCTGTAACTGCTTATCCAATTGAGGGTCGCGGTGGGTCCAGAGCCTACCTGGAATCATTGGGCGCAAGGCGGGAATACACCCTGGAGGGGGCGCCAGTCCTTCACAGGGAAACACACACATATACACACATTCAATCACACACTCCGGACTCTTTTGAGTCACCAATCCACCTGCAACTTGTGATTTTGGACTGTGGGAGGAAACTGGAGCACCCGGAGGAAACCCACACGGACACGGGGAGAACACACCAACTCCTCACAGACAGGAGAATTGAACGGGAATCGAGAATCGAGCGGGAATCGAACCCACAACCTCCAGGCCCCTGGAGCTGTGTGACTGCGACACTACCTGCTGCGCCACCGTACCGCCAAATTAAAATCATGTTCTTTCCTGATGTTTTATCAAACTGTATCGCATTGTGGAGCAAATCCAGCAATATGTATTGTATTGTGAAATTTGTGTAATGCTGCACCCCTACCGGACAGAGATTTTTACCCATTTTCAGACACTGAGGTTTCGTAAACACATTAGACAGGTTTCTAGCACAAACCGACTGGAGAGCAGCAAATGGAGATGAAACATATTCAGAGTTTTATAAACAGTGTTTTTTGATAAAAATCATGAAATACCCCTTTAAATAAAGATTTAGTATAATGAACACAACACAGATTCCTTTTTTTATTGCATTTTAGCTTGAAATGGGGTATGTAGATAATCATAACTGATGTATTATCTCATATAGAGGACAGAATAATCGCAGACTGATGTTGTGTCCAGAAGGACCAAGCTTAGTTTGAGAGTGTGGGTATTCAACCCTGAAACACTCCATCAGGAAAAGATGGAGATATCCTCCTCTGTGTTTTCTGTATTCTCTCCCAGACCCTGTTTTTCAGAAGGGTTGTATTGATGTGAAATTTGAGGGTCACCTCTGGGTGGGGGGTAATAACCCACCACAAGAAAAAGGGCTGAAATTGCAGGAGGGAGAGCAGAGAGTGTGAAGTGGGTTTATATGATAATGTGTGAGACAAGTGGCCCAGTGGAAGTGACCAGGAGATCTCTCTCTCTCTCTCTGTGAGTGTGTTTGCGTGTGTGTGTATGTGTGGAAGAAATCATGAGAATAATTTACTGAACTCACAAAAAGTTCCTCCTACACTTGCAAAACAAGGCTTTTTGTCAACTGTCTGTATCTGAAAATGTATTGTACTGTATATGAATGAATTCATTCATTGTCTCTAAGCGCTTATTAAGTTCAAGACGGTCGTGGGTCCAGAGCACACCCTGAAGTGGGTGCAAGTCCTTCACAGAGCAACAAACACTCACACATTCACTCACACCTATGGATACTTGAATTGCCAATCCACCTACTAACATGTTTTTTTGGAGTGTGGGAGGAAACCAGAGCTCCCAATCCTTATAAACTTCTTGCAGAAGGTGTGAGGGTTAAAGTGTTCAAGGGGTCTGAGAGTTTAGAGCTGAATTGGGACACATGCATGCTGCTTCAGTGCTGTAGGTCTACCGTCCACCACAGTGAGCAGCTCAGTGTTTTACTGGAGCCTCGAACAGAAATGTGTTGAACATTGTTGAGGTAATATTTATCATAGTCTCTTTTGTTTTTCTACTATATTTAACAAACATAAAGTCATACTGTCTGTCCCTATAATGACACGAATACACAGACACATCTCACCGTTACTGTTTTTCTGGTGAGTAAATTCCATCTGCACAGCTTTTTGTTTAACTTTACACGAAAACGGGCAAAAACACCAGAGCGAGATGCTACTCAAAATAAACGAGGCTGTGAATTAGTTACAGCACCGTTTTATCAGTCAGACCCATATAGTAATGCAAGTCAGTACATAAATATCTAGTTCCCGGCGATGCCCTGGTCGTTTATCAAGTATAGATTAATTGGTAAAATGTTAAGGTGCTTTGTTTTAGAAATGTTTAAAAACTTAAATGCTAAATTGTTATCATGTTGGTTTCTGGTAAACAAATTGCTTTAATATCATCTCAACACATTGCTTCTGTTTTATTCAGAAAAAAACAGGCTTTCCATGATCATACATAAACTATTTTTATAGTTAGTTATTAATAGTTCTTATTGTAAACAAACCTTGATATGAAGCACCAAAGCTTCCCCAGACCTTCCACTGACAAGGGTATGCATTTTATTTTGAGCTTTCCTGTTTTTTAAATGCCAGAAACAACTCATGGAAAACAACTCATGACAATGGCTATATGGCTAAAGATGGTCTGGCAAATCTAGGCTTAACTCTAGGTTTCTCTCTACTCTTGTTTATTTAAAGTTTGCTGACAACAAACAAACAAAGAAAAAACACAAAATTGGGCTCCCAGGTGCTTTAAAACAAGCATACAGTCCTATTCATGACTGAGCCTGTCATTATACTGACACCTAGTGGCATGGATGTGTCAGAGACACTGTCCCAGGTGGATGACCCACTCTGTGGAAATGAAACTTGTTTATTCAGGGATGACTGAGCAGATTGTGATCTACATTTGATAGAAAACAAGCTAAAACAATAAGCACTTATCGTAAATTTTCTGGTGGTGGAAATGACAGACTGCACCTTTAACAGTGCACAGCTCATTGTTTATTTACAGCGTGTGCTGTGTGCTTCTCCGCAGTGAATTGGTCAGATTGAGCAGGGGGCAGTTTCCAGGAAAAGCAGCAGAGCTTTTAGAGAGTGGTCTCTCTCTCTCTCAGCGGCGGAGCAGTGAGTTCCCGGGGGCCGTGACGCTGACATTGAGCGTCTCTTTCACCACTGCAGCAGAGCAAAGAGGAATAACAAACACTGACCGTGTCCAACAGGTCCAACAAAGCCCAGCTAACCCGGCACACAGAGTGGATGCACCGTAATCACACACAGCCTCTTTAAGGAGCATTTCCAGGGGCCACGCTGCAGAATTCAAGCCTGAGATCAGACTTGAATTTGTAGTGTTTGAGATTCACTGTTGTTTTAAGCCACTCTGCACTGTGTCCCTTACTCGTTCACCCAGAGCTGCAGTTCTCGGGCCACCTGTGCCACAAGTCCAGTCGTGAAATTTCCTCGCTACTAAATATTCCACCTGTCAGTGGTATTATAACAGCGACTGGGAATGACAGCAGCACCGCCACGAAGTGGTAGGTCACATAAAATGACAAAGCAGGGGTCAGCAGATGCTGAGGTGCAGAGTGCACAGAGTTCACCAACTTTCTGCAGAGTCAATCGCTACAGACTATTATATTATTTTACTATTAGAGATTAATAGTATGTAATAGTGCATAAAAGAGCTTCGTGGAAGGGGTTTCCAAACCTGAGCAGCTATATCCAAGCCTTACATTGCAAAGCGTCGGATGCAGTGCGGTCGTGTTCTCTGGAGTGACGAATCACGTTTCTTCGTCTGGTGATCCGATGGCAGAGTCTGGGTTTGCCGGTTGCCAGGAGAATGGCATTTGTCTGACTGCATTGTTCCGAGTGTAAAATTTGGTGGAGGAGGTATTATGGTGTGGGGCTGAATTTCAGGAGTTGGGCTTGACCCCATAGTTCCAGTGAAAGGAACTCTTAATGCTTTGGCACACCAAGAGATTCTGGACTTTGTGGGAACAGTTTGGGGATGGCCCCTTCCTGTTCCAACATAACTGTGCACCAGTGCACAAAGCAAGGTCCATAAAGACAAGGATGAGTGAGTTTGATGTGGAAGAACTTGACTGGCATGTACAGAGACCTGACCTCCACCTGACAGAACACCATTGGAATTAATTAGATTAGAGCCAGGCCTCGTCCAACGTCAGTGTCTGACCACACAAACATGCTTCTGGAGGAATGCCCAAAATTCCCATAAACACACTCCTAAACTTTGTGGAAAGCCTTCCCAGAAGAGTTGAAGCTGTTACAGCTGCAAAGGGTGGACAGATATCATAGGGCAGAGCGAATACCTTTGGCTATCTAGTGTAGAGTAGGGCTGCAACTAATGATTATTTTGATAATCGATTAATCTGTCGATTATTTTTTCGATTAATCGATTATTAATCGGGTAAAAAAGGAAGACAAGCCAAATTTGGTTTCCTGTCTGTTACTAGCATATTCAGGATACCATCAGTGAGAACAGCTGCTTGCTGTGGTGTGTAGATCTTCAAAACATAGTCAGCAATGCTGGGCTGTTTTTATCTGAGGTGACAGAGAAAGTGTAGATATGAACATAGAGCTTTTTTAAGTTAATAACTAGTGATCTAAAATGCAGACAACAATGCAGGCAAATTGAAATTACATAAATGGATATTGGGTGATGCTGCCATGTGCTGAGAATAAAAGGGAAATTCATCTAACACATGATCAGATATCGTTAAGATATTTAAGATTTTAGAGAACTAATGTTGTAATTGTATAAGGAACACACAACCTACCATTATTAAAAATTAGCGCTTACGTGAAGAATTAACCCAACCGTTACATAAATTTTATTTTATCAATATTTAACAGTGTATGTAATGTAATATACACTTGGCTGTGATACTCAAACACTAACACGCAATGCCAGTCAGAAAAGACCTTGAAGAAGGATTTAAATATATTATTTTTAAAAATGTTTGGATTTTTTAACTCTGAATGTAACTGCCGCCATATTTAAGGTGGAACGGAAAACTCGCTAAATACAAGAGTGATATAGATTTACTAAAAATGAGACATCTTGTTTAACTACTCTAGCAGGCTCTAGTGACATTGAGTGAGAGAAAAAATAGAACTTGTCGCTAACGTTAGCTTGACTAAAACTATGGTTTGTTTTGGAACTGCTGGTCAAACTGACACATTTAAGGTGGAAGAGAAAAGTCGGGGACATGCTAAGGCTTGTTCGCTAAACGCGAGTGTAATATCAATGTACTAAGAAAACAAATGTTGTTTAACTATTCTAGCAGGCTCTAGTAACATTGAGTGAGAGAAAGAGTAGAATTAACTTACTATACTTAATCTCTTTCACACATAGCTCCAACAGGCTTCATTTTCAGATGCTCATGCAGTGATGTGCTGCTGTGCCATGCGAGATCAGCTGTGCACATTTTGCACCTAACGCTGTTCCTTGAAAGTGTTCCCATACTTTTGAGGACTTGGGTCGTACATTTTTCTCTCTGCTTGTGCTAACGTTATCCTCTGCTGTGACCGCCTCCGCCATTTTTTCAAACCCTTCTTCCAGATTTCGTCACGTGTAGCAACTGTACCTATGTGAATAATAACTTACACCCAACTAGTTGCCAACTATTTTAACAATCGATTTTAATAGATTTAACCCTAGTGTAGAGAAAGAGCGTATTGCTCTATCTCTCTATACTCTGGCAGAGAGATGAAACATGGCTCTGGGTCGTAAACAAACAAACAAACAAACAAAAACAAACAGAACCCCTTCCAGCTCTTCTTAGCTAATCTAAACCCTGGTCTCTGGACCCTCCAGAGCGCACAGCATGGCTGACGAAACACAGATAAATTATAATAAATAAATAAACCAGGAAGAAGAATAAGAGCCCCCCTCTGGGCTTTCCCGGCGTGAGTCACACACCCCCGTTCTGATACACACTCCACACGCTCCATTCACATTCTGCTCAGTGCGATACCCAGAGAAGACAACCGGCCCTGTTCCAAACGCCTCCGTCCACACTTCACAGGCTTCCCTACGCGCAGTACACACTCCTGCCCCAGGGCACGATCCAGAAGGTCACTCACTACACACAGAATGCCGTTCTCAGAGAAAAGTGGACTAAATCTGAACAATCCGACAAGGGAAGGCATTAACAGCCAGAAAATATCCTGAAAAATGCTGTAACATGGTTCTCTGTTCACCCTGGGGGGCAGTCCTGTGCAGATTAAAGTGCCCATATGGCAATATTCTCTTCCCAAAACATCATGATTCATTACAAACAGGCACTGCTTTATTCCTTAGAATTAAACACTGTTACTGTACCTTTAAGATGCAAACTAGATCTGGACAATCACGGGATAATAATGATGCAGAAATGAATGACCATGAGAATTTCTTATATGCAACCTTTAATATTGTTTACGGGCTAAATGAAGATTTAAAGGATCATATAATTTAAGAAAACCCCATGTGTGCTTATTCACGTTAAACTGTTGATCTAAAGCCGACCAACCCACGTGTGAAACAAGCACCCTCAGTTTTCTGTTCGCTGCCTAAGTCATAAAACATGCCATTCTGATTCTACTCCATTTCTGACGTCAGGGGCAGACGCTTTGACAAGCCCCGCCTCCTCATCTGAGTGTGTCCAATCACAGCGCTGGGCCCGTGTTTATGTGACAGCGCAAAGACTAGATTAAATGCAGCAAAACAGACACGAGCACAGAGAAATAAGAACAATGAGTAAAAACGGAGACAACGAGAAGAGAAAAATGAGAACCAAGCGAAAACATCTTAAAACCAGGTGCTGTCATTAAGACCCAGAAGTGTGTTACTTCCTGGAGAAAGAAGAGAGAATGTCCAATTTAAACCTAGAAAACGCAGATGAGGCTATTAAATTAGACCTCCACAACAGGAAAGACCTTTGCCATCACATCAGAGTGAGAATTACTGAGGAAGATTAGATACAGCATCCAGAAACTCAGCTCAGGAGGCTTAAACATCCCATAATTACCCCTCAGACAGCAAGTGTGACGGGGGTGGGTATCAGGGAGTGTGTAAATAATAAAGAGTGTGTGTTGTGTGTAAAATGGAGCGAGCTGCAGCTGCAGGCTCAGAAACACAGGCTCAATCAATAACCAATCTGTGACAGTTTTACTCTGTGACAATGTTCTTAATTAAGAGCCGCTCTGGCCGTGTGTGTATGTATGTGTGTGTGTGGGTGATAGAAAGAGAGGGAGAAACTTGGGTTTCAAAGAAAAGAGAGAAATGACTTCACACACGTCTGAGTTCAGAATCAATACATTGCCACCTGCAGGAGTTTACACCACACAGCCCTTATCAATCACTATGATCACCAATATACAATCCTCATGGTGAGAGTGGATCAGACACAGCAGTGCTGCTGGAGTTTTTAAAGGTGGACCTCCTTTAGCACCAGGCACTAAAATCTACTCTTAGAAACAGGTTTTTATTGTTATAGCTGAACTGCACAGCATCGAATACCCTTCACTCGACTCAAAGTTATTAGGGTCTTGCAGAATGAAAGTGCACCTCCAACCCCCAGGGTAATAAAGTATACCGTGATAATATTTTGACAGGGTATGACAGGATGAAAAATGTGGTTACCGTCCATCCCTAGTACTGACCACTGCACACCACATGGACCACATGGAGTTCTGGAGATGGACCAAAACATTATAACCATCACAGTGTAGCCCTTTCCCATCAAAACAAAACATTACAGTTCCTTGTTCATAGAAAAGTGTGAGACTTTCCCAACACTGGAAAAGTGGAACTGTGTTCTCTGGAGTGATGGAGTTCCTCTGGTGTGTGAAACAGTAGAACTGCGTTCTCTGGAGTGATGGGGTTCCTCTGGTGTGTGGAACCCACACTGATGATCATGAGTTTGAACACCATCAGATCCACACAGAAATATTCCACTACCTCTGCAGTAAAGCTTTCTCAGGAGAGAGAGAGAGAGAGAGAGAGAGAGAGAGAGAGAGAAGGTAGTCTTTGAAGGATAAATGGTGGGATTAGATTAGGCCTCTCTCAGGTTACAAAGCTGGGCTCTGACCCCTGAGAGTCCATCCTCACTTTATTCCTCTCTTTCTCTCGCTCCCTCTCTCTTAATTCCTTCTTCAATAGTGAAGCCTCTTAGGAGAGATAGAAGGGGAGGGGGAAAGTATAGAGGGAGAGGGGAACACACACGTGTGTGTAAGTGTGAGAGAGAGAGAGTGAGAGAGAGATGTGTATGATGGGTGGACCCTGGTGTGGTGTGTAATGAAGGAGGAGTAAATGAAGTGGGAGGTCAGATTTATTCAGGGTTTACTGATGACACCTGAAAACCTCCTCAGTCTAATCCTAGTAGATAACCTGGCTAAAGTAAGCAGGCGCTACTACCACTCGCCCTCGTTCATCAGTAACTCTCAAAACCGGACTATAACACTGTCCTCAACAAAGCTTGGGTTCCACCGAACCAAAGTGTAACTCCAGTAATTTAATCCACATAGCAACCGACTAAGAGCACTTATTACCAAAATCAATGTTTAACGTGAAAAAGTGAGCTAATCTGCCTGAAGTTAGCAGCTGCAAACCCTGGCTCACTGCTCAGAAGCCCTAGTGGCCTCCTGGATGTGGCAGAGTTTCTATATGGAGGTCCCAGTGTGGGGGACCCACTCTGTGGAGCATTAACTTTTTGAAAAATAGTTTTCATTTGGTTTTGGTCTTAATCTTTAGACTAAAATTTGTATTAGTTCTCGTCTAGTTTTAGTTTTAATGTAAAAAAAAAAAAAACCTAATTCATGTATTTGTAAAGGCTTTTCAATTTTAGAGATGGAGCATTTTCCTATCTTTATTTTGTTACAATTTTCTGTATTTAAATAAAAAAAATAACAGGTAATTTATCAGGCTTTCACATTATTGATTTATTTTTTTTAATTCATTCATCAATTAATATTTTTCAACACAGTTTTAATTAACAAAATTAACACAGATCCTTTCAGTCCTCAGCTACAGCTCTTTCAAATAGTGTTCCCTCTTGAGTGTGGTCACCTCAGCCCGCACACAGCCTGGACACGGCCCGTTTCTCTCGCAACATCAGCCAGATGTTCTCCGACAGCCTCCACCTCAGGTGTGGGCGGTGGGGGGTTAAATAAACACAGGAATGGTGTTCTCTCATGGTTGAGTTAGCAGAGATCTGCAGAACAGCGGCTTCTAAAATATTAAAGAGCCTCTGAGGAAGATTTCTGTTCTCGCTCTGAGCAATGCAGTTACATCTCGCTCAATACTAACAGAGCACCCTTCGATTCTCTTTCAGCTCCTGATACACAGCGCAGAAATCTCCCATCAGCCCCCGGTCCTCCATGTTCATCACACACGGGGGTCCTTATAAACAGCTGGACTCTTTATATGTCCAATCTGTTTAAAAGCACTTAGAGAGTGTACGCTGCTTTACTTCAAGAACCAGTGTCCAACACATGTTGAAAACCTTTGAGAAGCTAGAACCCTTACAATAAGTTCAATCTCTAAAGACATGAGTCCAATGAAGTCAACAGGCCCAATGCAAACAATCTATCAGACGACTATTTTGCTGTGGAATACAATGATGGCTGAATGCCATCAAATCCTAACAGCAATGTTGCTGTATCTAATGTAAATCTTTCACAGGAGAGCAGAGACTGTGCCGGCAGCAAAGAGAGAAACACCCTTCATTCCAGGAGAAATGTTGGATGAACAAGTGTCCACAAACTTTTGTGTACTGTCTATTGTGTTTATGAAGACCTGACCATGTGTGTACCATATTTAGGAGCAGTCAGGCCTCTGCATTGAGGCCAGTGTTTGTGAAATCATGGGACAGATGTATTATTAAAGATATGACTGCGCTGACTGTGAGCCAAAAGTAAAAAGACGCCACCAGCAGGAGGAGTCTTACATAACGACAGTGAAACAGAGAGAGAGAGAGAGAGAGAGAGAGAGAGAGTGAGAGTGAGAGAGAATGCTCTGAGAATGAGTGGAGCATCAGTGAAATGAAAGAGAGAATTTAAAATGCTTATATTCCAATATTATGTACATTATATATATATATATTTATTTGTTTGTTCAGAATCAGCTTCTTATCACTGGTAAAGACGCGACTTTCCTCTCAATCATTCCCGGAGCTTCACATTGATTTAAACAGTGTGGACGCTGAGCAGAGTTCAATAGCAAAGCAGCAAAATGCCGCAAAAAGAGGAGAGTCATTGGATAAATGCTGGGCTTCGTCCCGCACATCGGACGCTCAGCGTCTCTGGGGGTCTATGGGGCAGTGGGCTGGCCTCGGCTGGCCCGGACGCTCAGATTCTGCATGATGATTGGATGATCTGTCTGAGGCTGAATCCCTTTTTGATTGACAGCGAAATGAGCGAATCAGCGATCCCTTGGTGTAGAGATCCGCGGGAGCATTACATTTTCGCTCTGTTCTGAGTTAAACCAGAGATTTAGCGGCATTTTCTTTGTTAAAAACGACTAGCGACAAGCGTGTGTGTGTGTGTGTGTGTGTGTGTGTGTGTGTGTATCTGTATCTATAAACCAGCGACGTCAATGTAAACGACACCAGAAAAATGTTATCTTTGAAAATTTGGTACAAATTTTAAAATTCTTATTTAAAGCTGTTAACTCATTTTTGACGTTTGTCCCTGGGAACCATCTGTAATTATAGCCTGACTCCCAGTCACTACCAGAGACTTCCAAGAGGGGAGGCCGGCTGTCCTCAGTGTGAAAGCTGTAGCAAGAGCAAGAAAAATCAGTGAAAGCTATGCTGGTTTCTGGTCTCAGATGTTAGCGCCTCACTGTGGATGGTTTAACTACACTAACTGGCAGCTGACAGCATCCAAACTGTGCTTCCGTTCTGCTCAGTTCATCTGTTCCACAGTCGTTGGAGGATTAAAGGTCCATTCTTACAATTTTTCACCTAGGAACATCATGTCCACACCCTCCACTAATGCAATATCACCAGACAGCTCAATACACCAGAGGAGAGCGCAAACTACCCCCATCAGAGAGAGCAAAGCCAATAGTGCTATAGGAGCTCCAGGCTCGGACATTGAGGAATCACCAGGGATCCAACAGTCACCTCCTGAAGAACACTCAGACCCTTTAGCCACTAGGGAGAGCTTTGGCGGGAACATTACTGTATTACTTCCTTAAATTTCTCCTTAGAAATGAATAACTCCTACTTAAAAGCAATGTTCATGATCTAAATCCAATAAACGTTTTATTAAATTCAGAGAATATTTCCTCACCATTTGCTGCTCTCCGCTCTGTTTGCATTGGAAAACATTCCGGTGTTTGTACACAGCCCTGGCTCAGTAAATGGAAAGCAAACTAAGTGTCTCTGTCCAAACTGACTCAGACATGTCTCTCTCTATCTGTCTGTCTGTCTGTAAGGCATCTGAAGGTTTTTAGTTAACAGGGAGACTCCAAATATTGAAAAGCACGAACCAAGATGAGGATGTTGCTCTATTCTGGACAGCTAACTGCATGAAAGTAAACACATAACAAAAGTGCTACAAAACTAAACAGCTCGAGTTTCTGTGGGAATTCAAACAGTGCATAAAAACTTAGTCACTTCTTACTCAAACTTACTGATCCACATTAAAAGATGAGGAGCTTCTGAATGAACACACAGTGAATGTTGCTTTGCTCTGAAAACAGTAGTTTTCCTGAATCATCTACAGTGCCTTTAATGACTGATTTCATTTGATCAGTTCCTGATGATTAAAATGCTGTGTCCATGGTGCAACAGCGAGCTTCCAGTGTAAGAGAGATGGAGAGAATGGGTTGTGCTGTTTTTCTACAGCTCCGGCATGGATCAGAAGTGATCCATAAACATCACTGTCCTTATGCTGAGACACGGCCTGGTCTGCTCGAGCTGAGAAGATGACCCGCATCCCTCCAACAGCACCATTAAAGACACTTTAGAAGGGTTTCGTTGTGTTTACACAGATGGAGAACAGGGGGATGGAGCACATCCCTGAGGTGAAGGAGAGAATCATGATCCACTCTTAAAAATAAAGTAAATTAAAAAAAAAGAGTTACAAAAAGTTGATGAGTGATGCCACAGAAGAACCAGTTTTGGTTTCATAAAAAAAACTTTTTTGCTGATACATTTAAATAGGTAAATAACCGTAAGATTGGTTTTTCACACTCTCTACAAATCTCTAAACAAATATGGTTCTTCAGGCAAAAGTGGTTCTTCTGTGTCATTGCCCCCCGAACCCTTTGAAGCGCCTTTATTTTTAAGAGATTCTTGTACAAAAACAGGGTCCTTTCAAAACCATCACAAAACTACATTTCTTTATGGAACCAAACGAACTGAGTCCTGCCGAACCACCTTCCGCCAAAGCAGCATCTCCTATATCTCAGTAACAGGAGGCTGTCATTCCTGAGGGTCCAAAACACACAATCTTCTCACTACAAAATCACCCTGAGAGTGATTTAGACTCATGCGCAATGTCCTGTTTCTTAAATGTGTGAGCTCCACAGACACAGTGTCTTCTGCTTTGTTAATTTTCACATTATTGTTGTTTGTGTAAAACTTACTGAAGCTTTTTTTGTGGTTTAAATGTTTGGTAGAAATTAATACACCATCATCTACATTAAAACTTGATACATTTAAGGTGGAACAGAAGAATTCCAAAATTTACTCAGCAACTTTCCCAGATTTTAAAGATGCAATCAATAATATTCCATTTCTTCCAAAATATGAAAAAAACAAGTTATGCTGACACCTATTGGTCTGGATGCATCAAATTACTCACTCAAAATTACAAAAAACATAACATGGCCCCCCATGTAGGGGACCCACTCTATGAAGCATAAACTGCTTCATTCAGGAATTAAAAAAAATCCCTGAACTGTCACATTGTCTGTGTGTAAAAGGAACAAACATAATAAACTAAATACTGTTGTGTCTCAAACTGGTCATGTCGGCCTCCACTCGTGGGGGACTCATTCAGGGACCACCGAGTGTTATGATTCTTCATCTTGTGTGAGCTGCATTATAAATAGCCATTTCTTTATGGAGTTTGTTTTGGGGTGAAAAAGACTTATTGCACCTTTAATTTCATTAACCTCAGCACATATTAAAGGACAGATCTCCTACCTGGAGTTGGAGCTGTTCCAGTAGACCGCATGCCTGTCCGAGAGCATCCTGTCATCCGCGCAGACGGAACCCAGGTACAGCATCAGTACCATCAGCAGCATCAGCACCAGGACCGGAACCTCCATTGGACCTGCACTGAACTCTGGCACAGAACCAGGACCTGATCCACTCAGAACAGCAGGATTAACAGCTCACAGTGCTCTTTGTGAAGAGCTCCTGGGGCCATGAGGACATCACTCGGATCTCAGCGCTTTCCACACGTCCTTCTGAGGAGAGACGGTTTGTTAAGAGCATCTTTAAAGCATCACTTCATGTCCTGGGACTGGATTTAAGTTTAACCCCTGGAGCAGAGCGTCGGGACCTGCGCTCCACGTGAGTTCTCCAGCGCCGTGTTCACGCAAATTGGACCCAAATGTTCTCCGGGTTCTCCTCCAGGACGCACCTCGCTCTCCTCCGCCACAGACAGCCGTCCCACGAGCCTCAAACTCCGGCAGGACCAGCGAGGATGACCGGAGGACCAAGGAATGCGCGGAAAACGCCAGTGCAGTGCAAAAACGCGTGTGAAAAATCCCACAAAACACACGCCACACGCTCCTCGCTTTCCTCCACGCGGTTAGAGAGCTTAGTCCAGTCTGTCCTCGGCTCAAACCCAGCTTAAATCAGGCTTAAACCCGAGTTAAACCTCCTCCACACACACACCTGCAGCTCCAACCCAAACACTGAGCAGCTCTCAGCCTGGGCGCTCTAAACCACGCCCCTATCAGAAAGAAGGGCGGAGCTTAGCCGCACACTAACCAATAAACGCAGGTTTCTTCTTTATTTTAATACCTGACACATTTTTAACCGGGGCTGCTCAACAAAGCAGGATTTTTTCAGGTTAGCCAGATAACTTAAGCCCATGTTGAGGATTGATCAAGAATAGCTCAGATCTGCTCCTGGTGGCTGGGTTTGATTTCTCTCTCTTGAGAAACCTTAGGGGCCTTTTTGAAAGTTTTTAATTCTGATTTTTCCATCACTATGCAATCCCAGGATAAGGATTTCCAAATTGTAATTTTTTGGGCCCTCTGCTGGACAAAAAAAAAAAAAAAAAAATATATATATATATATATATATATATATATATATATATAATTTCTGCAAATTCTCTCAAACTGGCCACTAGATATTGAACATGGCACTACATGGCAAAGAACTCTGAGGATGTGAAAAATAGAATTGTTACTCTCCACAAAAGAGGGCATAGGCTATAAGAAGATTGCTAACACCCTGAAACTGAGCTACAGCATGGTGGCCAAGGTCATACAGCAGTTTTTCCAGGACAGATTCCACTCGCAACAGGCCTTGCCATGGTCCCCAAAGAAGTTGAGTCCACGTGTTCAGCGTCATATCCAGAGGTTGGCTTAAAAAAAAAAAAGAGATGTATGAGTGCTGCCGGCATTGCTGCAAAGATTGAAGAAGTAGGAGGTCAACCTGACAGTGCTCAGACCTTATGCTGTACACTGCATCAACTCAGTCTCCATAGCTGTCGTCCCAGAAGGAAGCCTCTTCTGAACCTGACGCACAAGAAAGCCTGCAAACAGTTTGCTGAAGACAAGCAGTCCAAGAGCATGGATTACCGGAACCATGTCCTGTGGTCTGATGAAACCAAGATAAAGCTGTTTGGCTCAGATGGTGTCCAGCATGTGTGGAGGCACCCTGGTGAGGGTACCAAGACCCTGGTACCAAGATGACTGTCTTGCCTACAGTCAATCATCATGGTTTGGGGCTGCATGAGTGCTGTCGATACTGGGGAGCTGCTGTTCATTGAGGGAAACATGAATTCCATCACATACTTTGACATTCTGGAGCAGAGCATGATCCCCTCCCTTGGGAAACTGGGCATGCAAATGACCCCAAACACATCTCCAAGATGACAACTGCCTTGCTGAAGAAGCTGAAGTTCATGGACTGGCCAAGTATGTCCCAGACCTAAACCAAATTGAGCACCTGTGGGGCATCCTCAAACGAAACGTGGAGGAGCGCAAGGTGTGTAACATTCACCAGCTCTGTGATGTCATCATGGAGGAGTGGAAGAGGATTCCAGTAGCAATATGTGCAGCTCTAGAAGATTCCATTCCCAAGAGGGCTAAGGCAGTGTTAGATAACAGCAGTCACACAAATTAATGACACTATGAGCACACTTTGGATACTGACTTCTCCCATGAAAAGGTATAATAAAATATTTGCAGAAATGTGAGGGGTGTACTCACTTTTGTGAGATACTGCATATCACCAGGGCAGCACGGTGGTGCAGCAGGTAGTGTTTCAGTCCCACAGCTCCAGGGACCTGGAGGTTGTGGGTTCAATTCCCACTCCGGGTGACTGTCTGTGAAGAGTTTGGTGTGTTCTCCCCGTGTCCTGCGTGGGTGCTTGTTTCCTCCCACGGTCCAAAAACACATGTTGGTAGGTGGATTGGTGTCTCAAAAGTGTGAGTGAATGTGTGTTGCCCCGTGAAGGACTGGCGCCCCATCCGAGGTGTATTCCTGCCTTGCGCCCAGTGATTCCAGGTAGGCTCTGGACCAGTGGCGGATGCTGGTCTTTCAAGGAAGGGAAGCTCAATTTCGGCCTACATCATAAAATGTGCCGGCTTATTTATACGTAAATTCAAGAAAATGATCTGTGAGTCTGTCGTACCAACAAGGCGTCTTTTCCAGGGACTTGACTAGTGTCCTCTCAATGGCCAGCAGAGCTAGGCTGCTTAAACGGCCATGTGAAGTGTGTCCGCCTGTGCTCCCACGGATCTTTACACCAAAGGATCGCTGATTCGCTCATTTCACTGTCAATCAAAAAGGGATTCAGCCTCAGACAGATCATCCAATCATCATGCAGAAGCTGAGCGTCCGGGCCAGCCGAGGCTAACCTACTGCCCCATAGATCCCCAGAGACGCTGAGCGTCCAATGGGTGGGACGAAGCACAGCATTTATCCAATCATTCGTCTCGTTTCGCTGCACTTCGCTGCTTCGCTATTGAACTCTGTGGACGCTCAGCGTCCACACTGTTTAAAGGACTGTGAAACTGCGGGAAAGCCGCGTCTTTACCAGCGATAAGAAGCTGATTCTGAACAAAAGTTGAGCTCGTTGTAGTGCATATTTATTCAATGACATTCAATGACACAACAGTATATATTTGATCACTTATTTTTTTTACATTTTAGGGGAAGCTGAGCTTCCCTTGCAGTCTTAGAGAAATCGCCACTGCTCTGGACCCACCGCAACCCTGAACTGAAAATGAACGTATATCACCATTTGTCCAGCACAGGGCCACAGGTTTTTCAGAAGCTCAGAAAATCCAGGTTTAGAAATTCTTATTCTGAGATATCTGGATCAATTTTGTCCCAGTTTTTCAAAACATTAAAACATAAAATATTTTGCTACATATTTAAATAAAAGAAATCACCTGTTTGGGCCTCACGGTGACACAATAGGTAGTGTCTCTGTCACACAGCTGCAGGGTCCTGGGGTTATGGGTTCGAGCCCCGCTCCAGGTGACCGTGAGGCATTTGGTATGTTCTCCCAATGTCCGCATGGGTTTCCTCCCATGGTCCAAAAACACACATTGGTAGGTGGATTGGCGAGTCATGTGTCCCTAGGTGTGAGTGTGTGAATTAATGTGAGTGTGTATTGCCCTGCAAAGGACTTCCGCCACCTCCAGGGTATGTTCCCGCCTTGCGTCCAGTGATTCTGGGTAGGCTCCGGACCCAACGCGACCCTAAACTAATTCTCACAGGAACTCATCTGTAACTCAAGCTGTTTAGTATTGTAGCACTTTTGGTAGCACAGTTAGCCATCTCCCAAGTTTGGAGACATTTCCACCTTAAGTGATCCAAAACAGCAAAAATAAGGGAGTGTTACCCATCTATGGAGCAAGAATAGAGCAACATCCTCATCTTGATTTGTGCTTTTCAGTGTTTGGAATCTCTCCAGTCTAAAGAAAAGTCTAGCATCCCAAACCAAGAAACATTTTTTTTTTTTAACTGTTTACAGACACTGGGGCTTCCAGTGCAAACCTGCTGGAGAGAAGCAAATGGAGAGGAAACATCCTCAGAGGTTTATACAGTGTTTTGGGGTTATTTTTTAATTGTTATTATTATTAAAATTATGAACTACACTAGGGTGCCAGACGTCCTCTTTTTTAGACCTAAAAATTCCGGGCGGAATTTCACAAATGAATTTCACATTTTCTTACATAGAAACGAGAAGCCCTCCCCTACTCCGTTTGGTTTGCTTGAGTGAGAAGGGTGAGTGGTGAACTCACGTGGAGTAGCCTAAACTTTTCTGATTGGACGGTCTGAGTGTAGAGCTACCGTTATTGGTCGATAACCTTCTGTGTAAACATTTAATTGGTCAGTCTGCACGTCAGTTGTCCCCCCCACATCTGGTCAGACTAAACTACACCTTTAAGCCCAAAGTCAACAATGTATATTACAACAGCTAAAGGACGTTAGTTTTGGACAACCCTAAGAAATCCTGCTCCATGGAACACTTCCTTGGTCTGAGAGCATTTGTCAGGAGTTAAACTGGTTAAAACAATTTCAGCTCTTTTAAAAGCTCTTAATTAAATATAAAATCTTAAGTCAAAAATTATACACTTTTAAAAGCCTTAATAATATATTAAATATCAGTACAAATTTCTAAACCCATCCAACTGTAAAAACACAAAACACTCATTACTATATTTTGAAAATATCATTTGTTTCCGGAAGTTCTGCTCATTATGTCCTGTGTAAGTGTTAAGTCCGCCCTCTGCTGGTCAACACCAGCAACACTCCCTTATACTGACACTCACTGGCTACTTTATCAGAGACAGCTGCAGGGTCTCTAGGCCCCGGGTCTCTCCCTGTGAGGAGTGTGTTTCCTCCAGGTGTCTCCCCCTAGACCAATTAAAAAGGCATTTATTTTCATCCTAGACTCTGTTGGTGTTATTCAAAATGTAACAGGGCCTTCACACTGTAGTCACAATTTTGATTAGTTTTGACACTAGGTCTTAACATAGAGACACTTAATATCTTACAGCAAACCTCAGTAATCTCCGACCATTACTTAATTTCACATGAGCTACGCCTCACACATATGTACACCCCCTCACTATTCCACAAAACCATCTACCGCCCTAGAATTAATGGAAAATCTCACAAAACTATCAGCCCCAGTTCCCACTCCATCAGACCCAATGGAGCTAGATGTACTGACTACTTAGAAAATACCCGTCGATCTACTTCAGAAAATGTGACGCCACTTAAAAGAAAACGTATAAGACCGAAAAAGCTCGCCCCATGGTACAATGATAAAACCCGTACCTTACAACAAACAGTATGGATGGTTCGGGGCTCAGCGTTCACATACATAGGCAGTTTCCTTGCCATAGTTGCCTCTGGCTTGCTCTTCTGGGGGATTTTTACATTGTTTACCTTTTATCTTTCATGTCAAAACTTTATTTGCTGGAATTCTGTGAAGCTGCTTTGTAACATGTAAAAAAAAATGCTATACAAAGAAAATCGATATATTTTGAGAGAGAAAGAAAAAAGTTTCTGCTGAAGATTTCTGAAAAGCTCTGTTGTGGAATGGAAAAGAGGTCAGTTCCACACTGATCCAGACTGGGAAATCTTACCTCATTACTTTTTTAAAGATTGTCTTAAGATTTTAAAATCAGAAAACATAAAACAAAACCTCGAGTTAAAGGCACAGGTGATGAACAGTGAGTAAAAGCTGTGGAAAAGGAAGATGTTATTGAAGAAATAACTCAAGATGAAAGAAGTAACGACAGGTTTATTTAAAGCAGAAAAGGAGGAAGCAGTGTCAGAGGAGGGGAAGTTACACACTCAGTGGGTTGGAATATCTTTAATATTCTGTGTAATAATAAAAAACATAAGTAATGCTCTACAATGAGCAGAGTTTATGCAATCGCCTTTACCAAAATATACATAAACAAAATGTGAAAAATAAACAAGTACTGATTCTGACCACTGAGGAAAAACAAGATAAACAAGGGACAAAAACATGTCACAATTCAATCAGTCCAAAAAGTTTATATATATTTATATAAAAAAAAAAAAAAAAAGAAAAAAAAAAAAGGCCACCAGGGGTCGCACTTTAAGACTATTTTGGCTTCGTAATTAAGGAACAAGCATGCAAAACTTGAGGGGTGATGCACCAATATTAGCCAGATAATTTAACCCCAAACTCACATCTGGGCTTAGGTTATCTGACTACATTTGAAAAAGTTGTGCAACAGAAATGTGTCTCTACTGATAATCTTGAGTTTAGATTCAAGTTATCTGGCTAAAGTGAGATCCTGCTCTGTGAAACATGTCCCTGGGAACATTTTTCTTTTTTTAAATTAGCCAGATAACTTGAGCTTAAAGTTGAGGATTGTCCAACAGGAATGTCTTTTCTTACTCTACTGAAAAAGCCTGACGTCATGCTCATGCTATCTGGCTAACTGAATATTTGCTTTGCAAACTATCCCAAAGCCAGTATGTAAGAGTAACCAGACAATGTAAGCCCAAATTTAGCTGTAGAATATAATTGTGTATGGGTTCTTTAAATTGAGAAAGTTTGACTTTGGGCTCAAGTTATCCAGCTAAACTGAAATCCTGCTTCACAAAACATTCACCAAGGGAATGATTTTTTTTTCTTTTACCCCCAAAGTTAGCCAGATAAGTGCAAAGCTAAGGATTGTCCATCAGGAATGTGTGTCTTCTCTCTTATTGTACAAGATAAACTTGACTTTGGGTTTAAGAAACCTGAGCTCTGTGGAACGCATGCAGCCCAAGTTTAGCCAGATAATTTAAACCCAAAGCTGGTGATTGCAGAAAAGGAATGTAATCTCTTGCTTTACTGGATAAGACTGACTTTGGGCTCAAGTTCTTTCCAAGTGAGAAAACCTGCTTTGTGGGATCAGAAATGGAATCAATGTTTCAAACCCAGATTTTAATGCTGTGGAAAATAAGTGCGTATAAGATAAACAGCTCAAAACATGGGAGAAAATGACCTCCCCGGGCTTCTCAACGAGACCGAACAAGTGCCCAAAAAACAAATGTTAAAACAGCATGGCTTGAAATTGAAATTTAAGACATGGTTTATTTCTGTAAGACACAGCACTGCGAGGCCAGCAGTCAGAAACTGAGACATCTTTGCTACGGAAAGCAAGAAAGGTCCAAATTCACACGTGTAAACAGCTGGATCTGGACCAGGGCTGGATTTCAACAGCGATAATGCAACATTGCTCTCTCAAAGATTTCCCTTCACCTGTTTAACATTAAAGATGCAATCAATTATTTTTACCAACACACTAGCCAAACTATTGATGAAGGATGATATTAACTAAAATGTCTAAAACACTGCTGTCAGAGAAAGATTTCAGTTTATCTGCAGCATCCATGCCACTACGGGTCAGTGTAATGTTTCATCATGTTGAGAATGGAAATTAATATCCATATGCATATAAACATCAATTTCATTGGCCCTCATGATCTAACCCACCTTTTTACAAGGAAAAATTAATTGTTCTTCACATTATGAAACAGCAATTACACTGACTCCTAGTGGCCTGGATGCTTTGCAGACTCTCTAGTAAGCATTCTCAAAATAGAGCCGACCCCATAAGGGGAACCCACTCCATGTAGCATAAAATTGTTTATTCGTTCTCAGACAACAGCATTTAGATTTTTTTAACATTTATTATTTTTCATACATAGTTTTGCTGGTGTAAATACAAGCTTTATTAGGCATAAAAAGAGAAATCAATATCAGCAGTAATTAAAAAAAGAAAATCAGATCTTTAAATATCGCAATTTGCACTTCAGTATCGGTGTATCCCCCCCACACCCACCGACTGAAACTTGATGTGAATGCCACAAACACAGTGAATTTGGACACGAACTGACAATCAGCCCTAAAAACATAACTTTGTTTCATTTAAAGCTGGAGAATGACAACTTTAAGGCTTTTTCCTTAAGGCTTTTCCATGGGAGAAAGCTGCCGTGATTCAGTCTTTGCAGAAATTAACAGTAGAAAACACCACACCCCCCAGCCAACAAAAACAAAATGAGAAAGTCTCCAAAGAGGAAGGAGACAAAGCTAAGCTAAGGCACAGTGACTGAGACATTGTCCCGAGTGTACAGTATAGAAATATTATAAAACGTGCATCTAAAGAAAAACTCATAAATGGAATTAAATTCTTAAATTGAGTCTCTAAAGGAACTGTTGAAGAGGATAAAGAAAAGAAGCTCAGATACATCACTATCACAGGAAGGACACCAGGAGGGAATTTTCTATATGATATATTCAGATCAAAGCCAAAACATCCTACTGGAGCTTTAACTAAATCTATAACAACCTCCACAGAGAACATCCTGAATACGGCATTTTCTGCAGATTTCCAGTGTTTATTTACTCTGGGGGAAAAAAAAAAAAAAAAAAAGTTGGAAATGTGCAGAAACTTGGATCCCAGACATTTTTTTGTATTTTACTTTAATTCTCTGGAAAAAAAGGGTAATTGTATGTAGTAAATGTAAAAATGTAGTAATTGTATATTTTTTTAAAAAAAAGAATGTGCCTAACATTGTTTACAATATTCAAAACTGAGAAAGTGTAATGTTTAAATAAATTGATTATATTTAAAAAAGGATATCGAGACTAAATTAGGGCATGAGGCCAAATTCAAGTTTTTCAAACACTTATTGAAACAATGATTCCTTTTTGCACAATTTTGATTAAATTACATACAATTTAGATTCCTTTTAATACATTTTGGAATAACTTCACATTAATGTAATTTCAAAGAAAGAAGCCTTTTCTGGTTATTGATAAATACGGTGGGCAACAAACAGCTGATTAAAGATGTTATGGAGAAAAATATTGAATAAATTGGACAGACCATCGGCCTGAGAAGACTTATTTTAACATGCCAAATGTTAATGTACAACAGTAGAAATGGTCTAAATAGCTTATTTTTCCTCAAATCCTCAAATTTAATTTGAGAGAATGATAAAGTTTCACAAAATGATTAACAACCATTTTGTGACGTAAAATTGAGCAAAAACAATATGCTAAAATCCAAAAGGATGTTACTAATTATCATTAAAGTGAACGGATAACACCACTGGGGGTTGATATGTAACTTTACCTGCAGCTTTTGGGTTACAACCAATAAGAAAAATGCCTCAAAAAAAGAACTATTTCCACAGAAACCTTTAAACTAATTTCTCAACTTTGAGCTGCTAACCACAGCCAGGGCTTTAGTTAAGGCCCAGAACAGTTTTGGCGAGACAGAACCAAGGGAAAGAAAAGTAAAACAAAACATACATTTGTATGAGTTTGAAAACTAAGACATGTCTGGAGAGCAGGTATGTGCACAGGTAAACACCGGAAAGTTTGGGATGTTTGTTTTAACCCTTTAGAGGCACTGAGTGTAAACAAGGCTGAATGTTATTTGAAGAATGTCATCTCTGAACGCTAATGACTTTCAGACTCAGAAGGCAATCAAGTTAAAGCTGAAATCATTTTCTCAAAATGTGTCCTGAACTTTCAGGAATTAACGTATTGAAATTAAACAGCAAAACTTTCAACAAAGCCAATAGAAATTTTAAAAGCTTTGAGAAACATGAACCCTTCTCCTCCTGGTAGAAGTGTGCTTTTATAGTAAGTTTACGGTGGAAATTCCTCCTAAATTGTATAGGATGTCGTCGTGGTCTAACCTATGAGGAATATAGTAGGAAACCATCAGAGAAGAGGGAAGGACAGGGAAGGGGAAGAGGGGAGGGGGAGAAAAAAAAAAAAATAAAATAAAAAAAAATAAAACTACCGGTTGCAAAAAAAAAGATCTACTGGTTGCAAAGTAGCGTCTGAGCCGAGGGTCCCGGTGAAAACAGTAATGGATATAAAGAAAGAGGAATGATAAAGTGTGTGTTGTGGAAAGTCCACATCTTTATAAACTGTGGAAGGCTTTAAGTTTGGTCTAAAGTGACAGTCTCTTAACACCCCCCCCCTCTCTCCTGAATGGACGCTCCTTGTCCTCAGATGGTGGATTTAGAAAAGGACACTCGAAGGTGGTGGTTCTCCCCGAGATCGTGATTGTGAAACTCAATCAGGGACTCAATCGCCTCCTCCACTGAACCCATCTGGATCAGTGCCATCTTGTGGTCCTTCCTGAGAACAGAAATAAAACAAACCACTTTGAAGAGAGAGGGAGTGGGGGGGGGGGGGGAAACAAAAAAAAAAAAAAAACAAAACAAAAAGGAATAACCCCACACAGCATGCAGTGTCTGAAAATGATCTAAGAAACCACTCTGAACCGTTTTTGCTCCAGAGCTCAGTCCCCCTGGATACAAATCCAGAAAAGATTGGCCACTAGGCATCAGTAAAACAACTGATTACGCTCAAACTGTTTCTGTATTAAATCCCTTGTAAACACTAGGGACTCCTTTGGAGCATAAACTGGTTCATTCAGGAACACAACGCAAACTACTGATTTGCATTTATTACCTGTTTAATTAAATAATTTGAAAAAAAAAAAAAAAAAAAAAAAAAAAAAAAAAAAAAAAAGCATTGTGCCACAACATCAACAAAGACCAAATTTGAAGTTTAATTTGTTCAAATTCAAATTCAAAAAAAAAAAAAAAGTGCCAAAATAAACAGCATTAATGCACAACCATTCCAAAGGTACTTTTTGTTACATCCAGAGGACAGATTTGAAGCAACACTAGGTAAGATTTGTTTCTCCTGGGGTCCTGCAATCAAGAGGGAGGGGGTGGTTTCCTACAGTAATGTTAAGACAAAAAATACCACCTTGTGCTGCTTTAACAAGAATTCAACTCAATTTCAATATTTAAAGAAACTCACTGGAAAAACTTGAAAGCCTTAACCGTTGCTCCTGAACTCTGAAACAGCCCTGTAAGATCATCTTCACCTACAGAAGGTCTGAAAATAGAAGGGAAAAAGAAAGAGGAAGATTGTGAGACAGCAATGTTTTCAGGCTCCAGCACTTTTCTTTCACACAACTGATAGCTCCTGGTTTTTATCATGTTTTCCAAATCAATGCCAGTGTGCGATTGGATATCTGTGATGATTGATGCATGACCCATGACCCAGTCATCCAGCCTTAAGATGGTTCAGTCTGAATAGTCTGCATTAATCAGACTAAGCTTTAGTTTAAGCCTGAAACTATCCTGATAAAGCCAGATCAGTGCCAGATGCACTGTTAATTTAACAAAAACTATGATGAAAGATGCTGACAACCCATTTTTCCACAACAAAACCTTGTTAAAACCACCAAATTAAAACCATAGAATAAAGTGAAAGACAGAAACAACCTGATATTTCTATTATATATATTTAAAAAAAAAAAAAAATGAATGTCTAGGAAATATAAACAGGACGATGCCCTGTCTGTTTGTTCGCCAGTGCGAGAGCGGCTGGCCAGAACAGTGAAGAGGGGTTGACTCCCAAAGAATTGATTCTTCCAGCATCTGGGAATCACTCACATCAACTGTTGGCAAATGATTATAGAGTTCAATCTTTTGGAGTTGACTGCAGATTGCGATGCCTTCTGCAGTGACCTTGAACTTAAAATATTAATGTTAAATAAATTTGAAATGTATTTAAAAAGAAAAAAGTGGCCAGATTTATTCAAAAATTTTGGACGTTATTGTGTTTTAAAATCTTGCATAATTAAGCTGTTTATGGAAGTTAAAGAATATCACTGAAATTAACTTTTAAAAACACAAAAGTTAGGCTATTTTAATTTAATGGATATTTTAATGACTAAAACAAATGCATTTTAGTCAAAAGTCTAAGACTAAAACTAAATCAAAGTCGGCCTCCAGGATTAACCCTGACCAGAGGGGGACTTACGGGATGTTGGAGAGATGGAGGGTGGAGGAAGGAGGGAAGATGTTGGAGTAGTTTTTGGAGCCAGGTTTTTTGAAGCGGTGCAGGGGAGAGTTGCTGTAGTCTTTAGTGAGACCCTGGTCCTCGTGCCCTTCCCGAGGAAGCTGCACTGTGGTGTGTTTGGACAGAGTGATGCGCAGAGCTTTCCCAAGGAGCTTCTGACCGTTAAGGTGGCTCATGGCTGGAAAACAAAACACAAAATTATAAAGGTGTAACTAAGCCAGAAGATGCTCTCCATCCTGCTAAAATAATACAAGGTAACAACTTGTACCCCCCCCCCCCATGTGACCACCAGGTTGTTGAGCTCCTCCAGCAAGCACTGAATATATCGACAAGTCTTTAGACAACCCTGTATGAGGAACTGAGCAGCTTTGTTTTAAAAATCACAGCAGAAAAACATGAAAACTCTGGGCACAGTGCACGTAGGCTCATGTGCAGCTGGCTTAGAGTTCACCAGAGGGGTATAAAACCTTCCAGGTACTGTGGCAGGAGACAGGAGGGAGCTCTCTGATGAGATGGGGCACCCTGCGATACCTCTGGGACAAGTTAGAGTCAGAACTAATTCAACATCAGGCCCCGATTTCCCAAGATTATGTGGCTGACTCCCATCAAATTCTCACAAGCAAATATTCCAACATCTGGAGTAGAGACTTTTACTAGAGTACAGATGTGAGCTGTTTCAGCTGTTAAAATGCCCTATAAATATAATATATAACAAGTTTATTACTCAAGTAAAGAAACATTTTGACCATACCCAACTGGGCTTGTGTTCCATCAGCCATTTGCACCAACGCATTCTCCTTCTTATTGAAGAGTATCTTCACTCTCATGACGTCACCATACACGCCTTTAAAATAAAGTACAATAAGACTCTGAGAACTTGTTTTATAAGCATGCACATTAAAACACTTGAAAAATAACCTAAAAAGGAATCAATAAATTTTAAAAGATCATCTCAGCATGCACTACACTAGGACCACTACACTTCTAGCTGTTAAGAAAAAGTCTGACCACTTAAATCCATCTGCCTTATTAAATGTAAATCACAAAATTCTCACATTTATGGTTTAAATCTACATTAAAGGCAAAAGGTTTGGACGATTCAGGTCAAACGCTTTAGACAATCTTTAATACTGTGCTATTTAGTAAATTGGATAAAGTATTACAAATGTTCCTTAATTTAGCTTAAATATATATATATATATTAAAAAATAAATAACTGCAGTAAAAATGACATTCCTTACATTTCTACATTTTAGTGTAGATTAAGCAATATTTATTCGACACAAATTTGTCATTATTATGGCACACCATTTATATTTTCCTATTTGGATCACTTTTAGGGAAATCCTAAAATATTTCTCAAACTTCATCATAGAAAAATATAAGATAGCATTTATTTTTCCAGTTCAATATATTTATTATTTGAATCAATAAGCAGACCCTGATAGAGAGTTGTGTTCTCTGTGCATCTGGTCATTTACTTTGATTAATCTCACTACTTTTTCCACTGAGAAAAGCAAAAACATTATGTAATTTAACCAGCACACAGCTCTGTAAAACAAAGGGAGCTACAAAACAAATAATCTACCTGTAACAAGGAGTGATCAATCATTTGATTGATGGAACATGCAAAAATAAATTTTAAAACATGCAAATCCTTAAAAATGGCTATGACAGGACATAACTATGATTTAGAAATTAGTTAAAAGATGCAACATTTCAACAGACTCTTCAGAACGATAATGAAAACGATATAAAAAATATAAATATGATCTGATCCAAGGTTGGCAAATAGCTTTTTCCCCCGTCCCATTCACCCTTTTGTTCTAATGAGAAACACTTCCTTAGGGAAAGGTTTTAAAAATTAAAAGTGATGCATTCAGAACTGGAAAGTACACACCACTTAAGACACTCATGGTTTGGTCAGGTACCATTTAAGGGTGCCATGAAGAAAGTTAAATGTGCAGAGTCACAAAAGTAAGGAGACAAATATAAGAAACAAGCTGTGGGGCAGGGGAACCATGGACTAACAGGTTTTTGCATTTTTTAGGGCTGGACAATAATTCAATATCAATATATATCACAATATAAGAGATCTCAAAAATAATGATTTTTAAACATTTTCAATATACATTTAAAGCATCCTTCACTGACAGACATTCATTGCATGGCGGTGTGTTCCCCACCTTGCGCCCAATGATTCCAGGTAGGCTCTGGACCCACCACGACCCTGAATTGGATAAGCGGTTACAGATAATGAATGAATGTTTAATGACGATGTTTTGTTTCTTTCACTTTTCCATGGCTTTATTGTTCACAGCGCTATCAGAATTATATTGTTTTTACAGAAATTGAAAAATAGTGATAAAATATTGGCCGTATCGTCTAGCTCCACATGTATTTATGCCTAAAATTGGATCACCCTTTTTTATACAGGCGTTTCCTTGCTTTTTTGTCTCTTTTGGAACACCCTGTATTTATCCATGTTGGTTATTGATGAATCCCTAGTTTATTCTATAACCTGTTGTCATTTAAACACCTGCCCCGCTCCTCAACCTCTACCTGCTTTCAGAATGTGTGTAGATTTGCAAAGGCAGTGGCAGTAATTAATAACCACAAGTCCTTTACTAGGTTAGATTTGGGGATGATAATTAGCAGAAAGCTAAAGCTCAGATATGAACTACTTAGATTTGAAGAAAATCCCCAAAAACAAGCAGTGTCTGGCTGAGACACCACAAACATTCATTAGTTTAAGGTGCATTAAGAATTGAGGTGAAAAAAAAAAAGATCTGAAGAAATATCTTCCTAGTCGAGGGTTGTATCAGATCGGGGGGGAGAGAAGAAAAAAAAAAAAAAATACTGCTGTGAAGAGAAAGACTCTGGAGGGCCAGCTTGCTGGGACTGAGTCTGAAATGCTGCACCTTGTCACCATTTCCACATTAAAAACTACAAAACTCACGATAAAACCAAACTAGTACTGATCTTTGTTTCTACACAGAACAGCTATAAAATATGAAAAGAAACCAAACAAAGGGTAATTCAAAAAAGGAAGATGCCAATGATAACATACCGAAAAGAATAAAGAGGCATTGGGGCGTAACGCTCTTTAAAGACAGCAGAGGGAGGAAGGGACAGGAAAAAGATCGGAGGCAGGAGAGTGGAGGTTGAACGTTTCCAGCAGCGAGGAGGTTCCACAATGGCGAAAAAACGGTGGTAGGATCATGAAGAGGGAGGTATTGGTTCATGACGGAAGAGGAGGTGAGGAATGTAGGAGGAAGAGGACATCCAGGAGAGGAAACATGAACATATTTGGGTTTTTGGTAGTTATTTGGGTGTGAAATGTAGTGTGTGGTTTATATGGTAATACATTATTCAAGTAAAGGAATAAATGCATTTGTTTAAAATGTATTGCATGTCATTTATATTTTAACCCAGTATTAAACAATATTTGCGTTTTTGGGTGGTTTATAATTACGCCCAATATGAAATAATGAACAAATGTGTAAAAATATATATGTTGTATGAATACATTTTATATGAAATTAATATGAAAAATAAAATGAAGGGTTAAAATGTATTGGTTCATGTTTCATTACAATATTAAAATGCAATGAATAAATTGACATGAATGTGCATTAAAGTGTGTGGCATGTTTATATAAAAGCCCAATATTACAACGAAATATGTAAAATTAATGAATAAATGAATGGGGAAGAGACAAAAAGGCAAAAGGCAAAAAGAATTGAGATGAGGTGGAACAATGGACGTGCAGTCAGTGGCAAAAAGGAGAATCCAGATGAAAATATTCAAATTAAAACAAAAATGAGGGAGGGGGGAGGGGAAGAAAAACAGAAAAAAACAAACAAACAAAAAAAATAAACAAGGTCAGTATACACAAAGAAATGTAGTGCTCCAAGTCAGCAGAACGCTAAAATTAAATGCCTCTCACTAGAGGAACACTAAGAAAAAAGAGCAGAAAAGATTAACAATGAAATATAGAAAAATACAGAAAAAGGAGAGACAATATAAAGGAAAATCACAGATCTAAAGGAAGGCTACAAATGAAAATGTCCAGACAAGTTAAAATGCTGAGAGAAAAGACCTCTCTCCTAAATGTATATTATTTTAAAGCATAAATGTCCTACATGGAATGAGTTTTTATATATATATATATATAGGGGGAATAAGTCCATTTTCGATGATTAATAAATGACTGAAAAGTGATGTAAATAAGTCAAATCTGTTGTAAACTCAGGACTAAGACAATGAGCATCAGCTGAAAGAACGGCATCCTGTGGAAACGGGAATATAAACGCTAATAAAGGCCAGTTCACACCAAGTGGTCTTTGTCAGATATCTGTCCTCAGTAAAACAGCTTGGCCTTTTCTGTTTAGCTTGAAACGTTCATTGTGTGAATGCAGCTTGTTTGAATACTCCTGTCACCATAGCCATGTGTAGTCGATATATTGTTCCACAATGGAAAACTATATTACTCAAATTTTATGCAACTGATATAAAGCTATATTAAACAAATGCAATGCAGTAGCACCCTTTAAGGAACAAACGTTTAGCAAGTACATGGTTATTAATATTACTCCAACATTGGTTTTGAAATCTAATACTTTTAAATATCCTAAATAAAATTATTCCACTTGTCAAAAATTAAATTAAATATAAAATACACACGTTGGACAATGAAACTGAAACACCCGTCATTTTAGTGTGGGACGTTTCATGGCTAAATTGGACCAACCTGGTGGCCAATCTTCATTAATTGCACCAGTAAGAGCAGAGTGTGAATGTTCAGTTAGCAGAGGGTAAGAGCACAGTTTTGCTCAAAATATTGCAATGCACACAACATTGTGTGACATACCAGAGTTCAAAAGAGGACAAATTGTTGGTGCACATCTTGCTGGCACATCTGTGACCAAGACAGCAAGTCTTTGTGATGTATCAAGAGCCACAGTATCCAGGGTAATGTCAGCATACCACCAAGAAGGACCAAACACATCCAACAGGATTAACTGTGGACGAAGAGGAAGCTGTCTGAAAGGGATGTTCGGGTGCTAAGCTGGATTGTATTCAAAAAACACAAAACCACGGCTGCACAAATCACGGCAGAATTAAATGTGCACCTCAACAGGGTCAATATACACAGCCGGGCTGCTATAGCCAAACCCAAATGCCAAATGTCGGTTTCAATGGTGCAAATCTTGGGCTGTGGACAATGTGAAACATGTATTTTTCTCTGATGAGTCCACCTTTACTGTTTTCCCCACATCCGGGAGAGTTACGGTGTGGAGAAGCCCCAAAGAAGCATACCACCCAGACTGTTGCATGCCCAGAGTGAAGCATGGGGGTGGGTCAGTGATGGTTTGGGCTGCCATATCATGGCATTCCCTTGGCCCAATACTTGTGCTAGATGGGCACGTCACTGCCAAGGACTACTGAACCATTCTGGAGGACCATGTGCATCCAATGGTTCCAACATCACCAGATCTAAATATTATTGAGCCACCATTTTTATTTATATTATATATATATAATTTTTTTTTGGTCCAGCAGAGGGCCCAAAAAAATTACACACATACACATGTAAACAGGGCAGGCTGTGCCGCCACAGACGGCGCCTCATGCCTGAACCACGTTTTAACGGCGTGAGACTTTTTACCTTCTGTAAATAGAGCAGTAATTTTTAAATCGAGCAGTGCACAATAGTAGCCTCCAGGTGTTATGAGCATGTTTCCTATTCATTAATTTAACATTAAATTTATAATATCAGTTATAATAACTGAAGGAAGTGAAGCTTTTGCCATCTTCTCACCCCTTATCTGTTTTAAAGGGCTAGATGATGCTCATTGAGGGGTGGATATTTGGGGGAAGACTGTTCTCAGAACAGTAGTGACAGTAAAAACTCCAGCAGCCCTGCTGTGTCTGACCCACTGGGTGATATTATGGATCAAGTAGACGCTCCCATCTGTTATTTACACCAAGATTCTTTATCCAGTGCAAATCTACCTTAAACATTACTGACGTCTTGTGGTAAAATTACATTACCCCAGCTCCACATGGAAAAATAATCCCATCCAGATAAGGCTTAAGAAAACCTTGTTTCCTCCCGCGATGACTGCAGGCTGGCTGTGGCATCAATGGGACACAACCAGCAATCTCCAAATAACAGAATCTAAACCAAGGCAAGCACCTAAAAGGAGCTTCTCTGACGCTGTCTGTTAGGAATAATAGCGCAATGATTGGTCAGTCTGATATTTAACATCTGTCTGCGCAGATAACTGAGATTCACTTAATTTCTCAGGTCACTGCCAGATTTAAGGCTCTGTAACTGTTTGTTTAAATAACTTTAAACCAATTAATATTTGATAAACCTCAGTGTGAACTGGCCTTTAAAGGTGTGCCTGGGTTTTATCTGAATTACCTGCCTCTTTCAGAGCGTAAAGAGACTGACCTCAGGGTTCAGGTTGCTGACAAGCAGGACGCAGTGTCCTGCTGTGCTGAGCGCCGCGAGTCCAATCCTGCCTGCTGCTGCTGCTGCGGCAGCCGCTGCTCCGGGAACACCCAGAGACGCCAGAGCTCCGGCAGGGACGCCTGGAAGAGACAGACCTGAGGGGGGACATCACAGTCAGAGTGGGAACCTTTAGGCTCCTGAAAACATGATAAATACTTACCTCAGATATAAATGAGGGACCTGATGCGTATGAGTGTTTTCTAGTTGTTTATTGTAAGGATAAAGCCTGAGAATTATCGGTGGTCTGGTCATTCATAAAGGTAATCCAGCACTGAGGCGGCGTTTTCGCAGAAGCTGATGTTTTAGGTATAACAGGGATACCATTGTATACAATGTATACGATGGTGGGGAACTGCAATTCTCTGGTATGTTTACATATAGAATATATTTATTTTATTGTGGAACAGTGTGAGTAAGACTGACTTTCTGGTGTCTGAAATCCAACTTATAACACTGAAGTGCAGGTTTTTTTTTTTGTTTGTTTTTTTTTACAGAAACTCATTTGTAACTCGAGCGGTTTATTTCTGTAGTACTTTCTCTGTGTTCACTTTCATTCAATATATACTTAAGCCATTTTATTTATTAATTTATTGATTCATACATTTTTAATTTTATTTCTTTTTAATTTTGGCAGCTTTGCTCCTCCATAAACTAATACAGCCAAAACACTGCCCAAAGAAAGAAAAGCTTTCAAACTATATTTAACCTTTTAAAACTAGTTCAGCTATCATTCTGAGTGTGTGCACCCTTCAGGACAAAGAAAACCGACCTGCAACAGTCAAGTGGATTTTAATACATAAAAACAAGTTTTCTGATGTTGACAGCTATGGCACTCAATTTCAGCCATGTAACATTTAGGGTGGCGTTATCCTCATAACCCTGAGGAAGATATATAATACCAAAGACCAACCTGCTGCCTGCTGGATGGCAAATGTTGGAGGGAATCCGTGAGCTCCTGCGTATGGAGAAGCTGAGATTATTCCTGGAGCTGCTGCAAGGAACAAGAGACATGAATTAACCATGAATTTTCTCTCCCGAAACCTGCAAACATCCTGGAAAAAACAGGTTTTCTAGAGCCATATGCAAAAGCCAAGTAAATATATGCATATAAACTCTCCAAGTGAAAAATATTATAACACATTATCCTGCACACTACTCTTTTTTTATAATCTTCTAGGGTCCTTTATTAATGGAACTATTTCTATACAGCGGAAAAGGGTTCTCTACGGCTCCAGAAAGGGTTTTTCTATTGCTACAGTGTCAAGCTTGTTACAACTGAAGAAATGTTTTTGGTGCCGTAAAGAACCCTTTTCTGAAAGGTGCAGCACAGAACCATCTACAGCACAATCTGAAAAATCCCTTTATGATGCAAAGAACCCTCTTAAAAAAATAAAATAAATAATTGTAGATGATGCTAGGGCTGTCACAATAACTGCAATAGAGTTATACCGCACTACTGCCCAGCCAACCACAAAGAATGGCAAGAACTGTCAACACCGCAACGTACAAATGTTTTCCCTTTCATTGCATGGTCTTTGTTTTACACTTTGGTGTGTGTGTGTAATGATTGTTAAATAAATTAAAAAAAAAAAAATAAATAAAATAAATAAATAAAAAACCTGTAAAAATAATAGTAAAAACTTTAGGATTGTAGCCAATTTGTCCCCCAACTATTGGCATCTGAACAGCTGAGTGTCAGTCTTTGTTTGAGCACAATGGCAGCAAACCTAGTCACAAAACCAAATGTAACTGACAGTTTGGGAGCATTTAAGCTTTCAATCAAATGAGCCAGGCAATTCAGATGAGGCTATATGCAAAATCTGTACCAAAAAAAGTCGCTGTGAAACAGAAATTTGAAATCTCATCCAGCTATTGAAACCCAACTGCCTCTACCAGCACAGAGTTATGTAGCAGCCTCAAAAAGAACAGTTCAGGCCAGTTCCATGTGACAATCAGGAGGGCAGCACTAGAACCAGGATGAGTTAAGTAATCTGGGGCGGTAATAACTTTAATTTGAAACCTGTTTAAACACCGCAAGGTGTTTCACTACAACAGCCCTAGATGACGCTGAGTGCAGACTGGAGGATTAAAGACATGCCACAGCACAAAAAAAACCTGGAGAGATCATGGTTTTAAGATCGCCCTGATATCAGGAGACCTATAGCTGGAGTTGGGAGCAGAAGCTCGGCCAGATCATCTTGTGTGTGCCAGGTTTAATATGGAAATGTGAGCTCTTACTGAACGCTGTTGCCATGGTCTGAGCGTCGAGAGATGGCTGGCTGTCCCCTGTGGGCAGATCCGGACGAGTGTAATCTCGACTCTTATCGTTGTTGTATTTGACATTGAGGCTGGTGAGCTTTGAGAAACTGATTCTCAGAGTGCAACAGGCGTTGTAGATGTTCTGACCGTCCAGAGACTGCGGAGGGGAAGAGTTTAATCAGGCAAGGTAAAGGTTTAGCATCCTTTCATGCTTACAGAATCCTGAAGCTATGAATCATACCCCTGTAAGAAATTCCAGGAAGGGTTTCTAAGCCAGAAATGAACAGGATTCATAGTCCTGTATTAAAACTAATCCAGATTCATTTAGCTAAAAGAATAATTAAATTATCGAAATCTATGCTTCATCCTTTCAGCACACACCTGTGTTAGCTGTACATACTTTAAAATGATGTTTCTTTAAGGGATCATTAGTGAACAAAAAGGCTCCAAGTGTTCAGGGTTCTATATAGAACCATTTTCTTTACTAAAGAACCCTCGCAGAACCATCATTTTAACTGTGCAGTTTGAAACATTACTGATAACATTATATGGGAATGACAAGGGCTAAAAGATGCTGCAGTTCAGTGGTTTATTACAGCACAGCTTCTGCCTTGTTTACACATGTGACAAGCATCTGTCTGGAATCTGGTCTAGGAAAAATGTGCCAAACGATGCTAACGAAAAACAAAACACTGATGAATCTAAAACCTATTTAAAGGCTGCTCTCACCACTTTGGCGTGCTGGGCTGTCATGCTGTCAGAGTACTGCACCAGGGCCTGAAACTGACTGTTTTTGGTGAATGTGATGATCTTCAGAACTGTGCCGTACTTGGAGAATATCTAGAGAGAAAATACATATGAGATTTGAGTGGAACCTACACAAACCTAGATACAGGAATCGCAGGAAGAACTGTATTCATTGAGTAGAAGTGATGATGAATTTTTAATTTTATTTAAAGCACTTCAAATAAACACACTGGATTCATACCAATCTACAACATGGGGAATTCAGCCTCAGTCAGGATCTTCTCCGGAGGTGTTTGACACAAGAGCAGAGTTAAAATCAATTGAAATTAAAAGAGTGGTTTCAATCCAGGGTTGTTATTTTCGGTTTGAAGACGTCTGATTTGTGATTAAAATCACTGATGGTGCAAACAGTTTAAGATCGAGTTGATAGAGTGAACGTGAGAAACAGCTAAAAATAAATACAACTCTAGCATGAGTGTGAAAATGAGAGAGGAAAGAGTTAAATGATGAACTGTGAGGACAGTGGATGAGGCCACAGGTCCTTCTCTTGGGCCCACATGCCTCTGAATGTTTTTGAAACCCGTTTTTCATTCGTTGTGTGTAACCCTTATTCAGTGCAGGGTCACGGTGGGTACAGACACCCTGGAGGGGGCACCAATCCTTCACGGCGTGACACTTGCATACTTATGGACACGAGTCGCCAATCCACATACAAACACGTGTGGGAGAAAACCAGAGCACAAGTTTTCCCTCTGTAAAAACTGTCTGCAGGGGTACTCACTTGGTTTCACAAGTGAGTAAAGAAATCTACAGATGCTCATATGCGTTCTAAAAGAGTGTTTTTGTAACCTCTGCACAATTTCTCTAGATGACGGACCGTTTAATCTACGCTTAATCATTTTAAGTCACCAAAATGAAGTGAAACATCATACAAGACCTACCAAGTTTGAAACTCTATGCTCTAGATTAGACACCCCGTGTGAGGGACCCATGTTTAAATGGTCTAGTACAGAATCTGACACATCCACTAGATGTCACCAGAGCGACAGTTTCATAACATGAAAAACATAAGTGGAGAATATGACAGTGCACTTTTAATGTAAAGCAGCATGTTTAAAGAGTGCAGACTGGAAATGGACAGAGGGCAGTACCTGATGCAGGACGTCCAGAGTGACAGGGTAGAAGAGGTTTTCCACAATGACCCTCAGGACCGGGCTTTGAGTTCCAGATCCTCCATCCACACTCAGAGGCACAGTTCCCGTCTGCACTGCATTTACTGCCTGCAGGGCCGCCTGTGCCCTCTACACGACAGGAGAGAACAACCACAATGATATTTAAAATATCACCCTGTTCTTATTTTTTAGAGCACCTTTCATATGTCCCTGTTGTACAAACTTGACAAACAAAAACCAAGACCATTTTAGTCTTAAGTCAGATGTAATTAATGGAACAAGCTGGGTATAAACTGAAAGTCAATCGTGTATTAGCAAAATTTTTGATCATATTATCCAGTAGAGACCAGAGGGGGGCACCGCACCGTTCTGAGAATTTATCAATGCCTTACACAAACACTAAACACCAAAACTGAAACAGTTCTAGCCCATGTCACTATAGTGTTTAAAAAAAAAAAAAGGCTCTTCACAGAAGCTGCGATTTCAGACTCACCACTTGGTTCGGAGAGTTGTCCGTCTTCAGCTCCTTGTGGTTGGAGTACTGCATGAAGACTGGATGATTTCGGATGACAGGGGTGACGGAGGAATAATAACTAACCATCGTCTGAGCAGATTCCTCTGTGTTCATCTCCAGAAATGCCTGCAAGTAAAAACAGGGATTACATTCACCTTACAGTCAATCAAACCCTTACCTACAGCCTCATCTTCCCCAAACCAATAAAACACTATTTTCAATACAAGGACAAGGACAAGTCTTTACACCTTTATGTTGCATTGTGTTTGACAACCATGGCAAATGTGTGACTTCTCTAATGAAAATACGTACATGCACAAACGTGTGAAAGAACATTGTGTAAAATGGGCACACATTCCAGAGTGAATTTATCTGAGCATTGTTGTCGGAGTCCAGTTTCAAAGAACCAGTGATAAACGGATAGCCTTACATTCTTGTTCAAAATCCATTGCGTCACCGTGGGGAAAGAAAGTCAACTCCTGAACTGCATGCTTTCCAAATGGACCAGGTGTTAGACTCAAGGAAATTTTTTTTTTATAGACATTTTTCTTCTTAACTTAGTAAAATCAAGTCTTTCAATGCTAATCTGCTCTCACACTGCAGCTTTAAAATATCTGTAGCTAATAGAAACTGGTACCTGGTTCTTGCTCTTCAGCATCAGTAGGTTGGTCACTTTTCCGAAGGGAAGTCCCAAAGAGATCACCTCTGCCTCGTTGACGTCATTTGGTAATTTACGGACGTGAATAACTCGAGATGGAATTCCAGGACTCCTGATGTCTCCTTTAAACTTTTTACTGTCGTTACCATTCGCTAGGAGGTGGTGAAAAACGACTTAAAAACAATTTACAACAGCTATATACAGGAGGTCCTCGGGTTACGTCAGTTTTGCGGTTACGACACATCTCCCACTTACTGTATAAAGCCTTGTTTCGACTTAAGTGGTTTTGCATCATAAACGACGTAATGCAAAATTTGTGTTTGGTGTGCGCGGCGGAAGAATACACAGTTACGCAGCTTGGGACCGAGGAGGACGGTGTCAACCCAGTCACATTGTACGCCATTTTAGCTTGCTGCTACGTCATTCTCTCTCACGTGTGCACGTGTCTGATTTTGTGAACTTTTTGCCCTTCATTATGGCTCCCAAGCATAAGGCAGACTCTTCTGATGGAAGTGCATCGAAGAGGAAAGCCATCAGCATGGAAGTGAAATTAGATATCATAAAGCGATTTGATAAGTGGGAAACGACAAACATTGGCTGGTTGCTTGGACTTAGTCGTTCGACTGATGCTACGATTATCAAGGATAAAGATCGCATCCTTGCACATGTGAAAGGATCTGCTCCTATGAATGTGTTTTTTGATCATTACTGTGTTAGAATAGGATAAGTGCTTACAGTATGTTATTTAGGTACAGTACATATGTTCCAACTTACACGGAAAATCAGTTTACGACGCGACGTAGAAACGGCTCAACATCGTAAGTCGAGGACCCCCTGTGTATATATATGGATTTTAAAACATACAAGTCTTAATGATGCAGTAAATACTTCTGTAGAAAGCAGGCAGTGCACAACTAAGTTTTACACTAGGTGGGTAGGACTAAATGATTGGAGTCAAGTCCTTCGGCTAATTCAGGTTTGGGATATAAAAAATTTAATTTATTTACCTTTTTTCAATAAAATGACCTACAGCACCTTTAAAATATAGTAATTTAACAGTGAAGCTAAACTACAGTGTGAAAAAAGAATTACAAAAGGAGTCCAGCTCAAGGAGATGATTTTGGCCTTCAAAGCCGTACCTGCTCCTGAGCTCATGATAAACGGTCCGTTAGAGACGCAGGAGGAAAAGAGTTCGTCAGATCCCCTCTGGAAATACAAAACAGTAAGAATACATTATTACCCCCCCCCCCCCCCCTTGGCTAAGTAATTCAGGGAGGAAAGTGTGGGGCTCCGTCTTTATTAAAAGGAAGGACTTGTTGGAAGAAGAATGGCTAACGATAATTAAACATGACACGTAATGCATTTATAGAGACATGGAAATTAAAATCAGAAACAGCTGTTTGGGTGGGTAAGAAAGCCATAAAGTAAATAAACAGGAAAAGATTCATTTGAAAATAGTATTAACACAAAAGTCCTAAGTTATTGTAAATATTTAAATAAATAAATAAATAATGTAGATCATAAGTGTTCAACGAATGTACAAATAATAAATTGGCTGCCAACGTGGGCTAAAACTGACTGATTGCATTTTTAAAGTGGACAAACCTCCTGCAGATAATATCCCCTACACAATTGCACAAAACCCAAACAGATCACTGGAGAAATGAACATTGCAGCTTTAAAAAAAATAATAAACCTGTTAGGTGGGCGTTTGGGTTTTTTCATTTATTTAAGTGGAAATGAGATTTACTCCAAGTTCACAGACAGTGCGAGAGCTCAGAGGCACAAAATCACCAGCACAAACCAGAGCTGGAAACATCTGAGTTTGAACATAGATTCTTAAGGTTCAGCTTCAAATTTCAGCAAGATCCATTTTGAAATTTCATGTAAATAAATATTAGAGTAACAACAAGTAAGATTTGTTTTTTACTTGAGGCTCCCTCTAGTGTAATTCCTATCTAGAGCACTGTACAAAATCAATAAGCAGGAGGATGGTCTCCTATCCTCCTATAAATGTTACATAGCGCAGTTTCTGCATGTGCTGAGGCCATAGTAGCAGCAATAGAGGCTTTGTTCTCCTATTACAGCTCAGTGGAGGGTCACAATGATTTTCAATCTGTAACTTTAAGGTAAAAATATTAAGTGATGTTCCTTTAAATCTTGCAACTAAAGGAAAAGGAGCAGTCAGGGCAGGTGTACTGGGGTTATTTCTCTAGAGCAGGGTTAATATAAATAGAAATAAGGTCAGACGTTCATATTTGACACAAATTGTGGTCTAGAGCCATGAAGTCTTCAGCTGCCAGCGGTCAGAGAGATTATGTCACTGTTTATTTGCACCAAGAGCTAAACGAAGAGAAAGAGGCCGAATAAAAAGGAGCTGTGTCAACTACAACAAAGGCCAGTCTATCAGAGCCAAAGCTGTGGCCACTCGTCCAGTCGTCCGTTTACAGAGAGGATCACTCAGCATCACTCTCTTAATAAACTCCTTCAAGCTGGAGAGAGTCTGCTGGAGTAGTCACATGAACTGGGTAAAGGCAAACGCTAAGAGCCCTACACACAATGTAACTTCTGTTACATATCAAAAGGACAGCATTGTGCTGGATTAGATTTTACCCCCCCCCCCCCCCCCCCCCACGGTCTGAGATCAATTTTTAGCACCACAAACAATCGATTTATGCCAATTATTAATCTTATATTTTCCAAAAACAACATGGGTCTCACATGAGACGAAGGAATAAATAAACCAATTTATTCTCCACTGAGTGGGTCTCCCATAAGGGGGCGGCCATAATATAACAAGGTTTTGTACAGAATCCCACATCCAGGACACTAGGGGTCAGAAGAGTGAATCAATTACATTCTAAATCCTAACACTCCCACACCCTTCTGCAGATTTGTCATCGTCTCTCCAGACAGAGGAATACTCCTTCTCTGACGAAGCAGAAATGCAGGTGGAGCAGAGCAAGGGAAAGCAGGGGGCAAGAGAGCAAACAGTTTGGGGGAGGGGGGGGGGGGGGGGGGTTGACCTAAAATTCAAGAGGGACAGAGGGGGTGAGAGAAGAGTGGAAGAGCATGACAGAGAGAAACAGACACTGGAAAAATTAACAGGAGAAAGGAAATGAAAGAGAGAGGTGGCTGGTGGCGACAACTGAACATGGCTCTGTTTCCTTCAGTTCAAATCAGTTTCCTGTTACCTTCAGTAAAAAAAAAATACAAATAAATAAATAAAAAAAAAGACGCCTGGTCTGCTTTCTGATTTTTGTTGTTGTTGTTTTTTTTTTTTTTGGGGGGGGGGGGGGGGCATAAAACACTCCATTGTTTCATGAAAATGATCCATCCCCCTGAGATCATTTCCTTCCTTCGTTTCCCCTCAACTAAGCACCAGAATGTGGCTTTAAATATCTGTCTGGACACCCTCATGGCTCGACGTCTTACTTTTACAAACTTCAGAGCTCAGGAGTCTGCTGCATTATGCTAAAAGAACTGAGGGTTTGCAGACTGATTTGTTTACATCATGTGATGAAGTACTGATGGTCATGAGGTCAAAAGAAGCAGGAATTCAACCTCAAAACATTCCAGAATTTTAAAAGCCTTCAAGAGCAACATTCAGAGAGCTCCCTCCTCCAGACGGGTGTAAAAAAAAAAACATCAAAAAGACTCTGTACGCAAACCCCATACAGGCCTTTTAAGGGGACATGTAACAAAATAATCCCTTGTTCAGGGCATGTTCGTGTTACTGTGTGGATCTGGAGCCCACCAACAAACTGAAACAAGATTCATGCACTGCTATCACACAGTCTGGATCAGACAGCAGAGCTATTGCAGTTTTTATACTGTCACTACTGTTCTTGGATCAGGCCTCCCACCAAAAACATACAGCCCTCAAAGACCATCATAACACAACAGACAAGGCGGCAGCAAAAAACACTTTAATTCTTCACAGTTATAACCAATATTATAAACCATTTAATGGTAACACGTTAATATGGCGCATTGAGACTACTAGTCTGGGCAAAGCATGCTTACAGGCCGTTTTGTGCATGGTGTGTCGTTCAGTCGCTGGGCTTTTACGTAAACCATATATTTCATCACTGAATGCCTCCTTCAGCTCCTCCTTTTACAAGAAAACCTGCCATTTACCCAGGATATTACAATATTCACAGACATTTCAATTCGGACTGTATTAATATAACCTGGGGTCATTTTTACTGCTTGTTTTATACTAGGTAAAAGGCCCAGGAATCTTTACTGAAACAGGAGTGCGCACTCTGGAAAAATGACTGAGATGGTCCATTTGGATGGGACTAAAACTAGGAGAAACTAAGGTAAAAAACACTTTACCCCCATGTCCACAGGTAAAACTAATCCTGTCCGAATAGGGCTTAAGTCAGTAAACACGGGATAAACGAGCAATTCTCATTCTGCTACGCTTCTGACATCAAGTGCTGAGACTTTAGAATCACACTGCACCCTCGTCTGAGTGTGTCCAATCACAGCGCTGGACCCACGTTTATGTGAGAGCACAAAAGACAAGGCTGAATGCAGCAAAACATAACGGAGGGAATACAGAACCACTGTGTTAAAATGGAGAAGAAAAGAGAACCGAGCAAAACCGCTAAAAACCAGAGCTACTGCTCCTCTCTCCTCACTGTTTTGAGTAAGTGACCTGCATTTGTTGTTAAACAGGCAAAACTACATTAATGCCACTGTAAATGCGATGTGTGTTCTCTCATGTGTAACCAGTGCAACAATATCCTCCTATCCACAGAAAAAAAAAAAACAGAGCAACTAAACACTGAAATGTGTTCTCCAGCCTCTTCTGCTTAAAATGGAGAAGAAAAGAGAACCGAGCAAAACCGCTAAAAACCAGAGCTACTGCTCCTCTCTCCTCACTGCTGTGTGTTCAGGTTGGGGTTAATGGTGAGTGGCTCATTATCACTTAAAGGAACAGGCGTTCTGAACACGCTGCTGTGGGACCAAAGCAGGTCACAGACTGACAAGCACTGACATTTAAAAAGAAAATAAAATGATCAAGATACATCACTTCTAGCACCTAATAAGTGCAAGTGAACAGTCAATGGAGTTTTTAAAATAGACACTGAGTGTATAGTTACATTGTTGTTGACCAGACATTGTTTGTAACATCTTATGAGATAGTTGCAAGTATATTGTAAGTATACATTTGTATTATAAAATAGGGATGTGTGGTACCTAGAGTTCTCATATCAGCTCAAAATATTATTAAATTAAACATTGTTAATTTAATTATAGTAATTATAATTACCAAGCCTCATATTTGAGCGCGGGTCAAGCAAAGGTTTTCGGCACCGACACATGTTGCTAATTAAAAACCCATTGAGTGTGCGCAAATTTCATCGCCTGGTGCTGGAGGAACAGATTTTTCAAGCAAACTGAGGCTCAAATCACACATTTAGAGATAACGCCTCATACCTGTGAGCACAAAGTTGAGTGAAGGGTCTTCTGAGCGTTTTGTCCGTTTTCAGCTTCATTCCACACTTAATCCAAACTCAGCGTTTAACTGCGGTGGGCTACTGGTCTTATGTTCATCTCCCACCCGTTTTGGAGTGTGACATTAGCAGTCAGCGAGCTCCCACAATACCCCCTCCCAATTGTTCTCTTAAATGCACCTGAATTAACTTTATGGTCTTGTACTTAGACACAGAACACAAATTTGACACATCACACAAATACTGCCCTCATTTTAAATACCACGGTACTGTCATAGCAACCAACCCTATTGTCACATTCCTTTAGAATTTCTTTTTTTTTTAATGACCTTGTTTTGAATAAGTGACCTGCATTTGTTGTTAAACAGGCAAAACTACATTAATGCCACTGTAAATGCGAGGTGTGTTCTCTCATGTGTAACCAGTGCAACAATATCCTCCTATCCACAGAAAAAAAAACAGAGAAACTAAACACTGAAATGTGTTCTCCAGCCTCTTCAGAGATTAACAGTTAAACAGCAGATGGAATTTGACATGAATAATTAGTCAGACTTTAAAGCAGTGAACTATTCACTCGTCTAACAGATTTAAATAAATAAATAAATAAATAAAAAATAAAAAAAAAACCCACACACAAACCCAGTACAGTACAAAGAAAACCAGCTGATGCTGAGATTTGCAGTTTACACCTCACATACAGTGTTAAGTGAGGGAAAGGAAATGTATAACAAGTAAAGGAATAACTAACTTACCTTTGTGCCAACTGTTATATCATGGACGCTTCTGTTTAAAAAAATAATAATAATAAATAAATTATGTTTGACAAATCATTTTAATTGCATTAGGATAATTAATAGGATTTTTATTAAATATCACTTCCTTACATCATGGACACTGCTGCCAAACAAAATAAGCAATAAAAAAAAGTTTTATATATATATATATATATATATATATATATATATATATATATATATATATATATATATATATATTAACTCATGGGAAAAATCAGCACTAAAACAAGGCAAAAAAGCACTTGAAAACCCAGTTAAATTTTCCCTCTTAACCTACAGCACAAAAGAGATGCACTTTGGAAAAACAGCCAGTCCACAGGATTTACCTTTACCTGACACTACAAACATTTAACCTGACCAAGCAGTGCCTCAAAGCCATCCACCAGAAAAGTCCTGACCGCAGTCGCATTAACAAAATTAAAAAATGGAGCTTTTTAAGCTGCTTTGGTTCTGAGATTCTGCTTTTCAACCAAAACAACTTTTGTTCTTGAACAGGTTATGTTCCTAAAATCTTGGGGCTCTCCTGTGAACCAACCCCCACCCCGGTTTTCCACCAGTTTTGATGGGAATCATGGACGCCTCAGAGGGGTGGGGGGTGTACTGCGTCATTGTTTATTCTTTGTTTACAGCAGGGGCAGATCAGCGTGGGCTATGATACACATGTGGAAGTGATGCAGAGTTCTCAGTTGTCTGCTGAGATTCAGAACAGTGGAGAAAAGTAACTAATGTTAGTCATGTCATGCTGAACTCAGGAGCCCTACAAACACAGACGAAGCAGGTTCCATTTTATTTCCTTTTATTTATTTCTATAACTATTTCTGTAAATGACCCATCCAGCTTCACAGCACCATAATGCTTTATTTCAGGCTCTTAGCTTCTTTATCTCAACATGCTCACAGACAAGACATTTTGATTGAAGATTTTTTCCATTGGTGGAAAAGCACCGAGAGTGAGCCATGGTCAAGGGAAGATTTTCAGAGCATCTAATATGTCTCAGCAAAGGAGTAGTGTGGACCACTACCCTTTCTGGACCATTCTGCTCTGAAATAAAGAGCTACATCTACAGTGACTGCAGCTCTCTGGCATCCCAGCAGTCAACATGCAAGGGAACTAGTTAGGGCTTATGTATGCTTTGGCTTCTGAAGCCCAAATATTTTCTTCCGCAGTCCCTAGCATTGAGGAGTTTGTGTTCCTGAACTTCCCCGGTTATCTCTCCTCAACCTGATCCGTGTTTCTCCGAATGCAGACCGATCACAGTCATTGAGGTCTGTCTCGCCACGATGTGCATTTACATTTCTGTCGAGGTGCACATCAGGCTATGCCGCAGATTTAACACAAATGCATAAACTGGCCTTTTAAAGTGTGGGAACAATATTTTCAACACATAGGAATGATGTAAACAAGGGACAGAGATATTCAGGAAATGTGGAAATAAGCCACCTAAAGTATGGGAATGGCTTTAAAAAGTGAAAACATGATATTAAATTATTACGCAACGCTGGGAACGTGATATCACCCTGCATGGGAAGAACTTAAGCTGTGGAAGTGAGATGCTGAATCCATTGGAACTATATATTTAAGTCACAGGAACACAGATGTATTCATCTCATTCCCACATTTAGAGAGATGTTACCATGTGTTAAGCCACTAGCAGGGCTGTGTACTTCGTGCATGTCCAAATTCCAGAGTGTAGCTTTGAAGGGAGGACATTAAACAGCTGTATGTGTTTATCAAACATTATTACAAATCAAGCTCGGGTTTTTAAAACCTTACTCTATTTTGTTGACGTAGCTGGATCCCAGAGGATACAAATCCGCATCTAAACGTCTGTAAAAGAGCAAAACAAAACTCAAAGATTCAGGAGAGAGGCTCTTTTAAACAGAATAAAGCAGACGCAGCCCCCAAAACAAACAGAGTGGATACATTGCACATATTTACTGTCTTGGTTCCCCAGTGTAATCACAGACCCTTGTTTACCATTATGTGTTTTTAAGGTAGTGGAATATAAATGATAAACAAAACGTAAACAAAAAGTGTTTTCCCATACATATCAGCAAAGTCTGTTACATATTTTACTTCCAAAAGTAATGGTTATAGGGCATTTTCCCTTAAGCCTTTTCTCCAAGCTTACATTTTCTGCATATTAGACCATAAAAGATATGGAAATAAGATCACTTTGTTATTGAATATGGAGCACTACTGGTGACATCTTCGAAATAAATAAAAGGTGTGGGACCAAATATTTAATTCACTGGATAGATGTAATGTGTGAGAATGAGATATTTAACGCAAAGGACATACTTGATGTGTGGGAATACTCGCTTTAAAGCAACTTTATGCATCGGAACTGCTTAATTCATGTGAACAATTCAAAATTGCTTGTGAAAGGTGTAATAATGTGTGAGAATTATTTATTACCACTTAGGGACGACTTAAATGGAACTGAAGAGTTAACACGTAGAAACAAATTCGTTATACATGGTCTCGAAATCATGCTTGGGAATAACGACTTGCTGACTTCATTATACGTGGGAACGACTTAATGTATGAAGGAGCCATTCAAATGCTTTTTTTGCGAGCTTTACTGAGTTGTTAATAACTTAATTGCTTTTTTTTAAAGGCTGTCTCCGGCAGGGCTTATGAACTATCGCATATTAGTGCTCAGTAAGATTAAACAAGTAACAGGAAAAAAGAAAAAAAATAATACAGTTTCGTTTAACAACACCACAATAAAATAAGCTCCTTTAACAAATTAATAACCTCGTTGAACAAACTGAACCAAAGCTGAAATTAGCTTCTTATTCCCATTTCCCGTTCCACCTTAAGGTGTACCCATATCATTGCACTGTTTTAAGGTGGAACGTAAAATTGGAATAAGGAGCAAACTGACCTTACATTCTTAAGTGTTTTCTCTAGATAATAGCGATACTGCTCAGCGTAAACTTGCTTAGATATAATTCTTACGTTTTAGTTAGACTGTTTACATGCAAATATTTAGCTCATCTGAATCTGGAATTGAGTTATATAGCTTTGAAGTTCATCATAAATCAACAGGTCGTAGACTCTCAACTTTGTGCCCGCCGACATGTTGCGAGCTCACCACCAGCCAACGCGACAGACTACGGGGAAAACTTCGGAATTGAGTCTTTTAAACAGCTCACACTTTGACTTAAGATGCTTAGATAATGTGGTAAGTTCATTACATATTGAATCCAACTGGTTTCCATACATATTAAGGACCCAAAACATATATATTTATTAAAACTCACCCGTCCATGGCACTATACACAACTACAGTCGGCGCTGTAGGGACTCCGCCACCTCGACTCTCTTATAGACTCACAAAATGGCCGCGGCGGCCATAGTGCTGTCTGATTGGCCAAGAACGTGGTGTAGGCGGGAGTTTACACACATCCTGGCTATATGATTCAACTGATCTATTGTCAATCTTAAAAGGCGGTTTAGAACTTCGAAGAAACTCGAGCTGAAGGGCGAAACACAGTGTCGTTTAAATGCGATATAAATATTGATTCTTAAAACCGATCATTTCAGATAGTAATGGCAAAATGTACTCTTAGGGAGGCCTTGGTCGTTATCTTTGAAATGTATCGATAAAATGTTCATTTGACATTTTTCAAAATGAAATGCAGCTCCTTGTGCTTGAAAGTACCAAACCTGTATATATCAGCGTTTAGAAATTACAAACACGACAATAAAGTCTGCTAACAACATGTATGTAAACATTGGATTTGAGCTGGAGGTCATCTTGTCTGAGTGTTTGATAAAAGCATGTTTGGGAGTGGAGTGGCCTCCACGCTGGTGGTGGAGGAAGTATCAATATTAGCGTTGATACTTATGCATATACATGGTCACGTCCTTCTCCTTCAGTGAGCCACATTCTCCATCTGCAGCTGTAGTTGGGGACCCATGTTTTGCAGGACCCATCAGAGATGCTGAGTACACTCTCACATTCTCAAACACCTGTGGACAGGGTAACACACAACTTTGGGTAGTGTAACACATTCACACAGTCACTCTCACACACACCTGTGGACAGTGTAACTCTCTCTCTCTCACACACACACACACACACACATATTCACCCAGTCTCCCTCACACAACAGTGGACAGGTTCACAAACCCAGTCACTCTCACACTCACCTGTGGACAGTGTCACACAGTCACCTCACTTACCAGTGTGTATTTGGAATAGGGTTGCAAAATTCCAGGAATTGTCAAAGTTGGGAAATTTACCATGAGAATTAAAGGGAATTAATGGCTAATTATGGAAAATAATGGCAATAAAATGTGAATATTCTAAGCTAAAGGAAATAAATTGGCATATAGTTGGTAAAAGTTTTTACTAAAGCATAATCTTGGCTAAAATAATTAGATATGATATCAAAACAGTTGAATAGCAAAGCTGCTCCTCAATCCCAAGCACATTACACACTGAAGAGCTATTAAGACCACACAGCCTGCACTGTTCATTCCTCTGTCACATGTACAGCATATGTCCAGATAATTTCTAGAAACCTGACACTCACCACTACTGAAAGCACACATTTGAACCAAAGGACTACCTAAAGTCAGGTAAGTTTTGATGAGGTTCATATTTTTATTGACAGTAATAGCATTGAAGCCTTTAAGCAACTATTAAATCAAGGTGTCATCTTACAGTAGCTTGCTAGCTGGTAAATCAGAAAAGCTCAATGAGCAATTTCATTTAAGAGACTAGTTTACCAAGGCTAGCAGGCTAGCAAGAGGTTAGCTTACCAAGGGTAGCTACCTATATATTTTTGCGTCAACAGGTTTCAGTAACCAATAATTAATATTATTTATTTAACATTTTGAAGATCATTAGCTTTAGTGTTTAGTCATTTTATTTAATCCCAATTTTTTCCAGACATAAAAAAATCCAATTTATATGTCATTATTAACACTTTGAAAAAAATCCATCACTATTTTTTGTCTTACATTTTTAAGGAAAAATGGGTGAAAATGTTTGTTTTATGATTGGTCACAATTGTGACCAGTGGGGTGATATAATGCATATGCATTTAACATATTTGTCCAATGCAGTCATGTATATTCTTGTATATCCTATAGCCTAGTTCATATCACATTTAAAACTTTCTCGTTAGCAGACTCCAGTATTTCCACAAGAATGCTCTATTATATTCTAGTGTGACTATTTAACCCATTGAAAAACCCTTATGAATACTGAAAGCAAAGATAATAAAACATCAAACATCAAAGCCAAAAGAAAAAGTTATTCCAAATTTTAGATAAACTAACAAAATAACACCAAAAGAGCTACCAGGTTGTGTTCTTCCTAAATTCTTCAGTAATTTCATTGCCATTGCTCTTTAAACTTCTGCTGTACAGAGAAACTTTATTACAAGCAAGTAATTTAGTCAAGATTGATTCCTTTGTGCAACACATATTGAAACATTAATTAATTCATTCTTTGTCTGTAACCTTTTTTCCGGTTCAGGGTCACGGCGGGTCCGGGGCCTACTCGGAATCATTGGACAAAAGGAAGGAAAACACATTGGATCACACATTGATACACACTCACAAATTCACTCAAACCTATGTACACTTTTGAGTTGCCAATCCACCTACACACGTGTGTTTTTGGACCGTGGGAGGAAACAGTATACATAATTTCAGAATATGCATTTAACAGCCTGGCTGACCAATGACTTCCCCTTTTACTCCGAGTCTCATCCATCGCTATCACAATCACTGAGGACAGCATATTACTCATTTTTAGAGATAACTGCATTTTTGCATGCTTTGTCTAGATGGTCACTCGGATCCAGCATATCTAGAATTTCACTCAAAGTGAAGCTAAAAGAAAAAAACTGTAGAAAATTTGGTAGAAGAAGAAATATAAATGTGTATAAGTGCATACTTAGATGCATTGTGTTATGCAATTTTGTTATGTTTCAAAAACAATTGTCCCCTCTTTATGTTAACATACTTTATTAACCTTTTCTTTGAGAGCGTTGATGCATCCATCCTCTTCTTGTGGTGCAACCAGGACATAAAAAGTTCTGGTCATGTAACAGTTTACTCTAAACACGTGATACTGCACATATTTCACCTAGACACTTTCTTATTTATTTATTTGCTAGAAATGCATTGAAATATTTCTCAGAAACATATTAAGAGCTACAATAATTAAAAAATATAAATTACGGTCACTATTCTGACAGATGGGATTAAATAAGAATGCCATATGCATCACGGGTGTCATAATTATTATATGTATTGTTATGGCTTCATGTCTACTGTTGATAAAAAAAAGGCACATTGATGATAGTGTATAATGTAGTTCCTTTAAATTATCCAGTATTTCCTAGCACCCGGAGGAAACCCACACAGACACAAAGAGAACACCCCGCACTCCTCACTGTCAGTGACCCAAGGAGAGGAGCCAACCCAAGACAGCAAAACCCTGCATCTATGTTGGGGGACCCTACCTGCAGCATCATCTTGTGACCATAAACTGGATTTATAGAAAATGGAGGAATGCTATTTGTTTTTTTTTGTATGATTCTGTTGGCAGATCCGTAACTGTAACAAAGTAACTGTCAGGACTGAGTGGACTGACGGAGGTGGTGACTTTTTATTTACACCAAAAGATACAAAACAAAGACAGAATACTTAGACCAAGAAAGACCTAGACTGAGAGACTTGGACAGGGGGGCTTAGACAGAGAGGGAACTGGACTGACAAACCTAGACAGATAGAACTAAACAGAGATCTAAACAGAGAGAGCTTACACAAACTAAACCTAGAGCGAGGGAACTAAACAGACAGAGACCTAAACAGAGAAAGCTAAACAGACTTATCTTAGACAGAGCTAAATAGACACCTGGACAGGGAGAACTAAACAGACAAAGAAAGCTAAAGAGACCAAACTTGAACACGGACAGCCCGAAGTCCTTGGGGCCGACTTACGGACACGAACTGAAGTGGCCGGGGCCACAGTCACTGGAGCAGAAGCAGCTGAGGAAGTCGCCATCACGGGAACTGGAGTGGTCGGGTTGGCTGCCTTCACAGGGACAGGAGCGGCCTGGTTGGCCACCTTCACAGGGACAGGAGCGGCTGAGGAAGCCGCCTTCTCAGGGACAGGAGCGGCTGAGGAAGCAACGGAGGTTGCAACCTACTCAGGGACAGGAGCAGCGGCGAGGTGTCGCCTTTGAAAGTCATCCAGATAAGCATTGAGGCTTGCTATGACTTCCGCAGGGTCGAAGGGCACTGCAGTGACGTCCACAGAGGCAGGGGGCCCTGCGACGATGTCCATGGAGGCATGGGCTTGTGCTGCTCACAGGGCACGTGCTGGAGCTGTTGAGGGTTAAGGGGGACTGATGGACACACTCTTGAGGGATTTCTTCAACCATGGATGCCCCAGAGGTGCGCCCCTGTCAGGACTGAGTGGACTGACGGAGGCGGACGCCCTCGCTATAACACAGTGACTTTTTATATACACCAAAAGATACAAACAAAGACAGAATACTTAGACCAAGAAAGACCTAGACTGAGAGACATGGACAGAGGGGCTTAGACAGAGAGAGGGAACTGAACTGACAAACCTAGACAAATAGAACTAAACAGAGGTCTAATCAGAGAGAGCTTACACAGACTAAACCTAGACAGAGGGAACTAAACAGACAGAAACCTAACAGACCAAACTTGAACATGGACAGCTAAATAGACTAAACTATAACACAAAGCTAAACAGACTAAACTTGAACACAGACAGACTTGAGACAAGAGAGATACAAAGACTGACTTGGAGGGCATGAGAGACAGACATAAGACAAGACAAAAGACACGAGACAAGACATAAGACAAGACAAGACAAGACAAAAGACACGAGACAAGACAAGACATAAGACAAGACAAAAGAAAGACACGAGACGTCACAACACGACAAGACAATAGAGCAACAAACGAAGGTGGAATGTCGAACAAAGAAGGAGTCACACAAAGGATAATATTATATAACATACAAAAACAGAGAAGGGACACCTGAAACAGATAATGAGGGGGCAGGATTACAAATGAGACACGGACGAGGAGGAGGAACAAAGGCGCAACTAGGGCGGAGACATGAACAATAACAAACAGAGCCATGTGCAAGAGCACATGGTGGGGAAAACAGACAAGACATGACCTGGAACTTAGAACTTTGCAAAATTATGTTCTATTTTGGTTGTTGGGAACGTTGCTTTGAAATGCAACAATATCACCTCAACCCCATTTGCACCATCAATTTAACATTCTAGAAATGAAAATGTGCAATATAAAAACATTCTCTTAAAATTATATTATAGTTTTGGAAATGTTGCTTTGGAAACTTTTAAATGAAGGTGAAAAAGTCAATATTTCTTTAAATTTCCAGAATATCTTACCCCTGTATATTACCTCAACATTATTTACACTGACATTTTAATGTTTTTTGGAGGATTATGGTTTCAGTTTCCTTGTTTCTTATTAACTCATTGCAAGTTAGTAGAATGTATACACTGTAATATCCTTTGTCCACTGCAGTGGAGCATTTATTTTGTTGGGTATTTTTTTGCACCTTTTCAGATACGAGGAACAGTCAGCAGTGCAGTGTCAAAAGCTGAGTTTTTTTCAATTGATGGTCCTTTTAACTTTCCATTATTTTTGCCAGACTGACGCCGGGCTGGCCTAGAAGAGACATTTGCGCTTACTGACTGACAGACATCTAATGTTGAAACGTGCATGCACGAGTAGGAACTGTTTAATCAGCTGTATTTCACAGAGAAAAGTTAAGGTGGCGCCACTACCACTTCTGTTGTTCAGCCCTATTTCACATTCCAATTCGTGAACTAAATTTGGAACTGTTCAGCAGTCACCAAATGTACTCTTTTTGGGACCTAAAAAATGCATCCGGCAGGGATTTCTAAATCGCTAAAAATGTCCAGGCTTTCCCCCGTCCCATTTCTTGCTATAAGACCTCAATCCTTAATTAAAATGTTCACTTTTTCAAAGATGAGCAGAAAGCACAAAGGTTGAAGTGTTCAAGTGTTCAAAGAGTGTAGAGCTGAATTGGGACACACTCGCACCGCTTCAGCACTCCACCATCCCCCGCAGTGAGCAGCTCAGTGATTTACTGGAGCCTCGAACAGAAATGTGTTGAATGTTGTTGAGGTGACCCAGCCTTTTGTTTTCTACTATATATTTAACAAACAGAAAGTCATCTTGTTTGTCCCTATAATGACACGAATACACGGACACATCTCACCATTACTGACTTTACTTGTACTGATGTTACTTCTCTATGGTGGTCTCATTCATTCATTATCTGTAACTGCTTATCCAGTTCAGGGTCGCGGTTGGTCCACAGCCTACCTGGAATCATTGGGCAGAAGGCGGGAATACACCCTGGAGGGGTCGCCAGTCCTTTGCAGGGCAACACACACACTCACACATCCACTCACCCCTATGGACACTTTTGAGTCTCCAATAGACCTACCTGTGTTTTTGGACCGTGGGAGGAAACCCACTCGGACACGGGGAGAACACACCAAACTTCTCACAGTAAGTCACCCAGAGCGGGAATTGAACCCACAAGCTCCAGGTCCCTGGAGCTGTGTGACTGCGACACTACCTGCTGCACCACCGCGCCTCCCTGGTCTAATTCAATAATGATAAAACTCAACTGCTATGATAATGACATACTGTGGCAATATTATTAATTCATTCATTCATTATTTGTGCTTATCCAGTTCAGGTCAAACTCATCAAACTCATCATAGACAGTCACCCGGAGCAGGACTTCAACCCACAACCTCCAGGTTGTGAATGCAACTCTACCTGCTGTGCCACCGTGCTGCCTTGGGCAAAATCAGTGCAAGCATATTGAATTAAAGATGAATTTAAAATGTTTATTATTATCACCATCAGCGCATTTAAGTAAAAAATACATACTTTTTAGGTGGTCTCTGTATGCACCTGCAAAGTAAACAAACTTTTGTATTAAGCATTTCTTCGTATTTATCTGTTCACATAAAGCATTGTTCCAGTATAACCAAGCCATTTGGGGCAGCTTAAACACAAAGCTTTCTTGAAGTTATATTGGATTGTTTGATTTACAAGTAGTCAGTGTACAACGGGTGCCTGTGGCTTTTTATTCCTTCTTTATTCTTGACTAAATTACTTGCTTGTAATAAAGTTTCTCTGTACAGCAGAAGTTTAAAGAGCAATGGCAATGAAATTACTGAAGAATTTAGGAAGAACACAACCTGGTAGCTCTTTTGGTGTTATTTTGTTAGTTTATCTAAAATTTGGAATAACTTTTTCTTTTGGCTTTAATTTTTTAGTCATACATTTTAGAGTATAATGGTGTATTCCCTCATAATCCTGAGAGTCTGCCTGTTCGACTGATGTATAACACATTGACTCAAATATGGCTCAGTGAAAAAGTTGAATGGAATTATACATAAAATGGCAAAATTAATGAAATGCAGAGATGTAAAAGCTTTAATTTGTACATTGTCTGTTGATATTTTACAGAAATATACTGATAACTGGATGTTAAGTGGATAAAAACAGTGCCACATAGCAGAAAACAGCTTGAAAATGAAAAACTTATTTAGTAACATTAGTGAGATAACCTAATATTTGAGCCTATACAATCAGTTTTACCTCGTGACTAATGCAAACTTAGCTAGTGAGATATCTAAATTAGCTAATGTTATCTAAAGTTAATTAGTCATTAATTAATGTTTGCTCTGAAACCAGTTAGCTAGCTAATTAAAAAGGTACTAAATCCATGGGATGTATTTATTTAATGCTTTAAAAACTTTGCATAAACCTTATAAAATAGTTAATAATATCAAAAACATTGTTTTATTCATCACTTCTTACCTTGTCAGTAGAGTGCCCCATCTAGAATAAACTGGACCAAACTGGTTCCATCTGGATTAAACTGGTTCCCCTAAACACCAAATCTCTGAAACCTTGGCAACAGTATGTAACATGGGCTGCACTTTGGAAAAAGTGTTATTTCTCATAACAGCAGTTAAGTTAATGTAGTCTAACAAAATCAATGGATCCACATCTTTCAATGGTGTACCTTATCTCAAACCTTGATGTAAAAGAGGTGATTCTTTCCTAATATAGGTCTAAAGAATACTATACATATACTCCTTTGGACTATTTATATATTAAAAAAAAGACATTAAAAGAACATTCATGTAACGTTCAAATGGAACATTTCAAACTTTTATTTTTTCATGGTCAAGTAACGCTTATGGAAGGGTCCATTGATGTTACTGTAAGAATGTTTGCTTCTAACATTTGGGGAACCTTTACATACCATCAGCAGTAGTAGTAGTAGTATTTTTTATTGTCAATTCTGCATATGTATAGGACAGACAGAGGATTGAAATTGTTACTCTCCTCCCCCAGCTAACATTAATGAAAAAAGACTACATCCAACTTAACTAAGTATAAAAATATATGAAAGTGAACAAACAAAAGACAAATGCAGTTCACAGTTGGGTATTGATGGTAATTGATGAGGGAGTTATCAGGATATGACAGTGCCATTTTAACAGTAGTGCAAGTATTTGGGTGTAAAAGCTAGAAGTATATTTTTGTGAGTGCATGCCAGTTCTAGAAAAGTCCCAGTGTGGTATTGACGGGGAGGGCCTGGTCAGGTTGCTGAGTAGTGTGTGCGGGGGGACAAAAGTGGGAGGCAGGGCAGAGCAGTGAGAGAATTCAGCATCCTCACAGCCTGATGGATGGAGCTGTCCCTCAGTCTGCTGGTCCTGATGGCAGTAGGCTGAAGATGATGTGTAGTGGGTGGGTGGGATCAGCTGTATAAGTCCCAAAGGCAGGAGAGAGAGGTGCCAATGATCTTCTCAGCTGTTCTCACAATGCAATGGAGGGTACTGCGGCAAGATGCTCGCTGATGTAGTGTGACTCTTCATTGTTGCTGATGAGGCCTACCACAGTCGTGTCATCCACAAACTTGATGAAGAGGTTGGAGGTGTATGATGGAGAGCAGTCGTGGGTTAGCAGAGTGAACAGAATGGGGCTCAGCATACATCCTTAATACAGGAGCCCCTGTATTCAAAGTGATGATGCTAGACGAGTTACTGCCAACCTGTACTGCCTGTACGGTCAGGAAGTCAAGCAGCCAGTTGCACAGTGATGTGTTCAGACCCAGTCTGTCCAGTTTCTGAATGAGATGTTGGCAGATGATTGTGTTGAACGCAGAACTGAAATCAATAAAGAGCATTCTGACGTAGGTGTCTTTCTTGTCCAGATGGGTAAGGGCTGAATGGAGAGCAGTGGAGACAGCATCATCAGTTGAACGATATACAAACTGGTAGGGGTCCAAGGAGTGGGGGAAGGAGAACCTGATGTGTTGCATGACTAGCCGCTCGAAGCACTTGATGAAGATGGAGGTGAGTGCAACTGCGCAGTAGTCGTTGAAACAGGAGGGTGATGACTTTTTTGGGACAGGGATTATGGTGGTGGCTTTGAGGCATATGGGACCACAGCCTGACTCAGTGAGGTGTTGAAGATGTCAGAATACACAGCGCAGTCCTTCAGCACATGACCAAGTTTAGCCAAAGTTGTAGGAATGTTCTCTGTTAGCTGGCCTTTAATCATGCAAAGGGTTCTTCAATTGTTCAGGGTTCTTTAGAGAATTGTTTCCTTTAACAAATAAACCCCTGTAGAACTATAATTTTTAAGTGTGTATATAATAGCATTTTAAAAATTTAACTGAACAAAAACACAGCATCAGAACTTTCTGAAAACAATCCAGAGCCTTTAAGCCCTACAGACCAAAAATATATCAGACAGTGTATTTTAATGTAATTTATTTATAGACATGTGCAAATGTGAACAATGAGAAACTGGGTTTGGAGCCCATGTTATTGTGGGAAAAAAATAAAAAAACAAACACTAAAAACATACAGTAACCACAAGCACTGTACATCAAACATTAACAGAGAGAGAGAGAGAGAGAGAGAGAGAGAGAGAGAGAGAAAGAGATTTAATCATTTTTTAAGTTGCAGTCAGTTCTCTCCTGTGATTCTTTCTGATGTTCTGAAAGAGCCATTATATTGACACTTAGTGGCCTGGATGTACAGAGATTCTATACTTAAAAAAAAAAGCCTCCCCCATGTGGGAGGACACATTCTATGGAACTGGTTAATTCAGGGACAACGGGGCAGTTTGAATCTTCATCACACGTGAGTGGCACTAAAAAAAATAAAAAAAATATATATAATTAAAAAAAAAAAAAAAAGAAAACATAAAATAATAAATAATAAATGTCATACACACTGTTTGCTACCATTTGGCAACTGCAGCTTTAAATGTGTGTGCATGTGGCTAATAGCTCTTATTCTGAGATAGTTCTAAAAATTATATTACACCTGAACAAATCCTGCTTTTATTCAGAGAGAATGTGTCTTTTCCCACCGGTAGATGGGAAAAGACACATTAATCCTTAATTTGAATGATCTGCCGGTGGAATAAGGATAAAACACTTTAAAGAAGTAAATGTTTTCTATAAACAAGTGAATAATTTAAGATTGTTTCACTCAGTATGAGATCTGTTCTCATCTAACACCCCCATGGAGGGCCTATACTCTTGGGACAGGCAAGGACCAGTCTGCCCCCAGAACCAGAACCCAGCATGGGCCCTGCTAAGGTGTTTGTGCAAACCTATTGTAAACATTTTGCTTACTCTTTCAGAGTGAACCATGTACATATTGTACTAATTCAATTAGTTGTTAACATGTTCTCATTACTAATACTAACTGAGATCCTAGCTCCACTCCAAAATGCATTGATCTGTGTTTATCCGCTTGTTGAGTCATGAAGTATTGACCTTGTGAATTGAATTTTCAGACCTGAAAATTCTGTAAGCGCTTATCCAGTTCAAGTTGGTGGTGGGTCCAGAGCCTAACAGGAATCACTGTGCACAAGGCAGGAACACATCCTGGATGGGGTGCCTGTACTTCACAGAGGGACACACATTCACTCACACACACACACACACACACACACACACCTATGGACACTTTTGAGTCACCAATCCACCTACCAACGTGTTTTTGAACTCTGGGACTGACCGTGAACAGGAGACACAGCTCTCTCTCCGCGGCTTCTCTGCTTCCAGAGACAGAGCAGCACAGTCAGTCACACGGCAGCTCACACACATCAAAACGAGCGGTGAATGTGAAGATAGTGCTGCCAATGACACGCGTTTGCTTTTATTTATGTTTAATTTATTCCTCTTTCTGAACTTCTGAACTGAAATCACAGAATTGATTGAGACATTCAGTTTATTCAAACAGTAAACACAGGTCTTATGATCATACACGGAACCGAAGGTGCACTTCACTTGTGGCCTCACTTAACAAACAGATGGACCTCTGAGGTTAGACCGCCTGTGTAAGGAGCTCCAGAACAAAGCTGGATGGCAGACATTGGTGGGTGGAGCTTGGATAAGTTATTTAGAACTAGCATAGAAAAAATAATTTAAGAATAAATGAACTGGAATGGCATTTATTTATAGTTTTGATCTTGCTATTTAACTTATTGCTCACAGAATAAAACTGGTCCAGAATAAAATTTTGCCCTAAAAGCATTTAAACTGTGCGTTGTGCTACAGACTATATAGTCTAGCCAGGCTGCACCCACGTGTTCTTTCACAGCAGCTGATGCTAGCTTTTTAAATATGATACAAAATCCATTCAGTTGTGTTAATTATTGGTTGATTTATTAGTTGCATTATTATCAAGAGTAGATTGGCATAATTTTGCTAATGTTACCATTCTTTTTTTTTTTTTTTTAAACTTGCATAAAATTGAAAAATATCAATTTAGGAGTGATGTCATTATTCAGTAATGGAGATCATGCACATATAATGAGTTGTGGGTGGGACTGGATGCCCATATAAGGAGTTGTAGGTGTGGTTGGATTTCCATATAAAGAGTTGTGGGTGTGGCAGGATGCCCATATAAGAACAGGGAACTTGGATCTTAACTTTAATCTCTCTATACACTCACAGACAGAAACAGTCATAAATACATCACGGTTATTATTTACACTACCCATGTGTCATGATTGTGATTTACAGTCTATGTACCAGTCCTCACAGTGATTTAAGATGATCAAAGAAATAAAAAACAAAAATACAAACAAACAAAATACACAGTGTCGTACACCAATCAGCCATAACATTAAAGCCTCCTCCTGGTCTCTCAACTTACTGTCCACTCTCTCAGCTCCACTGTCCACTCGGTTCACTCTGTAATTCTACAGGTACACCCTGTAGAACATCTGTTGCTCTGCATACATTATCATTCTCAGTGCTGCAGTGACACTGACGTGGTGGTAGTGTGTTAGTGCGTGTTGTGCTGGTACAAGTGGATCAGACACAGCAGTGCTGCTGGAGTTTTTAAACCCCTCAGTGTCACTGCTGGACTGAGAATAGTAGGAAAAGAGTGCTGACAATGTATGCAGAGCTACAAACAAATCTGTAATTGTATATGTACAGAGTGCCCGGAGAGGGGACAGTGGAGCTGAGAGCGTGGACATTGAGTGCAGAAACAAGGAGATGGCTTTAATGTTTTGGCTGACTGGTGTATGCTATAAAAGCATAATTTGCAATAGATCCTCTGTTTAATAAAGCAATATTTTATGAACGCTACAGTGAGAGATAAAGAGCTGAATATTCAAAGAGACGTTGTGATTCTGTCTTTTTTTTCCAGTTTAAAAGTTTAAAACGAGTGAAAAACGACAGGTTTCTGTCCATCCACAAGAACCAAACGTCATAAGGTTACATAATGAAAATATAGGTTTATATATATTTATATATAGAAATGTCAACACAGAAATATAGAAAAATATTAATAGAAATTAAAAAAAAGAAATACATACAGGACAACAGGTTTGTTATATAATAATATACACACAGTAAAAGCACCAGCATGAGTTTGACCCACACCGTGTTTATTTACGTCCACTTAATTCTGTCAGGACTCCAATAAACACAGAATGAGTTTTACAGGAGACTTCACTGTGCAGGACACACGATCAGGGCAGAAGTCTTTGGACAGCGGAGGAAGCTCTTGGTCTGGGCAGGACGGGTCTCTTCACTCAGAGAAATAGGAGCTTTTGAGTCAAATATAGATAAACACTTCTGCAGTAAACGCCACTAAATGCGTCCGAGTCTAAACATCTAAACATCTTTTAAACTAACACTAGGTAAGATTTTGTTTTATTGCCCCTGGGGCTCCTCCTAGTGTAATTAATTTTTACAGCACTGTACTGAAATCACTGGGGAGGAGGAGGAGGCTAGTTCCCCACCCTTCTTCAAAAGTTACATAGTACAGTTTCTGCAGTGCTGAGCCCAGAGTAGCAACAACAGAAACTCTGTTCTCCCTTTTACAGCTCAGCGTTTGTCGAGATTTTGAATATTCTTGCTTCTGTTATAGATAAAGAGCACCTCAGGGAACTGGTTAGAACTCTCACAGAGATTCACACAAACACACATTCAGTAACTGCTCCATAAGGGGGTGCTATAGCAGTTCACAATAGCTAATTAAAGCTACTTTTACACATCGTTTTACAATAAACTTGTGAATTAATTATTAGATTTTTTTTCTTACAATAAAACTTGTGTTTTCAGAGATTTTTAAACAAGTTTAAAAAAAACCTGTAATTCTCGTATTTGTCCTTGTTATGTTATTTATTATCATAAAAATGTATGTTTTTGTGTGACATTTAACATAAGTGACTTTAATTTCCATATATTCTTGTGCTGCATTGATAATTAAAAAAAATTGGACACATTTTAATGTATTAACTTTGTATTTGACAATCATGTTAATTTGTGTCAATCTCATAAGTAAAAATATTCATATTTAAAAACAAAAACATCTTATTGATGTTTACATAACACTTTTGGACAATACGCAATTTATTTTTTAAAACATAATTTTCTCCCTGATTATTAGCCACACCAGGGTCCCCCATCGGTGAGTCTTTCCTGAACGCATACAGCGCCCCTACCTCTGGAGGGTGGGGTGAACACATACTTCTTCTCTTTACGTACTGCTGATAACACAACGCTGAGCAGCTCAAAGCTCCAACATCAGTCTAGAGGAGTTATTTAGAACCCTGAGCAGAGAGTGTGTGGGAGGGAGGGTCACCCAGAGAGTGTGGGGATCTCCTGATGATGGCTGTTGTTTGGAGAATGCTGCTGTTTTTAAGCAGGGTGATGTTAAATAAGATTCTCCTGGTGGAACCCACTTACCGCAAACACTTCCTCACGTGTCCTAAGACTTTAGCACCATTCTGTGTGTGGTTCTTCCAAAAGTTTTGTGTTGTTTGTGTGTGTTTTGTGGTTCTGAGGAGATTCTGAATCTCACATGACACTGCAGCACTTGCAGATCTGCTTCTCCTTCTTCTTCTCGTCTTCTGTCTTCTCATCTATCTTCTTCTCCTCTGCGTTCTCCCCATTCTTGCTGGCAGCACCATTGAGAGGGGTCTGTTCATCCCTCGCTCCCTCTGTCACTCTGCTCTCTCCATCCTCGATGAGCACCAGCTCTGCCTTGACTGAGTCCCCATGGTCGGGAACAGCATTCCCATGTTCCTCTCCCTGGCGTTCTTCCAGGTCCTTGTAGCCCATGAACACCATGGTGACAGGGTTCTCGGCACTGGCGTTCTCGATGGCGACATCTGGAACAGTGCTCTGGAGCTTCGCCTCCACGCCTTTCCTCCCGCCGTCTTTAGGGCTCGCCTGAGGAACGCCGTTCTCCACTGAAGAGACAGTCAATGAACGGGGATTAAAAGGAGCAAGGCAGTGAAGATGACGTTTTAGGTATTTCTACATGTAGGGACATTTCTGTGATGATCCGAGAGAGTTCAGCCTCATAATCATCAAAACACAGTTCCTCTGTTGCACTCACCAGTGGAACTCCATCTCTCCAGAGAACACAGTTTCACTATTCCACACACCAGAGGAACATCACTTCAGAGAACACAGAGTGCCCCTCTGGCTTTAACATTAGCAAAAAACTGCACTTGGTGCTCCAGGGCATGGGTTTCCATGGCAAGCAGCTGCATGTAAGCCATAAATCACCAAGTATAGGGCCACCTGTTGGTTGGAGTGGTGTAAAGCCTCTGCCACTGGACTCTGGAACATTGTAACCGTGTTCTGTGGAGTGATGCATCTTGCTTCTTCATCTGAGTCTGATGGACAAATCTAGGTTTGACAAATGTCAGTAGAACGTTACCTGAACTGATTGCACTGTGGCAGCTGTTTGGTGGGGGATAAATCTATGGGGCTGTTTTTCCAGAGTTTGTCTAGACCGCTTAGTTCCAGTGAAGCGAAATATTAATGCTACAGCAGACAGAAATTTCGGACAACTGAATGCTTCCGTTTGTGTGGAAAAAGTCTGGTAACCGGCCTTTTCTCTTCCAGTCTGACTGTGCCCCTGAGCACAAACCAAGGTCCATAAAAGCATGGCAGATTTTGCCATGGAAGAACTTGACTGGCCCACACAGTGCTCTGACCTCAACACCGGCGAATACTTGTGTGACTGACTGAGTGACTGTACACCTGTTGTACCTGTAGCACTAAGGAGACACCCATGTTTTAATTTACAAAATAAACATAAGCCTGTGAAATGTCTGATTCTTACCTTTTCCAGGACCATCAGGCACCTGAAACACAACAAACAACATTTTAACCCTGTGTACTTCCAGAGACCAGCGTTATCAGCTATATTCATGATTCTACACTCTTAAATTGTTAAGTTTTGACTTAAAAGGACTAATCCCATAAAGCAAATCAACTTTTTAAATTGTAGTAAAAAGCTGAAAGCTTTGTTCAATTACGTTTAAAAACGGATTAAAGCATCATTTTACATATATATGCACCACTCAAATAAATATATAGTATATATAATATACAGCGGTCCTCCAGAGCCCACTTTATTTATTTATTTTTTACTTTATTTATCATGGTATGAGGAGGGTTCCTCCTGCCTAGGTGCTTTTCCATCTCATGGGTCCGGCTCTACATGACTCGGCTCGACACGGCTTGGTTTAGCATGCTAAAAAAAAAAAAAGCTTGTCGCTTTTCCACCTGCAGGGCCCCCCCACCAAATGGAGAAGGTGACGTTGCAAAACGCCATCTCTAGGAATCACTGGCTGAACATAGCTCTGTCTACCACTTCTCACAGATAAGTTTTACTTGTTGCATGTTCAGCTTTCACTGGAAATTTCCATTGGGCCTCAGCCCAAGGAGCATATAAACCTCTTCAAAACACCTTGAGGTAAAGTTACGAGTTGATGTCGTGAGTCCAATAAAAACAAATGTGAAAGTTGCTGTAATTTAAGAGATTTAACAAGCGGCAGTTTGTGCTGGATTTGAATGAGCTCTGCATTTCGTGGTGAGACAAATCTCTCTGGCCAAGCAATGATCTGCATGGTTTACACATCATCAATTAGTACCTAGTCAGCACGGCTGGAACCCAGAGCGAGCTGGGGCTGAAAACCTACCTAGTTCCAAGGACTAGGTACCAGATTTGGATCGGAAAAACAAAAGAACCATGCCGAGTTAAGTAGAGTCGTGTTGGTTCCTTGCAGTGGAAAAGCACCATGAGTGAAGAACACTCCCCTCTCTGAGTGATGACCATGCCCCCTGTTTGAGTGGTGACCATGCCACCTCTCTGAGTTGAGGCCACGCCCCCTCTCTGTTGCAGAGACTGACCGTTTTGTGGACGATCCTTTTATCCCTTTTGTAATCTCTTGTTTACAGTGGAGTGCTTCAAAACGGAGGAACTGGAATATTCTATAAACTCTTTGCACTTATTTCACCTCCGTCACCACATTTTTGGAGCCAGTTGCAGATTCTATAAGTGTTTATATTTACAGAGTACAGTCCAGTTGTTCAGAGACCACAATTTTAAATATATCTAAATATTATATACATAAAACAACATAAAACAAGTCTGATACATGACTGACATTAACTAGTGTGTCTATTAGGTTTGATTCTTCAATAATAATAATATTATTATATAATAAAAAATAACAATAATAGCTGCATTACTATAATTGTTTTGTAGTTTCTATAAAAATAAATAAAGAGACTCTTACACTGGTGGCATCTGATACAGTTTTGGCAGGTACTCCAGTCTCCAGTTCCTCAATCTCTTGCTCCAACCTGGGAAAACAATTCATCTTATGCTTTAAAATCTTGGGAAATCATATTTCAAAACACGTACCAATATTTAAAATGTTATTTCAGCTTTTAATCAGAGCTTTTAATTAAAGTTCAGTCTTAAAATTTGGATGCAAGTTCTCTGCAAGTTCATCCCAAACCCATTCGGTGATGCTGAGGTCAGGGCTCTCGGGCCGTTAGTCCTATGTTCTAAGAAACACCAGCAGCTTTAATTTTTGTACCTATTTCCTTTTCTCAGTGTGAGTTTCTTCTCTCCAGCTCCACAATCTTTCAGACCCAGCGTGTTGAGCTGTTCGTCTCACAGTGGAAGGATAGACACAGGCAGCTGTGGATGTGGGCTGTCACTCAGAGATTGAAGATGTAATAGCTATGATTTTGAGGAGGATGATTTTTACTGTGTGAGTCTTGCATAGTTATTATCAGTCTCACTTTCTTTGTAGATTTTTCTTTCACTTTCTTTTCCCCAAATTTTTTTGATTCTTGATTAACACAGGCAGCCAAAAATATATATTATTAAAAATATCAGGTTCAGGTGGGCTCAAAAATCTCTATTCTATAAAAATAAATACTCTTTTATTTGCATTGGTCTGAAAGGGTTAATTAAAGATGGCGTGATATGAACAGTTTGGTGGGTGACGCTCCACTGATCTGCTGTGACTTTATTGTGACTTCACCCACTGTGTAGACTGTAGCCTCCCCTCCTTAGTGTGTATTTTTTATTGTTATTCTCTTGCATCGTTGTTGTTTGTCTTGTGTTGTTACACATGTTTGTCCTATGCGATTGTCCTTTGTAGCCCATTGGTCCTGGAGGAACATTGATCATTTTCAAACAAATTAAACTTAGTATTTAATTCAGGAATAAACAGCTGACCTCACACTTATTAGAAGCAAACTCAGTGAAATAATTCAGTTTAACAATAGTAAAAATACTTTTATTTTTACTATTATTTTATTAATAATAGTATTAATTCTAATCAATTAGTCATTTTGAATTCATTTTTAAGTCAATTCGAAATTTTAAACTTTTTATAACATTTCGAAATCCATGCAGCTTCAGATGAATTACATTTATACACTGCTTTGTTTCATCTTTATTTGACCTCTTTCCTGTTAGTGAGCCATCATCAAAGCATTTCACTGCGGATTGGGCAAATAACCTTTGATTTGATTTGAATAAGTAAATGTAAATGTACAGTGAGTATAAGCACACACCTGAGGATGGTTTTCTCCAGCTGTTTGGTTTTGACTTCATCCTCCTCCAGCTGTTTCTGAGCTTCGTTCTCTCCATTAGAGGGGGCTCCGTCCAGCAGCCATCGCTCCCTCAGAGCTTTAGACTGGACCCAGAGTGAGAGTGAGAGTGAGAGAGAGAGAGAGAGAGAGAGAACACAGTTCAGGGAACAGATCAGAGACAACAGCTCAGGGAAGAGCTTAAAGAACAGCAGAGAGCACAGAATGGAAGAACACAGGCAGCAGGCAAGAGAACAGTTTAGAGACCAGTACAGGGCACAGTTCAGGGAATAGCGAACTTAGAACCATCAAGAGAACTGTACCAAGACTGAATAGGACAGTGGTCAGACCAGAGAACCATACAGAGACAGAAAAGGACAGGGAACGGACTAGAGAACAGTACAGAGAGAAAAAAGGCAGAGACAGAAAGGAAAAAAGACCAGAGAAGAGACTAAAGGCACAGAGAACACTACAGAGACAGAAAGGGACATGGACAAGACGTGTGGTAGACACTAAAGAGTTCTGAGTAGAGACTGAGTCTGAATCCTCTTTGTTGTTATTGAATAATCCTTGTGTAGTCACTGACACTCTAGAGTCTATAAGTACAGGGTGAATGAGTGGCTGTGTGATGTGGTTATTATCTCAGTTACAGCATTGACCCAGACAATGTGCTGGTGTCCACTAAACCGGCCTGAACCGGTAGGTGCCCTGATGCTTTAGGCCTAGATTCAATGAGACAGGACGCAGGACCCTGGGGAGTGCAATGATTGAGGTCATTCATCATCAGGGCGCTAGCACAGGACCATTAGCTGTCCATTAGCTTCTCACTTTAGCTGCTGAGCTAATGCTCCACAGCACTTTTCTGTAGCTTCCTGTTCCCGGAGAGGACACTACACCACTTTACCATCATCACAGAGTTCAGAAAGAGAGTGTTGCTCATGCTTAAATGAGCAGTCAGTCATTTTTACCAACAATTTCTTCTTTTGCCTGGTTAAATTAAACTTTAAATAATAATAATAATTGTTATTATTATTTTTATTATTATTATTATTAATAAAAAAAAACAGAAAACTCATCTGATAAAAGAGATAATCTAGTATTTTATGTAGGTGTTAAACAATTTAAAGATTAGTAGAAATTAATGTTAGGAGTGATTCCCTGAACCTTTATCGTCACCAGTTTACTCTAAGGTTTTTAGAGAACATTTTTCATTCATTTATTACGGACACCAGCTACAGCGTTTTACTCCAGCTTATAGTTACATTACATTAGGTTTAAGGATGCAGAATTCCTGTCTCGGTTTCTTTCTGAACTGAGTTTGGTGCAGTAAGAACAGACCTTAAATTATCCAAAAACTGTGGAGTAAAGTATCTGAACAGGACAGAGCACAGTTTGGATGCTGTCAGCTGCCAGTTGGTGTAGTTTAACAGTCCACTGCGAGATGCTAACGTCAGAGAAAAGACACCAGCATAATTTCATTGATTTTACTTTTTAAAAAACAGGATAAAGGTCTGTAGCAGTGGTGTTTACAGTGTTACACACCTTTTCACTGGACTGTGTGTGCTGTGCTAGTTATAAACCCCTTATCCCACAGCATTTGTTTATTCTGATGTGGAAGCAGTGCAGCGATAAAACTGGACCCTGACAGAAAACATTTTGGAGATAAAGGACGGGGCAGTGAGAGAGTTACACTATGTCCAGAAGGCAATTGCTTAACCCAGAAAGGCAATGTGGGGACCCACCACTATGTGGCCAAGTGCACCCACCACCCTCAAGGTCCAGAGTGAGTGTGTGATGCAGTGTCCATCATGCACAGGGTGGGGGTGAAGGGGCCTGAGTTGGTATAGACCTTTGCAATGAAAATGGCATTATTTTCCTTATTTTCTTATTTTTCACTAGTTTCCACTGCAGGGTCCCTACTTGACTTGGCTTGGTTCAGCTTTCCTGCTTCTCCATCAGGTAAATCTGGTCCTGGTCCTATAGCCAGGTTCTTTTTAGTTCCTGTTATCTCATGGTTCTGAGCTAGCAAAGCATGGACTAAACTGTGGCATGTAAAACTTGCAGAGTGCTGATTGATCAGAGAGAGTCGTCCCTCTATGCCATGCAGTGCAGATGTCCAGCACAAACTCTCCATCTGTAAAATCTCCAACTACAGCAGAGATCACATTTGTTTTCATCAGACTCACAACGGCAGCTCATAAAATTACGCTGTGGTCTTTTGAAGAGTTTCAAATGCTCCTTGAGTCTGAATTACCGTCCTCCCCTCAGTGGCAGGATCATCACCTACAAAGGCTCTTTTGGTGACTACTGGCTTCCAGGATTTGTTAGCAGCATTAGCCTCGCAGCTGTGGCTCTAAACTAAGCTAAATTCAGACTCGAGCCTCAGCCAATCAGCTGCAACAGAATAAAAAAAATAACACAGGAGGGAAAGTGGACGCTAGAGGAGTGAAGTTCAGAGATTGTCCACAGGAGGCGCTGTGGGGCTGTGGAGGACGAGTCGAGACTCTCTATGAGCCAAAGTGATTCAACCACACATTTATTTGTTCATTAACACTTTACAAGTGTTTATTACACTGTTATTATTACAGTCAGTAATATAAACTGCACACAGAAGAAGAGTAGCTGCACATGAATGGAATATTACCATGCCCAACGCCACGTGTCCATCAGAGGGGGTCTGATGCCCAGTGAATTAGGCTGCTCTCTGGTGTGCCATCCAGAGGCTCATAGTGGAAGAGTTAATTGACCTGACCTCACAAACGCCATCAGATCCTCACAGCAATGTTCCTTTATGTAGAGAAAAGCCTTGTGGAGTCCGAAGAGTTAAACAAGGAGCTGATGATTATAGCACAGCTGTAGTTTCTCTTTTATCTGAATGACATCATTGCTCAGATCTCTCCATCTGTTTTTCTTATTTCTCTCACTGTCTCTACGCTCACTTTCTCCCTCTCTTTTATGTCATTGTTTCATTATTCTCTCTACATCCACTATATCCCTTTACTGTGCATCTACCTTTCTTTTCCCATTCCATCTTTCTATCTCACAATCTCTCATCTTACTTTTCTGTTTCTGCTCTCTGTTACTTTATTGTCCATCTGTCTCTACTCTTCTCCCATTCCCATTCTTTCTTCTGTCACTCCCTCTTTCCTTTTATACCCACTTTCTCTCACATTTCCTCTCATCTCCCTTTGTCTCTCTCATTCATTCATCCCCTTTCTCTGTCTCTCTTTACTCTCTGCTCTTCCTCTTCTTGCCCTCTGTGCCACTCTTTTTTTAAATCCCCCCCTTTAGTCTCCCTCGATTTCTTTAATTTCTTCCATACTCTTGTTATTTTTGTCTCTCTCTCCCCCCCTCTCTCTCTCTCTCTCTCCCTCTCTCTGTCTCTCTCTCTCTCTCATTCTCTCATTACTCATACATGAACTCTAGAGATCAGTGAGAGTAACTCTGGTCATTATCTCTCACACACACACACACACACACACACATCTCTGCTGAGTCAGTGATATTACAGACTCTACACTCTACAGACCAAACACATTAACACTCTCTCTCCCCCTCAGTCTGACCCCACCCTATTCTCCATTTCTGGCACAGCTACAGTGTAAGGGTGACATCACACACACACACACACACACACACACACACACACACACACACAGTGCCCTGTTTGTCCGAGGGACCTTTGGGAGATAAAGGGGCGGAGTTTATATGGGATCTGAGCGTGCTCAGTAGGAAGCAGAGAAAAACATTGCTCTCAGGCTAAAAAGCAGGTAAAGACGAGAAGTCCAGCACAGCGTGGGGATGCCACAGGAGTCTTGTCTCTATAAGGCTTTATAAACATTTCACATGGTTATATATAGTGGCTTACAAGCAGCTATAACACTCACTTAAGTTTGCATAATGCAGGACAATATGACTTTATAAAGTCATTTATCATAATCCTTTATTACATAATTCTAAACATTAAAACAATGGTCCAGTAGAGTGTTCGTATGAACATATTATAACAGATTATTACACGTCTCTAAACAGTTAAGCAGTGTGTGCTTCTGTTTGGTTGGAACAAAAAACCTGCAGGCATGCTGGCCCTTTGTGGGTAAGATTGGTGACCCCTGTTATAAACCATTAATATTCACTATATTTATGCATATTATGCATATACATTTATAAGGTTTATACATTGTTTTTAACTACACACACACTCCTGTAAACAGTTCACACACTCACCCAGTCACTCACACACTCACCCAGTATATGAGTTGTATGGTTGTATAACAGTAGGATCTTGTATTGTGTACCTTCCCCCATGCTACAGTGTACCGGGGCTTTCAAGAAGTGGGTTGGGTGGAGGGGGGGGTGTATTTGTTAACAATTGTTTTTTGGACAGGACACACCCAGGCAGAGTGTTCCCAAGGGATTCTAATGACTCCCTGAATAATGACATCAAAACACACACACACGCACGCGCTCAGCATATTCTCCAGTGCAGACCCATGGCACTGAAGAATGAACTCTAACTTTTGGAGGTTGTACCTTCAGGTGCTGTAGCTGTCTGCGGTCGTCCTCCAGCTGTCTGCGTTTATTCTCTATCTCCGTCTGTCTTTTCCTCTTTTCCTGAGAGAGAGAGAGAGAGAGAGAGAGAGAGAGAGTCATCGTACTTGATGAATGGGCATTCATTTGTAAATATGCAACACAACTTGAAGTGTTTTCACAGCAGTACATTCACAAAGTTTACAGAGAAATATTTTCCATCCTATCAGTGCTTTAATGTCCGAGACTCACTTTAATGTGGGCAGCAGACATTAAAGGGCTGATATGATGGAAAATGACAGATCCCTTTTTTAATGTCTGCTGCTGACTCTCTGAAGTGAATGTGTCCTAATGGTTTGACAGGCTTTTACACACAGCACACTTATCACAACACACTCCTCTGGTATCCCTGGATCAGATACACTGACTCATCCAGTCCAGGGTGTACAGTAGATGGAGGAACAATGCTGTAAGTATCTGATGCCACTCTGCCACTTAAAATCCAACCAAAAAATGCAGTGTTTCTGCACAGTTTATCTGTAAGGTACAAACAGGCTTTGAAGTGTTTGTGTGTAGTGTTTAACTGTAAACATCCTCCAATGTTTTGTCATTTTACAGTAACTGTGTGTCAAATTAAAAATCACAATTCTCATTTTTTAAACAAAAATTGAAGCAGTGTGAAAACAACAAGTGAATAATTTACAGGTCTTGTTGAGTTCCATCAGGGAAAAGCACTGCAGGAGCATGTGATGGATTTGTTCTGTCCTTGGGGATAATATTGTATCCAAAATTATGTGTGAGTTTGGGTTTAGACGATTTAAAGATGGGGATTTCGGTGTTAGAGATCATGTATGTCATGTATTTAGGGTGGCTACATACTAGAGAATGCAGTAGATGCATACGAATGCAGCACTCGTCCATCTAGAAGGCGTATACATGGCTGGAGCAGGGGGCAGAGTCTAGCTTGAAATCCAGCAGGAAAAGAAACGTTTTACAATTTGAAGGAAATATGGACAGTCAAAATCCAGACAAACCAGAACACACACACACATACACTGTACCAGGCTGCCACATGCTGGAAGAACTGGGAGAGAGTGCACTGCCCCAATTCCCCTTTCCCCCCATTCTGGATTCTCATCCATCATCGGTCTATGCCAATCCTCATTTCTATTGGTCGACGTGCCACCACCTCAGAGTCTGCTGAAGCAAAAGCTGAAATTGGTAGAAGTGTTTTGACGTTTGACGGAGTGTCTGAGCATTCAGTCAGGTGGGTTTGTAGTCCATCAGACACACACACACACATACACAGGGACCTGACTGCGTTTGAGAGATGCATTTCTGACGCTCCGTCAGCCTCCAGCGTGTAGGTGCCCTCATACTTTTTCTTGTTGAATAAAATAAGATTTGTGATGTTTAATACAACACAAATTTACCATAACATGACAAAAGAGTGGAGAAAGTATGAATTCTGTATTACAATTATACACTACACATGAACACATTGCGGTTTGCACTTATCACACTGCTGTGTCTGATCCATTTGTACCAGCACAACACACATTAACTCACCACCACAACATCAGTGTCGCTGCAGTGCTGAGAATGATCCACCACCCACATCATACCTGCTCTGTGGGGGTCCTGAGTGTTGAAGAACAGGGGGAAATGAGGATAATAAAGTATGCAGAGCGACGGATGGACTACACTCTATAATTGTATGTCAGCAGAGTGCTCCTGTGTGGTCAGTGGAGCTGGGCGAGTGGACAGTGAGTGTACAATCAAGGAGGTGTATTGTTCAGTGTAGAAACACAGCTGCTCACAATAAGGGCACCTTAAAGAAGCAGAACTATCACTGTGAAAGGAGTGCACGAATATTCAAACACACAAACTATAGTGTCTTCTAGAAGACCCCCACTCCTATCTCACTCCCCGAGACACCCAACAATGACAGGAAGAGGAGGGAGAAGCCCAGAATGAACTGGAGGGAACTGGAACAGACACAGGAAGCTGGGCTGGGTCTGAGATTAGAGACGAGCTGAGGTCAAAGAATGAGAGAGTGGCCTTCAATGGCTTCAACATTTCTGTGAGGATCTGATGACATTTAGTCTCAGACACCAGTGAGGTCAGAGCCTAATGTTTGATCATCTGTTCTGGATCACAAACACCACTCCAGTGTGCTCCATAGGAAACGGATGGAGCTCCATCTCTCCAGAGAACACAGTCCCACAGCCCATTGCTGGAGGCTTTGCACCCTACTGGCAGACTGTTGGCATTTGGAGTGGTGAGGTTCGGCTCATGTGCAGATGCAGCAGTGTCAGTTCATGGTGTTCTGTACAGATCACAACCAGTGTGTCCACACCAGGAGCAGCTGGACACATCTGGACTGGAATACTGGGAGGAGGAGTGTAGGAACCGGAATAAAACTGTGACACCATTTAAGGTGGAACATAAATATAGCATAATACATTTATGTGCCAGTATGTAACTGTTGCACCATTTAAGGTGAAATGAATTAAGGTGTCTCAGCTCTGGATGAGTGTTTCTCTGTGGTTCTCTGCAGTACGTACTGTAGCTTGTAGCCATATATTAATTAATAGTATTTACATTAATTCATTATTATACTGTAACATGTAAAATACTGTATATTGTTTTTTGTTTTCATGTTTACTTTGGTATTATAGGATTTTCAGTGCATCTCTGCTTATGCTCTATGTTATTAATTTCGCAAATAAATTTTGAGGTGTGTGTGTGTGAGACTGCAGACTTACAGCGATGGCCTGAAGTCTCTCTTGCTGTGTCAAAGCCTCCGACATCCTGGAAAACAACAAAGGAATTATATACAGTTACAGTGGACAGAGATCAGCTTTTTGCCTGCACACACACACACACACACACACACACAGTGTTAGAAAATTGTCGCTGAATACAGAATCTACTCAGAAAATGTTGTGACCTGTGGGTGTGCGCTGTAAAACAGAACGTTGAGAAAAAATATATTTCACATATTGCCACAGTGTCCCATGTAAGTGCTAGGCTGGTTTCTATGGTATTTAATGTAGATGTAAATAGTTATTTGACATTGCTAAATGGTTGAGACAGTGTTTGTTGCTGGATAGGTTGTTGCTGCAGCTGTTGCTGCTTTGATGGAGGTATGTTGGTACAATCTTGCTGCTGAGGTGTTCCTAGGTGGTTGCTGAGGAATCCCAGGTTGCTAGGGTGGTCTCTAAGGTTTTTTCATGTTGTTACATTGATGTTGCAATATTGTAGCTAAGGTGTATTTAGGTGGCTGTTAATTTGGAGCAATGCGGATGTTAGGTGGTTGCTATGGTATCCCAGGTGTTGCTAAAATCCTGCAGATTCTTGCTTGGGTGGTTTCTAAGGTATTTCAGTTGGCTGCTAAGATCCTACAGGTTGTTGCTAGGGTGGTTACTAAGATATTTCAAGTGGTGCTAGGGTGGTTGCTATTGTAATTCAAGGGGTTGCTAAGAACCTGCAGATTGTTGCAAGGGTGGTTGCTAAGGTATTTCAGGTGGTTACTAAAATAGTGCTATGTTGGAGTAATGGTGTTGCAAAGTAGATGTGTGGAGTATCCCAGGTGGTTGCTAAGGAATCAAAATAAATATTGGAAATATTGATTAGGACTGAGCTGATTTCTGTTTTTTTGGACTCATTTTATTGCAGTGTGTCCAGACAAAACACATCTCTGGATGAAGAGTTGGTGTGATACTCTCCTGTCCACACAGATTCGGATATTTTCAAAAACTTTTTAAAAAAAACTTTCGCTCTGTTTTTGAAAATCTGCCCATCCAGGCAAAAACAAAATTGGCTGCATTATTGCACCCGTCCACTAGGGGACGATAATGCCATCAAAACACCACGACACATGAGAGAAACACAGATTTTTAATCCCAAATCACTCCATGCTCCCTATGTAGTGCACTACACAAGTCCTGAAATTACTGAATCTAGATCTTAACAGTGCATTATATGTGTGTAATACAGATCTTTTATATTTATTCATAAGTTCATTCATTCATTATCTGTAACCGCTTATCCAGTTCAGGGTCACGGGGTGTCCAGAGCCTACCTGGAATCATTGGGCGCAAGGCGGGAATACACCCTGGAGGGGGCGCCAGTCCTTCACAGGGCAACACAGACACACACACACACACACATTCACTCACACCTACGGACACTTTTTGAGTCGCCAATCCACCTACCAACGTGTGGTTTTGGACTGTGGGAGGAAACCGGAGCGCCCGGAGGAAACCCACATGGACACAGGGAGAATACACCTACTCCTCACAGACAGTCACCCGGAGTGGGAATCGAACCTACAACCTCCAGGTCCCTGGAGCTGTGTGACTGCGACACTACCTGCTGCGCCCTTTTATTCACGTGTGAATCTGAAATCTAGTGCTGTCTGTATGTGTACAATGTCATTTATGATGGATGTAATTCACTATAGAGGGAGTGAGATGTTTGAGTTTCAGACAGAGACAGACACACTGTGTGACCTAAGTATTTCAGAAAAGACCAGTTTTCCTCGTCCACATGAGAACAGAGTCTATGCCATTTCCACAAATCTCCACTTTGGAGAGAGTTTAGAAAACCTCAGTTTTCAATCAGTTAACTACAGCGCCGTGTTTGTGTTAACGAGAGGGAAACACAGACAAAAACCTCTGTTTTTAAAAATAAACAGATCTGTGTGGATGGGGCCTGAGTTCCCTAAACCTCTCCTTTAGCAGAGGCTCCATTAAAGCTGCATGTGTGCTGTGTCCAGCTGTTAGATACCATTCGAGACACTTTACACATCTCTGAGAGAAAACAAATCCATAGCTGATCAATAACGAAACGGGAAGGTCTTTCTCCTCATTCCTGGAAAACAAACAGCTTCTACTTGGTATGAGATTCTCAGCGCTGTGGACAGTCTCTCACATTCCACCTCAAATTAACTCCAGACGTTCTGCAGAGAGCTGAACCTAAGGGAAACCTGCTCCGCTCCAAGATGGGAATAAAAATGCAGGACTTACACACTGCAAAAAATAGCTCAGTGAAAACAGCCTAAATCTGGTTGATATCTCTTTAAACTTCACTCTGAGAGCTTTGGAAGAATATTATAATATCATTCACCAGTTTCTAAAATGTTTATAATTGTTTTAGGAGGATGTTATCTTCTGGCAAACTTCCATATGTCATTGACATGTCTCAGTAAATATTTACATACATTGCTGATGGAAAATAACCCCTTCTCTCTGGATTAACTCACTTAAAGGTGATGTTCACAAATTAGTTTCCTCTCCATTTACTGCTCCAAAGTCGGTTTGCACTGGAAACCGGTCTAATGTGTTTCCAAACCCAAAAATGTATTTGTAAATGGGTAAAAAAAACAAAGTGTCTCAGTTCGGTATGCTAGGCTTTCTCTATATCTCTCTGCTCATGGCAGAGAAATGCCATCTAGAGGTTTTTAGACAACGGAGAGACTCAAACGAAAAGCACAAACAAACAGAGATGAGGATCTCCGTTGCTCTATTCCTGCTCCATAAGAGGCAAACACTGAATTAACACCAACAGAGTGGTTTGATTCTCCATCTCATGTGAGCTACACTTTATATAAAGTAATGTAACAATAATATAATAACATTTGCAATTCACATATTTACTTTCATGAACATGGTGAACATGAACATACTTTTCCCTGGTGAAAAATCACTGATTGTACATTAAAACGAGATGATAAAACGAGGTCATATCTGTGGAGAAAAGTCTGACACAAAGCCGTCTTTTGTCTCTGAGTTTTACTGCTGGGTTCTCGTCAGATCCAGAGGAGAGAGAAAGAGAGAGAGCTTCTTTCCCGAGTTACGCCGCGGGGAGTCGGAGTCCAGCTGATTAGGGAGGAAACCGCTGCGCTAGTCACATGCGCTAACTGTCCAGGACAAATGGCTACATGTTTACAGATAACTTTTCTCTCTTTCTCTCTGTGTCTAAACACTTCCGAATCGCCCACAGCTGATCACTCATTCTCAGGAACGCCATCTAAAAAATGCTAGCATGACTTTAGTGAAGAATGAACACTAACAGCATCTGATTATCATAACCTCATTTATTTAATGTGGACTGGCTCCTACCAGCATTCACTCCAAAGCAGTGTGTTAGCATTTATAGGCCAGAATACGCTGATATATTCGTGAGTATCAGCTGATTATAAACTGCTAGCAAGACTAAATGGGCAGAAGATATAGCTGCCACCTGTTAATTCTGTAATTTGATGCTAAAGTAATTTAATATAATGTAATGATGCTTCTCACCAGTATGTGGGTGTGGATTGAATGTTGAATTGTCCTTGGTTCTAGAATATATATATAATTTTTTACTCTATATAAATCTGTATATAATTTATTTGACTCTAAACTGATGCCTGGTGAAAAAGAGAGGTAGAGTGTAAAGCCTCACCCACAGAGAAACCTTGTACTTCTAATAAACACAAGAGAGACCAATCAGGATGCTTTCTCACTGTGTGTGTGTGTGGGTATATTTCTCTCTCTCTCTCTGGGAGGCTGTATGTATATAATTTGCATGCGTGAGGGAAACCCTATTAATGAATGATAAATGATAATCCAGTTAATTTTAATAAACTCTATATTTATGCTTCTGTATTAGCAATAACACTCACTGGTTTGGTTTTCCTGGCGTAGTGGGTACTGCTGGAACTCCATTAGCACTCCCACACTTCCCACACACACACACACACACACTGGAGCTGAACGTTCACACACTCCCATGAGATCAGCATCGGACCTCACTCACACACTCACTCAGAGGCTTAGCACCAATGATTCACACACACACACGTTTGCATTTCCTGAGGCGCTTACATTACACTGAAATTCAGAGTACAATCACAGAAAAAAGAAAACTACAGTAAAACCAAACCCAATTATTGTTTTTGTTGTTGTTATTTTATGGCTATTTCTATTACCAACATTATTCTATTATCAACACAGTCCAAGCAGCTGAAATTAGTTTTCTCCGCAGGGTGTCTGGACTTTCCCTTGGAGACAGGGTTAGGAGCTCGGACATCCGGGAGAGACTCGGAATGAAGCCGCTGCTCCTCCACGTTGAGAGGAGCCAGTTGAGGTGGTTCGGGCATCTGGTCCGGATGCCTCCTGGACGCCTTCCTGGTGAGGTATTCCGGGCATGTCCAACGGGGAGGAGGCCCCGGGGAAGACCAAGAACACGCTGGAGAGACTACATGTCTTGACTAGCCAGGGAACGCCTTGGTATACCCTCAGAGGAGCTGGAAGAAGTGGCTGGGGAGAGGGAGGTCTGGGTTTTTTTAGTCTGACTGCTTCTCACGCGACCCGGACTCGGATAAGCGGTGGAAAATGGATGGCTGGATGGATGGACATCAACACAGTCACTCACACTCACCCAGTGATAAAGTGATAAAGTTTCACCACAAAGTGCGATGGAGAGAGATGCTCTTTATGGGTAGATTCGGGAGAGGGGAAGGTAGCATTGTAATGACGACTGGATGGAACACCAGTTTTGAATCCCTTTCACCTATATTTATACACCAGACTTTACAGCTATATACAATATATACATGAGTGCTCCATAATTATATAAAATTAACCAAACAAAAGTCTCTATGAGGGCGGCACGGTGGCGCAGCAGGTAGTGTCGCAGTCACACAGCTCCAGAGGCCTGGAGGTTGTGGGTTCGATTCCCGCTCCGGGTGACTGTCTGTGAGGAGTTGGTGTGTTCTCCCCGTGTCCGCGTGGGTTTCCTCCGGGTGCTCCGGTTTCCTCCCACAGTCCAAAAACAAACGTTGCAGGTGGATTGGCAACTCGAAAGTGTCCGTAGGTGTGAGTGAATGTGTGTGTGTCTGTGTTGCCCTGTGAAGGACTGGCGTCCCCTCCAGGGTGTATTCCTGCCTTGTGCCCAATGATTCCAGGTAGGCTCTGGACCCACCGTGACCCTGAATTGGATAAGCGGTTACAGATAATGAATGAATGAATGAACAATATGCAGCCGTGACATGATACCATTCTTCCACAACTTCAATATGTATTTGCTAATATGCTTTCCCTCCATCCAGGTTTTAATTCCCCCTTCCTTCTATTGGAGGATGGACTCAACCAGGTAAGTAAAACTCCATGCTTGTTTCTTCCTCACATGACCCATCTGCTGGTGAGTATTAATGGTTACAGGTAAGTATATACAATGGTCTATATTGGTGATGTAGATACTGTAAATGATCACAACCAGTCACACACTCATTCACCCAGTCCCTCACACCCTCACCCTGTCACTCACATCTGTGGACAGTTCCGTGAAGTGAATGGAGAGCTCTGAGAGAGTCACTATAACACTGACCCTTGATCTTTAATATCAACCGAGTAAATAATTAACCATCTGCCCACATCAAAGAGCACAGTATACGTGTGTTATTAGCTCCATTACCACAGGATACCTTTAATCTGACCTCTGCTCTCTGCAGGTTTTACTCCTTTAATCTGGGATTATTACACAATACACAGCACTAAACACAACACAGCGGGATTAACATAATCTTATACAGCTCACAGCAGCCCCTGCTGAGTGAAAGGATGAGGCTCTTTTATCAGACAGATGCAGAACAGTATCAGGAAGTCCTGGAAAACAGAGTCCGGGCCGAGATGGTGTTACGCTGGTATGAGTGAGTCAGACACGGCAGATGCTTTTTCCACTGCAGGGTACTCCACTCAACTCATCTTTTCTGCTTCTCCATCAGGTAAATCTGGTCCTGGAACTGGGTTGTTTTAGTCCCTGTTATCTCTCATGGTGAGCAACACTACGTAATATTTTTACCTTAAAATTACAGCTTCAGAATCACGGTGATGTACATGGAGCTGTAACAGGGAGAAAAGAGACTCTTTTGCTGCTACTCCAGGATGAGCACTGAAGAAACACATTTGTAACTTGAGCTGTTTACTTTTGTAGCACTTTAGGTAATGCAGTTAGCACTCTCGCGAGTTCAATTGACAATTGACAATTGAAACTTAAGTGATCCGAAACAGCAAAAATAAGTCAGCATTGCGTACCTATGGAGCAGGAATAGAGCAACATCCTCATCTCAGTTTGTGCTTTTCAGTTTTTGGAGTCTCTCCATTATCACAAAACCTCCAGATGGTGTTTCTCTGCCGTGAGCAGAGAGAGAGAGAGAGAGAAAGCCTAGCATACCGGACCCAGACACTTTGTTTTATTTTTACCCATTTACAGACACTGGGGCTTGGTAAACACATTAAATTGCTTTCTATCACAAACCGACTAGATGGTTTTTTATTAATATCATGAATGTTGCCTTAAAAGACCAAACAAAGCAGTCATCAGTGACAATGAGAGCCAGTCAGAGTCTTTACAGAATAAAAAATAACTGTGTGTACAGCTGCTCGTCCAGCACCCTGTCTGAAATTAGGATTTCTTCCTCTTTTTTTCCTCTTTCCTATGAAACACTGCTGTGAGGATCTGATGGCATTCAGCCACATAATCATGAGTGAGATCAGGGACTGATTTGTTCTGGATCACACTCACGACGACAGCTCATCCCAGGCTTTTCTCTGGTTCTGGGAAATGTCCCCAATTCCAAACCAGGACACCACCACAGTGGAGCAGATTGGAGCAGAGCAGAGCGGAGAGGATGGGGAGGTTTGTATCTCTTTAAATAATTTGGGAGGAAAGATTTTGAAGCTGAAAGTGCTGGGGCTGTAGAGTAAGGAGGACAGCAGTGGTCTGTAAAACTGCACAGACTCCGATATAAAAAGAGGGCAGGAAAACAGACCCAGTCTCTCTCAGGACACAGATACGGAGAGTTATGCAGGTCACAGCCCAGAGTAACACCTCACAGCTGTCAGACTCTCTCCAGAAATATCTGGATGATGTCCAGCCTCTCCACAGCTCCCTGCAGTGAGGAGAATTACTGCAGAGCTGGTTTTTAAGCCATTATTTCTAACCAGCCTCATTATTCTGAAAGATTTACACCCTGTCTATAAATAAATTACTTATTAATACACCACTGCTCTTTGCCTTAAAGGGAATATTTTATATAAAAATAAAAATTATTTAATGAGTGCACATTGAAGTGTGAATCTGGAGTCGACCAGCCCTCACACTGTGAAACAGGACCCCAAGTCAGTTTTCTGTATGCTGCCTAAGTCAGAAACACAGGAAAAAACGAGCCATTCTGATTCTGCTCCACTACTGACGTCAGGTGCAGAGACTTTATAATCGCCCCGCCCCCTCGCGTCTGAGTCTGAGCCCCCAGAGTCTGTCCAATCACAGAGCTGGATCAGTGTTCATATGAGGATGCAAACTCGACAAAACAGACACAACAACTGCGGAGAAACAAGACGTAGAAGAAAGAGAACACAGTGAAAACGACCAAAAAAACAGCTTCTGCTCCTCACTGCTGTGTGCTTGAGTCGGGGTGAACAGCAAGCGGCTGAATGTGGGCATTCTGAACAGGGCTGTTTAGACAGAGGGAAAATGCTGCTGTGGGGTTTGTATCAAAGCAGGTCACAGACGTTTCATTAAAGCTGCAGTGTGTTTGTGAAGGATCCTGATTCTCTGAGCAAGTTCAGAGTGAGGGCCGGAGGCAGAGTGTCCGGGTGAGGAATGTGGTGAGTTCCAGGACTGAAAACAGAACCTCTGTTGGAGAACTGTTCCACAGCAGGATGGCTCCTTCACCCGGGGCATCTGAATCAGGGTCAGAAGTCTGCAGAACAGCACAGGCTTCTGGGCTCCATCCACAAACAGCACCCTCTTTCAGGAGATTACCAGCAGCTCCAGGGAGAATCTTCACATTCACCTAGTCCAGGGGTCGGCAACCTGCGGCTCCAGAGCCAGCTCTTTGATCCCTCTGATGCGCCTCAGCTTTTGAAAATACTTACTGAGTATTTAATTAAAATGCATTTTATTTTAGTTCATTTTCAAAATGTAATTCTATGAAGATTATGGCAATCTTGTAACATCTAAAATATTTTGTTGCTCTTAATACACGTCACAACTTCCAATGTGTGACACCCGCCAGTGTGCGGTTTCTTGAAATTTTTGACAACTGAGGACAGTATTTTTGTTTGCTGCCAGTGGATAATTTAAGTTCGGCATTTTTTTCCCATTACTACAAGGACTTAACATTGAGTATTTTACTTAACCTTAAACCCAACGTCTTTTTTTCTGAGTTAAAAATGTTTTGTTGCATGCAGAAATGTTATTTCATTTTCTCTGCAGTCGTTCATTGATTTCATAAATGTAACACAGTATAGTCTGTTTATACATAGTACAAAGGCAAAAAAAACCCTGTTATATGCAGTGTTATTTCATGTAAAATTTCAAAAGGGTTTTGTGGCTCCCAGTGTTTTCTTTACTGTGTGAAACGGGTCAAAATGGCTCTTTGGGTGGTAAAGGTTGCCGAACCCTGACCTAGTCACTCACCAAGTCATCCACTCACACCTGTGGACAGTTTCACAAACTTACACACTCACCCATTAGTAATGTTCTATACCACCGCTTTCCTTTCCGATGCGATATTGAGTAAAAATCAGGCTGGTATCTGCGATACCGATCCGATACTGATACTTTGTGCAAATACACCTAATGTGTCTGGTAAATCTAAAAAAAGTAGCCTATTTCAAATCATAGCTTCATAAAGAATACAGAGTACATCAGAGTAATTCATTTATTTTTGTTTATTTATTTTTTTTATTTAAAGCTCTAATGTATATTGAGGTAGCCTTGGAGCCTTTACTCCAAGATGAACTCATGCAGCTTTTTGTTGAAGCATGTATTTTTTTCGGTACTTATTTCATAACCATATTTATTCATTTGAACAACTCCAGCAGAAATAGTGCTAAGTGCCACTTAAAGCTCCAAATTTTCTCCCTGTGTACCTGGATAGTGCCTGCCTGCAGCACCAAAGGACTCTGCCAGAGACTGAAGAGAGACAGAGCTGAAATAGCTCCGCACATGACTCAGTTTACGCTCTGCCATCGTGTCTGTCTAAAGACTGAGTGACTGACTGACTGAGCAACGTGCAGCTGTGCGTATGCATTATGTACTTACCCAGGCAGAAAAAGTAGTTCCCACCAACCGTGTACCATTTAGACAAGATCTCAATAGTTTAGTTACTTTTCATTCATTCATTCATTCATTATCACTGTGTTCCTATTAATACTACACATTACGTCGAATGACTGCAGTATCGATATTTTGATTTGAGAATTGATTTTAGAGCATAAATATCTGGTATCGGAGGTATTGATATTTCAGTATTGATCCACACATCACTATCACCCAGTCAATCACACATGTGGACACTTTCTCTTCTTTACAGAGTCTAACATGGCCCCTGTTCTTAGTGTAAGGGGCTAAAACTGATCTATTGGTGGAGATTCTCGATCAATACCGGGTCCTGATTTGGAGCGACCCGCTGACCCAGAGCGGAAAAGCTCACTCTAGTGTGAAGTTGTCAGATACAGCTTTTGTCTCTGAGTGTGGGTCATAGCCGTAAAACTGACCTAGATCAGAGTAATGGCTCATTTATACTCCCTCAGCTCTGTTGACATGGTTGTTGAGCAACACATCCAGTAGAGGGCGGTTCAGAGTAAAAATCAAACGCGGAAGAACTTGTAGTTCTGTATTTAAAAGGCAGCATTCTAGATGGCGGTGATCTGTGAGGCCATTAAAAACTGGCATTTGGACAGAGTATTTTATTCACTTGTCTTACCAATGAGGGAAATTGATGACATTTCCAATATTTTCTGACATCTGCCAGGGCATTCGCTGTGCCAGGTAGCCCCGCCCATCAGGCATGAGATTCTTGTGTTGCCCCCACGGTCTCCAGTGTTATTGCTTTGTCCCATCCGCATCAGTAGGCTTTCAGAAAACGTGCAAATTATGTACAAAATGAATGCAGAGTACAGGCAGAGCTCTGTCTGTATCCATATTTAACTTTGAGCATAAATGAGCCTTAACTCTGCCTACTCTGACCCTCTCTCTTCACTACAGGTCCTTACTGAACAAACACACCCACAGTATGTGATAATTAAAAGGTGCAATCAATGATTTCTTAGCACAAAACCTAGCAAACAGTGTTTATTCAAGTGATTAATTATTATATTTATATGTTTCTGTAGCGATTAAAAAAACTAACTCTCAGGAAAATTTTAATAATACTAATCTGTTGTTCCTGAAAAAAAGATTTTATCGTCCACAAAGCAGTTCTCACACGTGGAGGTGACCATGTTAAAAACAGTGTGGTTGTAAAACATTTTCACCCAATTCTCCTGAGATATGTGAAACCAGACAACACCCCTATTCAAACTAGTATTGGACAGCTCAACACACTTGGAGGAGAACACTAATCTGCAGCAGCGAGTATGATACTAATGCTGGCAAAATGTAATGTATGGGCCTTTTAAATCGTACAGTAGCTTCGATGCCACCGAATAAACAAAGACGCAGAACTGGATCGAGGTTGGATTGAATCTGAAGCTGTTCTCACTGTTAACCATTATTTTATTCCCATTTTCCATTCCACCTTAAATTTAATGTGGTCTGGAGGATTCAAGTATGAATGCAGCGTTAGGTGCATGAGTTATGTACCATTTAATATGGATTGGAAATTTGGAATAAGAAGCCAAAACTTAGGCACCAGAATGTAACCTATGCATAATTTAAGGTGGAATAGAAATTTTGATATTAATTTAACATAATTTTAGCTGGAATGGCAAATTCTAACAAGAAAGCATTGATCAGGCACAAGTAAAGGTGGAATATCAAGAAAGCACTGCTCGGTAACCGTGGAACGGTAAATGCGATTAAGTAGCCAAATCCCAGGCACCATTTAATGTGAAACGACGCATTAAAATTAAAAGGCAATTTCAGGCAGCATTTAAGGTGGAATGGAGAATTCGAATACCCGCGGAGCATCCCACCCATTCACATCCTCAATGTGCTGCTGTTACTCTCTCTCTCACACACACTCACTCACTCACGAGACCTCAAATAAACGCTGAAATACATCAGAAACGTTGTTTTTGTTGCAGAAAATGCGAAAAAAGGCGAGTCGCGCCGCTGCTGTGCATTTTGTGTCTATGTTAATCTGCATAAATCCAGCTGCTCGAGCTTCAGTCCCTGATTGGAGCGCCCGTGCTTTAATGCGAATCGAAGCGCCATTGCACAGAGACACAGGCAGAAACAGAAACATGACACAGAAACAGAGACAGGAGACATGAGCCGAGCTTAAAGCACCCATAAACCGAATCTCGTAGAGTCCGCCTTGTTTTCAACAATAACGAAGCAGTACTCACTCTGCACGCGCGTCGGGGGTCTGCTCCTGTACGCGAGCCTCGCCTTCTACAGAAAACACCCCTCAGAAACAACGAGGACCCCGAAGATATTGATCCGGGGGCGCTACACCAGATGATAGGGCTCCGCTTTCTCTTAGCCTCTGACGTCAGACGTTTATTGTTTATATGGTATATTTGTTTGTTTGTTTGTTTTGGTTTGGGTCTCTCTCCCTTCTTGCTCTCTCACCCTCTCGTTTTGTCATGCATCTCTCTTTCTCTCTCTCTCTCTCTCTCTCTCTTTCTTACATGGTGACGGATGATGGACCCAGGGCGCGCGCGTACTCCCACACGCCCACACAAACATACACAACCCTACATACATACATATGCACACAGACACACATACACACTTTTATAAACACACACACACGCGTCTCTTTGTTCTTATCTGTTTTGTTATTATTATTATTAATGCTGCCCATATTTCTTTCCAAACCCGTTTTCCGACCAGCCCCGCCCCGCGTGCACTAATCCAGATGCCCCGCCCACTGTGCAATAGGATTGACTACTGCGTCACACTCACGAGCTTTGGAAGGTGGGGCACCAGCCAATCCGAGCGGAAGGTGGGCGGGGATGGACGGAAAGCGGGCGTAAAATATATAAACAGCAAAGAGCTGTTTCCCGCGAATTCTACAAATAGCTTGATTTCTTGATTAAGCCGGAGAAGTTAAGCCTCAGCTAAGAAGGGGTCCAAAAGGAACCAAGGGACAGTCCAATTGGATACTCGGTAAAGTCAATTAATCACCTATCTATCTCTTTAACTCTGGGCTTAAGTTAACCAGCTAACTCATAAATCCTGCTTTGTGGAGCAGCCCCCTAGATTTCTCAGCTAGATAAAATCAAATAGGAGAAGAGCTAAGAAACGACATTCCTCGTGTTGGGCTTATGTTCTCTAGAAAAAGGTGAATAATTCTCTGTTAAATATCGGTCAGGACTTTCCATCTGTTTAACAAGATAACTTTAGCCTGACGTTGTCCACTAGGAGGTGAGGGACACTGCTATTTTACCACCTTTAACTTTGTGATTTTTTATTTTAAACAGTGAAACATAGGTGAAATGTAGGTGTTGCGTTAACTTACTGCTTACTACTTACTACTCCTGGTGGCAATATCATGCTACTGCAGTTATTTAATTTCCTGTCAGCCTTTAAACCAAGGGTTCCTCAAACCCAGACCTTGGATCCAGGTTGCAGCACAGGGTTTTAAAATAGCCAGTAAAACTGCTAATGCACCTGACTGACCTGGTATATCTATACTGGCCAGACACTGTGAAATCCCTACCTAGAACCTGGATCCAAGGTCTATATTTGGAGACCTTTATCTCACAGAGACACAAGAACATCCAGCTCCAAGTCTGAACACATCCACACAACCTCTGTTAGAAGAACAGCTCCACACTGTGGGCCTGTAAGGACGTGGAACTGGAGATAAAACTAAGAGTTAAGTGGTCGTAGTGGATCAGACACAGCAGTGCCTGCTGTTCTCTGGTCGTGAGCTAATTTCAGAGGGTTGACTGAGTCTAAGTTTCATCTTCGTTTTAGGAATAACAGACTGTGAGTTCTCTGTACCGCGACCCTGAAATGGACAAGCGGAAAAGAAGATGAATGAATGAGTTCTCTGTGCCAAAGACCACAGGGACCATTTGGACTGTTCTCAATTAAAGGTGCAGAAGCCAAAATCTCTCATGGTTTTGTTTTATGGGCATCAGTGTTGTGGCATGCGTCACCTGTCTTTGTGTGAAGGTTACACTGAGGTGGATGGTGGTGGTGTCTTTTTTTTTGGGAAGTCCATGGTTGTTCCAGCAGGAAAATGCCAGGCCTCATTCTGCATGTGCTTCAACAGCTTGTCTTCGCAGGCACAGAGTGCATGAGCGGCCTGTGTCCAGATCTGTCTCCTATGGTCATCATGAAGAGCAGAATCAGATGACGCTGACCAAAGACTGTTGAGCAGCTGAAGTGTAGTATCGAGAGAGAACTCGTCTCACAAACTCCACTAACAAACCTGCAGCGCTGAGTCTCCTTAGTTCCCAAACGCTTTCACAGTGTCAGTAAAAGAACGGTGATGGAGTATGTTTATTTTTACAGAATACAGAATATGTCCAGTTTAAACCCAGTGTTGTAGCATGTATTTTAATTGTAATAAAAAATAAATAAAAATAAATATATATATATATATATATATATATATATATATATATATATATATATATATATATACACACACACACACACATACAATGCCTTGCGAAAGTATTCTGCCCCGTTGAACTTTTCAACCTTTTGCCACATTTCAGGCTTCAAACATAAAGATATAAAATTTTTATTTTTTGTGAAGAATCAACAACAAGTGGGACACAATCATGAAGTGAATGAAATTTATTGGATGGTGTCAAACTTTTTTAACAAATAAAAAACTGCAGCAAACTCACTCCAGAAGTTCAGTGAGGATCTCTGAATGATCCAATGTTGTCCCAAATGACTGATGATGATAAATAGAATCCACCTGTGTGTAATCAAGTCTCGGTATAAATGCATCTGCTCTGTGATAGTCTCAGGGTTCTGTTCAAAGTGCAGAGAGCATCATGAAGACCAAGGAACACACCAGGCAGGTCCGAGAAACTGTTGTGGAGAAGTTTAAAGACGGATTTGGATACAAAAAGATTTCCCAAGCTTTAAACATTCCAAGGAGCACTGTGCAAGCAATCATATTGAAATGGAAGGAATATCAGACCACTGCAAATCTACCAAGACCTGGCTGTCCCTCTAAACTTTCATCTCGAACAAGGAGAAGACTGATCAGAGATGCAGCCAAAAGGCCCATGATCAATCTGGATGAACTGCAGAGATCTACAGCTGAGGTAGGAGAGTCTGTCCATAGGACAACAATCAGTCGTACACTGCACAAATCTGGCCTTTATGGAAGAGTGGCAAGAAGAAAGCCATTTCTCAAAGATATCCATAGAAAGTCTTGTTTAAAGTTTGCCACAAGCCACCTGGGAGACACACCAAACATGTGGAAGAAGGTGCTCTGTTCAGATGAAACCAAAATCGAACTGTTTAGCCACAATGCAAAACGATATGTTTGGTGTAAAAGCAACACAGCTCATCACACTGAACACACCATCCCCACTGTCAAACATGGTGGTGGCAGCATCATGGTTTGGGCCTGCTTTTCATCAGCAGGGAAGAGGGAAGATGGTCAAAATTGATGGGAAGATGGATGGGGCCACATACAGGACATATATGGAAGAAAACCTGTTGGAGTCTGCAAGAGACCTGAGACTGGGATGAGATTTATCTTCCAACAAGACAATGATCCAAAACATAAAGCCAAATCTACAATGGAATGGTCCACAAAAAAACGTATCCAGGCGTTGGAATGGCCAAGTCAAAGTCCAGACGTCCCACTTTTCAGTTTTTTATTTGTTATAAAAGTTTGACACATCCAATAAATTTCATTCCACTTCACGATTGTGTCCCACTTGTTGTTGATTCTTCACAAAAAATTAAAATTTTATATCTTAGTTTGAAGCCTGAAATGAGTAGAGAAAAAAGTTTGACGTTCAAGGGGGCCGAATACTTTCGCAAGGCACTGTATTGCCCAAAATTATTCATACCCCTGGCAAATTTTGACATAAAAATTTACTTTTATTCAACCAGCAATTTTATTTTTGACCGGAAACGCAGGCATCTCCCAGGAGATAATACGATGTACAAGAGGCATCATTGTGGAAAAAAAATTTCTCAGCTTTTATTCACATTTGAACAAAAATGGCATGTCCAAAATTATTCATACCCTTCTCAATAATTAATAGAAAAACCTTTATTGGCTATTACAGCAATCAAATACTTCCTGTAATTGCTGACCAGCTGTTTGCATGTCTCCACTGGTATTTTTGCCCATTGATCTTTAGCAATGAGCTCCAACCCTTTGAGGTTGGAGGGTCTCCTTGCAATCACCCTGATCTTTAGCTCCCTCCACAGATTCTCAATTGGATTCAAGTCAGGACTCAGGCTGGGCCACTGCAATACGTTAATGTTTTTGCCTGCTAACCATTTCTCCACCACTTTTGCTGTGTGTTTTGGGTCGTTGTCATACTGAAATGTCCACTGGTTCCCAAGGCCAAGTTTCTCTGCAGACTGCCTGATGTTGTTGTTGTTGTTGTTGTTGAGAATCTTGATGTATTGCTCTTTTTTCATGGTGCCATTTGCTGCAATCAAGTTCCCTAGTCCATTGGCTGAAAAACACCCCCAAAACATTAGGTTCCCACCACCATGTTTGACAGTGGGGATTGTGTTCTTAGGGTTGAAGGCTTCTCCTTTTTAATGCCAAATGAAGGACACATCATTGTGGCCAAACAATTCAATTTTTGTTTCATCTGACCATAAAACAGAAGACCAGAAGTCTTCTTCTTTGTCCAGATGAGCAATTGCAAAGGTCAAGCAGGTTTTTGTGTGCCTTCTCTGGAGAAGTGGCGTCCTCCTTGGTCTGCGTCCGTGGAACCCAGCAGTGTGCAGTGTTTGTTGGACTGTCTGCCTTGAGATGTTGCCACCAGCAGAGCCCAGATTCACCAGGATGTCCTTGGTGGTGATCCTTGGATTTTTCTTCACCTCTCTCACTATCCTCAACACAGTTGTCACTTTTGGCTTCCGATCACATCTGCTGAGATTTTCCACAGTGCGGAACTTCTTGTATTTTTTAATAATACTTTGCACAATAGCCACTGAAACTTCAAAACATTTTGATATGGACTTATAGCCCTTTCCTGACTTGTGAGCGGCTACAATGCACAGCCACAAGTCCTTAGTGAGCTCCTTTGTCTTAGCTATGACTGTTAACAAACCAACTGCAGAGAGCTGCTGTTTTCCCCTGTTGAGTTGATTAAAACAGCTGTTCCCAATGAATGAATCAATCAATCAATCAAATTTTATTTATATAGCGCTTTTCACAACAAAAAGTCGTCACAAAGCAGCTTTACAGAGATCCGGGTCCAAGCCTCCTATGAGCAAGCCAGGGGCAACAGTGGCAAGGAAAAACTCCCTCAGCACACGAGGAAGAAACCTTGGAAGGAACCAAGACTCATACGGGGAACCCATCTTCCTCGGGTCGACACCGGAGACACAACAGAGAACAGAAGTAAAAGTGAAATGACCGATGAAGGGGTTATAGTAATATAAATGTAGTATATTAGTGATGATGGAGAAGCAGAAATGAAAATGGTGAGGATGATGATATTAGTGATGTATGAGTCTGATGAAGGAGGAGGTGATCAGGGATTAAGTGTGAGTTAAAATTAGGTGCAGAGTTAATCTGAGATAAAACAGCATGGCCAAGCATGATAGTGTAGATGAGACAAGGCCAGGATCTTGTACAGGACACGGGCTGGATCAGGGCAACACCTGGAGAGCAGCAGGACATCTCAAAGCATGAGAGAGAGACAGGAGAAAGAAAGCCAGACAAAGGGAACAAATAAAAACACAGAAGTTAGTAGGGTCATGGTAAAGAACGGGGAAATTTTTCCTGCGAAAAAAGCTTCCACTGGTCAGGCAAGAGAACCCAGCGACAGACAGCGTGTTGGCGGTTACTACAAAGCTAACTAAGAATGCTGTAGCTATGGTGATATGACAGGATTAATACAGAACAGTGATAATATGAAAACCAGCCCGAACACCAATATAGAAGGATTAACCTGAAGGTGAGTGATTAACCAAAAGCTTGTTTGAAAAGGTAGGTTTTTAATCTAGATTTAAAGATTGAGAGTGTGTCTGAGCCCTGAACAGTAACCGGAAGGCTATTTTAGAGTTGAGGAGCTTTGTGAGAAAAGGCTCTTCCTCCTGCTGTGTTTTTCTTAATGCGAGGAACAAAGAGTAGATGGGCATCCTGTGAACGAAGTGTACGTGACGGGCGATAAGGTATGAGAAGTTCAGTAAGATACTGCGGGCCTAAACCATTTAGAGATTTATAAGCTAAGAGGAGTATTTTATAGTCAATGCGAAATTTTACAGGTAGCCAGTGTAGGGACGAGAGAACTGGGGTGATATGTTCGAATTTTCTAGCTCTAGTGAGCACCCTGGCTGCTGCATTTTGAACTAACTGAAGCTTGTGTAACGCTTTGCACGAGCTCCCTGCCAGGAGCGTATTGCAGTAGTCTAGACGTGAAGTTATAAAAGCATGCACTAGTTTCTCTGCATCTTTTAATGATAAAATATGCCGAATTTTGGCAATATTGCGTAGGTGGAAGAAGGCGGTTTTGTATTGGATATGTGGGTATCAAATGTGAGAGTCGAATCAAAGGCTACCCCTAAGTTTTTAATGATGGCATTGTGTTTTACTGTTGAATTATCAATAGCCGCATTTCTGAGTGAATGTATCTGAGTATCTTTACCTAGTAACAAGACCTCAGTTTTATCAGAATTTAACATGAGAAAGTTTTGCATCATCCAGTCTTTAATTTCAGTTAGACATTCTGTTATTTTATGTAGACAAGCAACATCATTGGGTTTGGCTGATATATACAGTTGTATGTCATCAGCATAACAGTGGAATTGAATCCCATGCTTACGGATTAGTCGACCCAGTGGCAGCATGTAGAGTGTGAACAATACAGGGCCAAGCACTGATCCTTGTGGAACACCATATTTAACTAAAGTATGATTAGAGGATTTATTATTCAGATAAACAAATTGGTAACGATCGGATAAATAAGATCTGAACCAAGAGAGGGCAGATCCTTTTATTCCTACCAGATTTTCCAGCCTATCAAGAAGCATCACATGATCTATGGTATCAAATGCTGCACTAAGGTCAAGCAGCACCAGAATAGAGATATAGCCCTTATCATGTGAAAGGAGTAAGTCATTAGTTACTCTTGTTAGAGCCGTTTCTGTGCTGTGATTTGGTCTAAATCCAGACTGAAAAATGTCATGAATGTCATTGTTTTGTAGATAAGAGCACAACTGCTGTGACATGACTTTTTCTAGAATCTTAGCAATAAAAGGGAGGTTTGATATTGGCCTGTAGTTTGCGAGTACGAGAGGGTCAAGATTGGGTTTTTTAATAATTGGTTTGATTACCACTAGTTTCAGAGGTTTTGGTACATATCCAATGTTGAGGGATGAGTTTATTATTGTGAGCAATGGTCTAATGACTTTAGGTAAAATTTGTTTAAATAATTGTGTTGGTACAGGATCCAGTAAGCATGTAGTTGATTTAGATGAGCTAATTAAACTAAGCAAGTCATTTTCATCGACAGAATTCAAGTAGTCTAAGTGCACCTCAGAGCTGGCGGGGGGTTCATCTACGGGAGCCGATGTGACTTTGGACTGATTTTGGATTTTGAGGCGAATGCAATCAATTTTATCATTAAAAAACATCATAAAGTCATTGCTACAGAAATCAGAGGGAACAATGGGGTTGATTTCCTTTTTGTTTCCAATTAGATTTGATACAGTGCTAAAAAGGAATCTAGGGTTGTCTTTGTTGTTTTCTATAAGGGAAGAGATGTACTGTGATTTGGCTTTAGATAAGGCATGTTTGTAGTCGGTGAGGCTGTGCTGCCATGCAATTCGGAAACATTCTAGTTTTGTGTGTCTCCATTTACGTTCATGGTTACGAGCAGCCAGTTTTAATGCACGCGTGCTGTCACTGTACCATGGAGCAAGCCTTTTCCCTCTAAATTGTTTGGTCTTGACTGGTGCAACACTATCTAGGTTTGTACACAATAAGTGCTGTAGGTTGTTTGTAATGAGCTCAAGGTCATTTGGGTGAGTTGGAGAAGAAATGGTGGTAAGGTCTGGAAGGTTGTTGATAAAATCACTAACTGTTGAGGATGTTATAGTGCGCTTTCTAATATAGCGTGGTTGTGGACAAATATCAAAGTTTAACGCAATTTCATATGTGATTAGATGGTGATCAGAGATGGTCTCATGTAGCGAGAGATTGGATAGATTCTTTATCTCAATGCCCCGTGTTAACACTAGGTCCAATGTGTGTTTGCATTGATGAGTGGGCCCAGTAACATTCTGAGTGAACCCTAGCGCATCCAAAATTGATTCAAATGCAATTTTAAGTGGATCATGGTCCTTCTCAAAGTGAATATTGAAATCACCAACAATTAAGACATTTTCTGATACGATAACTACACTTGAGAGAAAATCAGCAAATTCACAAAGAAATTCTGTATAAGGGCCAGGAGGACGATAGATTGTGATGAGCATAAATGAGTGCTGCCTTTTTGATGCAGTGACTTTAAGAGTAAGTACTTCAAAGGATTTGGTATCATAACTAGATTTTTGTGTTGTGTCAATGGTAGGGTCATAGATTGTGGCTACACCACCACCACGACCAGATGTTCGTGGGCAACTGTAATAGCTGAAGCCAGGGGGAGTGGACTCATTTAGGGCAATGTATTCATTGGCTTTAGCCCATGTTTCGCAGAGACATAATGCATTGAGTTTGTTATTAGTAAGAATATCACAGACAGTGAGTGCTTTGGATGTTAGAGATCGTATATTTAAAAGCCCTAATTTAATGCTGGAAGTGCTGAAATATTGCGTTCGCTGCAGTGCCTTGGTGTTAATTCTAATTAAGTTGTTAAAACTGATTTTTGGGCGTTTGTGATAACAAGCTTTGCGGGGAACAAACACAGTCTCAATGCTGAAAAATTTATTAGCGTTAATCAGAGTGGGTGATATGGACATGCTACTCATCATACTAGCAGTAGAGAAATGGTCAGGAGGAACATTAGGAATTTTAATATTACTTACCTGCTCGCTATCCATTCCACCTACCTGACTGATGTGACTGGGAATGACCAGTCAGTTCCGGCGCAGAACCACCTCAATATTCTCAGAGAGAACTGCGGATCCTACACGGCTCGGATGAAGCCCATCCCAACGATACCAATGAATCAGGGTAATTAGGATGCTTTAAAACAGCTTGGACTATTTGGAATGGTATTGAACTTTGGACATCATTGTATTATCTCCTGGGAGATACCTGTGTCGTTTCTGGTCAAAAATAAAATTGCTGGTTGCATAAAAGTAAATTTGAGTCAAAATGCCAGGGGTATGAATAATTTTGGAATTGACTGATAAAATTCAAAACAATGCATGAATCAATCCACTGTATTATGTCATAAATAGAATGATAGAATGGACCTGTAGATGGCACAGTTGTGCCATTTATTGTTAGGTAGAAGGCTGTCTAGAGAAGGGCATTAGAAACACGTTATTACCAGTGAGGAAATTAATTCCAGATTATTAACGTCAGTAATATTTAATGTGCATTCGTTTAGGGAGAGAACAAATAGTAGTCAGCTTTTGGAGGAGGGTAGGAACTAACTGCTGCACCATTTAAGCACTTAAGCCAGTTTTAACGAGAGGTTGAGATAGTGAAACATAGTAAAACCTTAAATTAATACATAGTAAATATGTGTAAATTATTCGCCCCAATGTTTTAAGCATTTTTCTCATTTACCAATAGTCAGATAGTGGGTAATATTGGCCTGAATGTTGTATAATCAATGTAGTCTCTTCACTTTTTTTTTTTTTTTTTTTTTTCACTGAATTCCCACAGAAACTCATTTATAACTTGAGTTGTTTGGTTTTGTAGCACTTCTGCTGTGTTTACTTTCATGCAATTATTGCTGTCCTGAATATAGAGTCAGTTCCACATTAAGTAATGTAACTGTAACAGCAAACATAAGTCAGTATTCCCCTTCTATGCAACAGGAATAGAGCTACATCCTCATCTTGGTTTGTGCTTTTTTTCTCAGCTGTCTAAAAACCTGCTGTTTCTCTGCTGTGAGCAGAGAGAGAGAAATCCTAGCATACTGGATCGAGACTTTTTTTTATTTAATTTTTTTTATTATTTTTTATTTTTGCACCAATCACATCTGGAACAAACCTTGGCTTGACTTCAAGGTTTATTTACATAAACCTGATTACTAGCAACTGAATTTATACAGTGTATTAACTGAATATATATGATCTCTGGCCAAAGAAAAACATGGGTCTCCAAAATAGTAAAATTCTTAAATTTCAATGTCAATGCAAATAGATTTTATTTTTTGGAGCATTTCTATTAATCCATTCATCATGAAATAGTTGTTTTCACATGATTTAGAAAAGTAAAACTAAAATGTGGAGATATTTTTTTTATTTGGACATGGACAATATATTTATTTTTTGTGTATAATTATGAATCTCACTGTTGTGTCTCTTTTACAGCATCATTGGTCTTAAGCTTGACTACATTGTGTATTTCATAGTTACAACAAAAGTTAACTTTTTTTATTTTATTTTTTTTTATTTTACTGGAAGTACCCTGTTTACTGAACCATGAACATTGTGGAGTTGGCTCTGTGTAGATCTTCCCTGTTCAAATGCAGCACACAGCACTCATTTTCTTGAACGTCGGACACATCCCAAGTCTCAGAAAAACAGCAGTTTAAGAATGTAAAAATGCAGTAGAGAAAATCACTGGTTGCACCTTTAAAGACAAGACCTGTGGTTCCCAGTTGCCTTGTCTATAAAGGTGAAATCAGTAAAAATATTGATTGCACCTTTAAAGACTAGACACCTGGGGTACCGTAATAACTCCTATGCAACATTTTAGCAACCACCTGAAATACGAGAACAACTACATGAAGCACCTTAACAACCACTGGCATCATTACAGTATCCACACCAAAACACCTTAGCAACAGCCTGAAATGCCATAGTAACAACTTGAAACACCTTAGCAACCAACTGAAATTGCATAGAAACCACCTGAAATAGTTTAGGAACCACCTGAAGTATAATAGTAACTGTGTGAAACACTTTGGCAACAACTTGAAACGGCATAGTAACCAACTGAAACACATTAGAAACCACCTGAAGAAGAGTGACTGGATAAAATACCATAGCAACCACCTGAATTACTATGGCAGTTGTTAAAAAAAAACCCAGCAACCACCTGGAAAACCCTCACCACACTCGGGAACAGTATTCTCTTCAGGATGAAGACATGATCATCCAGGGTAAACGCACACTTTGCCTCAGAATTTAAACATCTATAGAGGCAGGCAAATGATTATATAATATTCCTTTAACCATCTCAAAACAACAAATATTAGATTTATTAATTGATTTTAAGCTGATCTCATTAAGAAGCTGCAGTTCTCTCCGACCTCGCTCTTGCTTCTCTGACAGTAAACCTACTCTGTGCTAACCTATGGCCTTGGAGGAGCTGAGACACATAAGTAACACATCACAGAGATGTTTCCCAGGTGTTGTCCTCCTTTCTCTCTCTGGTTCTATATGTGGCTGTGAAATATAATTATGTCTCTTGAGGTTAGCGGCATTTTGATCCGTAGCTCTGAAAGCTAATTGCTTCTCCTCTACCATAGCAGGTGTTACCCTCTCTGTGTTTTTCTGGAGCTTTCATCATGAGCTTGTCCTCACTCAGCATGAGGCTGTGGGAATCGTGCTTTTCATCAGTGTTAGTCTGTCTGAGCACGGTACACCAATCAGCCATAACATTAAATCCTTGTTTCTACACACACTGTACATACTCCCAGCTCCACTGACCACACCACTCTCTGCAGAAATGTTAGCCTCCTCCACCCTTTTCACAGTGTCCTGTGTCCATGATGAAGGACTAGAAGAAGACCAACAAAAACTGTACAGTGACAGATGAGCTACTGTCTCTGACTTTACATCTACATAGTGGACCAACAAGGGAGTGGACAGTGAGAGGACACAGGGTTTAAAAACTCCAGCAGCACTGCTGTGTCTGACCCACTTGTACCTGCACACCACACAATAACACACCACCACAACGTCAGGGTCACTGCAGGGCTGAGAATGATCCACCACCCACATCATACCTGCTCTGTGGGGGTCCTGAAGGGCTTGAAGAGCCAGGGGGATAAGAAAGTAACAAAAAAGCATTCCCTTGTGTAGAAAGCTTGGGATGCTCAGTGTACAAGGAGCTCTTCTAAACCTGTTTTATTTATGGCTGTTCAGATGTCGGGGACCTGCTGTCTAGAGGGGAAACGGGTTATTCAAGGACATCTCCTGTGCGCTACACTTGAGTTTATTCATTTAAAGGCCACAATGATGGTGAACTCAGTGGTTTGGTGCATGTTCACATGAATCTGGAGGCCACCAGCCTACACACTGTGATAAAATACCCCAGTCAGTTTTCTGTGCACTGCCTAAGTCAGAAAACATGGGATAATACAAACTGTTCTGATTCTGCTCCACTTCTGACGTCAAGTGCAGAGACTTTAGGATTGCCCCGCCCCCTCGTCTGACTCTGTCCAATCACAGGACCCGCATTTATGTGAAAGTGCAAAACAAGGTTAAAAGCAGCAAATCAGACACAACGAGAGCAGAGAAATAAGAACACTGAGGGGAAAAATGGAGAAAACGAGAACGGAAGCGGCTAAGAGCAGAGTTCCTGCTTCTCGCTCCTCACTGCTATGCACTCACGTCGGGGTAAACAGCAAGCGGCTCATTATCATGAAAGGATCAGGGGCGTTGACTTAAGGAAATGATTGACAGAATTAAGCAAATGATGGACAGAATGAAGAAAGAGTTTCTGGGGCGTCAGGGATGTGGTGATGCTGTTTGATATAAGATGAATGCTAAGAGAATGAGGCTGTATACTCTCCTAGATAGTGATCCTCTATAATATTTTTCAAGATCTATCAGAGAACATGTAGGTCTCCTATAACTTTTTTCTAGAAAGTGATCAGGGGCCATTTCAGGTTTCTATAATAGTGTTCGAGATAGTAGATTTGTATCATTTAGATTTTCCTGTAATAGTGTTTTAGATGCATAGGGACCATTTAGGTTCTTATTGTTGTTTTATAATAGGTGTTCTAGATAGTGATAAGGATTAGGTACAATTTATGACTGTTTCTGATAGTGTACACTAGGGACATTTTATATTCTCTGGGAAATAATTCTCTGGTTCTGTATTTTAGTGTTCTAGATAGTGATTGTAGCCGATCTCTGTTCTGCATGACAGATAAAGAGAGAACGCTGGCAGTGAGTGGGGAGAACCTTAAATCTTTTTTCCTGAGGACAATCATGACAGGATTAGACCAGATCAAGCCATTCTTCTTGCAGGATAGTGGCCAGGTCACTACGTGATGCTGGTGGAGGAAAACATTTCCTGACTCGCTCCTCCAAAACACCCCAAAGTGGCTCAATAATATTTAGATCTGGTGACTGTGCAGACCATGGGAGATGTTCAACTTCACTTTCATGTTCATCAAACCAATCTTTCACCAGTCTTGCTGTGTGTATTGGTGCATTGTCATCCTGATACATGGCACCGCCTTCAGGATACAATGTTTGAATCATTGGATGCACATGGTCCTCCAGAATGGTTCGGTAGTCCTTGGCAATGACGCGCTCATCTAGCACAAGTATTGGGCCAAGGGAATGCCATGATATGGCAGCCCAAACCATCACTGATCCACCCCCATGCTTCACTGTGGGCATGCAACAGTCTGGGTGGTACGCTTCATTGGGGCTTCTCCACACAGTAATTCTCCCGGATGTGGGGAAAACAGTAAAGGTGGACTTCTCAGAGAACCATACACATTTCACATTGTCCACAGCCCAAGATTTGCGCTCCTGAAACTGACATTTGGCATTGGCATGAGTGACCAAACGTTTGGCTATAGCAGCCCGGCCGTGTATATTGACCCTGTGGAGCTCCCGACGGACAGTTCTGGTGGAAACAGGAGAGTTGAGGTGCACATTTAATTCTGCCATGGTTTTATATTTTTTGGATACAATCCGGGTTAGCACCCTAACATCCCTTTCAGACAGCTTCCTCTTGCGTCCACAGTTAATCCTGTTGGATGTGTTTCGTCCTTCTTGGTGGTATGTTGACATTACCTTGGATACCGTGGCTCTTGATACATCAAAATGACTTGCTGTCTTGGTCACAGATGCGCCAGCAAGACGTGCACCAACAATTTGTCCTCTTTTGAACTCTGGTATGTCACCCATAATGTTGTGTGCATTGCGATATTTTGAGCAAAACTGTGCTCTTACCCTGCTAATTGAAACTTCACACTCTGCTCTTATTGGTGCAATTGCAATGTGCAATTAATGAAGATTGGCCACCAGGCTGGCCCAATTTTAGCCATGAAACCTCCCACACTAAAATGACAGGTGTTTCAGTTTCATTGCCCAACCCCTGTATATATATATATATATATATATATATATATATATATATTATAATATAATATAATGTGTGTGTGTGTGTATGTATGTAAAAAATCTGGATCAGATGCAGTGGGCCTAATAGCATGGGTCTAAAGCATGTCAAGTCTGGAGATGGAAAGGGACTGGGTGGGCACATCCTGAGAGAGAGAGAGAGAGAGAGACAAAGTTGTTGTAGACAAAAATATGTTGGAATTTGGGCTACATTCTTTAAAGAATAAAAAGAAGTTTTGGTAATATTATTAATCAATCTCCACTGTACTTGGTCATGTGTCTCCTGAATCAGTGCGGACATGTTTCTCTGGGGCTTTGACTGGTGTAGTAGAGTGTTTGTGAAACATAATGCTGGTGTTTGAACTCTCTACTCCATTACTGGTCTGACAGAGAGATGGAGGAAGATAAAACCTCACTGTGGAGCTCAGACGGCCGGCATTTACTCTCCACCCACTTCGTCTCTCCTCCATCAGCTCATCAGCATCAGCAGCTTGCTACTTTACACCAGGAGCATCTATTCTTCTGTAACACACACACACACACACACACACACACACATACAGTTCAGAAAGATCAGAGTGCTCCAGAAATCTCTGAACGGTGCTGAAAGGTGGCCTCTGTTGTTTCTGCCTGGTGATTCTGGTGATGTGCTGAAGTCAGATATCATTTGTTGGTGATTTTCTACAGATAACTTCCCATAATGCATCATTTCTGTTTACTCACTGTATTCAGCAGATTCTGCAAATCCATCAATAAATAAGCAAATAATTAAATAAATAAACCCAAAATATTTAATGATAATATTAATAATAGTAATAATAATATTTATATAAAAAATACAAAACCCCCACTCACTCGCACAGCTCCAGCCTCTAATTAGTTTGGTCCAGTAATTGTGCCAGTGTGTTAGTGTGTGTATGTGTGTGTGTTAGGCCTGCAGGACATGCTCTGAGAAGCTGAAGTATGAAGACCCCCATTCACGCATCTGTAAACAACTGCACTTCAGCTCCCGGGCTCCGGCTGCAGCTGCGCAGATGTGAAATGGTGAAAATACCATCTTCTGAAGGAACTGCAGAGTGGTTCCACATCTTCCAGGAGATTGCTAAGTTGTTGCTAAAAAGATGCTGAGGTATTTTAAGTGGATTCTAAGTCACTGCTAAATGGCTAAATGTATATTTTCTCTGGTGTTCAAGAGGTTGTAAGGTTGTTGCTATGGTATCCAGGTGGATGTTAGGCTGTTGCTTGGCCTTTTACAAAATGGCCACCTCAATGGTCGCTGTGTTTTTTTCCAAGGTGGTTGCTAGGGTTTTGTTGGTGGCTACTTGGGGGGGGTGCAATTATTTGCTAGGTTGTGCTAGGTGGAAGCTCTGGTATCCCAAGTGGTTGCTAGTATGCTAAATTACTGGTAGGTGTTTGGTATGTTAGGGTTTTGCTAGGTGGTTGCTTTGGGGTTGAAATTTTGTTGTTAAGGCATTCCACATAGGTTGTGCTTAGTGTATGCACAGGTATACCAGATGGTGGTTGTGATGTTCCATGTAGTTGCTAGGTTACTGCTAGATGTTTGCTATGCTATCCCACGTGGTTGCTAAGGTATTGCAAGGTTTTTGTGAGAGTGTTCCAAATAAGGTCTCCCAGCCAGTTACTAGGGTGTTGCTGTATCCCAGGTGGTTGCTAAGATGTTGCAGGGTTGCTACAAGGTATTTTAGTTCTTGGCCTTTTTCCAGTTCACTTTCTGCACTTTACTAAGATAAAATCAACCTCTCCAACTAAGATTGTGAAGTTAAAATTGGTTGTAATCAGTTATACAAAAACTAATTATGATAACCTCAACACATCTCAATAATCTGATGAACTGCTGAAATAACCTGATAATCTGATAATGGTCAAATTAGTGTTGTGTATGGATACACACCCAGAGTTCAAAATCTGAATCACATTCCATGATTTTCAATGCTATGTGTTGTATAATAAACCTGGGTAGAGTGGGTTAAGGTCTGAATCTCGTGTTTGTGCCGGGTTTTGTCAGAGCACCGGAGCTGGAGGAGTGTGACCCACTAAAGACTCGCCGCAGAGTTGAGTCACCTCCCCTTCAGCTTCATCAGCCTCCAACCCCCACACCATCCATCACTTGCTTCTACAGGGACCACACAGTGTGGGCAAGAGTGTGCTGGGGTTCAGTTAGGGGTTCAGTTACAGGTTTAGGTAGGGGTTTATTTAGAATGTTAGGTTAGGTTAGGGGTTTATTTAGGGGGTTGGTTAGGGGTTTGGTTAAGAGCTGGGTTAGGGGTTCAGTTAGGTATTGGTTGAAGTTTAATAAGAGGTTTATCTAGGGGTTCAGTTAGGGGTTTAGTAAGGGGTTCAGTTAAGGGTTTAGTTAGGGGTTTAGTTTGGAGTTTAGTTAGGGCTTAGTTAGGGTTCATTAGGGGCTTATTTTGGGGTTCAGTTAGAGGTTTATTAATGGGTTTAGTTAGGGGGTTAATTAGTTTATTTGTGTGTGTTCACTGCCATGAATGGTTTAAATATGTAGGCACAGTTTCATTGCACAGTGACATGAATATAGTGCTGTGGACTGAACACAGACCTGCATATAGAAAGCAGTAAAAGTAGGATCTCATAAAATATTTATTAAATGTGATGAGTTTAATTATTCATCAATACACTACTTGATCATAAAGACAGACTAGTGCAGTGTAATCGATGTTCAGTGAGAGAGAGCGTAAGATCATCATGTGATATAATGGCGCATCATGTGTTCTCTGGGGATGTCTCTGTATCAGCAGATAGGAGAATTTAAGGTTCAATATCTGCAGCGTAGTGATGTTCTCTGATGCTCTGATTACAGAGATGTGGATGTGAGTGTCCTGAAGTAGTCTGGTATTATATCTCAGTGCTGTGACTGATTTGGATTTAATAAGCTGCATTAGACACCATAAAACCTGTAATACTTATAATACACTGTATCTCCACCTTTTTTACTGAGTGATTTTAGGTGATCTACACCCACTGTGGGCACAGACATTTGGTTCCATAGAAAAGCATCCTCGCTGCTGGACTTGAGTTAAATTTAAGGCCTCATTTGCCTTCAGAAGAGTTCCACAATTATATATTATCCCCCTCTCCTCACTCTTCTGTGATATGGATCTCAATTCAGATTCTTATTCTGCAGATTTCTGTTCAAACCTTCAGTTCCACCTTAAATGCTACAGTAGAATGTAATTGCTTCATCATTTAATGTCAAACTGTAAGTTAGCAGCTAACCCCTGTAACATCAGCTGCTACTCGTGCTGTTTTCTGTTTGTTGGTAATATGATGTTTAGTGGTTTCCATGGTGTCCTGAGTGTGTTTGATCTGAAATTACTAAGAGCCCTGTGTATGAAGGAAAGTTAGTATAACAACGACTTTATTTTGTTACCAAAAGTTCAACAACACCCAGCAATAAGAAAGAAGCGCATTTCACAAATATATTAACAGTCCGTCCATGGTCCAGCACTTACATAAATAACACACATGCAACACACACACACAGACAAGCAACAGTATTCAACAGTGTTCAATAGTATTATGTAGAAAAAGAGTCATATTCACCAAGCCCTCAGAACTGGAAAGTCCCAGTACAGAGCCGGCATGAAAATGTCCAAAAAGTCAGTAGGAAGCCTTTCCTCCAAATAGGGCAGATTTACACAAATAAACAAAAGTTCAAGCCACAATAACAAACAGAAACTTTAGTTTAAAAATGTTATATTTGCAATTAACTGCAGTCTGTTCTTAAACTGTTATTTCACCAAAAAATCTTCCCCATTAACCCCAAAATTCAGCCAAGACATGTCTGCAGCAGTGCTTCCTCCTTCCCCAACATCCACGGCTGAGATACCCTTGATCAAGACAGCAAATCCCCAGGGGAGTGGTTGCCCACCACTTTCGGTGTGTGTGCATTCACTGTGTGAGTGTGTGTTCACTGTCATAGATTGGTTACAGGTGGAGGCCAAATTTCTTTTAGTTAAAAGCGATTCATGTGTCTGAAATTTCTGAGAAGTCTTCACAGGAAATATCTTCTAGCAAACTACAGTGTGTGCGGTTTACATGTTGCAACACATCACTGCCCAAATCTCTTGTATCAGCTCTACACACTAAGAGGAGGACACTAATTGGCAATTATTTAATCAGGTCAGCAAACTTGCCCAGTTCTGTCACATCAGCTCCATCAAGTTTCATGAGGCATGTTGACAGATTTGTGTTGGTATTAGTTTCCACTGTTTGTCAGACACATTAGATTTTAAATTCCATACTGAAGGACTTAAACAGGTCTCAGAAGATTGGCCACATTCAGGGAATTTATTTAATTATTCTTTTGAAAACAGGTCCTTAAAATACATCCCAGAGGGTTGTGGAAATGCCTTTTGTTAGTGAACCTGTAGAAACAGAACCGAGCAGATCCTGATATCCTGATCCTGAATTAATTCTGGTTTGTTTATATTTTTGCTAATCTCGCCCTGGCAGGACCCATACTGTGCTGAGATCTTCACTATTCTTTTGGCATGTGTTCTGCTCCTGAAACGATCCAAATGCTGCATATAATAGACTGCCAAGCAACACATGCATTTCCCTCCCAAAACCAACACAAAAACAACTTTAATTACACTCTTCACCAGTTGCTTCAGATGAGGGCCACTTATCTTATAGATTTCATCTGTCATCCCTTAAGACACAAGACTCTTCTCAGTCCTGGCGCCCAGATTTTGGAATGAAATTCCACTGGCTTACAACAGCAGACTCTCTTATGGTTTTCAAACGCAGACTGAAGACCCATTTCTTTGTTATCCACTAATCTAAGTGCACACTGAGATAAAGAATCTCCAGAAAGAACTCAGAGACTGAAATAAAGCGTTATGGTGCTGTGAACCTGGACGGGTCATTTACAGAGCTTTGTATCGTCCTCAATGGGGTTCTGTTTAAAGACCAGAGAATCAGATGCATCTGTGGAGCTTCTCCTTCTGAAATGGGAAAATAAAAAGTAGAAAATGATCTGTATTTGATTTCCAATTTCTTCACTGTTCTCGGACTCAGCAGCCTCTGGAACCACAGTCAAAGATACTCCAATTCCAATACTGAATTCAGATGCATTGACACTGGTACGAAGCCCCCAAAGCGTCCCCTGCTGAAGATGTATCTTTGGTTCCCATCAAAACTAGTGGATATGTGGGAGGCTGGTTCAGTGGCGATTAGTATATTTTAAAGAAACATGAAAAGCAAACCTTTTGTCTTTTTATAAGCTCCTAGGCCAAAAAAAATTGTCCCCTTGCATGTTTAAGTTGGTGGCAACTTTGGGTGTTTTACGAGATTCATTGATGGAGAAGAGGTGGTAGAGTGCAGTGAATGTTTTGTTCAATGTGTGGAAAATAGGTTGTAAACCAGATGTTATTCATTCATTCTCTGTAACCACTTATCCAATTCAGGGTCACGGTGGGTCCAGAGCCTACCTGGAATCATTGGGCGCAAGGCGGGAATACACCCTGGAGGGGGCGCCAGTCCTTCACAGGGCAACACAGACACACACACAGATATTCACTCACACCTACAGACACTTTTGAGTCGCCAATCCACCTACCAACGTGTGTTTTTGGACTGTGGGAGGAAACCGGAGCACCCGGAGGAAACCCACGCAGACACGGGAAGAACACACCAACTCCTCACAGACAGTCACCTGGAGCGGGAATCGAACCCACAACCTCCAGGCCCCTGGAGCTGTGTGACTGTGACACTACCTGCTGCGCCACCGTGCCGCCCTACCAGATGTTATTTTTTGGATAAAAATGAGTGAATGCCTTTGGGCACTGAAGACCACAGTGTGAAAGAAATGACTGAGTTTGTAGGGGTATCGAATGCGTAGACGGGTCAGGCGTGTCAACCATCAGCGGCACAAATCCCAGTTTACAGGAAATTCTCCTCAGAGCTGTGGCTGAAAGATCTTTCTCATTTCTGCATATATTTGAATGATTCCGAGTGTCATGTTTGTCATATACCTCAGGAAGCCTTCAGTGAGGACTGTGTGCAATGTGTGGTTGAAGCTTGAGGAGGATCTATAACATTCTGGGATGTTTTAATTACACTGAAATGAGTCCTTTGATTGGAGGTGTCAGTAAATTGAACCACACCAAATCCAGGTTTTGCTTTTTGCTTGTTATCTTACTGAGTAACATATTCCTCTCACTGTATTCCAAGATGACAGTTCTCATATTCACATGGCTGCAGATGGAGCCATGTGATCAGGAGCATTCACACATTTGGACTGGCATGAAAAAAATCCTAAAATTTGAATCCTGTAGAAAATCTGCAGGATGACCCGGAACAACAAGTATATTTCAAGGGAAGACATTAACAAAATTTGCCAGAATTCTGCTATGCAAGTGTTGCTGAACGTTGATGTCGCCTACATCCAGAAACATGTCCAGTCCAAGTCTACACTTTGTCAACACTCACCCAAAACACTTGTTGGATAATGTGTGGTGCATAACACAAGAGCTAAACACTGAAAGATCTTCATGTCTCCAGGAGGATGGGTGACCCCCATTAGAGGATTAGAGTGGGTTCTGTCCTCTGACCCACACCAGAATTTCCCTACAAGACAGCTTCCCCCCACTTCCCTTAACACATTACTGTAGTACTTCCTAACAGAGGACAAGAACAGGGTCAGTGAACCCTATGAAGCAACTAAGATTTTCCTTCCCCAGCTTCCCATCTCCCATAATTAATTCCCCTTATAAGAAATATATAAAAGAGTATTGTCCATCATTCCACTCTACAATCCTCCCTCTCTGAACCTGTGGTCAGTCTGTAAGTTCTTGAAGAAGTGGTCTGGCTCTGGATGGGGCTGCCCTGGCTCCCAGTCCTTGGCGGAGATTGAAGGTTTGCGATGGCTGTGGCTGTCCAGTAACAGATCCGGATGTGTGGGTGGAGTAAGTGGTGGTGGAGGAGGTGGAGTTACTGGGCATTCGTCCATTTTGAGTGGTCTGTACTCATGCCTGGGCAGAGTACGGCTCGTCTCCTGGATCTCGATGGTGTTCCCATTGGTGCTGCTCCTCCAGTCCCAGGTTTTTAAACCTGCTGAGGAGAGTCGGACCACTGGGTGATGGGGGGCATGGGCGTCTATTGTAACAATGCTAGTGATATCCCTGTAATACGGCGAATCGGACGCCGTGCTGGACGTCCCACAAGACGAGGTCGTATCTGATGACTTGGCCTGCTTGGTCGCCATGGAGATGACCTGCATCATTCGTGGCTGGTTGGGAAGTCTCGGCATCTCTGGGGGTGACCCTTTCTCTGTCATGGAGAGCCATTTTGCCCTGGTGGTGGCGCTCTTTGGAGATACCGGTGGAGGCCTGGAGGCTTCTTCGGGTATATTGACCAGCTGTGGAGCCCCAGGTCTCTGGGTAATTGTCACTCTGGCGCCCCCAAGTGGTCCCCCTGGTGGTGCTCCTGGTGGAACTTGCATGGTCGGGTATAAAGATGAGGAAGAAGAAGGGGCACCACCCACTTCTGTCTCTTTCTCTTTAGATTCAATCTCAGTTTCATCCTCCTCTTCTTCCTCCTCCACAGCACCGCTCTGCTGGTCATCGTCCCTCAAGCTCAAACTCCGCATCTCCACTGACTTCTGCTTCCACTCAGACGCAAGCTGCTTGGAGCGATTAGGATCCCCGGGGGCGTGGAAGTAGGCCTGTAAATAAAGTGATAAGGAGTGCATGAATAGGTAGAGCATATGTTTTACTACGTTACCAGTTATTTTAATTTATTTATTTAAAATTTTTAATCTTTCATTGAACCAGGCAAGTCATAAAGTACATATTCTTATTTACAATGTCATCCTGATATGTTCACAATAAAATAATGTTACTCTATTACTACAATGGATTGTCACTTTGTGACTCAGATTGAGCAGCAGAGTTTTGAAAGTACAAACACAGCTTTTTCAAAACATTAAGAATACAGTAGAGACGTAGAAGAAATCTAGCCATTCACTCTCAACATCTTAATGTTTTCATTATTGTCAAAACTGAACAATTTGGAAAAGTATGGGGTGATAAAACACTTGTCTTTAAAAGTGCTTGTGGAGTTTTGACCAAAGCAGGTAATAGAGGTTTCATTATGAAACAGAACTGTGTTTCAATGTGGAAGAGAGGGAGAGTATGGCACCTTTAAGTCTATGAATTAACATGTTTACAGATGTTCATGCACGTTTATGTAGGTGTCATTCCACCTTAATAATGATGACCTACAGAACCCAGAAATATCACTATGAAAGTTTACGTACGTGGAAGGTCATGTGTCTCTGTGTGGGTTCGTCGTTAGCATTGACGTTAGCTCTGGGTAGCGTGTTGCTGAACGTTAGCATGGTCTCCTTGGCCATGGGGCTGCGGGGGGCCAGCAGCTCCACATCGGCGCTGGCCCTCTTCAGACTGCTCACCGATGCCTTCTCCCTGCGGACCTTCCGGTTCTGCCCAGTGGCGAGGGACGGGGCCAGCTCGTCATTACTCTCGGAAACCGCAGCTTTCTGATAAACAGAGTCATGTCCTCGCTGTGTCAAAGCTCTCAGAGCATCCTTCTGACACCGGGAGACTGGCCGGGACACTGGACCAGCAACCGGGCCAGAACAGGGCTTAAAGTTCCCCACGGCGTAGAAGGCCTGGAAATAAAGCAAATAAAACACCTTAACTAGCACAGGACAACAGAAAGGGTCCTGTGTGTGCTTCTTGTGTCTGTGTGGTTTTCCTCAGGGAGCTCTGCTTTCCTCCCACAGTCCATACACACACTGGTAGGTGTAAAAACTGTCCACATGTGTGTGTGTGTGTGTGAGTGACTGGGTGAATGAGAGAGAGTGTGAGAAAGAGAGACAGTGTGAGACAGAGTAAGAGAGACAGAGAGAGACTAAGAGAGACAGTGTGTGTGTGTTTGTGAGAGAGAAAGAGAGTGTGAGAGAAAGAGGAGAAAAAAAGTGTGTGTGTGAGAGAGAGAGATTAGTGATGGAGACGTGTAGAGAGATCATTTTGAATCATTGTATAGTCGTCAAACATTAAATATATAACAACTAAAATAGTGACATTTCAAAGGAGGTCTAAAAAACAGGGCTGAAACTATTCAGATCGGTTATAGAACCTATAGCTCTGTAGGTGTGGTGTGCAGTGAGGTGTGGGGACCCCTAACACAAAACAATTTTACCAACTGGGACAAGCATCCAGTTGAAACCCTGCACATTGAATTCTGCAGAAGCATCCTGCATATGCAGAGAAAGGCCACCAATAATGGCTGCAGGGCCGAACCAGGGCAGAGCAGCTGATAGCCATACAGAAAAGAGCTCTGAAGTTCTGGAAGCATCTCAAATCCAGTGATTCCCAGTCACTGCACTACAAAGCACTGTCCAGTCAGGAGCTCCACATCGAAAGGAGAGAAGTAGGAGCTGATCACACATGCAGCAAAATACGTGACAGACTTCCACAACCTGAGGGACAACCAGTGTGGTCAATCAACACGATATACCAAATTATTACTTGTTTTTACTGATTTATTGCTAATTATTACTACTTATTGCCAATTATTACTGATTATAACACACCTATATTGTCTCCCCACTCTTATTTTCTTTTTCTTGTTTGATTATCAGTAATCCTGTATATCTAATTTCCTGTTGTTGTAATTGTATCTTTATCTATATGTTTATGTATTTTTTGTAATATGTTTTAGCAATAGTGTATTACATTCATGCCAATAAATCACTGTTGGGCTTGAACTTGAGAGAGAAAGAACGTGTGTGAGAGAGTGAGAAAAAGAGAGTGTGAGGGAGAGTAAGAGAGACAGACAGAGAATAAGAGAGACAGAGAGAGGGAGAAAGAGAGTGTGTGTGTGTGTGTGTGAGAGAGAGAGAGAGAGAGTGTAAGAGAGCGGGAGAAAGTGTGAGAGAACGTGAGAGTACGAGAGACAGGGAGAGAGTGTGTGTGTGTGTTTGTGTGATAGAGGGAGAGTAAGAGAAACAGAGAGACTAACAGACAGAGGGAGAGTGTGTGTGTGAGAGAGCGAGAGAAATAGGAAGAAAGTGTGAGAGAGAGTACAAGAGACTAAGAGAGACAGAGAAGGAGAGAGAGAGAGAGAGTGTGTGTGTGTTTGTGTGAGAGAGAGAGAAATAGGGAGAAAGTGTGTGAGAGAGTGAGAGTAAGAGAGACAGAGAGACTAAGAGAGAGAAAGAGTCTGTTTGTATGTTTTTCTTTGGCCTTCTTTGTTGATCATCATTAATCTTGTAAATAATTTGTGATTTTTTTTTTTATTAATTGTGATTTTGTTATTAATTGTGATTCAATTTTGTTCTTAGTTTGTTTCGTTGGCAACAGTATATCTCACTTCATTCAAGCCAATAAAGCCCCACTGAACTGAACCGAATTGAACTGAGAGAGAGAGAGTGTGGGGGAGAGACAGAGAAAAAGGACAGAACTGTGAAATTGTTCTCGTCGAGTCGAGGAAGATTTCTCTGAAAAAGAAGAGGATCCTATATATAGAGCAGCAGTAACTGGCTTAAAATAAACAGAGAGAAAGAAATAGTTCAGACTGAGAGATAAATCACACTCTACAATAAACACTGAGACAAACCACACATTCCCAGAGTGAATTACTGTTTACGTGTGTGTGTATGTGTGTGTATATATCAGTGTGTGTATGTGTATATGTGTGTGTATATATCTGTGTGCGTGTGTTTGTGTGTGTGCGTTTGTGTGTCTGTGTGTGTTTATGTGTGCGTAATATGTCTTTGTGTGTGTGTGTGTGTGTGTGTGTGTGTGTGTGTGTATGCGTGCTTGTGTGTGTGTGTGTATGTGTAGATATGTACCAGATACACAGCGATTCCAGCTCCGATGATAAACCCCACGTACACGTCGATGGGATGACTGCGGTGCTGCGTGATTTGCGTGAGACTTGCCAGTGCTGCTGCAAACGCAAACGCAAACACCAGCACAGGCTTCAGCAGCTTAGTGCTCTCTGAGATAGTGGAGTTGAAATACATCTGTGAAACACAGAAACATAACAGTTTTGTTTATTCATTTTAATCATATTTTGTTTTTTATTTCTATTCTCTTGCATCTGATAACTTTGTATTTTCTCATGCACTGTAAAAATGACAGTTTGATAGGTGCCTGAATGAGAAGTGCATGAATGCATTTCCACATTGGAACGGACCAATCAGATAATAAGCTACACTGAAAAGTGCTTGACAAACTTTCTTGACGATTTCCCTTTTGAGCGAAGTTATTTTTAAATTGAACTATTCTGCAAGTGAAACTCAAAAATTGTGGCCACCTTGTGGCACTGCAGGTATTGTCACTCTCACACAGCTCGTTATGGGTTCAAGCCCTGCTCCAGGTGACTGTATGTGAGGAGTTTGGTGTGTTCTCCCTGTGTCCGCGTGGGTTTTCTCCGGGTGCTCCTGTTTCCTCCCATGGTCCAAAAACACACGTTGGTAGGTGGATTGGTGATTCAGAAGTGTCCGTAGGTGTGAGTGTGTTATTTAATGAGTGTGTGTGTTGTCCTGCGAAGGACTGGCACCCCCTCCAGGGTGTGTTCCCATCTTGAGCTCAGTGATTCCAGATAGCCTCTGGACCTAGAGTCCTCTGTGGGCAGTGAGCACTTTAAATAACAGCAGTGTATTACTAGTTCATTATTACAGGTTTATAAAATGATGGCTATGGCAGTAAGTGCTTATAAACATAAATGGAGGTCTATGTCTGTGGTTTTGAAGAGCTCCAATAGGTGTAATGTAGTGAGGGAGCCTCCTCTTCTTCCAGCTGTGTTAATAACACAACTATAACCACCTCTTAAAGTGCAGCTGGAGAATCACAGAGAGCTCAGTGAGGCAGAAGGAAGTGGAGCTGACTGATGAGTAGTTCGTTATTCACAGGGGTTAATGGGGGGAAGTATATGCTGGGAGGGGTTTGAGGAGGGGTTTGGGGAGGGGGAGTGACACAGATCCTGGAGCAGAAAAACAGCACAGTTCAGCTCGACTGCGGTGTTATACGACACACATTAAGCTTTATAATAACTCCACACTTAAAATTGATAGTTCTACAAGGGTTCTGGTTCTGTATAGAACTCTGAACACTTGAAGAGATTTTTGCATGATTTATGGGTTCTGCATCATGAAAGGATTCTTCAGATGTAGATGGTTCTATACAGCACCTTTTAGAAAAGGGTTCTATACGGCACCTAAAACGGTTCCTCTGTTGTAACAAGTTTGACAGGGTAACAACAGAAGAACACTTTTCGGTGCCGTATGAGAAGGTTTTAGTAGTTTTGGTTTTTACTGGTTTATTTTAGGTCTTAGTCTTCAGAGGGCTGTCCTTCTCAGGCCCACACTAATGTCCAGCTTAGGTCTGTACACTTATTCATAAAGAGCTATAATTACACAATAAACTCTCAACACAGTCAGCTCCCATAGAGCAGTATGGCCCATGTGAACCGGAACTTTGTTACAGCGCACTGCAGTGTTCACAGTGATATGAGGAACAGATGTACAAACTGGATTCCAAAAAAGTTGGGACACTAAACAAATTATGAATAAAAACTGAATGCAATGATGTGGAGGTGCGAACATCTAATATTTTATTCAGAATAGAACACAAATCACAGATCAAAAGTTTAAACTGAGAGAATGTATCATTTTAAGGGAAAAATATGTTGTTTCAAAATTTCAAATCTCAAAAATGTTGGAACAAGGCCATTTTTTACCACTGTGTGGCATCCCCCCTTCTTCTTATAACACTTAACAGACGTCTGGGAACAGAGGAGACCAGTTTCTCAAGTTTAGAAATAGGAATGCTCTCCCATTCATGTCTAATACAGGCCTCTAACTGTTCAATCGTCCTGGGCCTTCTTTGTCGCACCTTCCTCTTTATGATGAGTCAAATGTTCTCTATAGGTGAAAGATCTGGAATGCAGGCTGGCCATTTCAGTACCCGGGCCTTCTCCTACGTCACCATGATGTTGTGATTGCAGCAGAATGTGGTCTGACATTATCTTGTTGAAAAATGCAGGGTCTTCCCTGAAAGAGATGACGTCTAGATGGGAGCATATGTTGTTCTAGAACCTGAACATAGTTCTCTGCATTAATGGTGCCTTTCCAGACATGCAAGCTGCCCATGCCACAAGCGTCTCATGCAACCCCATACCATCAGTGATGCAGGCTTCTGAACGGAGCGTTGATAACAACTTGGGTTATCCTTGTCCTCTCTGGTCCGGATGACATGGCATCCCAGTGTTCCATATAGAACTTAAAATCGTGACTCATCTGACCACAGAACAGTCTTCCATTTTGCCACACTCCATTTTAAAAGACCCCTGGCCCAGTGCAAATGTCTGAGCTTGTGGAGCTTGCTTATAAATGGCTTCCTCTTTGCACTGTAGAGGTTCAGCTGGCAACGGCGGATGGCACAGTGGATTATGTTCACTGACAATGCTTTCTGGAAGTATTCCTGAGCCCATTCTGTTATTTCCTTGACAGTGGCATTCCTGTTTGAGGTGCAGTGACATTTAAGGGCCCGGAGATCACGAGCATCCAGTAGAGTTATATGGTCTTGACCCTTATGCACAGCAATTGTTCCAGATTCTCTGAATCTTTTGATGAAGTTATGCACGGTTGATGATGATAACTTAAAAGTCTTTGCTATTTTACGCTGGGTAACACCATTCTGGTATTGCTGCACTATCTTTCTGCGCAACAATGGTGGAATTGGTGATCTTCTTACCATCTTGGCTTCAGAGAGACACTGACACTCTGAGAAGCTATTTTTATACCCAATCATGTTGTCAATTGACCTAATTGGTCTTCCAGCTGTTCGTTATATGCTCAATTTCCTTTTTCCAGTCACTTATTGCTACTTGTCCCAACTTTTTTGGGATTTGTTGACACTGTGAAATTTTGAATCAACATATTTTTCCATTAAAATGTTACATTTACTCAGCTTAAAGTTTTGATTTGTCATCTGTCTATGTTCAATTACGAATAAAATATTGACATTTGCCATCTCCACATCATTGCATTCAGTTTTTATTCACAATTTGTTTAGTGTCCCAACTTTTTTGGAATCTGGTTTGTAACTTAACTCTATGATGGCACAGACTCTTAATTTGTAAAGTGTTTCGTAAGTAAGCAGATGGCAGGCATTTCAACCATATGAATGTCTCAAAATGTCTTTAAAGCTGTGTGCAAAAAAAGAAAAAAATACACTAACAAAAATAAATAATAATAAAAAATATTTAAAAAAAGAAAATGAAAAATCTATTTTAAAAAAATTATTCCATGGATTATTATTAGCAGAGAGGGGCTTTAATGTGTGTGTTGCCATAGTGATGATATTTCAGCCATACCTTTGCCAGAAAAGTTATTAAAAATTATATTTTAATAAAAAACAAATGTCAGTTTTTTGCTGAAAGGAAAAGATAAAGAACTCTTACGGATATGTAGACAGCCGCAAAGCCGGAGATAGTCGCATGCTGAGAGGGGAAAGTTTTCCTGATCACAGAGAGATAGAGAGAGAAAGAGAGAGAGACAGAAAGACAGAGAGATAGAGAGAGAGACAGAAAGAGAGAGAGAGAGAGAGAGAGAGAGAGAGAGAGAGAGAGAGAGAGAGAGAGAGGGAGAGAGTGATAGAGAGAGAGAGAGAGAGAGAGAGAGAGAGAGAAAGAGAGAGAGAGAGAGGGACATTTGAGTGTGATGTGGAAATAATCCCCACACTGAATCACAGTCAGAGCTGTTAAGAGTTTGATCTAAATCCAGAGCCCAAAGAGAAGCAGCACAAAGAGAGGTAGGGGAAAAAAGAGAGGAGAAGAACGCTTGTAATACAAGAGAAAAGGGAGGAGAAGAAGCGAAGGTGAGGGAGGAGTGGGTGAAATCTGTGTGTAATCCTCAGACTGAGGAAAACTGGGAGAGGACCAACAATCTCTCTCTCTCTCTCTCTCTCTCTCTCTCTCTCTCTCTCTCTCTCTCTCACACACACACACACATACACACACACACACACACACAAAGACACACTGTGTTTATATATATGTGTTTATATATAATAGATGTTTGAATATTTTTGGATGTCCCTCTGCTCTGAATGAGCTCAGCTGCATTAATCTCTTCCCACTGTGGACACTGTGGAAATGGGTAGCAGCTGCACATGAGCCTGAGCTCACTGTGCCCATTAGTGTTCTCCTCCAAGCATGTTGAGCTTCAGTGATGTTGTGTTATCAGCATTTTGAAAGGTGTTTGAATGTAGTATATATTAAATGTGTGTGTGTGTGTACCTGGCAGACAGTATGGCATACTGATCCCGTCCGGAGCAGATGTCCTGGGTGATGTAAGGGTTAATGTCACACGCTACACCGGGCAGAGTGTAATTGGGTTTACACACGGTCAGGAAAAAAGGAGTGTGATAACCAGTGCACAGCTGGATCACATCTGTCACCAGAGCTGTGGCACACAGTCCAAATACATGAACACCTACAGCCAGAGAGAGAGAGAGAGAGAATGACATAAAATGTTCTGTTCTTAATTAAACATTCTTATATTTACCTTTGCTTAGAATTTTATTTTGTGATGTTGAAAATATTTTGAGAATACAAATGCAATTTTTTCATGTCAGTTAAACAAATCTTGAACTTTGAATATGTGTGTGTTTTCCTGATTAGAGAGAGAGAGAGAGAGAGATGGTACACCGTGTCATTAAGAGAAAGAGGAAAGAGAAAAAAAGGAGGGGAAGAGAAAAATACAGGGAAGGTACAGAGAGAGAGAGAGAAAGAAAGTGGGAGAAGTAGGACAAAGGTATTTTATATATAGAAAGAGACTAAGTTCAGAGAGAGTGAGAGAGCGAGAGAGAGAAAGAGATAGAGAGAGAGAATGAGAGAATGAGCTCCTCTCTTTAAAGCTGTTTTAACAGTATAAAACTAAGGTAGAACAGATGAGACGCTGTGAGTCTGAGTCCTGGCGAGGCTGTGTGTGCTGAGCTGCAGGGGGCGCTGTGTTGTGCCACAGGTGTGAGGTCCGTGTTATGTGGGTTGGGCTGAAGGACTGAACCTCACCCACGAAGCGGACGGTTCTTCTTAAGAACGAGTTAAAGTTGCAGCCGCCAGCGTTAATACTGATCTCAGAACCAGAACCAGGTACAGATCGGGCCTTCCGGGACTGCATACAGTATAGCAGAGCTTCCCCAAGCATTATCTAACACACAGACACATATATATATACATACATGTACACACTACTATATATATATATGTACACACTGTTAGTACAGCAGTAGGCCTAAACACACCAGCATATCTAACACAGACATAGAGAAATAAACACATTATTTACACAGATAATATAATAAACATATCATACCTAGATACACACACAATTTATGCATGTATATACATATATTTCACACTTCACTCTCTAGCTGCTGCGAGCTACACTTCACACACTTCATCTCCAAACATCTCCACACCTAGCATGCTAAAATTAGCCTCACAGCACACAGACTGAGAGCTCCTGAGAGTAGACGACTGTCTCATAATCTCTCTTCAAAGACAGAGGGAATTTCACTAAGACTGAAATACACTTTAATATACTTTACCCCATCTTGGATATAATAATAAGAAAAAAGCCAAACGATAATAAAAAAAATTGTTGACCCTTTCCGTCGAAGGGCAGTCAAAAGCAAAAGACCCCTGAACTTTGTGTGGCTGGATGCCCAGGTGTGGTTGGATGCCCATATAAGGAGTTGTGGGTGTGACTGGATGCCCATATAAGGAGATGTGGGTGTAGCTGGATATAAGGAGATTTTGGTGTGGCTGGGTGCCAATATAAGGTGTTGTGGGTGTGGCCGGATGTCCATATATGGAGTTGTTGGTGTGACTCATGTCCATATAAAGAGTTGTAGGTGTAGCCTGTATAAGGGGTTGTGGGTGTGGTTGGATGACCATATATAACGAGCATTGTTCTGTGGAGCAGTGGAACTGTGTACTCTGGCATGATTATGGAGTGAGGAGTTTATAAGAAAACAGAGGCTTGGACTCTGCTAGGCGTTGGAATATTGCTGTGATGATCTGATGGCAGGCATGAGAGCATCAGTGAGGGGCTGGAACATTAGTTCTGGGTCACAAACACCACTACAGCTTGTTCCAGGGGAACTGGATGTAACACATCTCTCTAGAGAACACAAATCAATTGCTCCTCAGTCCTGGGTTTCACACCCCTCTGCCCGACATTAGGCTCTGTCTTGTGTGCTGTACTGACCGAAGCAGCAGGTCCGGCGAAGGCGAGGCTGAGCAGCATGAGGAGAGGAATGAGCTCGTCCCCCGTATCCACGTAAGGTTTACTGAGAGAACGGTCAAAACAGCGGAACCCCACCCACGCTGGCTGGAGAACATCTGTTAGCTCCAGAATGTACAGAGACACCATAGAGGATGCCACTATAGGTAACTGAGAGAGAGAAAGAGAGAGAGAGAGAGAGAGAGAGAGAGAGAGAGAGAAGATATACAGAGAGGGAGTAATAAAACGAGAAAGAGAGTGAATGAACAGGGTGCAAGACAATGAGAAAAAGAAAAGAGAGAGAGAGAGATAGAGTGAGATGAAAATATGAAAATAATATTAAATTATGAATATAATAACCTGTATCATAAATATAGCCAAAATTAACACCACACAAATAATATTTTTTTTTGTTTTGTGAAGGGTTTACTCTCGCTCTTTGATCATGTGCCTCAGAGGTTAATCCCCTCCACTGTCTGCATTATCCTGGAGTTATCGGTGTAAAACCTCCTTAATCCAGACTTTAATTCCATTTAATCTCATTAAACACTTCCTCATAAACAACACATACACACAAACACACACACAGATACACACACGCAAACACACCTTCCACATCTCAGCCCTGTCCCCCTGGTACAGTGCTACACTTGCTGCTAACTGTTAACTCACAGCCCGATCACCCTGACCCCTTGCAGATACCCTAAAGTTGCAGTCAGTAGTTTTAACCACAGAAAACTAGCGATTTCAATATGTGTATATTATTGTTTACTGTGTCTTCTAAAAAGTGCAGCTTACAGAAGAATCCAACTGCTCTGTTGTCCCTGAATAAACCATTTTATGCTCCACAGAGCGGACCCAGGAGATTATTAGCCTGTTCCCCTGCTCTTATCTCATATTCAGTTCCTACCTCTACAAAATAGAAGCACGGCAGCAGGGTCATGCTGTCCTTGGGTGCTTTCTTGGGCTTGTCTTTTGGGGACATCATCCTGGGGCTGGACCGGGAGTGGGCTGAGACAAATACAGACACATACAGAACTATTGAAAACATCAGAAATGTGATTAGATTAAACCTGTTCAATCAAAAACCCAAAGTGATTAGAAATAACATCATAAATGCAGTGTCCAGATTATGACACACAGAGGCTTATGGGAGAGGGGCACGGGGGGACAGGGGGACAGGGGGGGACAGGAGACAGGGGATTATATATTTGTAAATTATTCAGTTTGCATTTTGGGCACATGATTTTTAATAATTATCTAATTTTCATATTCTATATTTATTTCATTAATAGATTAAATAAATAAAAATGTCCCTTCACCTAAACAACAATCATAAACACACACACACACACACACACAGCATCATGGCGAGTTCCAGTTCAGTTGTTTTAATGAGCGCTTTCCTGATGTTTTCACATTGTTCTTGAGGACCTGAAAATTCTCTCATTAAAACCAGAGCAAACCAAACCCCATGCTTTGGACTGTAACCACGACAACGCAGTTCCGACTGACCAGCAGCAGCACCTATGATCAGGTCTGCCATTATGCGTCAGGGAAGGGTTAACATATAGACATTCATTCATTCATTTGTCTTCGCTAAACACTTCATCCTGACCAGGGTCACAGTGGTCCACAGTCTACCTTTACTCACTGGTCACAACACAGGAACACACACCAAACAGAGCTCTGCACAATAACCTAGTTACTCCCACACTCACCCAGTCACAGGTGTGAGTGTGTGAGTGACTGGGTAAGTGTGTGACTGGGTGAATGTGAATGGCTGAGTGAGGGTGTGACTTGCTGACTGTGTGAAACTGTCCACAGGTGTGAGTGAGTAAGTGACTGGGGTGAGTGTGTGAAACTGTCCTTAGGTGTAATGGTGCAAGTGAGTGAGTGAATGGGTGAGTGTGGTAAATTGTCCACAGGTGCAAGTGAGTGAGTGACTGGGTGAGTGTGTGGTAATGCAGTTTTTTGCAGCTATTCTCAAATGAACAAAGAAAGGTTTAAGTGTTTTTGTTATGTTTTATTAGACTCATATTGTATTTTATATTTATATGTATATATTTTTAAGAGATGAAATGGTGATAACAGAAGCACAATGGATTGTGTTCATGTATTCACAAGGCTTTTAAAAACATTTATAAGGTGTTATGTTTAAACTGACACAGGATTCAGAGGAAATTTTTATTGACCTTTTCAGATTAAATTTCCTGTGTGTGGGTGTGTGTTTCTTCATCCATCCATCCATTATCTGTAACCGCTTATCCAATTTAGGGTTGTGGGGGGTCCAGAGCCTACCTGGAATCATCGGGCGCAAGGCGGGAATACACCCTGGAGGGGACGCCAGTCCTTCACAGGGCAACACAGACACACACACACATTCACTCACACCTACGGACACTTTCGAGTCACAAATCCACCTGCAACGTGTGTTTTTGGACTGTGGGAGGAAACCGGAGCACCCGGAGGAAACCCACGCGGACACGGGGAGAACACACCAACTCCTCACAGACAGTCACCGGGAGTGGGAATCGAACCCACAACCTCCAGGCCCCTGGAGCTGTGTGTGTTTCTTCATGCTCTGCTTTAATCTGTAATTGATTTGTTCTGCTTTGAATATTAAAAGAAAAGTGCTAAGGATCAGAAGAGTTGTTTCATATTCATCCTCTGGACAGTTAAAGAGTCACATGGTCACTGTTCATTTAAACCTAATCAACACAATGTTCTGGAGGTTTAGAGGTGTTTTTTTTTTTTGATTTAATCAAAATGAAAGATGGGTATCTCTAACTCTGATAATATAAGGTGTTGTCAGTCTGACTTTACCGGAATTTTTATTTTATCAATGTATTTATTAATATTTTTGCATTGTAATGAAAATTAAAAAAACACTTTTTGTTGCTTTTACTTAATTTATTAAAAACATGAAGTTGAAATGAAAGGAGATGATTTAGCAGTGTAGGGAATTAAGGCTATTTATCCGTCCTGGAAAATGAGTGAATGTTTATGTGTTAATGTGCATTAATACTGTTGCATTATATTAGAAATATATACCTCCATCCTGTCCCCTCTCCCTCTCTCTCTCTCTCTCTCTCTCTCTCTCTCTCTCTCTCTCTCTCTCTCTCTCTCTCTCTCTCTCTCTCTCTCTCTCTCACACACACACACACAAACACACACACACACAAACCTGTGTCGCCCGTGTCCTCTTTCATGAAAAACAGAATATGGTCACACTAAGTAAACACTAATTCATATTTAATTAGGTAATGAAGTTACTTAAAGGGTGCTGACATGCATTTAGCTTACACTCCATCCTTGATTATAAGGTTATGAAAATATTTTCTTTTATTTACTTGTTTGTTTGATGATTTCAATTACTAATATGTTGGGGTTTTTTTACAGTGTACAAGAGAAATGTGTAAATAAAAACAGCTTCAATGGTTTATAGGTCAATTTTTCACTGGATGATTCCCTAAGGACCGAGAGTGAAACCATCCACATGAAGCTCACATCAGTTAATACACCTTTCACTAAAGTCAATTATACACACACACACACCCACACACACACACAACTAATGTCCCCATAAGGAAGACAAATCCAATGTGTTTGTGTAAACAGGTTTTTGGTCCCAACATGATATCATATATATATATATATATATATATATATATATATATATATATATATATATATATATATATATATATTTCACACACACACATCATTCACTGTTATCACATGCTTCCGACTGATAATGTTTTGATCCAGTACAGTCACTTATAAGCAGTTATGAACTTTATGACAACACACACAGTCTTGTGTTACGAAGTGTTGTGTGAGAGAGTTATGATGCAGTTTCAAGGTGTCACCCAATTCAAAAAGCCTTTTAAAAACCCTTTATGTTATAAACGAGAGCAGAATAATCTCCAAAACATCACAATCATCAGCTAACTTCTTCCACAGTGCGAAAATCAACCTGCCCAACACCAGGGTCTACAGCCCTGAATAATCCCTTAATAACAACTCTAAATATTCAGGGTAGACCAGCCCTGCATTTAAATGGTAACACAACACAAAACACAAAATGCCTGAGAGAGCTTCTTTCATAGTATAAGGTGGAACTGTGAAGATCGTTGATATATCAAATAGTTGTCAGGATTTTAAGCTTAACCCCAGCATGTCCTGAACTCACTGCTGGTGGGATATTAGTCCTCAAAGATATTCATGATTTTCAGAGAATGTTTCCTCACCGTTTGCTGCTGTCCACACTGTTTGAGCCGGAAAGAGCTCAGGTGTTTGTACTCAGCCCTGGCTCTGTAAATGAAAAACAAGCTTAGTGTCTCCATCCAGACTCTGGCTTAATTTATACTAGATAGAAAATTACAGGGTTTACACTGTCTTGAGTGTCGAAGGGCTGTTTGTCTTCCTCTGCTCTGTTTGTCTTTAGCCCGGGTGAAGGTTAAAGGAGGGGGCTATTTCTCACAGTAAATCCTCCACTCTCACACAGAGCAAAGAGCAGCTAGCCCTTTCAGCAAATATTTTCAACCACAATAAACCACTCCAAACTAGCGGCTACTCCTGGAAATGCATCTCTGTTCTTGTAAAGAGCCAGACTCACTTCATTTGAAGATCTGAGCACTATCTCACTTCACATTTCAACTGCTTACACGCAGCGTGCATAATCACCACAGTAAAATATGAAATGGGATGCTCCAGAGCAACTGCACATGAGTCTAAAGTCTAGATAGTCAATGCAGCAAATGGCCTACAGAGGTCTGAAGCATCCAGCACTATCCTTGGGAGCATTGAAACTGTGTTCTCTAGAGTGATGGAGCTCCATTCAATTCCTTTAGGAAAAGTTGGTTCAACTATCTGTTGAATGCCATTAAATCATCACAACAATGTTCAAGATATATTTGGCCAGCATCATGATGTTTAATGATTAGCCCTGGATCATTAACACCACTCCAACTCATCCCAATGGCATTGGGAGGAGCTTTGTCTGGTTCGTATGCTGCATATTCTTGAAAGCATCCCATTTCTTTGTTTGCATTTCTATAGAACCACCAAATGACGTGTGCCCGGATTGCCCAAATTCACTTAGTAAAAAAAAAATGTGGAGAAATAGTGTATTATAAATATTAAGAGTTTTACAGTGTCTAATGCAGCTTATTAAATTCGAATCAGTCACAGCACTGAGAGATAATCCCAGGCCTCTTCATGACACTCACTCATGCACATCTCTGTAATCAGAGCATCAGAGATCATCACAATGCTGTAGATATTCCACCTTAAATCCTCCCATCTGCTGATACAGAGACATCCCCAGAGAACACATGATGCTCCATCATATCACATGATGATCTCACCGCTCTGTCACTAACGCTGACCATGAACCATCGATTACACTGCGTCTGTGGGTCTTTACGATATCTTCATGTGCAGCAGAATCAGTTTGGACTAATGTAATACTACATGTGTGATTATACAACTGTACAACAAACGAGCTACACTACAGTTTACTATACTCAAGAATCTAAAGTACACACAAATGTGAGATGTACTATACTATACTTAACAGTGCAACACAAACTGTATCATAATGAACAGTGAGACAGATACCGTACTATACTCAACAATGAGACACAAAGTGTACTATATTCAACAATGAGACACAAACTGTACTATACTTAACAGTACAACACAAACTGTGCTATTCTTAACAGTGAGACACAAACTATACTATATTCAACAAAGAGACAAATTGTACGATACTCAACAGTGAGACAAACTGTATTATATTCAATAATGAGACACGCTGTACTATACAGTGAGACACAAACTGCACTATATTCAACAATGAGACACACTGTACTATACTCAACAATGAGACACACTGTACTGTACTATACTTAACGAAACACAAATTGTACTATATTCAACATTAGCACACACTGTACTATTCTCAACAGTGATCACAAACTGCCCTATATTTAACTGCATGAAGCATATGTTGCTATAGTCAAACTGTACTATATTCAACAGTGAGATGCACTGTGTTATACTCAATAGCGAGACACACTGTATTATACTTACTATATTAAATTACACTTACCTTACAATACCCAACAGTTGGATGCATACCATACTACACTGAACAGCCAGATGCATAGCGTACTATACCCAACAGAGAGACACGGTGTACTACAATCAACAGTCCGGCAAATATGGTACTATACTGAAAAATATGAGGCGTACTGTACTATAATCAACAGTAATGCACACTAAATTGTGTGTTATTGAGTGTCATGTAGTGTGGGTTATTCAGTGTAGTGTGAGTTCCTGAGTGTGGTGTAGTGTGGGTTATTAAGTGTAGTGCATTGAGAGTTACACAATTTGTAGAACACACTACATTCAATACCCCACACTACTCTACACTAAGTAACCTAAACTTAAATACAGTCAACAACGCACACTACACTACATTCAATAGCCCACATTACACTCAATGACCTAAACTTTACTACACTCAACAACCCACACCGTACTACACTCAATATCTCACACTTTACTACACTCAACAACCCACACTACACTCAATAACTTAAATTTTACTACACTCAACAACCCGCACTGTATTACACTCAGTAACCCACACTACACTACACTCAGTAACCTAAACTTAAATACAGTCAAAAACACACACCACACTACATTCAATAACCCACATTACACTCGATGACCTAAACTTTACTACACTCAACAACCCACACCGTACTACACTCAATATCTCACACTTTTCTACACTCAACAACCCACACTGTACTACACTCAATAACCCATTCTACACTACACTCAACAACCAACATTATACTACACTGAATATCCCACACTTTACTACACTCAACGATCCACACTATACTACACTCAGTAACCAGACACTAAAATGCACTCAATACCCAACCCTACACTACACTACACTACACACAATAACCCACACTGTACTACACTCAATAACTCACACTAGGCTACACTCAATAACCTACAATACACTACACTCAAAATTAGTGGTGTAGTTTGGGTTATTAAGTACAGTGCAGTGTGGGTTATTACTTTACTACACTCAGTAACCCACACCGTACTACACTGAATATCTCACACTTTACTATACTCAATAACCCACACAGTACTACACTCAAAATCCCATGCTGTACTACAATCAACCCACACTGTACTACACTCAATAACCCACACTACACTACACTCAACAGCCATGCTGTACTACACGGAATATCTCACACTGTACTACACTCAATAACCCACACTGTACTATGCCCAATAACCCACACGGTACTACATTTAATAATCAGACGCTGTAATACACTCAATAACCCACACTACACTACACTCAATAACTCTCATTGTACTACACTCAATAACCCACACTACACTACATTCAATAATCCATACTGTACTACAATCAATAACTCTCTCTGAACTACACTTAATAACCCACACTGTACTACATTCAGTAACCCACACTGTATTACACTCAATAACCCACACTACACTATACTCAAACTCTACTACACTTAATAACCCACACTACACTACACTCAATGATCTACACTACACTTTACTCAATAACCCACACTACACTACACTCAATGATCTACACTACACTTTACTCAATAACCCACATTGTACTACACTCAATAACCCACACTACACTACACCTAATTACCCACACTAGCCTACACTCACAATTTTACATTAAAGAGAAGATGTACACAATGCCATAGCAGGTAACAATGCTTCCAAAATGAAACACACACACACACACACACACACACACACACACACACACACACACACACTCACCTCTGTCTCTGTGGCGGTGATGGTGGACACACACCGTATCCCGTCGCCCTCGTCCCCTTCGTCTTCTGCGTCTCTGATGCTCCAGTTTGACCCAGAGGCGTCTAATCCATCTCACACCAGACTGGGAGGGTGTGTGTGTATGCGTACGGATGGAGGAAGAGATATTAAAACAGACGTAACAAGGGATGAGTGAATGAATGAACGAATGGAGGAGAACTGACTTCTTCTTCACAGATGGAGTCCAGCCGAAAGGAATGTGGAGAAAAACGTGAACACAAAGACTTGAAGGAGGAGGGAGAGACAGGGGAGGGGGAGGAGCCAATGAGGGAGGGGGCGGGCTACACACAAACATACACACACACACACACACACACACACACACACACACACACACCCTACTGCAATTGGAAACCAAATATATTTCACTGTGAGCTATTTCCATTCATATATTATTAAGGTCTAGTGGAACAATAGCGTGTTTACATGTGCTTGTGTGTTTGGGTGTGTGTGTGTGTGTGTGTGTGTGTGTGAGAATTGGTAGGGGGGATTGGGAGCAGATGGTGCACAGGCGCGTGAAGATGGAACCCCCCTCCACCCCCACCCCCACCCCACAAACGGCCACACACACACACACAAAGAAAGGTTGGTGTATGGCTTAAAACTATTGCTTTTCCATTTTGTCCAAATTAACTCCCTCTCTATTTGTGTGTGTGTGTGTCTGTGTGCTGGGAGGCATTAGGCTTGTCTGAGCCATGTGTGTCTTTGTGTCTCAAAGTGTGTGTGTGTGTGTGTGTGTGTGAAGCACATGGCCACACTGCTGCATCTTGCAGCATGAAGTTGTTGTAATAAAACAGCATAATAAATATAATTATTTAAAAATATATTATTATTATTATTATTGTTATTGTTATTATGATTATGATTGTTATTATAGTGTCTGACATAAAAATACAAATAAATAACATTTTAATTAATAATAAATTATTTAAAGATTTATATATATATATATATATATGAATAGTGACCCCAGCTCATTGCTTCAATAATGTATGATATAACACATGTATTAAACTGGGCTGACTTTATACACTGAGCAATCACTGCAGCCCTGAAAATGATCCACCACCCACATCATACCTGCTCTGTGGTGGTCCTGGGGGTTGAAGAACAGGTGGAAAGTGGTGGTAATAAAGTATGCAGAGCAACAGATAGACTACAGAGTGAACTAGAAAGTGCTCCTGTGTGAGTGGACAGTGAGAGGGGATACAAGCTTGCTGTTCCTCATCCAGTGATTGCTCAGTGTTGAAGAACCGGATGAAAAGGGACTAATAAAGTATGCAGTGCAACAGATGGACAATGGTCTGTAACTGTAGATCTACAGACTGCTTCTGTGTGGAGAGTGGAGCTGAACAAATGGACAGTGAGAGGAAACAAGGTCAGTGACTCATCCAGTGACTGTTCAGTATACAACAGTATTACTTCATTAATGTCAATGTGCCTTTCAATGTGATTGTTGTCATTTTGAGAGAGATGTAATAGCCTTTAGAGAGATGGAGTAGTCTTTAGAGAAATGCAGTATATTTTAGAGAGCAGCAGTAGTCTTTAGAGAGCAGCAGTAGTCTTTAGAGAAATGCAGTAGACTTAAGATATACATTAGATTTTAGAGAGCAGCAGTAGTCTTTAGAGAGCAGCAGTAGTCTTTAGAGAAATGCAGTAGACTTAAGATATACATTAGATTTTAGAGAGCAGCAGTAGTCTTTAGAGAGCTGCGGTAGTCTTTAGAGAGATGCACTAGTCCTTAGAGAGATGCACTAGTCCTTAGAGAGATCCACTAGTCTTTAGAGAGATGCACAAGCCTTTAGAGAGATGCAGTAGTCTTTAGAGAGCTGCAGAAGTCTTTAGAGAGCTGCAGTCGTCTTTAGAGAGATGCACTAGTCTTTACAGATACAGTAGTCTTCAGAGAGGTGCACTAGCCTTTAGAGAGATGCAGTAGTCTTTAGAGAGCTGCAGAAGTCACTAGAGAGCTACAGTCATCTTTAGAGAGATACACTAGTCTTTAGAGAGATGCACTAGTCTTTAGAGAGATGCATTAGTCTATAGAGAGATGCACTAGTCTTTAGAGAGATGCACTAGTCTTTAGAGAGATGCACTAGTCTTTAGAGAGATGCATTAGTCTTTAGAGAGATGCACTAGTCCTTACAGATACAGTAGTCTTCAGAGAGGTGCACCAATCTTTAGAGAGATGCAGTAGTCTTTAGATCACTGCAGAAGTCTTTAGAAAGCTGCAGTAGACTTTAGAGAGTGCAGTAGTTTTTAGAGAGTTGCAGTAGACTTTAGAGAGCATCAGTAGTCTTTAGAGAGCTGCACTAGTAGTTAGATAGATGCAGTAGTCTTTAGAGAAAGACAATGAGCTGCAGTAGACTTTAGACGGCTGCATGTATGAAATAAATGTAAATACACAATTATTTGTCATTTTAAATCGACATGTGTCTTCTGCATTTAATCCATGTTTGGCACTGAACTCACAAACACACACCAGTGGACATTCTCAGCGCCCAGGGAGCAGTTGGGGGTTGGGAACCTTGCTCAAGAGTCCCTGAGTTGAAGACTGAGGGTGGAGAAAAGAGCTTTTCCTTCACTCAGTGGTATTTACACTGCTGCAGAAGCCTGGAAGGAGCAGCAGCAGATTTCAGAAAGCTGCAGTAGTCTATAAACAGCTACCAGAGGTTTTATAAGGATGCGGTTGTCTTTAGACAGATTCAATAGATTTTAGACAGATGCAAGAAATCTTTTTAGTGTTTCATTTTTTGGATTACACAGGACCCAATTTATATATTAAGATAACTTTAACTGAAAGAGAGAGAGAGAGAGAGAGAGAGAGAGAGAGAGAGAGAGAGAGAGAGAGAGTGTTACAAAGCCTTTAAGAGGGTCAGCTGAGATTAAACATTCCCAACAAAACTTGGGCTCTGACTCTATTTGCACATTTAAATATTCAAATCATGATGAGAATAAAACAATAAATAAATTAGCCTCTCCCTAATGTAATGCGTGGGCTCTACACTGCCCCCTAGTGGAGTTCAGATTTGCATAAGAACAGTGTGCTTGTGTTGAGTTAAACTCAGTGTGTGTGTGTGTGTGTGTGTTTTATGACCTTTGACCCCCTCTCAGCATGAAGGAGGCCAGGTTTCTGAGCTGAATGTAAACACTCTCACTTTCTCTGCCTTGTAGTAAAGTCTTTCACTACAAATGCTCTCTAATCAACTAAAATCTTCTTCAATCTTGTCCAAGTCTCTCATATTTTACTTATTTATGGAGGTTTTAGCCTGTTTTAAGAGATTTCAATAATGTCTAATTCCTGAGAATTACTGAGAATTTAGTTTTCAGAAATATGAGGATTAGTGAGGCTGGAAATAAGCCAAATCATACACTTTCTCCCGATAAGAACCCTTAAAACAAGCAAAACACATTTATAAATAAGCTACTTCATCTCATAATTTACTTACAACAAACTCATAATGAGAAATATTAGATTTAAATTAGATTCACTGAGTACAGTGGCATTTCTGCAAGGTAAACTCCAAAGTGAACTGTGGGAAAAAACACCCACCTCTATCCCCTCATCCTGCTCCTCTCCCCCTCACCCCCCAGGCAGTGAATAGAGGGGGTTTCTTTCTTTCTCTCCCTCCATAGGCTGGATTTTCCCTCCGTTTCCCAGGAGACAGAACAGGGTCTCTGTACCTTAAGGTGGACTCAGCTGTAGAGTGGCTAATAATCTCATCAGTCTGGGTCCAGTCTGGATAATGAACCTCTCCAAGCTCCGCCCATGAGATTTAAAGGAGCAATAAATCATTTTCTCCCCAGAAACGTAGGAAACAATGTCTAAGAGACTGAATTTCAATATGTTTTCATTCTAACGTGCAGAAGATACACAAGATAAAGAATGAAACTGCTTGTCCTCCTTGAATGAACCAGTTCATGCTTCATAGAGTGGGTCCCCCACTGTGGGCGTCCATGCTGATAATAGGTTATGTACAGAATCTCTAACCATTACGTGAACAAGAAGAGAAATCAGCATAGAAAGTTTATGACTGCTTCTTTAAAATCATAATCAGCTTTTATATCTGTCCCTAATGTAAAGTAGTTGCTTTGTTGATGTTACAAGTGAAAAATAAACTCAAACACTACAGTACGTCATTTTCCTGCAGTCTTAGCACAGGACTTTTTGCACAGCACAAGTTTACTAAAAGGCATCATAGACAATTATGGAGAACTATAGTTCTCACGGCAACGCCAACACCACCACCCACCCGCCCCCCCTCAAAAAAAGTAAACAGAAGGAATACTCTTTTTTGTTTATTTAAAAGAAGTATACTGATATTTGAATAAACATCTTATTTGTAAGGTTTTGTCAAATGAGAGTACTAGGATGCTACTATGTTAATATAAACTGGGTGCTATAGCTCTGGTTTTGCATAAGTTTATTCTATAATAGTGTGTAAAGTCTTTACAAAGTCCTTAGTTAACATTAGTTAGTTTCAAACTAGCCTTTTACTAAATGCTGGATAATGCGTACTTTGCGACCGAGGTAAACAATGGCACTTTTTCATGACAACAACAAATAAATAAACTGCCAAACACACTGCCATGGGAACATGGACGGCATCCTGCATCAATTTCGTCCCTTTTGCATCACAGCAGTGAGGATCGAGGAGCAAAAGCTCTGGTTTTTAGCCATTTTCGCTCTGTTCTCTTTCTTCTGGTTTTATTCAGTGCTCTTATATCTCTGTGCTCGTTGTGTCTAGCTTGCTACGTTTATCCTTGTCATTGTGCTCTCACATAAACGCAGGTCCAGCACTGTGATTGGACAGTTCCGTTTTTGTCAGAGTCTCATTGTCACGGGTTGAAATTTCCTCGTTTTTAACCCTTTAAAGCATTATTTCTGACTTCTCACCTCACCTTTGGTTTCATATACTGCAAACAATAAGCACTCTCTCTCCTCTCTATATCCATGTATCTATACATTTATATATGCCAATAAGGTAAAATATTATAACCGCTGCTGTCTATGATCCATCTGTACCAGCACAAGAAACAATAACACACCACCATAATTCATGATGCAGTGTCAATGCAAGGCTGAGAAATATCCACCACTAAATCATATCTGCTCTGTGGGGGTCCTGAGGGTTGAAGAACAAGATATGCATTTGTAACAAAATATGCAGAGCCATAGATGGACTACAGTGCGTAAGTGTAGAACAGCAGAGTGACCAGAGTGGACCGTGCATGAATTAACAGGGAGGAGGTTTTAATGTAATGGCTGACTGACAGCTGAGCAGTATGTGACACTGGAGACAAAGATATTGTGTGTTCTGTGAGATCGCCTGATGCTGGTGATATGGTTAAAAGTGCCTCTTGTGGCCAACTTTTGGCATTACAGACTCAAAATTCACTTCAATGTGTTTGTGACCTGCTTATGTGGTAAAGAGGTTTACGCTCTGCATTTCACACATCTGTGGCAGAGAACACACACACACACACACCCACACACACACACACACACACACACAAACGCACACACACACACACACACACACACAGTGAATGGGAATGTGGACACACATAGAGACCCAGAGTGATGGGCAGCCACCTTGTTGAAGTTGGGGGTTGGGTGTCTTGCTCAAAATGGATGGATGTTGAGGAGGAGACAGGTCATCTGTTATAACTTCACAGAAATTACTTATTATTAAGATCAACATTTTTCATTATTTTGTCAATATTTTTTGATGAAATTAATGCATTTTTGAAATGCATTGAAATTAATGCATTGAAAAAAAACGACAGCTTAAGTTGTAAAGTTATAAAACAAAGTTCATTATTCATTATCTGTAACCGCTTATCCAATTCAGGGTCGCAGTGGGTCCAGAGCCTACCTGGAATCATTGGGCGCAAGGCGGGAATACACCCTGGAGGGGGCGCCAGTCCTTCACAGGGCAACACACACTCACACATTCACTATAAAACAAAGTTATTAAGTTATAAAAAACAATGGTTTTGTTAGTATGTGTTTTAAATCACTTTCACAGAACACAGGTTGATCTGAAATGTTTACAGTAATTTCTTCCATCTGTATCTCTCAGATACTGGTGTGAATGCTCCCGTAGTGGAAGGACCCCAGTCAGTAACTGAATGTAAATATATATTTAAGTAGATAAATTTAACTCTTTGTTTAACGCTCAGTTAGATGATTTTATGAAGCTGTTCTTCTAGGAAACATCCCTCAACCTACGAAGCCCAAGCAGTAGATGTCCTGCAGCTGTTTTTCTGACACCACATTCCTCACCATTTCCCAGTGGAGCTGAGAAAAATCGCCCTGAGCTCAGTCTGAGCTCCGAGATGCTCCAGAAATCCTTCCTCACTGCTCAGAGATTATCAGCATCATCTCCAAAACCAGAGCAGATGGGCAGCATCCACACCCCAGCGTCTCTGCCTCACTTCACCGGCTTTACTACATCACCCTCTCTGACTTAGTGCAGGACCAGTTTTCTGAAGACAACCCATCACTCTAGAACCTTCAGGGGGTTCTAGATAGTTTAGAGAGTGTAAACAGGAGCCGGAGGATAACATCACTACTGCACTGGGAAATTCAGTTATGCCCCTCTGGTGGACTCTTGGCTTTTGTGGACTTAGGCTTATGTGCAGCTGCTCCAGGGCATCCCATTTCATTTCATGATTTTCAACGGAGGTTAAATATTCTTTGCCGGAGTAACAGCTAAATATAAATGCAAATGACTATCCATTAAAACAAAATAAAAAGTGTCCATAGGTGTGTGTGTGTGAGATTCCTGTATCGTTCTGTGACAACCCGCCAATTCACCGCTGACGACTGTGCATTGTGATTGGCTAGCAGATATATATTTTTTAACTATAAGTATTTTTTAAATAATAATTTTTTAAAAAAATCATGGATCACGTTTTAAGTTATAGCCAAATAAGACCGTTCACACAAGACGCTGCAGTGTTCCAATGTGAACAATCCTTCGTATCCAGCCGAGGAATGCAGCCTACGCTTGGAGCGTTTGGAAGGTCGCAAAAGATGTGTCCTTTGTGGCCCTCAATTACCTACAATTCTCTGCGCACGTACGGCACGCTGGAGAAAATAAACAAGACACGGCAAAAAACTGACCTTCAGAGTTCGTTTACCTTGTAAAGTGTAAAATAACTAATTAAATAAACTATTTGTCTCTATACCATATTTAATCAAAATGCTTATTGGCATATTACTGTACCACAGAAAGCATATATTTAGTAGTATGTCATTTTTAATCCCAGTTGAAAAGGTTTAAAAATTAAGTTTTAGTGTTTATAGGCTGAAGTATGAGTTTTAATATATTTTTTAGTAGTATTGCCTTGCAGGATAATACTAATAAGCAAATACAACTTATTTTAACTTGCAGTCATGTTAGTGCTTCAAGGCAGATAAGACATTTCTGGTGACGTCACGACGCAGCCTGCTTAGACAGTTCCATTTGGGTTACTAAGGCTATTTCTTAATACAAATTACGTCAAGTTCGAACTGCTGTACTTGGTAGTACAAACTTGGTGAATACGACTTGCAAGTACAAATTCCCGAGGACGCTGTGGTTATTATGTAATTGGAACACGGCGCACTTGATGAGTCACCGTCTCCGTGGCTGAGTTGTAATAGTGCTGAGGTTGGTACGAAATGCATTCTGGGATATCTGACTCTCTTAAGTCTACAGAAGTTACATCCCAGTGCATGCTCGATAAAAAGGGCTGCGCAAGAACACATCCGGGTATTTGAACTGTACTTGGCTAGATGTGGACTTGGGCAATACTTGGGCTGAGACTGATGATGTTTCCCCAGAACACAAGTACAGACAAGAACACCTATTGAGAAACGGCTTAACCGTCCTCTTGTGTTAGGGTCTTGACCGACCTGTTTTTAGGCCTTAAATGCATACAAGTACTGCATAAATTTGTTTATTGCATCAAGACTTTTTGACTTTGTCAGGAACTTCTATTTAAACAAAATATTAAAAGCAATTTTTAACTAAATTATAAAATGTTACAATTATGGATTTTCTGTTGTTAGGGTCAATTTCGACCCAGGTATAATTTTAAAGAAGTGCCAAATTTGGAATCATTTGGAACACGCTATACACCAACAGCCTACAGCTAGCTCTTCCTACAACCACTTTAGCTTCAGTTCAGTTAACTTCAGTTAGGGGCTTCTATCTTTGCCTGTTTCTCAAAACAAGGAAAGTCATATACAAACCGGATTCCAAAAAAGTTGGGACACTAAACAAATTGTGAATAAAAACTGAATGCAATGATGTGGAGATGGCAAATGTCAATATTTTATTCGTAATAGAACATAGATGACAGATCAAACGTTTAATCTGAGTAAATGTAACATTTTAATGGAAAAATATGTTGATTCAAAATTTCACAGTGTCAACAAATCCCAAAAAGTTGGGACAAGTAGCAATAAGTGGCTGGAAAAAGGAAATTGAGCATATAACGAACAGCTGGAAGACCAATTAACACTAATTAGGTCAATTGACAACATGATTGGGTATAAAAAGATCTTCTCAGAGTGTCAGTGTCTCTCTGAAGCCAAGATGGAAAGAGGATCACCAATTCCACCATTGTTGTGCAGAAAGATAGTGCAGCAATACCAGAATGGTGTTACCCAGCATAAAATAGCAAAGACTTTTAAGTTATCATCATGAACCATGCATAACATCATCAAAAGTTTCAGAGAATCTGGAACAATTGCTGTGCGTAAGGGTCAAGGCCGTAAAACTCTACTGGATGCTCGTGATCTCCGGGCCCTTAAACGTCACTGCACCTCAAACAGGAATGCCACTGTCAAGGAAATAACAGAATGGGCTCAGGAATACTTCCAGAAGTACGTAGGAGAAGGATCTGGGTACTGAAATGGCCAGCCTGCAGTCCAGATCTTTCACCTATAGAGAACATTTAGCGCATCATAAAGAAGGTGCGACAAAGAAGGCCCAAGACTATTGAACAGTTAGAGGCCTGTATTAGACATGAATGGGAGAGCATTCCTATTTCTAAACTTGAGAAACTGGTCTCCTCTGTCCCCAGACGTCTGTTGAGTGTGGTAAGAAGAAGGGGGGATGCCACACAGTGGTAAAATATGGCCTTATCCCTTATTTCATGATACCATGAAATTTTGAAACAACATATTTTTCCCTTAAAATGATACATTCTCTGAGTTTAAACTTTTGATCTGTGATTTGTGTTCTATTCTGAATAAAATATTAGATGTTGGCACCTCCACATCATTGCATTCAGTTTTTATTCACAATTTATTTAGTGTCCCAACTTTTTTGGAATCCGGTTTGTATGTCCAGACATGTAAGGCCAAGTCAGTTTTGAGTTTGTGTTTTGTAGAGTATACATCTCCAGTTTACAGTATGCAACAATGAAAAATTATTATCAATCCTTTCATGGATAAGGAAGCCTAACAAGGTAAACAAGAGGTAAGAAACAAATTGGTTGATAATAAATAAATTGGTTGATAATAAATAGTTTTTAGGGCCTTCTCTGTTTAAATGAATATGTCACACTCTGTAGAAAGAATTTTTATTTGAAAATGTATTAACAAGAGTTTTTCATTTATAACATGAAGATAATACAGTACAACGTACAGTTAGCCTTAGCATTTATACCATCTCCCACAGAACCATACTCTACCACCACTGAAACGTCATCTACACAACAAACCCCACACATATTTACACATCTAGATCTCACACACGCTCTGTACAAACCCACCTCCGAAAATCTAGGGACAGTTGGTGACAGGCAACTAAGAACATAAAGCAGTTGATTTGTATTGAATCAAAAACTAAAATACTGTTACAAGATGTTTGAACAGGGATGTTTTAAGAGTACATGTTCACATTAATGTGTGAATCTGAAGCCCACCATCCTACACACTGTCAAACAAGACCACCCAGTCAGTTTTCTGTGTACTGTCTAATGCCGTGATCAGACTACAAGGTTTTGGTCTTTCACTATGTTTACTGTGTCAGATTAGCGCTATAAATTCCTGCCAGGTCTTGGTCGGGAGACTGGGGACACTACACGTTTGACACGGACCATTCTTTGTTTGCATTGCTGAGTGATTTCAGATGTTATCAGGAGGCGGGTCAAGAAACTGTCAATGGATGATAATTTCTCAATCTTCTCTGGAACTAAGAGTAACAGTGTCTGTATGCTGATGGTAGTCTTGTCCTGTTCTGCTCATTACCACGCTGTGCTAATATCCCCAGGCGTTCCCAGACCAGTTGGGAGACATAATCTCTACAGCAGATCTTGGTTCTCCCCCAGGGTCTCCTCACACTCTGCCGTGCCTGGTGGATGCCGCCAGACCATTTCATCGGGCTTCTCTGGAGGTGAAAGAGCAGTGGCTCTACTTCAAGCTCCTGAGAGTGATGCTAGAGAAAAGTCATACCAGCCGCTTGTATCCATGATCCCTTTTTTAGCCATTGCCCATAGTTCAGGACAGTAAGTGAGAGTGTTTTCCCACACAAACTCTCCATCTGTAAAATCTCCAGCTACAGCAGATATTTTTTTTTCCCACAACAATAGTTCGTAAAATTATGCCATGGTCTTTTGAAGAGGTTCCAACGCTCTTGTATTGGTGGCCAATGTAAGAATCCAGTGAGAGCTGGATGCTGCAGCAAGGGAAAGACAAACTCTACTGATCTGTCTAAACCGATGACGGTGTTCAGACCCAAACAACAACAGAAACACGCTAATACACGATGAGTAAACAATGCTTAATGTTAATGTTATTGTTGTGGTTTCCAAAGCCTGCTGTTCCTGTTACACATAGGGGTGTGGAGTTGTTTACTAGATCCAAAATCATTGACTATGTTAATCTGGTTCACATATTACAAGACTTATAGTACAGATCCATCAGATAATTTGTTCAAGCTAACTACTGATGTTAACTGCACTTTTTTAAAACATTTTTAATGTTTGTGGATCGTGCTCAGTGAGTCCAGGTAGGCTCCGGATTCACAGTGACCCTGCACAAGATGAAACACTCACAAAAGATTAATAAATTATGGACTGAGTCACTGCTTCTGTCTTTTACTCGCATGTCCCCTCCTGTTCCGGTGTCATTGGAATTGGGTTTTTCAGTTTTTTCATTCTCTGTTCACTGTGTTTTATATTCCTCTCTTCATCTTCTTGTCTTTACTCGCTTCTAACCTCCTCCTGCTCTGACTGATGTGAAGTGTGCAGCAGAAACAAACTCATGTTCCCTAGCCGTGTTGCAGGTTGCTTAACATTTTCTCTTTGTCTTAAAGTTAGACCTCATTCTAGCCATGTCTCAGTTCACTGCTTGACTGTTATTACTGAACAAAACAAGTGTAATTGTTATACACACATTATCTTTTACTTTTGGAAGACCATGGATATGTCTCTCTTCTTCAAGACCAGGAGTAGCTATGAAGAACCTCCATTCTCACCTGGGGACTTGTGTATAAATGGTATATACGTATAAATACGGATCTGAAACGTGCATACGCAACATCTCACTCAGAAACTGGGAATTATAAACAAATACTTGGTCAGAAAATTGGAGTAAACTTGTGGAGGGTTTGACCAAATATCATATTTATCCTTTCCTCGACCTCTTTCATTCACACTCATCACTGAATGGGACAACCGCTATTCATATTCATGAAGTGATCTGAATGGAAAATTTATGGGTGAGTGTGGGGGTGAGGAGTTAGAGGCATGAGGTTTCTTCACATTTATAAGAAGATTATGATTTATGAAGAGGTTTTATTCATCTGAATGTGAATAAATTTTTTGCGTTCACACACACTTTCACCTCAGATTCCATAGAGTTTTATAAATTAAGTCCCAGGAGTTGACTGAGCTTTTCATTTAGACTTGTTCCATGTTTCTTGGGGGATTCTAAGTCCTGTCCCATTTTGGACTCTTAAGACCCCAGCTTGATTGGTGCCATAGCTAGATTTGCCAACTTTCTGAAATCAAAATAAGCAACGTAGGCCCTGGAAGTCTGTGGGGGTTTAAACTTGTGTCCACTCACTGTCCACTCTGTTAGACATTCCTACCTTATTGGTACACCTTGTAGATGTAAAGTCAGAGACAGTAGCGCATCTGTCACAGCAGTGTGTGTTGGATGTCCCTAGTCCTTCATTGGTGGACACAGGACACTGTCGGCTGGATGTTTTTGGTTGGTGGACTATTATCAGTTTAAAATTTCAAGCTGCACTGCTGTGTCTGATCCACTTGTACCAGCACAACACATACTAACACACTACCACTGCACACCAGTGTCACTGCAGCGCTGAGAATGATCCATCACCCAAATGACAGCTGATCTGTGGGGGTCCTGAGTGTTGAAGAAAAGGGAAAAATGGGATAGCAAAGTATGCAGAGCACCGGATGGTATAGTCTGTATTTGTAGGACTACAAAGTGCTCCAGTGTGGTCAGTGGAGCTGAGATAATGGACAGTGAGTGTAAAAACAAGGAGGTGGTTCAGAATGTTATGGCTGACCGGTGTAAGTTCCCAGTGTTTCAGCTCTGACCGCCTGCTCTCAGCGCCGTGAAAAACATCCCCCTATAGGGGGGACTGTGACTCCATTGGCTGCGGCACTGAATGATGGACAGTGAACGCTAGCTCTCCTCGGCTTAATACAAGTGACAACCAATGAGAAGCACGTTCTATGTTTAGGAGCTGTGCTCTGGAGTATCTGCCCCTGTTGCTACCATATTTGCGCTGCTGCCCGATTTGGACACCGCATGCGCAACATACCATGCTCATGTCCACTTTGCTCAGATATTTTTCTCAGATAAATTTCTTTTTTGAGCATAACCATAAATAGACATGCCCCCTTTTGTTAGAATGCCGTGTGTGTCCCACATCATAATTCGTCGTGTTGTGTTTAAACAGTAGAAAACTTCCTTACATCTACACAGATATATTCAGGTTTGCAGGTCTGTAAACTCCAGTAAACTCCAGTTAATTTTAAAACTGTAAAAGACCGTGAGGAAAAGCTAAATCATCATCTTAACAGTCTCACCTCAGAAATACGGAAAAAAAAAAACGTGTCCCCTTTTGGTTTAGTATGGAACATGTTTTTAGGCTGCGTTCACACAGCTGTTAACAGTGGCCCAAATCTGATTTTGTTCTCCTGTTCACACTGCCTCTATAAAGTGATAATGCTCCTAAACCAATGAACAATATAAAACTAATAACGAAGTACTTAGAAATATGTTCTCCTAGTTTATGTTTATAAAAACACTTAGTATACATTTCCACAAGAGCCTGGATTAAAAAGTTTCACAAGTTTTTGCTTTCCCGAAAATGCTCTGACCGGCCCAAACACCCAAACAACTCAAATTATAATGAAAATGCTGTGGATCCGAGTCCAAAGTGACGTAAAAGTCACATGAATTCAGATCTGGCCGTTCACATAGAGTCTCACTGCCACAGATCGGATATGGATCGGATCTCAGTGCCACATACGAAAGTGGCCCAAATCTGATTTTAAAAAGTAAGATTCAGTGCGATTTGTGCTGTTCACACAGACACACAAACCACACATCCGTGTCAAATGAGGAAACAGATCAGATTTGGACCATTTTTACCTGCAGTGTGAACATACTCTTTGTGTCCTAGGACAATTTCGTATTTTACAGGATGGTTGGCAATCCTGCCTAAAGCTACTAATGATGCTAATGACCAAAATAACTGGACAAACCTCAGTAAAGACTTTGAGGCTTTGTCCTCTCTGTGAGAAGGATGTGATCAGTTCTAGTGTGTAGTGATGGAGCTGGAAATCTCTACCCTTTGCACTTTCTAGCTCTGACCCTTGTAAAGTCTGGAACTCATTTTTGCTCCAGTCTTGCTGTTCCGAGGTTATTAACTTCTTCAGATAAGCCTGGAATAGTCTGGCCTTCTTAAACCTTTATCCATGACATTGCTTATAACACTGGAACCATTGACCAGAAGGCCTTTCAGAATACAAACTCTGCTTCACTGCAGTCTCTTGGACATCTGGGACAGTCCTGTCTCCCTTTGCCTTCGTCCTTACCAGTGTTACTGACCACATTTACTCTGTGGACCTTCATACGAAGACTGTGATACACCCCTAGTCCACCATCTATTACACTGTACATCCAGAGGTACGCAGGCATCTGGTCATCTTCCCAAATCAAGAGTATTAAAGGAGAGCTGGACTCTTCTTTGCTGCAGTAACAGCCTTAAATCTTCCAGGAAGGATTTCTGTTACCTTTACAATTCCTAGATTCATTCTTTGTTTAGCTTAGTCTCCCTTTTTTGTCATTAGCTTATCCAGGATGTTGACCACTTAGGACTCTCTTAAGCATTTTTAATCTCCCTAAGCTTCATCCATACCATAAATACTGGACAGACCTTCCTCAATTGACCCCACTCTTTGTTTGCAGACCACTTCTCTGCCCATGTTTTTTGTTGCAGGCACACACCCTCATCTCCTCTTGTTGATGTCTTTTGCTCCTGTGCTGGATGCTGCAGTCAGGTTGGATGTCCCTTGATTCTGACCCTGTGTCCTTGTCTGTCTCTCTTTTTCCAGAGTTCTCTGGAGCTCTGCTCTCCTGGCCAGGGCGGCCCGGAGGTGACCGCGAAACTCCTCAATCCTCACCTGCAGTTCCTGGAGCTCCAGTTCCCATGGAGAAGAGGGATGTCCGAAAGATCCGGATGGAGGAGAAAGTACAAGGCTGAGTCCAGGTGACGGACCTCCGTTGGCACAGAGTTGAGTTGGGGGGCTGCCCACCAAACCCCTCCTTCCCTGATCCAGACGGTAGCTGTTGAGGGTTTCCAGGTTGAAGTGGACATGCTTGTGGTTGGCGTCCTTGGGCTCCACCCTGGAGCTTTCATTGTTCCACCTGGGAACAGAGCTGTAGTTGCTGGAAGTGGAGGTGGACATGGAGATAGAGGAAATGGGGGTAGGCACTCGGTGGAGGTTGCAGTTCTCAGACAGACAGAAGGAAGGGCTGAGGAAGAGGATATGAAAGAATAACTGTGGTTAATAACATTAACACGTAAGCAGGACACTTATTATAATGTCTACTATTTTCCATTATCAATGACCAATTAAAAACCTGTATCTCAATGTTTGTGTGCATTTACATCATAGCAGCTGTCCTTCACACTTTGTGTAAATGTTATGAATGGACCAATAGAAACACTCCAAATTTACTCTGGATAAAATCTTTTTACATTGACTTACACTGAAAGTTAATGAAGTGTTTTTCTTCTCCTCGAGGGTGTTACTAGACTAATTGTTGTAATGGCGCACAGTGGATCCCTCTGCTCAACAATCAGTTGTAGGGACACCACTGTACATCCTGAAAAAATTATTTAACACTAAAGTCTTGTTACTCTGGACCTCACAGGGTACTGCAGGTAGTGTTTCTCTCACACAGCTCCAGGGTCCTGGGTTGTGGGTTTATGTCCTGTTTTGGGTAACTGTCTGTGAGGAGTTTGGCGTGTTCTCCCTGTGTCCGCGTGGGTTTCCTCCCACAGCCCACATGTTGGTAGGTGGATTGGCGACTCAAAAGTGTCCATAGGTGTGTGTGTGTGTGTGTGTGTGTCACCCTGTGAAGCACTGGTGCACCCTTCAGAGTGTGTTCCTGCCTCGTGCCCAGTGATTCTGGGTAGGCTCTGGACCCACTGCAACCCTGAACTGAGGGTTACAGATGATGAATAAATGAATGGCATTACTGTGCCCTGGAGGAGAAAATAATAACCAATTAACACTAAAGAACTTTTATTAATTTCATTAATTTCATAAGATTTGTGTAATTACTCACCTCCAGCTGCTAATTTCATATAACTTTGTCTACACACTTCAAAACGAGGGTTCTACAAGCGATATTTAAGTGTGAGAACTGAAACGATTCATAAATGTCAGTCTACAAAATTAACATTCTCATGAGAAGTTAATATTGAGTGGTGTTACTCATTCTATGAGTAATCATAACCTCTGTTGTGCTGCTGATATATTTTGTATATAGTTACAAATACTCAGAGAAAAATCACACAAACTAAACTGGCTTTGATTGAAGCAGTAGACACTGGGGCATTATGGGAAATGTAGTGCCTGTAGTGTTCTGTACTTCTGCTCATCTATCAGAATAAAATAGAGTTTTAGTGTAATGATCTTACTCAGGCACAGCAATATTTTACTGGGGCTTGTGTGCAGTAAACTGGGTCTCGTGACGCACTGCTTCTGCTGTAAAGTTATTATTTTGGAGATAGATATTTTTCTTTGGACAGCAACGATATAAAGTGGGATGTGTGTTGGAGACACACAAACCATCACAAGAGCACTGGTGTCCTAAACTAAACTTTTTAGTCCACTGCTCTCTCATGATTCTGAGTGAGCTGAGTAGAGACATAACTGTGACGTGTAAACTTTGCAGAGTGCTGATTGTCCAGAAAGGGTCGTTATGCTACACCACACAATGTAGACGTCCAACACTAACTCTCCCATGTGAAAAATGTCCAGCTAAGACAGAGATCACATTTGTTTGTATCCAACTCACATAACATTACTGCCACCATTGTGGTTTTCAAAGCCTGCATGGACCAAACAGAGAGTAAAGTCCAGTACAGCACAGTAGAGGTCAGTATAGTCCACTAAAGACTAGTAGAGTCCAGTATAGGCCAGCAGAGAGCAGTAGAGTCCAGGATAGTCCAGTAGAGTTGGTACCATGCAGAGGCAAATCTCCATAACTGCTCAGGTACTGACCTGCCCACAGCCCATGCCCATCCTGATCCAAGTCAGTGCCACTTCTTCCCCGGTGGGCTACTCTGAGAGGGGCTGACTGGGTGATCAACAGCAGTACTCAGTCAATTAAAGTGTTGACAGGGGAGTATTTTATTTTCCCACTCACCTTCTGTCTGTGATGGTGTCCTCTGTCTTACTGCCGTCCTCCTCCCGCGCAATGTTCAAGGCTCTGTGGATTTTCTGCAGCGAGCGCACAAAGAGAAACCAGTCAGAGTCATTCATGTATACACACACACACACACACACACACACAGACGGGTTAGGTCAATTTCATATATTCATAAACATGCACTTCACCTTCAGAGTCTATACAAATCTACACACACACGCACACACACACACACACAGAGAGGGAGAGTAAGAGTGTTATGTTCTGCTCTGTTTACAGTGACATCAGTGTAACCCTAGATACCTGCACTTTCGCTACTTTACCACCAGAGGGCAATCGACCTCCATGGTTTATAAAGTAGACTGATACGTTCATGCTAGGGCCACATCTGTCTCACTCCCCACTCAGTTCTGGCACTGAATTGTGTGGGCCACATGTCGGCCAGCTGTCATGAACTGTGCTTGACTGGTGTTACAGCTTGTGTTGTGTGTGTGTTGTTCTGACCATGAAGCTGAAGGGGTTAAGCAGACTCACCTGGCTGGTGTGGAGCCAGTACCGAAGGCGGTGCCGGTGCCGCAGGTGAGGGAGGAGCAGATGATAAAAGGTGTGCTCCCCAAGCAGAGTGAGTAATGCCCCAGCCACGCCCACACACAGCAGCACAAACAGACCAGAGAAGTGCTGTATCCCCATCTGCAGAGTCTGCGCGCGCACACACACACAACAAATCAGAAACAAACTCATACTCATAAACTTGCAGTTCATTTGCTGAGTCTATTCACACACACACACAACAGCAGCAAACAGACCCAAGAAGTGCTGTATCTCCATCTGCAGAGTCTATAAACACACACACACACACACACACACACACACACACACACACTTTAGATCAAATTCATAGTTTCATAAACTTGCAGTTCATCTGCAGAGTCTATCAATGTGCATGCACACACACACAGATGTGCATGCACAGACTCCAGAAGTTTTAGATCCCAATCTGCAGTGTATAAACCCACACACAAACTCATTCTCTCTCCCTCTCTTTCCCTGTATCTGTATCTCTCTCTCTCTCTCTCTCCCTCTCTCTCTCTCTCTCTCTCTCTCTCTCTCTCTCTCTCACACACACACAGACACACACACACACACACACACACACACACACACACACACACAGTATCTGCAAATGTGGGGACATTACAAAACCTTCCGTTTATTTTGTGGAGGTTTTTCATTAACTTTTTCATAAGTACCCCAACCTTAAAACATGTCTCCACATTAAAATGTAATTACTACGTTGTGGGGACCAGCTCAATGTACAGTCACCACAAGGAAGACAAGTCCCCACAATGTGAGTGTGCTGAAGGAATTTGTTCCTCATAGAGTGATTTATTCCTAGTACATACACAAACACATTGTTTTTGGCCCTCAATATGAGTGAGTACATAATTTTTGGTGTCCACAATGTGATATATACATGATGTACACAAACACGCACACACACAAATCCTTACGTTTATAATCATACACTTAATATGCAGCATTCTTATCTGCATGATAAACTAATTCAAATAAGGTTTAATCAAGTTATGCCATTGTTTTTGTTTGTTTGTTTATCTGTGAACAGCTTGCATCCATAAAACAAACAAAAACATGTCCCACACTGCAACAACCAGCACGTGCTCCGAAATGAAACTCGTTAATCAGGAGTGTGTTCCTCTCTTCACTGTAGGGAACCGCCTCTACTCTCCCGGGAGACTTTACTCCACACACTGGAACATAGCTGTGAGGATCTGAAACTCCAGCCTCATCGGTGAGGGTCAGGGGCTGGTGTTGGGGAATAGTTTTGGATCACACTCACTACTCCAACTAATCCCAGAGGAACTCCAGAGAACACAGTTCCGCTGTTCCACACACCAGAGGAAAGCCATTCCTCCAGAGAACACAGTTCCACTGTTGCACACACCAGAGGAACTCCATTGCTCCAGAGAACACAGTTCCACTGTTCCACACACCAGAGGAACTGCATCACTCCAGAGAACACAGTTTCACTGTTCCACACACCAGAGAAACTCCATCACTCCACAGAACACAGGTCCACTGTTCCACACACCAGAGCAACTCCATCACTCCAGAGAACACAGTTCCACTGTTCCACACACCAGAGCAATGCCATTGCTTCAGAGAACACAGTTCCACTGTTCCACACACCAGAGAATCTCCATCACTCCAGAGAACACAGTTCCACTGTTCCACACATCAGAGGAACTCCATCACTCCAGAGAACACAGTTCCACTATTGCACACACCAGAGAAACTCCATCACTCCACAGAACACAGTTCCACTGTTCCACACACCAGAGAGACTCCATCACTCCAGAGAACACAGTTCCACTGTTCCACACACCAGAGGAACTCCATTGCTCCAGAGAACACAGTTCCACTGTTCTACACACCAGAGGAACTGCATCACTCCAGAGAACACAGTTCCACTGTTCCACACATCAGAGGAACTCCATCACTCCAGACAACACTGTTCCACTGTTCCACACACCAGAGGAACTGCATCACTCCATAGAACACAGTTCAACAGTGCCACACGCCAGATAATCTCCATCACTCCAGAGAACACAGTTCCACTGTTCCACACACCAGAGAAACTCCATCACTCCAGAGAACACAGTTCCACTGTTCCACACACCAGAGGAAACCCATCACTCCAGAGAACACAGTTCCACTGTTCCACACACCAGAGGAACTCCATCACTCCAGAGAACACAGTTCCACACACCAGAGGAACTCCATCACTCCAGAGAACACAGTTCCACACACCAGAGGAACTCCATCACTCCAGAGAACACAGTTCCACTGTTCCACCCACCAGAGAAACTCCATCACTCCACAGAACACAGTTCCACTGTTCCACACACCAGAGAAACTCCATCACTCCAGAGAACATAGTTCCACTGTGCCACACACCAGAGGAATGCCATTGCTCCAGAGAACACAGTTCCACTGTTCCACACACCAGAGGAACTCCCATGCTCCAGAGAACACAGTTCCACTGTTCCACACACCAGAGGAACTGCATCACTCCAGATAACACAGTTCCACTGTTCCACACATCAGAGGAACTCCATCACTCCAGAGAACACAGTTCCACTGTTCCACACACCAGATAATCTCCATCACTCCAGAGAACACAGTTCCACTGTTCCACACACCAGAGAAACTCCATCACTCCAGAGAACACAGTTCCACTGTTCCACAGACCAGAGGAAACCCATCACTCCAGAGAACACAGTTCCACTGTTCCACAGACCAGAGGAAACCCATCACTCCAGAGAACACAGTTCCACTGTTCCACACACCAGATAATCTCCATCACTCCAGAGAACACAGTTCCACTGTTCCACACACCAGAGAAACTCCATCACTCCAGAGAACACAGTTCCACTGTTCCACAGACCAGAGGAAACCCATCACTCCAGAGAACACAGTTCCACTGTTCCACAGACCAGAGGAAACCCATCACTCCAGAGAACACAGTTCCACTGTTCCACACACCAGAGGAACTCCGTCACTCCAGAGAACACAGTTCCACACACTAGAGGAACTCCATCACTCCAGAGAGAACAGTTCCACTGTTCCACACACCAGAGGAACTCCATCACTCCAGAGAACATAGTTCCACTGTTCCACACACCAGAGGAACTCCATCACTCCAGAGAACACAGTTCCACTGTTCCACACAACACAGGAACTCCATTGCTCCAGAGAACACAGTTCCACTGTTCCACACACCAGAGGAACTGCATCACTCCAGAGAACATAGTTCCACTGTTCCACGCACCAGAGGAACTCCATCACTCCAGAGAACACAGTTTTACTGTTCCACACAACACAGGAACTCCATTGCTCCAGAGAACACAGTTCCACTGTTCCACACACCAGAGAAACTCCATCACTCCAGAGAACACAGTTCCACTGTTCCACACACCAGAGGAACTGCATCACTCCAGAGAACACAGTTCCACAGTTACACACACCAGAGAATCTCCATCACTCCAGAGAACACAGGTCCACACACCAGAGAATCTCCATCACTCCAGAGAACACAGTTCCACTGTTCCACCCACCACAGAAACTCCATCACTCCAGAGAACACAGTTCCACTGTTCCACACACCAGAGAAACTCCATCACTCCAGAGAACACAGTTCCACTGTTCCACACACCAGAGGAACTCCATCACTCCAGAGAACACAGTTCCACTGTTCCACACAACAAAGGAACTCCATTGCTCCAGAGAACACAGTTCCACTGTTCCACACACCAGAGAAACTCCATCACTCCAGAGAACACAGTTCCACTGTTCCACACACCAGAGGAACTGCATCACTCCAGAGAACAAAGTTCCACTGTTCCACGCACCAGAGGAACTGCATCACTCCAGAGAACATAGTTCCACTGTTCCACGCACCAAAGGAACTCCATCACTCCAGAGAACACAGTTCTACTGTTCCACACAACACAGGAACTCCATTGCTCCAGAGAACACAGTTCCACTGTTCCACACACCAGAGAATCTCCATCACTCCAGAGAACACAGTTCCACAGTTACACACACCAGAGAATCTCCATCACTCCAGAGAACACAGTTCCACTGTTACACACACCAGAGGAACTCCATCACTCCAGAGAACAAAGTTCCACTGTTCCACACACCAGAGGAACTCCATCACTCCAGAGAACACAGTTCCACTCTTCCACCCACCACAGAAACTCCATCACTCCAGAGAACACAGTTCCACTGTTCCTCACACCAGAGAAACTCCATCACTCCAGAGAACACAGTTCCACTGTTCCACACACCAGAGCAACTCCATCACTCCAGAGAACACAGTTCCACTGTTCCACACATCAGAGGAACTCCATCACTCCAGAGAACAAAGTTCCACTGTTCCACACATCAGAGGAACTCCATCACTCCAGAGAACAAAGTTAAACTGTTCCACACACCAGAGGAACTCCATCACTCCAGGGAACACAGTTCCACTGTTCCACACATCAGAGGAACTCCATCACTCCAGAGAACACAGTTCCACTGTTCCACACACCAGAGGAACTCCATCACTCCAGAGAACACAGTTCCACTGTTCCACACACCAGAGGAACTCCATTGCTCCAGAGAACACAGTTCCACTGGTCCACACACCAGAGAAACTTCATCACTCCAGAGAACACAGTTCCACTGTTCCACACTCCAGAGGAACAGCATCACTCCAGAGAACACAGTTCCACATTTACACACACCAGAGAATCTCCATCACTCCAGAGAACACAGTTCCACTGTTCCACCCACCACAGAAACTCCATCACTCCAGAGAACACAGTTCCACTGTTCCACACACCAGAGAAACTCCATCACTCCAGAGAACGCAGTTCCACTGTTCCACACACCAGAGGAACTCCATCACTCCAGAGAACAAAGTTCCACTGTTCCACACATCACAGGAACTCCATCACTCCAGAGAACACAGTTCTACTGTTCCACACACCAGAGGAACTCCATAACTCCAGAGAACACAGTTCCACTGTTCCACACACCAGAGGAATTCCATCACTCCAGAGAACTCAGTTCCACTGTTCCACACACCAGAGGAACTGCATCACTCCATAGAACACAGGTCCACACACCAGAGAATCTCCATCACTCCAGAGAACACAGTAACACTGGTTCACACACCAGAGGAACTGCATCACTCCATAGAACACAGTTCCACACAACAGAGAATCTCAATCACTCCAGAGAACACAGTTCCACTGTTCCATACACCAGAGGAACTCCATCACTCCAGAGAACGCAGTTCCACTGTTCCACACACCAGAGGAACTCCATCACTCCAGAGAACAAAGTTCCACTGTTCCACACATCACAGGAACTCCATCACTCCAGAGAACACAGTTCCACTGTTCCACACACCAGAGAAACTCCATCACTCCAGAGAACACAGTTCCACTGTTCCACACACCAGAGGAACTGCATCACTCCAGAGAACATAGTTCCACTGTTCCACGCACCAGAGGAACTCCATCACTCCAGAGAACACAGTTCTACTGTTCCACACAACACAGGAACTCCATTGCTCCAGAGAACACAGTTCCACTGTTCCACACACCAGAGAATCTCCATCACTCCAGAGAACACAGTTCCACAGTTACACACACCAGAGAATCTCCATCACTCCAGAGAACACAGTTCCACTGTTCCACACACCAGAGGAACTCCATCACTCCAGAGAACAAAGTTCCACTGTTCCACACACCAGAGGAACTCCATCACTCCAGAGAACACAGTTCCACTCTTCCACCCACCACAGAAACTCCATCACTCCAGAGAACACAGTTCCACTGTTCCTCACACCAGAGAAACTCCATCGCTCCAGAGAATACAGTTCCACTGTTCCACACACCAGAGCAACTCCATCACTCCAGAGAACACAGTTCCACTGTTCCACACATCAGAGGAACTCCATCACTCCAGAGAACAAAGTTCCACTGTTCCACACATCAGAGGAACTCCATCACTCCAGAGAACAAAGTTAAACTGTTCCACACACCAGAGGAACTCCATCACTCCAGGGAACACAGTTCCACTGTTCCACACATCAGAGGAACTCCATCACTCCAGAGAACACAGTTCCACTGTTCCACACACCAGAGGAACTCCATCACTCCAGAGAACACAGTTCCACTGTTCCACACACCAGAGGAACTCCATTGCTCCAGAGAACACAGTTCCACTGGTCCACACACCAGAGAAACTTCATCACTCCAGAGAACACAGTTCCACTGTTCCACACTCCAGAGGAACAGCATCACTCCAGAGAACACAGTTCCACATTTACACACACCAGAGAATCTCCATCACTCCAGAGAACACAGTTCCACTGTTCCACCCACCACAGAAACTCCATCACTCCAGAGAACACAGTTCCACTGTTCCACACACCAGAGAAACTCCATCACTCCAGAGAACGCAGTTCCACTGTTCCAAACACCAGAGGAACTCCATCACTCCAGAGAACAAAGTTCCACTGTTCCACACATCACAGGAACTCCATCACTCCAGAGAACACAGTTCTACTGTTCCACACACCAGAGGAACTCCATAACTCCAGAGAACACAGTTCCACTGTTCCACACACCAGAGGAATTCCATCACTCCAGAGAACTCAGTTCCACTGTTCCACACACCAGAGGAACTGCATCACTCCATAGAACACAGGTCCACACACCAGAGAATCTCCATCACTCCAGAGAACACAGTAACACTGGTCCACACACCAGAGGAACTGCATCACTCCATAGAACACAGTTCCACACAACAGAGAATCTCAATCACTCCAGAGAACACAGTTCCACTGTTCCATACACCAGAGGAACTCCATCACTCCAGAGAACACAGTTCCACTGTTCCACACACCAAAGGAATGCCATTCCTCCAGAGAACACAGTTCCACTGTTTCACACATCAGAGGAACTCCATTGCTCCAGAGAACACAGTTCCATTGTTCCACACACCAGAGGAACTCCGTCACTCCAGAGAACACAGTTCCACACACCAGAGGAACTCCATCACTCCAGAGAACACAGTTCCACTGTTCCACACACCAGACGAACTCCGTCACTCCAGAGAACACAGTTCCACTGTTCCACACACCAGAGGAACTGCATCACTCCATAGAACACAGGTCCACACACCAGAGAATCTCCATCACTCCAGAGAACAAAGTTGCACTGGTCCACACACCAGAGGAACTCCATCACTCCAGAGAACACAGTTCCACTGTTCCACACATCAGAGGAACTACATCACTCCAGAGAACACAGTTCCACTGTTCCACACATCAGAGGAACTCCATCACTCCAGAGAACAAAGTTCCACCGTTCCACACACCAGAGGAACTCCATCACTCCAGAGAACACAGTTCCACTGTTCCACACACCAGAGGAACTCCCTAACTCCAGAGAACACAGTTCCACTGTTCCACACACCAGAGGAACTCCATTGCTCCAGAGAACACAGTTCCACTGTTCCACACACCAGTGGAACTGCATCACTCCATAGAACACAGGTCCACACACCAGAGAATCTCCATCACTCCAGAGAACAAAGTTGCACTGGTCCACACACCAGAGGAACTCCATCACTCCAGAGAACACAGTTCCACTGTTCCACACATCAGAGGAACTTCATCACTCCAGAGAACACAGTTCCACTGTTCCACACACCAGAGGAACTCCATCACTCCAGAGAACAAAGTTCCACCGTTCCACACACCAGAGGAACTCCATCACTCCAGAGAACACAGTTCCACTGTTCCACACACCAGAGAAACTCCCTAACTCCAGAGAACACAGTTCCACTGTTCCACACACCAGAGGAACTCCATTGCTCCAGAGAACACAGTTCCACTGTTCCACACAACAGAGGAACTCCGTCACTCCAGAGAACACAGTTCCACACACCAGAGGAACTCCATCACTCCAGAGAACACAGTTCCACTGTTCCACACACCAAAGGAATGCCATTCCTCCAGAGAACACAGTTCCACTGTTACACACACCACAGGAACTCCATTGCTCCAGAGAACACAGTTCCACTGTTCCACACACCAGAGGAACTCCGTCACTCCAGAGAACACAGTTCCACACACCAGAGGAACTCCATCACTCCAGAGAACACAGTTCCACTGTTCCAAACACCAGACGAACTCCGTCACTCCAGAGAACACAGTTCCACTGTTCCACACACCAGAGGAACTCCATCACTCCAGAGAACACAGTTCCACTGTTCCACACACCAGAGGAACTCCATAACTCCAGAGAACACAGTTCCACTGTTCCACACACCAGAGGAACTCCATTGCTCCAGAGAACACAGTTCCACTGGTCCACACACCAGAGAAACTTCATCACTCCAGAGAACACAGTTCCACTGTTCCACACACCAGAGGAACAGCATCACTCCAGAGAACACAGTTCCACATTTACACACACCAGAGAATCTCCATCACTCCAGAGAACACAGTTCCACTGTTCCACCCACCACAGAAACTCCATCACTCCAGAGAACACAGTTCCACTGTTCCACACACCAGAGAAACTCCATCACTCCAGAGAACGCAGTTCCACTGTTCCACACACCAGAGGAACTCCATCACTCCAGAGAACAAAGTTCCAATGTTCCACACATCAGAGGAACTCCATCACTCCAGAGAACACAGTTCCACTGTTCCACACACCAGAGGAACTCCATCACTCCAGAGAACAAAGTTCCACCCTTCCACACACCAGTGAAACTCCATCACTCCAGAGAACACAGTTCCACTGTTCCACACACCAGAGGAACTCCATCACTCCAGAGAACACAGTTCCACTGTTCCACACACCAGAGGAGCTCCATCACTCCAGAGAACACAGTTCCACTGTTCCACACACCAGAGGAACTCCATAACTCCAGAGAACACAGTTCCACTGTTCCACACACCAGAGGAACTCCATCACTCCAGAGAACTCAGTTCCACTGTTCCACACACCAGAGGAACAGCATCACTCCAGAGAACACAGTTCCACATTTACACACACCAGAGAATCTCCATCACTCCAGAGAACACAGTTCCACATTTACACACACCAGAGAATCTCCATCACTCCAGAGAACACAGTTCCACTGTTCCACCCACCACAGAAACTCCATCACTCCAGAGAACACAGTTCCACTGTTCCACACACCAGAGAAACTCCATCACTCCAGAGAACGCAGTTCCACTGTTCCACACACCAGAGGAACTCCATCACTCCAGAGAACAAAGTTCCACTGTTCCACACATCACAGGAACTCCATCACTCCAGAGAACACAGTTCTACTGTTCCACACACCAGAGGAACTCCATAACTCCAGAGAACACAGTTCCACTGTTCCACACACCAGAGGAATTCCATCACTCCAGAGAACTTAGTTCCACTGTTCCACACACCAGAGGAACTGCATCACTCCATAGAACACAGGTCCACACACCAGAGAATCTCCATCACTCCAGAGAACACAGTAACACTGGTCCACACACCAGAGGAACTGCATCACTCCATAGAACACAGTTCCACACAACAGAGAATCTCAATCACTCCAGAGAACACAGTTCCACTGTTCCATACACCAGAGGAACTCCATCACTCCAGAGAACACAGTTCCACTGTTCCACACACCAAAGGAATGCCATTCCTCCAGAGAACACAGTTCCACTGTTACACACACCACAGGAACTCCATTGCTCCAGAGAACACAGTTCCACTGTTCCACACACCAGAGGAACTCCGTCACTCCAGAGAACACAGTTCCACACCAGAGGAACTCCATCACTCCAGAGAACACAGTTCCACTGTTCCAAACACCAGACGAACTCCGTCACTCCAGAGAACACAGTTCCACTGTTCCACACACCAGAGGAACTCCATCACTCCAGAGAACACAGTTCCACTGTTCCACACACCAGAGGAACTGCATCACTCCATAGAACACACTTCAACAGTTCCACACACCAGAGAATCTCCATCACTCAAGAGAAGACAGTTCCACTGTTCCACAGACCAGAGGAAACCCATCACTCCAGAGAACACAGTTCCACTGTTCCACACACCAGAGGAACTCCGTCACTCCAGAGAACACAGTTCCACACACCAGAGGAAATCCATCCCTTCAGAGAACACAGTTCCACTGTTCCACACACCAGAGAAATGCCATTCCTCCAGAGAACACAGTTCCACTGTTCCACACAGCAGAGGAACTCCATCACTCCAGAGAACACAGTTCCACAGTTCCACACACCCGAGGAACTCCATCACTCCAGAGAACACAGTTCCACAGTTCCACACACCAGAGGAATTGCATCACTCCAGAGAACACAGTTCCACAGTTCCACACACCAGAGAAACTCAATCACTCCAGAGAACACAGTTCCACTGTTCCATACACCAGAGGAACTCCATCACTCCAGAGAACACAGTTCCACTGTTCCACACACCAGAGGAACTCCATCACTCCAGAGAACACAGATCCACTTTTCCACACACCAGAGGAACTGCATCACTCCAGAGAACACAGTTCCACAAACCAGAGGAACTCCATCACTCCAGAGAACACAGTTACACTGTTCCACATACCAGAGAAACTCCATCACTCCAGAAACACAATTCCACTGTTCCACACACCAGAGGAACTCCATCACTCCAGAGAACACAATTCCACTGTTCCACACACCAGAGAAACTCCATCACTCCAGAGAACACAGTTCCACTGTTCCACACACCAGAGGAACTCCATCACTCCAGAGAACAAAGTTCCACCCTTCCACACACCAGTGAAACTCCATCACTCCAGAGAACACAGTTCCACTGTTCCACACACCAGAGGAACTCCATCACTCCAGAGAACACAGTTCCACTGTTCCACACACCAGAGGAGCTCCATCACTCCAGAGAACACAGTTCCACTGTTCCACACACCAGAGGAACTCCATAACTCCAGAGAACACAGTTCCACTGTTCCACACACCAGAGGAACTCCATCACTCCAGAGAACTCAGTTCCACTGTTCCACACACCAGAGGAACTGCATCACTCCATAGAACACAGGTCCACACACCAGAGAATCTCCATCACTCCAGAGAACACAGTAACACTGGTCCACACACCAGAGGAACTGCATCACTCCATAGAACACAGTTCCACACAACAGAGAATCTCAATCACTCCAGAGAACACAGTTCCACTGTTCCATACACCAGAGGAACTCCATCACTCCAGAGAACACAGTTCCACTGTTCCACACACCAAAGGAATGCCATTCCTCCAGAGAACACAGTTCCACTGTTTCACACACCACAGGAACTCCAGTGCTCCAGAGAACACAGTTCCACTGTTCCACACACCAGAGGAACTCCGTCACTCCAGAGAACACAGTTCCACAGTTACACACACCAGAGAATCTCCATCACTCCAGAGAACACAGTTCCACTGTTCCACACACCAGAGGAACTCCATCACTCCAGAGAACACAGTTCCACTGTTCCACACACCAGATGAACTCCGTCACTCCAGAGAACACAGTTCCACTGTTCCACACACCAGAGGAACTGCATCACTCCATAGAACACAGGTCCACACACCAGAGAATCTCCATCACTCCAGAGAACACAGTTCCACTGTTCCATACACCAGAGGAACTCCATCACTCCAGAGAACACAGTTCCACTGTTCCACACACCAAAGGAATGCCATTCCTCCAGAGAACACAGTTCCACTGTTCCACACACCACAGGAACTCCATCACTCCAGAGAACACAGATCCACTTTTCCACACACCAGAGGAACTGCATCACTCCAGAGAACACAGTTCCACTGTTCCACACACCAGAGAAACTCCATCACTCCAGAGAACACAGTTCCACACACCAGAGGAACTCCGTGACTCCAGAGAACACAGTTCCACACACCAGAGGAACTCCATCACTCAAGAGAACACAGTTCCACTGTTCCACACACCAGAGAAACTCCATCACTCCAGAGAACACAGTTACACTGTTCCACACACCAGAGGAACTGCATCACTCCATAGAACACACTTCAACAGTTCCACACACCAGAGAATCTCCATCACTCAAGAGAAGACAGTTCCACTGTTCCACACACCAGAGGAAACCCATCACTCCAGAGAACACAGTTCCACTGTTCCACACACCAGAGGAACTCCGTCACTCCAGAGAACACAGTTCCACACACCAGAGGAAATCCATCCCTTCAGAGAACACAGTTCCACTGTTCCACACACCAGAGGAATGCCATTCCTCCAGAGAACACAGTTCCACTGTTCCACACAGCAGAGGAACTCCATCACTCCAGAGAACACAGTTCCACAGTTCCACACACCAGAGGAACTCCATCACTCCAGAGAACACAGTTCCACAGTTCCACACACCAGAGGAATTGCATCACTCCAGAGAACACAGTTCCACAGTTCCACACACCAGAGAAACTCAATCACTCCAGAGAACACAGTTCCACTGTTCCATACACCAGAGGAACTCCATCACTCCAGAGAACACAGTTCCACTGTTCCACACACCAGAGGAACTCCATCACTCCAGAGAACACAGATCCACTTTTCCACACACCAGAGGAACTGCATCACTCCAGAGAACACAGTTCCACAAACCAGAGGAACTCCATCACTCCAGAGAACACAGTTACACTGTTCCACATACCAGAGAAACTCCATCACTCCAGAAACACAATTCCACTGTTCCACACACCAGAGGAACTCCATCACTCCAGAGAACACAATTCCACTGTTCCACACACCAGAGGAACTCCATCACTCCAGAGAATACAGTTCCACTGTTCCACACACCAGAGGAACTCCATCACTCCAGAGAACAAAGTTCCACCCTTCCACACACCAGTGAAACTCCATCACTCCAGAGAACACAGTTCCACTGTTCCACACACCAGAGGAACTCCATCACTCCAGAGAACACAGTTCCACTGTTCCACACACCAGAGGAGCTCCATCACTCCAGAGAACACAGTTCCACTGTTCCACACACCAGAGGAACTCCCTCACTCCAGAGAACAAAGTTCCACTGTTCCACACACCGGAGGATCTGCATCACTCCATAGAACACAGTTCCACACACTAGAGAATCTCCATCACTCAAGAGAAGACAGTTCCACTGTTCCTCACACCAGAGAAACTCCATCACTCCACACACCAGAGGAATGCCATTCCTCCAGAGACCACAGTTCCACTGTTCCACACACCACAGACACTCCATCACTCCAGAGAACACAGTTCCACTGTTTCAGACACCAGAGAAGCTACATCACTCCAGAGAACACATTTCCACTGTTCCACACACCAGAGGAACTCCATCACTCCAGAGAACACAGTTCCACTGTTCCACACACCAGAGGAACTGCATCACTCCAGAGAACACATTTCCACTTTTCCACACACCAGAGGAACTCCATCACTCCAGAGAACACAGTTACACTGTTCCACATACCAGAGAAACTCCATCACTCCAGAAACACAATTCCACTGTTCCACACACCAGAGGAACTCCATCACTCCAGAGAACACAATTCCACTGTTCCACACACCAGAGGAACTCCATCACTCCAGAGAATACAGTTCCACTGTTCCACACACCAGAGGAACTCCATCACTCCAGAGAACAAAGTTCCACCCTTCCACACACCAGTGAAACTCCATCACTCCAGAGAACACAGTTCCACACACCAGAGGAACTCCATCACTCCAGAGAACACAGTTCCACTGTTCCACACACCAGAGGAGCTCCATCACTCCAGAGAACACAGTTCCACTGTTCCACACACCAGAGGAACTCCCTCACTCCAGAGAACAAAGTTCCACTGTTCCACACACCGGAGGATCTGCATCACTCCATAGAACACAGTTCCACACACTAGAGAATCTCCATCACTCAAGAGAAGACAGTTCCACTGTTCCTCACACCAGAGAAACTCCATCACTCCACACACCAGAGGAATGCCATTCCTCCAGAGACCACAGTTCCACTGTTCCACACACCACAGACACTCCATCACTCCAGAGAACACAGTTCCACTGTTTCAGACACCAGAGAAGCTACATCACTCCAGAGAACACATTTCCACTGTTCCACACACCAGAGGAACTCCATCACTCCAGAGAACACAGTTCCACTGTTCCACACACCAGAGGAACTGCATCACTCCAGAGAACACATTTCCACTTTTCCACACACCAGAGGAACTCCATCACTCCAGAGAACACAGTTACACTGTTCCACATACCAGAGAAACTCCATCACTCCAGAAACACAATTCCACTGTTCCACACACCAGAGGAACTCCATCACTCCAGAGAACACAATTCCACTGTTCCACACACCAGAGGAACTCCATCACTCCAGAGAATACAGTTCCACTGTTCCACACACCAGAGGAACTCCATCACTCCAGAGAACAAAGTTCCACCCTTCCACACACCAGTGAAACTCCATCACTCCAGAGAACACAGTTCCACTGTTCCACACACCAGAGGAACTCCATCACTCCAGAGAACACAGTTCCACTGTTCCACACACCAGAGGAGCTCCATCACTCCAGAGAACACAGTTCCACTGTTCCACACACCAGAGGAACTCCCTCACTCCAGAGAACAAAGTTCCACTGTTCCACACACCGGAGGATCTGCATCACTCCATAGAACACAGTTCCACACACTAGAGAATCACTCAAGAGAAGACAGTTCCACTGTTCCTCACACCAGAGAAACTCCATCACTCCACACACCAGAGGAATGCCATTCCTCCAGAGACCACAGTTCCACTGTTCCACACACCACAGACACTCCATCACTCCAGAGAACACAGTTCCACTGTTTCAGACACCAGAGAAGCTACATCACTCCAGAGAACACATTTCCACTGTTCCACACACCAGAGGAACTCCATCACTCCAGAGAACACAGTTCCACTGTTCCACACACCAGAGGAACTGCATCACTCCAGAGAACACATTTCCACTTTTCCACACACCAGAGGAACTCCATCACTCCAGAGAACACAGTTCCACTGTTCCACACACCACAGGAACTCCATCACTCCAGAGAACACAGTTCCACTCTTCCACACACATGAGGAACTCTATTACTCCAGAGAACACAGTTCCACTGTTCCACACACCAGAGGAACTCCATCACTCCAGAGAACACAGATCCACAGTTCCACACACCAGAGAACCTCCATCACTCCAGCGAACACAGAACTACTGTTCCACACACCACCGTTGGGAGGTTTACACTAATCTGGATGACTCTTGGTACTGTGGTAGATCTCCATTTTCATTATGTACACTAGGGCTGGGCACAAAAGTTAATCGAAATTGATATTCAGAATGTATACATTATATAGACTTTTCTTTTTTTTTTTAAAAATGTTAATTCTGTTAATATGTCCTCACTGTGTTTTCATGTACTGTCCTTTTAAACCCACACCACCACGCTGTAGTCACATGATTCTGCCCCATCCAATCTGCCACACAGTGGAGAACCTAAACATGGAGGAGGGCCGAGCGACTCAAGCAGCTCTTACTGCATCTCTGGTTTGGACGTGTTTTGACTTTAGTGAAAACAACACTGGAAACACTGATAAAAAATAGTTTTAATCCTCCAGTCTGTTTCACACTGAATATGAACAGAGCATGGCTCAAACACAGAGACAGAGCTCCCAGCCACATCAGAAACACATATCCCACCTTTAAAGGGGAACGTCTACCATTTTGGATGTCTCCGTCACTCCAGAGAACACAGTTCCACACACCAGAGGAAATCCATCCCTTCAGAGAACACAGTTCCACTGTTCCACACACCAGAGGAATGCCATTCCTCCAGAGAACACAGTTCCACTGTTCCACACAGCAGAGGAACTCCATCACTCCAGAGAACACAGTTCCACAGCTCCACACACCCGAGGATCTCCATCACTCCAGAGAACACAGTTCCACAGTTCCACACACCAGAGGAATTGCATCACTCCAGAGAACACAGTTCCACAGTTCCACACACCAGAGAAACTCAATCACTCCAGAGAACACAGTTCCACTGTTCCATACACCAGAGGAACTCCATCACTCCAGAGAACACAGTTCCACTGTTCCATACACCAGAGGAACTCCATCACTCCAGAGAACACAGATCCACTTTTCCACACACCAGAGGAACTGCATCACTCCAGAGAACACATTTCCACTGTTCCACACACCGGAGGATCTGCATCACTCCATAGAACACAGTTCCACACACTAGAGAATCTCCATCACTCAAGAGAAGACAGTTCCACTGTTCCTCACACCAGAGAAACTCCATCACTCCAGAAACACAATTCCCCTGTTCCACACAACAGAGGAACTGCATCACTCCAGAGAACACAGTTCCACACACTACAGAATCTCCATCACTCCAAAGAAACACAGTTCCACTGTTCCACACACCAGAGGAACTCCATCACTCCAGAGAACACAATTCCACTGTTCCACACACCAGAGGAACTCCATAACTCCAGAGAACACAGTTCCACTGTTCCACACGCAAGAGGAACTCCATCACAACAGAGAACAAAGTTCCACCCTTCCACACACCAGTAAAACTCCATCACTCCAGAGAACACAGTTCCACTGTTCCACACACCAGAGGAACTCCATCACTCCAGAGAACACAGTTCCACTGTTCCACACACCAGAGGAGCTCCATCACTCCAGAGAACACAGTTCCACTGTTCCAAACACCAGAGGAACTCCCTCACTCCAGAGAACAAAGTTCCACTGTTCCACACACCGGAGGATCTACATCACTCCATAGAACACAGTTCCACACACTAGAGAATCTCCATCACTCAAGAGAAGACAGTTCCACTGTTCCTCACACCAGAGAAACTCCATCACTCCAGAGAACACAGTTCCACTGTTCCACACATCAGAGGAACTCCATCACTCCAGAGAACACAGTTCCACTGTTCCACACACCAGAGGAACTCCATCACTACAGGGAACACAGTTCCACTGGTCCACACACCAGAGGAACTCCATCACTCCAGAGAACACAGTTCCACAAACCAGAGGAACTCCATCACTCCAGAGAACACAGTTCCACTGTTCCACATACCAGAGAAACTCCATCACTCCAGAAACACAGTTCCACTGTTCCACACAACAGAGGAACTGCATCACTCCAGAGAACACAGTTCCAAACACTACAGAATCTCCATCACTCCAAAGAAACACAGTTCCACTGTTCCACCCACCAGAGGAACTCCATCACTCCAGAGAACACAATTCCACTGTTCCACACACCAGAGGAACTCCATCACTCCAGTGAACACAGTTCCACTGTTCCACACACCAGAGGAAACCCATCACTCCAGAGAACAAAGTTCCACCCTTCCACACACCAGTGAAACTCCATCACTCCAGAGAACACAGTTCCACTGTTCCACACAACAGAGGAGCTCCATCACTCCAGAGAACACAGTTCCACTGTTCCACACACCAGAGGAACTCCATCACTCCAGAGAACAACGTTCCACTGTTCCACACACCAGAGGATCTGCATCACTCCATAGAACACAGTTCCACACACCAGAGAATCTCCATCACCCAAGAGAAGACAGTTCCACTGTTCCTCACACCAGAGAAACTCCATCACTCCAGAGAACACAGTTCCACTGTTTCACACACCAGAGGAACTCCATCACTACAGAGAACACAGTTCCACTGTTCCACACACCAGAAGAACTCCATCCCTCCAGAGAACACAGTTCCACTGGTACACACACCAGAGGAACTCCATCACTCCAGAGAACGCAGTTCCACTGTTCCACACACCAGAGGAACTCTATTGCTCCAGAGAACACAGATCCACTTTTCCACATACCAGAGGAACTCCACCACTGCAGAGAACACAGTTCCAGTGTTCCACACACCAGAGGAACTGCATCACTCCAGAGAACACAGTTCCACACACTAGAGAATCTCCATCACTCAAGAGAAGACAGTTCCACTGTTCCACACACCAGAGAAACTCCATCACTCCAGAGAACACAGTTCCACTGTTCCACACACCAGAGGAATGCCATTCCTCCAGAGACCACAGTTCCACTATTCCACACACCACAGAAACTCCATCACTCCAGAGAACACAGTTCCACTGTTTCAGACACCAGAGAAGCTCCATCACTCCAGAGAACACATTTCCACTGTTCCACACACCAGAGGAACTCCATCACTCCAGAGAACACAGTTCCACTGTTCCACACACCACAGGAACCCCATCACTCCAGAGAACACAGTTCCACTCTTCCACACACATGAGGAACTCAATCACTCCAGAGAACACAGTTCCACTGTTCCACACACCACAGGAACTCCATCACTCCAGAGAACACAGTTCCACAGTTCCACACACCAGAGAAACTCAATCACTCCAGAGAACACAGTTCCACTGTTCCATACACCAGAGGAACTCCATCACTCCAGAGAACACAGTTCCACTGTTCCATACACCAGAGGAACTCCATCACTCCAGAGAACACAGATCCACTTTTCCACACACCAGAGGAACTGCATCACTCCAGAGAACACAGTTCCACAAACCAGAGGAACTCCATCACTCCAGAGAACACAGTTACACTGTTCCACATACCAGAGAAACTCCATCACTCCAGAAACACAATTCCACTGTTCCACACACCAGAGGAATTCCATTACTCCAGAGAACACAATTCCACTGTTCCACACACCAGAGGAACTCCATCTCTCCAGAGAACACAGTTCCACTGTTCCACACACCAGAGGAGCTCCATCACTCCAGAGAACACAGTTCCACTGTTCCACACACCAGAGGAACTCCCTCACTCCAGAGAACAAAGTTCCACTGTTCCACACACCGGAGGATCTGCATCACTCCATAGAACACAGTTCCACACACTAGAGAATCTCCATCACTCAAGAGAAAACAGTTCCACTGTTCCTCACACTAGAGAAACTCCATCACTCCACACACCAGAGGAATGCCATTCCTCCAGAGACCACAGTTCCACTGTTCCACACACCACAGAAACTCCATCACTCCAGAGAACACAGTTCCACTGTTTCAGACACCAGAGAAGCTCCATCACTCCAGAGAACACATTTCCACTGTTCCACACACCAGAGGAACTCCATCACTCCAGAGAACACAGTTCCACTGTTCCACACACCACAGGAACTCCATCACTCCAGAGAACACAGTTCCACTCTTCCACACACATGAGGAACTCTATTACTCCAGAGAACACAGTTCCACTGTTCCACACACCAGAGGAACTCCATCACTCCAGAGAACACAGATCCACAGTTCCACACACCAGAGAACCTCCATCACTCCAGAGAACACAGAACTACTGTTCCACACACCACCGTTGGGAGGTTTACACTAATCTGGATGACTCTTGGTACTGTGGTAGATCTCCATTTTCATTATGTACACTAGGGCTGGGCACAAAAGTTAATCGAAATTGATATTCAGAATGTATACATTATATAGACTTTTCTTTTTTTTTTTAAAAATGTTAATTCTGTTAATATGTCCTCACTGTGTTTTCATGTACTGTCCTTTTAAACCCACACCACCACGCTGTAGTCACATGATTCTGCCCCATCCAATCTGCCACACAGTGGAGAACCTAAACATGGAGGAGGGCCAAGCGACTCAAGCAGCTCTTACTGCATCTCTGGTTTGGACGTGTTTTGACTTTAGTGAAAACAACACTGGAAACACTGATAAAAAATAGTTTTAATCCTCCAGTCTGTTTCACACTGAATATGAACAGAGCATGGCTCAAACACAGAGACAGAGCTCCCAGCCACATCAGAAACACATATCCCACCTTTAAAGGGGAACGTCTACCATTTTGGATGTCTACATTCAGAATCTTTGTGTCTTTTATGGTGGAATAGTGTGCAACTGTATCTTGTTGGTGTGTGAAGTGTAACTTGTTTGTAAATGTTTATTCACTGTTCAAATTGCCACAGAAACTCATTTGTAACTCGAGCTATTTTGTAGCTCTTTCGCTCTGTGTTTACTTTCATGCAGTTAGCACTCTCCTGAATTGAATTTTTTCCGGAGTCAGTTCCTCCTTAAGTAATGTAACTGTATATTAACTGTGTCCTTCACACCGAGTCTGAAACTGACGGAATGTGATTTTGAAATAGAACCTGTTCTATATTCTGCATTGACAGATGCGTTAAAAATCAGGCCGACCAATCAGAGTGCCATTGTCATGGTTTCAGACCAAACAAATGAGCAGGATGGTGGTGTCTGAACAGCTCGTTTTGTTCGTAGCAAAACACAAAAGCTTACAACATAACCAACACGCTGAGAACTAAAATACGGAGGTTAAAGAAAATGTAATCCCTTTTAATGAGAGGACACACAGAAGCAGAACCTCAAACTCCCCCCAGTAACCTTTGGAAACATTGCTGAAATCCATGTGTGTTTTTTCGAGACTGGGGTGGAGTCAGTGTGGCGTTTAGTTGCAGTGTTAACAGTAAAAATGACAGATTCATCAATGTTCCTACTCAATAAATTCATTTATTCATCATGTTTCAGTGCATTCCGGTGATTTCAGAGTGCTGAGACATAAAAAACCTTTCGGACGTGGTGTGAAGGTTCAATTGTCTTAAAAAGTGTATTTGTTTTTTTTACAGATGTGTGAAAAGTCTGAAAAGGCCTTTACCCAAAATCCTCACCCAATATACTCATCTTGGTTCGTGTCTTTCCCCTTTGTCTAAAAACCTCCAGATGGTGTTTCTCTGCCTTGAGCAGAGAGTGAGAAATCCTAGCATACTGGACTGAGACACTTTTTTTATTTTAATTAAAATCATGAACACTGCCTGTAAGCCTGGAGTATGTTTACAGTACACAACAAACAACAACAAAAAATAATCACTCATTAATCATAATTGAGGTAAAATGTTCAATTAATTGTGATATAGATTTGCGCTCATATCGCCCAGCACTAGTACACACTGTGCTCACACTGAGAGAGAGAGAAAGAGAGAGAGAGAGAGAGAGAGAGAGAGAGAGTAATAAATCACAAGCTCTGTTTAGCTACTTTAAAACACAGTATCTTTGCTAAATGGGCTCTGAGCCCCACAGCACCATCTCTCATACTCTCTCTCTCTCTCTTCTCGGGCACCATCTCCCAGTAGCCTGAAGCCCTGCCGTTTATTTAGATGCTTTATCTGTGGGTGATTTTTCAGCCTGTCACTCCGGAGAGCGCCTGCTCCTCAGAGCCCTGATAAGCATCACTGGATGATGGATGATTTCAATGCTGACCAGCAGGGGACAGAGCCGCCACCAATCAGCATACAGCCAGAACGCCTTCATTCCTGTTGAACACAGGAATGACCCGGACCTGGACTTGACTTGTTCATAGGAATGGAGACTGCAGCGTGACTCGACGGACAGACTTGAGGATTAAGACTCTCTGTCATAGGTCCATAGGTCCATAGGCCCCGCACCGGGTGACTGTCTGTCACCAGGACCCTGGAGCTGTGACCAAGACACTACCTGCCTACCTAAAAACTAAAATATGTACAATAAATAAATACCAGTAAACAACATGAATGGTAAATACAGTGTTAATCTGTTGCCCCATATTTACCCCCAGTTTCTGCTCCTTCAGCTCAGTCTCTCTGCAGTGGGAAAAGTTTCTGGACACAGACAAACTCCTCAGACATGAGCGTGTCCACTCTGTGGCTGTCTCGTTCTCACCCTCAGGATGTTATTGTGATGAAGGTGTTATAAACCTGCTGAGAGTCTTCAGCATCTGCACCTCATCGTCATGACAACAGCCCGACTTGGTTTGAATACATACCAACGAGTAGTGACATAAAACTCTGAGACATAGAAAAATAAACTGCTGCTCTAAAGCAAACACATCCTGAACAAACTCCATTCAGAGTACTCTGAATATTACAGTGTTGATCCACCAACCCACACACTGTGAAACAAGATCCCCCAGTCAGTTTACTGTGTGCTGCTTAGGTCAGAAAACAGGGGATCGTAACAAAAACACATACACACACAGACATCAGGATATAAACAGGTGAAAAGTGCTTGCAAAGACATGGATCACACACAAGCACACACCCCTTTATACACCCTTTATACCACTTTTTAAACCTTGTTTAATCCCTGGAGTCCACACTTGAACATAAACATAGGCTCATGGGCAGCTGCTCCAGAGCATCTGCATGTAATGTAATGGTTTTCTTTGGAGATTTGGGACATTTACCATACAAAGTGTGTAAATACATCTGAGGACATCTGTAGTTTTGTCAGAACTGGGTCTTCAGAAATTGTAGCAGTAAAAATCCTGTGCACAATTTATGGCAATTTTATTTATTGTGCTCTGAATTTTAAAGATAATAAAATCATTAGAGTAATGAAATATAAAATGTATCATGAGTATTGCACAGGCCTCAGTTTTTCTGCTACATACATCGTGAGTTAAACACACAGTGCCGCAGGTTTGGACGACATTCCTGTATCTGTTTCCTGCATCTCTCAATGTTAAAGACACGTTTGAAAACTCTAAGATCCAATTAACTCTCGTCTCTCGCTTTGATCTTCAGAAGAAACGTGTTTTACACCAGCGCCGTTCACCCCTGTCGGATCTAGGTCCTGAAACCTGGCCAGGACTCACCCCCTCGTCTCCTGCATACAGTCCCTCGACTAATCCCTCCACTGTATTCCAGACCTGGACTCGGACCAATTAGCTTCTGAAGAGCTCCCTGTAATTTAATTAACGATGAGGAAGAAGAGGGAGAGGAGAGGAGAGGATGCAGAGAGTGGAGGAGATACGAGCGTGAGTCTGCATTCAGAGTGACTGTGTAAACAATACTGAAATAAACAATCAAAGTAAACAATGATAACACATTCAGCCCTGGGAGGAAATAAACAAAGTAATTTTGTTTTTCTTAATTAAACATGAAAAATTAATAATAAAAAATGAAAAACAGGAAAATATTCTCCCGCATTTTAATAGCGACTCCACAACCACAAATTATACACAATATACTGCAAATAAACTGTTTACTGAGCTCTCTCTCTCTCTCTCTCTCTCTCTGACCAAGACGGAATCCTGTCTGACAAATTGTGCAACCACAGGAACTCCAATTCCCAGGAGACAATGAGAGATCGCATGGTGCTAATAGACAGCTCCTGCACCAATCAGAGGCCGCAACAGCGCCGTCTGGTGTCTGGGTCCAGTATGGCCCTCTCTGCATTTCAACTCTTCTTTTCATGTAAACTTCCTACATGAAAGTTACAGGACAAGCCTTTTCACAAACCTCCAAATAAAATAAAGAGCAATTATTTTAATCCACAGTTTACATTTGACATGTGCATATTCACCTGGGGGAATAAGGACGCTATCACTTATTACCTAGAAGAGGGCTTAGAACTGAAAGGTCGTTGGTTTGATTCCCATGACTGGCAGGAAAATTGGGGGCAGTGGGAGTGAAGGAACAGTACCTCCCTCCTCCTCCCTCTATCCACAGCTGAGGGGCCCTTGAGCAAGGCACTGAACCCCCAAACGCTCCCCGGGCACCAGGGATGGCTGCCTATCAGCTTTCATTGTACATTGTACAATGGCGAATTACTGAACATTTACATTTTGACATTTCAAATGGATTGGTTGAGAAACACTGTGCTAAAGGATGGGGTAACATTGTATGAGTTGCCTGCGTCGGCTGCGGTCTGCAGTGAGTGGAGATTTATGGCAGAGGGGAGCTGGTTTACAGGGCGTCTGTCCTGTTGGTGTTTGGCTGAGCGCCAGGCTCAGAGACATTGTCCTCCAGCTAGCAGCGTCCTGATATAATATCTGTTCTTCCTCAGGAAGACACTCTTTTATAAACAGATAAAAATATTATTATTAATAAATAGTGGATACTTTAAAGTTTCCCCATTGCTGACATGAAAAATGTAAACTGAACGAGCCCAAAGTCATCATGCACAATAGAGTCAGCAAGAGAGGTCTTAACTCTGACCCTAGCTATGTTCTCTGGAGTGATGGACTTCCTCTGGTGTGTGGAACAGTGGAATTGTGTTCTCTAGAGTGATAGAGTTCCTCTGGTGTGTGGAACAGTGGAATTGTGTTCTCTAGAGTGATAGAGTTCCTCTGGTGTGTGGAACAGTGGAATTGTGTTCTCTGGAGTGATGGAGTTCCTCTGGTGTGTGGAACAGTGGAATTGTGTTCTCTGGAGTAATGCAGTTGTAAATGTGACAATACCTCAGGATTAATGCAGGTTATACTAGGTGCTATAAAGCCTTATGAGCACATTAATGAAGCCTCGTGAACACAGACGTGTTTCTAAACATCTACAGACCTGAACAAAGCCCAGCAGGGTGAATAATAACAGCGTCTGTGATGAAGAATGAACTTTCGTCTGTCTCTAAAAGGGAAGTGTGTGGCATATCTCAGAGAGATGACTATATTTTTGAGAAATGTGGAAACCGTGCAGATTTGATTTATTAGATTGGATGGATTTGACTCGTCTCCGGACTCCGTCTCTAATGAAGTGAGAGCAGCAGAGACAACGTGGAGTCATGTAGGAGCGCTGCAGGTCCTGAGAGGACAGACTGATGGAGTGTGTGTGTGTGTGTGTGTGTCTGTGTGCCTTCAGGAATGAGGACGGATGGTAGTGACACGGCGCCTCTCTGAAAAAAAGAGCTTTTAAATTTAAAGGAGACGTCTCCCTCCTTTTAAACATCAGGAAGAAAATTTGTGAAGAGCCCAGTGCCCAGCCTTTAAAGACAAGAGTCTCTAATAAAGTGTTAATGAAGGGTTAACCACTGATCATTGAAGTGTTAATAAAGGGTTACCTGATTAACCTTAGGGCCAATAAAAATAAATAAATAAAATGTATATACAGTCATTTATAGTCTGTAAGAGCTTATCCAGTTAAGGGGGGCGCTAGTCCTTCACAAGGTGAGACACACTCACACATTAACTCACACCTGTGGACACATTTGAGTTGCTAATTCACCTACCAACGTGTGTTTTTGGACCTGTTATCCACCTATGGAGCGGGAATAGAGCAACATCCTCATCTCTGTTCATGCTTTTCAGCATTCAGCATTCAGCAAATCAAGCGCTGTGGGAATTATATGAAGCCATAAGCGATTTCCAAGACACACACCCGGATGGACTGTTTATTGTTGCTGGAGATTTTAATCATGCAAATCTCAAGAAAGTGTTCCGTAAATTCCACCAGTTTGTGAACTTTGCACATGCTGGATCTTGTTTACACAAACGTTCCAGATGCGTACAGGGCAGAGCCCCGCCCCCATCTCGGATACTCAGATCACATGTCTGTTATGCAAATTCCTGCATACAGACCCATCGTCAGGCGATCGAAACCTGTTCTGAAAGAGGTGAAAATCTGGCCATCAGAAGCAATCTCTGGTCTTCAGGACTGTTTCGAGTGCACTGACTGGGACATGTTCAGAGAGGCTGCAACTTACAACAGCACAATCAACCTGGAGGAGTACACATCATCAGTGACCAGCAACATCGAGAAGTGCATCGATGATGTGACCATTTCCAAGACCATCACCATCCGCTCCAACCAGAAGCCATGGATGAATGCAGTGGTGCGTGAGCTGGTGAAGGCTAGAGATGTCGCTTTCAAATCAGGTGATAAGGCGGCCCTGAGAACAGCGAGGGCCAAACTCTCCTGAGCTATCAGAGAGGTCAAATCATCAACAGCCACTTCCAGAGCAGTAGAAACACTCGGCGCATGTGGCAGGGCATCCAGAGCATCACCAGCTACAAGACTACACCACCTGCTTGTGACGGAGATGCTTCCCTACCAGACGTGCTGAACCATTTCTACGCATGGTTTGAGGCACAGAACAACGTAAAGGCGAGAAAGTCCACCCCTTCCCCCGGCGACCAAGTGCTGTCTTGTACTGCAGCCGACGTGAGGAAAACTCTATGCAGAGTCGAACCGCGGAAAGCTGCTGGACCAGACAATATTCCTGGCAGAGTGCTCATGGAATGTGCAGACCAGCTTGCTGATGTCTTCACTGATATCTTCAACATCTCTCTGAGCAGCGCCAACATGCCTCAAGAACACCACCATCATCCCTGTGCCTAAGAATTCTTCTGTGTCCTGCCTCAATGACTATCATCCCGTTGCACTCACTCCTGTCATCACAAAGTGATTCGAGAGGCTCGTCGTGAGGCACATCAAAACCCTACTTCCCCCCACACTGGACCCTCTACAGTTCGCGTATCGTCCTAACCGTTCAACAGACGATGCCATATCCACCACGCTTCACCTGGCACTCACCCACCTAGACAAAAAAGACACATATGCCCGAATTCTGTTCATAGACTTCAGCTCAGCATTTAACACCATCATTCCTCAGCTCCTGATCAGGAAGCTGAATATACTGGGCCTTAACACTCCTCTCTGCAACTGGATCCTGGACTTCCAGACTGGGAGACCTCAGTCAGTCCGGATCGGTAGGAACACCTCCAGCACCATCACACTGAACACTGGAGCCCCCCAGGGCTGTGTGCTCAGTCCACACTGCTGACCCATGGCTGTGCAGCGATGCACAGCTCAAATCGTATCATCAAGTTCGCTGATGACACGACTGTGGTGGGTTTCATCAGTAAGAACAATGAGTCAGCATACAGAGAGGAGGTGCAGTGACTAACTGACTGGTGTGAAGTCCTTGAACGTGGACAAAACCAAAGAGATGGTTGTAGACTTCAGAAAAACAAGGGGTGAGCACTCGCCGCTGAACATTGACAACTCTGCTGTGGAGATGGTCAAGAACACCAAATTCCTTGGTGTTCACCTAGCGGATGATCTCACCTGGTCCACTAACACCAGTAACATCAGAAAGAAAGCCCAGCAGTGCCTCTGCTTTCTGCGAAGGCTGAAGAAGGTTCATCTCCCACCTCCAATCAGAGTCATCGAGAGCATCATGACCAGCTGCATCACTGTCTGGTTTGGGAACTGCACTGTGGCAGATCGCAAGTCCCTCCAGCGGATCATGAGGACAGCTGAGAAGATTATTGGTGTGTCTCTTCCCTCCATCACAGACATTTACACCACTCGCTGCACCCGCAAAACACTCAGCATTGTGGGAGATCACACACACCCTTCACAAAACTTCACAAAACACTGGTCTGATGGACTGAAAATGACATACTGAAAATGAGTGTACTCAAATCCAGTTTACATCATGGTACATCCAGTTACCATTTACAGCACAATTACATATTAAATTGCAGTGTCTCTGCCCCCCCCCCCCTGTACTTATGGTTTTTGTATTATCGTGTTGTATTGTATGTATATTGTTTTGTATTTTTCTTAGCCATGTCTTTTGCACTTTATTGTGTGTGCACTGTTTTATGTTTGCACTAGCTTTGCACTAGTTGCACTTTAATGTTGTGTATTGTTTTATGTAGCACCTTGGTCCTGGAGGAATGCTATTTCATTTCACTGTGTACTGTAGACACTGTATACTGCTGAAATGACAATAAACTTCTTGAACTTGAACTTGATTTGGAGACTCTCTATTGTCCTCTAGATGCTGTTTTTCTGCCGTGAGCAGAGAGAGAAAGCCTAGCATACTGGACTGAGACACTTTGTTTTTACCCATTTACAGACACTGGGGCTTGGTAAACACATTAGACCGGTTTCCAGCGCAACCCGACTGGACAGCAGCAAATGGAAAGGAAACATCCTCAGAGTCTTAGAACAAGTTATTTTTTTTAATCATGAATGTTGCCTTTGACACTAGGGTCCTTACCAATGAGTCTTTAAGAACAGTTCCTTAACAAAGTGTCCTCATCAACCCATCCTTAGCATCATGACCACAGTAATGCATATTTGTCATTTTTCCTTGCTTACATGCACTAAACACTTTAAAAAGGTGTCCTGAGAAACACATCACTGACACATCTGACACTGTGTCTTTAATAAAACATCCATCCAGAAATAATCATCCAGCATCCGCACCTGAACCCTAGTATACCTAAGCCTCAATGCCAGCAGATCCTGACAGCAATGTTCCTACATCCTCCATCCTCCTCAGCACAGACTCGCTGCAGTGAAGAGGATCACACGCTTGATTTCAGAAGAAACTCTGGATAAACCAGTGTCCATTTTCCATAGTGTTATTAACTAGAACATGCCATAACCATGGGGGGCATCACAGCACACACACACACACACACACACACACAATCCTACAGGAATCCCACCTCAGTCACAGCGAAGGCTCTTTTCCCACACGGCACCACTTTGTACCACTTGTCATGAAGCATGTCCATGTAGCCGTCCGACTTGTAACGGCTAACAAACTCAGACACGTTACGGGTCAGAGGAGAATTCTGGGGCAAACCAATCCCATAACCTGAGAGAGAGAGAGAGAGAGAGAGAGAGAGAGAGAGAGAATTACTGTAGGCCATCGTAAATAAACCTGAAAGACTTTCAGAACCACTGACACAAATCTAAATGGTGTCACGTGCAGTACACACCTACGTTAATAACAGCAGTTTTTTTTATATCATCTGTGTGCAGCTCTAAAAGGCTTTGGCTCTATTTTTGCTGCTTGCTGCGAGTGGCAGACTGTTGCTAGGGAGAAAAATGCCACAATGCTGAGTATGATCGAGGCCCTTATTTCAAACCTTTACAGCACCTTCAGTACAAACCTGGAGAAAGGTGGGTGAACTAAGTCACAAATGCTGCTGAGCGATAACCAGTCAAAACAATGCTGAAACAGCCAATCCGTTTGTTTCACCATTTCCAGGTCCAATCACAACGTCAGGTCCCAGGTCATACCTTCATAAGACCTGTGTGTTGAATAAAGCTTGAATAAAGTTGGGAGTGGCATGGTGGCGCCACAGGTAGTGTCGCAGTCACACAGCTCCAGGGACCTCCGGGTGACTGTGAGGAGTTTGGTGTGTTCTGTCCGTGTGGGTTTCCTGCCATGGTCCAAAAACACATGTTGGTAGGTGGATTGGCGACTCAAAAGTGTCCGTAGAGTGAATGTATGTATGTATGTCTGCGTTGCCCTGTGAAAGACTGGCGCCCCCTCCAGGGTGTATTCCTGCCTTGCACTCAATGATTCCGGGTACGCTCCGGACCCACTGCAAGCCTGAACTGGAGAACCGGTTACAGATAATGAATGAATGAATGAATAGAGTCCACGACACAGAGCAGCAGTTTGGAAAATATGTCACATTTTAACCGAATCAAGATCTTAATCAAATATGAGATAAACATCAGTACTCTAACTATGCTGCAGCATAATGACAGACTTCAAGGGAGCTGTTCCTGCTGATGTCGCCTTTGGCTGCTCACCTGGGGCTTTCTGATCCACTCTGTTATCTGTTCTGAAAGCAACTCTGTAAAGCTGCTTTGTGACAACACACAGGACATTTAGCTGTTCGCTGAACTGACTGCTTTCCACACTCTCACACACAGCTGTCCACTGAAGGACGAGGTTCCTCAGTTCCGTGAGGTGTTTCTGGAGGTGTAACGTGTAATGTGAAGTGCTAGTGTTATGTAAATTTTTCATAAATTCATTTACATTAAAACTCCCCCAATGCCAGTACCAATACCTGAAACATTACTGGTCCCGGTACCAGAACAAAACCAGTATCAGTATCTGTGCCAATATCAGAACCAGTTCAAATTCAGTACAAATACAGCACCAGTATTAATCTCAATACCAGGACCAATAATAATATCTATACCCAAAAAAACCAAGCAGTATTGGTACCAGTACCAGTACCATTAGAACCAGCACCAGTACCAGTGTCATTATTACCAGTGTCATTAGTAACAGTACCAGTACAAGTACAAGTACCATTACAACCATTACCAGTAACAGTTAAACTGCCAGAAACAGTACCAGGATCACTAGTATCAGTACCAGTACTAGTTAAACTGCCAATACCAGTACCAGTGTCATTAGTACCATTACCAGTATCATCCGAAAACGTACCAATACCAATTAAACTGCCAATACCAGTATCATTAGTACTAGGACCAGTTAAACTGCCAGTACCAGTATCATTAGTACCAATACCAGTTAAACTGTCAGTACCAGCACCAGTATCATTAGTACTAGTGCCAGTTAAACTGCCAGTACCAGTACCATTAGTACCAGTACCAGTATCACTAGCACCAGTTCCAGTTAAACTGCCAGCACCAGTATCTATAGTACCAGTACCAGTTAAACAGCCAGTATCAGTATCATTAGTACCAGTACCAGTTCAATTGCCAGTATCAGTATCATTAGTACCAGTACCAGTTAAACTGCCAGTACCAGTATCATTAGTACCAGTACCAGTATCACCAGCACCTGTATCAGTTAAACTGCCAGTACCAGTATCATTAATACCAGTACCAGTATCACTAGCACCGGTACCAGTTAAACTGCCAGTATCAGTATCATTAGTACCAGTACCAGCTAAATTGCCAATATCAGTATCATTAGTACCAGTACCAGTACCAGTTAAACTGCCAGCACCAGTATCATTAGTACCAGTATCACCAGCACCTCTACCAGTTAAACTGACAGTATCAGTATCATTAGCTCCAGTACCAGTTAAGCTGTCAGTACCAGTGTCATTAGTATGAGTACCAGTACCAGTTAAACTGCCAGTATCAGTATCATTAGTACCAGTACCAGTTAAACTGTTAGTATCAGTATCATTAGTACCAGCACCGGTACCAGCTAAATTGCCAGTATCTGTATCATTACTACCAGTACCAGTTAAACTGCCAGTACCAGTATCATTAGTACAAGTACCAGTAACAGTTAAACTGCCAGTATCGGTATTATTAGTACCAGTACCAGTTAAACTGCCAATACCAGTATCATTAGTACCACTATCAGTATCACTAGCTCTGGTACCAATTAAACTGTCAGTACCAGTATCATTAGTACCAGTACCAGTTAAACAGCCAGTATCAGTATCATTAGTACCAGTACCAGTTAAACTGCCAGTACCAGTATCATTAGTACCAGTACCACTACCAGTTAAACTGCCAGTATCAGTACCAGTAGTACCAGTACCAGTATCACTAGCACTGGTACCAGTTAAACTACCAGTATCAGTATCATTAGTACCAGTACCAGTTAAACTGCCAGTATCAGTATCATTAATACCAGTACCAGTATCACTAGCACCGGTACCAGTTAAACTGTCAGTACCAGTATAATTAGTACCAGTACCAGTACCAGTTAAACAGTCAGTATCAGTATCATTGGTACCAGTACCAGTTAAACTGCCAGTACCAGTATCAGTAGTACCAGTACCAGTATCACTAGCACTGGTACCAGTTAAACTACCAGTATCAGTATCATTAGTACCAGTACCAGTTAAACTGCCAGTACCAGTATCAGTAGTACCAGAACCAGTATCACTAGCACTGGTACCAGTTAAACTACCAGTATCAGTATCATTAGTACCAGTACCAGTATCATTAATACCAGTACCAGTATCACTAGCACCAGTACCAGTTAAACTGCCAGTATCAGTAGCATTAATACCAGTACCAGTTAAACTGCCAGTACCAGTAGTATTAACACTATCAGTCCTCTGATCAGGTAGTCAGAACTTGCTACTATTTAGAAAAGGTATAAAAGCGCAGCTGTTTCTGGCTTTGAGCAAAATCACAAAACACACAGGAGCTGAGAACAGGTGCAGCTTTACTTTTTACACACACACACACACACACACACACACACACACACACACACACTTCTCACATCCTTCACACACAGCACAGTTACAGAAGTTTTTTATATCACATTGGCAGAGCTTCAGTTGACACTGAACACACTTCAGAAGAACAGATAGATGGAAAACGGGGTGAAAACGGTCACTCTCCAACTACTCACTGCAGTATACCCGGCACTGGCAAGAGGGAGTAGCACCTCGGAAGAACCAGGGCCAGATGAAGTATTATATCTCTTGGCTGGTCTGGGAACAGCTGGGATTCTCAGAAGGAGCTGGAGGAACCTCAGAGGTCAGAGATGCCTGGGATACTTTGCTCACCCTAATGTAATGCTCTTCTACTGCAGGGTCCCTACTCGACTTGGCTCTACTCTACTCAGATTCCTTTCTTCTCCATCAGGTAAATCTTACTCTTCTCTTATCAGGTAAATTTTTAGTCCCTGTTCTCTCGTAGTTCCGAGTGAGCCGAGTAGGGACTAAACCGTGACATGGAAACCTTGCAGAGTACTGATTGTCCAGAGAGAGTCGTCACTCTACGCCACACAATGCAGACGTCCAGCACCAACTCTCCATCTGTAAAATCTCCAGCTACAGCAGAGATAACATTTGTTTTTATCAGACTCAAAACAGCAGCTCATAAAATTGCACTGTGGTCTTTTGAAGAGGTTCAACTGCTTCTTGGATTGACGAAAGAATCCAGAGAGCTGGATACTGCAGCAAGGAAGGAACAAACTCCACTGATCTTTATGAACTGATGATGTGGGTGTGTTCAGTCCCACACAACAACAACAACACGCCAATACACGATGAGTAAACAATGCGTAACATTACCGCTACAGATGTTGGGTTTCCAAAGCCCAGTGTTCCCGTTAGAGACAGGGTTTGAGACAACACAGTCTCAAAACATTTGGGGGGGATATGGAAGTGGGAAACCAACCAGGGACCAGGGAATAAATAGTGCGTTGAGCCAAGCCAAATAGAGTAGGTACCATACCATGGAAAAGCAACATTGTACAGCATGGTACAGCAGGGAAGGGATGCGCAAATAAGATAAAATACATTATAGGCCAAGCTTAAAATCCAAAGTTCTAAAAGCTAAGGCACTTGCAGTAGCAGTTACATCTAAACCATGTACAGGTAGGACTCTTCATCTCCACTACCACCCTGAACTGGATTAAAGCAACAGCAGGTAGTATATTTACCTAAAAATTACAGCTTCAAAATCATTGTGATGCTTCACTGGGCTGCAACAGGGAAAATAAAGCCTCCATCATGCTACTCCAGGTTCAGCACTGCAGAAACTGCACTATGGAGGAAGATAGGAACCACACCTCATCCCCGAACCTAATTCCCCTCCCCCCTTGATTTCAGGACAGCGCTGTTAAATGAAATACAGGGAGCACAGGGGCAAAAACGGCATATCTAGTATCATTCCCATTGTTCCTTTACACTCTTAAAAATAAAGGTGCTTCAAATGGTTCTTTGAGCGATGCCACAGAAGAACCACGTTTGATTCCATAAAAAACCATGTTTGATGAGAGATGTGTGAGTGTGACAAACCTTTTGAAGGTTTAACAATCCATCACTCGATCTTAAGGTTCTTTACCCATTTAAATGTATCAGCAAAATGGTTCTTTATGGAACTGAAAGCGGTTCTTCTATGGCATCACTAAGAGACACTTTTGTAGCACCTTTATTTTAAAGACTGTAAGCAAAGATTAAAAACAAAATGAAAAAGGATCTGTCTGTATTTACTGTTAAATCCAAGTAAAGTGTGAATAAACCTTTTTCACAAATATAGTTCAGTGATATCTTCAGTGATGTTCTGCTTCATATTCAAATACTCCATTCCACCTTAAATGCTAGAAAACTCAAAACGGAGACATGGAGCCAGCCTGCAGGGGGCTAATGAAGCTTTTACAGCACAGTGAGTGTTGCTGTGGTTTAGAGCAAAGCTGAAATCTGATGTTCATTTGTACCTTTTCTTTTTCAGTGTTCACCTCCTGCTGCTCGTGTTCTCTGTAAGTAACAATCAAGAGTTCAGAGTGGTTCATCTGCGTTCACAACAGAAGCGGAAGCTCATTCACAACTCCAATTTATACACTTCAGTAAAAACAGGAATCTGTTCTCTGACAATTCCAGAATCTTTAATTAACAACAAACCCCAAAGAACAGATTTCCCATGTTGTCTCTGAACACCTTAACTATATTTTATACATGTAAATAACACACTCGGAGAAGAACACTAACCTCTGATTTTGTTCATCAGACTCAGCACGCTCAGAGGAGAACACTAACCTCTGATTCTCTTCATCAGACTCAACACGCTTGGAGGAGAACACTAACCTCTGATTCTCTTCATCAGACTCAACACGCTTGGAGGAGAACACTAACCTCTGATTTTCTTCATCAGACTCAGTACACTTGGAGGAGAACACTAACCTCTGATTTTGTTCATCAGACTCAACACACTTGGAGGAGAACACTAACCTCTGATTCTGTTCATCAGACTCAGCACGCTCAGAGGAGAGCACTAACCTCTGATTTTGTTCATCAGACTCAACACGCTTGGAGGAGAACACTAAACTCTGATTCTCTTCATCAGACTCAACATGCTTGGAGGAGAACACTAACCTCTGGTTTTGTTCATCAGACTCAATACACTTGAAGGAGAACACTAACCTCTGATTCTGTTCATCAGACTCAGCACGCTCAGAGGAGAGCACTAACCTCTGATTCTCTTCATCAGACTCAACACACTTGGAGGAGAACACTAAACTCTGATTCTCTTCATCAGACTCAACATGCTTGGAGGAGAACACTAACCTCTGATTTTGTTCATCAGACTCAATACACTTGGAGAAGAACACTAAACTCTAATTCTGTTCATCAGATTCAGCACGCTCAGAGGAGAACACTAACCTCTAATTCTCTTCATCAGACTCAATACACTTGGAGAAGGACACTAACCTCTAATTCTGTTCATCAGACTCAACACACTTGGAGGAGAACACTAGCCTCTGATTTTGTTCATCAGACTCAGCACGCTCAGAGGAGAACACTAACCTCTGATTCTCTTCATCAGAATCAATACGCTTGGAGGAGAACACTAACCTCTAATTCTGTTCATCAGACTCAATACACTTGGAGAAGGACACTAACCTCTAATTCTGTTCATCAGACTCAGCACGCTCAGAGGAGAACACTAACCTCTGATTCTGTTAATCAGATTCAACACGCTCGGAGGCGAACACTAACCTCAATGGTGAACAATGGGGTTGAAGTGAGGGGGGATTAAATGCTGTTTACCTTCAATGGCGAAGGGTTTTCCGACGGTCAGCAGTTTACAGTCTGCATCGATAGACACTTCGTAGTCCAGGAGGGCCTTGTCCATGATGAAGGCATCCAACTGAGCTGGATCTGTCCTTAAACACAGCAACAACACAGTTATTACACACACACACACACACACGCACGCACGCACGCACACGCACACACGCACACACAGAGTGAACTATTTTGATCAAAAACAGCCCTTTTCAGAATGTCCACATTCAGCACCTGTTCCTTTAAATGATAATGTGCCGCTTGCTGTTCACTCCGACCCAAGCTCAAGGCAGTGAATAGCGAGGAGCAGAAGCTCTGGTTTTTAGCCATTTTCGCTCAGTTTTTCAGTGGTTGTCTCAATTTTTACTCAGCAGTCTTATGTCTTCATGCTCGTTGGGTCTGTTTTGCTGTGTTTAACCTCGTCTTTGCACTCTCACATAAACGCAAGTCCAGTACTGTGATTGGACAGACTTACATGAGGGGGCAGGGCGATTCTAAAGTCTCTGCACTTGTAGTCAGAAGGGGAGCAGAATCAGAACGGCTTGTTTTGTCCCATATGTTCGGACTTAGATACACACATTAATATGGACATGCTCTGAATGAGGGAGTTTATCATCATATGAGTCTTTGAAGACATGGATGGGCAATGCAGCTGAGTGAAAAATGGGAATGCTGTGTCAGGAATTGCAAATATTTTTCAAAATGCAAATAATGTCTCTCGTACCACTGTATTATGTCTCAAATATCATAACAGAAATTTAGCGCTGGTTATTTCTTTCTTGCATGATTTGATTAAGATATGTGACATATAAGGGCAGATATCTTCTGTTGCATTGTTAATTAATAATAATATTTATTATTAAATAATTATAAATAGTTCAGTAGGCCTCGTCTCATAGCGTCTGTGCAACAGCGTTGGATGGAGCTGCATTTAAAGAAACTCTGAACTCAATGAACAGTTCTTTAGTTTCATAGTTAAGTCTTGCCTCCAAGTGTTACCTACAAAGTCTCTGTATCCATTACAGCATAAACCATACTGTTTACTGCATGTTAATCAAGAGGCTGAGTCTGTAGAACACATCATGAATGGTTTTCCAGCACTTAATGGACTTCATATTCTTAGACATGATCGAATTGTACATTTAATAAGTAAAGAGTTTACATCTATGTATCGTTCACAAATTGTAATTCATGTGAATGAAATGGTTGAGGTAGAGTGTTTTTTGTCTTTGAGCCAGGAGGGGTCATGGATTGGTTTTAGCAATTGCCTGAATTCTCCTGACATTTCTCTAATTATTGAAGGAAGGAGGAGTGTGATGATTGTTGACGCTGAATGTTCTCAGAATGGATATAAGTAGTTGTGTTTCACCTCTAAAGTCGTAAAGTATCAGCCACTGATGGAGACTCTTAATGAGTGTGGGTATTCATGTAAAGTGGTTGTCTTGGTGTTTGGAGGTCTAGGGTATGTGCACAGGTTGTGTGTGCGTGGCCTACAGATGGTAGGACTGGGAAAGAAGAAGGCTAAGCGATAGTAAAGTACTGCTCTGTTTCTGCAGTTATAGGGAGCCTGTTTATCTGGAGAAAACGCTGTCATCTGTACCCATGAGTAATGCATATTGTGAATTTAATCTGTGTAATGACTTTTTATATTAGATTTTATTTTATATATTAAATCCAAATAAAGTACTACATGCGATGAAAAACAAAGCTGGATGTTTCAAGATGTTCATTTTATTGGGGTCAGAAATGGTCATTTCTGAACAACACACCACATAAAATGGAATACAACAATCATACGGACTGTGTGTGTCGTTCCTTTGATTGAACTAAACTGGTCAGCTCTGGCCACTGTAGTGGAGTATGGACCGAATATGAATAACGGATGAAAAATTAAAATGAAAGATGAAGAAATGAAAAGTTTTGAATTAAAACTTTTCCAGTCTGAAGGGGACCTTTCGTCTGCGACCTAGACACGAACCGCAGGGGTGCAAGGACCCTGCACCCCCCACAAACACGCACACACATAAGACCTAACATCAAAGACTGGAGAAGAACACTTTCAAGTGACACATGGCCCCAACACCCCCTTCTCTCTTGTGAGAAACAGGAACCTAGAACAAATAAGAAAGTTTTTACGGCCCGCTTTTATGACAATGGCACCTAAAAGTCTCGTCCTTATCTCGAGCCCACTAAACAGGACCAGCAAATGGTTAAACCAATAGTGACCTCGGTTGAACCCCTGTGAATCATCCATCCGCACTGGATCAACAGCATGAAACAACAGCGACCCCAAATGGACACTGGCAAAACTACGCCTCGCTCGGGGTCGCCTAAAACAAATCAAATCAAATTCAAATCAAATTTATTTATATAGCGCTTTTCACAACTGATGTTGTCACAAAGCAGCTTCACAGAATTCCAGTAAGACAAGATTTGACATGAAATGTAAAGACAAATGTAAAACCCTCAAGTGAGCAAGCCAGGGGCGACAGTGGCAAGGAAAAACTCCCCCAGCTGAGGAAGAAACCTTGGGAGGAACCAAGGCTCACAAGGGGTGACCCATCCTCCTCTGGTCAATCTACTGGTGATGATAGTTAGTAGTCCATGAGAACTTCAGTGTAGGGACAGCTTCAAGGCACTTGGTGGTTGCTGGAGCGTGGGCAGCTGGTCTGAAGCGTGGAGGAGGATCTCGACAGTCATCCATCAGTGTCCAGACAGACAGGTGGGCAGTCGTTTACTCGGAAAGATGTAAAGGGATGGAATTAGTTTTGAACTGTTTTGTGTTTGTAAAGTAGAAAATATAAAAATTTCCAGAGTGTGGCTAATGACTCCGGCAGATCTGACTATGACAGCATTAACTAAAAGGAGAGAACCAGGAGGACACACAGACACGGGAGCATCCTGAAACACTGGCATCCCTCCGCTCCACCGTCAACAAACCTGAGTGATCGCGAGAAGCGGCGGGACGACAGCACCAGCGTCTCAGTTTACTATAATTCCCTGTGTCCATGCACCCCCCGGATCTGCCGCCTTTATCTATGGGGGAGCATTAGCTACCAAATGATAAACTAAACAAATGAGTTTTTAGCCTACATTTGAAGATTGCGACTGTGTCTGAGTCCCGAACATTTTTTGGAAGATCATTCCAGAGTTGGGGGGCTTTATAAGAAAAGGCTCTTCCCCCAGCTGAGGCCTTCTGAATTCTGGGAACATTTAAAAATCCAGTATTCTGTGATCTGAGTGAACGTGGAGGCTCATAATAGGAAATTGTATCTTGAAGATATTCAGGAGCAAGCCCATGTAGAGCTTTATATGTTAATAACAAAATTTTGTAGTCAATGCGGAATTTAACAGGCAGCCAATGAAGTGATGATAAAACTGGGCTGATATGTTCAAATTTTCTAGTTTTAGTGAGGACCCTAGCTGCAGCATTTTGAACTAGTTGAAGTTTTCTTAAATTGCTGCTGGTGCATCCTGACAGTAGTGCGTTACAGTAGTCAAGCCTTGAAGTAATAAAGGCATGTACTAATGTTTCTGCGTCCTGGAGGGATAAGGCATTTCTAATCTTAGCAATATTGCGAAGATGTAAAAAAGCTGTCCTAGTGATACTACCTATGTGTTGATCAAATGATAAATCCGGGTCAATTATGACACCAAGATGTTTTGCTGCTGAACCAGGTTTAACTGGAAAGTCAGCGAGATTTAAAATTAAATCTGATAATTTATTTCTTGTCACTTTTGGACCCAAAAGCAGGACCTCTGTTTTGTTGCTGTTTAGAAGTAGGAAGTTACGCAACATCCAGCCTTTCACGTCTTTTACACAGTCCTCTATTTTCTTTAATCTGTGTTTGTCATCGGGCTTGGCTGAAATATACAATTGTGTGTCGTCTGCGTAACAGTGAAAGTTAATGTCATGGTTTCTTATAACTGTGCCTAGCGGTAACATGTATAATGTAAATAATAATGGTCCTAAAATAGAGCCTTGTGGAATTCCAAATCTTACTTTAGAATAATTTGAAGTTAGATTGTTTACTTTTACGAATTGATAACGTTCCGTTAAGTAAGATTTGAACCATAATAGGGCTGTCCCTGTGATTCCAACCATGTTTTCTAACCTTTCTATGAGAATAAAACAAATGACTGGAATGAAGTCAAATTATGATTAAATGTGTATAAACAAATGTATTAATGTCACTTTCAATGCCCTCAGATGAATGCCCACCTTCTAATGAAATGATGTATATTGCTGATTGTTTCTATCATGAAAAGAAGTTCTGTCTCTGACTAGAGAAAACGGATTAATGTTTTTCTAACGTATTATGGTAAATGGGACGTAAACACAACGTACCCCAAGATGAAATCTTATGTAAATGTTTGATATTAATAATCCAGTATACTCATTGTTATATGTTACTAAAATGTATAAGGGATTTCAATACGCGAAAATTATGTTCAGTCTCTGTGAATCACTGATTCAAACCCCCTCCTACTCTCTCCCCCTTTCCTGTCTCATGAAGTCAGTCACGTGAGCCTGAACTCACGTCCAATCAGAAAAGAACGCCTACCATTAGGGCGTGACCGCGCTGGCTTTGAAAAACACAGAGCTCTCGACGAACAGAACGAACAGAACGAAGGAAGAAACGAACTGGACACAGAAAATTCAAGCAGAGCACACAGAAGAAGGAGAAGGAGTCAACAATTCGAGAAGTTCAAGAGGAACTCCGAGAAGCTTCGAAACAACAAAGAGATCAGCAGAAAACATCGCTTCCAGTCCAAACCTCTCCAAAGCAAGACGCTCTCTTCTTCACGCCGACGAAACAAAGAAAAATCTTAGAGACTTCATCAAAAGCTCACAAGAGATGTCTTGAATTAGCTGAAAGTATGAAGCTTTAATAATGCGTCGAGCGATTTGAATATTTTCTTTTCTTTTAACCTTGTTTATGTTTTATCGCCCAATCTAAGTTTAATCTCACGACTGATCAAAGCCGGTGAACTTATTCGTGGCCAGAGTAAGAAAACACAAAGTCATATTCAAAGTCATAGAATAAGTAAGCATATTGAATCGATTTTCAGTTCTGGATCCGCAGTAACCAGCGAAACTTTCGTCCAAACGTCCATATGGTCGAACCCTCCTACTCACGACACTGAGCCAGAGGATCCTGCCGCCGGCGTCATCACACTCCGAGTATGCCGAGGCGACTCAACCGACGAAGAAAACCTCCACACTGACTCAGCCTGGAAACTTCCGAGACCGCGAAATCAAACAAGACGCCATCACTCCCAGGACCTCAGAGAGCCTTTGTACGCAACGAGTGGAGACAATCGACAAAAAGTAAGCTAAACTTACGCATGTCCAGAGCTGAAAATTGAATCAAATTTCTTGATAAATTTTGTATTAATTAAACCTCAGTTAGCAACACATTAGTCACAAGCTAGAGTGCCTAGCGTATCGCCGCAGTCGAATCGGCTTCCCCTGCTTTGATGCCGTGAGATTTCAAGATCATGCTATGTTAAGTAAATATCCTTCCCTTTGTTAATAAAACTTTCATTATTTGAAATCACAGTGTGTGCAGTTTTGTTCATTAATTTTCCTGAAAATCCTGAAGTACTCACTTAGCGTGATTATTATTCATTCTCAAACTAATTATTAACGTTTTAATTGCTTAAGCCAATTATAAACTTTAATTAATATCATTAAGTCAAATATCAGAGATTATAGGAGTTTGAATAAGGTCAACGCTATAAACACAAATTATAAATATATATATTAAATATATATTCACAGAGGTATCGTGGCGTATGATTAAAAATCCAACATGCGCTACATATCTTTTATTTTATTTTGGTGCCCACGCGAGGCCAGGAAAAAGGCTTTTTAATGTACAAACTGCAAAAAACTGAAACAATCTCAGCTTGGGTTTATTAAATACTTTCCGCTGTTTGTGTTGCTGAATAACGATTGAGATTCAAAGCTTGATGTGGGCAATTTCGTGTTGTTTGTTATTGTTGAAAAACTGCTGTGGTATATACCGTTTAGAAAAATAAGCTTGGTTGCTTTTAAAGAGCGCAGCTCTGCGCCATTTTGCATGCATTAAATTGAGGCCTGGGTACACCCCCATTACGCGGAACTCCGTTCTGGGATAAGTGCCGTCGGATTCGACCTCCCGCCACGAAATTCCGGCGAAGTGAGACCACCGAACCGAACACCTCCGTTCGTTTTAAACTGGGTCGCTACCAGCGTTAATAACGAGATCGCGCGCTAGGCGATTGGGAGGTTATTAAAAGAATCAGCCGAAGATACGGCTTGTGTTATGAGAGGTCTGCTCTCATCAGCTCTTCCTGTTAAACTGTACGCAGTTTCATGAAAGGAACGAACCCCTTTGAAGGGGCGGAGCTGAAACTAAGGAGGGAAATTCAAAACGCCCCCAAAACAGAGGAAGACTAATTCCCTCTTGTGGTATAAGTGCGTAATTGCAGGGAAAAATACTTCATAACTAGCGTCTATTGAAGCGTGTCCTCCCGTGCTCCTCCTTGTGGTCAAGTGTGGTGCTACCCTTGACGTTTGATTCCCGTACACCCTCTAGTGGTTGGGAGGTTGTCCGCCGAGACAACATAAGTGTTTAGCAGCCCTCTGGTGTTTAAAAGTTGTCATTACAGATGAAATTCTTTTAAAACACAGTGTAAAATCTCTGTTCCCCTTTTAAATTTTAATTTTAATTTTTGATAAAGTATCTGAGCATTTAAAATCTTTATCCCATTTTAGATTTTAAGCTGATAACGCCCTCTAGTGTTAAAACTTCCCGCTACAGTGGAAATTCCCATTTGTGTTATATTGTGTCTGCTCGTGCCGTGTTTATTGCGATTCCCACCAGCGCCGACTGGTGTCCATTGCTGCTATTGCATTATAACTTGCTTGTCGTCCTCTGGTGTCCCAGTCTGGTATTACAATTTAAGTTCAACTCAAATACTGAAGATTGCTGTTGCCATTCAGACTTACCTTCAGTACCCTCTAGTGGAGAAATTTGCTATCGCAATTGAAATTGTCAACCAGTTCACACTGATAAGACCTGGTATTACAGCTCTAGTGGCTGTCTCTAAACTCTGCACATCTGAATAATTACAAGTAAAGGCTTGGAAGCATAATAAGTTGATACAACTATAGCAGACAGTGTGCAGTAATTAGAGATTGACACTTTAACTTGATACCAGATCACAAACACAGTTAAAAGAGAGAGTCTTTTAATCTTGCTATTCTTAATAATTCTTTAATTCAGAAAATTCTTTTACTTTCATAATTCCTTAATTGGAAATTATATCTAGTAATAGATCTTACTTAATTTTAAATTCTTTAATCCAAATTTTTCGACAATTCTTTAATTCAAAATTTTTAATAATTTTAATTATTGAAAAAAAAAAATTTTTTAAATAAAAATTCTTTTTTCTCTCTTCTTGTACTCACTTGCGTATAGCAACCTCCACTCCACCCTCTACTACTAACAGACCTCCCTTAGAGATCCACAAGTGAACTCCAGCACCACTCCGACTAGCAGTTACTCTTAGAGCACGCGGCACAGGTGAAGTTAGTTCGATTTAGTTAGGAAAGCGATTAACAGAATTAATCCGAACTAAGTAGAAGTAAGTTACACCTCGCAGTTAAAACACAGCTAACATGGCAGAAGGAACCTTTCCCTCGGAAGTATATGTAGAAGGTTTGTGGGATGAGGCGTTCTCTGTTCTGACCAGCATCACCAATGATGTGATGCCTGGACTCGCAGAGACGGTGCAGAAAGCCTCACAGGCCCATCGTGACCACATGGTGGCTAAGTGGGTAGAGAACCACTTAACCGACATCCTCAAGGGCAATCCCCGAACTGAGGCATTAGGTCAAATAGCCCTCCTCGCTGTAGTACAGCTCAGGGCCAGTGAACGTGAGCTTGAGATATCACAGCGACAGCAGGCAAAGGTAGAGGCAGAGTTAAGGCAACTTCAAAGCGAAATAGCTGAAGGGAACACATTGCCCCAGGTCACACCTGATGTGCCACCTAGTGCCGCTACAGAAAGACAAGGCCAGCAGGAAGATAGTGAGGATCAGGAACCAGACTCAGGGACCGTAACCTTTAGAGCTGCTGCAGCACCTCCTCTGGTATCAACGGGTATTTCACCTTCCCCTGTGTCTCCTGTCAGCCGTCCCTTACAACGCCCTGCTAGACCCAGAGCACTGCAACCCAGGTCCCCTCAACCTTTACCCTCTCACAGTCCCTCATACAAGGACCTAGATAAAATCGCGCGTAATATAACCCACTTTGATCCCAAACCTGACGGTTCTAATGATATCTTTTCCTACCTCAAAGATATTGACTTCTACCTCCAAAGGTTCCCCGGGATCACCATAGATGACAGACTATATGTGATTAAACTGACCTCCAACCGAGACGTCAGTAACTTCATTGAACGTCAGCCAGACTATGTAAAAGCGCGATATGATGTGCTGTGCCAAGCATTGGAGGAAGAATTCTCCAATCACCTGTCACAGACCGGACTGGCCGCTGCTTTGAACATAAAACAGCAACGCCAGGAATCCCCTCAGCAATATTATAATCGACTCAGACAGGCGTACTTCGGACCTAGAAATGACTCCGGAATGGAGGAAGAGTTAAATTTCAAATCACTATTTATCCAAAACCTCCATGCCCTCACCAGTCATCAGTTGGGAGTCTCAGCTTGCCCTCGCACCCTGTCTAGCAGACAGCTTTGTCCACCATTGTGGAGAGAAGGCTAGTACATGAGGCCCTGTTGGACACTGCATCAGATGTCACGCTCATGTCTTCCGCCTTGTTCCACCAGGTTCGAGCCATTGCGCGGCGTGAAAATCGTGAGATACAGCTCCAAAACTGTTCTCTTAAAATTCAGCCGTATTCACATGCAGGCCTCACTATCCAATCTATGGCACTAATACACTTAGCCATCGGACCAATGACTTTAGTGCATCCAGTCCATGTGTCTCCTCTCGAAACCATTCCCTTCCTCATCGGCAAAGATCTCCTTAATCGCTTCGAGCCACTGATTGACTTCAAAAGGTCAAAGATCTGGGCACAAGTGCGTGAGCCTTTACCCATCTGCACCCCACACCACCGGGAAGCTCAGAGTTGCCGTCTCGAAATCCGGCCTGAATCAATAGGAGATCCATCAAGTCAGATCCTTCACTTCGAGGAAGAGGAAACTGAGCCCATGGCGGCCACACCAGAGACAGCAGTCTCTCCCTGGCCCCCTAGTGCCATGTTAGAACAACGGAACACATTCCTGTGCACTTTCACACAGCCGTCCACAACAGACGCTCCCGGCCTTCCCATCGTGAATGGTCTCACAATGCAGGACTATCATGTGGACAATGCAGTTCTGGCTCTGTGGACTGACAAGTCCGCCATAAGCCAAACCCTCTTTAACACTCTGCGCCTCACTCAACCAAATATTCCTTTGGTGAGCAGTCCTTGTCGTTTTCCTCTTAACCCGACATCGAAAGTAATGTCACCCACTGATGGAATTTGCGCTTTAACTATCCAGTGGAACAAAAGGGTACTCACCCATTATTTCTTGGTCGTCCCTAACTTGCCGCACGATGCTTATTCATACTTATTCTTATCTATTCATACGAAACGAAACCACTCAACCCTTGACAATCCCTCACTCCTCTCCTCTGGGTTGGTTAGTCAGTACGAAATTCCATGACTTCGAGTTGCGAATCCCGATCATAGGACCAATGCCTGAATCCCTGCTTCTTGATCATCCAGAATCAAAGGTGTTCTACACTCATCCGACACGAGCTGTTGCTCTCTTCTCAGCTCTGGACATGAGTAAAGACGCCATTTGCAGGATAGATCTCGCTGACGACAATCAAATGACGATCATGGTTCTTTCTTTAGATTCATTCCCGGAATCCTCCCAGGAACCACCTCCTCCTCCCGAAGACTCAGAATTCCGTATCCAAGTCGAACAAGTTCGAAAGGAGGCCGACGCCCTCCAAAGCAAAGAAGAATGTGAGAAACTCTGTGAAGTGCTCCTTAAATATCAAAAATCTTTTTCCAAAGATTCAACGGACTGTGGTCTCACTGACATTCATTCAGTGCGCATTCCCACTCGTCCAGGAGCACCACCCACGTTTGTCCACCAATACAAAATTCCGTTGGCATCCTATGAACCGGTACAAGAAATCATTGATGACTTGCTGGAAAAGGGCATAATTCGACCCTGCAACAGCACATATTCGGCACCATTATGGCCCGTCATAAAACCAAATAGTAAATGGCGCTTAACCATCGACTATCAGAAACTAAATCAACAGGTTCCCTTGTCTCGATGGCTGATGACACAATTGGAGCAAGAACTTCCCTCGGTCCGAAACACTAAATACTTTTCCACCATCGATGTAGCCTCTGGCTTCTGGACCATCCCGGTGCAAGCAGAAGATCAACACAAGCTTGCTTTCACTTTCGCAAACCGACAGTACACATTCACTCGGTGCCCTTTTGGATATGCCAACTCACCCGCGGAGTTTAACATTTTCTTAAACAAAGCATGCCCTGATGCCCGCGAGCGAGGCACCCTCATATATGTGGATGACATACTCATGCGTAACCACTCCCTACAGGCACACATTGACGAGATTGATCATGTTCTTGACCAGCTCACAACGGCAGGTGCGAAAATATCACTCTCCAAATGTCAGTGGTGCAGAACAAAAGTGTACTACGTCGGTCTGCTCGTAAGCACTGATGGTGTTGAACCACAAGTGAGTCGAGTGCAAGGGGTAACAAACCTCGCAGCACCCACCAATCTTAAGGAACTCCGCAGTATCTTAGGAGTATGCAACTACTCACGACAATTCATAGAGAACTATGCGGACCTAGCTCGTCCACTTTATGACCTCCTGAAAAAGGATACTCCGTTCACCTGGGGCGAAGCCCAGGAACACGCCATGCAGGCACTGAAATCGAAACTGTGCACGGCTCCATGCCTTGCCTATCCTGACAGTAGCAAAGAATTCTACCTAGAAGTAGGGTTCTCGGACCACTGTCTCAGCTCCGGTCTGTATCAATTACACGACAGAGACAAATGTGTCATAGCCTATGCTAGTAAAACTATGCTGGCTGCCGAAAACAAATACAGTGACTGCGAAAAAGCACTACTAGCAACAGTGTGGGCAGTCAAACATTTCTCCAACTACCTAGGTGGTCAGAAGGTGATTGTTGAAACTCATCATCAGCCAGTCACTTTCCTAAACAGCCAACGAATTCGAGAGGGTGTAGTAACTAACGCTCGAGTAGCATCCTGGCTAATGGCTCTCCAAAGCTTTGACTTAGAGGTACATTACGCGCAAAACTACAAGAGCCCCCTAGGCACAGGCCTTGCTTCCTGCAGGCGATGCGAAGGAAACATTCCTTCCAAAGTGCCACAAGTGCCACAAACTCCAGAAACCCTCTTACCTACCGTGGCTAACCACCACTATTTCGATCCTAACACATGCAAAGACCTTGTCACTGCGTATGTAGATACTGATGGCAGGGGTGGGTATTATCGGAATAAACGGATGGCCTCATGAACCCCTAAGTTTCAAACTGGGTGCCCAGTCCTCCCAATATGCTGAAATAGCAGGAATTCTCATCACAATCCAGTCCGCGGTCCAGAAAAGCGTAAAAACATTGGTGATCTGCACAGACTCCAACTACGCGCGCCTAAGCTTCACATGCCACTTGAGACTGTGGAAAACCAACAACTACACCACGTCAAACAAAAAGCCAGTTAAACACAAAGAGCTTTTCGCGGCATGCGAACACTTGGTAGACACACATGACCTGCAGATCTACTGGAAGAAAGTGAAGGGTCACTCCCGAGTCCCGGGAGATGACAAAGAATTCAATGATCAAGCAGACAGCTTAGCCAAACAAGGGGCCCGCGAAGGCACATCGTGGACATTCGATCCCTCCCTTTATCCAAACCCACCCGACATCGAAGTCCTAGCTGTCACACGGTCTCGAACTTTAACGAAGGCGTCGCCTGACAATGCTAAACCTACCATTGTCTCTATTAACCCTGCTTTTTCGGACGCTGACTTAGTTACTCTCCAAGCTCGAGACCCATCCATTTCTAAAATGCTTAGCCATGTCTCTGACCCGTCTACATATCCCATCACAGCACAAGATCTTGACACCATACCAGGCCTTAAAGACCTATACGGCGCCAGAGTCGTCAAAGGCTTGCTAGTTCATGCCACTGACTCGCACACTTCACCTACGTTCGTGGTTCCTCAGTGCCACAGGGGGGTGATGCTGATGCACGCCCATGACTCCCCATCTGCGGGACACAAAGGGGTCAAAGCAACACACCATGCGCTCCGGCAGGTGGCATATTGGCCCCACATGGTAAAAGATGTGGCTGACTACATTAAAGGCTGTCTAGTATGTTGCCAATTTCAACCCTCGAATCCTCTTCATAGAGCCCCCTTACAAAAGAAAGGAGTATCCTTCCCTTGGTCAAACCTCCAGATAGACTGGGTTGGACCACTCACTCGAACAGTAAGAGGTAACAAGTACTTCCTCACAGTCACGTGTGCATTCACTAAATGGGTAGAATGCCTCCCCGCACCGAATGACACAGCGCTAACCACTGCATACTTATTGATGAACCATGTCTTCTCACGGTTTGGCCTACCCAGCCGTGTCGACTCTGACAGAGGGACACATTTCACAGCTGAGGTCATGCAGCAGCTCTGGCAACTCTTAGGAATAAAAGCCAGCCTTCACATTAGCTACAATCCTCAAAGCTCAGGTCAGGTAGAGCGAGCCAACCGAACTGTTGTTAGCATACTGAAAAAGTACGTAGCAGCAAACCAACGAGACTGGGATGTCAAACTACCCCTTGTACTGATGGCCATACGGGCGACCCCACACGATGCGGTCGGGGTCTCACCTTTTGAGTTGATGACAGGGAGACAAATGACTCTGCCTCTACATCTGTTATATCAGCCAGGTGAAGCTAGCATAGCCGTAGCCTACACCACTCATCAGTATATGGAGGATCTGCAGAAACACCTCAAAGCCACTTTTGCCTTTGCCCAGCAGAAACTGGAAAAAAGTGCAGAAGGCCGCAAAGCGTACTATGATCACAAAGCATCCCACGACAAACTCCAAATAGGGGACAAGGTGTGGTACTACCAACCTGTTGGAAGGTCGCAAAAAACAGGGGGGAATTTGGCCCGCAAATTCCTACCCCGATGGTCCTGTCCCTATAAGATAACAGACAAACTGTCCCCCGTTGTTTACAGGATCAAAATAAACAAAGCTCGGGGCAGTACTGAACTCAAATGGGCCCACCGCAATCAAATCCGACCGCACACAACCCCCATGGGACTTGTAGGGGATACTAACGCTAGTGTTAGATCATAAACGACAGAACCAAAGGCAGGAAGGTGTTGGTTAACAAACAACTACAACCTTCTACTCACACCTTAGTTCTCCTATCCCTTTTCCCTTTTTCTCTCACTCTTTAGCAGACAACGAGCTTCTAACCAGACTGAGGACACTCAGGGTGCAAACCCTAGTCCCTCATCGTCAATTATTTTAGAGTGTTTACCCTAGGAAACTTTTATCAAAAGGGGGGTATCGTGAAAAATTTTGTAATTTGTCTAAACGACTCGCCGTAAATACCCTAAGTCTAACCATGAGCATCTCTTCCGGTAGGATGGCCCCGCTGCTCATTCTCCTGATCGTCGGCTCCCTAGGAACCGCCGTGCTCCCTGAAGTGATTGAACCGGGTCCTGACTCAGGAATAATACTGAAAGACCAGCCGGGACTGCTAATCACTAATTGCCGCCTCCATACCCAGAGAGTATTTGTACGGTTGAATCCCGCCGAAGCGTGTAGCAAAAACCTACCGATAACCACTCTGCAGACTGGCCGGAATGGAGTTAGATGGACTGAGGAAGCTATCAGCCATGCTGAAGCCGACGTAACTCACATGCTCCGCCAGCTACAAAAGTTTACCGTAACGCAATCAGAACTAAATGGTTTTAATAAACGACCTAAACACTTCATAGGCGGATTGCTAATGGCAGCTGCAACTGTGGGATCACTACTGAGTCTCGGAACGTCCGCCATCAATGCCATTAATGTAGCCACTGTCAAACGTCAAGTAGGGGAATTACAAGCTGAAATTCCGAACATTAAAACCCAATTAGACAAACAGCAGCAGCACCTGCAAACAATTGGGCAAACCCTACGTGGCACCTTCGTAGTGCTCAACGCTCACAGTGTCGCTTTGAACAAAACGCTCCAGACGGTTAACTCTATGCTTTCAGTAGTACAACTTGACCTTGCCCACATCCAGCTTGTGAATATGTTATTGTCTGATATGCTACAAGAAATCAGCTCCTCTGTAGATAGCCTAGCCATGGGGAGGATTCCTCCCTACCTGGTGCCTCTATCCTTAGTACAGGAGATTTTATCTACAGCAACTCGAGAAGTAGTTACTGATCTCCAGGCCCACCTAGCCTATACCTTAGGTAGCACTATCCCAATTTACGTTAATCCTCAAGACCGAGAATTAGCATTCATCATTAACCTTCCCATAATGGCGCCTGAAAACATACACCGTTTGAAAGATGTTGTCAACGTTGGCTTCTGGCAAGATTCTGGCTACGTTCGAGTAAAGACAACATCCCTTGTAGCATACCAAGACGATAACCCTGACCTATATCTGGTACCCAATTTGCTTATGTGCACACTCACTAAAGACATTCACTATTTGTGCCCTAGCAAACCTTTCATTCGTGACAGCGCAAATGGGATCTGTGGCCTCAAGCCTATGATGAGTAATACTCAATGCCCGGTAGTCGTCACACCCCGATGTTTGGTAACCAGTACTCAAGCTGAAATTGTTGGAAATCATTGGTTGGTTAACACCCCCTTTAGAGAGGCCCTACTAACCTATGATCAACATGACACCTCAGAAAGGGTTCTCCTTCCTAGCCAAACCTTCTGGGTAGACGTCCCCGTAAACGCAATCTTACATGTAGGAGACATGGCCCTGTATCACCTAAACCCTGACCAATATGAGAGCGACATAGAAATCTCAGAGTTCTTCTCCAAACACACCATCGAGCTAGATACTAAAACACTAACTCGCCTAGAATACGAGGGAACCCAAGTCATTGATCTAACCCCCATAGATAACACTCTTACAGAGCTGTCGTCTCAACCCCTATGGCCAGTTCAGCCCGTCACCTATGCATGGTCCACTCCGGACACCTTACTAGTTACCCTGGTAGGATTAGGATATCTTCTGACCTTTGGCATAGCCTGGTTCTATTTCAAACGCACTCGAGCCCTCCAGAGCAGGTTAGAAACTTGGTCTAATAAAATGGTCAAATTCGTTAGACATAAAAGAGCCCAGAACCCCCAAGTTTTAGATATGAAGCCGAAGGCCATGTCGAAGAATCAGCTCTCGAGGTTGCGTTTGAACAAGACCTACCCCTAAATAACTAGAATCCCTTCAGCATGCAAACATACACATTCCATATGCACCCACACACTAATAGGAATACATCAGTACATCAGCTCTGGAAATGTGTTTGAATATGCTTGCTGATCTCACCTTCCTCCACAGCAAAATTTCTTTTCAGCTCCATGCTCCCTGCCGAACCATAAAACTAAAAAGAAACGGGGGAATGTAGTGGAGTATGGACCGAATATGAATAGCGGATGGTAATGTATTATGTTAAATGGGACGTAAACACAACGTACCCCAAGATGAAATCTTATGTAAATGTTGGATATTAATAATCCAGTATACTCATTGTTATATGTTACTAAAATGTATAAGGGATTTCAATACGCGAAAATTATGTTCAGTCTCTGTGAATCACTGATTCAAACTCCCTCCTACTCTCTCCCCCTTTCCTGTCTCATGAAGTCAGTCACGTGAGCCTGAACTCGCGTCCAATCAGAAAAGAATGCCTCCCATTAGGGCGTGACTGCGCTGGCTTTGAAAAACACAGAGCTCTCGACGAACAGAACGAACAGAACGAAGGAAGAAACGAACTGGACACAGAAAATTCAAGCAGAGCACACAGAAGAAGGAGAAGGAGTCAACAATACGAGAAGTTCAAGAGGAACTCCGAGAAGCTTCGAAACAACAAAGAGATCAGCAGAAAACATCGCTTCCAGTCCAAACCTCTCCAAAGCGAGACGCTCTCTTCTTCACGCCGACGAAACAAAGAAAAATCTTAGAGACTTCATCAAAAGCTCACAAGAGACGTCTTGAATTAGCTGAAAGTATGAAGCTTTAATAATGCGTCGAGCGATTTGAATATTTTCTTTTCTTTTAACCTTGTTTATGTTTTATCGCCCAATCTAAGTTTAATCTCACGACTGATCAAAGCCGGTGAACTTATTCGTGGCCAGAGTAAGAAAACACCGCCGAGATACCAGAAAGTCGTAGAATAAGTAAGCTTATTGAATCGATTTTCAGTTCTGGATCCGCAGTAACCAGAAAACTTTCATCCAAACGTCCATATGGTCGAACCCTCCTACTCACGACACTGAGCCAGAGGATCCTGCCGCCGGCGTCATCACGCTCCAAGTACGCCGAGGCGACTCAACCGACGAAGAAAACCTCCACGCTGACTCAGCCTGGAAACTTCCGAGACCGCGAAATCAAACAAGACGCCATCACTCCCAGGACCTCAGAGAGCTTTTGTACGCAACGAGTGGAGACAATCGACGAAAAGTAAGCTAAACTTACGCATGTCCAGAGCTGAAAATTGAATCAAATTTCATGATAAATTTTGTATTAATTAAACCTCAGTTAGCAACACATTAGTCACAAGCTAGAGTGCCTAGCGTATCGCCGCAGTCGAATCGGCTTCCCCTGCTTGGATGCCGTGAGATTTCAAGATCACGCTATGTTAAGTAAATATCCTTCTCTTTGTTAATAAAACTTTCATTATTTGAAATCACAGTGTGTGCAGTTTTGTTCATTAATTTTCCTGAAAATCCTGAAGTACTCACTTAGCGTGATTATTATTCATTCTCAAACTAATTATTAACGTTTTAATTGCTTAAGCCAATTATAAACTTTAATTAATATCATTAAGTCAAATATCAGAGATTATAGGAATTTGAATAAGGTCAACACTATAAACAAAAATTATAAATATATATATTAAATATATATTCACAGAGGTATCGTGGCGTATGATTAAAAATCCAACATACGCTACACCACTCTCGTGCACATTCATAAACAAACACAGTGCCCCCTACAGGACAGTAAGCCTTGTGTATCATTTCTATAGTAATAGGTGACATGGAGCATGGATAGCCCATTTCCACCAAAACAAATCTGTTTCTTGAACCGGTTCCTTTCAGGATTTTTGGAGCCTTGGATCTCTCTAGTGGACCAGCCCCCTTTGATGGGAACCAAGGATAAGTCATCCAGAACCAGAGATAAACGGATAGAGTCAGGACAGAGTCATGGTTTATTCACTGTTTACAGCACATTCAGACCAGAGTACGATATGACACATATGGAAATTATGCTGAGTGGTCCTGCAGAGCTCATAAGCAGCAGAGAAAGAGTGTGTTATGTTACGCTGAGTCCCAGAAACACACACAGATGGAACAGGTTCCTGTTTAATTAATTAAGTTATATTTATGTTTATAACAGTCTGTAAATGACCTGTCATGCTCCACTGCGACATAATACTTTTTTTTAAGGCTCTGAGCTCATTCTTAAGCTTATTTATCTCCACTCGCCCAAGGACCCCTGAAGCTGAAGAACCCACTCTTTTTTGGTTCCAGCTTGAAATGATCTTTTCTGGTTCAGGAACTTGTATATGTCAGGGTAAGCCTCCTGACGGGCTCCAAATTAGGTTCACGAATGGGAATAGATCTGGTTCCTCGTTTCTTGAAAAGCTCTTACTGAGCTGAATGTGAACGTGCTGGAACTCCTCTTTACACCAGCTGTGTCGCAGGCAGTGTGGCCACTAGGGGGCCTAAGGAAAGAAGCGATGAGATGTTTACTTGTAGAAAGTGGGTCATTATCATTATAATTATCTAATAATAATCTTATAATATCCGAGAACAAGGAATTTTAAAGATATACACTAGATTTCTGATCATTTCACCCAAGATTTTTCTATGCAATGACCACTCCAGAGAGCTGCTGGGGGCCTTTATACCCCTCTGGCAGACCCTCATCCCTGAGCAAGATTGAGGTTTATGAAGGTTCAGAGCGTAAAGCCGCGTGTATGCGGTTCCAGTGAGATCTGAGGGCGCAGAGCTAAAGAAGTGGATTTGACGGTGAGGACGCCAGGGCTCTTCAGCTGTGCTGCGTTCTCAGGTTATTTTCAGGGGTTTTTAAGGTTTCTTCTGAGGGTTTTTTTTTAGTTGCTGCTGCTGCGGATGCAAGCGGAAAAGATGCTGACCGTGTGATTTGTCTCTGGAGAAGTGAGTCTGGGTGGTTCTGACAGCGGAGAAGGAAACAGTATCCGTCACATGAAGGAGGAAAGAAGAGCAGAGCTAGAGAGAGAGAGAGAGAGAGAGAGAGAGAGAGAGAGAGAGTGAGTGAGAGAAACTGCAAAACATGAGCTGGTTTTCAGACCAGTTGGATATCTGGACTATGCCTCGCTCGGAGAGCGCTGGGGGAATATTGACTCATAATTCACTTGTTTCTAGAAGTTTTTACAGGTTTAAAATAATTTTCTGAAAGAAAATATCTGAAAACACTGGCGTTGTTTCCTGAAAGAAGTGAAATCAGCAGCCAGTGCAGGGGTCTCTCCTTTAGGACCTCTGTGGAGAATTTGTTGAGAATGAGATGTGATTCGGTGTCGAGATAATGAAGCTCCAGAAAGAGCTCAGAGCCCGTTCTGACTGTTTGTGAGCTCGGGATGGGCAACAACTTGTATCATTTCCACGTGTTTCAGAGCCACTATAAATCATGACTCTGTCCTGACTCTCTCCATTTATCTCTGGCTCTGGAGCTCAATTCAGACACAGCCACGCTGGAACCCAGCCCCACAGCACCCCCTGCTGATGATGTATCCTTGGTTACCGGGTGGAAACGTAGAGGGGCCATTTCACTGGAGAGAACCAAGGTTATAAATCAGGAACTGAACTGGAACTGGTGATAAAGATATGTGACAGTGTCCAGCTTCCTCACATGCTCTGTCCTGCTAAAGCTGCCACAGACGATCGTAAGTACTGTTACAGTGAAATGGCTATACAGTGAATGACCACACAAAGTCAAAGAGCACCAGCTAGTATTGAAAAGAAATTTTAACCAGTCTAATTATCTAGGAATATACATATATTCTTAAAACATTCTCGTCCTCCAGCGCCGCTGAACAAAACCAACTCAGTCTCTCTCTCTCTCTTTCTCTCTCTCTCTCTCTCTCTCTCTCTCTCTCTAATTACACTGAGATATTTCAGCTGGATCTAAGAGGACTTCACTTTACAGATCATTTTACCAGTGAACAAGGAAAAGAAAGAGCAGAGAAAGAGAGAGAGAGAGAGAGAAAGAGAGAGAGAGAGAGAGAGAGAGAGAGAGAGAGATGGAGGGGTTAATGTTCTCTGGGGAGTCTTTTGTCTCCTTTGAGAACAGCCTCAGAGGATTTAGGTTTAGAGGATTTAAGGGCAAACTGTCGCTGACTATGTAGTGATGTTGATGCTGATCTCCGTCTCTCTCTCTCTATCTCTCTCTCTGTCTCTCTCTCTCACTTTTTAGAGGGAAATTTTGAGGGATTACGACAACAGCAGCTTGTTCAGTTTCTGACACTATGTTTGTCTCAGAGACAGGATATGTCTGATGCCAGTAGTAGTTCCTTTTTGGTGGAGAGAGAGAGAGTGAGAGTGAGATAGAGAGAGAGAGAGAGAGAGAGAGAGAGAGAGAGACAGAGAGAGAGAGAGAGAGAGAGTGAGAGTGAGAGAGAGAGAGAGAGAGAGAGAGAGAGAGAGAGAGAGAGATTCTGTAAGGACTCCAGGGCAAACCCATGAGAAATCTTACAGGAAAACTCAAGTACATGTAAAGAGTGAACTCTCTCTGATGCGGGAGTACTTTTGGAGTTCACAGCTCTGTCACTTGGCCAAAGCTCCGGCTCGTCCTGAGCTGAAGAGCCTGGTTTACAGAAGGTTAAGGCTCAGATTTGATCATTAAAGGGCACAAATTATGAATAAACCCCCTCACTCAGCTCATATTCATATTAAAGTGTGGATCTGGAGTCCATCAGCCCACACACTGTGAAAAAAGACCCCCAGTCAGTTTACTGTGCCAGTTTCTGACCACTTATAAAATGTGTTCAAAGTGCTGCCCATTGTGTTGGATTGTCAATGCAACCCTCTTCTCCCACTCTTCACACACTGATAGCAACACCGCAGGAGAAATGCTAGCACAAGCTTCCAGTATCTGTGGTTTCAGGTGCTGCACATCTAGATGGTATGGTGTGGTATATGGGGTACAAAGATAGTGGGGCCATTCTTCATCAGTGGAAACCTCAAGGCCACTGGATATGCCAAATTGCTACATGATGATATGTTTCCCACTTTATACACTTAAGCTGGCACATTCCCTGAGTTTTTCCAGCAAGATGGTGCACCACCACATTATGGGTGTCAGGTCCGAGCATTCCTAGATGAACAGTTTCCTGGAAAGTGTATTGGTCGTCGTGGGCCAGTTGAATGGCTCCAAGGTCTCCTGATCTGACCCCCTTAGACTTTTATCTTTGGGGTCATCTGAAGGCAATTGTCTATGCTGTGAAGATACGAGATGTGCAGCACCTGAAACTATGGATACTGGAAGCCTGTGCTAGCATTTCTTCTGCGGTGTTGCTTATCAGTGTGTAAAGAGTGTGTCACATGACCCTCTTAAAAAACAAAAAATCCAAAAATGTCCTTGAAAAGTTTCCCCCCTCCCATATACTAATGTGCCACAAACAGGAAGTTAATATCAACAACTATACCCATTTTATTAAGGTGTATCCATATAAATGGCCCACCCTGTAGAAAGCTTCTCTCTCTCTCCCCCCTTCCTTCCCTCTACACCCCCCCCACCACCCCCCATCTCCCCCTACCCCCAACTCTCTGGTAAAGTGTATTTCGTCAGGACCCTCTGGGCGTCCCGTTCTAGACCTCTGTAATCACAGTATTAAACTCCCTCTGTTTCCTCAAAGATACGGATCAAAGTCTCCTCCTCTCTGCAGCTACTGGAATGAGTGCAGCTCTCCTCTCGGGTTCTGCGGTTCTTTGTTGATGTTTTTCAAAGTGCTGATAACGGCCGTCATTTCCCGGAGAAAGTTTACACTCTGACAACACTCCACCTCACAACAACAGACCCTCCATCAGAGATCAGAACTTCTGGCACCCAACTGTAACACTGTTAAATCTCTTATTCTCACACACACACAAACAGATACACACACGGTCATACTCCCCACACACAGATATACACATACAGAGACACAAATACGCAGAGACACACACACACACACACACACTCACATACACACTCACAGATATACACACACACACACTCACACCCCCACACACAGACACACACCCCTGAGAGTTACAAAGACTGAGTGTGAGAGAGACAGAGAGAGAGGATGTGAATATCATTCATTTCTGTCTTAGTAAATTTCCTGGAAGCCCTTATATGGAGATTATGCTCACTGCAGTGATCTATTGCTGTGTTGGACTCTTACTTGAGAGTGGCGACCCCTTCTGGTGTGGTGGGTTTATTGAAGCGCCTCATGTACTCGTGCATCTCGGGGAAGCTCTGCTTCATGTAGTCCTCTGCACTGCTCTCCCGGACCGTCCCGAAGCGGAACCCCAGGGATGGGTGGTGCAGCTGAGGACAAAGGAACATAGCCAATGTTAACAAGACATAAAACATCACAACAGACCACGTCTCAGAGAGCGACAACATCTTGGAGAGACAGGGAGGACATCAGGAGGTTTATATACTATGTCCAAAGTGACCATACTCTGTGCCATGGGCTGCAGAACAGTGGGACGATGTTCCCTGGAGTGATGGAACTCAGACTCAGACTGACAGAGGGTCCTGTCCTGCTCCACTGCATGTTATAATGTCTACAGCGGTCTATTGCAGTGGTCCGTAAACTGGGGAATGATTTTCTGTCTAAATATATTAAACATTTGTTTAAGCAATATTTTTAAATATTTTAATCTACTGTTTTTAAAATATTCAGCAGGTTAGAAATGCAGAATTGTTTCTGTACTCTTCCTCCTAAAGAAATGCCTCAGCAAACTCTTTCTGGACCTGAAATCCTGAGTTGGAGAAAATATGGGATGGTGGCTCCAGTAGAAAACAATAAAAAGTCATGCTCTGCAGGCCTCAGGCCCCTTCAGCTGATTCTGAATGCAGCTGCACGGCTCATCTTCAAGCTTCTGAAGTTCACCCACATCACTCTATGGCTGCACTCTTAAAACTCTCAAACCAAGAATGGACCTGCCCCTCCCTATCTTGTGGCAGTGGTCAAGAGTCAGACTGCACCTTGAGCCAATCGAGCTTCTAGTACAGCTCGACTCTACCTGGCATCCCTAAAGTCACTTGGATGACTAGCATCAAAATTCTTCTCAGTCATCGCACCCAGATGGTGGAACAAACTTCCACTGGCTTCCAAAAGTGGACTCTCTCGCTGTCTTCAAAAGCAGACTAAAGACCCATCTCTTTGTGACCCACTTAAGTGAGCACTAATCTAAGTGCTCACTGAAACACCCTGTACTCCACTTATACTGCACTTAACTCCTTTCTTTAGGTGTGAGCACTGACTAGAAGCTGTGCATTTGCATTTAGTATGTTTTGTCTTTTCTAGGTATTAGCATTGGCTCTTGTTCTGGCAAGCGTCTGATCTCAGAAGGAGTCTGGACTCAAACCTATTTGTACGAGCTAAGATACACACTTTGTCTGAGTCGCTCTGTATAAGAGAGTCTGCTAAATGCTGTAAACGTAAATGTAAATGTAAATAAAAGCTTCAACGTGATCAGAAAGAAAATATAAGGAACAGATTCAAAAGCTAAGTCAGAAATGAAAAGTACCACCCACAGTGTGTTCTTTCTGTGATATTTTGGGAAATGAGGTTTCAGTCAAAATGCATCTTGAAACGAGACATCATGATCAATCAAATCAAATCAAATCAAATTTATTTATATAGCGCTTTTCACAACTGATGTTGTCACAAAGCAGCTTCACAGAATTCCAGTAAGACAAGATTTGACATGAAATGTAAAGACAAATGTAAAACCCTCAAGTGAGCAAGCCAGGGGCGACACTGGCAAGGAAAAACTCCCCCAGCTGAGGAAGAAACCTTGGGAGGAACCAAGGCTCACAAGGGGTGACCCATCCTCCTCTGGTCAATCTACTGGAGAGTACTGGAGTGAGTATGCACACATCTCTCCTCTGTTTTCTGCTTCTGAAAAATCTGAGGATTCTGAACTCATTTCTCATGGACAGTGGCCTCGAGGTCACAAATGTCCTTGGGACTGCCACAGTGCTGCTACTACCACCTTCAAATCTCACCGCAGAATTTCTGCGGTTCTCGTCAGACTGACGGCCACGCCACAATCCTGAAGGATTTCTTCTGAAACCAAGCCTGGGTGGACTTTATGCTTGGGATCAGTGTCCCGTTGGAAGGTCAAATAATGCTCCAGCTTCATCTTCCTCACAGAAGGCATGAGATCTTGTCTTAGGATTCCTGATATGTGACCGGAAATTAAATCTCACTCTCAGCACGCTACAGCCCAGACTTGGCACTTCTCTGCAGTTCTCTTGTGGCCCACATTTCGCCTTGTATTACAGCACTGACTTTGTTTGCCCTTTCTTATCACTTTGGATAAAATAACTTTCTGGTTCTGTTCCTGTTCATGAAACTAATTTGGAACCGTTCAAGTCGAATCAAGTAAATTCTGGTAGAGAGTTATGTAGAGATCAGTAGAGTCCTGTAGAGAGTCGAGTCGAGTCCAGCACAGTCCAGTAATAGAGTCAGTAGAGGTCATTAGAATCCAGTAGATTCCAGCAGAGAGTCTGGTAGAGAGTCCAGTAGGGCCCAGTAGAGAGTCAAGTCGAGCCCAGCAGTAGAGCCAGTACCATGCAGTGGAAAAGTGCCTTTTGAGTCTTGCTTCCCCTCCATGGACTCAGAGAGTGAACCTCCATCAGAGTAAGGGGAGCCAGAGAGGGACGCTGTCCTTGTGAGAAAGGAAAGTATCCTGGTTGAATAAAACAATTACAGAAGGAAAGTGAGAAGCACAGAGTATAAATGAAAGACTTTTATTATGCAGTGTCTCCTTCCAGGCCCTCAGTCTGTAATCAGGAGGATCGTTCTTCTTTAATTAATGAGAAACTTGTCAAGGTTAAAGAACACAGGCACGAGATTAATGTTCTGATTTATTCTGAACCTCATCTCAGCCAAAACCACCACAGGACCCCAGAGACCTTCCACACAGCGGCGTTAACTCACTCTCCATCCCTCAGATATGGGACACTGTTAGAAAGTTTGATGGCATTGGGCCTCATAAACAGTAGGATGAGAGAATTCAGATGCCGGCTAACTTTCTGAAACTCAGCATAGACAAATCCTAAGTCCACTTCATCAGAACTCTCTGACTTTACACTTCAGTGGCAAGGCTGGAAAATCCTCTCCGGTGGTTTGCAATCTAGTTAAACTTTCAGACTCCTTCCTTTCCTTCAAACCTCACATTAAGGCCCCCGATCTCACTTCCGTCCTATGCTCTCAGTTCGAGATGCTGAAATTCTGGTTCATTTCATTTATCACTTCCTATTACTGCAACAGCTTCTTCATGTTCTTCCTAATGAAATCATACACTCCCTTGTGTTCAACACTCTGCTATGGGAGTCCAAAAGTCAGCTCATATCACCACAGTTTTTCAACAGCTGCACTGGCGACCCATCTCGCTCCAGATTCAGCTTAAAGTGATCTGACACCAGACTCTCTCTCTCTCTCTCTCTCAAACATTACACCTCTACTCTCCTGTACCATTAATGAGGTCCTCCGATAGTGGTCACTTATCAGTACCTATATTTAGATGTGTTACTGCTGGTGCAAGATGGCACCAAGCTCTGGAACTCTTTACCACAAAATCTTCGCTTCAGTTTTCTTTTCTTCTTTTAAAGGCAATGTTCATGACTTTAATCAAAAAACACTTTGTATAAAACTCTGAGGATGTTTCCTCACTCTCTCCTGGAGGATGTTCAGCTCTCCTGTCTGTTTGCAGTGGAAACCAGTCTAATGTGTTTACGAAGCCCTAGTATCTGTAAATGGGTAAAAAAAAAAAAAAAAAAAAGTCTCTCAGTCCAGTATGTTAGGCTTTCTCCATCTCTGCTCAGGGTATACCAATGGCATCTGGAGGGTTTTAGACAATGGAGAGCCTCCAAACGCTGAAACACATGAATCAAGATGAGGATGTTGCTGTAACACTGACTTATTTTTGAATCACTTAAGGTGGAAATTATTTTCATTACAGACAGTGCTACAAAACTAAACACCTTGAGTTACAAATGAGTTTCTGTGGGAATTCAAATAATGATAAATTTGAATAAATATTTACAGACAAGTTACACTTGTAGCCACCAACCGCTTTTTACTTTAACACACCCCCTATGGAGCTTATGAATGAACGTACATGTTAGGTCTTCTGTAAGAACAGCAGTTCTCCAGGATCACTGATGTTGAATTTATAGCCCTCTGGTGGACTTTAGCACTGGGTATGGTGACCATAGGCTCATGTGCAGTTGCTACAGAGCATTATTACCTTTCAAAGGAGGATATACAAAGAATAATTTAGGCCGATAGTTGGGCAAAACATCCTCCTAGAATTTATTCCATTTATTCCAATATTATATAGAATATGGGACTTGTGTCTGTAGTCTCTTACACACTAAAACAACACAGGAATGAAATAAAACAATTACTGAAGTTTGTGTATGATCTGTATGTAAAAAACTCAGATTCAGAGAGAAATGCAGAGAAATACATTAGAGTCTGACGCAAACAATTTTACATCAGATCCTATGATGGAATGTGGCTAACAGAATATAATGTGTTTTCCCCTTATTATACTGACACAAATCAGCAGTAGGTTTCTGTGCTTTTGAGTGCTGTGAGCCTTTCTCCAGCATACGGTGAGGAGCTGTGTATGAGATAAATTTAGCAGTCTTTCACATCTGTTGATATTTCACATCTGGAGACACTCCCCAGTATGGCCCCGCCCACACCAAAAATAACTCATGGAAATCACTCATCACAATGAAAGGCGTCTACAAGGGTCTCACCTTTGCGTCGTGGATGCCAGACACTTCCTCAAAGGTCTTTTCTCCCACCATGACGGCCGCTAGGTTGGCTGTGTAACTAGAGAGGACCAGGAGGCAGAAGATGGCCCAGAGGTTCATGAGGAAGCGTCCAGTCCAGCACTTGGGTGTCTTGCTGGCCACAGTGCGCCCGAAGAGGATGGCGTAGCAAAGGTTGAGAGCAGAGGAGTAGGAGAAGACCCGGACACGGTTCCTCCCGTGCGGCGTCATTCCAAAGGGGCTGTTCCACTCGTACAGTGTGAGGAAGAGCGCCGTGATGTGGAGCGCCACAAAGATGCCCACCCACATGGACCAGTGCAGGGGCCACATGAAGGCCCCAATGGGGGCGGCGGTGTCCTTGCTCCGCACCAGGATGCCCAGGCTGGTGGAGAAGAAGGGACTGGTGAAGTCTATGACTTTGGAGCGCGCAGAGTTGATGCTGAAGCTGGTCACTGCCATGTCCGCCGCCCCACTCAGCAGATCCCCCACAAGTCCGGTCCACCGGCCCCCTTTCCATGCACCGTACTTCCCATCCCCCACAATGTAGAGGTCAAACTCGAAGTGCATGTCCTCTGCCAGCTTCTCCAGAAGGTCAATGCAGTATCCATAGCAGCACTTCCGAATCTCGGAAGGGATGGAGCTGCTGCTGTTACTGCCCTGCTCCAAATCTCTAAACAGCTGATTCAGAACGTCTGAGCTGTTCATGTGAGGGTCCAAACACAGCTGCCCGGCTGGACACTGCCCCTCCTGATCCACCTCTCTTGTGAAAACAAAGGGATGCTCCACTAAAGTGACTACACGCAGCCTGCTGCCGGAGACAGGGAGTCCAGCCTGCCATCGAGCTCCGGGGCGAATCCCCAGCATCTCCTCTGATCCTTGCTGGGTGGCTCTGGGCCACAGACCCTGCTCCTCCACCTCTAGACGCCCAAACTGCCACCCAGCCACCGTCACCCAGCTCGGCTGACCCAGGGCATCCCTCTGCAGACTCCATACATGGAAGCGCTGGATGGTCAAGACCCTGGAAGACCAGCGGTCCACCGCTATGGGACCAGTCAGACCCTCGAAGGAAATGTTGGACAGGAACCTGCAGAAGAGACAGAGACATCACAGATCAAGCGTCCTCTTTACTGAAACATAGCTGTGAACATCTGATGGTTTTCAGCTTCATAATCATCAGTGAGGGTCAGGGGCTGGTGTTGGGGATTATTTCTGGATCACACACAAACACACAGAAGAAAGAACTGAGCGAAAACATATGTGTGTGTGTGTGTGTGTGTGTGTGTGTGTGAGTGTGTGTGTGTGTGTGTGTGTGTGTGTGACTGGGCGAGTGTGTGTGAGTGACTGAGTGAGTGTGTGTGAGTGACTGGGTGAGTGTGTGTGAGTGACTGAGTGAGTTTGTGTGAGTGACTGAGTGAGTATGTGTGAGTGACTGAGTGAATGTGTGTGCATGTGATAGCAAGTGTGTGATGTCTTGCATATAGTATTTCAGGGGAGGCTCTGAACCCACTGCAACTGTGTTCTGGAGGAAGCAGTTACAGATGATGAATGAATGAATGCTATCTTGTACTCATAGCAATGTTGTAGCACACAGTTTCATGTCTCCCAGTAGAGTAGTGAGTGTTCTTGCAGTGCAGAGGAACACACTCCTGATTAACCCCTTGTTCCATAGGAAGAAGAGTGAAGTGCAGTGTTAAAATTCAGAACAGATTTGACGTCTCTGATAAAATGTGATTTCTGAGACAAGGTTTTCTTCTGACGGCGCCAAGCCGCGGCGCTTCTGAGACGAGGTCAGAGCGTTGTTTTTTAGAAAAGCAGAATACACTTTAACCCCGTTCTGCATCAACAAAACAAGCCCCCCATTCTCGCTCCGCTGGAGAAAATCCATACGGCTGTCATTCTTCAGACACACACACACACACACACCTGACAGCAGCAGTCCTATGTACACATGTAACACACAGTACACTTTATCAATTGACCACTTTATCAGAAACACCTCCCTTCTACAGAAACACACTGGACACATTATCAGAAACACCCCCCTTCTACAAACACTCACTGGCAACATTATCAGCTATATCAGAGGTATAGAGGGGTTATAGATGATTATAGATAAGGATTATTAATGGATTATAGATTATTATCATAGGGGTGTTATAAATGTTTATATTCATGGGGGGCAGTAACGTAATGTTTTAGCAGTGGATGTATTTATCTTACACAGCTCCTCTCCCTGCGCTGGAAAGAGTCTCATGTCACTCACAAACACAAACACTCTCTGTGTCAGGGGGTAAAGGATGCCACAGTGGAGCATAATGAGGAGGAAACTGTAATCCTCTGTTAGCCACATAGGATCTAATAGAAAATTGTTAGCATCAGATTCTAATAGGTTTCTAATGGGTGAGTGATCAGTGAGAGGCCTCACAATGCAGCAACGAAGCCAAGGCCTCCGTAGGGTACAGTGTGGGTCATAAAATAACAGTGTGTGCCCTCACAGCGAGTTGTATGTCAATAATATTTTTTTTTATTATTAGTAAATTATCTATTATTTGTTTATTATCTGTGATGTGCACTATGTAGGGAGTATGGCTCAATTTGGGGCACAACCTGAGCCCCTCTACTGACTGACATAGATGAACAGAGCTCTGTTTACAAAAATGACGTGGATAAATGGGACTACATTTCAATGTCTAAATAAGACTACAAGTGTGGACATTAACAATAAACAATTTAAATATCACAGTTTTTATTTGAGTTATGTTAATGAGGATGTCCCCAATATGGTGCCGACTCTACACTGTGAGGTCAGCTGCAGCCCATGGTTATACAGAGGGTATAAATGTTTACAGAGGTTTGTTTCAAAAGTGTTAAGGATGTTTAATAAAGGCTGGAAGAGTGTGATAGTGATGTTATAAATAGATGGCAGGTAATATATTACAGAGGGGATATAGACACTGTTATAGATGCATATGTAGAGGTTACAGTTGTTTATAGAGGTGTTTTTCATATAAAGGAGTGAGGTGGTTTCTCAGTAAGAAACACTCAGACACAGCAGTGTTTGTAGAAGCAAAGGCTGTTAAGGCAGCAGTGCCTCAGGGAGAGACTTTAACATTTATTATTCACAGCAATAATCCACATGGAATTAACACACACACACACACACACACACACACACACACACACACACACACACAATACAGAACACACTCTCCATCTCTCTCTCTCTGAGAGTCAGTGATCAGTTCCTCAGTGATTTGATTACTCCAGTCTGAATAAAAACAAATAAAGAAAGAGGAGTGAAATGACCTTCTGATTCTGAGATTAAGAGCTCAGCTGTTTTTCACGGAGTAAAGCTCCCCCTGGAATCACCGTCGAGAAATAAAGAGATAAATAAACTCAGAGGAGTATGTTGTGTGTTTAATATTCACTAGACACTTTTCTTTACGGCGCTGTGCTGTGAGGGGCTGCCCTTGTGGGGAGTTCCCGGTGTGCAGTGGTCAGCAGAGACCCATATCTCACTCTGATCTGACCATGCTGTAAGCACTGGATAAACCATGACTCTGTCCTGACTCTATCTGTCTGTACTGAATTCAGACCCACAGCATCCCCCGCTGGTGACATATCCTTGGTTCCCATTAAAACTGGTGGAAATGCGGGGGCAGTTCACCTGCAGAGAGAACCAAAGTAAGAATCAGGAACAGAACCAGTTCAAGAACCAGTTTTTTTATGGAAGTGCTAACAATGATGTATTAAAATGGACATCTGTGACTGTGGGGAAACTTTGGTTTAGTGGTTTCTTTATGCTCAGAATCTCTGCATCTTTTAATGTGGAATGTTGTGGAGTAAAAAGCGACTTGATCTTGTTGGTGTCTGAAGTGTAATTTGTCTGTAAGTTTTCAATCACTGCTTGAATTCCCACAAATACTTATTTGTAACTCGATTTGTTTAGTTTTGTAGCACTGTCTGTAATGATGTTAGCGCTTTACCGAGTTCAGAGACATTCCCACCTTAAGTGATCTGAAACTGCAAAAATAAGTCAGTGTTTCCAACCTATGGAGCAGGAATAGAGCAAGATCCTCATCTTGGTTAATGCTTTTCAGCATTTGGAGTCTCTACCTCCAGACTGCATTTCTCTGCTGTAAGCACAGAGAGAGAGAAAGCCTAGAATACCATTTTTATGTCCCATTTATAGACACTGGGGCTTCATATAAACACCTCAGACCAGTTTCCAATGCAAACCGACTGAAGAGTAGCACATGGAGAGGAAACATCCCTAGAGATTTATGAAAAGTGTTTTTGATTAAAATCTTGAAGGTTATTTATTAAACCTTTGAAAGTTTCTTCACACTCACACGACTCTTAAATAAACATGTTGCTTTAGGGAACCAAAGGTGGTTCTTTTATACTACAGTTTTTCTTCAGACTATGGCCTGCTGCTTTCATTTGACCAGCCCTGTCCAAGGGCAGAGTTGGGTAGAGACGGTATGGACATGTCTCATAGCCAGCGACTACTGGACTGTCCCTCGCAGACATTTTGGGTGAAAATTACAACACAGCAGTGCGTCAGTGTCTAATCTGTGGTACAAACACTTACAATCTGGTTCTCTACTCTGAGTCCCGCCTCCTGAAAACCACTAATAGTCACCACTAATAGCGCTTTTCTACCAACTAGGAACCGGAAAAGTTTGTTCCCAACCAAAGAAGAGTAGGTTCAAGAACCAGAGTATTTTTGGTGGAAAAGTGCCATAACAGGTTTTGCTGTTTCTTCGAAACGTGTGAGAGACTGTGGCTGTAAGGAGACAAAGCACATGTGAGAGATGCTGTCCACATCATATTGATTAAGGGACAGTATCCCCAGCTGCGATGGTGTTTTAGAGCCACTTCAATCAGCTCTTCTGGAGATTCAGTATCTGTGTTTTTTAGCAAGAAGTTTTCCCTGTGCGCTCACACACGTGTATTGTAAAACACAAGTAGATGTGTAGATGCACAAGGGGAACGAACTGCCATTTACATTTTTAGAATATTATGACTTTAATCTTCAAATAAAAACGACTTTAACTGCAATTTATGATTGGGTAAATGTCAATTTATTTTCTAGATGTCTTCTTAACTGACTACAGTCTGGTCCCGAAACCAATCGTAGACACAAGGTCCAAAGTTCGGCCAGCGTCTGCTCTCTCAACAAGAGACAAAAGAAGACACAAAATTGGGGCGACGTAAACGAGTTGTCGCCTGCTAGTGTGAACATCTGTTAGAGAACCCCTCTTCAACAACATCGCTTTATGACTTTGAGTTTCCATTGCACTGAAATCAAGCTGACAATAAAACACATACACACACAAACACACACATAATGAGTTGTTCCAATGAGTAGAGAGAGAGAATGTGTGTGTGTGTGTGTTTGATAGTGTTAAACACTTCTCTTCATTTAAACAGATTACTGGCTGGATGCTGTAGGGTGTGTGTAAAATTTAACTCATAACTTAAAGCTGCGTTGAAACTATGTTCCTTGGTTTGAAGGGTTAAATTCCAGGGAAGGGAAGAGGGTTTACAACCTCATTTAACCTTCTCTCCTCTCTCTCTCTCTCCAGCTCTCTCACCCCCTCCCTCTCTCTCTGTATCTCTCTCTGTCCTTCCTCTCCTATCCCTCTTTCTCTCTGGGAAAATGAGTAGTCCTCATTTCCTTCATCCTGACCCAGACATCATCCACTTTACCCACAATCCCCTGCTGAGTTATGGATGAGAGCCAATAGGCTGCTGGTGTGGCTGTGTGTGGAATAGTAATGTCATATAAATGCAGAGCAGCCCCTGCTCCAGCCTTGAGACCCCCGGACACGCCTCGTTAGGTCCTGCACGTCCCACTGGGCCTATTTCTTCCGCTGCACACACGTGTGTACAGTTTCAACCCCGACTGAGACAGAGTCTGTCCTGGGACTTCAGACCCACCGTCAGAAACACTGTAAAACCCCTTTATTCCTGACACTGCAAAGAATAATTATACACAAATATAATCGTTTATACACATGCATTATAAAGAACACAAGTTCCAAACCCATTCTCCAAAGTGGAAAATAGTTCTGTTTTTCAATGAATCATCATTGACCTGCTTTGGTCAAAACCCGCTTTCAGCACCTGTTCCATTAAATGATAATGAGCCGCTTGCTGTTCACCCCAACTCTGAGCACACAGCAGTGAGGAGCGAGGAGCAGAAGCTCTGGTTTTTAATTGTTTTCGTTTCATTCTCGTTTTACACTCTGATGAACTTGAGGTGATGGGATGGATTCAGTTTGTGGTTCAGATTCCGATAGTGGTTCTGGTTCTGATTGTGGTTCCGGTTCTGATTTTGGTTCTGGTTCTGACAGTGGTGGTGATTTTGGTTCTGACTGTGGTTGTGACTCTAATAGGTGCTGTGTTTGTGGTTCTGGTTCTGATAGTGGATATGACTGCGGTTTTGGTTCTGTTTGTGGTTTATGAGATGACAACATTATGGGGACTGATTTGGACAGTCACTGCTGTTCTGGCAGATGCTGGCAGGCGTTAGTGGAACAGAGCTTTGTCTATTTAGAGGTTACTGTGTGTGTGTGTGTGTGTGGTCTGCAGTGTTTAATCTGCCCCAAAAGGGAACAGCGTTCCAGTGTTCCTCCAAGATAATATAAACAGCTGAACTGACCAGGAAAGATCAGACAACAACAACAACAACAAAAAAGCAACAACAACAAGAGTCCAAACACTCCCCGAACCTATAGTGTCTCACCTCTTCATTTTTGTGACTCTGAAGAGGGAACTCTAGCAGCACTTCTGTGTCTGATCCACTCACTCCCACTGAGGCTATTTCAGAGGTCTTACCTGGTCAGGTAGAGTCCAGAGGAGGGCAGCTGGTGTCTGGGCTGGTCGGAGCAGCTGGCTGTGCGGTGGACGAGAGCCAGGTCCGGTCGAACGGTGATGGCGGCAGTTATGGCTCGTCCAACCAGCTGCAAAGCATCCCGAATGTAGAAGTTGAGCGGTTTGCGGTTCACCTCTCCGTACGCCAGCAGACCCAGCGGAGAGCCCAGAGAGTGCAGCCCGTCCAGACTCAGGGGAAACCCCATAATCCAGTGTGCGTGGTGTTGGGTGAGCTGCGACGCCCCCCTCAGGACAGAGGCCACACACTGAGGGTCCGATCCCAGCAGCAGGATGCTGGAGGCCAGGGCACTGGGTGTCCGACTCAAGAGGTCTGACAGCAGCTCCAGCACCTACAAACACCAGAACTGTGCGGACTTTATTTTTATTTAAGCTCTTCAAACTGGACCTTTAAAACAATAACAATTACTGCCCCTCACCATTTTCCCTCTAGATCCCCACCCGTCCCAGACCACCCACTTAATGCCGGTACATAGAGACTGGAATTATTTTATATTCACTATGAATTATTCAGTATCTACTAAAGATTAATCCCTTAAGAATTAACCAGAACCATGTAGAGAGAGAGAGTTGCGCCAGCAGAAGTCCAAAATGCTGGGTGGTCACATAACTCATGCAGGCTCCAAATAGTTCCAGGAAGGTCTGGGTGGCCAATTTAAATACATAAAGTCAGGGAAAGAAACTGCCCATTTTTGGTCATTAGTCTGCTAATAATAATTTTTAAAAAATCATCTAAAATTTCTGAATTAGTGTGAAAATCTGGCATTACTTGCCTCGGTGGTATGTTTTAGACTGATATCTTCGTTACAAGCCTATTCCTGTTGTTGATTGCGTTAAAAAATATTTTTAATTATAATTGCTGCTGTTTAAAATTGTACGGTAGTCACTGTGAAATATACCCTATTGTTTCTGATAAGTTAAACAGAGGTGAAGAGATTAAGATTTAGGTTTCTAACACATAACGGTGGTTTAATAATCCTATATAGACCTAATCTTTAAAAACTAATCTATGATATCGAATTGGACAGAAGGTGGGGCCTTCATGTAGAAATCTGCTATTAAAAATGGTATTTTAAAATATTACATCCTTCCAGGAGATTAAATAACATGTTTGCACACATAAAAATGTTTACTATTCACCACAATTAATAAATCTCTAAAAAACAAACAAACAAACAAACAAATATCCACTAACATTCATTCATTCATTCATTGTCTGTAACTGCTTATCCAGTTCAGGGTCACGGTGAGTCTGGATCCTACCCAGAATTGCTGGGCACAAGGCAGGAACACACCCTACGCACACTTCTGAGTTGCCAATCCACCTACCAATGTGTGTTTTTTGGACCATGGGAGGAAACCAGAGCACCCAGCGGAAACCCAAACGGACACAGGGAGAACACAAACAAAACTCCTCACAGTCAGTCACCCGGAGGAGGACTTGATCCCACAACTCCAGGATCCTGAAGCTGAGTGAATGTGACACTACCTGCTGCGCCACCGTGCCACTAAAAACACTAACTGAAATACATTTTTTTAAATATATATAATGGTTGTTTCATTTCAGTAGAGTGATTACAACAAGATTTCAACAACAAATAAATTTTTTAAGCTAAGAACACACCATTGGGAACTTTATTTGCTTTATTAAAAAGGAACAAGGCTAAACCCAGGGTGTTGAGACTCAAGGTGGAGACTTTACTGTTTAAAATTCTCAGCTACGCATTACATCCTATTCTACATAATTACAAACACAATTAAAAAACAATTCTGTTCCTTACTGTTGTGTTTAGCTTAGATTCTATCGCAAAATAAATCCTCACGTCATCTTCTTCACGTAGCACTCTAAAGTCCCTCGCCAGTTACATTTAACACATTCTCCCCCAGACAAATATCACTCTAGAATAGTTTTTCTCTAATTTCCAAACAAATTAAATCATAAAATGACAGTATGAGAAGGTCATTCCCAGGCTGTCCGTTGTTATGCTTATACTTTACTTGTCACACCTTGACACTTTCTGGTTGTTTTCCTCCTTCCATGTGGCTCTGTTTGTTGTTTTTCTATCTCCGCACATGGCTTTGTTTATATTCACTCTAGCTCCACCTCTTGTTCCGCCTCTCTGTAATTGTTCTTCGTTATCTGTGTCAGGTGTCTCTTGTTAAGTTCATGTATTTAAGCCCTCTTCCCTCGCTTCCTGGTATCGGTCATTTTGTTCATTTGTTTCTTTGTTTGTTTCATTGTGTTTGTGCTCGGTTTTGTTCATGTGTTGTTCTCTTGCTCGTTCTGTTTCCCAAATGTTTTCGTAGTCTTTGTTTCTCGTTGTCTCCTGCCTGTTTCTTGCCCCAGTCTAGTAGTGTTATTTCGTGTTTCTACTCTAGTTCGTTTGTTTTTGTTATCTCTCTATTAAATTCTGTGTTGTAGCGAGTGTGTCCGCCTCCCTGAATCTACTCTTCACGCCCCGTGACATTACTCAGTGTCGTAGCCTAAATCATTTTTAACGTTCGCCAAATCTATTAATTTTGTGGGAAATCCGCTAGCACTCTTTTACACACTTGTTAATTGGATATAGATGTGGTGATAATATGAAATCTCATTCTTTAAATGTCTTTGTCAGTGTAACGAGAAGTGCGGACTGGCGGAGGCGGACGCACACGCTACAACACAGATACTTTATTAACAATAGAACAAAAACAAACACAAACGAACTTGAGGGCAAACACGAATGACTGAATAAATGAAAGGGCTTGAAACAACAACATGAAATGAGGCAACGAAAACAAGGAACAACTGACTAGAATTTAGAACAACATGAAACAACACGACTTGGAATTGGAATAACACAAAACAAATGACCGATAAAAGGAAGTGACACAAGGGAACTTAAATACACGAAAAAACGAGACACACCTGAAACAGATAACGAGGGTTAAGGACAAGGAGGCGGAACAAAGGCGGGACAAGGGCAGAGACATGGACAATAACAGACAGGGCCATGTGCTGAGAGAGCACATGGCGGGGAAAACAAACAGGACTGGGCCTGGATGTGACAGTCTTAAACTTTAAACGCACATCACACTTGCATCTGTTCTGCTGTAGCTCTGCGGTGCTGCTGATGTTGCGACTAACTTCCGGGAAATATTTATAGAGGCTCCATAATCTGAAAAAAATGGCTGAAAAACTGTTCCATTTGAGTCAATTAAGTTGATGCAACCAAGGGCGTGCCTAGGCCCTAGGCTATAGGCGTCTATTCTCCAGGTCTTTTCTAACACCAAATGTGTATTATGAAGCCGGATCTGGCCCAGTTATCGCACTAATCTGGTCTGCCAAAATATTCTAAAGAAAAAAATAAATTTTGTTCACGGGCCAGAGCTAATTCCACGCATCCCGAGCTTATTATTGTCAAGGGATAAACTGCAAGATTCAGTGCTAGCAACTCCGGGTGCCTTAGGGAGAGTTAGCACCCCCTCGACTCCGGCGTTAGAGCCCTCACAGCGGGGTGAATGGGTGACGTCTCGGCGTCATAGCCGGAAAGCTAAGGCTGATGCTAACGCTGAGGCCAAAGCTAGCCCACCGGGACACCACGCTCCTCTGATTTGCGTGTCAAACAGGTTTGCCCAGCTCAGCGAAGCACCCGCTGAGGAGCCTGTTAAGAGTGCTCTGGTTATAGGAGACTCTATTGTTCGACATGTGAAATTAGCTACTCCTCTAGGGGCGCCGGCAGTAACAGTTAGCTGTTTATCGGGAGCTGGAGCGCCGGATATTAGTGGCAACCTTATACTGTTAGCTAATAGGAGATATTCGAGGGTAGTCATTCATGTAGGGGCTAATGATATTCATCTGCGGCAGTCTGAGGTAACTAAGGGTAATATTAGAGAGGTGATTAAACTGGCCCAGATGATGTCCGATGCTGTAATCTGCTCTGGTCCCATACCAATGCGGCGTGGCGCTGAAGCTTACAGCAGACTTTCGGCGTTAAACTGCTGGATGTCCAAATGGTGTTCCGGAAATCAAGTGGGCTTTATAGACAATTGGTTACGTTTCTAGGGGTAGCCTGGTCTTATAGGTAGGGATGGTATCCACCCCACGCGGGAGGGTGCTGCCTTACTTTCTTGTAGCATAGCACATAGTCTTTTAGTTAGTCAGCAGAGTAGTGTAGACAGCTGCTGACAATCCAGAGCCGGGACCAGGCTGCAGACAGACAGGTTAAACCGACAGTCTGCGAACTGTCTTGAGGCATCACCTAGGTTCAACTGTATTGAGACTGTGTCTTTCCCCCGAAATAAATGTAAAAGTAGAAAAACATAATCAGCCTGTTTCAGCAACCTAATCAATATTAAATCATACACAACACCTAGCAGCAAAACCTCAGAACTAAAATTTGGGTTACTCAACATAAGATCACTAAACTCAGAAGCAGTCATCGTAAATGATATCATATGTGATCATAAATTCAACGTTTTCTGTCTCATGGAAACATGGGTTAGACCAAATGAATATTCAGAACTAAATGAAGCCACCCCCTAGGCTATAATTATGTACATAGCCCCAGATTATCAGGCAAAGGAGGTGGAGTATGTGTAATTTACCACAATACCCTAGAAATTAGTCTTAAACAATGTGACACCTTCACTTCTTTTGAGGTTCTCTCCACTATTATTACAAATCTGGTCACAAAAAAGGATGCATTTTTATTACTGCAGTCACACTTTAGACTTAGTTCTGACACTAGGTCTTAACATTGACAAAATTAATATCTTACCGCAATCCTCAGCAATCTCCGACCATTACCTAATTTCATATGAGCTACGTCCATAATATATGTAAGAACCCTCTCTATTCTACAAGGCGTATAATAAAACCATCTACCGCCCTACAATTTATAGAAAACTTCCCAGAAATATCAACACCAGTTCCCACTCCATCAGACCCAATGGACCTAGATGTACTAACTGATTACTTAGAAAATACCTGTCGATCTACTTTAGAAAAGGTAACACCACATAAACATAAAAGTATGAGACAGAAAAAGCTCGCACCATGGTATAATGATAAAACCCATACTTTAAAACAATCATTACGGAAACTAGAGCGGAAATGGCGATCAACCAAGCTGGAAGTGTTCCATTCTGCCTGGAAGGACAGCCTTATAGAGTATAGAAATGCCCTCACTAAAGCTCGCTCAGCATATCTGGCCTCACTGATCTCCAATAATAAAAATAATCTGAGAGCACTGTTTAGTGTGTTTTCCAGAACTACAAAAAATCAAGTAGGTTCCGAACAACTAATTCCAGCAACTCTCACCAGTAAAGATTTTATGGACTTTTTTAATAATAAAATTGAGAATATTAGACAACAAACTCAAGCCACAGGATTAAATCCGTCCTGGCTGCCCCCCAATGTGAATGATATAAAACATAATGTAATTGTAAAAGAAAGACTTGAAACCTTTTACCCACTCCCACAGTTAGAACTAGAGAAGATTATCACCTCCGCAAACTGTACAACTTGCACACTTGATGCAATTCCCACAAAATTGCTCAAAGAAGTACTACCAGCTATTATCGATCCTCTTTTAACTATAGTAAACTCATCCCTTAGCCTGGGCCATGTACACAAAGCTTTTAAACTAGCAGTTATTAAACCTATGATCAGGAAACCACATCTTGAAACCACACTTTCCACATCTGGAAACCACACTGTCTAATTACAGGCCTATTTCAAATTTGCCATTTCTGTCCAAGATCTTAGAAAAAGCCATGGCCCAACAACTTAGTTCATATATACATAAGAATCATATATATAAAAAATTCCAATCTGGATTCTGGCCACATCATAGTAAAGAGACAGCTCTAGTCAAGATAACAAATGATCTTCTTCTTGCCTCTGATCAAGGCCACATATCCCTGTTGGTGCTTCTTGACCTAAGCGCAGCCTTCGATACAATAGACCACAATATTCTCCTAGAAAGGTTAGAAAACATGGTTGGAATTACAGGGACAGCCCTATTATGGTTCAAATCTTACTTAACGGAACGTTATCAATTTGTAAAAGTAAACAATCTAAATTCAAATTATTCTAAAGTAAGATTTGGAATTCCACAAGGCTCTATTTTAGGACCATTATTATTTACATTATACATGTTACCGCTAGGCACAGTTATAAGAAACCATGACATTAACTTTCACTGTTACGCAGACGACACACAATTGTATATTTCAGCCAAGCCCGATGACTGTATAGAGGACTGTGTAAATGACGTGAAAGGCTGGATGTTGCGTAACTTCCTCCTTTTAAACAGCAACAAAACAGAGGTCCTGCTTTTGGGTCCAAAAGTGGCAAGAAATAAATTATCAGATTTAATTTTAAATCTCGCTGACTTTCCAGTAAAATGTGTAAATGTAAATGTGCTATGAGCTATTCAGAATCTATAATAGATTATTCAGTATCTGCTTTAAATTATTAATTATTCTGCATAATTTATGAATTATTATATATCTATTAGAAATTATTCCATATTCTTTATGAATTATTAATATAAATTAATAAAGTAATCTTAGTCACCTCGTCCTGCTGCTGTGTGTCCTGCACCCCGTCCTCTCTGCTCAGTCCTGCCCCCTGAAGATGGGTGAGGTCCAGTGTTTCCCAGAGATGCCACCGCGCCCCATCCAGTCCCTTCCTGCCCCGCTGCTGGAGGTGCTCTAATATCCCAGAATCTTCTGCTCCAGGGCAGAGGACCACGGCGCCGCCATGCCAGCCCTCCCTCAGCAGCACGGTCAGCAGCAGCTCTGCGAGACCAGACGGTGGAAGACGCGTCGTCATCTGCAGGTGGAACCGGTTCTAGAAACAGAAAATAATAGGAACATCAAATAGGATGGTACATTTCCAATAACATGCAGAGAGGTCGCTAATTGAAGACAGCTGTAGGAGTGCAGTGTAGGATTAATTTCTGTGCGGCAAAGTTAATTATTAATTATTTCATGTGTCTCACACTCACTGCTTGAGACTTGAGGGCCCTGGTTTTCAGGTAGTTGCTAAGTTGTTGATAGGTGGTAGCTATGTTTTCTATGATGGTTGCTACAGTGTTTAATGAGGGGTGGTTTCTAGTTGCTACCTAGTCGCTATGGTATTTATTTTGTAGTGCAAAGCAGTTTCCAGGGTAGCCAGATGCTGTTAGGTAATCACTAAAGTAACACAGGTTTTAGTTAACATGTGGCTAGGTAGTTGCTTTGGTTTCCAGAGTGGTTGCTCGGGTGTAGCAAGATTGTTGCTATGCTTTCCCAGGTAGTTACCAGGGTATGACTAGGTGGTTTTGGTCGTATCCCAGGTGGTCACAATTGTTGCACATGTGCTTGCTAAGGCATGGCTAGATGTTTGCTATGGTTTCCCAGTTGGATGCTAAGGGTCTGCTATATATTTTATCCATGAATGATTGAATGGATTATGCTTTTGGCAGTTATCACTAATAACATTGGATCATTGTTGTGAGCATTTGATGAGAGCAGTTACTTATTTCAGGTACTGGGCTGAACTCCATGGCTCCAGAGAACACAGTTCCACTGCTCCTTCTCATTAGGCTCATGTGCAGCTGCTCCAGTGTCATAAAGTTTCTCATGATTTTCTGTGAATATGTTGATCTCAGTAAAAATTCTAATGCATTCAAAGCTTCTGAAAATGAAACTCTTTATGAAGTTTGCAAACGTCTGACCACACACACACACTTCAGAGCATGTCCAAATGCAAATAGCATTGTCCCTTCTCTCTCTCTTCCCTAGTGGAAAGTGAGAGAGAGAGAGAAAGACATAGAAGGAGGGAGAGTCACTGTGGCAGAGAAAGAAATATAGAGACAGAGGGAAAAAGAGGAGAGAGAGAGAGAAAAGACACAAGAAGAGAGAGAAAGAGAGAGAGAGAGAGAGAGAGAGAGAGAGAGAGAGAGAGAGAGATCTTTGAACAAGGGACACCATGAAAATGACTCAACTTGATGACCACAGGTTTGGGCCCTGATTAATGCCTTAGCTGTCCACAGACAAGACCATTAACCTTTTCCACCAACGTAAAACCGGTTCTGTTTGTAGCGAATTGCTAGAAAATAGTAGTGACTTAGCTAGATTCCAATATTTAAATACCAGTGCTAAATACCAAAGGTAAGTATCTGGGATTAATTAACAAGAAATATAAAATAATACTGTGGGCCAATCAGAAAAAAAACCTAGGATCGTCTACGGAGCCAAGGACAACACCACGCAAGAGATGACACTGCACCACTGCTCTGAGATTTGGAGGTTAGCCTCCTTTTAATAAATAGGTAAGTAAAATATTATAAAATAAAATACAAAAAACAGGCAGGATATTCAATATAAATAATACACCTTATATTACTGTTATTACCATATATATATATATATTGGATAACTGTATCTGTATCAATATTTATATACTACTACCCGGGTAGGAAAATATGTATATTAATAAGAAAATATATATTTATATATCTATTTATACACCAATATCTATTAATATCAAAATATCCCTTTTTTTCTGTGTGTGTATATATGAGTAATTAATGTCCGGTTGTTTCACAGGTGGCAGTTGGAACTGAGTATGTGCAAAAAGGTCCAGTCTGTGGAAAGGTACGTGTTTCTCCTACCACACTGGAGAGTAGTGAAAGTTCAGCAACAATAGAAAAGAAGGGGGTTTCACAGAGCAGAGTTGTCCACAGCACTTGTGGACAGCTTCCAGGGTCGGGATCCAGGGAGGCTCGCCATCAAATGTAGAAAAGGGGGTCCAATTCGAATCTAGCCAAAAAACCTGACCTATAATAGGTCATAATACTCCATCAACATCAAGTTTTTATATGAACACATATAAGCTTTAAACATAATAATTCACATTCAACTACACATACTCACAACATATTTACCTTCTTGACCAATTAATTGAACATATTTACAATAATTGAGATTTATGTACAGAGAAAATAAAGATAAATGCACTGCTTGGCACACAAGGGGTTAAATTTTCGCAACGCGCGCAAATTTGTGGCGCGCTTATCGTGGGCTCACAAAGGCCAGCCTGTGGTTACACAGGCTGAAATATCTCCAAAAAATAATCATTCAAATAAGCTATAAAGAATTTTAAAAAGTTATATTGACACGTTTAAGCACAGGCATCACCGTAATCCTAATGAAAATGCATGGTTAGCGTAGCATAGTCGGCTAGCGCAGTAAATACTAAATTAACTCACCGATGCAAAACTCAGTGTAACCAGCTAATAAAACTCCTCTTCGCCACGGAGGGCTTCCCAGGTCCACCAGCTCGGTGATCTAGCCCAAAGAGGGTTTACTTGCAACACTGCAGCTTTCTACCACACAAATCCAAATTCTAATCTATCCTTCTCCTTTCCTCTGCAGATGCCTTCTGCTCACGACGGCTGCTCGACCCAAAAAAAAGAACTGGGTCCAGATCAGCAGAATTACCCGCGCTTATCAACGTAGTCAATCGCCTTATTGGCTGTAGTGTGTGACGTACTACTAAACAAATTAAATATTCTCAAAAATATATAAAATAATTATTTTTTAAGTGAATAAAGTTTCTGTTACTCACATATTTGTGTCTTTATTTATTTATAATATTTCAATTATTATATTATGCTTCATATTCAATTTCAGCTTCAGTGTAACTCAACTTTTGTGCCCTTTTAATAATAAAATATTCTTTTAATAAATCAGGCTTTTATAACCTGGGTTACACCCTCCCCGCTTGAACATATGCACGTCCCTGTGCATCTGTATGGCTGTACAGTAATAGGTTTGGTATGGGGATGAGGTAAGTAATCAGGTTCTGGACTATCTCTCAAAGCTTCAGTGAAAGCTGTGCTCAGGCCATGGAATAAGGACTGAACAATGGAGACCATTGGGTTTCCAAACTGAGCATAGTGCAGGCGCTCAGGTTGCTCCCTTTTACGGTTAGACCGTCTGACACAATCTGGTTCACCAGAGCCAGTGTCTTCACTCAATTTACTCTGTTCAACTCCAGGCAGAGCATCTTGGGTTTGTCTTTCAGCTTCCACTTGGGTACTTGAATCTTTGTCTTTCTCAACCTCTGACTCAGTAAAGGATTCAGGTGACATTACAGGTATGTCAACAGACTCAATGCTTGCAGGTTTGGATGCTACTGGCAGGTGTACTGACAGGCTTTCAGCACTGATTTCTTTACTTTTTCCACTTCTATGTGCACTGACATCCAAGTTGTCATCAGTAGTATTAGGTAAGTCATTTGCAGATACGGCTTTTTCAGGTAAGTTCCCTTCAGGTAAGTCTTTTGCAGACAGGTTGTCTATTGTTTCTCTTCTCATAGGTACTTCATAGATAGTAGTGAAACTGGTGGGTCTGACTACTGGTCGCACTGTGATTCTCTGGTATGGGTGTTCATCATCAAAAGCCCAATCTTGGTCTACTGATTCTTGTTCCACAGATTGTCGTGTTCTGGGCTTTCGTGAAGGTTGTGAAATAGTTGGTTCTGGAGCAGTTTCTGGCAAGAAATTACAAGGGAGTAGCAAATCTCTGTGCAAAGTTCTCAGCGGACCTTCTTTAGTCTCCGGCTTGACTGTGTAGACTGGAAAGTTTTCAGCCTGTTTAACCACTATGTGGATGTCTGGCTCCCACTTATCAGCAAGTTTGTGCTTTCCACGGAGTCTGACTGCCCTTACAAGGACTCTGTCACCAACTTCTAGTCTAGAGGCTGTGACATGCCGGTCAAATCTGGTCTTGTTAGCTTTTGCAATTTTGTCTGCCCCTTGCTTGGCTAATTTGAAGCTTTCGTCGAGATGTGACTTGAGATCTTGGACGTACTGAGAATGTGACTTATAACGCTTATCTCTCAGAGGTAAGCCGAATGCTAGGTCTACAGGTAGTTTTGGCTGTCTTCCAAACATTAATTCATATGGGCTATACCCAGTCACATCATTCTTTGTGCAGTTGTATGCGTGCACCAAAGGTTTGACAAACTGCTTCCACTTTGACTTGTCTTCCTCGTTAAGAACGCCAAGGAGATTTAACAGAGTTCGGTTAAAGCGTTCGACTGGATTCCCACGGGGGTGATATGGCGTAGTACGTGACTTGCGGATTCCCATAATCTGACATAATTCCTTAATGACATGTGATTCAAAGTCTGTACCTTGATCACTGTGTAGACATTCAGGGATGCCATAATGAATTATGAAGTTTTCCCAGAGGCATTTTGCAACAGTTTGGGCTTTTTGGTTTGGTGTGGGAATTGCTACAGCATACTTCGTGAAATGGTCTGTAATCACGAGAATATCCTTGGTGTTGCTTCGGTCGGGCTCTATGGATAGGAAGTCCATGCATAAAAGTTCAAGTGGTCTGGTCGAAGTGATGTTCATCAGGGGTGCTGCTTTCTCTGGTAGTGTCTTCCTTCGGACGCATCTGTCACAGGTCTTGACTTTTCTTTCAACATCCTCAGACATCTTTGGCCAATAGAATCTAGACCTTACCAGGTTAAGTGTCCGCTCCATTCCCATATGACCCATGTCATCATGTAGACTTTTGAGAACAACAGCTCGTAACGACTCAGGTAAGACCATTTGGTAAGTAGGGTTCTCCCCATCCAAGCGCTGACGATATAAGATCTTGTTGTGCAATCTTAGCTTTTTCCACTGTTTCAGGAAATGGGTGATTTGTGGCAGCTCTTCTCTGACCATTGGAGGAATTGTCTCTCCTGTCTCCATCTGGTGGATGACTTCCCTTAAACATGGATCAGCCTTTTGTTGTTTCTGAATCTCTTCCTCAGACATTTGTGTAATTATAGGTAGCCCACTTTGTTCTTCGTTGATGAAACAATCCGGGATAGAATCTGAAGAAACAACTAGAGAATGTATCTGTGCCACAGTGTCATTGTCGTGCTGACATTCATCCAAAGTACGTCTGACAAAATGCTTTTCACAGACAGCTTTGACAACATCTTGGCCCATATAGACATCTGAATCTTCCAGGTGAGTATTAGCAAACTGGTAGATTCGTTCCTGTTCTTTTCGGGAAACAGCGTCATTGGTCAGTTCACCATGGGGCCTTCTAGAAAGACCATCAGCATCTGCATTTTGCTTCCCAGCCCTGTACTTCAGCTTGAAGTCGAAAGTTGACAGCGAGGCTAGCCACCGGTAACTTGTGGCATCCATCTTGGCAGTAGTGAGAATATATGTTAATGGGTTACTATCAGTCACAACAGTAAATGGACTCCCATACAAATAGTCACTGAATTTTTCTGTGACTGCCCACTTCAGCGCCAAAAACTCAAGCTTATGTGCAGGGTACTTAGATTCACTTCTTGACAACCCTCTACTTGCATAGGCTATAACCCTCATTTTGCCTTCTTGCTCTTGGTACAGAGCTGCCCCCACTCCAGTAGTACTGGCATCAGTATGGAGAACATATGGAAGCTGGGGGTCCGCAAACCCTAGGACAGGTGCTGAGGTGAGGTTTTCAATGATGACCTGGAATGACTGTTCGCACTCAGGAGTCCAGCGACTACCAAACGGCTGTTTCGGATCATGATACTGTTTTTGTTCTTTCTTGGGTTGGTTACTCCTCCTCAAAGGTGGGTATCCAACAGTTAGGTCTGTGAGTGGTTTGACAATCCTTGAGTAATTTTTAATGAAACGCCTGTAGTAGCCTGAAAAACCAAGAAAAGATCTCAATTCTTTTAACCCTTTGGGTCTTGGCCATGTTTTTAGGGCTTCTACTTTGTTAGGGTCTGTCTCAACTCCATTTTGGGAAACGATGTGACCCAAGTATCGAACAGAAGTTTGAAAAAACTTACATTTAGTTGGAGAAAGCTTCAAACCATAATCTTTGAGACGATTCAAAACTTTTAGTAGCCTTGCTTCGTGCTCTTCTAAGGTCTTGGAGAAAACAATCAAGTCGTCAAGGAATACAAGGACTTCTCTCAGGTTAATGCCACTCATACATTTTTCCATCAAGCGTTGAAATGTGCTTGGCGCATTTGTGATTCCTTGTGGCATACGATTGAATTCCCAAAATCCAAGGGGACACACGAATGCAGTCTTGGGTTTATCAGTTTCTTCAACTTCAATTTGGTAGTACCCTGATTTCAAGTCTAACACAGAGAACCATTTTGATCCTGTGAGCGTGGAAAAGGTCTCCTCTAAGTTTGGAAGAGCATAAGCGTCTTTAACTGTTTGAAGGTTCAGCTTCCTGTAGTCTATGCATAATCGCACATCTCCATTTTTCTTGCGTACAACTACTATGGGAGATGAAAAAGAAGATTCAGACTCTCTGATTATACCAGCCTGCAGCAGCTCTTGCAGATGGTTGCGAACAGCTTCTAGGTCTTGCGGGTGAATAGGTCGAGCTCGATGCTTGAATGGAGTTTCATCAGAGAGTGTTATGTGATGTTTAACTCTATTGGCTCTCCCATAATCCAGGTCATTTTGTGCAAAGACTTCAGGCATGTTGTTCAACTTCTGAGTGACACGCTCTTTCCATTCAATAGAAATGGGAGAATCTTCAAAGTTAAAACTCAATCCAGGGTTGACTGGTACATACTCAGCTGAATTGGATGACTGGGGTAGTAAAGCCTGAACAGCGTTAAGTTCTGCAATGATGCATTTCTGGGGCATCACTATATCATGCCCAGACTCATTTTTTAACATCACAGGAACTTTTCGGGGTAGCTTAGCAGGGATGCTCACCAAACAGGGCTTTACCAACAGTCCCCCAGGCAAGGTGGAACAGGTGGGGTGCTCTAAAACAGCCATAGTTCCTGATGTCTGTTTGTTGACTAGAATACAACCCTCCAAAACCACATTTTCTCCAGCAGGAATGACTTGCGGGTCCTTACTGTGGAGTTTGACTAACCCATGAGTGAGATGTTGTTGTTGTTTATGTCTTGCTCTGAGAATTTTTAATACAGCTTCATAACCGTACCGATGAGGATAGTGTCTTTCCACAACCTTGTCAGTGATGGTCGTATACAAAACATCTAAAGTGTTCGTGCCAATGAGGACTTGGGGTTGGGCTTCAGAACTCAAGTCTGGAACAACCAAGGCTAGTGTTGGCACTTCCACCTCCACTCCGGCGAATTCTTTGGGAAAGGCGATACTCAGATCTACATATCCCAAGTAAGGTACCATCTGCCCATTAGCTCCTTCCACTTCCAACAAGTCACCAAGTGGTTCTATCTTATGCGCTGGTAAGTGTTGGTTGGAGAATGATTGAGAGATTGTGGTCACCTGGGAACCAGTATCCAGTAGACAATTTGTCTGAGTTTCTCCAATTTTTACTCGAGCTGTGCACTTGGTTCCTATCAGTCCTTTAGGTATAATGCAGGATTGTTTTGTTTGTGCACATTTTAGTGAAGCTCGTTGAGTATGTGGGTTTTCAGCTTTCTTGATAGCGGGACGTGAATGAGCTTCAGTTCCTGGCTGTCCCATGACAGAAACTGGCTTCAGTTTAAAGGGTGCTGTTCATCTTCCCATACTCTTTGTCTCTCTCTTAACTCTTTTCTCTTGGCAGCAACAAGAGCAGGATTCGCGTCGGCCTCGCAATTAGCCACGATGTGTCCATCTTCTCCGCAACGGAAACAATACCAGGGCTTTGGCTTTTCACTGGTATGTTTCTTAGCCTGAGGTTTTTTATATTTCTTCTGTGCATGGTCAGGTTTTGTAGGTCTAAGTTGTGTCAGTGGCTCTCCTGTTGAAGATTCCGACTTCACACTGGCTTTTCTTATACTTTTCTGTGTCAAAATGGAAGTTAACTGGCTCTTAATCTGAGCTAGTTCTTTTCTTAATTCGCTCATTTCACTGGAATCTGGCTCAACATGAAGTACACTACTGTTGCACATAGTGTGTAAGTGCACTGCTGCTTTTTGTCTTCCTAAGCCTAGGTGCTGTTTTCTTCTTGCAACTTTAGCTTCATACTTGTTTTCAGCTGTACGCAGTAGTAGCAGCAACTCAGCGAACGGTGAGGGGTGTTTTATCTTGTGCTCTAGCTGTAGGTCTGTTAGCAAACTATCATTCCAGCAGCCTCTGCAAAACTGCTTAAGGAGCTGCTGATTAATATCACAAGTCTTAACTCCACCTGCTCTTTCAGCTCGACTCAGTGCAGACTGAAGACGTTGCAGGTATGCTGACGGTTTTTCTCCTGCATCTTGCAGAGTGCTCATGAATTGTGCAAACAACTCTTCTCCATCCTCCACAGTACCATAGGCTGAATCCAACAGCTCCAAATATATTGTAGCTGCAGCCTCTGGACTAATGTGCTTGATTATGTCAGCAGCGGGGGACAGAAGACTTTCATGTATTCTACGCGTTACTTCCCTATCAGGGACTGATGAATCATTAAGCATCAGACCAACTTGAGAACGCCAAGTGTCGTAGTCGACCTCGCTATATGGCTTGGGAACTTTTCCAGAAAAGGTTCTCAATCTCACGGTTGAACCAGCGAATGGAGACTTTTCTTCGCTTCTCACGATGTGCTCCACTATCACTTTCTGCACTTCAGGTGGATTAAATGTAGAAGAATCGAGCAATGGAACTGTTCTCTGCTTAGCAGGTGACAAGGAGTGTGCAGAATGATGGCTCCTGCTGTCATCAGAGGTAGGTTTCAGGTGAGATCCGAACACGGCTTGGGACGAAATTTCAGACTGGTTTTGCTCTGATGTTTGGTCGGGGCTTGGTGCAGGATGAGAGTCATTTTTTAGTTCGACAACATCAGGCGTGTCAATGATATCACCTATCTGATCCAGGGCTTCTCGTAGGATAGCTTCTAAATCCCTCCCACTTAGTTTAGCTACTCTCTGTAACTCACCTACATAAGTGTGAGTAATCTTACTACCCACTCCCTGAGAGTAAACATCCGCTAGTGCTCGTACACAGCACACAGTATTATCAGCGAGTGTACAACGGTAGGGTAGAAGGGGTTCTAATCTCTGCAAAGCAGAACCGGAACTGTATTCTACAATTACCTGCGAATGTAGCTCGGAACTAGCGTCGTCCACTTTTAGTGTCCTATTTATTGTACCATGTTCTTTCAGAAACGTCAACACCTCTCCACCACAGTCTGACCCAGTTAATCCATTAACTATCACGGAATTAGGGACTTTTACACTGTTATGTTCAATGAACTCCATTTTTAGCATGTGAAACACTTAGTTTGATTAGACAGTTGTGCAGTGTTGCTCTTGAGTGAGTATTTAACGTAACTAGGCTCCTGGCTGGCTCGCCAAGTTTTATGTAGCGAATTGCTAGAAAATAGTAGTGACTTAGCTAGATTCCAATATTTAAATACCAGTGCTAAATACCAAAGGTAAGTATCTGGGATTAATTAACAAGAAATATAAAATAATACTGTGGGCCAATCAGAAAAAAAACCTAGGATCGTCTACGGAGCCAAGGACAACACCACGCAAGAGATGACACTGCACCACTGCTCTGAGATTTGGAGGTTAGCCTCCTTTTAATAAATAGGTAAGTAAAATATTATAAAATAAAATACAAAAAACAGGCAGGATATTCAATATAAATAATACACCTTATATTACTGTTATTACCATATATATATATATATTGGATAACTGTATCTGTATCAATATTTATATACTACTACCCGGGTAGGAAAATATGTATATTAATAAGAAAATATATATTTATATATCTATTTATACACCAATATCTATTAATATCAAAATATCCCTTTTTTTCTGTGTGTGTATATATGAGTAATTAATGTCCGGTTGTTTCACAGGTGGCAGTTGGAACTGAGTATGTGCAAAAAGGTCCAGTCTGTGGAAAGGTACGTGTTTCTCCTACCACACTGGAGAGTAGTGAAAGTTCAGCAACAATAGAAAAGAAGGGGGTTTCACAGAGCAGAGTTGTCCACAGCACTTGTGGACAGCTTCCAGGGTCGGGATCCAGGGAGGCTCGCCATCAAATGTAGAAAAGGGGGTCCAATTCGAATCTAGCCAAAAAACCTGACCTATAATAGGTCATAATACTCCATCAACATCAAGTTTTTATATGAACACATATAAGCTTTAAACATAATAATTCACATTCAACTACACATACTCACAACATATTTACCTTCTTGACCAATTAATTGAACATATTTACAATAATTGAGATTTATGTACAGAGAAAATAAAGATAAATGCACTGCTTGGCACACAAGGGGTTAAATTTTCGCAACGCGCGCAAATTTGTGGCGCGCTTATCGTGGGCTCACAAAGGCCAGCCTGTGGTTACACAGGCTGAAATATCTCCAAAAAATAATCATTCAAATAAGCTATAAAGAATTTTAAAAAGTTATATTGACACGTTTAAGCACAGGCATCACCGTAATCCTAATGAAAATGCATGGTTAGCGTAGCATAGTCGGCTAGCGCAGTAAATACTAAATTAACTCACCGATGCAAAACTCAGTGTAACCAGCTAATAAAACTCCTCTTCGCCACGGAGGGCTTCCCAGGTCCACCAGCTCGGTGATCTAGCCCAAAGAGGGTTTACTTGCAACACTGCAGCTTTCTACCACACAAATCCAAATTCTAATCTATCCTTCTCCTTTCCTCTGCAGATGCCTTCTGCTCACGACGGCTGCTCGACCCAAAAAAAAGAACTGGGTCCAGATCAGCAGAATTACCCGCGCTTATCAACGTAGTCAATCGCCTTATTGGCTGTAGTGTGTGACGTACTACTAAACAAATTAAATATTCTCAAAAATATATAAAATAATTATTTTTTAAGTGAATAAAGTTTCTGTTACTCACATATTTGTGTCTTTATTTATATATAATATTTCAATTATTATATTATGCTTCATATTCAATTTCAGCTTCAGTGTAACTCAACTTTTGTGCCCTTTTAATAATAAAATATTCTTTTAATAAATCAGGCTTTTATAACCTGGGTTACACCTTCCTTCTGTTGCACCTGATGTAAAACCATTTTACACATTTCCACTGACATAAACAGGTTCCTGAACCAGAAAAGTTGGTTCCCTGCTGGAACCAAAGAACAGTTCTATAGCAGGAACCATGATCCGTGTTTGAGTGGAGATAAAGAAGCTCCAGAAAGAGCTTCAGAGACAGAAATAAAGCATTATGGCACAGTGGAGCTGGAAGGGTCATTTACAGAGTGTTACTGAATTATATGCGGGTGGGGGTGGGACCAAAGGTCCAAGAATCAGGAACAGTAACAGTTTCAAGTTTCAAGAACCAGAGTATTTTTGGTGGAAGAGTTCTAACAGAGAGCACAACTTGCCTTTCTCTCAAGGTGGGGGTGATGGCCACCCTACTCCCATCTGAAAATCACACTTTGGGCATCTGAGGTGGTGAGGGTACTTCGGGGCAGCTGCTCCTCTGGTGCATTGAGTAGTAAATTGGTGGTGATTTTGGTAGAACTACCTCTCTAACCCAGGGGGCAATGGGGGTGGGGCAGTAATGTATCAATCAGACAAATCATTTTATTTGTATAGTGCTTTTCATAACAGAAAGTTGTCACAAAGCACCTATACAGAGATCTGCGTCTAAGCTCCGCTGAGCCGACGGAGACAGGGTCAGGAAAAAATCCCTCAGTGCAGGAGGAAGAAACATGAATCATAAGGAACTCATAAGGAATCCCTGGAACAGGACAACACCAGAGAGAGCCACTGGAACACAGCATCTCAATTCATTAGAGAGTTGTAGGAGAAACAAAACCAGATGGGCTGGATGGGGGTTGGGTGGGAGAAATAATAGGGTTAATAGGTTTGTGGTAACACAAGGGGAACATTACCCTGCAAAACAAAGCTTTCAGAGGCCAAGCAAGAGAACCCAACGACAGGCAGACAATAGACAGGTTATAGTCTGGTTGATGGTTACCAGAAAACATACTACAAAAAGCTATAACTATGTTTAGAAAGACAGAGTTAATATAGAGTAGTGGTAATATGTAAAACCAGTTTTAACATTAGTGGAGAAAGAGTAATCTGAAAGTAGGGGATTAACCAAAAGAACCAAAAATTAAGAACTTTGTGAGAAAAGGCCCTTCCACCTGCATTGTTTTTCCCTAATGTGAGGAGCTCACAGTAGACCGTTGTCCATTGAACGAAGAGTACATGATGGATGTTAGTGTATGAGAAGTCCAGCAAGATACTGCGGGCCTAAACCACCGATTTATAAGGCAAGAGATTTAAAATTCATCCCAGTAGCAGGAGTTCCCAGGACAGTAGGTTTAGGACACTGTGCTCCTTTTACAGCTGGAACTCTCAGTGATACACACAGCTACTTTAAAACCTCAGATTTAAAAGGTGTTTAAAATGTTTAAAAGGGGTTTTAAGGCAGTTTTGATGGGTGTTGACAGGTGGCTGAGGAGAGGAGCCCTGAGTTTGTTCGTGTTTGTGTGATCGTTTGAAGCCACTGGGGATCCGCAAGCAGATAGCAGGGGTCTGAATCACATTAAACTGTGTGTGTGTGTCTGTATGTGTGTGTGTGTTTGAGTGTGACTGGAAAAGCATTTCAGCCAGCAAGCATCTGACAACCTGCACGCACAAACACACACACACACACACACACACACACACACACACACACACACACGCACATGCACCTGCTCCTGTAAGAGTCCACACACTTTCAGGAACAGCAACACAGTGCAAATTACAGCTCTGGCCCAGAGGACACCCACACAGACACAGGGAAAACACATCACCTTCCGCAAAGACAGTGACCCAAGCAAAGGATCTCACCCAGGACCCCGAGACCCTGTGGGTCTACACACACAGACACACTGCTGAAAGTCAGTGAGTGAGAAGAATGTATATTTAAGTTTCCATGTGTGTGTTTCTCCTGCTGCTGTGTTTAACTCTAGTCTGTTGTGTTTTGTTTCTTCATATAGTTTGTTGTTTCTGCTTTATTTTATTTTCTTCCTCTCTGTTTAACTTTAAATATTCATGATTTTAATTACAAACATTCTTAATAAATTCAGAGAATGTTTCCTCACTATTTGTTGCTCTTTGCTCCTTTTGTGCTGATGTGTTTCCGTTGCCCATTGCCATTCAGGCTTTCTTTCTCTGCTTCGCTCTCTGAGCCATAGCCGAGGAACGGAATCACAGTGACAGCAACAAACCTGGTGGCAGTGGAGGAGCTGATAATGTAATGTTACACACTGCAGAAAAGAGGAGAAAGACAGCAGTGTTTGATAATGTGGCCAGATTATTTTCTCTTATTTTAGCAAAGGTTGTGATTGTGGAAACTGCCCCCTGTGGTCTCACGTGATACTGCCCCGTTCTGTCTGAATCTGTACGCTTGCAGAGAACGTGACCTGATACTGAGAAAATTAACAAAGTACAGAAGGCTCTATGTATCTGTGTCCATATTGAACGCTGAACTTAAATGAGCCTTTGCAGAGCCATCACAGCAGGACTTGCTTTTCTCAAAGCAAAGCTGACAAGTAGAAACACACCATAAGGTATTTATCTTTATATCAGAGACACACAGCCACACTCTGAGACACAATCAAAGCGCCTTCAGCCTGAGCAATGGAGAAATCAGAGCCTGTTTAGGTGATGCGTCGCCTTCAGAAACAAGCTGGTCTCCTTCACACAGTCCATCACAGAGAAGACACTGTCGAGAGAGGAAAGACGAGTGGAATCATTTACACAGATACAAAGTAAACCCAGGAAACGATGCAGAGCAGGTGCTCACTAAACACTGGAGATTATTCTTCTGTTTCAGACTGAGAGAAAAAAAAACAGCGGATAAAAGAGAAAGTGACAGACAAGCCGTTAACTGTCTTTGCAGCAGGACGTTGGAGACAGGGTCTGTCTCTCTCTCTGTCCTCTCATGCTCTCTCTGGCTTCTCCTTTTCCCCGATCAGGGCGTCCTTGACCAGGTGATCTGTGTCGGGACAACGCAGGCAGGTAATCAAGGGAGTCTCTGGGAGTGAGAGGAGCTGTGGCTGCAGCCCTGTCTCAGTCTGAGAGGCTCAGGGTTTGGCTCTGAGCTCTGCCTCCTGGGCTGAATTTACTGCTCTTTCCCTGGTTCATTAGCTCAACTGTGAAGGGGATGGGGAGTGGGTAAAGCCAGCGGTGAGAATTTAGTGAGCCCCCACTGTCTGGTCTCTGGGGGTTCGGGCCATAAGATTATACTCTCAGTAAATGCTTAATATACAATAAAACATCAGTCCTGCCAACAGGGACGTCATCTGCTTTAGAAGATAGAACATCAGAGGGTACTTTTCTTTCTTTCTTTCTTTCTTTCTTTCAGACTTTCATTCATTCATTCATTTTCTGTAGTTCTTATTAAACACAGACTAAAATATCCAGGAACGCTGGAAGGTGTTTTAAGTGGGGCGTGCCGAAATTTTCAGCAGCATATATTGCTGCATTATATTTATATATTGTATTATATATAGTATATTTCAACTGGAAAGCCCCCACGTTGGATTTCCTATTCAGATATTTGGGGGAGCCTCACCAGCCTGAAGTTCAGAATGGCTGCATGCACAGACACCGTAAAGTAGCAGAGTTATAGATATTATTGGTCTACTACCTATTTGTGTCTCATTAAACACACCATACTGACCCCCTGCTGTGTGTGGATGTGTGTTTCTGTGGCATTTGGAAGTGTAAAATATCACACAATGTGCTGCAATCAGCTGGTATCACGAAGAGCACTAACTGGGAACAAGCTAACAATAAAAACTCAGGGAACGGGTTTTTCTGAATGTTAAACTGGTACAAGGTGAGCTCGGTTGTAACATCATTCCCAGCTCGAACGTGACCAACAGATAAATGGAACGCAGCATGTGTCTCATACACAGTAAAGTCATGTTGAAAAATATACAATAACGTGTTCCTTTTTTAAAACATAATCAAGAATTTAGTAATTAAGTTTCAATGATGTAGAATTAAATATAAAAAATATCATTTTTGGAAACAACACATATTTATGCCATGACAGGTTTGGGCCACTTGGAAACAAAATACAAGTTTTCGAGAAATATGTCATAATTTCAAGATTACGGTTGCAGTATTTTGAGATTAAAGACATAGTTTTTCGAGTATAAACACACTGAACTATCAGACTCCAGTCTTCCCTGCACCTCACAAACACTCTACCATAAAACACTGCTGTACATATATCTGCCCAAAATACACAATATTACATTATTTTGTATGTCATTATTATAATTTCTTTAGCAGCCAAACGTCTAACAATCCTGAAAAGCAGGGGGTGCTGAGGGTGGTGCAGCCCCCACTTCCCCATCAACAACCAAAGACACTCACAGCCTTTATTACCGCAGCCCAGTGAAATCCTGCCGGGAACACGACTGTCCACAGCTGAATTAAATAAGATTAATCAATTATTGTCCAAAACTGACAGTTTAATGAATAAAAATCTCTGATTTTGAAGACAACATCTGTTCACTCATTATTTTTGCGTGACCTGAGGGTCAACAACATGCACGACCCAGATTTCCGGAATAAACATTAAATAAAACTGAAATGATAAGAAAAAATGCAGGAGAACCACAGCAGGGAGAAAATACAGCATGTTAAATACAATTTAAACCGGCCTGTCCCTAACCTAACAACTCTATATTTATTATTATTATTATTATTATTATATTCGTTTAATAATTATTAGGCCAAATATGAAAATAAAGAAGATGTTGTTGTTAATTGCGCCATCTCACTCTCGCAGTGCTGGGGTCTACTTCTGAATTTATTGTCAATACATAAACATTATGTTTTGATTTAGAACATGCTTAAAAATAACTTGAATTGTTCATTATTTTAACAAAAATATGTAAAAGGGGCGCTCCCTCCAGGGTGTATTCCCGTCTTGCGCCCAATGATTCCAGGTAGGCTCTGGACCAGACCGCGACCCCTAATTGGATAAGCAGTTACAGATAATGAATGAATGAATGAATGTATAAGGGGCAAATTATCCCCTAGCCCCCAACAACAGCATTCTCCCCCTGTCTAAAGAGCTCTATTCAGAACAACACCCTTTCAGCATCTGTTCCTTTAAATGGTAATGAGCCACTCACTGTTCTCCTCGACCCGAGGGCACAGCATTGAGGAAAAGCTCTGCTTTTCTTTTTAGCCATTTTTGTGGTTTTCTTTCTTCTCAGTTATTACTCAGTGCTCTTATTTCTTTGTGTTTGTTGGGTCTGTTTTGCTGCGTTTAACCTCGTCTTTGCGCTTTCACATAAATGCGGGTCCAGCGCTGTGATTGGACAGACTCAGGCGAGGGGGCGGAGCCACTCAAGTCTCTGCACTTGACATCAGAAGCAGAGCAGACTCAGAACGGCTCATTTTATTACTTAGGCAGCACACAGAAAACTGACTGGAGTCTTGTTTTACAGTGTGTGGGCTGGTGGGCTCCAGATCACAGGAGTTTATCAGTGTATGTCCCCTTTAACATAAATGAGAGACTCTGGAAGAGAGGACACTGCTCCAGCGTCCACCAGAAGAGGGTCTGTTTCTCTTTAGAACATTTGAGCATCTTCAGAGATCAAAGAGAGATCCTCCAGTCGTCCCTTCATCTATTCCTTTTATTCATGATCATTTATCCCTTATTAAAAGGATTCAAATCGTGCCTTTTGTTTGAGTTTAAATAAGTAAATAAGAGCATAAACATTTAAACAAACAAATAAACAGCTTAAAGGAGGTGTCCACACGTTTCATGACCTTACAGGAAGCATGGTCTGCAGATCTGCTTCATGCTTTGAACCAAAATGTCAAGGTTTATTTTTTGTGAGCTTCTATGAGATTTCTTCTGCTCTGAAGCAAAGGTGGGTAAAACACTGGAGAAAGAAGAAATAAGAGGAAAAATGGACGGAGGGATGGAGTAGCACACATTTGGGGTTTTAGAGCAAGCGTGAGCTCATCATTTATTTACAGCAACATCCAAACATTCCTTGCTTGTGCAAAACAAGCTGGTGGACAACAAAACAGAGTAAGAGAGAGAGAGAAAGCCTTGCAGCCTTAGGTGAGTTTTCCTTCTCAGTTTCTCAGATCCTGAAGCTTAAAGCTGAGCGTTCTTTTAGAAACACTCACCATTTGACACTGGATTAAAGGCCATTTTATTCAACAACAAAAAACCAACCCCAACTCCATCAAGAAAAAGTGCTGCAGAAGCATGTGATGGATTTGTTCTGTTCTTGGGGATAATATTGTATCCAGAAGTGTGTGTGACTTAGGGATTTAAAGAAAGAGATTGCAGTGTTAGATTTCAGGAACATTTCAATACTTACAATTACAGTTATACATCAAGTATACTTCAGCTGAGCTCTCTCTTCACCACAGCAAACAGGTACAGAGTCCACACTTGATAAAACAAAACCTTGTATCTCCATGACATTTTGTAAACACCATTGAAAATTAACCAGCATTTAGTCTGTGTGAAAATGGGGCTTGAACTCAAAGAAATAAAATGTTGTATAATGAGAGAAAATCACAGACTGCACCTTTAAGAGGAAACACCAGCATTTTAAATGTTAGATTATTTATTTATATATGCTTATATTTAAAAGGCTGCCCAGATATTAACTAGAGTCTGAGTCACGGCTCTGCTGTGGGATGTGCTCAGGGTGGGCTGATGGGGGGATTTACCGATTCTGTAGGAGACAGAAATAACAGAGCATTTGCATTTGGACTGAGGAACTGGTCTGAACCAACGCCACCAGGTCACATTTCATTAAGGTTTAATATGATCCTCCTCTCGCTAGGTTTCTCAGGGTCTACTGTAATCGGGGGCTGCGCCTCACGTCCACAAATAAATTGCAAACGCACAGTAATCGAATGTGTGCAATTTATCTACAGTTTGCACAAAGTGGAGCGAACGCGGAGCCATACCGGAGCTATTAGAGACGCAACAGAGATGAGCAGATGTGAGTGGCGTCAGCCCGGTGAAATAACACTGTTTATCTCCACATAACATCATTTTAGGATCGTACCCCCCCCCCCCCAACCCTCACCCCCTGATATACACCCAAATACGCCCAATACACCCAGCCTTTAGTCTTCTCCCACTTTCTCACTACTGCCACAATCCGTGGTTAGCGTCTTCTGATTCTCCCCTTCACGACAACCACAAGAGAGAGATCTGGACGCAGGCCACTCACATACACACCCTACGAAGACACACTGTTGGAGCATGTGTAGAATGAGGTGTTTCTGATAAAGTGGCCAGTGAGTGTCAGTAGAAATGGGGTGTGTGCGTGTTTGTGGGGGGTGTTTCTAAGTGGTCATTGAGTGACAGTGGGATGGGAAGGGGGTGTTTCTGATAAAGTGGCCAATGAATGTCAGTAGAAGTGGTTGGGGGGTGGTTCTGATAAAGAACCCTGTGGGTGTCAGTAGAAGGTCGGGCGGGAGTGTTTTTTATAAAGTGGCCAGTAAGTGTGAGTAGAAGGGGGGTTGTTTCTGATAAAGTGACCGTGCTGAGTGTGTTGAGAGGCTTTATTTAGTACACTGTAAATGCAGAGCTATATGTCAGAGCTGCAGAAATGCTAACGTAGCGTGAAGCTCAGGGAAATGGAGGGTATTAGGAGCCAGTTAACGTTATGCTAATCAGATCATGCTAGCTGAGTGGTAGCACTGGCCTGATTTACGCTAGGTCTGCATTTCTTGCTTGTCCTTTTTATCTCATCATATTTGTGCAAAGCAGTTTTGTAAATAAAGCTGGAGTGGAGCGTGCTGCATGTGGCTAATCTCCTTTGCTTCGCCGTTGGACAGAAGTCTGTGGACATTTGTGTCTGCAGTTATAGTCTCTGCTCTTCTGGGAAGACTTTAGCTTTTGGAACATTACTATGAGGATTTGATAGCAGCATGCAAGCATTAGTGAGGTGTAATGCTGACATTAAATGAGAACATGAGTTTTATGGGGAAAGAAAAACAAAAAATGTGATCACCTTAATGTCTCTGTAGATTCTCCAAGACAACAATGAGATCAGATAGAAAGACAAGTGAGACCGTAGCATAAGTCTCCTGTTGCTCAGATGTGTCTCCTGAGATAAGGACTTCAGTGATCTAAACGGTTCCTTATGAGATTTAGTGGAGATCTCAGTAAGGTCACAATCTGTGCTCAGATTCAGCAGATTAACTAGCCAGAGGACAATTTTATTGCACAAAGGTTGCTCTGTAATGGATCAGGAGATAATGGTGATTCTCCAAAAATTTATCTGGAGAAAAAGAATGAGACAAAAAGGAGTCATGAGTCACAAAGATATAGTAGATTAGGAGAATCACTATTATGCATCCTAAAGCTCTGCAGAGCAATTTATGAGCAATTAAAAAATCCTCTGAGAAGGGTTAACAAAGGGTTTAAAATAGTTTATAAAATGGTTATAAATTAAGTTTCAAACACTTTAATAGTCATTAATTAACAGTTATAACACACAGATATAAAGGAAAACAGTGACCTTCTGTTTGCCAAATAGTGAACCCTCATCTGTCTACAATTAAACATCAGATCTCGCCAAATACTGACCTCACTGTGTCTCCTCAATCAGTCGACATTAACCCCGTCAGCTCCAGAACATATTTCAGCAGTAATAGTCTCGAGGTTGTTACGTGAGATATTGGCGACGATGGACTGCGATCACAGGCACTAGATTCAGCACAGCAGAAACTGCACTATGTAACTCTTGGAGGAGGGTAGAGACCACAACCAACCCTCCAGTTCATTCTCTCTCCCCCTTGATTTCAGGAAAGTGCTGTGGGGGAGTGTTATAAACATAGTCTCATTCTAAAGTGACACCTGGTGACCTCAGGCTCCCCCTCTGCTCCTATGGAGATTATACAAATGATCCTGGAGTAGTTCCGCGAGTGAAAAGGGTGTTTGGATCATTAAAGCGCCGATTACACAGCCGTTAGATTCGTGTTATTACTCCGCAACTGCGTGACCTGACATTACTCTTCATAACGTTCCCCAAACCCTGTTTACCCTCAGAGCGCGGGACGCAGCTCTGCTTTAATGTTGCATTATGAGGAGTGAATGGAGCGAGGGTCCATATCCATCACTGTGAGGCGGGGAACACAGCGCCATAATGAGTCTGGGGGGCCCTCGGAGCCCAACATTTCTTCTACATTCCGCAACAGCAACAATCGCTCACAGCAGAGGGCACTCCCTCCCACCCGGGAGAGGAAACGGCACTCTGGGACACAGCGCCTTAGTGATTTACCAAATGCGTCCGCCTTAAACATTCATAGGTTCAAGCGAAAGAGGGTCTGAAAGAAAAGAGCTTTGAAAGCAAAACTGTGATGTATTGTATTTATTTCACTGAACTAAAGCCCCTCACTGCACTAAAACAGTCACATTACAGAGAACATGCTTCTGAAACGAGTCTCTGACGCAGTGAGTAAACACCTCCAATCTCAAACACTCATTAACAATAAAATACCCCCACCCCCACACTCACTGACCTTACAGGTCACTCTGTGGTCCACCTGTGGCTCTACATACTTTACCACCCACTCTTTCCCTCTGTTCTTCAAAGACCCCCACAGGTGTGATGTTAGTGTGTGTTGTGCTGGTACAAGTTGATGAGACACAGCAGTGCTGCTGGATTTGTCACTGCTGGACTGAGAATAGTCCACCAACCAAAAACATCCAGCTGACAGCGTCCTGTGGGCAGTGCCTTCTGGGTGGCATCATGTGGGACAGTGTCCTGTGGGTAGGGTTCTATGGAGAGTGTCCTGTGGGTGGCGCCCTGTGTCCACTGATAAAAGACTAGAGGAAGACCAACACACTGTGCAGCGACAGATGAACTACTGTCACTAACATTACATCTACAAGGTTGACCAATGAGGTAGGAGTGTCTCACAGAGTGGACAGTGAGTGGACTCAGGGTTTAAAAACTCCAGCAGCACTGCTTTGTCTGATCCACTTGTACCAGCACAACACACACTAACACACCACCAACACGTCAGTGTCACTGCAGCGCTGAGAATGACCCAACACCCAAATCTTACCTGACTCCTTACCTGAGTGTTCCTGGGTTCTCAGCGGCAGAGGCTGTTAAAAGGTGAGTTCAGAATTGGACGTACATTTGGCCACAGAGTGTAAATCAGTATAAAGGTCACATGGTCTGTTTAGCGCTGAGTTAGAGTGCAGGGTGGTGTAGGACTGTATAATAATGCTATTTTCACAGGGTAAGCCCACACAGCACCGGAGTGGGAAATGTAGGACTCCTGGCCTTTAAATAAAGTGAAGAAACAACTTTTTTGATGACAGCTGGAGAGAGTGCATCCCACCTGCTTCAGACCCTCATTCTGCATTTAAAGACCTTTCACAGAGTGAAGGAAAGGAAAACAATAAAATTGTCGCGATGGGAACCTTGAAATCTTCCCATAATTAATTCCTAAATGAAGCAGAGTGTGGTCGGAGGGAAGACGAGGAGATGAAATCCGAGTGGAGGAGACAGAGTAAGCAGATAATACTGATAGCGATAATGATAACGCCATTAGGGACAATAGTAATAAAACCATTAGGAATGAATTAACATTTGCCACAAAAAGAAGAGGAAACCTAATGATTTGTGGTGTATATATTTTTGGGAAGGAGAGCGCTGCGAGGCAGAAGACGTAACGAGATAATTACGACTCCTGTTCCACAAAAAACAGTCCACACCTCGTAATTGCCTTCGCTCCACTCTGAGATAGGAGGAGGATGATAGCAACTTTCCTCTGTTTAACAATTAAAAGACTCTGAATGCTATCAGCAGGCTGGAGGAGGGTGGGGGAGTGGGAGGGCTGAGATTAGACATCCCCCCTGTGCCCCTTGGCACTGGCAGCAAAATCAATGAAGGAAGGAGAGGCGATAAGGAAAGAGCTCCGGCGTTAAATCTTCAGCACTTTCCAGAAACTGCAGGACATCCAAAGACTTACAGCTGGACAGCGGTCATTAAACAAACTGCCTCGTTAATCTGATCACACACCAGGACGCCCATTAACATTAAGTGACTGTCACTGGTAAAATTTTTGGGGACAGTTTCTCTAAATACCAGCGTTTAAGAAGTTTCACAAAGCAGTTATCAGACATAACATTTCACAAAAGACTCGACACAGGACTGCAGCTGCTGAAGACTCTGTGGCTACCGTCATCTGAAAGGAGATGGGCCTGGGGCTTCACAAAAGGATCTTGTGAAAGAAATTCTTGAGGAAACCCATGTGGACATAGGGAGAACACACCAAACTTCTCACATAGAGTCACCCGGAGCGGGACTCGAGCCTACAACCCCAGGACCCTGGAGCTGTGTGACTGAGACACTACCTGCATGTTTCTTCTTCTTCTAAGAACAATTAGTATTCCTTAAAAAGTTTATAACTATTATCTCAAACTCACAAATGCCTCTTTTTACAGTTTTCTATTTGTTTGTTTTACAGTTGAGTCAATTTCAGGGAAACCTCTATGATGAGATTAAAGAGCTGAATTACCATTAATAATGTCTCATTCAACACATTTAAAGCGGAGATTGTTTTTAAAGTGTTGTTAGTTTCTAAACCGTCTCTGTGGTGCTACCCTCATTGGAAAATGCACTGTACCTTTAATTAGGGAACATAACTGTACCATATTCCATAATAATTGTAGATTTCAAAGTTGTGTTTCATCTCCTGTATCTGTACAGTACCTTTTTTTTCTGAGAGTGTACAGAAGGCAATCTATTGTAAACTTGAATCTGTTGTTTTACTAAAATATTCTGAACGCATCATTTGATTCTTCTTTTCGTCTATGTTGCTCTCAGCTGCAGAGATTAAACTGAACCCCGGTGTGAATGGTTAATTCATTTTTTAAAAAGTGTCTCATTGTGTTTATTAATTGTGAAATGCAGAAGGAAAAGCTTCATTTGCTGAATGAAAAAGACAAAAAAAAAAAAAAAACAATGAAGTGTGTCTTGAGAAAAATCTGTACCACTAAAATAAGCCTATACTTATAAAAGGGTTATACATGGTTTAAAAGCCTGTTTGTGACATGGTTATAAACACTAAAAGTAATAAATGATCATTTGTAAGACAGAGATAGGAAGTTTATCTCTGCCTGTTTATGACATGGTTATAAACACTAAAAGTAATAAATGATCATTTTTAAGACAGAGATAGGAACTCTGCTGCGACCCTGAACTGGATAAGCGATTACAGACAATGAATGACTGAATGCATTTAAGTTTATTACTATGAACTTAGTGTTATCTTCAGATGCTTACTCAATATTTTCTTAGGACAGCTTGTGTGAATCTGGCCCCTGGACCGCAGGCCAGTCAAGCGCCAACACAGTCTAAAACACCACAATGAGGCCTGGTATTGTCTTGCTGAAATAACCATGGACTTCCCTTAAAAAAAAAGTCACCTCCACATCAGTGTTCACACAGAAGCAGGTCACAGAACAGCAACATGGTGAATCTGTTGTTAAATAAAGGTTCAAGAGAATTATGCCCTGTTCAACATGTAGTGCACTATTTCAGGGTTCCGCCATTTTGTAGTATTGTCCAAAAACTGGACAATTATCAGTGCACTCAATCCCACAGTGCATCACAAAAGTTAGTGTACAACCCATGTACACTTCTGGATAGTGGATACCCATAATGCACTGCACTCTTTGGTAAAATCCCGCATGAGGTTTTGTCTAAAATTGTTCACATCCCTTCTGAATTCAGTTCACTAAAATAGTGTACTACGTAGTGAGTAACGTAGGGAACAGTGAGTAGGGAACAATTTAAAATAGTGACAGATTTCTGTTTTCACTGTTGTTTATAAAATGTCCTGTTTTTACAACGTCTATACGCGGAATTAAATAAGAGCTAAGAGAAACTAGGCAAGCCTAGTTTTGCTGAAACGCCATTAGCCAAATAGCCAGCTTTTTCTGGTATTTCAAAAACAGGAAAGCTCAAAATACATACCCTTGTCATTGGAAAGTCTGGAGAAGCTTTGGTGCTTCATATCAATGTCTTTGTTTTCAATAATAACAAATAATAAACTATAAAAATAGTTGCTGACAGTGTATCATGGAAAGCCTGTTTTCTGTACATAACCCTGTTATAATGACCTATGTTGTTGTATTTCTGAGCTTTGCTTACAGAACAGTTTGAGACTAAAGGAAAGTTTATTCTGGGAATGTTATAAATAATGTATTAGACAAACCAAAATGTCACACTGTCCAAAGCCATACAGCTGGACAGAGGTCTTTAAATAAACTGCCACATTGGTGTGACCACACACCAGGATGGTCAGTAAATGCCTGCACTGTGATAAACACATCTGTAAAAGTTTAGATAAAGACTGAAACTGACGTATTTTACATGTTTCAGATGTGCTGCAATGTGCTTCTATAAAACAGCTTCACATGTGATCAAACACCACTGTACACTGTACAAAAACAGTCCAGAATTCAAAATTATAGGGCATGTGATCATAAACTCCCTGTTCAGTGCATGTTCACATTAAAAGTGTGAGTCTTGAGCCCACCAACCCACACACGTTGAAACAAGAGCCCCCATTCATTTTTTCTATGCGCTGCCTAAGTCAGAAATTACAGGTCAAAACGAACTGCTTCTGACGTCAAGTTCAAGACTTTAGAATGGCTCCGCCCCCTTGTCTGAGTCTGTCCAATCAAAGCGCTGGACCCAGTTTATGTGAGAGTGCAAAGACAGGTCAAACTCAGCAAAATAGTCACAATGAGTGTGGAGAAATACAAACTGTATTCCAAAAAAGTTGGGACACTAAACAAATCGTGAATAAAAACTGAATGCAATGATGTGGCAAATGTCAATATTTTATTCATAATAGAACATAGATGACAGATCAAAAGTTTAATCTGAGTAAATGTAACATTTTAAAGAAAAAATATGTTGATTCAAAATTTCACAGTGTCAACAAATCCCCAAAAAGTTGGGACAAGTAGCAATAAGTGGAGTATGGCAAAATGGAAGACTGTTCTGTGGTCAGATGAGTCACGATTTGAAGTTCTTTATGGAACACTGGGACGCCATGTCATCCGGACCAGAGAGGACAAGGATAACCCAAGTTGTTACAACGCTCCGTTCAGAAGCCTGCATCACTGATGGTATGGGGTTGCATGAGTGCTTGTGGCATGGGCAGCTTGCATGTCTGGAAAGGCACCATTAATGCAGAGAACTATGTTCAGGTTCTAGAACAACATATGTTCCCATCTAGACGTCATCTCTTTCAGGGAAGACCCTGCATTTTTCAACAAGATAATGCCAGACCACATTCTGCAGCAACCACAACATCATGGCTACGTAGGAGAAGGCCCGGGTACTGAAATGGCCAGCCTGCAGTCCAGATCTTTCACCTATAGAGAACATTTGGCGCATCATAAAGAGGAAGGTGCGACAAAGAAGGCCCAAGACTATTGAACAGTTGGAGGCCTGTGTTAGACATGAATGGGAGAGCATTCCTATTTCTACACTTGAGAAACTGGTCTCCTCTGTCCTCAGATGTCTGTTGTAAGAAGAAGGGGAGATGCCACACAGTGGTAAAATATGGCCTTGTCCCAACTTTTTGGGGATTTGTTGATGCCATGAAATTTTGAAACAACATATTTTTCCCTTAAAATGATACATTCTCTCAGTTTAAACTTCTGATCTGTGTAGTTATCTGTTCTATTCTGAATATAATATTAGATGTTGGCACCTCCACATCATTGCATTCAGTTTTTATTCACAATTTGTTTAGTGTCCCAACTTTTTTGGAATCCAGTTTGTAAGAGCACTGACTAAAAACGGAGAAAACAAGAATTGTAAGAAAGAGAACCAAGCGAAAATGGCTAAAAAAAAAACAGTGCTTCTGTTGCTCGCTCCTCACTGCTTGGATTAACATTATAGACAAGTGTGCCATTTATTTGCACATTTTAGCTTTCAACCAGCTGTGTGGAAACAATAAGATGAAACGTGTCTCCCTAGAAACTGTTAGCCACATTTAGTTATCTAACTGGTCCTTACACAAATTGCTCACAGATAATATAATAATAGGTCTACTTGAACAAATAAAATTAATAATAATAAACAAATTAAAATTAACTTAAAGCAAAGAATTAAATACAAATACCAATAGAGTCTTAAGCTGTAACTACCGTGTTTCCCCGATAGTAAGACGCAGTGTGGGTTTTAGGGGGGTCGGCTAATGTAAGACGTACCCCGAAAGTAAGACATAGTAAACTGTCCATCCATCCATCCATTATCTGTAACCGCTTATCCAATTTAGGGTCGCGGGGGGTCCAGAGCCTACCTGGAATCATCGGGCGCAAGGCGGGAATACACCCTGGAGGGGACGCCAGTCCTTCACAGGGCAACACAGACACACACACATTCACACCTACGGACACTTTCGAGTCGCCAATCCACTTGCAACGTGTGTTTTTGGATTGTGGGAGGAAACCGGAGCACCCGGAGGAAACCCACGCGGACACGGGGAGAACACACCAACTCCTCACAGACAGTCACCCGGAGCGGGAATCGAACCCGCAACCTCCAGGCTCCTGGAGCTGTGTGACTGCGACACTACCTGCTGCGCCACCGTGCCGCCCCAAAATAAAAAATAAATAAATAAAATTTTCCCGATGTCGATAATCTTTAAAAAAGCAATCTGCTCATATAATCATGTATCACGATAAAATTGGCCATTGTGTGTGTTTAGAACATAAATTAGATTCACTCATAACTGATTTAATAGCGTCATGGAGATGATTTATTAATCATCAATCAATAGGAGAGGAGCCTTCCCTGAAATCAGCCTAGATACCACAGAGGAAACTACACTGATTGGACCGTTCTCCATTCTTCGTTTTTAATAACCATAAAAAAAATTCGTCTGGCCCCTGGAGCAGCTGCACATGACTCTTAGGTCACCATGCCCCGGCTCGAGGGGTAAAGCCCCAGCACTGAGTTGTCATGCAGGAACAGGAGTATCACAGCAGCACCACATCTCACAAAGCTTCTAGTGGCATAATGTCATCAAATCCTCACCATAATGTACCACATTATATAATGTAAAGCATTCCCAGAAGAACACAGACTCTACAGCAGTACAGAGCTCTATGACCTATGACAGCTGATCTCTTCCCCTTGTCAATTCTGTGTGTGTGTGTGTGTGTGTGTGTGTGTGTGTGTGCGTGTGTGTGTGTGTGTGTGCGTGTGTGTGTGTGAGTGTGTGTGTGTGTGAGAGAGAGAGAGAGAGAGAGAGAGATGTGAGGCCAGGAGAGTGAGATGAGACAGATCTGATCTCGGCCAGACTCAGGAGCCCAGTCCAATCCCACTGCGCTCCATTTCACTACTTACTATTCACCTCCACACTCCAAATGTTGATTGATGGCAACCGAAACGTGTAAAAGGACATGAAACGTGCTCTCTCCATCTCCCTTTCTTTTGTCTTTCCCCCATCTCCCACTCTCTTTTATTCCCACTCTTTTCTGTCTCACTCTCTCTCTTCATCTCTATTTTGTTCTGTCTCTCTGTTTCTCCCCACTCTCCCCTTCTCTCCACTTGCTCCCTCTCTCCCAATCTCCCTCTCCTTGCCTCATACTTTATCTTTCACTGACTCTGTTCTCTCTCTTTTTCACTTTCTTTTCCCTCTGCTGGCTGTTCTCTCACTCCTGTCTCTTTCACTACATTTCATTTTGTCTCTATATACCACTTTCACTACCCACATTCCTTTTCTCTCTACTTGCTCTCTCTTTCTCTTTCACATTTCCTTTTTCTCCCACTCACTGTTCTCTCTTTCACTTCTGTCTCTCTTTCTAACCCCAGAACCCTGGTTTTTATCTTTAATGCCCAGCACTTAATTTGTCCTGGAATTGGTGACAGAGCTGTGATAAATTACCTATTAATAATTAACAAATGTTTCATTATCCAGAGACAATTTATCAGCCGCTGTGATTCATTAGCTTCAGTCGGACGTGACGGGAGTCAAAACTGTCCCTCAGCATGGGGACGCCGTCCATGTTCAGACGCAGTGTGATTTGTTGTTGAAAGATTCAGAATCTGTTCCCAAACTGCAGTAACAGAAAGGAGATTTAGTTACTTTTATCAGACCAGATTCTTTTACATTTCACAGGTATATTTATTTATTTATTTATCTTTACACTTATATAGCGCCTTTCCAAGGACGCTTTTACAATCCACACTGCTCAGAACGCTCAATCCACACACACACTGGTGAGAAGCGGCAGCCAAACGCGCACAGCGTACTCTCGACCAGGAACGACCGTCCACCTGGAGGACTGCATCGGGCACTAGGGTTTAACCCAGGATAGAGCGCCAATCCATATCTGGGCACACACATACAGACATTCATTCACACACCAGGACAGTTATTAGAGAAGCCAATTCACCTACCCTCCATGTTTTTGGACTGTGGGAGGAAACCGGAGACCCCGGAGGAAACCCACGCAGACACAGGGAGAACATGGAAACTCCACCCAGATGGGACTTGAACCCAAGATCCCAGCGCTGGGAGGCGAACGTGCTAACCGCCATATATATACAGAGAGTTTAGAGAAAACATACTCTACTAGCACAAAAACCCTCTAACGTCTCACGGAACAAAACACACACACCTGTCCACAGTGGAACACAGATCTGGTTCTTAAAGTCTATGACCAGCTTTAGTCCAAACCACACAAGACCCCACAGCAGTGTTCTCCCCCTGTCTAAACAGCCCTGTCCAGAATGCCTACTTTCAGTGCCTGTTCCTTTAAATGAAAATGAGCCGCTTGCTGTGATTGGTCAGACTCAGATAAGGGGGCGGCGCAATTCTAAAGTATCTGCACTTGACGTCAGAAGTGGAGCAGAATCAGAACAGCTCGTTTTATCCCATGTTTTCTGACTTAGGCAGCACACAGACTGGGGGATCTTATTACACAGTGTGTGGGTTGGTGGCCTCCAGATTCACACATTAAATGTGAACATTGAATTACTCTTATTACTCAGTTACTCTTTAAAATTTCCCCTTTAAAGGAATTCTGGATAATTTCTAATGCTCTTTGGTAGTAAAATATCTTGTCAGGGATGAAGGCGTGTGTTTCTGATGGGAACGACAGGATGGTAAACAAAGCGTGAATCCTGTCCAATCAGCACAGATGTCCACAGACGCTACACTTTGATCAGAACTGATCAGGATCAGTGTTTGGAGACACACAGTTCTCTATGTGATGATGATCCAGTGTGAAACTGCTTGCTCCTCTTAAACAGATTTCCCGTTCCGTCCGTTCGGACCATGCTGGACACTGCAATTCTCTGTGCTCTGCTGATAATGTGATTTCATGCATGGATCAATGTTCCCTTTCTGTTGTTTCCTCTCTTTTTGCTTGACATTTGCATGGTTTCCGCTCAGAAAGAATAATGCTCAGGAATCAATGAGGCAGGCTCAGCAGGCAGGCAGCCCCGAAGGGCCCAGGGGTCCATACGGGTGGGATGAATTTATCAGGTCGAAGAGAGATGAAGGCTCGGAAAAATGGCCACAGCAAAATCCCAGAAAACACAGACGGAGGCAGAGAAATGTCAGGTCGAGGCAGAGCGTGGTCACAGACTTTCAGAGACAGAGCATGGAGTGGAGCTCAGATCAGTCAGAACCACGACAGAGGCTCAGACACAGCAGTCGCCTTTATTTTCCTTTAAGCTCAGCCTTAGTTTTACCCCAAACATAATCTGATACAAGTCCAGACTGGCCACTTTATCAGAAACACTCCCCTTCCATCTGTCCATGCTGAACATCTTCATCACTGTCCAGTTTGGATGGTCATCTCCCAAAAACATTAAGCCAGCGTCTCTCTGCGGTCACAAACTGACCTTTGATGAAGGAGCAGAGGACGGACAACAATCTGTCGATCCTCATATCAATCACATGCTATAAACACACTGTAGTTATCATCACTGTCCAGTCAAAACCCTGTATCCCCATGTTTGCATATGTTTAGTTTACTACATCATTTGAATACAGCAGTTGTCCTTCACACTGTGTGTAAATTACATGACAAACAGACGAATAGAAACGCTCCAAAATTACTCTGAAAAAAATGTATACATTGATTTCCGCTGAAAATTAAGTTTTTTTCCCTTCTCTTGTAAAATGACTATTTTGGAGATGGTGTGATTTTATTTGGACAGCGACAATATATAACCTATAAACACAATCTACAAAGAGAAAAGAGAGGGAAAGTTGAGAAAGAGAATCACAGAGACAGTAGAGAGAGAGAGAGAGAGAGAGTAGCAAACAGAAAGTAGAGAAAAAAGAGGAGAAACAGAAAGAATGTAAGAGAGAGAAAGAGTGAAAGTAAGAGATATGGAGTAAGAGAGAGAGAGAGAGAGAGAGAGAGAGAGAGAGAGAGAGAGAGAGCGAGCGAGTGCTGGTACTTATGTACTTTGCATAATGATGCTCTGAGTGCTTTTACGGATCTTTCAACAACAAAGTGACTCAGCAGGGTGCTGGGTCTTTTATTTTGATGTTCAGATTCAGAGAGAAGCCTGAGTCACACAGGGTGGGGCAATGTGTGTGTGTGTGTTGGGGGGTATGTGAGCAGGCTTTGATGAGGACACTGGCTGAGCTTGAAATGTGACTGGACATTAGTGTCCCTCACTCTGTGGTGTCCCTCTGTCCCTGTTCCCTGCGGCATCCCTCAGGGCTCCGTCCTGGGATCAATTATTTTTATTATTTTCCCACTAAGTCCAATAATCCACTCTCATCGTCTCCATCATCTCGCTCAGAAGACACTCACTACACCCAACATACACACAAGATTGGACCGTTTCCATGGTTACGCTAGGGTCATTTGCATGGTGTTTATGGTTGTGGGTAAATCTGATCAGGCACGTGCATAGATAGACCCCTAGTGATGCTCAAGCACCTACCCTTTTGCCCATGATGAGAAAAGTGCCCTTTCTGCTGAAGCCCAATTTTTTATCTTTACCCATCAATATTTTAAAATAAAAATTACCCTCTGTCATCAATTCCCCCAAAAGTGTTTTGATATTTGACAGGCATTTATTTGAGTTCTTGTGAGAATTCTGCCCCAATCTCTTTCACGGCGCACAAAAGCTCCCGCCTTGCCCCTCCCTCCCTCCTCCTCCGGTTAGCACCCCGAGTGCTGAGTGCCAGGCCAAACCACTGCTACACACTTCTCCTCTGACCTGCAGATTCAGACAGACAGGTAATGACATTGTTTGTGCAAACCTGATGTTGTAGTGCAAAATTAACCGCAACACATTATAGCGCAGCTAAAACCACATTACGTGGCTACTGGCAAAATTTTGTTCTTTTAAAGAAGGGTGGGATTTAGGTGTACTCATGAGTCATAAAAAAGTGATTTCAAAGCCTTGTCCAGCTGTTTACTAACTTTTGAAATGTTTAATGAAGGGGGAGAGGGACAAACTGCAGCAGATATTTTTCCATTTTCCAACTGAAATTACATACCCAAATCTGGAGGCTTCCTGCTCAGGCAGTGAATAAACTAGAGGCATTATCATAATTTAATTTAACAGAAAACCCTTCATATTTGTAAAAGAAACCATTTAGAGGTCAAAAGCTGACGAAAATCACAAAAATTTTGTTTGTGCTTTTCTGATTCTGAACAAAAAATGTTTGTGACCTCCAAGTGGCCTTTTACCTTCACCAAACAGGGAAAACCCTTTGTTATGGTGTGTTTAATTCTGATGTAATGAGTTTATTTCTTATGTTTACACTTTTCTCACTGAGTACACTGTCCCTTTAAATGGCAGACGTGTTCAAAGGTAAGCACTGCACCTTGATTGCGTGTAGAGCGAGGTCACCTCCCTTACACCAGAGCTGTATAGAGGGAGAGTTGCACCAACGGAAGGCACCAAATAATTCCAGGAAGCTCTAGTCGGCCAATTTAAATGAAAAGAGTTGGGGCGAGAAACTCAAACTTCAATAAATGCATTGATTTTCAATATTTCTACAGCACATCAACCTGTGTATTTCAGGATTAGTGTGAAAATCTGGCGATACTTACCTCGTATGTACATTTTAGACTATATTATCTCAGTTACAAGCATATTCATCTTGTGGATTGCATTAAAAAATTATAATTAGCGCATTTTAAACTTGTACGGTAGTCAGTATGAAATATACTCTACAGTTTCTGATCAGTTAGAGGAAGATGTTGGATGTCATGGTGGGTTCACTAATGCTATATGGACCTAATCTTAAAGACTAAAATAAAAACTGATAAAGTGATATCAGATTGAACAGAAGGTGGAGCTTTTGTGTAGAAATCTAAAAACGATACATTAAAATATCACATCCAGACCGGTCATTAAATCTCATTTGTTTGAATACATAAAAATGTTTTTACCATGCACTTATTGCCACAGTTGATAAATCTCTATAGAAAAAAAAGATTAATATATATTTTTTTTACCCATTTACAGACACTGGGGCTTTTTAAACACATTAGACACATTTCTAGCGCAAACTGACTGGACAGCAGCAAATGGAGAGGAAACATGCTCAGAATTTTATACAAAGTGTTTTTTTTTTTTTTAATATAAAGTCCATCTTTTGACATTGCTGTCCGTCTCCTGACCAAGACACAGCAATAATCTAACACAGTCTGATCCTGGCATTAACAAATACTGAGCTTATACTTTACCTCAAAAATATTTAACAGATATTCAGACAATTCCAGATAATTACTCAGTACTTGCTCAACAGATTCTCAACGGTTTCTCAAAACCTTGTATTGTCCTCCAACCTTTACTTATCCTCTGTAGCTCAGTGGTGAATACTGCATTTCTCCACCTGTGAAAAACAGCCTCGTTCACATCACGGGTCAGAGCCAAAACACTCATTCTCATCTTCCTCACATTCCTCTGAAATTATTGTAATTACACTGTAAACCCCTCCAAGGACCCTCTACCGAACGCCAAATCATTTACTGGCTTAGCAGCATGTCAAAAATAAGCAGTGTTTAGTGCTTTACTCACACTACGAGCCCACAACACGTCACTCTCCTCCCACGGGTACACATTTCCACCTCTGATAACAAGCAGTATATACATTTTATATATATTCACACAAAATTGAAGTCTCACACACTCATGCAGAGACATTTAAATGAGACTCTGTAGCAGCTGTCCATGACTTCACTGAAACCCTGCTCAAGGCCAAATGTCCGCTGGAAAGCTACGGAGCCCCCAGCACTGGAGCAGAGGAACTGTGTTTTGGTTAAGAGCTGGAGGTCTGTCCAGTTCCTTGAGGGTGAGCTGGAACATGAAGCCGACATCATCCTCCAGCCTTTGTTTTTGGAGCCGTGTTGTGTTTGTGTTTGTTGGAGAAGAACCAGAGAAATAACTGCAGCAAGATACTTTACAACTGTTACTATTTAAATTCCAAAACTTATCCTCCAAACCTAGGACCCTCAGAGTGTGAGGGAGACCTCTCTCAGAGTCCCATCCCAACTCAGTCAGCAACAACTAAAAAAGACCATCTGAAATGTAGATAACACTGCCATTCTAAATTGTGCTGGACTTTCAACTGAGCAGATGGTGGTGGAAGCTTGAGGCAGCGCTTAATGAGATCTGAAAATGTGCACATGGATATATTCTATATGTTTGAGTTGTTTCAGCTAAAAAACTATAAAAAGATTATAATCACAGGTTTAATTTATACACTGCAACTACAATTAAAAAAACAACAGGAGGCAGGATTCACTCTTAGAGATCTCACTTTAGAGGAACACACAGGGGTGTAACACAGATGAGTAGCACTGGGGGCCAAACTTGACTCACCTCATCTCTTGCTTTTCTGCTTCTCCATCAGGTAAATCTGGTCCTTGGTTTTGTTTTAGTCCCTGTTCTCTCATAGTTCAGAGTAAACAGAGTAGGAACTAAACAATGGCATGTAAACATTGCAGAGTGCTGATTGTCCAGAGAGTCGTCACTCTAAGCCAAGCAATGCAGACATCCAGCACAAAATCCATCCATCCATCCATTATCTGTAAATGTTATCTTATCCACTTTTAGGGTCGCGGGGGGTCCAGAGCCTACCTGGAATCATCAGGCGCAAGGCAGGAATACACCCTGGAGGGGGCGCCAGTCCTTCACAGGGCAACACAGACACATTCACTCACACCTACGGACACTTTCGAGTCGCCAATCCACCTGCAACGTGTGTTTTTGGACTGTGGGAGGAAACCGGAGCACCCAGAGGAAACCCACGCGGACACGGGGAGAACACACCAACTCCTCACAGACAGTCACCCGGAGCTGGAATCGAACCCACAACCTGGGCTACACACACACACACACACACCCATCATAACCCCCTCCGGCTGACTGACAATAAGTTAGCGTGTCCTAAAGAACTGTTGCTTGAAAGAAGATGGAGTTGCTTTGTGCCAATTAAACTGCAGTGCATCAATCTACATCCTCCCTCAGCCGGAGGAGACCCTTTAAACACTACTCCCAATGGGTCTAAGAGAGAGAGGGAGGGAGAGTATTGAATTGACTATATGAGAGAGAGAGAGAGAGAGAGAGAGAGAGAGAGAGAGAGTGTGTGTAAAATGTCATTTCTTTTAAGTTTCTAAGGAGAGGAAACAGAAACAGAGCTGATTATCATAAGCAAGTATTAGCCCCAAGTTTAACGCCGTGGACACCTCTGATGTGGAGAGAGATCTGTTACTGAATGAGTGAATCACTTTCCCCTTCTCTCCTCTTTTCTCAGAGTGCTCCTGTTTTTCTGCTCTCTCCTGTGTCTCACCTCTTCTCCGAGTGCTCCTCTGTTTTTCTGCTCTCTCCTGTATCTCACCTCTTCTCCGAGTGCTCCTGCTTCTCTCCTCTGTCCTGTTTCTCACCTCTTCTCTGAGTGCTCCTGTTTCTCTCCTCTTCTCCAAGTGCTCCTCTGTTTCTCTTTTCTCTCCTCTACTGGGTGCTCCTCCATTTCTCTCCTCTCCCCTGATTTTCTCCTCTGCTGTAGTGTCTCTCTGAGCGAGGAGGTCTCAGTCATGTGAGGGATGGCGGAGGAGGTCGTGGGGTCGAGTAAGGGCTGAATGAGGCCTGGTCAGTTGTGGCTGGAGCAGGGGAACACGCTTCCTTTGTTCTGAATTCTAATGCCGCAGTCTCCAGTGTCCCTTAAGCGAGGGATCTCACTGCTGAGGAACATATTCAGCTGCTGCTCCAACACAAATCTATATGCTGGCTCCAAATCTCTCAGCAGGACGCTCTCTCTCCTCCGGGAGTCGATGGGGAGAGATTGGCTGACGTCGTAGTTCAAAGCTCCAAAACAGCATCTCAGGATTTATGACACCTGCCAAACTGCTCTCGCAGAGTTTTAATGCAGGTGGCAACTCAGCTGAACTCAGGGGAGCATTAGCTGTGCTGCGCTGGTCATTATTACAGAAAATGCTGGGCTTTCCATCAAAAAAAGTATATACTCTCATTCCCCATCTGTAGAGGATATATGTATATAGTCATAAATGTAATATTTAAACATTCAATTAAAGTCATTAACATTATGAAATATTGTGAGATGCAGCTGTCATAGGAGCAACGTTATTTTTTTTCCACAAATACTAACTATAACTCTAAATCTGAACTCATAAAACCACATTTTGTAAGTCCACCTCCGCAGCTTTCACAGTGAGAGGGACATGAGAGAGATGTGTATTCGTTTTAGTCTAATTTCAGTCACTTAATTATCATTAATTTTGGTGCATTAAAAAATCAATTTTATTCTTGTATTTTTACTTTTATAAAATATTTTTGATTAATGTTAGTAAACATTACTTATGTTACATTTAAATACATATTAGTATCCAACATTATGAAAGGGTCAGGGCAGCATGGTGGCGCAGCAGGTAGTGTCACAGTCACACAACTTCAGGGTCCTGGGGTTGTGGGTTTAATTGGTGACTCAAAAGTGTCCATAGGTGTGAGTGTCGCCCTGTGAAGGATTGGTGCCCCCTCCAGTGTGTGCTTCTGCCTTGTGATTCCAGGTAGGCTCTGGACCCACTGTGACCCCTTAACTGGATAAGCATTTACAATGAATGAAGGGTCATTTATCCTTCACATTATCGTTTAGCCTAAACACTTTGTAATAGTTCACATCTTCAGATTATTATTTTTATTTAATTCTCTAATTTTAGTTGTGATAAATGTTAATTCCTTTTTTCCCCTAGTTTGTAATTAATAAAATTAACACTTTAAATTTGTAAAAAAAATTGAAAATGCATTTGAAGAAAAAGATGGCCACTTTCCTTCTATAATTTTGGATGTAAATGTGTTTTAATTATATGTCTCACATAGTAAAACTGTTAAAAATACATGCCTAAAATTAGGCTTTTTTAATTTAATTGCCTAAAACTAGACCAGGGGTGGGGGAGGGGGATTACACTGTCAGGCTGCATGAGCCTGGGATGAAGGGTTTTTGGCACTGTGCAGTTCAGCTCAGCACAGTCCGACAGTTCACACTGACGTGTTGACGATCAAAGAGAGAGAGCAGTTTCTGAGAGAGAGCAGATTTCAGCAGCTTGTGCTGGAGGAACAGAAAAGTTGTAAAATAAGTGATATAAGATGGTTCTACACTGTTTAGAAGCACAGCTGGCGCTAACACACACTTGTGGTTTAGCACACCACAGCAGATGATTTTCCAGTGAACTAAGGCTCAAATCACACACATTTAGAGATAAACTTCATACCTGTGAGCACAAAGTCAAGTGAAGGATCTTCTGCGTGTTCTGTTTCAGCTTCATCCATTTTTTAACCCAAACTCAGCACTAAACTCACAGCTGTGGTGGGCTACTGGGCTTGTGTTTATTCCCCACCTGTTTTAAGTGTGTGACATCAGCAGTCAGCGAGCTCCCAGAGCACCCCCTCCCTGTAGCTCTATAAATGCACATGAATTAATTCATCATATCATGTGCACTTAGGCACAGAACAGACATTTGACACACAACACACACATCATAAATAACTTCCTCATTTTGAGATTTCCACAATTTTCTATACAGTAGTGTACACTATTACTGTTACACTGCCCAATCCTAAACTAGACTAAAATAATTTTAATAATTTTAGTTTTCATTGGCTCACTGAATTTTAATGGCTGCCCACCCTTGTGAGTCTAGATCTTTAAATCTCTATGTTCTCCCTGTGATCAGTCTGAGTATAAATCCATTTCCAACCTTGATGAAGTGTCTGAAGGTGATGAGGACCACATTGTGATGGTGGGGTCTGACAGGCTGTGCAGCTTCTCTGTGGAGACCCAGCAGCAGCTGGAGATCTCTCCAACATTTCTGCCGAAGTGTTTTTGGAGTTCTGTGAGAAACTACAGGCTGTGGCCACACTCCTCCATCTACTGTGGATTCTCACAGCTTCTGGCAAGGCTGACTATCCCCTCAATACACACTCGCTTTCTTTTCCAAACCCTCATTAACTTCCACACTCTCCTCTGTTTCCCTCTGCATCGCGGGGCAGGAGGAAATCAGAGACTCTACTTCGCCTCTGCGTTTTACAAACTGCTGTTTTAATGGGCAAGAATGGAGGAACAGGGGATGATGTAAGAACAGCAATCATGAGCATTGTGTTATTTTTTATTTATATATTAATTTTTTTTGGCTGCCTGGTGTAATCCAGATGCTGGGTGAGATTGGAGCCCAAATGAATCCCATGGTTTGGATGCGAGAACACACCTGCTGCCGGGGTTTAGTTTGCATTCTCCATGCCCCACTGCGCTGGCTCTGTTCAGGGCCAGATGTACTAAGACTTCTGGTTTCAGGGGCAAATAAGACATGTTCTGTTTCAGGGGCAGGAAGTGGGTTTAAAAGTGCGATGTAAATGTTTTTGTGTTTTAGCAGAAATAATAAAGTCATGTGTTTGTATTTGATACTGAGCACTGCAAATAATCTCCAGCACCTATCCCAACTGTCTGACAGTAATCAATATAATCACAACAATGTCGGTCAGACAACCGCTGGTTGCATGTCCAAGAAAATGGGTGAAGCATAACCATGGGAATGAATGTAATTTAAGTGTAACCATAAAAACTCAATTGTCAAAAGTCAATTGGAAAATAATTATGAAAAACACCATGGTTAAGGTGCAGTGTAACAGTGCAGTGGAAAAAGCCTAAATTTAACCATCAAAATTGCCATAGTGTAACCATGGAGTAAGGTGTAGTGCAACCTTGCAAACATCCATTGTGTAACCATGGAAACAGGCATTGTGTAATCATGTAGTGAGATGTATTGTAATCATGGAAACAGTGGTTTGTCACCATGGAACTCCATCTGGAGCGCTCTTGCTGTTGGTCTGGTGGAAAGAATTTTTTTATTTTCATAAAATCTAGCCTGATGATTTGACTCATCAATACGATATTAACCCTGCAAACCACCACAAACGCCACATGCGTTTCGGCTCATAGACTCAACAGGGGGCGCAGATCAGAAACTCTGCCCAAAAATTCCTTCAATCCCAGGCTTTTACCTGGAGGCAGCCCAGGGCTAACAGGCTAACTTGGTGCCGGAGGACTGCTGGTTCGAACCCCACGACCCGTGGGAACATCCAAGGCTGAAGTGCCTAACCCCTTTTAACCCCCAAATGCTCCCCGGGCATCAAGGATGTCTCCATGTGTGTGTGTGTGTGTTCACAGCCATGGATGGTTTAAATTCACAGGTCAGTTTTCTTTAAACACCTGTAAATGATCCTGAAGCATGTCATTTATTCACTCCCTTCTCCCTCAGGAAGATCGGCTCTCGACAAAATGCATCAATGATTTAGCAACAAGGATCCTCAATGAGGGAAGGCACGCATCGCTTCAGAAAGCTCTGGGTAATGTTGGCCTGGACGCTGCAGCTCAGAGAAAGAGGCAGTTCTCGGATGGTCGCCTGCTTCAGGGAAACCAGGGAAACGAGGAAATTAGATTTTATTTTGGCCAAAACATTTTCTTTAGAAAAACTGAATCAATCGCTTCAAGCAGCTCAGGGACAAGTCTATAACTAAACAGGAATTAAAATACACACAAACAACGAGAGAGAGAGAGAGAGAGAGAGAGAGAGAGAGAGAGAGAGAGAGAGAGAGATGGACAGTGGGGATTTTTGCTGGAAAAACACTGGCAACAGCTTCGAGCACAAACTCACTGCTGTTCGCTGCCAGAGTAAAGACAATGAATCACCAGCTCTGAGACACCAGCACTTTAATTCATTCATTCACACAGAGAGAGAGAGAGAATGAGAGAGAGAGATTATTTCAGTGTTTGAAACAATAGTCTGATCTTGAATTGGATATTAGGCTACAAATTTACAAATAACTTTGATCTACGAAAAATAAAAGGAAGAATCACACAGAGTAAAAGGATGACAGAGAGAGAGAGTGTGGTCTACATACTCGTAAACTGTGGAGTCCTTTCTCAGAGATATTTGGTTGTAAGTCACCACAAAATTAATGTAGGTCAACGTAACGTCCCCACAACGCATGAACACTAGTCGAGGTGTGTGTGTAGAAAAGCAGGTGATGTCAGTTTGTGTGAGACAGTTCTCAGTTTTTGATATCTTAACTGTTGTGTTTAGCTGATGTGTTTAGAATTTTGTGTGTTTACAGGTGTGTGTGTGTTGTGTGTAGCTGATGGTCTCAATCACTAATCACAAATAAAAAAATTTTTGCTTCTACTGAATAACTAACACACACAAACGCACATGCAAACACTTTATATTCCTCTTGGCCTGTTGACTTCTGACTTGTGTCCAGCTGTTCCGGAGCATCACATAAATATGGACAGAGTGAGAGAAAAAGAAAGAGTGAGAGAGACTGTGAATTTTGGGTTTTCACTGTTGTATTTTGGGAGAAAAGAAAAGGTGTTAAAAAGTGAGGCGGTGTTAATAAACAGAGCGGAGAAGAGGTGGAGGGTCAGCTCAGAGTGGGCAAAGCTCTGTCATCACTGACGGAGGGAGAGAAGGAGTATGGATTTAATAAAAGATGAGAAAATGTTTCCTCTATTCATCACGTCTGAGAGTGTGTGATTAGCCGAGTGCAGATAATCACCGGGGCCGCGTCTCTGGACCTCGCCACATCTGTTACACCTGACAGCTCCTCAGCAGCAGCTCCTGAGGAGCTTGTGTTTCTGATGCGTTACAGGACAAGCCGCAGACCCTCTAACACAGCTGCGCTCAAATTTTCTCTCTTCTGACCCCCACTCCTCCCAAACCACCACCCACAGATCTGGCAGCAGTCACAGCTAATCTCCCTCAGCTTTCTTTTAACAACAAGCACAATTAAAAAAATACAGTAGAACCTCTTCCTACGAACTTGATCCGTTCCGTGACTGTGAAGATGTTGCGCGTATCAATAACTGGCAGAGGTACAGTCACTGCAGAGTAAGTTTATCTTTTTGTTTTATTGGGTGAGATTACCAAAACAAAGAGAAAAAAAGGAAAAAAAACATCAAAAGAAAACACAAATTTCTTGAGCTATCTTGGGTGCAGCCTCTCCTCAAGCTGGCCCACTCCAACTCAACTTTCTTCCTCACACCCCATGCTTAAAAACCTTCCCCTCATTAACCCTACTTGGGATATACCATCCATGAAGATATGGTAAGCCAGGAACATGCAGTTCCTAAAGAAACAAAAATCACTTTTCATCACTTTAAAATAACACCAAGCACCCAAATACAACACATTATTCATATTATTGAACTGAGAAATTAAAACATGCACAATGTAAATACCACGTCATGTTAGAGATAAATTACACCCCTCCTTCTAAAACTGACATCTTCCACCCCGGAACCTCCAATAAAGGGGCATTAAGAGCAGCGCGCGTGTTCCAACCCGGTCCCTAATAATGGATGTGGAAGTGAGAAACGCCGGCATCAGTGTGGGTGCAAGTTTTAACAGCAGTATTTTAAAACATGTTACCATCGTTTAAATGGAGCGTGTGGTAGTGGGTACCTCACTAGCCACACGTCTACCTATCAACATACAGAAAACTGCATTATGAAAACAAATGGCCACACGCTGAACGGACACCCAATGTTAATGAAAACGCCGATTCATATAGCATGGCGAAAACTGAAGCGACCACGAGACCAACGCGCCCCGTGAGGAACAATGTGAGTTTTAGCAGGCACTTATCCATATATTCTTAAACAAAGTGACATTTATATATGAAATGTGTGTGTGTAAATAGTGTTTCATCTCTCACAAGCATATGTCCAGGCTCATGGGGCTGTGAGCCAGTGAGAGGGGTTTATTCACCCCTTTCACATTTCCTCCTCCTTCTGAGGCTCGCCACAAGGGTGGCGAGACAAGTCTGCCACTTGTCGTGGGAAACAATTTTATTACTTTGTGTTTGTTGACAAATATCCTTAAATGATGATTAGTTAAATTAGCATACTCATTGTGTGAAATCCTGTACCCTATATGCATTTATATGAATGACTAACCAGCATTTACATTATGTATTACTTACACATGTAGTTAAACATTTTTGCTTGATTCTGCACTACTAACTCATATGATAATTACTCCTAAAGACATATTATATAAGACAGCTAACTTCACTATATGGCATGATAACTTGATATTTACACATTTTTAATTCTTAACGTCTAACCTTGAACAGATGTGCACTCCAGGATTGTAACACACTGACATCATAGTGTTGGTCACGGAGGCGCTGATCTGTAGCTTCTGTTTGTGGCCTTGAAGTGCATTTCTGACTCCCTAAATTTTAGTTTCTCGGGAAAAGAGGACTGGGAAGAGAGGCCCATTGTCAGCCTGGCCAGATAATGAATGTCTTCAGGGTCACAACAGGCACCTGAATATTGCACGTGAAGAGCTGAGTACTAAAACGTGAAATTATGCATATTAATATACGCTAATCAGCCAGAAAACGCCTCACCACCAGGCTATACATCATCTGGGGTATAACTGTTGGAGTCAGATCATGTGAGGTCAGAGCTTCACTTGGGAGGGGTATCACACTGTCTCAATTTGTTAGTTCTCCTGGATCCAGTATTGTTAAATAAATACTTTGATTTGCTTTGAACTTCACTCGACTGGTGTCTGCGACTCTCTCGTGACGGACACGCCTCCCGTGTCCTCAGGGGAGGGTGTATTTTGGACCTTTTTGTTATTCTCTCATAAGTTGGTAAATTTTAAATACTTTGGGAACGGTCCAAAGAACATTTTTATCTTCACACTGCATTCTGCGTTCTCTCATGATACCGTACCTGGAACCGGTATGGTTGCAGTGCTAAAATCCAGCGAGTAATTCTGGCATTTGAGTCTTTCATTTGGTCCAGCCACTGAAGGGCTCGATGGTCTATAAATAGTATCGGAAAGTAAGCACTCCAGTTCCACAGCAGCATACCTGGTCTCCCTGGGAACGAGTTTGCGACTGATGTACGCCACTGACTTCTGGTCCACTCCTTCTCCTTGGAGCAAAACCGCCCCAAGGCCAACCCCAGAGGCATCAGTCTGTACCACAAATGGTCGACTGAAGTCTGGGCTTTGCAAGACAGGGCCCTTGCATAACATGTCCTTCAGATCACGAAAGGCTTTTTCTTGTTCCGCACCCCAAGTAATCTGATTCGACCCAGATTTCCGGGTCAAGTCAGTGAGAGGGGCAGCTCGAGTTGCAAATCCCGGAATAAACCTCCGGTACCAGCCTACCAAACCCAGAAAGGATCTGAGCTCCTTTATTGTTTGAGGCCGTGGACAGGACTGTATGGCCTCTACTTTGTTCATCTGTGGACAAATCACTCCACGACCCAAGACGTGTCCCAGGTACCTCACCTCCTGACGGGCCAGAGCACATTTGTGCGGATGGACAGTCAGCCCTGCTGGGTGGTTCCGCTGCAGCACTTCCTCTAGATGATGAAGATGCTCCTTCCAGGTGGAGCTGTACACCACAATATCATCAAGGTATGCGGCCACAAATGCCTCCATACCTGCAAGGACACAGTCCATCAATCTCTGAAAAGTGGCCGGGGCCCCTTGGAGACCAAAGGGTATCACTGTAAATTGGAAGAGCCCCTGTGCTGTCCGGAAAGCTGTGTATGGCCGACATTCTTTTGCCAGGGGTACTTGCCAATAGCCCTTACTCAAGTCCAGTGTGCTGATGTAGTGTGCTTTCGCTCGATCAGATCCTCTATCCGGGGCATTGGATATGCATCGAAGTGGGATTGGGCATTTAGCCGATGGAAATCAATACAGAAACGGATGGAACCATCCTTCTTTGGTACAAGCACGACTGGACTACTCCATTCGCTGTAGGACCTTTCAATTACTCCAAGAGGTTGCATCACCTCTAACCCCTCCTTGAGGGATGGGAGTAGGTGCTCAGGTACCCTGTACATCCTCTGCCAAAATGGAGTAGGATCTCTCAAGGAAATGGAGTGCTCCACCATTGTCGTAGCCCTAGGCTTCTCCTGGAACAACTCTGCCGGGATAACTGCTGCAAGTTCTTTCTGCTCCTGTAGGGAAACATGGGACAGATTCAAGGATGCTGATTTCTGATGGCTTGGGAAAAACTGTTCAGGACAGTCCTCCTCCTCCTCCACAGTTCATACAAAAAGCTATAAGCTGGGTAGCCCCTGCTTCTCTGTCCATTCTTTCAGCAGGTTGACATGAAAGACCTGTGTCTGTTTCCTCCTTCCCGGCATATCCACCACATAGGTGGCAGGACCCATCTTCCGAAGAATTGTATACGGTCCTTGCCACCGTGCCAGCAGTTTGTTCTCTGTGGTGGGTAGTAGCAAAAGTACTTTCTGTCCTGACTGGAAAGTCCTTTGTCTGGCTGTTTTGTCATATCAGACTTTCTGCCACTTTTGAGCACTCTTCATGTTCTCCCGAACCAAATCTGCCATTTCTTCCAATTTCTCCCTCATCTTTAAAACATGGGAGAGTATACTGTTTTTTGGGGCTATATGTGGCTCCTCCCAGGTCTCTCTCCAAATGTCCAGTGGACCTCTAACCTGGCGTCCATAAAGAAGTTCAAAAGGAGAAAATCCTGTTGAGGCCTAGGGTACCTCCCGGTAGGCGAACAGTAAATATGGCAGCCAGCAATCCCAGTCCTTGCCATTGGTAGCCACAAATTTTCGGAGCATACCCTTCAAAGTCTGGTTGTACCGTTCCACTAAGCCATCAGTCTGAGGGTGGTAGGGAGTGGTCCTTATACCCTTTATCCCTTGAAACCGATAAGCCTGTCTAAGAGTATTTGATAAAAAGGCCGTCCCCTGTTCTGTAACTATCTCTTGGGGAATTCCTACCCTTGCAAACAACTGTAACAAGGCCCTCGCTACTGCCTGTGCTGTGATCTTACGCAATGGAAAAGCCTCTGGATAGCGGGTAGCATAATCACAGACCACTAAGATGTACTTAAAACCTGCTCTCGTTCTTTCTAATGGACCCACAATGTCCATCCCTATTCTGGTAAAAGGTACTTCAATCACTGGGAGTGGTTGTAAAGGGAACAAATCCCCCTTCCTTTTACTAGTTAGCTGGCATATCCCACAGGATTTACAATATCTGCTGTGGCTTAATGATAACACCTGCTCTCTCATCTCCCTAGGTACAACCAATTGCTCCTGGCGGTCTCCCTCAGGTTGGTGATAAAGCAGGCCCCTTTTTATTAAATAATGCTCCCCCGACAGTGCCGCTGCCACCCCGGTTCAGTCAGGCTTAATATGTCCTTTCTGACCACACACATAACACACCGCCTCTGCTCTGCCTCCCAATGAGTGGCTAGACTTTGTGTGTGAGTGTACTGTGGGCAACATATCCGGTGCCTTACACAACTCTCTAATCCCAGGACCACTTCCCCCTTTGAACCCTTCAGACTTACCCCTGGTTGTCATCTTTAGGGTTGATTCATAACGGAAGCTCCTTGTGCCTTGACGCGCCGCCATGAAGGACTCCACCAGTTGTGCGGCCCTCTGTCCAGTTGGAGGGTCATGCTCCTTGACCCATACTCTGACCTCAGGGCCCAGGATATGAAGGAACTGTTCCAGAATCAGGATCTCTCCCACCTGTTCCACTGTCTTCTCAGCAGGTCGAATTCCAGTTTCACAGTGACCCGGTTCATAAGTGGAAAAGTTTGTCTCTCGATGCAATGTTCCCCATTTAAAATAATGGAAAAGCAATTAATGCATTGCAGCCCACCCTTTTTGCACATATATATGTTTACAAAACTCTCAAATTAGTAAAAAAAAATACATGTAGCATTACTAAAAATAAAAGAGAAATACAGCGGTAACAGTAATAAAAAAGAAATAAAAAAGTTTTAAGTGGTTACATATCACTATCTTGAAGCGGTGAAGACTGGCTGGAGGAGTAACACAGGCACTGAGGTGGTGGGGGTGGGTGAAATAACGGAGAGTAGGCAAATGAATGTGGGGAGACGAAGCGTAGATACGGCTTAACTTAGCATGAATTTCGATGTCTGCTATTTACACTAATGCTAAAGTGCTAAAACTACAATTTGCTAATTTTAAAAGTTCACTCAAGTCTGGGCGCGCTGGGAGACTTGCCTATTGGGGTTAGTGGCCATTTCCAGCCGCCAGCTCGACGGAGGCTCGGGTTTGTTTCTAGAGTCATGGTTCGTTGGTGGAGGCAAAAAATATTCAAATGCCCGGTTCGTATCTTGGAAAGTTCGTTAGTATAGGCGTTCGTTAGTAGAGGTTCCACTGTACATCTTATTGCCAAAGGTATTCACTCACCCATCCAAACCACTGAATTCAGGTGTTCCTCTCTATTCCATGGCCTCAGGTGAATAAACCCAGCACCTAGGTGTGTAGACAGCTTCTACAAACATTTGTGAAGAACAGGTCACTCTCAGGAGCTCAGTGAATTCCAGTGTGGTACCATGAGAGGATGCTACCTGTCCAGCAAACCGTCCAATCATGACAGTTCCTCTCTACTAAATATTCCACAATCAATAGTATTATAACAAAGTAGAAGTGATTGTGGCCAAGTTGCTGTGGTTCCAAAGTGGTAGGGCGTGTAAAATGACAGCACGGTGTCAGCAGATGCTGAAGGGCATAGTGCACAGAAATCGTCAACTTGTAGAATCTGTAGACTTGTAGAATCAATAACTACAGACCTTCAAACTTCATGTGCCCTACAGATTTGCTCAGCAACGGTGCGTAGATACTTGAGCAGTGGAGACGTGTTCTCTAGAGTGTTTCTGGACAATTTCATGCTCCCAACTTTGAGGGAATAATTTGGGGACAGCTCCTTCTTGTTCCAACATAACAGTGCACCAGTGCACAAAGCAAAGTCCATAAAGACATGGATGAGTGAGTTTGATGTGGAACAACTTGACTGGCATGTACAGATACCTGACCTCCACCTGACAGAACACCTTTGGGATGAATTAACACGGAAACTGTGAACTAGGCCTCATCCAACATCAGTGTCTGACCTCACTAATGCACTTCTTGAAGAATGGTCAATATTCCCATAAACACACTCCTAAACCTTGTGAAAAGCCTTTCAGAAAGAGTACAGAGTCCCATCTGTACATATCTGGACTATTATACACCAGGGGTTCTCAACCGGTCTCAGCTTGGGACCCACATTTTTTCATGGTCATTCAGTCGCTGCCCACTTTTATAGAATACAAACCAAGGAAATTTATTTTTGAAAAATAGCCTTCAAAAACACATTTAAACATGCATGCACAGTGAATTTAAAACTGAAGAGGGACATGACAACTGCATATATAAAAATTACTACAATAAAATTAAATAAACTGCACAAAATAAATAAGGTAAAAAAAAAATGATATTTCATTTATCTGCATTCAGAGTACATTAGTAAGAAACTGAGGAGGACCATGCCAGCTGCATGTATAAAAGTTTCATTTGTAAACGTTGCATTAGTTTGGTTGGCATGCTCTCATGTGCCAGCACTTACAATTACAATAACAAATAACACACTGGGGTTTCTGTCCGTGTTTGTCCTCAATGAACAAAAATCCACATTTCAAAAACTCTGTGTTATATTTGCATTTCGCCATCTTGCCTCTGAACATCATCACAAATTTAAAGAGAAGGTTAACTGGCAAACGAATGGTGGTTACCATGTCAATGAGAAAACGAGAATGCTGTGTGCATTTGACGGGTGCCTCTCTCTTTTTTCCCTCCAGATAAAAGACGAGTAGAAAATCAGATGAGCATTAATTATTCTTAATTTTTATTTTATTTTTAAAATGTACCACCAGTTGATAATCGCTGCTATACTCTGTTAAAAAAACTGTCTCTGTGGTGGTAACTAATGGAACATGTACTGTACCTTTTAATTAGGGAACATAACTGTACCATATTCTATATTAACTGTAGATTTTAAAGTGGTGTTAATTTCATTCCCATTTCATCTCCAAGATTTTTATTTTGTTCTTTTTTTTTTTTTTACACAGTTCTATAATGAAAGATTACGGATATCCCCCTCTCCTTCTGGAGAATAGAATGTAATGAACCTTTAGGGAACACAATGGGACTTTAATACCACTGCTCTACCTTGAAAAGGTATATTACACTGTTTGTACCTTTAGTGACAGTAATGTACCTGTACAGTACTTTTATTTCCGAGTGTGTATATGTGTTTGTGTACATAAATGTATTTTCATTCTATTTTGGATTTAATTCTATTTCTCTGTTTGTACTTAGTGTTTATCTGTAAATAAACAGCTGTAACAAACTACTTTCCCTTCGGGGATCAATATACTTTTATATTACCCACTCTCTTAAAGAACACAGTGTGTGTGATTAATTTCATTTCTAATAATGATTATATTATATATAATCAGTGGTTCTGACAAAGTGGTCAATGAGTGTCAGTAGAAGGTGGGGGGTTCTGATAAAGTGGCCAGTGAGTGTCAGTAGAAAGGGGGGGTGTTTCTAATAAAGTGGCCTGATGTAATTATAGAAGGTATTAGGAGTGGGATAAAGCGTGCATCTCATTTGGCTGAGCCGGATGTAATTAATGTAATGAAAGTAATTAAAGTCTCAGTGTTGTTGGACATGTCCTGAAAAGGCTATAAATACCAGATTAATCAGGCCGTGTGTGTAATAAACGGGATTTTAATGTGCTATCGGAGTAACGGCAATAAACTCCAATTTCGAGATTTAGGAAAACATAAATTCCCCATGCCATGAATGTTTAATACTCTGGATATTTTTTGGATACTTAAGTTAATAAAATTAATACATGCCCTTATAAATCTTAGACTTTTTGGTTCAGAGAATAAGCAAAAAGCATTAGATCCATTTTACATTTACAGTCTTGGATTGCGTGGAAACCAATCTGCCATTCAAAAGCTGGATAACCCTGAAATATGGGTTACTGGCTGAAACCTTTGACTTTTACCATTACACACTATTCTAGTTTGAAAAGTAATTACATTCATGGTTTGTGGTTATTTGGCGGCATTTCAATTGTAGTTTGGGTGTTGTATGGGTTACTGTCCAGGAGCACTTTATACATCTACTATTACAAACTGTAGTCCACTTGGTGCTCTGAATACTTTTTTATCCTCATTTCTCCTGTTCTTTAACAGTCAGGAATAGAGCTGGACAATACGGCCAATATTTATATCACAGTATGAATATTTTTATTCTGATATCGATATGAACAATAAAAAAAAGCCTCAGAAAAACTGCCAAGAACGGAAAGAAACCTGACATCACCATCAAACTTAATCTCCTTGGCTTTGGCAAAATTAATATATTTAAACTAACTCTAACTTGAGTGCTGAAGAGATGGCCACCCTGTAATTACAGTCAGTCAGTGACAGATGCTGTACATAATGTGCACTTAAATACTGAAAATATGTTTGGAAATCATATCGTTATTAAAACATTTTTTACTGTGATATATACTGATATTGACTTATTGTCCAGCCTTGGTCACGACCCCCACAGAGCAGGTATGATTTGGGTGCTGGAACTACAAAGTGGACAGTAAAACCATAATAAAACTAACACAAGAACAATGTACTTTGACATTTTACACTAAAACTATTACATTTACAGTTCTACTTTCACCTTTGTACTTGGACCATGAGTACAGCAGTGAACTCTCTTGTTTACGTGAAGTTCATAGTCATCTCGTCACTGTGAGGTTTAGAGCTCAATGCTAAACAGTGGAATTCAGTTGTAGTCCTCTTACATATTAAGTTTAGAGTTTATTTGTCATGTAAAACCTTGTTTAGTTTCACAGTAGAACCCTCAAGTGGCCAAATTACCATCAAACCCTGCACTCTCCAAAAAACAGTACAGTACAGGTACATTACATCGTGGCTTTGTGGTTAGGGAACTGGACTTGTTGGGCTAGGGCGGCCCACCGCTCCGGGCATGTGTGCTCACTGCCCACTAGTGTTCACTAGTGCGTGTTTGTGTATTTCACGGCACGGGTGGGGTTAAATGCTGAGAACAATTCCACTGTGTGCAAGCACAGTGGCCAATGAAGTGAGTCTAATTCTAGTCTAAAAGTACAAACAGTGTAACCTTTAAAAAGGAACAGCAGTGGTGTTAAAGTCCAGTTGTGTTCCCTAAAGGTTCATAACATGTTCTTCTCCAGAAGGAGAGGGAGATATCTCTAATCTTTCATTATAGAACTGTGTAAAATAAAACAGAATAAAAGTCCTGGAGATGAAATGCAGCACATGAAATTAACACAACTTTAAAATCTTCAATTAATATAGAATACAGTTATATTCCCTTGAGGGTAACACCACAGTGACAGTTTTTCTAACTGTGAAATTAAATATATCTTGGTCAAACTGAAAGTTCACATTAAAACTGTCAAGCAATTCATAATTTTACTATGACATTTCACAGCACATTTTTTCTTGGTTAGAAAAGAGGGCTTAGGACTGAAAGGTCACTGGTCCAATTCCCATAACCGGCAGGAATATTGGGGGTTGTGGGAGTGAAAGAACAGCACTGTCTTCCTTCCTCAATCCACCACTTAGGGTCCCTTGAGCAAGGCACCGAACACACAATTGCTCCCTGGGTGCCAGGGGATGTTCACAGTCCTTAGTGCACTAATGTGTGTGTGTGTGTTCACTGCCACAGATGGGTTAAAGCGGATGGCACATTTCATTGTACAATGACAAATAATTTCACATTTACATTTATTTCACATGGGCTGATACATAACAAAACAAATGTTGTTGTGTTTTTTAGTGCATGTTTGTGCTTGATAGGAGAGGAGAACTATGTTGTGGCAGCTGTGGTGAGTTCTCTGCTGATCTCATCACATCCCAAGCTCAAATAATACTGCCTTCCCAGTCTTTCTTGTTCATTTTGTCCATTTTAGGGGGTTTAATAAAGAGCACTCAATGCAGAAGTGCCCTCTAGCGGGCTTGTTGTGGTTAATCAAAATTAATTAGTTGATAGCGTCAAATGTCCTTTTGACAGAGTAAACAACACACACACTTTTCAGAAGTAATCTATCGCTAACTACCCACACTGCGAATTTCAGCCGCTCACACTCGATTGTTCTCCAGAAAACACTCCAAACACACCCTGCTCTGGCCTGGGGTTCACACCTGGAGCTCAGCGACCTTTAAAACCATGCCTTTAAAACCTCTGTAAACACTGAAGATCACTTCAGAATCTGTCATATTGAATCACTCACGGTCTCAGGAGAGGCGCTGCACCCACGGAAAGCTCCTGAACACTGGTTAAAGCTACGGATTCACTCATAAACAATGCAGCGCTCCAGAGCTCTCTATGCTTTATGTAAAGTCTTTGTGAATTCAACCATTATGGTGGTCCTTAAATTCCAGCGTTACATGAGCTGGGGCTGTCGCTGCAGTTTTGCGCGGCTGCCGAATTTGGACTGCACATGCGCTGCCGATAGCTCTGATATTTGACTATTTTCTTCTACGAGCATAAATGTAAAGAGACACTGCCCTGTTTGGTTGAACGGCATGTGTGTTACACATCGTTATTTGTTGTGTTTTACTCACTCATGAAGATAAAGTTCCTCTCTGCTTTGGAAAACTGTGTCTCTCCTGCTAAAAGCTGCATGCGTGAAAGTCCGCACATGCGCCGTCCAAATCGGGTAGCAACAGCATGTCAGAAGTGATTGATACCTCTGTAAACCAATGCATGGGTTCAGATTAGATAGTGCACAATCACATGACTGGAATTAGGGCTGTTATAAAGGGACAATACACGCCAACACAGTGTGGATTGTATTAACAGAATTAACAAAATAAATTAATGAGCAGTATAAAAAGGAAAATATATATAGGAAAGATTACCCTGATTAGAAGTTCAGTTTTCAGTTTTCATGTTTCAATTCCATTTTGATTAATTGCCCTGCCCTAGGCTGGGTTATTAAAGCTAACATTATTACAGAGTCCAGATCAGCACTCAGGGTGAATTTGGCTCAATTCTAAAAGAACAGAGCTTCTAGTTTCTAGGTTAAAGACGACTGAGGAGTTTATGAACATGCTGGAGAACAGAGATTAATGTCAGTGTAGAGAGAGAGAGAGAGAGAGAGAGAGAGAGAGACAGAAACAGAAAGTCTGGGTTTTAGAGAAACTAAAGAAGAAGCTGTTGCTCAACTGCACTTAACAACAACAATACGGTCAAAAATAGTGGGCTTTAGGATTAACCCATAGAACTCAGCAGCACTACATTTGTTTATGAAGAGTCTAACAGCTACAACTCAGAAAATACACATACACGAACAGCAACAAAAAAAATCATTATCTTCTTCATCATCCTCATCACGGCCAGGTCGGACCTTACTCTTCAGGATCTCTGTCTGATTATGTGTTCAGGATTGTGTCTGCGCTGGGATTCTTCTGGAACAGGACTTTTGGCTCTAATCCCATTATAACAGCTGTGTTACTCCTAGAACTTCCTTCAGAACAAATGAGCCACTGTATATCACTCTGTCATGCGGGGGACGTGAAGAGTAGATATACGGGAGGCGGACACACTTGCTACAACACAGATGATTTAATAAAGAGGAAACACAACAAACAAACTTGACAAGAAACACGAAATAGCATGACTAATAAACATAGGGAAGAGCAGGAAACAGGGCAAGCTAGAGAAACATAAACGAGAAAGACGAATGGTGCAAGAGAGACGGGTAAGCGTGAGGACGAAAATATAACATGACAAACGACAAAACATGAACAGCGCAAAACAACAATGCAACGAAAACAAACACAAACGAACTAGAGGATCATGAGAGGAGTAAGAGAGCGAACGAGGAACGAGAAACCAGAAAAGAGTAACAAGAAACAAACACTATAATAACGGCACGACTTTACAGGGAGAAAGAAGGAAACAAACGACAACGAAAACAAAACAACGAAAACAAACAAACAAAATGACCGATAACAGGAAGTGAGGGAAGAGGGCTTAAATAACAGAACAAACTAGACACACCTGACACGGATAACGAGGGACAATGACAAAGAGGCGGAACGAAGGCGGAGCTAGGAATAACAACAAAGAGAGAGCCACATAGAATGGGGAAAACAAACAAGAAAGTGCCAGGATGTGACAGACGCCCCCCCCAAGACGCGCAACTCCTGGAGCGCGAAAAACTAGACACTCCAGGAGCTGGCGCAGGAGGGGGCCAGAAGAACAAGACAAAAAACGAAACTAGAAGACTTATGATAGGACAGGAAATGGAAATGGAGGTAAGAGACTGGACTTAAACGGACATCGGACAGAACTAGAAAGAACAGAAGGGGAACGAGAGAAGACAGGAGTAGGAACAGGGGAATGAAAAATAGACTGGAAATTAGATGGAACACTAAACGGAGACTGAGACTGGAAAGGAGCAGATACACGTGACGGGACTGGGAACTGGACATGGGTATGGACAGAGGGTTTAACTTGTGACTGAACATGACTAACAGGGAATTGGACATGAGACTGAACAGGACTAACAGGGGACTGGACTATTCTGGAAATAGAGGGACAGACACTGGACTGGAACATAGGCTGGACTTGAGGCAAGGGAACTGGGACCAGGACTTTCACAGGGACAGACATTAAGACGGTGACAGGGACCGGAACTGAAAGAAAGGCAGACAAAGGCACAGGGACAAGGACAGAGACAGGAACTAGAACAGGGACAGATACTTGAACAAAAACAATAGGTGGGTGCCCAGGACTGGCTAATGTCTGTGGGGAAGTCTGAGAAGCCAGCCTGGGCACAGTTCTGGGGATCGGCCCTGAAGTCCTTGGGGCCGTCCTACGGGTACGATCAGGAGCGGCCGGGGCCACAGTCACGGGGGCCAAAACGACCGGAGCCACAGTCACGGGGACTGAAACGGCCGGAGCCACAGTCACGGGGACCGAAACGACCGGAGCCACAGTCACGGGGGCCGAAACGGCCGTAGCCACAGTCTCAGGCTCAAAAGCGGCCGAAGCCAAAGTCACAGGAGTAGGAGTGGCTGAGGGAGCTGCACTCATGGAGACAGGAGGTCCTGCGGCGACGTCCACGGAGACAGGAGGACCTGCAGCGACGTCCACGGAGACAGGGAGCCCTGCGACGATGTCCACGGAGACAGGGGAACCTGCAGTGACGTCCACGGAGACAGGAGAACCTGCAGTGACGTCCACGGAGACAGGGGAACCTGCAGTGACGTCCACGGAGACAGGGGAACCTGCAGTGATGTCCACGGAGACAGGGGAACCTGCAGTGACGTCCACGGAGACAGAGGAACCTGCAGTGATGTCCACGGAGACAGGGGAACCTGCAGTGACGTCCACGGAGACAGAGGAACCTGCAGTGACGTCCACGGAGACAGGGGAACCTGCAGTGACGTCCACGGAGGCAGGCGGAACTGCGACGACATCCACGGAGGCAGGCGGAACTGCGACGACATCCACGGAGGCAGGCGGAACTGCGACGACGTCCACGGAGGCAGAGGAATCTGCGACGTCATCCACGGAGGCAGGCGGAACTGCAACGACGTACACGGAGGCAGAAGGATCTGCGACGTCGTCCACGGAGGCAGAAGGATCTGCGACGATGTCCACGGAGGCAGAAGGATCTGCGACGTCATCCACGGAGGCAGAAGGATCTGCGACGATGTCCACGGAGGCTGAGGAATCTGCGACGTCGTCCACGAAAACAGGCGCGGCCGGAGGCGCCGCGCGCACGAAGACAGGCGCGGCCGGAGACACCACGCTCACGCAGACAGGCGCGGCCGGAGGTGCCGCGGGCACAAAGAGAGGCGCGGCCGGAGGTGCCGCGGGCACGAAGAGAGGCGCGGCCTGAGGTGCCGCTCTTCCAGGAACAGAAGCTGAGACGTCCAGCGGGGCAGGTGCTCGTGCTGCTCGCCGAGCACGAGTTGAGGATTTATCGGGTTTAGGGGCACCGATGGGCGCACTCTTGAGGTATTCCCCCAGAGGTGCGCCCCTGTTAGCCTCACCTCCGTTGTCCTGAGGTAGGAGGCTAACAGCCCCTACCCATAACCCCCCCCAAGAATTTCCCCGGACCTGAGGGGGTTATCCTCGGAAGTAGGGATACCGGCAGATCAGCGCTCCATAGCTGGGGTTCCTGCAGAGACGTCCTCGGGAGCAGGTTGTGAGTATCTCTCCTCAATCAGATTTAAAAATGTCTCAACAGTGAGTTCAAGGGCCTTCACATTTATTAACTGTTCTGCCCACTGCAACGCCTCTCCTCTTAATAGATTCTTAACAAAGAGGACCTGGACAATTTCAGGTGGAGCAGGACAGGTTAAAAATTGAAAGTACAGTCGGCACTGTAATAAAAATCCCTTGCAGTTGAGTCCATTTTCAAACTCGCTGGGTACTCCCATGACCGATTGCAAAACGGTAGGCTGATCATCAGTCCTTAAGTTTAGTAGATCCTCCGCGGTCTTTATGGTCTCACCCAGGGATAGAGCTGTGTTGGCTGTGTCCTTATACTGATCGGTCATTCTGTCACGCGAGGGACGTGAAGAGTAGATATACGGGAGGCGGACACACTCGCTACAACACAGATGATTTAATAAAGAGGAAACACAACAAACGAACTTGACAAGAAACACGAAATACTATGACTAATAAACATAGGGAAGAGCAGGAAACAGGGCAAGCTAGAGAAACATAAACGAGAAAGACGAATGGTGCAAGAGAGACGGGTAAGCGTGAGGACGAAAATATAACATGACAAACGACAAAACATGAACAGCGCAAAACAACAATGCAACGAAAAACAAACACAAACGAACTAGAGGATCATGAGAGGAGTAAGAGAGCGAACGAGGAACGAGACACCAGAAAAGAGTAACAAGAAACAAACACTATAATAACGGCACGGCTTTACAGGGAGAAAGAAGGAAACAAACGACAATGAAAACAAAACAACAAAAACAAACAAACAAAATGACCGATACCAGGAAGTGAGGGAAGAGGGCTTAAATAACAGAACAAACTAGACACACCTGACACGGATAACGAGGGACAATGACAAAGAGGCGGAACGAAGGCGGAGCTAGGAATAACAACAAAGAGAGAGCCACATAGAAAGGGAAAACAAACAAGAAAGTGCCAGGATGTGACACACACTCTGCTACATTTAACGGGTCCATATCCTGAAAACAATAGAAAACAGCGCCTGTTCCTTTAAATGATAATGAGCCTGGACCGTTTTCTCCTTAGCAGTTTCTGCAGAGGCTTTTGCTCTCCTTTAAAGGAAATGTCTACGACTGTGGGGAAACACTGTTCTCTCTGGTTTGTTTACATTCAGATGCTCCATGTCTTTAAGGTGGAACAGTGTGTTTGAATAAAAAGTGTATCTTGTCTGTAAGTTTGACAAAGTGAGAAGTATATCTTGTCATGTAAGTGTGACTGAAATCACAGAGGGACTCTTTTAGTAATTTTAAAACCCCTCTTTCTCACGTTAAACTGTTCTTGTCTGAGAAGGGCTGTGGATTTACCTGAGGAGCTGCGATAATGTAATTATTATGATCTGAAAGACTGACATGGCATATTCAGGTCGAACTGAAATCACTGAGGGACTTACACTGGTAATAATTACATTATCCCTGTCTTATTAGAGGTCCAGGAGATGTTGTAGGTGAATGTTAAAAGCTGTTCTGAGGCTGAAAAATACAAGTCAGGATTGTATGCAGTGAAAGCCTGGGTTTAATGTACATATGAATGCGGTCAGCGTTATGAATGACCGAGGGTTAACAGGACATCGGCGGCTAAAGAGCTGTCTCTAAGCAGAGGATTCATTAAGTTTAAAAGCCTTTCCTCTGTCATGTCTGGCGAGGAGCCACAATGAAGCCCATCCCAGGGCCCAGCGACAAGGATGGAGCTTTATTCAGAGGCAAATGAGCTTTTTAATGTATTAATTTTCATTTCTGTGACAGAAGTATCTTGGGCGCAGAAAGAGACTGAGTTAATGAACGCTGCAGATAAACAACGAGGGGGATTTCTGAAGCGCTAAATAAGCTCCATGCTGGTTATCAGTCAACAGAAATGGCAGCAGAGTGAGAGAGAAAGAGCAGAAGAGGAGTGAAACGCAGCGAAACACCTCTTCCCTGTCTTGGGAGAGAGGACACAGTCATGGGAAAGGAAAGAAATTCTCTTTTCATTTAAATCACAGAGGAACTAAATTAAGATTTCAAGCCCTCTGCTCCAAAAGAGACCCAGCTGACGGACGGACGCCGGCCATTTTTAACTGTCCAGAGAAGTGAAGTCACTCAGTAGCGACAAAACACATTAGAGAGAAAAATCACCCGCCAGAGTCCAGCCAGAATAAACCTCTCCACCACGTCCGCTACATGAGCAGAACCATTTCAAATAAATGTGGACGCGCTCTCTCCCTCGTCCAGACAGATTTATAGCTTTTGTTCTGTCTCTGGTTTTTAATTTACTAAAGTAGACCTTCAGGAAACTTAACAGCTCTGAAACAGCATCCATACACCACAAACACTCCTCTTACGAAATCACCCTCCTCCCCTCCATTAGCTGCTGGGGCAGCATCACCTCCAACATCCAAAACTTTGGCAGGAGTCGTATAGATGTTTCAGATGCCAGATGACTGAAAACACACCCTTAATAATCCAGCAGCCAATCACAATGCTCTCTGGAAAACACGCCCCAATAATCCAGTGGCCAATGACAAAGCTCTCCTGAAACTCATCCCTCACATGATCCTGCATCCAATCACTATGCTCTTCTGAAATGCACCCCTAACACTACAGCGGCCAATCACAATGCTCCCGTAAAACACGCCCCTAACACTCCTGCGACTGATGACAACGCTCTCCTAAAACACACCCGTAACATTCCAGTGGCCAATCACTACGCGTAAAACATGCCACTAACACTCCTAAAGGCCAATCACTATGCCCTCCTAAAACACGTCCCTAACACTCCCGTGGTCAATCACTACGCTGTCCTGAAAACATGCCCCTAACACTCCTGCGACCAATCACAACATTATCCCGAAACACTTCCCCTACAGTTTGAAATGTGATGCTATATATATATATATATATATATATATATATATATATATATATATATATATATATATATATATATATATATAGAGAGAGAGAGAGAGAGAGAGATGTCTTTCTCCAGGAGTTCTCCACAGTCTCTCTCTCTCTCTCTCTCTCTCTCTCTCTGGAACACAAGGCAATAGGAGCGTTAAGAAACACAGGGGGCGCTAAATACCCCAACGCCCAGCTCGGACTGTGCTAAAGTGGGGCAATCATGGACACTGATCAATAATATTGATTAATCACACACAGAGCTCCATTGCGCGCAGGAGTGATGGGAAATGAGTGTGAATCTGTACCAGCCCACGTCCTACTGCAGAACCCTGGAGACTCACCATCCTGACCTCAGTCACACTCTCACACCATCAGATCCTCACAGCTATGTTCCAACACATTTTCTAAAGCCTCTACAGGACAGCGCAGACTATGAGGCCCAATCCTATTTCTAATTTCCCCCCTCCTCCTTGGGGTGAGATACAGGGTGTAGTGGTTAAAATATCCCCCTATGAAATGGGGCGACCCTTCGAGATCCTGATATGCTATCAGAACACAAATAAAAATTTTATTCCCAGACAACTAGCGCTATTTTGCACCAGTCTTCAGTGATATCAGAGGAGCTGTTGGATATTTTTTTAGGGCCACATTCGCCTTCCACAATCCTCTTTTTTTCCACAAAAGAGTTCCACAATCATATATAATCCCCCTCTCCCCACCCTTCTGTGATATGGAGCTCAGTTCAGATTCTTATTCTGCATATTTCTGATCAAACCTTCAGTTCCACATTAAATGCTACAGTAGAATCAGGTGCCAGAATGTAATTGTACCACCATTTAAAGGAGATGTCTATGATTGTGGGGAAACCCAATTCTCTCTGGTTTGTTTACATTCAGAATCTCCTTGCCTTTTAAGGTGGAATGGTGTGTTTGAGTAAGAAGTGATTGTATCTTGTTGGTGGCTGAAGTGTATGTACATTTTTATTCCCTCAGAAACACATTTGTAACTTGAGTTGTTTAGTTTTGCCCCACAAGCTGTTCAGAACATCCACTTTCACCGCCTGTTCATTTAAATGATAATTAGTCTGAGTTTTCTCCTTAGCACTGACCACAGAGGCTTTTGCTCTCCTATAAAGGAAACATCTATGATTGTGATGGAAACACTGTTCTCTCTGGTTTGTTTACATTCAGAGGATCCATTTATTTTAATGTGGAATGGTGTGTTTGAATAAGGAGTGTGACTGTTCTGTAAGGTTTTATTCACTGATTGAATTCCCACAGAAACTCATTTGTAACTGGAGTTGTTTAGGTTTTGAGAGAGAGAGAGAGAGAGAGAGAGAGAGAGAGAGAGAGAGATATTTCCGTAATGCAGTTAGCTGTCTCCTGAGTTTGTAGACATTTCCACCTTAAGTGATCCGAAACAGTAAATATAAGTCAGTGTTACCCACCTATGGAGCAGGAATAGAGCCACATCCTCATCTCGTAGCATTGTAGAGTCTTCATTTTGCGTGTGACTCTGAAAAATCTCAATTTGAAGGGTCATGTTACCCTCATACTTCAGGTAAAGGGAGGATTGGGATTCACCTGATTGCAGTGGAGAAAGGAACACCTCCTGATTAATGAACTTCATGAGGAAGAAACAATGGACGAGTATGTCCTCACACTCACTCAGATGGAGAGTTTACATTTGGACTAAATTAACTCCACCCTCAGGGTCTGGGGACAGAGAGACAAGGCCTGTGTTGGATGTAAAACTACTTTAAAAGCAGTGAGCCTCAGGCGATTGTGGACTGCATAACTGCGAGTGCTGGATTTCGAGGGAAGGTTATTTTCCTGTCAGACCGTCTCTTTAATGCCCCGCATAGGAGAAAGTGCTTGGCCCACACACTCTGTCCACTCTCGGGCCGGTTCGGTCCATTGTGGCTGTGTGCTGCCCACGAGTAACAGATAAAAAACTCTTTTGATGCTTTTTCGCTGCCAAAAAAACCCTCTGCATTTGGCCGCACTGTTGGAGACGGAGCTGAGCAAAGAGGCCAGGAGAATACTAACACCCACCCGACCGCCACCCCCAACACACGCACACACCTGCCCCGGCCCCCAGCTCACACAGAGTCTGGACTGTTCTCCTGGGAAAACCAGGACACCACAAGGAGACAAGGCCTTTAAAGGGTAAAAAAAAAAAAATTTCCTCACATTACCTTCTTCAACACTCAGGACCCCCACTGTCCCCCAACAGAGCAGGTATGATGTGGGTGGTGGATTCTCAGTGCTGCATTCTCAGTGCTGCAGTGACACTGACGTAGTGGTGGTTTGTTAGTGTGTGTTGTGCTAGTACAAGCGGATCAGACACAGCAGTGCTGCTGGAATTTTAAAACCCCCTCAGCTTCACTGCTGCACTGAGAATAATCCACCAGGGAAATCATACCTACTCTGTGGGGGTCCTGATAATTGAAGAACAGGTGGATAGGGAGCTAACAAAGTATGCAGAGCAACAGCTACAGTGCTAAAGTGTGTAAGTAGAACTGTAGAGAGGAGCTTTAATGTTTTGGCTGCTTTCAGGGTGATGAAATAAGCTTTCTTCCTAATAACAAACCACTTCACTTTTACAGGATTAAAAGGTGGGGGTGGGGGGAATGCAAGTAAGAAAGGGGAGAGAGTGAGAAAGAGAGCGAGAGAGAGAGCGAGAGAGAGAGAGAGAGAGAGAGAGAGAGAGAGAGAGAGAGAGAGAGACAAAGAAAGCAATAGTCAGATAGGGTGGAGAGCAGTGTAAGAAAGATGGAGAGGTAGATAGAGATTACAGAGAGAGAGAGAGACAGAGAAAGAGAAATAGAGAGAGTATGAGAGAAAGAGAGGTAAGGGTTCTAGTTAGTGATGTGGTCAGTGATGTTGAAGCTGATGGAGGGAGAAATTTTGAAAGAGAAAAACAGAGAGAGAGTGACAGCTGGAGCTGGCGACAGTTTCTGATCAATGCGGGGGAATCTGAAACTGATGAGTGTGTTATTGATGAGTGTGTTATTGATCAGAGACGAGAGCAGAGCCCGGCTGCAGACCTGCAGCAACTAAACAATCCATCAGAACCTGCTGATGGACGAAGTGGGTCCAGCAGGGGGCACTGTCCCTGCGCTCTGTGTCGAGCCCAATGCCTGGATGTAGTGCGGGGGACGCTGTGCTGAATAAACATCGCCATCAAGGTGTAAAACAAAGGTCCTGAGGAGAGTAAAGACACCAGGGGGAGTTCCTGGAACAGAAACAGGCTCGGTGTGACCCCCCATTGTCTTAATTTGCCCCTGTAGTCCCTCTCTCTGTCCTCCTGTCCATTCCCATCTTCAATAAACCACTCTGTCCCTCTATCTCGCCTCCTCTCGACCTTATTGCTGCTGTGTGGTGAGGGGAGGTGGAGCTTTAGAAGCATTCATTCATCAATTCGTTCACCTATGCATAACCTTAACCTCAGTAACCAATTTAATAATTTCACATTCCACAGTTCAAAAAGTATCAGAAGAGAAGTCATCAAAAATTTGAAAAAGTCCTTCCATGTTCCCACAACTACATCAAAACACGAGCAAACACACACACACACACACACACACATACACACACAGTGCTCTAATGATGTATAAACATAAGCTTGACGTATGAGGCTGAAACAATCTGAATGAATAAATCAGTTTTGGTGAAAATGTGTACTTACATTATTTACATAGGACACTCCCCCATTTACCCTCATCTACATCTCATTTGCATAAAGCATGCCTCTATTCAAACAGAAACAGGAAACAATTTCTCTATAAACATCAATCAACAACAGCTCACTGAACTCTAATAAAATTGCCCTCTACAGGATTAACACACAAGCACACACAAACACACACACACGCACACACACACACACACACACACACATAGACAGAGAGAGAGAGAGAGTTAATCTAATTTTTTTTCCACAAAGCAATGTTATAGCATTATATCACAGCAACATCATGGCAACTGCCAGAAATACCATAGAAACCACCAGAAATACAACAGAAATCACCAGAAATGCCAAAGCCACCACCTACACATGACATAACAACCACCAGAAATACCATAGCAACCACCAGAAATGCCAAAGCAGCCACCGGAAATGCCATAGCAACCACCTACTTGTGACATAGCAACCATCAGAAATACATAGCACACATGGGAAATACCATGGCAACCACCAGAAATACCATAGCAACCACCTACCAACAATATACCAACTACCTGAAATTGCATAGCAACCACTAGGAATACCATGAGAACCAACTACCAGCAATATAGCGTCCATCAGAAATAGTTTAGCAACCCCCTATAAACTTATGAACCATGTGGTATACCATAGCAACCGCCAGTCAACACCCCGACCACACACTGGATTTAAATATGCAGATCCTGAGAAACGTTTGATTGGCTGATACCTGCAGGGATGGATATAAATAAGAGTTAGCAGTTTATTTAACATTGACTGCTGCAGTAAGTAGCTTCTATTTAAACCTGCTGTTTCTGAGGAGACACCTCACGACCAGGGAGGAAACTTTCAGAACAGCTAGAAATGACCAGACCTGGGTTCAGAATTGTCCAGCGTGGAAAGGTCACGTGTTCTGTGAGATTTGTGACCAGGTCATACCAGCAGTGGGTGTTCTCTGCCCTAATGGTGTGGCCATTGTCCAGGACAATGTTGGGTCAGGTTTTGAGAGCATGAGGAATCATCTTCACATATAAACTGACCACCACAGTCCTGACCATAACCCCAACTTTGGCATGAGTGGGAGAAGGGTTTATAGAGTGGTCAGTGAAAGCACTCCAACCAAAATGAACACAGCTCTGGGTGTAGAGTGAATCCCATTTCTCATTCTCTGCACCAGTCTGCAGTGATATCAGAGGAGCTGCTGTATTTTAGTTACATTTAGGGCCTTATTCACCTTTAGAAGAGTTCCACATTCATATATTATCCCCCTCTCCTCACTCTTCTGTGATATGGAACTGAATTCAGATTTTTATTCTGAAGATGTCTGTTGAAACTTCCAGTTCCACCTTAAAGGTTGCTATTTATTGTGGAACTGTAAATTTACAGTTACTGCAGAGACATCAGCTGCTACTCATGCTGGTTTCAGCTTGTTCTGAAGTAAACGGCCTTAAGCCACTGAAACTACATTAAACAGGTGATGATAAATACTGAAATCTGTGGGTTTCTTTGGGCACTGTGCAGTGTCTCACCGGAGATTCACAAGGAGTCATAACCCTCTGTTTGGAGTGTTACTCTGAAAAATCTCAGTTTGAAGAGTCAGGTCGCCCTCACCCCACAAGAACTGACTGTCATGAAATGTTGCTATACATGTTACCCTTTCGTTCAAACTAGAGGGCGACAGATCACTCATTGTGCCCCTCGCTTGTCAATGGTGGATTCAGAGGTACGCATGATGTCACTTGTGGGCATGTCCAGGGTGGTGACCAGGGACGGCACTTCTCTGCGATTGGTGAGAGGCCCATCTCATTTGCATAAAGTACAGAAAGCCTTGAATTTATTGGTTGCTCGCCACCTGTCTCCATATTGTGTCATAATCTGTCACTCTGTCACACCCCCTAGAGGTTAAAGAGCTCACACTACTGTCCTGAGATCTGTACTGCTGTCAGTATTTCTGGTGGTCGATGGAGTTTGGACACCCCTGAAACACTTCAAGGTAGAAACACAGATAGAAAATCATCTACTCGTCAAATTGTACGACCTGCACACTTGATGCAGTACCAACAAAACTATTTAAAGAAGTATTACCAGTTGTAATCAATCCCATCTTAACAATCATAAATCCGTCCCTTAGACTAGGTCACATACCCAAAGCATTTAAACTAGCAATTATTAAACCCTTGATCAAAAAAACGAATCTTGATCCTAGTGTACTATCCAATTACAGACCCATCTCTAACCTTCCCTTCATATCTAAGATCTTAGAAAAAGTTGTGGCCCAACAACTTAGGTCATACTTGCATAAGAATAACATATATGAAAAATTTCAATCTGGTTTTAGGCCACAGCATAGCACCGAAACAGCTTTAGTTAAGATAACAAACAACCTTCTTCTCGCCTCTGATCGAGGCTGCGTATCCATGCTAGTTCTACTAGACCTCAGTGCAGCTTTCGATACAATTGATCATACTCTTCTGCTAGAAAGATTAAAAAACATGGTTGGAATCACAGGAACAGCCCTATCATGGTTTAAGTCTTACCTCACAGATCGCTATCAGTTTGTAAACGTAAATAATGTTTCTTCTACTCATACAAAAATGAAATTTGGAGTTCCCCAAGGCTCCATTTTAGGACCTTTACTATTCATATTATACATGCTGCCACTGGGCAGAGTTATTAGCAGGCATGACATTACCTTCCACAGTTATGCAGATGACACACAGTTATACATATCAGCCAAACCAGATGACAAACCTACACTAAAGAAAATGGAGGACTGTGTTAAAGAAGTGAAGCATTGGATGTCATACAATTTCCTTCTGCTAAACAGCAACAAAACCGAGGTTCTCCTTCTAGGTCCAAAACCTGCTATAAATAAGGTATCAGACTTAATACATAATTTTGACTTCCCCGTTCTCCCGAGCTCATCAGCTAAAAATCTGGGTGTTATAATTGATTCAGATCTATCATTTGATCAGCATATAGGTAACATTACAAGAACAGCTTTCCTACATCTTCGGAACCTCGCTAAGTTAAGAAATTCCTTATCCCTCCCAGATGCGGAAAAATTACTTCACGCTTTTATTACATCAAGATTAGATTATTGCAATGCACTTTTATCAGGATGCTCTAGCAGAAACTTGAGTAAACTCCAGTTAATTCAAAATGCTGCAGCCAGGTTCCTCACTAAAACTAGAAAATTTGATCATATCAGCCCAGTATTATCGGCCCTTCACTGGCTTCCAGTTAAATTCCGTATTGATTACAAAATTCTTTTACTCACGTATAAATCCTTACATGGTCTCGCCCCTGAATACTTGCAAGACCTCATCACACACTTTGAACCACCAAGATTACTCAGATCTCAGAGCGCCGGCCTCTTACTAGTACCCAGAATTCATAAGACTTCAGCGGGGGGGGGGGAAGCCTTCTCCTACAAAGCCCCTCAGCTCTGGAACAATCTTCCAGCTAGTGTTCGGGACGCAGACACAGTCACTATGTTTAAGTCTAGGCTCAAAACACACTTGTTCAGTTTATCCTTTGGCAACTAACCTCTGTCTAGTTTAAGGTTGTCATTTCAAGAACTCATGGACATGGAGAATCAGGGTAAACGTGGATGATGTGCTCACAATTTCTCTTGCTTGGAACGAAAGGATGTCTTTGCCTGAGCTCCTTCTGGTTTCCCTACTCCCAGTCTGTTACAGTCAGATCCCTCACTACACTAAAGAAAATATTCACATGCTCTGCTGCACTCAACTAAACTAACTGCTTCCCTTTTACTGTTTTACTGTTTTCTGAGAGAATGGTGGACCACTGATGGAAGATTGTTTGCTGGATTCTCCTGCAGACCAGACCAGACCAGACCAGCTGCTCACCTTATTATTATTATGTAGCATAATGACACTTCATTGGTGATCATTTAAAATTCAATCTATAGTTTGATCAGAGGAGGATGGGTCCCCCATGTGAGTCTTGGTTCCTCCCAAGGTTTCTTCCTCCAGCCTCGAGGGAGTTTTTCCTTGCCACTGTCGCCTTCGGCTTGCTTGCATTGGGCTTTGATTTAAATGTTCTGTTTTGAAACTGTGAAGCTGCTTTGTGACAACGTCAGTTGTAAAAGGCGCTATACAAATAAATTTGATTTGATTTGATTTGATTCAAGGACACAGTGTAGCAGCTACACATGAGCCTGAACTAAGTGCTGGCTAGAGGGGTATAAACACACTCATTCCACCCAGACTCTGGTCCTTCCTGAACCTTCCAAAACCTCACAGCAATGTCCTTCTAAAGCCGCACTAGAAAAGTGTAGATGCCAGGCCAGATGACCCTGGACAACACGTTTCCAAAAAGAGAGCTCATTAAAGGAACACTACATAATAATTTAACCTTAAAGTTACAGCTTCAGAATCATTATGATGCTCCACTGAGCTGTAACAGGGAGAATAGAGCCTCTGATGTTGCTGCTCTGGGCTCAACACTGCAGAAACTGCACTATGTAACTCCCTACCCCTCCCTGTTGATTTCAGTACAGTGCTGTAAAAATAAATTACACTAGGGGGAGCCTCAGGAGTATGGAAAAAAATATGTATTGTTCCTTTAAAGCATGCAATACAGAAAGTAGAGCCTGCCTCACCTGTGTGCTGATTGGTTCTCCCTGCTCGATTATGCTAATGAAGGGAATTTCCAGCAGCATCGCCATGAACTCCACCTGCAGCAGCTCGCGTCGATTCTGCGGGAAGGCGAACACCGCTGACACGCCACCAGCCACCAGCTCTTCACACACTCGTCTTAGCACCGTGTCCGGGTCCTGCGCTCGCCTCCGAGGCCACGCCCCTACACTTGGTCCTGCTCCAGGCCCCGCCCACAGCACCTGCACACTCAAGTTGTAAGGCAGCAGCGTGGCAGGTGCGTGCCTCAGGTACTGCAGGGCCCGTCCGAACGCAGCCTGAACACGGCCCGGCTCTCGCACCGGCAACAGCACCCCCACGCGCAGTGCGTGAACCACTGGTGCCAGCAGGGGGCAGGGCTCCAGGTGAGCACGGCACGGTGGAGTGAGGACAGAGACAGAGAGAGAGAGGAGGGAGTGAGAGAGGCAGAAAAACAGAGAGAGAGCGGAGAGAGGTAAGTTCATCCTGCTCCGAGACACTGCGCGAGACAGAATGACGAGAGAGCATCGCGAGTCAGCGAGAGAGAGAGAGAGAGAGAGAGAGAAAGAGAGAGAGAGAAGAGAGCAAAGAGAGAAGGAGGCAGGGAAGGAAGGAAAGAGAAGGATGGGGATGAAAGAGCAGAAAGGAAAAAGGGAGAGCGAAACAGAGAAGCAGTGAGGATCCAAGAGCAGAGGAAAAGAGAGAGAGATAAAAAGAAATTGGGAAAATTAAAAAGAAATAGAGAGAAGGGAAAGCAGGAATGAAATAAGAGACAAATTATACAAAGGCAGAGAGACAGAGTGAAAGATAAATGAGAGAGAGAGACAGAGCGAGAGAAGGAGAGTGAGTACTACACTTCTCTGGAGAAAGAGAGAGAGGAGAGACAGGAACGAAGAGAGAGAGAGAGAGAGAGAGAGAGAGAGAGAGAGAGAGAGAGATAGAGAGAGAGAGAGAGTGAGAGAGATGCTCACTTCTCCTTCTCCAGAGCGCGAATGAGAGCTGAGATGAAGGAGCAGCTGAGAGAGAATGTGTGTGTGTGTGTGTGTGTTCTGCTTAAGCCCTGCCTCTGGGCTCAACAGAACACTCTCTCTCTCTCTCTCTCTCTCTCTCTCTCTCTCTCTCTCTCTCTCACACACACACACACACACACGCACGCACACACACACACACACCCAGGGGGAAACAGATAAAACATTTGCTCTGGACGCTGTGACGCCAAAATGAACCAGACTCTGTGCCAAGTCCTGTGGGTAGTGTCCTGTGGGTAGTGTCCTGTGGGTAGTTTCCCGTGGGTAGTTTCCCGTGAGCGGTGTCCTGTGGGTAGTGTCCTGTATCCACTGATGAAGGACTAGAGGATGACCAACAAACACTGTCCAACAGCAGATGAGCTTCTGTCTCTGACTTTACATCCACAAGGTGGACCAACGATGGAGGAGTGTCTCACAGAGTGGACATTGAGTGGACAGGGAGGGAACAGGGAGGGGACAGTGTGTGCACACAGGTAAAACCAATAAGGCAATTTCATATATAATAATATAAATGTTTTTGATGTGGTATAAATGAATTATAACATATAATCAACCTGTTAATATTGGACAGGTTATTAATTGCAATAATATAATAATAATACAACACACTACTACTGCTACTACTACTAATATTATTATTATTATATTAACAATAAAAGTGTGGAAGATGAGGCAGACTTATTAATTCAGGAGGTCAGGCCTTGCTCAAGGGCAAGGAACTCACAACACACACACACACACACACACACACACACACACACACACCTTAATACACACACTTTAATAACCTGGTGTAGTATATCATCAATTTATTATTATAATAAAAACAACAGCTGTTTAGCGGAGGATGAGTGTAATACACTCTGAGATACACCCCCCACTCCCCACCTGCACTGAATAATACAGAGAGAGGGAGAGAGAGCGAGGTGGGGGGGATAGAGAGAAAGAGAGGGGTGAAGAACTAGAGACAGAAAGAGAGAAAAGATGTGTGAAGAGATTGAGAAAAGAAGATATAGATAGAGACATAGAGAGAGAGAAAGAGAAATGGGGGAGAGAGAGAGGCGGGGGATGAGTGAGAAAGATAGAGATAGAGATGAGAGGACGTCTAGGGCACCTAAAAGCTTGCACACTATGCTGAAACACTTGCGCACAACACACTGAAAAATGTATGCTGATTCATGCATGCTCAGTAGCACAGAGGGAAATAATATTTGTTTAATAACTTTAGATTTTAAACACCTGGGCTTTGAGATTTTTAAGAAATGAACAAACATTTGCCCCAAACTCACTGCTGTGAGTTTACTGGGTCTCCTGTATTTGTGGATTCTGTCTCTAATTCACTTCAGATCCGTGTTTGAGAACCTGCTCTGTCACATGCACCTGACGGATAAAAACTGAGAGGAGGATGTTTGTTTATTAAGCATTATTTCCCATTTAAGCATGCTCAGTTCTTCAGAAACTAACTTCTTGTTACACTGAGATATACAGTGCAAGAGTGCAAGGGTATTTTTTCCCTAGAAGGCCTCCCATAGTTTAGACCCCTTTTATTTAATAGTTTGTTATAATAGATGTTAAAAATCAAAGCCCCCCCCACACACACACACATTCACACTCACTCACATTATGAGCGCTAATCCAGCTCAGGGTCGTGGAGGGGTTTGGAGCCTATGTGGAATTACTGGGCACAAAGCAGTAACTCACCCTGGAGGGGGTGCCTGTCCTTCACAGGGTGACACACACTCACACACTCACACCTACAGACAGTTTTGAGTCACCAATCCACCAATCCATGGGTGTTTTTTTGGTCCGTGGGAGGAAATCGGAGCACCCGGAGGAAACCCACGTGGACATGGAGAGAACACACCAAACTCCTTATAGACAGTCACCCGGAGCAGGACTCAAAACCCCAACCCTGGAGCTGTGACTGCGACACTACCTGTTACACCACGGTGCCACCCACAAAGCATCATTTCATTCATTGTCTGTAACTGCTTATCCAATTCAGGGTTGCGGTAGGTCCAGAGCCTACCCGGAATCACTGGGCGCAGGCAGGAATACACCCTGGAGGGGGCGTCAATCCTTCACAGGGCAACACATACACTCACACCTACGGACACTTTTGAGTCACCAATCCACCTACCAATGTGTGTTTTTGGACTGTGGGAGGAAATTGGAGCACCCAGAGGAACCCCAAGCAGACACAGGGAGAACACCACCCCCAAAGCATTGCAAACAAACAATAACCGGAAAATACACAGGAAAAATAAAAGCTTGCTCACAAACACACACAGTCTTGCACACACTCACTTACTCATTCACTCACACTCATTCACACACGCAGTGTTAAGGGAGCAGTGAGAGAAAGAGAAGAAAAGAGAGAGGGATAGTGTGTGAGATTCATTCATTCATTCATTCATTCATTATCTGTAACTGCTTATCCAGTTCAGGGTCGCCCTGAGAGAGTATGTGAGAAAAAAGAGAAATAGAGAGAGAGGGATAGAGCGAGAGAGTATGTGAGAAAGAAAGAGAAATAGAGAGAGAGAGAGAGAGAGAGAGAGAGAGAGAGAGAGTGCGAGAGAGAGAGAGAGACTAATTATTTAATAAATTGCTTCCCCGCTCCATGTTCTGGTTGGACAGGTGATTTATAATATCATCAATAAACATGTTATCATCCAGTTTCTATTGTGTTTTCCTCCTTTTGTCTCTTTTTATTTCAGAGGAACAATAGACATGTTACAGTCAGAGGGAGAGAAAGATTACTCTCTGATCCATTATCAAAGGTCATCAGTATCTGTCTTTAATCCAATTTTCTGCTTAATGTAACTTTCCTTGTTTTAACTGTGTCCCACAGTTCCACACACCAGAGGAACTCCATCACTGCAGAGAACACAGTTCCACTGTTCCACACATTAGAGGAACTCCATCACTCCAGAGAACACATTTCCACTGTTCCACACACCAGAGGAACTCCATCACTGCAGAGAACACAGTTCCACTGTTCCACACGCCAGAGGAACTCCATCACTCCAGAGAACACATTTCCACTGTTCCACACACCAGAGGAACTCCATCACTCCAGAGAACACATTTTCACTGTTCCACACACCAGAGGAACTTCATCACTCCAGAGAATACAGATCCACTGTTCCACACACAAGAGGAACTTCATCACTCCAGAGAACACAGATCCACACACCAGAGGAACTCCATCGCTGCAGAGAACACAATTCCACTGTTCCACACACCAGAGGAACTGCATCACTCCAGAGAACACAATTCCACTGTTCCACACACCAGAGGAACTCCATCACTCCAGAGAACACATTTTCACTGTTCCACACACCAGAGGAACTTCATCACTCCAGAGAATACAGATCCACTGTTCCACACACCAGAGGAACTTCATCACTCCAGAGAACACAGATCCACACACCAGAAAAACTCCATCACTCCAGAGAACACAGTTCCACACACCAGAGGAACTCCATCGCTGCAGAGAACACAATTCCACTGTTCCACACACCAGAGGAACTGCATCACTCCAGGGAACACAGTTCCACTCTTCCACAAGCCCCCTGCTCATGACTGATGGGCCACAGTGGCTAATTACCCTAACCCTGTCCCCTCCCCCACCCCCTGCTGATGGGGCTAGGGGGGACCAGGGTGGTGGGAAAAAGGCTCTAACGCTCTCATGAAGAGCACTGGAGTGGAGAGGAGACATTAATGAATCAGACAAGATCCTCTGAAGGTTGAGTGAGCCCTGGGGCTTTAACAAGTCTCTGTAAACACGGCTCTGTGCAGAGTGGAGCGCACTGAGTGTGTAAACAGAGGGTATGGTGAAAGTAGAGGTACAGCAGCAACGTGGCGCTGTAGTTGGTGTCTGTCTCTGTCCCCAGCTGCAGGGTTTCTGGGTCCTGGGTGGGATCATCGTCTTAGGTCACTGTCACTTAGGAGTGTGGTGTGTTCTCCCTGTGTCTGTGTGGGTTCTTATTATTTCCAGGTAATTGAAGACCATTTCTCTTGCAGGTTTCACACACTGTAAAGAGACACTTAAGACTTTGTCAAAACATGTTAAATTACAAAAGTGGAAATGAACATTTTCACTGTGACAGTGATGATATGAATCAATACACTGTAAAATAGGTATTTTCTTATAGCTTTATTCCTGATGCATCTGAAGTCCAGCATCTGTGTTTTCATCCAGATGCATCAGAATTCCAGCCCAGTCTCAGTGTAGAGTCCATAACTGTGTCTGAGAGACAGTAATCGAGGAACGCAGGTTGTAAAATGCAAATAAGACTCGAGGAAAGATGTACAGTGTGTGATGAGGAGGCGAGGAGGTTCATCTCTGGAGTGGATGACACCAAGACGACACAGAAGGCATTGGATATGAACGTCATTTCTTTTCCCATAATCCAGATGTGTGTGGTGAATTCAGATGTGAACAGTGCTCAGCCGGTGGTCTCTAATCCTGATTAGTCCTCACTCTGGAGGCTGTCATTATCAGTAAATGGATTCCAGAGCCAGGTGCCTGTGCCATTTCTGCTAAATGCCATCCGTCCGTACCACTCCAAACTCCGTAAAGACGCCAGTGTTTACACAATTTATTTTAATGTTCCTGCATTCATCATAGCCCCGTGTCACACTACACCTTCAGAGAAGAGAGGAGATGCTCTCAGTGTTTAATGTTTCATTAAAATCTCCCCTTGACTCCAGCACTCTCAGTTCAATTCACATACTTTAACACTTACATTTAAAAGGGACCTGCTATGAATTAACTCTCTCATTTGCTGCATGCTCACATTAATGTGTGAATCTGGAGCCCACCAACCCACACACTGTGAAACAAGACCCCCCAGTCAGTTTTTGGTGTGCTGCGTAAGTCAGAAAACATGGGATAAAATGAGCTGTTCTGATTGCGCTTCTGACGTCAAGTGCAGAGACTTTAGAATGGCCCCACCCCCTCATCTGAGTCTGTCCAATCACAGCAATGTGAAAGCACAAAATATTATATTATAATATATATTATAAGCGCAAAATATTATATATATATATATATATATATATATATATATATATATATATATATATATATATATATATATATAATAGAATATTGCAGAGGCCGAACTCTGTAAGAGAATGAAACAATTGAAAAGAACATATTTCAGCATGAGATCTCACAGAGTTTCGGTCTCGCACCATCTCCTATTCACAACACTGTTGAAGTCTCTTCGAAGAAATCTCAGTCTGTGTCGGACAAGGTCGGACCCCACTGCTGAAGGAGCCTGACCTTCCAGCCCTCAGACGTATCTGCAGGAGAAACACATAAGCTCAGGAGGACTTCAGAAAAACGCAGTCACACAAACATCTGTCTCTCTGGATTTGATGTTGAAACACTTTTGATGTTGTTGCATCATCTGTGATTTCCTCTTCTGTTTCCACTTGATTAAAGGTGACAGCAGCTTTGAAGACAAGGGGCTAATGACTCGACTCAGGTGTGTTACAGCAACCAGAATCCATTAGTCTATGTGTGTATGTGTGTGAACCTCAGGAGTAAGAAAGAAAGTGTGTGTCCACTTTTCCTGGACGCTGTGGAGCGTGTGTTTGAAGGATGTTTACTTGACTGGTTTTCAGCTTGGCTGCACACACACACACGCGTCTTTGGACAGTTTTGACGTACTGCGTTTTATTTTTTTTTTTGTAGGAATGAATCATCCTACATATACCTGCATCTCATTGCTCTCCTCCATCTCTCCTTCTCTCCTCCATCTGTCATCCACATCTCCTTCACTCTTCCATGTCATCCACCCCTCCATCTCTCCTGCTTCTCTCTCTACTTCATCTCTCCTCCATCTCTCCATCTGTCCTCCATCTCTCTATCTGTCCTTCATCTGTCCTCCATGTCTCCTCCATCCCTCCATCGGTCGTTAATCTCTCCTTCATATCTCCTCCACTTCTTCATCTCTCCTCCTCCTGTCTTAGATGGACTGGATGGTTTTCTGAATCCTGGGAATAAAAAACATAAAACCAGTGCCATGTGTCGAGTCACAGACTCCCAAAAACCACAGGATTTTATTTCCATGAAAAACAGCTCACACTCATGTGGTGCAGCTGTGTTAATGTGTGTTGTGCTGGTATGAGTGGATCAGACACAGCAGTGCTGCTGGAGTTTTTAAACCCTGTATCCACTCACTCTCCACTCTGTTAGACACTCCTACCTCATTGTTCCACCTTCTAGATATAAAGTTAGAGACAGTAGTTCATCTGTCGCTGCACAGTGTGTGTTGGTTGTCCTCTAGTTCTTAAACAGTGGATACAGGACGCTGCCCACAGGACACTAACCACTAGACGCCACCCACAGGACACTGCCCACAGGACGCTGCATACCTGCCCTGTGCGGGTCTGGACCGTTGAGGAACAGGGGGCAGGGGGCTAACAAAGTATGCAGAGCAACAGATGCCTCAGGTAATTGTGTCTACACCTCTGTCTCCTCCATCTGTTTCTGTATTTCTCTCCATCGCAGAAGAACAAACTCATCTCCATCCTTCACCTTCATGTGCAAGGCCCCTGGTTGAGCGTGTGTGTGTGTGTGTATGAATATTTATATGTCTTTGTCCGATTTTAATTCGATGCCGTATCTCGGACACTGCCGCTTTCAGGCTTTGTTAAAAATGGATTCGACTTTCATCAGAAAAGCAATTAAAGACACATTTATCTCAGAGGGATTATTCCCACCTTATTAACATGTGTGAATACACATATATAATCCACCGCACGGCTCCCTCTCGCGCTCACCGTGCCTCTCTCACACACCACTCTCGCCCCAGCACCAGCCGAAGGGGAGACACAGACTGCACAGGGAAACTGTCGCTTAGAGGCAAATGCTGAATAGCACCCCCTTCTAGTGCAGTTCCTAAAGGAGTGACACCACCCTGTTGGAGGTTTTAGACTAACCATGAGTGGTATGAGAACATTAGCTCCCCCTTGTGGTGTAGTTGTTAAATGTGTGGTGCCACTTTGTGGAGCAAACACTGAGAGTGTAAGTTACAGTGTTAGTGAGTGAATGAGTGAGTGAAAACGTGAAGTTATGAGTGAGTGAGTTAGTAGAATAGTCAGATAAGAAAGATTTATTGATGTTGAAGGATATACCATCAGTTCATTAAAAAAATTGTTTGAATCATAATGAACTGAACTGTGATCTGAATGTAATTCACTGAACTGTGACAAATTTAAGAATCACGACAATGTCGAACAGCGTGAGAGTAACAGAGGAACTGAATCACTGATTATGAATCAGAATCCAATGAGTCATGAAAGTGGATAGTCACACAAGGGAGGAACTGATTTGTTTCTGAAATGCACTGAATTCTAATCCAATCTGAGACCAACCTTATCATCAGACTGAATCATAATGAATCTGATTCCAGGAACTGAATAATTTCATAAAGAATCATACTGGATCTGAATGCGTCAGTGTGGAATGATGATGGAATATAGGAGGGAACGATGGAGAGAATGATGGAGGGATAATGGAAGAGGAATGGTGGAGGGATATTGAAGAGGAATGATGGAGGGATCATGAAGGAGGGAATGATAAAGAATGGTGGAGGGATATTGAAGAGGAATGATGGAGGGATCATGAAGGAGGGAATGATAAAGAATGATGGAGGGATAATGGAAGAGTAATGGAGCAGGGAATGATGGCGGCATAATGGAGGAGGAATGATGGCGGAATAATGGAGTAGGGATGATGGAGGGATATTGAGAAGAAATAATGGAGGATGAATGATGAGGGAATGATGGAGGGATAATGGATGTATAATGGAGGAGGAATGATGAAGGGATAATGGAAGAGGAATGATGGAGGTATAATGGAAGAGGGATGATGGAGGGATTTTGAGGAAGAATAATGGAGGGATATTGAAGAGGAATAATGGAGGAGGGAATGATGGAGGGATAATGAAGGAGGAATAATGGAGGAGGGAATGAAGGAGGAATAATGGAGGGATAATGGAATAGGAATGATGGAGGGATAATGGAAGAGGAATGATGGAGCGATAATTAAGGAGGGAATGATGGAGGGATTATGGAAGAGGAATGATGGAGAGATAATGGAGTAGGGAATGATGGAGGAATAATGGAGGAGGAAAAGATGGAGAAATGATGGAGGAGGAGTGATGGAGGGATAATGGAGTAGTGATGATGGAGGGATATTGAGAATAAATAATGGAGGATGAATGATGAGGGAATGATGGAGGAATAATGGAGGTATAATTGAGTCTTAATTGAGTGAGGGAATAATGAAGGGATAATGGAGCAGGAATGATGGAGGGATAATGGAAAAGGAATGATGGAGGGATAATGGAGTAGGAATGATGGAGGGATGTTGAGGGGCAATAATGGAGGAGGGACTGATGGGGAACAATGAAAGAGGAATAATGGAGGAATAATGGAGGAGGGACTGATGGGGAACAATGAAAGAGGAATAATGGAGGAATAATGATGGAATGATGAGGGAATATTGGAATGAAGGAGGGATAATGGAAGAGGGATGATGGAGGGATAATGGAGGAGGAATGATGGAGGGATAATGAGGATAATCTACTTGAATTCTGCTCAGATACGGTGAAATGTCACAGAGCAACTCCTGCATTCTTAACACACACACACACACACACACACACACCTCTAATTATAGCACATGTCTCTCTGACCCTGGGACAGAGACGGAAACCAGAAAATAAGAGACAAAGAAAAACCTGGAGAATCTCTACAACAGTGCCACCATCAGACAAACAGCACTCAGAGCGTGCTCTGAGAGACAGGAGGACACACAACCACCTGAGTACCATAGTAACCACCTGGGGTACCATATCAATCACCTGGGTTGCCATAGCCATACCATAATACCCAATTATCACTACCTTAGCCTCCTGTGAAAAATTAGCAACCACCTGAAATACCATATAATCTGCCCTAGCATCTAACTGAAATACCTTAGTTACCACACTACCAACAACCTAGACAGACCTCAGCAACACTATGGCACCCAGTGGTCACCACTCTTGCAGCCACCTGAAAGACGATAGCATCTGCCCTAGCAACCACATGTATTACCCTAGTTATCACCCCAGCAACCACCTAAGAACCTCTTAGAAAAAAAAACATATCATCCAATGAGCAAAACTTATGCAACAACTTTTGATAAGTTTCTTATCATCAACCCAAAATACCATATTAACTACCCTAACACCCAACTGAAATACATTATTCACCCACATAGCAACTAACCTAGCAACAACCTGAAATACCATAGCTCCCAGCACAGCAATCACCAGAATTACCATAGCAACCAACCCAACAACCAAATGAAATAACATAGCAAACGACCTAGCAACTATCTAAAATACCATAGCAACCAGCCCAGAAATCACCAGAATTACCATAGCAACCAGCCCAGCAACCATCCTAGTAACTATCTGAAATACCATAGCAACCAGCTCAGTAATCTCCAGAATTATTATAGCAACCAGCCTAGCAAATACCCTAGCAACAACTAGAAATACCTTAGCAACCAAACTAGCTATTTACCATAGCAACCAACCATTTATCAAAAATGTTTCATCCTTGTGACCATATAACTACTGTCCCACATCTGCCTTGAATAGTAAGAGCAACAGCCTTTAAAGCCTAATGACGGAAATACATGTTTCTAGTTTTATTTGCATTCAGACACTGGCACTGAAAATAAATTAATTATACACACAGTTATGTTTTTATAATATGCTCTCTCTCTCTCTCTCTGTGCATATACCATACTGTGCAGAAGTCTTAGGCACCTAAGATAATTATATTTATTTAAACTAATGCCTTCTCAGTAAGCGTGGTGCTTGTATATAGTTATATATAATCACAGTACATACAAAAATAAATAATAATATAAAACAAATAAGAAATATAAGCTCATTTTTTTTTCTATAAAGTAGTGGGCGTAAGTGAGATTGAAGAACAATATTTTGTTCAGATTCTCCTTGATTGCATGAATTTGTTAAATCAACAGCACACATTATTTAAAATCATTATTTATTAACCAATAAAACGTGGTACTGGATGATAACCTCAAATAATATGAACTGCCACGGGGAGAAAAAGTTAAACCAACACATTCACACACAGAATATCACACTTACTGGAGTAATGCTTTTTGGTATTATTCTAATGTTGGGTGTTATTATTTATTTATTTTTTTTAGCAAACTTATTACTTCGATAAATAGCTTTTTAAATCTCATAACCTCTGGTGCCTAAAACTTTTGCACAGCACTTATATATAATGTATGGAGGGACCTCTCAGAATCCGCCTGTTGTTGTCCTCTCACTGCGATGAAATCTGTTATTTTTGGATTTAAAATGAAGACCTCAGTAAATAAATGGGTTTAAACAGAAGTTAATGAAGCCTTACCTGTTTCTGTTATTGTGGCCGCATGGTTCATGCTCTGCTTTATCTTTGCGAGTGAGGATGATCCTGAGATAAAAGCTAATGAGTTTCATACGCTTAATTAACTTTAATTTGGAGCTGTATTGTCGACGTTGAAGGTTTTACGATAACAGAAAGCAGCCAGAGCTCTTGGGTATTTACTCCTGTAGGACACAGATGTTTGGGGATTTTTTTTTTTTTAATTTATGGAATAATCTCTATTGATCCTCATCAAAGATGGCATTTCAGCTTTCTCCTCCTCCTGCTGAAAGATAATTATTTCACTGATGAATTTACAACCAAAGAGATTTTAAAATTCTCTCTGTCTCTGCGTAATGTCATGGGTGGGGGTGGATGTAGGGGCACTGGTCCAGTTCCTCGACCCTGAGGAACCACAAAACTCAGAAACTGGAGATGGGGACATGGTGGAACACCAACCCAGAAGAGTAGGGTGACTTGGCCTTAAGCAAAGGAGGGAGGCAACTATCAGCTCGCCAGGTGGGGGACGCGAAACAGGCCTGTCCGGAACAACACATAAACTCGTGACCTCAGCTCTCCTAAGTTTGTATACCACCTCTGAACAGATGACTGTTTTCAGGGCCCTCGGTGCAAAATGTCCACTTGCCCCTCACTCAAATGCAATGTAGACAATATTTGTGTTCATTTAGGAGCTCTTCCCTCCAAAAAAGTCATGTAAGGCATTTGTGAAGCTCAAGTTTGATTGTTTGATTTTAATTTTTGCATCTTTTAAGATGTATCTCTTTTCATGCTTTTCAAAGTTCTGTGTCTCTCCAATGTCCAAACTGTTTCTCTGCCATGGCCCAGAGAGATAGAGGCAGACAGACAGACAGACAGACAAAGAGAGTGAGTGACAGACAGACAGAGGGAGATAGAGACAGTCAGACAGGCAGAGTGAGAGAGCGACAGCCAGACAGACAAAAAGAGAGACAGTCAGACAGAAAGAGACACACAGGCAAAGAGAGAGACAGTCAGACATACAGAGAGAGACAGTCAGAAAGAGAGAGAGAGAGACAGTCAGACAGACAGAGAGAGAGACACTCAGACAGACAGAGACAGAGAGAAAATGAGAGAGGGAGAGAGAGAGAGAGAGAGAGAATGAGAGAGGGAGAGAGAGAGAGAGAGAGAGAGAGAGAGAGAGAGAGAGAGAGAGAGAGAGAGAGAGCGAGAGAGACAGACAGAGAGAGTGAGACAACCAGACAGACAGAGAGAGTTAGTCAGACAAAGAGAGAGACAGTCAAACATACAAAGTGAGAGACAGGCAGACAGTGAGAGAAACAGTCAGACAGGCAGAAAGAAAGATACAGAGAGAGAGAGAGAGAGAGAGACAGTCAGACAGACAGAGACAGATAGAGAGAGTGTCAGACACACAGAGAGTGAGAGATGGTCAGACAGACAGTCAGAGAGAAAGACAGAGAGTGAGAGATGGTCAGACAGACAGAGAGCCAGAAATTCCTGAGTGAAGAGCACGGTGAGGAAACATTCTCTGATTCCCATGAGAGTTAACATTACCAATTCACCCTGTGTTCACCCTCCATGTGATTGGACTGTGGGAGGACACCAGAGGAAACCCACACAGACATGGAGAGAACATGGAAACTCCACCCAGGTGGGACTAGAACCCAGGATCCCAGTGCTGAGAGGCAAACATGCTCACCACCAAGCCACAGTTCCACCTGATGGTGAAAATATTATATAGATGTAACTAATTCATCTGATACTGGCTTTTAAAAATGTCAATCAAATGGTTAATCCACTGACTTAACTGGCTAACATTAACATTGCAGCTGTTTTTAAATCTTCTCATGCTAGATGAGCTATCTAGTGAGCTAGCTAGCTGATGCTAACATGCAAACATCCATAGTCAGAACATCAAGCTATCTTCAATAAACCTAACGCAGACAAGGGCATAACAAAATTATCTGACAATGATAATGCAGGCAGAGTAAAACACAAACATGATTTTGTTTATATTGGTAGAACAATATAACAATACTTATATTATATTTATATATAATAAGTGTTTATATTGGTAGAACAATATAAGTAGAGCACTAAGCGTTCACCCAGGATAGAGCACCGATCCATATCTGGGCACACACATTCACTCATTCACTCCCACACATACAGAAATTCATTCACACACATATTTACTCACACACCAGGACAGTTATTGGAGAAGCCAATTCAACCTAACCTCCATGTTTTTTGGACTGTGGGAGGAATCCGGAGACCCTGGAGGAAACCCATGCAGACATAAGGAGAACATGGAAACTCCATGTTTTTTGTACATTCTTTGGCAACACTAGTCCCTATTAGTTCCCGTAGCCCTGTGTTCATAAGGTATTATAATACATTGATTAGGCATTTCAGGGTTGCGATAATTTTATATACAGCTACGTATACATGCACACTTCATACGATTGTTGAGCCCAGCTAGCACACATTGTGCCGGAGTGGGCTCCTATAACATTTACTGACTGTGTTATAAATCTGTGCATAAAGCGTAATGAACACAAGAATTCTGTTTTGAAATGTGACTTTGTAAGAAACAATTTCTTAAAATTTCTAACCTGCACCGAGCTCATAAGGACCTGACACCAGAGGAAAGAGGATTACTTTAAAATGTGGAAACTCTGTCTGGCCTGGGCTTAGCTCTGACCTCAGAGCATTTCCCTGGGGGTTATTCCTGGAGAAAGTGCTGCTTCATTTCCCTGAAATAACCAAAATAATTAAGGAATGTCAATCTGCAAATGCAACGTCTACCAAAACTCAGACAGGAGACGTGGGTCTGGAGACACAAACAGAGTCAAAACTGGGGGGCGAAAAAAAACACAAGGAGAAAATACAAAGCTGCAAGTCTGAACATGTGCTGAGTGTAAATATCCCTCGTGAACGTAAGTGTGAAACTCTCAAGAGCAGCATTGCTACACATTTATTATACTCTAGCGCTCAGACTCTTGATTTGATAGATGTCCTCACTCAGAGAACATTCCCTGTGGACTCCCTGTACTCCCGTTTTGACATGAGTGGGGTTCAGGGGCTAATGTTTCTGGCAGTGAATGCTCTGGGTTGACGGAGGAATGACAGTCTAACGCAGGGGTGCCCAGTTAAATCAATCACAAATGTGAATCAGCTTATTACCACATGAAAATAATAAGTCCAAATATCATTCCACACTCAGTAATGATTCCCCAGGTGCCCGATCCAGAATTGAACAAATAAAATAAAACCAATGAAACAAAAAGTGTTGGAGAAATGGTCCAGGAAAATGGAATGAATGGAATAAGGCAACACATTGTCATTCCGAACTTATCAAAGTTAGTCACTTGACCAAAAGCACCCTGCGTCATGTATTTATTTATTTATTTATTATTATTATTATTATTATTTCTTTGCACAGTATAACAACAGAGAAAATTTTCTTGCTACAAGAAAATAAAATATGTGCAGGGAAAGTAAAGAAGCCCAAGAAGGGCTTTTATTCTCATTTTCCCTCTGAGAAAAATTAAATAAATATAGCCGCAAGCGGCAATTCCCAGGGTCCAAGCTGGTATTCGCTGGTAGAAGAACAATGTGCTAGCATATGAGCTGTCCTGAGATAGAAGGGGATTTTTGGTGAAGTTTTGTGTAGTGTTTGTAAGGTGGTCCGTGCTGTTCTGGCATCTCTTTGGAGATGTAGCGTGAGATGGAGGAGTAGCAGATAACAGAGACCGCATAGAGCACAGAAGTCACTTTGGAGTTGCACCCTGGTTTCTCACCCTATTGTTCAGGACCCCCAAACAGCAGATATGATGTGGAGTTGCTTGTACTCCAGTCCGTCATTAGTGGATACAGGACACTGTTTGCAGATGTGTTTGATTGTGGACTATTCCCAGTCCAGCAGTGATGCTGAGGGATTTAAAACTCCAACACCTGAATCATACCTGCTCTATGGGAGTCCTGATCATTGAAGATGGATATATATATATATTAGGATAGATGTTGTAGTGCTATTAAATGCGAACCCTTTTTTTTTAAATGCGAAATGCTACAAAAATGAACCCTTTGTGTTCTGGTCTTTCAGGAGAGCTGGATTTTAAGAGGGAGTGGTAGTGAATGAGTGGGTGAATTTCTGGTCTGCAGACAGGTGAGGGTTGGATTTGTGTTACAGAGACAACAGAGAGCACAGAAGTCACTCTGGAATTTCACCCTGGATTCTGACCCGATTATCAGGAGCCCCACAAAGCAGAGATGATTTAGGGTGGTAGATCATTCTCACCACTGTAGTAAGACAGAGACAGTAGCTAATCTGTTGCATCAGAAGTTGCATCAGAAGAAGCTGATTGTCCTCTGGTCCACTGTCAGTGGACACAGGACACTGTCTGCTGGAGGATTATTCTCAGTCCAGCAGTGATGCTGAGTGCTTTAAAACTCCAGCACATAAATCATACCTGATGTGTGTGCATCCTGACCATTGAAGAACAGGGTGAAAGGGAGCAATGAAAGTATGCAGAGCAAAAGGTGGACCCATTTCTGTATTTTTAGTCATACAAAGTGCTCCTGTGCGCAGTTTAGCTGAATACATGGAAATTGAATGTAGAAATAAGGAGGTGGCTATAATTTTAGTGTTTATTGCTGTATATCTGCATTTCTGAGTCTGTGTTATCTGCCCTTCTCTGACTGGCAGGGGGGAGGGGAGGGGGAGAGGTGACAGTCTGTGTGTGAGGAGGAGAGGGAGGGGCTGAGGGGGGAATCTGCAAAACAGAAAGAAGTCTGCAGGCATAGATGAGATGTAGCGGACATATACTTGATCAAGAACTAGTCCTTGGATCAAAACCCAATATAGACATATGTGGTATCAGGAGAATCGTAAGAACTTGAGCTGTAATAATTATCAAAAAAACGTGGAACTTTCATTACTGTGTGATTGCAGCCTCTGCTTAAATAGAGATTTGCAGCTTGACTTTGGAACATTGCATAAGAAACAGCTGTAAATCACAAATGCTTTAGTCATATGTTATGAAAATGCACAAGCTCCTTTCCCATGGTCTTCAGAATATATCTATCTCATCTTGCTGGTACTGCATCTCTAGGTGGCGGTGTAATCAAATAATAACCTATGCAACCAGTTGCTGTCTAATTGTATCGCCCCCTTTCTGTGCAATGTGGTCACGTTTGGCACACTACTTCAGTGTAATGATATACACATGTGTACCAAGTTTGTTTGATTTGGGTGAAGTTTGTTGTAGTTATAGCTCAAAGAGTGCGTCGAGCCCCGCCCATGCATATTTGTTAAATATCTGCTGCAACAGTTTTTCAAAAGTTCCATCTTTTTTTGATAAATATTTACCTAAAATCTATAGAGATTTCAAAAATACCAGTTTAACGATAAGACAAATTTCCAGGGAGGAGTTCGAAAAGATCAATTTTCACATACCTGACTATTGTGGATAAACTATGCATTTCTTGACAATAGTTGTAATTGCAATGTTGTAAGACACTATGCAGAGTATGCAATAAAGCAAACTGCTTGTCAACATGTTTAATTTTTGCTGAGATGTTCCATATTTTCATGTTGAAAATTTGAATTGCGCCCCCTTGTGGCTATTATTATGAAAAATTTGATGTGCTTAGGAAGTGCTGCCATGGACATACCATGCAAATCTCATGATGATAGGACCTTGTTAAGGTTGTGAAACAGATGCTGAAACCTGATTGTTCGATGGCAGCCATGTTTTTTTTAATATGACATCATCCTCATAGAATCTGATTCAGGACATCACCCACTACATGCATACCAATCGGCATGTCAATCGGACAATCCTGTGAAGTGTAACAAATTTTTTGTTGTTATAGCGCCCCCTAGGCTTGCAGTTGCACAACCAAGTACTTATGTTTTCCAACCCTTATAGGGATCAAGCATGTGAAGTATCGTAAAATTCGGAGAAAGCATTTGCGAGTTATAGCTGTATTTGTCTGATTTTTGGAACGCGAGATCCACCCCTGTATTTGGGCGGAGTCTGGAAGCCGAGCAGTAAAATTCCAACTTTCTTTTGATAATTATTAAAGTTCAGGTTCTTAGGATTCTGCTGATACCACATATGTCCATATTGGGTGCATTTCCAGAGACTAGTTTGTGCTCAAAAATGTGTGCGATTTTGCATATTATGCAAATTAGCTCAAAATATAAGTAGGTGAAGCTTATGGGTTCTTGAGCCTTTTTTGTAGGGTCTGACCTGAGGAATAAGAGGAAAAAAATTTCGTCTCTACGACACACGGGGAAGGAGATAGAGGCAGCGATGCGTTCTGCGTCGCTATAGCACCACCATCAAGCTGATCGGGCTGATTCTTTGCACCTGAGTAGCGGGAGGGTTTACCTGCAGCTGACCAAACTGCAAGTCTGTAGGACCTACGGTTTGGGCTGACCATCGCGTTTCATCTGAGAAAAAGAAGAAAGAAGAGGAAACAGACCAAAAACAATAGGGCTCCAGCACTTGCAGTGTTTGGACCCCTAAACAAATGGGAACCCTAAATTCAAGGAAAAATGATTGAATTGCATAATACTGAAGAAAAAGAGAAAGAAAGTGCCCTTAGTGTCATATTGGGATGAGCGAGGAAGCCCCCCCCCCCTCCCCCATGTTTCTGAAAGATGACCAGTCTGCATCTGGATCCCACCATCCTAGTTTGGTGACAGATATATCCTATAGAGAACCAAGAGGGCAGATGAAGAGGAAGATAGTCAGGTCAATTAGTTTTAAAAGCAAATATGGGTTTGTCTTACTTATATCAATAAAATAGTGTCACAAAACAGGTTTGTAAGATCCAGGTGCAGCTGCACAGACTATCACTCCACCAGGAGCACATCAGCCAATAGCACTGAAAGAAACAGCAATAAGCCCCTGTCAAAACCACCCCATCTCAGAAATCCAGCAAAAAGCAGTGGAGGTTAATGTATGTGCTGCGTGAGGACAGCTATTAAATCGAGAAGGAAAAAAAAACACTGGATACTGAGAAGGAATTTGATGGTGAGATAAACGCACCTCGGTTTTTGTCTCTACGCTCGTGAGTTTTACATCTGCGCTCACAAACAAATTTTCAAACCTGCAGCTTTACATTTTTCACCTTGTGTTCATGTGCGACAGTGAGACGAGAGACACTGGTGTCCAGATAAAAGTGATAAAGTGTTTCTTATTGCCGATAAGAAATGGTGGAGTGCTGTCTTTAGTTCAGTTGCAGATAAACGAGTGTTATCTAATTGTAATCATCTTTGCCACATAATCCAGTTCAAGTTTGTGGCAGCGACAGTACAAGGAAAGGAACCCAGGCGTATCTGGCCCCTACAGCTTCCTCTAGCTCCTCCTGGGGATACCAAGGCATTCCCAGGCCCAGGAGCTATAATTTCTCCAGCAAGTCTTGGGTCTGGCCCCTTGGCTTGACTGGGCCTGGTAAACCTCCAGACATCCAGGGGGGCATTTTTATCAGATGCCTGGACCACCTCAGTTGGCTCTTCTCAAGATCAAGGAGTAGTGGTTCTACTCTGAGATCCTCCCAAATCACAGAAGTCCTAAGAGTGACCCCAGCAACCTGCTGGAGAAAATCATCTCAGCTACTTATCCGCAGTCTTGTTCCTTTGGTCTGGTACAGCGACTACATTACAGCAGCCCTTGCACCTCACTTACAGCTGATCTCACTATCCATCTTCCCATCACTCCACAAATACACCCAGTGATACTTAGTTGATCCCCTTGGGGTAGGTTCTTGTCCCCTACCTGAAGGGATCTTGCAATCTCTTTCCACAAAATAACCATGACTTTGGACATACTGAACCATATCCTGATGACTTCACACTCAGCTTAAAACTGGTCAGGTGCATGCTGAAGGCCTCTGTACAAAAAAGCCAGAAGGACATCATTCACAAACAGCCATGGACCTTGTTAGACCTTTTTTAGTGGGACCCCTATTAAATGTTATTTAACCTTCTTTTTTATTTCCTTTTCAACAACAGTTCTCACTGTCTTCATATAAACAATGTGATGAACCTTGGGTGCACTAGGATCTCGGGGAGCTGCTGCTGTTACTGGATGTCCCTTTGACGCCGTTGGCTATTGGTCTGTTTTGCTTTCTTGACAGAAAATGCACACAGTGTTCGGGGAGAAGGTGTAGTAAATTTCCTGAAGGTGAATATCATTTGAAGACAAAGATTAAGAAAGAAAAACATTAACTGAATACCTGTTACAATCTTTAATTAACCAAATTGAAAAGCCACTGCTGCACTAGTTCAAATAGCATTATGGTAGCAGAGGAAACCTGATTATGTAAAGTAAGCCTGCTGAAAAAGCCTGTAAAAATGTTCATGCATTAAACACTGCAGTATTTAGGGCAGATTGAATTGATGTTTATGTTCTTTCCTGACGTTAAAATGTATATTTTACAGATACCTGTAGATAATCAGTTAATAGTTGACATCTCAGTATGGTTTTTCTACCTGTAGATGGATATTCAATTCTTCAAAGGCAGCAGCTCCTCCAAAGGCCAGTCAGATGAGAGGATTTTTTTACAGTTCAAAGAAAACATTCTATTTAGATTTAATTGGCTCTTGATGAAAAATTATTTTAATTATAAAATTGATTTAGAAAATGATTTGTAATATATTCTTGAAAATAAGATAAAAAATGAAAATGAATAAAAATTTTATTGAGAAACTATTTCTGCTGTCAAATATCACATTCACTATGTCACTGAACCTACCAGGTCTGTCCAGCAGATCTCCCCCTACCATCTACTCTACCTTTCCCCAAGATGGTGATCATCTGAGAACTCAGACCTTTCTTTACCCAAGTGTCCACCACTCACATTCGGCCCAGGGCTCTCTGCTACCAGGTACATTTATGACATGGTGTTCATCTTGAGATCTCCACTCCAACTCAAGAGGAGACATGAGACATTCCTGGATGCTGTCTCTCTTGAGAAACATCTGAGCAACAGAAGACACAAGCTACAGTCTATGTCATCTCTTCATCTGACCTTTGTTCCATCCAGGAGAAACTACAGAGATATTCAGAAAACACTAGGGATATTGATAAGACACAACAGAGATATCATGAGACACTATAGAGGTATTAAGGAGACATTACAGTGGTGTTATTTGAGACACAGCAAAGATATTAATGAGACAATACAGAGAAATTAATGAGACACTACTGAGATATTAAGGAGACACTACAGAGGTATTAATGAGACACTACAGAGATATAAGGAGACTGTACATATATATTAAATAATTATAATTAAATGTAAATATCAAATACATTAAGAAGTATCTACAGAGATATTAACATGAGCACATTAAAAAGACACTACAGATAAGTTAAGTACAAAGATATTAGGGAGATTTTACCTGAGATAATAGAGAGACTACAGAGGTATTAAGGATAAACTGCTGAGATTCAGCGAGAGTGTGCATGGGTGTTAAAGAAGTACAGAGGTTTTCTGAGGTGTATCCGATGACTATGTGAGTGTAAACAGGCTCTGTGATGAAGGTGGTGTGAGGGGTGGCATGTTTTCTTTTGGCATTTAACCCCTTAAGGGACATAAGAAGAATAATTTCATTGATTTCTTCAGACTCTCCAGTGTCTGGACGGCAGTGTGTTTACCTCCTCTTCCCTTCTAATGATCCATCACTGAGAGAACTCTACAATACAGCAGACAGGGGGAAAAGCCAATGGAGCAGCTGGCAGAGAGCTTTCTGCAGCACTGGAGGAGTGTTCTCTCAAAGCGGATACCCAGACCCGGGATCGTGGTCCCCACATGGCTAAGTTAATTTTAAGTTGATTAAAATATATTTTAAAAGAAAATTGGTTACTTTATTACTGAGTTATTTGACACTTATTTTGTTTGCATTTTGCTGGTCTTTGCTTTCATTGTTTTTTTTTTAGGTCTTTTGCTTCTGCTTTGTTTTATTTGCTTCTGACTTTTGGAGCACTTTTTATGGGTGGGAGGGTATTAGAAGAATGTGTTCACCTTGAATCTCCATTGGTCACTGATTCTGGACTGATCAGTGCTATGAAACCTAGTCTGGGACTGAGCTGTCCCCACCTGCCAGCTTTCAAGTGTTCAAATAAAGAGATAACAATTATTATTCAACAATTTTGCCACATTTCTATTGGTTCATTCATGATTAAACTTACAAACAGTGTGAAAAAACAGTGTGAAAAATTAATATGTGAACCTATTCATTTGGATAAAATCTCATAAATATAATTAGTTATTCTCAGAGTAAAAGCAGTAATAAAGGTGCAAACAGTCATTTTCTCCACCTATTCCAATTCACCTCATGTCACGCCCTGGCCCTGTCCTGTCTGTTTTCCCCACCATGTGCTCATGCAGTTTGTTGCTCTGCTCTGTTTGTTGTTGTTCTTGTCTCTGCCCTAGTCCCACCTTAGTCCTGCCTCTGCCCAATTGTCTCCAAGTGTTCCTCGTTTGTCTTGTCCTTATATACCCCTGTGTTTTGAGTGCTCCTTTATCTGGTGTTGTGTGTGTTTCTCTGTCTTTTTTGTTTACATGTGGCTCTTCCCTGTCTGTCTTTGTTTACTTCATAGTTTAGTCTTGACTAGTTTCCCTGTATCTACCTGTTTTTGTTTTGTTTGTATTTTGCTTCCATCCTGTTTAATAAATTCCTTGCATTTATGTCCGTTTCCTCGTCCTCCCTGCAGCTGTGACACCCTTACACTGACACACAGTGGCCTGGATCTGATTTTGAACAAAATCTACAGTATATTAAAGTTATTCTCAGTCGATTTGGTACATTTCTCATCTCAGAACTGAAATTCTCAATACTGTTCATTCAATCTCCACATCTCATTGTCACTTGTGCACCTCATAATAGCAATTCTCATTGTGTTTCACATTTTGCAAATGCTTTTGTACATTTATGCAAAAGGTCATGTACAATTGTCCACTGTTTTTTGCATTATCAATTGCTTAATTCATGTTTTTGAACAAGTGTGTAATTCGCAAAAGTGTACTCTGCTGTAATGCTGCACATCAATTCTAAAATGTTATTCAATCTTATGTTTCGCATTTTTGCATTCTTATACCATATAGGACCGCAAGACTAGCTCATAGAGGTGGCAGAGGTTAAATTTTCACACCTCAACAAGAGGAGGCTATATGTGCTGTGGTCATAGCAAATAATGCCATAAGGCTGAGGGAGATCCAGCAAGCTGTTATACAGTATAATAACATTTTTCAAAATATTCAATCTGTAAGCATCTCCACCATTGACCAGGTTCTGAAACGACACCAGATGACAATGAAACGGCTGTACAAAGTTCCATTTCAAAGAAATGGTGACAAAGAGCTATGGTACCAGTATGTACAGGTAAAACCCTTATGCAGACTGAAACATTTGCTATGGTTGAAATGTATGTAATTGTTTCTTGTCCAAAATGAACATTATATGTACTTCATTACTCCTGTACTCCATTGCTGTAGTGTATCATGGAGCTGGAATCAAGAGAACCATTCTACACTTTTATATACCTAAACGAGGCTGGTTTCAATCTTGCAAAATGCAGAAGGCGTGGTCGAAACATCATTGGCCAAAGGGCTACCATTGATGTGCCAGGCCAATGGGGAGGAAACATCACAATGTGTGCTGCTATATCAGAAAATGGCGTGCTTACACATATTCCCATTATAGGGCTCTATCACACACAGCATCTTGTCACATTCTTGAACACCGTCTACAGGGACCTCATCCCTGATAATTAGAGAGGTGTGATGCAAGAGGATTTGCCCAAATATGTGTTAATTTGGGATACTGTGAGTTTTCACCACTCTAACACCATCAGGCAGTGGTTTGCCATTCATCACAGAATGCTGATGGAATTCCTCCTGCCTTATTCCGCATTCCTGAACCAAATTGAGGAGTTCTTCTCAGCCTGGAGATGGAAGGTGTACGATCACCAGCTGCACACCCAGATGAACCTGCTGACTGCCATGGATGCAGCTTGTGAGGATATCACAGCAGATGCCTGCAAAGGCTGGATTAGACACTCCAGGAGATTCTTCGCTGCATTGCAAAGGAAGATATCCAATGTGACGTGAATGAAAACATGTGGCCCAACAGAAAGGAACATCAGGATGAACAGAGGAACATTGCACTGAACTGCCTTGCCTTGCACTATTTTACTATATTTATTTCTAATTCTGATACTGCACTGATATTGCACTGTACTGATATTGCACATTCCATACCCTTTGCAATGTCGACACTTTTTCAACTTTTAAACTATATACTGCACTCAAGAGATCATCCTCAGCTGCTCACTGTATCACAGATTCTTGCCAGACTATGTTTGATCATTCTTAAGCACACTATGTTCATTTTTTGGTATTTGATTTTTTTATATTTTGATATATGACTCAGCCTACATAGTATATTGAAATACTCTATGTCATAATTTTGATATTTGTTTTAGGTTATTAAGTATTTTTAGCATTTAATATTTTAGTATCATGTTCTATCTTCTACTGTCTCTTATGTACAGTGGAATTTTTTTTTTCTTTATATTAGTCCATTGCTGTTACTGATTGTTGTATGTGATGTCTGTAAGCTACTGAGACCTTGAATTTCCCCTGGGGATCAATAAAGTATCTATCTATCTAGAAAAGTTAGTGCTATAATTCCTTAAGCTGTTGTCTCAGATTGTTTTGAATGTATAAAGCAAGTTTCTAATTTTGTAGTTTTTACTTTGTGTTATAGAGTGCTGCCAAGCAGACTGTCTTTCCTGAATTTCTAGCTGATTTTTTTGTCAACAAATTGCAGTGCTAACAATACATTCATTCATTATCTGTTACCGCTTATCTAGTTCAGAGTTGCGGTGGGTCCAGAGCCTTCTTGAAATCATTGGGGGCAAAGGCAGCAATACACCCTGGAGGGGGCACCAGTCCTTTACAGGGCAACACAAACACATTCACACCTACAGACACTTTGAGTCGCTAATCCTCCTACCAACGTAAGTTTTTGGATCGTGGCAGAAAACCAGAGCACCCGGAGGAGACCCAAATGGACACAGGGATAACACACCAAACTCCTCACAGGCAGTCACTTGGAGCAGGACTTGAACTCACAACCTCCAGGTCCCTGGAGCTGTGTGACTGCAACAATACATGCTGTGCCACCGTGCCACCTGCAAACAATACAGTAAAATAATGTTAATGTATGACATACAGTCATGTGTAACTTTGTGTTCTGTGTATTTTATTTTGTTTGTATTTTGTGTGTAACACGTACTGTTTTAATTGGTATGCCACAGAACCTGGAACATTCTTGTAATCAAAAGCTAATCTAGTTTCCATCAGAATATACTTACAGTGTACACTGTTGCACTGACAGTATGACTAAGTATTTTGACTGCCTTGTTCATAGGCAATGACACACAGACTAGACATTCTGGAGGCACTGACAAGTTGATTGACATATTTGCTTCTGAGGCAAAACCAAAGAGTTCTGAGTGTGGTACGTGCTTTTGCAGATATTCATTGAGTTTTGCTGTTTGCACAAACTGTTCTGAGAAATGCACTTGTTGTGATGCCAATGTAAATCATGTTGTGAGAAATGTACCAAATCAACTGAGAAAAACTGTAAACATAGTCAACCCCATATGGAAGACCTGTTCTGTGGAGCATAAACAGTTGGACTTTTCATCTCACATGAGTTGTACTTTAAAGAAACCAATGTAAAAATAATAATAACTGAGCTGTTTGCTATATTTCTGTGATAATTGACTGATTCCACCTTTATTGTTGAAGCTACTCTTCAGTGTCTGACGGCCTGAGCTTCACCACAGATTTGCCCTTTTATGTTTGGAGTTAATTGAGGTCATTTGAGGCCTCTAAATCCCCCCCAGCCCCCCACGACCACAGTTATCAGTCACAGTCATTTACACCTGAACTGACACCAGAGACAAACACTCCCGCACTATCAGCACCAGAACCACAGCACACACAAAGGGTCAGATCCTATTAATAATAATAATACTTTGCAGAATTCCTATAAGACAAAAATTATATATAAAATTATATTATAAAATATAAAACGGTTCACAGTGGAACTGCAACTGTAATCATAATTAAAAGCACCGAACATTATTCTGGGGAACTACTGTTCTCACAGCAAAACACACTCCCCCTCCTGTTTATGTTCATTCAGAAGCTCTGTGTCCTTTAAGATGGAATGGTGTGTTTGAGTAAGAAGCCATTATATCTTGCTGATGTCTGAAGAATAACTTCTCTGTAAGTTTTTATTAACTGTTTGAATTCCCTCAGAAACTCATTTATAACTCATGCTGATAAGTTTTGTAGCACTTTCGCTCTATGTTTTACTTTCATGTAGTTAGCACTCTCCGGAATTTAGAGTCAGTTCCATCTTAAGTAATGTAACTGTTACAGCAAAACTAAGTCAGTGTTACCCACCTATGGAGCAGGAATATAGCTACATCCTTGTTACGGTTTGTGCTTTTCAGCATTTAGAGTCTCTCCACCATCCAAATGCCTTCAGGGAGAGAGAGAGAGAGAGAGAGAGAGAGAGAGACAGACAGACAGACAGACAGACAGACATGAGCCAGTTCGGGACCAGATGCTTAGTTTGTTCTCTATTTATGGATCCAGGTGTACAAACACCAGAGCTTTTTCTAGCGCAAGCAGAGCGGAGAGCAGCAGATAGTGAGAAAATATTATTTGAATTTTATACAGTGTTTACTGAACTAAAATCATGAATATCACCTTTATAGTAATAATAACAATATATTTTAAAAGTTCAGTGAAGATAAGATTCAGAAAAAATGGAAAAAGGAAAAAAAATTAAAAAACAGGAAATAAAAATGAGAAATCATGAACTTAAAGGAACACTACATAAGATTTTTTTTAGTATTTGCTTTAGCTACGTAGTACAGTTTCTGCAGTGCTGAGTGTCAGGACCAGACAGAGAGCTGACACTTGTGGATCACAGGAAACAGTTTATTAACGTCTGTCCAAAAGAGTAGTCGAAAAACAAACAAGGTTCAAACACAGGGAGCAAACAGTACCTCAGGGAAGAAGCGATAGGTGTAGTCAAAAATCAGGCAGAGTCCAAATACCGATGAATGCAAACAATACCCAAAGGGACGAGGCAAGAGACGTAAACCGAAATAACATACAAGGAGTAGGCAACAGGATATCGTTAGATTAATTTCAAGAGAACGCTTTGTACGCTGGGACAAACCACTGCATCTGTGTCCGCTGTCTGCATGTTTTGCCAAGTATTCTGTACGGCTCGTGGGGTGGACTGACTGAGGCGGATGCACTCGCTAAAACACAGTACTTTATTTACAAAGAATATAACCAAACAAAGACAGACATACTTGATAACATAACCGACTTAGACACGATACAAAGAACGAATGACCAACAAAAGGCAGTGAAGGAAGGGGACTTAAATACAAAACACAGACGAGATGCACCTGAGACAGATAACGAGGGGGCAGGGTAACAAATGAGACAAACGGCGGAACAAAGGCTGGACTAGAACAACAACAAAACAAAGCCATGTGCTGAGATCGAGCACATGGTCGGGAAAACAGACATGACGAGACGAGGGCGTGACACTGAGCCTGGAGTTGCAGCGACAGACGCTCTATTCTCCTTTACAACTGATTGAGGCATCACAGTGATGTAGAAGCAGTAAATCTAAGGTAAAAATAATACATAGTTTACCTTTAATACAATTTTAATTGTATTGTTAATAATACATTAGAGTAGCCGCTAATTATGGTCTTCACCATCTTCTGCACTAGACAATTTACACTTTTATTTATTGCTGATTTTAATAATTAATCTTCCATATTTTCCATTTATGTCTAATATGGTCTATTACCCTAGTTTTTAAGTTCTTTCTCTTTATGTATTTTATTGTCTGGTTTTATGTCTATTGTCTATTTTACTTGTGTTTTACGATCCATGGGGTTTTGCAGTGTCACCGTCCTCAACTGTGTCAATAAAGGCACTGCAGGACGTCAGTGGCTCCACAATTCCCTGTCATCCTCTGTTTTTATTTCTCTATTCCAGAGCAGAATAATCCAGTGAGAGAAGAACAAAGTGGTCCACTCTTCAGCTCCTGCTTTGTTTCTACTGACCACAGCCCGGTCTCTCGAGATGGAAAGGAGTTGGACTTTATTAGATGCCAATTTTGGGCAGAGAGTTGTTCATCCGTAGATGGCACACACACACACCTCTCTCTGTCACACACACATACACATATACACACACACAAACGCGCACGCGCACACACACACACACACACACACACACACACACACCCCTCTGCAGGTTTTCAGCCCTGCTGTACACAGCCCTGCGTAGTCTTTCACATAAAGAGTTATATTTAAATTAAAATCATTCATCTGTTTAAGTATTTAATAAAGAAAGAATGTAATAAACTGATCTTTTTAATTATATTGTCTTCTTAAAATTGTAAAATGTTGATGTAAGTCAGTGTTAAGGACATTTTAAAGCCCTATCCTCTCACTGTCCACACTCCTGTCCTGACCTCTGTCTCTCTGTGTTGTGGGGAATGTCACTTACAGTTTTTGTGTGATGCCGCTGCATGTGGCTTTACTCTGGACATCAGCACACTGATAGTAGGTTAGTTTCTTGAGATTTTAAGAGTATGCACCTTCCAGAACAGCAGTGTTTTACTGAAATAAAACTGTGTTTCCCTTTGTTCTCTCTGTGTGATACTCTAGTGGGAGTACATTATGTTAAAGTCACAGTTTATAGTTATACAGTTTTTAGTGTGACTAAGGTTTAAAGTATTTATACTGCTGTAAACAGTTACAGAATTCCCTGTTTCATTTAAAAAGGGTTCACACCCTGGTTGGTCTTTATTTAAAAAGCTGTGATGCAGAAAATGGTATTTTTTATTCAATAAAATAATTTCCTGAGCATAAGGGTTTATGACTAGAGGTGTGTTTAAACTAAACCTACTGTAGTAACCTAAAAATGATGTAGTGTGAAAACAGTGAACAATAGCTCAGTTATAGCTCAATTATAGCTCAGTTGTGGCACTTGTGAGTGTTGCGTGGACCAGGTATGGGCCAAATGTGAACATCTGGGCCATATGCTGTTGAGCTGTATCTGAGTCAAGGCCAATAGTCTCATCCTGACCCAACGCTGTCATTTCAGGCCAAATGTAGGCCATAGGAGAACTGCAGATGTGCCACATTTGGACCAAATATTTCTTGCTATCTGGGTGGTTCATACCTCAATGGGTCAGAGCTGGTTTGGGCCATGAGAGGAACCTACACAACATTTCTCTCCTGAATATTACTCAGCATCTACAGCAACTGGGAGCCATCACTTATGGATTTATGAAAATCTTCTCCATTTCACGCTTCAATCGCCCAGGAAAGGAGAGGAGGTTTTATCATTGCCCCCATCTCTCTATCTATCTGTCATACTTCTCTCTCTCTTCCGGTTTTCTCCTCCTCTTTGTTCTCTCCATCTCGCTCCCTATTTATTTCCCACACTGTTCCCATTTCCCTCCCTCTGTTCTCTCTCCTCCTGCGTCCCTCTGTATTCTCTCTTTGTTCCTTCCTTTTGCTCGATTCCCTCTCTCTCTCTTTCTGTGAAGGGAGGAGGTGTTTTCCATTTAAAAGCAATATTCCAAAGAATAGTGGAGTATGGACAGAATTCATCGTATCTGTTTTGTTTAGTCTTTGTCAGTGGAACCCTGTATGGTGCTGTTTAGAACCTTTAAAGAACCTTCAATAATATGTTTTCAGTCACAGACAAGAACCATTTTGATTTTTAAATGAGAAATCAGTGATTTCCTCTTCTGACTCTTCTCTACATTCTGAAACAGCCATTATTCTGGCACCTAGAGGCCTTGAAGTGTCTGAGATTCTCTACTAAACCCTGTTTTTAAAATGGCCACCTCTATGAGGAGGACCAGCTCTGTGGAACATAGACTGAAATGGGTTCCTTCAGCGACAATGGAGCTTGACTCTTCGCACACACTGCACCACAGATTAACAGCTGGCGAAAATTAAATGAGAAACAGAATGTGAATCCAGGGGCCAGATTCAGAAAAACGTTCCTAAGAAAAAACTTACGAAGGATCTTAAGAATTTTCTTAAAGGGGACATCTATGATTGTGAGGGCAATGCTGTTCTCTCTGGTTTGTGCACATTCAGAAGCTCCACATATTTTAAGGAATTTGAGCAAGAAGTGATAGTATCTTGTTGGTGTCTGAGGTGTAACTTGTCTGTAAGTGTTTATTCACTGTTTGAATTCCCACATAAAATCATTTGTAACTCAAGCTTTTTCGTTTTTTACTTTCATGCAGTTAGTGTTCTCCTGAATCTAGAGCCATTTCCATCCTAAGTAATGTAACTGTAACAGCAAAAGTAAGTCGGTGTTACCCATCTATGGAGCTGGAATAGAGCAACATCCTCATCTCCGTTCGTGCTTTTCAGCATTTGGTTGCCTAAAAACCTCTGGCATTTCTCTTCTGTGAGCAGACAGAGAGAGAGAAAGCTTAGCATACTGGACCAAGACACTTTGCTTTTTTACCCATTTACAGACAGTGGGGCTTCCTAAACACATTAGACCTGTTTCCAGTGCAAACCGACTGAGCAGCAAATGGAGAGGAAACATACTCAGAGTCTCCTACTTGGATCACCACCTTAAAGTGGTGGAGGGGTTTGTGTGCCTGTGTGAGCCTAGGAGCTATGTTGTCGGGGGCAATAGCCCCTGGTAGGGTCTCCCAAGGCAAATTGGTCCTTGGTGATGGGCCAGAGAAAGAGTGATCCATAAAGACAAGGATGAATAAGACAAGAACATGGACACAGCCTCCCTTGCCCGGAGTAGGGTTACCAGGGCCTCACCCTGGAGCCAGGCCTGGGGGAGGAGCTCCTTGGCGAGCACCTGGTGGCCGGACTTTCACTCATGGGGTCCGGCCGGGCTTAGCTCGAAGGAGTTACATGGGTCCACTCTCCCATGGGCCCACCACCTGTGGGAGAGGTAGTAATCCGGGTCTGGTGCATTGTGGATCGGGTGGCGGTCGGGGTTGGGGGCCCTGGCGTTCTGATCCTCGGTTACTGAAGCTGGCTTTTGGAACATGGAACGTAACCTCTCTGGTGGGAAAAGAGCCTGAGCTGGTGCGCAAGGTTGAGAGGTACCAGCTAGATATAGTTGGGCTCACCTCGACACACAGTATGGGCTCTGGAACCAATCTTCTTGAGAGGGGCTGGATGCTCTTTCACTCTGGAGTTGCCCAGGGTGAGAGGCATAAGGCAGTAGTGGGCTTACTCATTGCCCCCCGGCTTAGCGCCTGTACGTTGGGGTTTACGTAGAGGGTAATTTCCCTGCGCCTTCGGGTTGGGGAAAGGGCTCTGACTGTTGTTTGTGCTTATGCACCGAACAGCAGTTCAGAGTACCATGTCTTCTTGGGGACCCTAGAGGGGGTGCTGGAGAACACTCATTCTGGGGACTCCATTGTTCTGCTGGGGGACTTCAACGCTCACATGGGTAATAACAGTGAGACCTGGAGGGGTGTGATTGGGAGGAACGGCCCTGCTGATCTGAACCCGAGTGGTGTTCAGTTATTGGATTTCTGTGCCCGTCACAGTTTGTCCATTACGAACACCATGTTCGAGCATTAGGGTGTCCACAAGTATACCTGGCATCAGGATACCCTAGGCCGCTTTTCGATGATGGACTTTATAGTCGTATCATCTGACCTGTGGCCATATGTTCTGGACACTCTGGTGAAGAGAGGCGCTGAGCTGTCAACTGATCACCACCTTGTGGTGAGTTGGATCAGATTGCGGGGGAGGATGCCGGACAGACCTGGCAGACCCAAACGTGTGCTGAGGGTTTGCTGGGAACGTTTGGCAGAGGAACCTGTCAGAAACATCTTCAACTCCCACATTCGGCAGAGCTTCGACTGCATCCCGGGGTAGGCTGGTGACATTGAGTCTGAGTGGGCCATGTTCCAGACCTCCATTGCTGAGGCGGCTGAACGGAGCTGTGGCTGCAAGGTTGTCGGGGCCTGCCGGGGTGGCAATCCCCGCACTCGGTGGTGGACACCCCGGGTGAGGGGGGCTGTCAAGCTGAAGAAAGAGTCCCATCAAGCCTGATTGGCTCAGGGGACTCCGGAGGCAGCTGACAGGTACTGAGGAGCCAAGTGGCTCGCGGCTTCGGCTGTCGCTGAGGCAAAAACTCGGGTGTGGGATGAGTTCGGTGAGAGCATGGAAAACGACTTTCGGTCGGCTCCGAGAAGTTTCTGGCAAACCATCAGGCGACTCAGGAGGGGAAAGCAGTTTTCCACCAACACTGTATATGGTGGGGGTGGGGAACTGTTGACCTCGACTGGGGACGTCATCAGGCGGTGGAAGGAATACTTTGAGGATCTTCTCAATCCCACCAGCATGTCTTCCGCAGAGGAAGCAGAGCTTGGGGACCCCGGGGGGGCTCGTCTATCACTGGGGCTGAGGTGGCTGAGGTGGTAGGGAAACTCCTTGGCGGTAGGGCCCCAGGGGTGGATGAGTTTCCTCAAGGCTCTGGATGTTGTGGGGCTGTCCTGGCTGACACATCTTTGCAACATCGCGTGGACATCGAGGGCAGTGCCTCTGGACTGGCAGACTGGGTTGTTGGTTCCTCTTTTTAAAAAGGGGGATCGGAGGGTGTGTTCCAACTATAGGAGGATCACACTCCTCAGCCTCCCCGGTAAGGTCTGTGCGGGGGTACTGGAGAAGAGAGTCCGACTGATAGTTGAACCTCGGATCCAGGAGGAACAATGCGGATTCTGCCCCGGTCGTGGAACACAAGACCAGCTCTTTACCCTCGCTAGGATCCTGGAGGGTGCATGGGAGTTTGCTCAACCAGTCTACATGTGTTTTGTGGATCTGGAGAAGGCATTCGACCATGTCCCTCGGGGTATTCTGTGGGGGGTGTTCAGGGAGTATGGGGTACTAGGCTCTTTGCTACGAGCTATCCAGTCCCTGTACAAACAGAGCAGGAGTCTGGTTCGTATGGCTGGCAGTAAGTCCGACTGGTTTCAGGGCTGCCCGTTGTCACCGGTTCTGTTCATAATTTTTATGGACAGAATTTCTCGGCGTAGCCAAGTGGCGGAGGGTGTCCGGTTTGGTGGTCTCAGGATTCCATGTCTGCTTTTTGCAGATGATGTGGTCTTGTTGGCTTCATCGAGCCGGGACCTCTAGCTCTTGCTGGGCCAGTTTGCAGCCGAGTGTGAAGCGGTAGGGATGAGGATCAGCACCTCCAAGTCTGAGTCCATGGTACTCAGTCGGAAAAGGGTGGAGTGCTCTCTCCAGGTTGGAAGTGAGATCCTGCCTCAAGTGGAGGAGTTTAAATACCTCGGGGTCTTGTTCACGAGTGAGGGAAAGATGGAGCGTGAGATTGACAGGCGGATTGGTCCAGCGCCGCGGGTACAAACGGCTGAAATGAGTTTTCTCCGCAGGGTGTCTGGACTCTCCCTTAGAGACAGGGTTAGGAGCTTGGACATCTGGGAGAGACTCGGAGTGGAGCCGCTGCTCCTCCACGTTGAGAGGAGCCAGTTGAGGTGGTTCGGGCATCTGGTCCGGATGCCTCCTGGACGCCTTCCTGGTGAGGTGTACCGGGCATGTCCAACGGGGAGGAGGCCCCGGGGCAGACCAAGAACACGCTGGAAAGACTACATGTCTCGATTGGCCTGGGAACGCCTCGGTATACCCCCGGAGGAGCTGGAGGCGGTGGCTGGGGAGAGGGAGGTCTGGGTTTCTTTGCTCCGACTGCTCCCCCGTGACCCGGACCTGGATAAGCGGTGGATAATGGATGGATGGATGACATCCTCAGAGTTTTATGCAAAGTGTTTATTGATTAAAATCGTGTACGTTGCCTTTAAAAGCAATTCTCCAAACAATTTAAGATTGTTTCTAATATTTTATATAGGACCAATGTCGAATTGAAACCTAAATCTAAATGAATTTTAAAAATAATCAAACATTTTTCAAGTGTTCTTTTAAATCAGTTAGAGCAAAATGGACAAAAAAAATCAAACTAAACGTTCAAAAATTTCAATAACACAATTATAAGTGAGGGTAAAGGAAACACGGACAGAAAAGTCTGTATCTCCATGTATGCAGAATTTTAGTTTACTACATCATTTGAACAAAGCAGAATGTGGTTCCTGAGCCTGGGTGGGAAAGACATTTAATTCCATCCAAGTGGAGTGTTTTACTCCGAGCTGTGGCTAAAATGACCTCCATCTCTTCGTTTTGAGAGACGCTGCCAGTTTAATCATGTCGACGGCCTTGTGCTGATTGTGTGTGTGATGTAGATAAACAATTTGTTTACAGTTCTTATGTAAATACAAACAAACAGAATAGATTCTGGAGCCTTTTGACAAGAATTTAAACAGGAATCAACAACAGTATCCGCTGTAACTAATGTCTCTGGACTCTTTCAGCAAGTGTGTGTTCCACTATGCACCAGGAACACCTTTGGCTCTTTGGGGAGGAGTTTACTGCAGATTCTGGCACACTGCTGTGAGAATTTGATGGTATTCAGTCTTTACATCATCATCAGTGAGGTCAGGTGCTGGTGATGAACAGTTCTGGATCACACACACCAGCCAGTTGTATTCAGTGGGATTCGATACTATACGAGAGGAACTCCATCAATCCAGAGAACATAGTTTCACACACCAGAGGAACTCCATCACTACAGAGAATACAGTTCCACTTTTCCACACCCCAGAGGAACTCCATCACTCCAGAGAACACAGTTCCACTGTTCCACACACCAGAGGAACTTCATCACTCCAGAGAACACAATTCCACTCTTCCACACACCAGAGGAGCTCCATCACTCCAGAGAACACAGTTCCACACACCAGAGGAACTTCATTACGCCAGAGTACACAGTTCCACTGTTCCACATACCAGTTGGACAAATTGTGTATTTCCCACATTGCGGAGGAGAAGGGACTGTTTTAAATAGAGTGAAATGTGTGATACATTAGGTTTAATAAACGTACACAGCACAAGCACGTGGCCAAGGTTTTACCTGTCGTCCCACTTTCATCTGTCAGACTGACAGTTTCATCCTCGTCTCGTCTGCTGTCTGTTTCCTGGGCTGCTGTCTCTCTATGTCTCTCTCAGGTGCTTCAGTAAAGGCAGTCACATGATTAAAACCACTGCCTGTTGTGCTGAATCACACTGATCTGCTACAGTCCCCCAATTGTGGGGGTGACATATCAGCAGTGAGTGAAGGGTCAGTACTCCATTAACACAGAGGGGTTTGTGTGGATAAATCTATATCGGTTATAGTTTAGAGAATGCTGGACATTATAGAAGGAGTCAGTGGATGGTTCCTTAATCGGGAGCTTCTGTCTGATTGGCTGGACCTTATGGGAGGCATCAGTGGGCGGTTCCTAAATCAGGAGCTTCTGGCTGATTGGCTGTAGATGTGTCTCTTCTGCTGATTCTCTCCTGATGCCGGGGCTTATACAGGCTGCTCTACCATAGATTGTCTTTCAGATTCACTGTTTCTGCCATCAGAACCATTCTCACTGACCCCTGACATGGGAAAGTGAGGTTCTTCCTTTTGGTCTCCAGGGGTTTTCTGTGTCACAGCCCCCAATTAAATTATTGTGAAGAGGTCAGTCCCTGTCCAGTGCACTGACCACACAACAGTCACTTCTGTTGTGCACTCATGGAATTACAAAGTTCTCTCTCATAGTGTTTATTAAAAACAATAAATAACCCCTATTCTAAACTATACTTTGGTGGTAAAAATTACTGATTGCTCTTTTAATCCCAACAGCTGCAGAGTTTTAATTAGAATGCAAATATTTGGGATGACTGTAGATGATATACATTTATTCCTGAGTGTATAATGTGATATAAAAAAAAATCCCTATTTATTTTTACTAATTCACCCACGTCATGCACTAATCCCAAGAGCAGGTGCTCCGCTAGTAGAAAGGAGAGGAGGAGGGGGGAGGGAGAGGTATTCAGTAAAGAGAAAGAGGACTCTGAGCCAAGTACATTTATAGAGAAAAGGCTCGTGCTCTGAGCTGAACCTTGTCCAAGAAGCATCCCATATGTACGGCAGACTCACCACATCACCGCAGTCATCTCCGAAATGGACTTGGCTTGGTTGAGGGGCCTGAATTAGTTTGGACTTTGTGCTCTCCCTCTGGCAGTTCAGTGATAAATGCATGATTTTAGGAAGAAAAAACAACACAGGATATCTCGAGAGGGTGAGCGAGAGAGGGAGAGTGAGAGTGTTTTTGGAGATAAATTTTCTTTGAAAGCATTAAAGAACCTCCGATTCTCAAATAAATCAAGCCATAAATTAGTTCACTGCAAAAATATATCCTGGGAAATCAGAGCATATTTTTGTTGATTTTAGTCCCATCCTGAAATGCACATCTACGTTTATATACGTTTATATATACTCAGGTGTAGGTGTAGCTTCAGATAAAAAAAGAAATAAATTGATTTTTAAGGCTAAATTTAAAGGAATACAATATAAGAATTGTCTCCTGAGCTCCCCCAACCTGCTGCTTAGTGTAATTCATGTTTACAGTACTCTTGTGAAATCAAATCTCACATCCATCTCTCTCTCTCTCTCTCTCTCTCTCTCTCTCTCTCTCTCTCTCTCTCTCTCTCATAAACACGACTGGCTCTCTGGGCTTCTACTAACACACACTCTCTCTCACAAACAAAAATTTGATTTTAGCATTTTAGTAAACAAAACTTATCACCTCCACTAAAATACTAAAATACGTTTAGTACAGAATCTATAGATACATCCAGCCCCTAGCACTAGAACTACCAAACCGCTGCCATTTGGCAATTATACCTTTAAATCCCAAAGAACTGCCATTTTGCAGGTGTGAATAGCTCTTCTTGTCTCCAGTGTTATGTAAATGAGGCCATTACATTTGCAAGGAGACACTCTACTACACTCTACACTCTTCTCTGCAACAACTTGGTGACCCCCCCAAAAAAAAAAAAGGCAACATTAACAGAAATTTAGATTCAAGGTAGTTTTATTGATATATGCACAGGAAAGAAACGTTTTGCTTTGTTTCCCTGTACAATAAAATAGTAATAATGGGAGTAATAAAATATAAAATAAGCATGCAGCAATATGATAACATATTGTATTCTGGAAGTATTCATAAATAGAAATGTAAACTATACAGAAATATAAACTATGCTAATAAGCCTATTTACATACAGTCATTGTGCAGTAGTGCGCTACATTGCTTGTTGTCAGACTGGTATGAAATCCCAATAGACAATAGACACTTTTCTTCTGGTAAAAGCAGTTGGCTCTCCATCCATAGGATTGCATTCGATTGGGCTGTGATGCAGAGGTCTTCCGATCTGTTCTTCATGCCACACTGTGCCATTTTTTGCCGTCTCTGTCAGCCACTCGTGTGTCTCCATGCGACCTCTCTTTCCTGGAGGTGGTGAAGTCTCCTCATCTACAGGACCATATGTTTGAGATTTGATTAGTGAAAGGTTGAAATAATGTGAAATTGACACAAACATGGTATTTGAATTATAATTCCAAAACATCTCAAATATGCCTCCTTTGTACTAATGTAGGATTGTTTTCACAGTGCAAAAAGTGGCATATTGATTAGTCAAAATAGCTCTGATATTTTGTAACCTTATTTTAAGTAGTTTTTGTCTTTTGAAAAACTGCCAATAGGTAAAGATATTTTTACATAAATTTATACAAAAAAAACAACCCTCAGCTACTTGTAAAAAAGACATTTTTACTTAAACTTTTTAAAACCCAAAGTAAAAGAATCTTATTAGGACATTTTGTCTTGTTTTAAGTCAAAATACAAGTCAAAATTACTCAAATTAAAATAGAATAAAATTCTTGGGCAATTTTAACTTATCAAGATTGTACTTTTTGCAGCGTGTCTCTTCCAAAATCACAACAGCCATAACCGGCAAACAAAAATAGAAAATCTAGGAAATCTTACCAGAAGAGATTTCAGAGTCACCTCTCTGATCAATAGTAATTTCTTCTCCGTCACAGGGGTTGACATGTTTGAGGATCCTGTCCAAATCCTGCTGTGTACTGTAAACTTTTGCCATCTTTGCTTCCCGGTCAACAGAGTAAGTGAAATATGTGTGGTGACGTGGCTTTTTATCCACATGGAGGTGGATACACACATAATCGTTATCATCATCGTTCACGCTATCACCCATCACACCCATCCCTGTTCACTGTTACCTGGTACTGGCATATTCGATCTAATGGCTGCAACAACAACATTTATAAAATAAATATAGAACCCATCTCAGTTACCTCCATCGTGTATATTTGTAATATTGAGAAATGTTTATTCTATTTTCTTTCACTCAGCTATTTATTTTGGTGCAGTTTATTATATAAAATTCATGCACTTTATTAACAAGTTTTCCTATATCTGCAGTCATCTTTCTCTTTATTCTAAAACTGACACAAAGACATTATTTGTACTATAATTCCAAAACATCTCAAGTCTGCCTCCTTTGTACTAATTTTGGATTGTTTTCTCACTGATGATTGGTCAAAATTGCTAAAGTTCAGATTTTTTAACCATTATTTTAAGTAATTTTGTCTTTTGAAAAACTGCCAATAGGTAAAGATATTTTTTACATAAATTTATACAAAAAAACAACCCTCAGCTACTTGTAAAAAGGACATTTTTACTTAATCGTTTTTAAAACCCAAAGTAAAAGAATCTTATCAGGACATTTTGTCTTGTTTTAAGTTAAAATATCTCACCCCATTGGCAATTTTTTGTAAAAGTAAATATGTATTCAAAGTAAATATGACTCAAATTAAGATAAAATACAATTTTTGAGCAATTTTTACCATTTGGCAGTCTCTGGTAGAAAAAGGGGTCATATGAAAATCCTGGAATTCTAGTGCTAGGTGTCGGTATGATATTTTCTTTAGACGCATAGTAACTGCTAAACACTTGTTAAAATAAATAAATAAATAAAATAAAACATAATATGTAAATGAGATTTTACAGGGTTTTTTTTCATGTCTGTGTTAATAAAACAGAAACTTTAAATCTTGGCGGAGAAGAGGAGAAAGTGAGTACATTATATCATTTTATCAGAAGTACCTCTTTAATGCAGCGTATCCATATGTTTGAAGGGAACCGAACGTCCTCAAGCTCCACAGCATGAACACCGTTCTGCAGTTCCTCAGTGTCTCTGGCACAGGAGCAGATAAACACATTTACCACATTAAAGCATGCATTCTCGTCTGAATAACTAGGCTTTGATGTCACTCCCCCTCCTCCTGAGAGAGCGATCAGTTCAGAGAGTGCAGAGCTCACATGGGACCGGTCTAAAGTTTGGAAACTAAATTAAGTGTTTTTTATATTTTAATACTTTTTCCTCTTTATACATTGATACAGACTTTAACTATTAACTTTGAGAAGATGAACAGAACCTCTAAGTTTTCAAATAATAATTTTTATATCATTATAAATTTAAATGTGCTGAAGATTTTAAAACAAGGATCAGCTTTATTTATTTATTTTTTTGTTCCACCTTAAACAGTGCAGTAGTTACATTCAGGTACCTCAATACATCCAAATGTATATGTACACTGTTTAAGGTGGAACAGAAAATTTTAAAATAAACGTTTTATTTTTTTTTTTAATTTACTTTTCCACCTTAAACAGTGCAGCTGTAATGTTTGGCAGTGTTTTAACCTCTTCATTCACCATGCTTTATGTTAGAGCCTTATCCCTGAGCTCGCCCCCGCCCCGCCCTGATGGATGATTGAGAGGTTGAAGTCTATAGAAATGTGAATGAAGTCTACTTCTTTTGCATTTTCAAAAGCATTTTGACCCCGACTGAGCTTAGTGTGGCTGAATATGTTGATGAAAAGCAGAGCCACTGTTTCCTCTTTACCTTTTTAATTTTTCCATCTTTTCAGCAGTGTGGTGCACCTGAAAACTATATTTAAATCACAAAGTCACTTGGGGGAAAATGCATATCAGATGAATAACACTTTAATAAATATTTTGACATAGTTGTAGGTTTCCTCCGAGTGCTCCAATCCAAAAACACACGTTGGTAGGTGGATTAGCAACTCAAATGTGTCTATAGGTGTGAGTGTGTGTCATCCTGCAAAAGACTGCCGCACTCTCCAAAGTGTGTGCCTGCTTTGCACCCAGTGATTCCAGATGCTCCGGACAGAGATGCTACCTGCAGCGCCACCGTGAGGCCCTAGATTTTAAGATGTGGATGTCAAATATTTAGATCCCTATCCACAGCAATATTGATTTATCACCTTATCTGTCAAGGATGGTGGTCAACATACAAGGAATTGAGCTTCAATTATTTATTCCATGATACAAATGCTAACATATGGGAGCCATCTTAAATCTCCTCATCTTAAACCTGTAAACACTGAATCCAAACCTTTGATTCAGGTTCAGTTTTTGGGTCTTATTCAAACTTTGATTCAGTCTGAGTGAACAAGAGTCAAAATTTGTGCTGGATTTGTGCTGCAGTGTTATCCCCCTGTTCACAGTCCTCTGTGCTTTGATTCTGTGCATTTTAAGGTGAAATGCAGGAGTTTCTCAGAGATGAAGATGTAAATGAGTGCTCTGATCTCTGATAGTGAAAGCAGGGGGGTGGTGAAGTGCAGGGGGGCACAGAGTCAGCATTTTCCTCACCAAGGACAGTGGTCAAAGGCCCATATTATGGGGCAGCACTGATTTATTCCATCAGACCCTGGACGTAATGATGTAAATGGTGGAGTCTGGGAGCCGCCTTAAAGCTCTTGGCAGATTCTCTGAGGATCTGAGCGCTGCTGATTGAACAGTTTTTACACAGTGCCATCGTCCACCTTCATCGATTTTATGGCTGTTCTTCATGAATGGTGAGAGATGTCCATTAAAGAGGTGACACCTACACACAGCTGTCTCTAAAGTGATCTGAAGAGTGGTATGCACACACACACACACACACACACACACACACACACACACACACACACATTCCATGCTTCCATTCCATCTCCTTCCATGCTTTCGAAGGTGACTCTATAACTTTCTGTTCTGTTTGTGGAGCCTTTCCTGGACCTTAACCATAAGCCCTACCATAACCCTAACCTTAATCTTATCCTTAACACACCTTCACCTTAAAATGTAACGATTTATGTTGTAAGGACATGCTTTATGACCCAATAAAGACAAGAAGTCTCCACAATGTGAGGGTGTAAACAGGTTTTAGTCCCCACAATGTGATGAATACCTAGACCACCCATCACAGACACACACCTCAAAAACCTAAACAATCACAAAAACACAGAATCTCGTTCAAGAGCATTATCAATACCAGCCATGACATTCTGAATAGAATCAGACACTAACACAAATACTAATTAATGCTGTTGATTAAATAAAACTAATTAAGAAATGAATCATAGTTTGCTGCAATTAATCGTTGTCCTTTCATAATGGAAAGTCTACAATTGTGGGTAAGGGCACTTACAGTGGTTGTTTACATTGCGACTCAAAGTGTCTTTTAAGGTTGAACAGTGTTGTCTGTAGGTTTTTATTCACTGTTTGAATTTCAACAGAAACTCATTTATTTTGAATGAATGATTTCTGTAATGCAGTTAGTCATCTCCGGTGTTTTGAGACATTTCCACCTTAAGTGATCAGAAACAGCAAAAATAAGTCATTCCCCCCCCCATTAGCATGGAGAAAGAAAGCCTAGCATACCAGACTGAGACACTATTTTTTTTACCCATTTACAGACAGAGAGAGAGAGAGAAAGCATAGCAAGCCTAGATTTTTAAATCTTTAAAAGTTTCTTCACACTCTTGTTGGACTCTTAAATTAATAGTATTTTTCAAGCAGTGGCATTTACACTGATCCACACTTTAACACAGAGCTGTGTGTTGTGTTAGTTCAGACCCACAATAAAGCTCACTGTTTACAAACTAAAGACCTGAAGATGTATCTTTAACGTTTCCCCTCCTGCGTGTTTAATCTAACTCTCATTAAAACATTCCCCGCTCCGAGATCATTTGGCCAAACTTCACGCAACAGCTACTCCTTGTAATAACAGCGCTGCAATAGTGAGTAATTATTATTATTGGGTGGAACGGTGTTCTTGTTCTGGAGAGAACACAGAGAACTGTAATTACCAGCTAATCTCAGTGTTCAGTGCTGCTCCCTTCAGAGTGGCATTAGTTTTAAAGGCACTGACTGCCGTTTGTTTTCAGCCAATTACAGCAACACGTTGCTCCTTTAATAAATTATAACTGTGTTGGGGGGGGAGTCTGAGCTGCAGTTACTGTTTCACTGTCCAGAGTTGCCCTTCAGACCCCAGATACCACAGCCACCCACCCGCAACCCCCCCCCCCCCACCCCAAATGCTCAGGGGTTTATTTATTTCACAGGAGTCATTATTTGTGTCCTGCATTATTAAAATGGATATTAAAAGCGGGGACTGTGTCCTCTGTGGCGCTCCAGGGGGACGGAGAAGTGTAAATACACTTCTAAATTAATGTAAACTAAAATAAATTATTTTTGGCCCCAATCAGAAAGTGCTGAGCCAGCGCAGAAAGAGAGAGAGAGAGAGAGAATGCAGTGATTATGTATTTAATATATGCAGCATTCTGATGCTATTCACAAGCCCCAAGCTGAAAACTGCAGTCATTCCAGTCAGCCATAAATGAATGTTCAGTTCATGTTCACATTAAACCCACACAGGATAAAACGAGTCATTCTGATACTGCTTCGCTTCTGATGTCAAGTGCAGAGATTTTAGGAAATGCCCCGTCCACCTGTCTGTCCAATCACAGTGCTGAACCTGCGTTTATGGGAGAGTGCAAAGACAAGGTTAAAGGAACACAAGGTAAGATTTAGGATCCTTGCTAGTGTAATGCAATTTTACTGCACTGAAATCATTGGGGAGGTACTGTGGTTTCCTCCCCTCCTTCCCAAGGTACATTGTGTAGTTTCTGCATTGCAGAGCCCACAGTAGCAAAAACAGAGACTCTGTTCTCACTATTCCAGGTCAGTGAAGCATCACAATGATTTTGAAGCTGTAGTTTTAAGGTAAAATACTACATAGTGTTCCTTTAAACCAGTGATTGTCAGTAGAAGGGGGGTGTTTCTGATAAAGTCACCAGTGTGTCTACCACTCTGTGGTTTTCTATAACGCTGAGGCATGTTTGGGAGCAGCAATGCCTACAGCACTTTAAAATACACTTGTCCCGAAAGATTAGACACAGTCGGGACTAAGAGGTGTCTCTTTCTTTGATCCCTGAATAACTTTGCATGTGACGGTTGGATAAATGTTTAACTGGAAAAGCCTCTACATTGAGCCAAAGTGGGTGTGTCCTTCCCTTTAAAATAAAAATGTAAATCATATAAAACATAAAAGTAACAGACACGAGGATTACTGTCTGATATGTTGACAGGGCACTCGTCCTGAGTGCAATTGGCTTCATAAATCTGCCTGATAGTCTACACTACACAGCGAAAAGTACTTTGAACATTGCTGTGAACATGTCATGTTTTTCTGTACTGAGGTTATTCCATTGTTTTTGTCCCAAAGTATTGAAAAAACCTCCATCGCTCCAGAGAACACAGTTCCACAGCTCAGCGCTGAGGGGGTTATATCTCTTTGGCCTTGTTCTTGATCTGCTTCAGCTCATGTGCAGCTGTTCCAGTGCATCTCATTTCATTTCTTGGTTTTCTACAGCAGGTTTTTTTAATGGCGCCCTGAAGGAGACATGGCTAAAAAAAAGAAATAAATAAAAATTGGAGTGAACGATTTACAATTTGATACAAAACGATTTACAATGCACCAGCCTCCCAGGGCAGAGACATTAAGCGTTTTAAACATTTGCTTATTTAAATAAAGAACAGTATGTAGGCTCAGTTAAAAAACAAACTGAAACAACCTTCAAATGAACAACAAAAAACAATTATTAACAATTATTTAAAAATAAATGTTTAAATAAACAAGGGATATTACATGTAGGAACAACAAAAAAAAAAATAATAATAAATGCCGACGCACAGATAGGAGCCTAACCAACCTTCACAGGAGTTATGTTAAATATTTATGACTCCTAAGTTATAAACAGGACAATTGTGTGAAATGTAGGGCTATGGAATTCAATCCAGTGCAAATAATTATACTATTTTGGTGTCTGTCACGAGGTGGGTGTAGGGGAGGTCAAGGAGTGAGGAACAGGAAGGAGGTAATCGCAGGAGACTTTATTAACAATAACCAAAAAGGAAACTAGACAGAGGGAAGCTAAACAAAAAACAAACAAAAAGGGGCTAACACTAAACATGGTTACATGCTAAATAAAGTTTCTAAACATTAAACAAGGACCTTACAATACACAGGGGCTAAACACAGAGCAAGGTTAGACACAGAAAGCTAAATGAGAAGACTAAACACAAGGCTTTAAACAGAAATAGCAATTACCTGGCAAGACAGAGACATGAAGCACAGACATCATACATACAACCACATCAACAATGACCCACAACCAGGAAACACTGACAAGGACTATATCGAGACAACACAAACAATAAACACCTGGGAACTCATAATGAGAGGGGGAGGGGGCAGGGGGTGGAGCAAAGGCAGAGACAACGAGAGGGTGGAGCAAAGGCAGAGACAACAAGGAGATGGAGCAAAGGCAGAGACAACAAGAGGGTGGAGCAAAGGCAGAGACAACGAGAGGGTGGACCCCCAGGAGCTGGCGAAGAAGAGGAGCCTGGAAAACAACACAGGAAAGAGGCTCAGACAAGGGACTGAAAAGGTGACTGGACTAGAGATAGGACTGGACTAGGCAGGGGAACAAGAACCAGGACATTTACAGGGACAGACATGAACATGGTGACAGGGACCAGGACAGAGACAAGGGCAGACACGGGCACATGAACAGAAACGGGGACAAAATTGGAACAGACACAGGCACAAAAGCAAATGGAGTGCCCTGGACAAGCATAAATCTGTTGCAAAGTCTGAGAGGCCCGCCTGGGCACAGTTCTAGGAGTCATCCCTGAAGTCCTTGGGACTGACTTAGGGCCATGAACAGAAGCAGCCGGGGCCACAGTCATGGGAGCGGCATCACTGGAACAGGAGCGGCAGGTTTCACCACCCTCACGGGAACAGGAGTGACGGGGGCGGGGTTCTTCGCCATCTTGGAAACAGCAGCAGCGGATGCCGCCTTCACAGGAACAGCAGCGGCGGGGTTCGCTGCCATCACGGGAACAGGAGTGGCTGCATTTGCTACCATGACAGGAACAGAAGGGGCTGCGGATGCCACCATAACAGGAACAGGAGCGGCTGCCAATGCCGCCATCACAGGAACAGGAGCGGCTGGGTTCGCCTACATCACAGGAACAGAAGCAGCAGGAGATGCCGCCGGCACAGGAGTAGAAGCGACAGGGGACACCACCTTCACAGGAACAGGAACAGCGGTGGTCACCGCCTTCACAGGAACAGAATTGGCGAAGGACATGAACAGTGGACCCTGCAGAGACGCCCTCGGAAGCAGGGGGCCCTGAATCCTCTGGATCGTCCGGCTCTGGATGCTCTGGCTTAGTACCTGGGAGCTCCTCAACAGATTCACTAAGATAGCTAGCTGTGAATGAAGTCTGTGAAGTCTCCATTACGGCTTGCTCTAAAGACAGGCAATGTCTGCTTAATAGACCCAACCAGTTCAATTAATTTTGCCTTTAGAGATCAGGCATAAGTCTTCAATAATGAGTGTCTAAGGTACCAGAACTCACGGGTGGATTTGAAGTATCGGGACTGGAGACAGAAGCAAGACTGGAACCTGGAGCAGGACTGGAAGCTGGAGCAGGACACTTGGACTTCTTTTTGGTCTTTTTCTGAACTCTGGAACTATCCAATAGAGAGTCACTGGCCTGATCACCAGCAGTAGTTAGTGCAATAAGTCCTATAGACAATCCGAAATCTCCCACTACCTCCTTGATTCGGTGGGTCATTCTGTCACAAGGTGGGTGTAGGGGAGGTCAAGGAGCTAGGAGGCTAAACAAAAAACAAACAGAAAGAAGGGGCTAATACTAAACAAAGCTAAACACTAAACAAAGCTAAAAATTAAACCAGGACAATACAGAACAAAGAGGCTAAACACAGAGCAAGGTTAAACACAGAAAGCTAAATGAGAAGACTAAACACAAGGCTTTAAACATAGAACTAGCAATAACACAGCAAGACAGCAACATGACACACAGCCAGCAACCATACATACAAACACATCAACAATGACTCGCAACCAGGAAACACTGACAAGGACTATATCAAGACAACATGAACAAGAAACACCTAGGAACTCATAACGAGGGGAGGGGGGACCATAAAGGAGACACAACGAGAGGGTGGAGCAAAGGCGGAGACAAGGAAGAAACAGGAACAAAACAAAACAAAGAGCCATGTGCTAATACATACATGACAATCAAAGGAAACAGTGAGACACAGAGAGCAGGAAAACACAAGACAGGGCTATACATGACAGTGTCGTTGTGTTTAAAAAACAGTTATGAGCTTCTAGTGCTCAGCTGAAAAGATGATGCTCGCCGTTTACTTCAACACTTCCTTACACTTGCTTAATAATCCATATGTACACAGTGTGATAAACACTGAACTGATTGTCTTTACGGACTAAAAAAGGTCATTTTACTTCATGTGCAGTGACTGCAGTCATTAGTTCCAGGCTTGAACATTATAAGAGTATTGACAAAAGGCAGCTGGCTTCTACGAAGCCCCCAGTGAATTAATTCGTTATTTGTGCACACAAATTACTAATTTGTTCACTCGAATTAACTAAAACGTGCGCACAAATTGCAATTCGTTGACTCAAATTAATAAAAACGTGTAAACGAAGTGTAAACGTTCACTCGAATAAATTTTTTTTTTACCCATGTCCCCTCCAGGGTTTCGTAGTTTGATCTTTTTAAGTTAAAATACTGGAGACATATTCCTGGTTTCATATCTCTATTGAATTAAAACAAATAAAAAATAACACCTAGGTCCCACTCAGAATGTTCTTAAAATATTTAAATGACTAGGATGAGCCTGGTCTTTACGGGCAGCCACTGTTACTTCTGTCACACGTCAATAACCCACAGCAAAGACTGTTAGCCCTTCTCCACCAGCAGGGAACTGGTTGTGTTCCTATTCCTAAACCTAATCCATCATAAAAAGGTTCCTGAACCAGAAAGGTTATTTTCCAGCCGGATGTAAAGAACAGTGGGTTTTCCAGCAGGAACAATGATTGCGTCTGTGGGCGAGTGGAGATAAAGAAGCTCCAGAAAGAGCTCAGAGCCTGGTAAAGCGTTATGGCACAGTGGACCTGGACGGGTCATTTACAGACTGTTATATCATCCTCTATGTTCTGGATAATGACCAGAGAACCACATGTGTCTGTGAATCTTTTTGTTTTGAAATGGTGAAACAAAAATAGGAACATGCTGCATCTGTGTGTGTTTCTGGGGCTGTGTTTAGCACAACATGAGGTGCATTGGCTAATTTACTCCACTGCTCACAAGCTCACATGTATCATATCTCACTCTGATCTGATCTGTAAACAGTGGATAAACCATGACTCTCTCATCTATCTGTTTATCTCTGGCTCTATACACAGCCACAGTGGAACACAGCAGGCACGTTTTTCAATGTCAGTCACATTCTATGAATCCTATCCACAACAGGAGATGTTTAAGATTCTCCACTGCAGCAGCTGCTCTCAACAGTTCAATTACTAAGGACCATCAGGACAGGGACACCACAGTATTATATTAGTCTGTTGAGTGCAGACACGTAAAAGACAAGTAAAAATTATGGTAATTAATTCTTGTCCAACAGAGCTCTTTGCTGCTGGATGAAGGTGGAGCCCAGTGGAGCCTACAGGGTTCTCCTCCAGCTCATGGCCCATGATGCATCACTCTGATGGATATTGATGAATTATAGACTGGACAACATCCAGTGAGGATATTCCAGGTCTCCCAGTGGCCAGGACTCAGACCTGAGGACATTGATGCTCACAACCTGTTGAATTTCTCAGGAATCTCACGCTGAGCAAGACAGATCACAGCTGCATCTTTGTAGAAATATACACACACATCTTTAAGATCTTCATAAAAAAATACAGTTCTAATGAAGCTATGAATGAATGCTAAATTGCTGTTTCTTATTCAGATTTTCTGGTCCACTTTGATGATGTTGGTGTTACATTCTAATACCTCGAATTCAACTTAAATCATCTTGGGGTCATATTGCGATATCTCAAGCTCAACTTACACGGTGCTGTTGTTTTATTCTGGTGCCCCCAGTCCACCTTAAATGATGCTGCTATGACTTTGTGGGGCCTATGGTGCACATTAAATGATGCTACTGTTAATTTCTAGCACCTGCTTGAATGTAATTGCTGCACCATTTAAGTTGGATGTGAGATATTAGAATGTATTAGAGACATAATTTAAGGTCGACCTAAGATACCAGAACGTATCAGCATCATCATTTAAGGTGGACCTGAGATACCAGAATGTATTAAAGGCATCATTTAAAGTGGACCTGAGATAACAGAATGTATCAGCAGCATCATTTAAGGTGGATCTGAAACATCAGAATATATCAGCAGCATCATTTAATGTGGCAAACTGGGCACAAAAATCGGACCAGGCATTTTGGACTAGACCGGCCCACCGCAATCAATAACACACACCTTTTCTGACTTTCCAGTCTGTTGAATGTGTATACCAACTGTGCAACTCTTTAAAACCATGTTAGTGAGTGGTTTCTTTACAAATGTGCCTAGAATTATTGAATTTGTAGGCACACACAGCTGCAGTGGCGTAACAACAGGCAATAGACATAATGAAATAATTTTAAAAAGTGTGATTTTCATTCAGCAGCACGGTGGTGCAGTAGGTAGTGTCGCAGTCACACAGCCCCAGGGACCTGGAGGTTGTGGGTTCGAGTCCTGCTCTGGGTGACTGTCTGTGAGGAGTTTGGTGTGTCCACGTGGGTTTCCTCCGGGTGCGACTCAAAAGTGTCCGTGTGTGTGTGTTGCCTGTGAAGGACTGGTGCCCCCTCCAGGGTGTATTCCTGCCTTGTGCCCAATGATTCCAGGTAGGCTCTGGACCCACCATGACCCTGAACTGGAACAGCAGTTACAGATAATGAATGAATTTTTTTCATGTCTGTACGTTATCCCAAACCACTTACATAAAAACACATTTTTCCATGGCCAAAAAGTAGCTTAGGCTAGGCTTAGCCTACTACTTAACCCACAAACATTCATTCATTGTTTGTAACTGCTCATTCAGTTCAAGGTCAGGGTGGAGGCAGGAACACACCCTGGAGGGGACGCCAGTCCTTAACAGGGCAACACACACGCACTCACACCAATGGGCACTTTAGAGTCCCCAATCCACCTACCAATGTGTGTTTTTTGGACCGTGGGAAGAAAACCAGAGCACCTGGAGGAAACCCACGCAGACACGGGGAGAACACACCAAACTCCTCACAGACAGTTACCCAGAGTAGGACTTGAACCCAGGATCCTGGAGCTGTGTAACTGCGTCACTACCTGCTGCCCTCCCACAAACAATATGTAATTATACCCTGTGAAAGACTGGCGCCCCCTCCAGGGTCTGTTCCTGCCTTACGCCCAGTGATTCTGGGTAGGCTCTGGACCCATGGCGACCCTGAACTGGATAAACAGTTACAGACAATGAATGAATGAATGAACTTGTGAAATAGTATAATAATGATATTAGAATGCTGCCCGCTGACTTACTGTTATTGTTGGTGAATGGTGGTTTTAAAAAGTGTTCTTACATTTAAGACCATTTAGTTCAGGATTGAAGAAATAAGACCTATGCTTATTTACTCACCCCGTCTGTGCACACAATGTCTTATAAATAGCCACTAGTGGTAAGGACGTTATTAGCTTATTTCACCTTTATAATACAAACTAACTTGGTCATAGAACATTAGCAAAAATTATTTTATTTAATTTTTATCATTTTATCAGATTGGGTGTTGGGTTGCTTTAGCCTACTCATTATATAGTGTTCTGAAAGCAATCCAGCTTACCACAGGTTCTACTACATCTTCCTGTTCATGCTGAGTGTCAAAACAAATTTTTGGGACTGTCGGCCCAAACGTCAGCCCACTGGGAAAATGCTCAGTATGCGAGATTGCCAGTCCACCCCTGGGTAGCCCGGAAATATCAGAGTGTATCAGTGTATCAGTGTGTCAGTGTAAGGTGGACCTGAGATATCAAAACATTATAACAACATAATTTAAGGTGGAGCTGTTTTGATGTCACTCTTTAAGAGGTAATATGGCCAGGCATGATAATGCAGCCATTTTCATATTTGTCTGGACAGGGATACCTTCAAAATCAGAGTGAGGAAAATCAGTTTTTTAAAAATATCCAGATCCATGTGGATGGGGTTTATTACTTTCTTTCTTTTTTTTTTTTTTTAAATAATCTGCCGCTTCATAGCTCCCCATGTTCCATGTTAGCCTTTATCTGATCCTCCTCTATCACACAACTAGCCCCCAGTCCGTAACCCCACCCACCCCCAAACACTGAGAGAGTGAGGATGAGCATGAATCTCATCAGAGACACTGAAGCAACTTTGCTGGAAAGATCAATGCATGGAGGAGAGCGCACACTGCCCAGGAGGAGGAGAGCGCACACTGCCCAGGTCCATCACATCACCTGACGAATGCTGGGACTGGGCTGTCCTGCACAGTGCCTTTGAAAGAGTAGGACCCCTGGCCTCAGACTATAAGGCATCACCAGGGATGCTGTAAACTGATGAATTTAACTCTCTCTCTCTCTCTCTCTCTCTCTCTCTCTCTCTCTCTCTCAGTATGAAAGAGATCTTCTGGGAGCAGTGGGATGTTCTCGATCTCCTTTGGACAGTGAAAGACATTGAGTTCCCTCATCAGAACAGCTCGCACTTCTCTGGACACAGAAAGTGTTTTCAGCCAAAGCTTAAGGACCAACCAGATGTGTCCTCCCCAGCCGACGGACGAGGGGTTCATGGGAAGCTCAGTGTGGTGTATTGGACAGGTGTGTACGGTGTGTCTCCCGCTGAGCTCGGCAGTTAAGATGATGGAAAAACACACACCTGGCTCAGTGGGAACCGTCCAAATTTTGGGTAATGACTTCCTGAAGATGGCTAGAGATACAGGTCCAGAAAGTTCATGATTTAAAGGAGAACATCCTCTAAAAATGCTAATGTGACTCAAAACAGCCTGACATTGATCATTTACTACTCAATCTCCCAGGAATATTTCTCCATCATCCTCAGGCTGAGCTGTAAACACAGAGATGGAGAGGGGTGGTGAATGGAACCAGATGTCCTCCTCTAAAAGCCACTCACAGAAAGTGAGGACAGTAAATGTTGGGGACAGTGGTGGTAAATGGAATTAGATGTCCTCCTATAAAAGCTTCTCACAGAAAGTGAGGACAGTAAACCGTGGGGGACAGTGGGCAGTGGAGGTGAATGGAACAAGACATCCTCCTCTAAAAGCACCTCACAGAAAGTGAGGACAGTGAATGGTGGGGGAGTCCTCAGCTCTGGTGGAGTTGCTGGAGTTTAGATGGGTTTTAACCCTGAGGCTGGTGAGTGAGGATCAAAGCCAAACACACACAGCTTGAGAGTAAAGTCCAGATAACCTTCAGACACCGGCAAAGTCAGATACGACCAGCAGCTGATCCGTCCACACTGCCACCACCCACCTTCCTCAGTGAAATCAGCCAAAATGTAACATTTTAAATCTAATCTCTGATACTCCTCACTCTGGCCTGGCTCTGCCCATACTATAAGATCCATTAAAGGTGCAATAAATCGTTTCTAACACCTAAAAGTACTAAAAACTACTATGAAGTGGATTATGTGTTATTTTGATGTGTATGTGATTGAAAGAAACGGAATCTTTTACTTTTCCACCTGGGTCCTGGTCCTGGAAGTGGGTTCTTTTTTTAGTCAATGTTCTCTCGTGGTTGCAAGTGAGCAGAGGGACTAAACCGTGATGTGTAAACCTTGCAGAGCGCTGATTGCCCAGAGTCGTTACTCTATGCCATGCAATGCAGACATCCAGCACAAACTCTACATCTGTAAAGATGCTCCAGCTACAGCAGAGATCACATTTGTTTTTATCTGACTCACAACGGCAGCACATGAAATTACGCTATTGTCTTTTGAAGATGTTCAAACACTCCTTGGATGGGTGGCAGACAAAAGAATCCAGCTGGACGCTGCAACAAGGCCAGAACAACTCTGCTGCTCTGTCTGAACAGATGAACCTTTCAGTCCCAAACAACAACATCAAAAACATGCCAATACATGATGAGTAAACAATACCTAACATTACCGCCGTCTTTTTTGTGGTTTCCAAAGGCACCTTTTCCCATTAGAGATGAGGTTATGAAACAACACCGGTTAAATTTGGGAGCAGGGGGGTGGGTGTGCCGTGGGAGTGGGAAAGCCTCACTGATGTAATGCATTGGAAACGCACAGTGTGTAGGCTCAGTTTTCAAGAGGTTGTTGGTTTTGGTCCTCAGAAATACCTTTATCATCAGATACCAGGATTTCTGGAGAGCACATGTGACCCCTGTCTCTGGGTGGGTTTACCCTCCCTCCCTGGAACACTGCTGTGAGGATTTGATGGAATACATTCACATAAGTCAGAAATGTGCTAATGCTAGCTGCTGAACAACTCTCACATTGTTGGAGACAGTGACAGTATGGACTGAACAATGGCAAATTTGCTGTGTGGTTTCCAAAAAGGTTGCTAGGGTATTGCTAGGCTGTTGCTATGGTGTCCCAGGTTTCTTATTACCTTTCTAGGCTGTTGGTGGCTGCCAGGGTGTTGCTAGGTTGTCACTATGGTATTGAAGGGGGTTCCTAGGGTGTTGCTAAGCAGCTGCTATAGTATCCTGGGTGGTTGCTAGGGTGTTACTAGGCTGTTGCTGTGGTGTCATGGGTGCTTACTAAGGTGTTTCAAGGCTGTTGGTGGTTGCTTGGATGTTGCTAGATTGTCACTATAGTATCCTATAGGGTTGCTAAATTGTTGCTTAGCATTACCTATGCTATCCTAGGTAGTTGCTAAGGTGTTGCTAGGCTGTTGCTAGGGTGTCCCATGTGCTTGCTAAATGACATATTTACTATATTTTCCTAGATAGTTGCTAAAGTATTTTAGGCTGTTGCTGTGGTGTTGTAAGTATGTGGCTAAGATATTTAAGATGTTGGCTGAAATATTACTATGGTGGTTGCTATGGTATGTATGGTGTCGTGTTTCTGTGTGGTTGCTCTGGGATCCAAGGTGTTTGCTGGTGTTAGTAGGTGGTTTGTGTCAATGGTGGTTGTTAAGGTGTTGCTTTGTGGTTGCTTGGTATCTATGATAGTTGATAGGGTATTTCTGTGGTTGCTATGTAACCCAGGGTGGTTGATTAAAAGTCAGTCAACTTAGTGGTTGCTTTGGGATCTAAGATAGTTTCAATTGCTGAAATCAATTGGACAATTATAATTAATGCTATAGTTACTGAACAAACAGTGCACTAAACTGTAAGGGTGCATATTCAGACACGGCTTGTTTTTGTAATGTGAATGAGTTTCTGTGTGAAAGATGTGAATGGTGAAATTACTGCATTTCTAGAATTTGCCATTAATTATCTGTGGAAAAAAGAACATTTATGAATGGCCTCTATCACTCCCTTCTCTCTCTCTCTCTCTCTCTGATAGTCTCTCCCACTCTTTTTCATTTCTCTCTCTCTCTTTGTTTCTTTATTTCATTCACCCTGTCATTCCTCTCCTCTTTCTACCTCTGCTTTCTCTATCCATCCTCCCACCTCTTTCCATCTCTCTCTCATTCTCTCCCCTTTCTCTACCTTTCTTTTCTGCCCTTTCTCCACCTCTTTTCTCTCCCTCCCTGTGTCTCACCCTCTCATTCTCTCCTCCCCACCTCTCGCTACAATCTTTATGTCTCTCCATCTTGCTTGCTTTTTCTCACCCCTTACTATTTTCTCTTGCTCTCCTTCCTCCACCCTCATATTTTCTCTCTCCCTAAGTCTCACTTATTTTTTTCCCTCTATCCATTTCCTTTCTTTCCTTCTTCCCCTTTCTGTCTATTAATTCCTCTCCTCCTCCCCTTCCCCTTTCTTTTCAACACTTTCTCCACCTCCCTTCTCTCTCTCTACCTCTCCCTTTCTCTTTATTCCCCCCCCCCCACCACCACCACCACCACTCTCTCTCTCCCAGAGGGCTAATGGGAGATTGAGGTGGTGTAATGTGGTAACAGGTGCAGCGCTGATATGGAGGACAAAGGAAGACATGAATATTTAGTGAAATCATGCATGGAAGAGAAACAAATAAAACAAACAAAATGACAACAAAGCCACCCACACACCCCTACCCCAATGGCCAGCTGTTGCAACTGTGTTGGCTCTGATTGGGGGTAGAGGTCATTAAATGTTAATCTCTCACTCCACATTAAAGAGTTTACAATTTACATCAAGTTTCTCATTTTCACACCATCACTGAACACATGTACCGTCCCCTACTGCCCCCTGCAGGACACAGGGGAATTACATTCACCGTGTTTGAGTGGACTGGACAACAGTGGGTCAACATTGAGGCCCATTCATCTCTACCGCCCTCTGGCGGTTGAATGCAGTACAACATTTAGTGTCCAGGATTAGAGTTAGGGTGAGTCCCAAGTCCTTTTTTGCCCTTCTTTCCTTCACTCTCAACATTACTGTCACTAAAGGTACAAACATTGTTGCATACCTTTAAAGGTACAGGTGTGTGTGTGTGTGTGTGAGAGAAAGAAAGAAAGAGAGAGAGAGAGAGAGAGAGAGAGAGAGAGAGAGAGAGAGAGAGAGAGAATGTGTGTGTGTGTGTGTGTGTGTGTGTGTGTGAGAGAGAGAGAGAGAGAGAGAGAGAGAGAGAGAGAGAGAGAGAGACATTGTTGTGTACCTTTAAAGGTACAGCAGTGGTGTAAAAGTCCAGTTGTGTTCCCTAAAGGTTCATTACATTCTCTGCTCTGTCTTTCTTTATAGAACTGTGTCAATAAATAAATGATTACATAAATAAATATAAAAAAAATAAAAAACAGAATAAAAGTCCTGGAGATGAAACTGGGCAAATGAAATAATACAGAATATTCATTCATTCATTATCTGTAACCGCTTAACCAGTTCAGGGTCACGGTGGGTCCAGAGCCCACCTAGAATCATTGGACGCAAGGCAGGAATACAGGGCGCCAGTCCTTCACAGGGCAACACAGACACACATTCACTCACACCTACGGACACTTTGAGTTGCCAATCAACCTACCCACGTGTGTTTTTGGACTGTGGGAGGGAACTGGAGCACCCGGAGGAAACCCACACGGACACAGGGAGAACACACCAAACTCCTCACAGACAGTCACCCGGAGCGGGAATCGAACCCACAACCTCCAGGTCCCTGGAGCTGTGTGACTGCGACACTACCTGCTGCGCCACCGTGCCGCCCTAATACAGAATAAGGTACAGTTACAGTACTCAGAAGAGTTCCACAATCATCAAATATATTTACAGCTAACTCGTGTTGTTTTTTGGTCCTGTGTAGTATCCTTTACAAAAAGGTGCCATATAGACCCATCTATAGTACATTTGCCATCAATCTGAAGAACCCCTTCATGATGCAGGACACTTTAATCACGCCAAAGGGCTCTTTAAGTGTTCAGGGTTCTAAATAGAATCATTTCCTTTAATAAAAAATCCTGTAGAACCATCATTTTTATGTGATGTACCTTATGTACTTTATGTGATTTACCCAGTGTGTGAGTGTAGGGGAGATCACGGCCTGTAGAGGGCGCTCACAGCACAGTAATGACTAAAACACAGCGTATGTATCGTCTTTACACAGCACTGAGAGTGTGAGAGTGAGAGAATGAACAAAGAAAGAGACACACACACACACAGAGAAAGAGAGTGGAGATAGATTGAGAGATGAAAAGTGTAAATAAGGCCAGGACAGAAAGTTGGTGTGTGTGTGTATGTGTGTGACAGAGAGAGAGAGAGAGAGAGAGAGAGAGAGAGAGAGAGAGAGAGAGAGAGAGAGAGAGAGAGAGAGAGAGCCCAGCCCAGAACATCTCCTGTCTCTGATTGGCTGAAAGTTGTGGATGTGTTGTGCTGTGCTATAAGAGCTTGGTGAGGAGTTTACGGAGCAGAAGAATAATCCTGGAACTGCATCTGTGTCTCCGTGAGTCTCACTCTGGAATATTGGAATAATTTGTAGGGGAATTTGGGATTGAATTTTTTTTTGGGGGGAATTAGGTGCTGGAGTTTTCCTGTGGGGGAGTGATCCGTGTTTACAGCCAGTCCCGGGTGGTTATTAAAATTTTATTACAAGGTTATTACAGTGTTATTAGGCATAGTTTAGGGTAATGGCGAACACTTGTCTGCAGTTGACGGGGTTCCTGGTCTGTCTCATTGGGTGGGTGGGTCTCATCATCGCCACGGTGACGAATGACTGGGTGGTCATCTGTAAATACGGGATGAACACCTGCAGGAAGATGGATGAGCTGGGGACTAAAGGGCTGTGGACGGAGTGTGTGATCTCCACAGCTCTGTATCACTGCAGCTCCCTCACACAGATCCTGGACCTTCCAGGTGAGACCCCCAGGGGTGTGCAGTCTGTCTCTGTTGAAAAGGCTGAAACTAGCCTGAAAAGCCCAGTGTCAGGAGAGTGGTTTCATATGAACGGACCAATAGAAATGTCTCAAACTCACTTGGAGTAAAAACTTTTTATAATAATAAACATTAAATATTTATGAATGTAATCAAGTTCACTGTGAGGATAAAGGCTTTAATCCAGCTTCAGCATTAACTCCCACCGTCTGTTCATAATAACAATCAGCAACCATCAGAGAAATGTGTAGTAATGTGGAGTTCTGAGGCCGTGGAAGAACGTGTGGAGAGAGCCGCACTGTTTAATTTTTATTAACAAAGCCATACTGTGAACTCAACTTGTAGCTGCCATGGTTCTCTCTAGATCTCTCTCTTCTAAACGTTCCTCCACACACTTTAAAATAAGACCACACTAATAAAGGTTTATAAATGGTTTAAAAAATGGTTTATTACATGGTTATTAATTAGGTTGTAAACACTTTAAAAGTCATTAATAATCCTCTGTAACAGAAGATGTGACAGATGTATCCTCTTTTTTGTCTGATTTGGAAAGTGCCACAACTCACTGAAAATGTGAATTGACTCATTTCATACCTTAATGTACACACTTTATTATTAATAATGTGTAAATTACTCTCTGTTGGAGGTTCATTAAATGGTTAAACACATTAACAAATATGTGCTGGAGCTGACAGGGTTAATGAAGACTGATGGAGGGGATACAGTGAGGTCAGTTTTCAGCAAGATCTGAGGTTTAACTGTAGATGGATGTGGGTTCACTGTTGCACTTTCCGTCTGTGTGTTATAACTGATGACTAATGCCTTTTAATGTATTAATTAACAGATTTAGAGTGTCTTTTTCTAAAGTGGTACCATCATTACTCTACACATTTAAAAATGATTGTTCTTTAGGGTTTAGAAATAGAATTGAAGAGTGTGTATGTGGCTCCTGAGCTGGACTTTGTGTTTGTGTTGTTTGTTTGTTGTTGTTGTTGTTTTGAACATTTCTAAAGTGTTTGTTGTATTATGCTCCATTGTATAATTCCTGTAAGAAGAAATGCTGCGTGTCTGGGACAGGTGTCCCTCAAAAACTGATTGAATCTCAGGGGACTGTTGTAGGTTTTAAGGCAACATTCGATAAATTTTACCTTGAAATTCCAGCAACAAATACATTGTGATGGTCCACTGAGCTGTAATAGGCACAATAGAGCCTCTGTTGCTGCTAATCCAGGCTCGGCACTGCAGAAACTGCACTGTGTAACTTTTGGAGGAGGGGAAGTAACTAATAAAGCACTGATATATTTACAGAAGCAACCTGGCTCTGTTTTCACACACACTGAGTAGTGTGAGATGTAGGGGGTCAGAGGAATCTGTCAGATCCCACATGTCTAATGTTAAACTAATAAAACTATTAGAATTTGTGTTTTAATACTACAGATTTAATTTTTAATGTTATTTATTAATAAAGTAGTTTAAATGCTTCAGTTTTTCTTTGTCTTACATGTGCTGTCTGACAAAAACAAACCCATCTTTACAGGAAGTGAAACACCTTCTTCACTTTCAGTGGAAGTCAGTGTAAAAAGATTTTAGAAAAAAAGTCATTTTGAAGCCTTTCTATTGGTCCATTCAGAGAGTGGTGATTTGTTTGTATTTAAAATTAACACTTGAAAATTATGGTTCTACAAGGATTCTTTAGTAAAGGAAATGGTTCTATATGGAACCCTGAACACTTGAAGAGTTTTTTTGTTGATTAAATGTTTCTGCATTGTGAAGGAGAATGTGCTGTAGATGGTTCTATACAGCAACTTTTAGAAAAGGGTTCTATATAACACCAAAAAGAGTTCCTCTATTGTAACAAGCTTAACACCATAACAACAGAGGAACTCTTCTCTAAAAGGTGCTGTATAAAACCATCAATAGCACATTCTTCACCAATCTGAAGAACCCCGTGATGATTCAGAACATTTTAATCAAGCAAAGGTTCTTTGAGTGTTCAGGGTTCTCTACAGAACCATTTTCTTTACTAAAGAACACTTGTAGAAGCATTGTCTTGAAGAGTGTATGTCTGAGTATGTTCTCTTTTAGTGTAGATGGGGAGTGCTCTCCTCCGAGTGTGTGGAGTTATGTTAACCCTGATGTTGCTGGTTTTCAGCATACATGCAGACGGCACGGGCACTGATGGTCCTGGCGTGTCTGTTGGGTTTACCCGCCTCCGCTGTGCTGCTCGTCTCCATGCCGTGTGTGAACCTGGGGGGTGAAGAGCAGGGGGCTAAAGACAAACAGATCCTGCTAGGTGGAAGTCTCACTCTCATTGTTGGTATGTATCTCCTCCACTGCATGTAATCTCAGTGTTACACACATCGTAAAAAAACAGCAGCATGAGTGTGGATGAGAAACTTGAATACTGTAAACCAGAAAAGGGCAGAACTCAAAATAGTTAGGCAAACAGTTGCACAAACATTCACAATAAAGTATTTTTCTGCCACACAGTGTAGTCTATTAACAGCGAGCACTGTTGCTAAGCAACATGAGGGTAATTCCTAGCCACTCCATTGAACAAAATATGGTCACTCAGGGTTTTTTAGTTGAGCAGAAATACTTACATTTCTGTCCTCTTTCTGAAGGGACTCTTATTCTAGAGGAGAAGGAGACGTATAGGGCTAGCCTTGGGTTGTGTTTTTAGCCTTTAGCTCAAGAAAGTGGCTGAGTAGCAAACTTGAGTTTAAAACAGCATTAACATGGCACATTAATATGGAATTCAGATGTTGTGAGGAGGTCAGAGGTGTGCGTATATTGTGCATTTTTCTGGCTTAGAATGTGGCTCAGCCAACCAAATTTTAGGACCAGTGTTTTGACAAGTTGTGCTGCCTTGTTGAAATGTGCTGCCATATGTACTTTTATACATACATTTAAATTAAATAGTAGATAAGCTAAATGTGTATCAGAAAATGCTGTCTACAGAAGAAGGAAATATGCACAGCCCAATTACCCTTATTAAAGAAATATAAGAAAATTACAGTGAAATTATTTTATACTTTTTTTTACATTTAATTCACCATGTACAGTTTTGGGCCATTCAAGCAAACAATAAAAGTAAACTAAGATTGTGTAAAACACTGAAGAAAAATAGATTTATCGCATAAAACACCAGAAAACATTAACATTTTGAGTCTGAGCATGCAGAGAGCTGCAAAGCAGCACATTTCCACAAGGTAGCACAATTCGTCAGAAGAGTGGAACTATCCATTTTATAATGCATATTATAAATGAAGAGTCATGTGACAGTGCTAAACGTTTTGAAATTAAATTCTGTCCAATTTCTAATAATTTTTTCCACACCAGTTGACTAAAATATTGAAAAACACTTTGGAAAACTTTGCCTCTACTTCTCTGCACTGTGCTAGCTAAGTGATTACTAAGTAGTGGCGGTCGCTAGGACCCAGGATGGTTGCTAGGAAACCAGTCTCCTGTGTGTTGTGCTGTGTCAGTATGACTGTCCAGTTTACTGTACTGAGACCCGTTTTGTGTGTGTGTATATGTGTTTGTTTTCTCAGCCCTGTGCGGGATCGTCTCCACGGTGTGGTTCCCGATCGGCGCTCACAGCGAGCCGGGTCTCATGGCGTTTGGCTTCTCTCTGTACGCGGGCTGGGTGGGGGCAGCCTTCTCCCTGCTGGGTGGCTGTCTGATGGTGTGCTGCTCCGTTGAGACTTCTGCGCCGTACTCCAGCTCCAACCGTTTCTACTACTCCAAACACGAGCAGAGCAACCCCAGCATCCCCGGATCCTCCAACCACGCCAAGAGCGCTCATGTCTAACAGAGACATTCAGACACACACACACACACACTCTAACATCTCTCTCTCTCTTTCTCTCTCTCTCATATACTATCTCTACTATCTCTTTCTCTCTCTCTCTCTTGCGAGCACGTGCACTCTACCATCACTCTCTCACTCTACTGTCTCTCTCTACCATCTGTCACTTATTCGCTACCATCTCTAGCTCGGCCTAAATTTCTAACTGGACACCGGGCCTCAGGATCATCCTCAAACTGGACAGAGTTAGATAACCCAGACGGGACAGAGATTAAACCCCGCTGCCCAGAGGCCCTTATGCTGACGTCTTCCTTTAATGCGTGTTGATCTCCTGTTGATGCTGAGAGAGCGCTGCACTGTGCTTTGTTTCATTTCTGTTCACATCAGGCCGTAATCACTAACAGGTCTCATCTGTGTTTGATTTTAATTCTAAATGTGATGTTAACTTTATTCAAAATCAATGGTAGAATATTAGAAATATTAGATTACGTTTAAAGAATAAGAACATGATGTAAACACAGTGATGGACAGTGTTTCAGTGAGGGTCAGAATAGGGAACAGAGGAAGTGAATGGAACCAGATGTCCTCTAAAGTGCCTCACAGAAAGTGAGGACAGTAAATTGTGGGGGACAGTGGACGTGAATGGAACCAGATTTCCTCCTGATGTCTGACCATAGTTTGGAGAAGGTAAAGAAGAAGGAGGGGTGTAGACAGGCCATGAACAGAGTTCATGTTCCTTGCGATACATTACGTTTAATTCATGAGAGAAGGAGACCACGCCCAGCACAAGAGCCATGCCAGGAGTTCCACCAAGTGTTGGTCTCCCCACCCAGGTCTGGAGGACAAGAGTCAGCTTTGTCAGGAATGTCCAGTTCCTCTGAGAGGTCCCCTTTATTACCCTCATTTAGTGACGTCCAGTGTTCCTCACTGAGCTAACGGTGCCACTGGAGGAGGGAGTAGAAGCTGCTGAGGCTGAAAACAAAGGCTGGGGAACCACAGTTTACTTCGCTTTTTCAGTACATCAGCAGGTGTCTTCCTGAAGGACATGGGGGTAACTGGAGTACTGAAAAGAACAGGAGATGTTCTGGTGGATGTGTGAGAGGCTTTAAAGCAGTAGCATGTCAACACCTACCTGTATAAACAACGCAGGACAACACTGGCTTTCTATCTGTCAGGTTCTTATAGGAATATTTCATTCGACCTTAAATGGTGTATTGATTAGTCTGATGCCTATAAAGAAGTTTCCAGTCCACCTTAATCAGTGCTGAATTTGAGTATTCTTTTCCACCTTAAATTTTTCAGGAGTTACATTCTGGTTCTTATTAAGACTTTCCCTTCCACATTAATTAAATCCTCATTTGAATAATCATTTTTCCATCTTAAATGATAAAGCAGACACATTCAGTCATCCTTGGTTTCACATTAAATAGTGCATCGTTCAAATTTTACATTCCATCTACAATCTAATTCCAGTAGGGATTTTTTTTTCACATTAAATGGTGCCTCACATCAGAAACCTCATTATCACTGTGTTCACATCTCTGAGCTATGGAGAGAATTCTGGAAAAATGGTTGAAGTGGCCCTTTGCTCTCTCTCTCCCTGTGTGTATTTGTTAATGCTGCACTGTCTCAGATGCTGTGACCCAGCACTGACCAGGCGGAGTTTCTGGAGCTGACAGAGAAGTGTCTGATGTTAACTGTGGTGGTCTGTAACACCTTATCCAAGTGCTTTATTTATTGTAACACTTTGATATTGTTTATGTTACGTTTGATTAAATAAACAGTGATTTTTTTTTACCTGAAAAGGCGTCTCTGAACTGTAAAGTGAAGTCTGTGGAGATAAATTTGCAGCAGATTTTCTAACTCTCCATTAAACTGGACGTAAGGTGATGAGGATGTAAAATTGTTAAAGTAATTTTAGTTTTATATTTAAATATTTTAAATCTCTGAGAATCTGATTATTCATTCATTCATTCATTCATTGTCTGTAACAACTAATCAAGTTCAGGGTCCAGAACCTACCCAGAATCACTGGGCACAAATTGGGGTCAGGGTGCCAGTCCTTCACAGGGCTACACCTGTTCTTGCAATTAGGATATAACTCTTTCCATGGCTACACTACCCTGTTTTCCATCACTAAGGTACACACATTTCCGTATTTATATTTCACCTGTCTCCATAGTTACACTACTTCTGTTTCCATCCTTACACTACATCTGTCTCCTTGGTTACAGTATACCCCTTTTCATGGTTACACTTCATCTTTCTCCTTGGTTACATTATGCCTCTTTTCATGGTTACACTTAACCTGTTTCCATAGCTCAGTTGCTTCCTGTCTCTATGGTTACACTACACCTCTCTCCAGGGTGACACTACACCTGTTCTCATGGCTTTGGTGGTGGAGAAGTTTAGATTTGAATATGAGAGTAACGTGACACCATTGGGTAGCGGTGTGTGTGTGTGTGTGGGGGGGGGGGGTTCTGCCTCATTTATATCAGTGAAATCTATAATTCCAGAGAACACATCAGAGCAGCTGCACATGAGCCAAAGATCACCAATTAGCCAAAGATCACCATTACCTATGCCAAATGTCCCACAGTGTTTCCCAAGTGCCAAATGTCCCAAGTGTGAAGTGTTTCTAGCTCTGGTGTGTAGAACAGTGGGACAGTGTTCTCTGGACTGATGGAGTTCTTCTGATATGTGGAACACTGGAACTGTGTTCTCTGGAGTGAAGGAGTTCCTATTGTGTGTGGAACATTGGAACTGTGTTCTCTGGAATGATGGAGTTTTTCTGATATGTGGAACACTGGAACTGTGTTCTCTGGAGTGAAGGAGTTCCTATGGTGTGTGGAACACTGGAACTGTGTTCTCTGGAGCGAAGGAGTTCCTCTGGTGTGTGGAACACTGGAACTGTGTTGTCTGGAGCAAAGGAGTTCCTCTGGTGTGTGGAACACTAGAACTGTGTTCTCTGGAGTGAAGGAGTTCCTATGGTGTGTGGAACACTGGAACTGTGTTCTCTGGAGTGAAGGAGTTCCTCTGGTGTGTGGAACACTGGAACTGTGTTCTCTGGAGTGAAGGAGTTCCTATGGTGTTTGGAACACTGGAACTGGAACTGTGTTCTCTGGAGTGAAGGAGTTCCTATGGTGTGTGGAACACTGGAACTGGAACTGTGTTCTCTGGAGCGAAGGAGTTCCTCTGGTGTGTGGAACACTGGAACTGTGTTCTCTGGAATGAAGGAGCTCCTATGGTGTGTGGAACACTGGAACTGTGTTCTCTGGAGCGAAGGAGTTCCTCTGGTGTGTGGAACACTGGAACGGTGTTCTCTGGAGCGATGGAGTTCCTCTGGTGCATGGAAGAGTGGAACTGTGTTCTCTGGGGCGATTGAGTTCCTCTCGTTTGTGGAACCGTGGAACTGTGTTCTCTGGATCGATGGAATTCACTCATGAAATTACTCCATCAGTGCATGGGAAGCAGGGAGGTACAGGTTAGTGTTGGAGACATGGAGATGCCTGGTTCCATTCACCAACACTGGAAGGAAAATTGAATCTCTACTGTGGGGATTGATGGCATTCAGCCACAGAGATTCCATTGTTCCACAGCTGAGAGTTGTGCAGCTGCTACAGAGCATCTTGTTCCAATCGCTGTCCAAGGAAAAACATGTATCTCCATTTCTCCATATCTCCATGAATCGACCAATAGAAATTACTCTGAATTCAACGTTTTTACATTGACTTCCACTGAAAATTAAGAAGATTTTTCCTTCTCCTGTAAAGGTACTGTTTTAAAGGTACAGTACGGGTTTTTCTCTGGACAGCGATGATGCAGACAAATCCAGAATATTTGACATAAATGTTTTTTTTTTTTTGTTTTTTTTTTTTTTTTATCACTGAAACCTTGAAGCTCTTGTGGGAAACAAAATGTGTCCTTCAAGAGTTCTGATAAAATAATAAAAAAAACACGAACAGGAGGAGAAAGATGACAAGGCCAGATTCTTGTGGCTTTGGTTCAGAGTTGTTTTGCATATATAAACTTTCTTACAATCCTAGTTTCCAGGAATCTCTGAACATTATTTAAACCACAGTAAAACAGGATTTTGTGCTGAGTTCATTCTCCTGTGTTTTATTTAAAGACAAAAGCTGAAAGAACAGATTTCCACAGTTGTCTCTGAACTGGACCATACTCTGTAAATATAAACACATTTAGAATCTGACGCCTGCAACTTGGTCCAGAAAAGTGGTGACAGAGGTGAAATAAGAGCTAAGACTTTATAGAATTTTCCTCCATTTAGAAGTGCTCCACTATAAAAAAGAAAATATAAAAGGGATCAAAGGAGCATCCACCAAAAGGTAAGTCTCTGCAGCAGAGAAGCGGTGTGGCCTCCACTCCACTATGGTCCACACTCAGGGAGGGGTCATGGTCTCTACTAGGAGAGGGGGTGTGTCAAGGCTCATTGTGGGGTGTGGTCATCACTCAGAGAGGGGCATGGTTACAACCCAGAGAGGGGCGTGGTCACCACTCAGAGAGAGGGTGTAGACAGCACTCAGAAAGGGGTGTAGTCATCACTTTGGGCCAAACTCCATGACAGAATCAAACAGCTGAAAAAGAAAAATTCTTAGTGTGAAATCTCACAGAGTTTCTCTCACCTCCTCCTGTCCACAACACTGCCGAAGACTCAGGATCTCTGCAGAAATCTCAATCCCTGTCGGTCAAAGTCAGACACCACTGCTAAATGAGCCTGACTTTCCAGCCCTCAAATGGCTCTGCAGGAGAAACCCTCATCACACTGTGATATATACAGACACAGAAGTCTGTAGTTTATTGAAGTGTGTAAGTGGATTTTTGAGAGACACACACTGCCATTGAGGTGACGTCTTTTTCAGGGAAGCCCATGTTTGTTTCAGCAGGATGGTGCCAGGCCTCATTCTGCGTGTTCTACAATGGTGTGTCTCCTTGTTGACACAGAGTGCGTGAGCAGCCTACATCCAGATCTGTCTTCTGTGGTCATTATGACGAGGAGAATCAGACGACGGTGACCATGTTGAACAGCCAAAGTCTAGTATCAAGAGAGAACCCGACTCAGTCTCCTCAGTTCCCAAACGCTTTCACAGCGTCATTAAAGGAAAGGGGATGGAGCTCAGTGGGAAAATCACCTATGTCACCACTTTTCTGAAGTGAACTGCAGGCATCCGATTCTAAATGTGTTCATATTTACAGAATTACAGTCCAGTTCAGAGACAATACTGAAATCTGTTCTTTGGGCTTTCGTTGTTAAATAAAAATAAAGTGTGTGACTTTTCCAGAAACAGGGATTGTAAACACAGTATGTGTTTAGGCATAGCTATAGGTATTTAAATAAATATATGCAGTAGGCATTTCAGGGAACAATATTTACCAAATATTGTCATAATTATTATTATTGCATATTGTGGATTTGCAGGATTGTTAAAAAAAATTGCCAATCATAAGTTTGGACACATCTACTCTTTCCTTAATTCTCACCTGGACAAAACCTCCGACAGAAAGAAAAAAAAACACTTTAAAGGAGCAATCAGTAATTTTCACCATTAAAAATAGCAAACAACATAATGAAATTTCCTTAAAGTGCAGTTCGCAGAAGACGAGTAATCAAACTGCTGTTGACCCTGAAAAAAAAAAAATCACTTTCATGAATTTGTTCAATACTTTTTGGGAGGCAAAAATGACTGACTGCTACTTTAATTACAAAGATATTGTGCAAATGTTCTGTTAAGCATAAGTGTCTAATACTCCACATTTATGAGACGATAAAAACGGATTTCCAGTAGGTGTGTCCAAACTTCTGCTTTGCAGGTGTAGCACCATAAACCAAACACTGCTGGAGACACACAGGACACATCCTGAAATGATGAACAGTTGGGAATGAGAGGGGGACGTTTTCTTATGAGACTCTCATAAGTGTCCAGGCCTTGAGTTTGTGTTCGTTTCTGATCATCATACAGTCCAGGGTTTGACCATATGACCTCACGAACTGCAAAACCCCACACAGCAAGTGAACCAGTTGTAAATATAGAGAATATCGCTAATATTTCTCATCAGGAGGTTCCTGTAGATATCATACCATTATTAAAAATATTCCTAGTTATGTTTTAACATTTTTCAATAATTTTGTTTAAACATTTACTATTCAAACTTCTTGTTAAAATTTTGCTTTGAAAAATTAAAACTATTTTCAAATAATCATATCAAATAATAACAAAAACAATGAGAGAATTTAAAAGTGTGTTTTGCACAATTATGATAAATTTGTGTTTATTTCAATAAATTAAATCCTAAATTGAAGGGATTGCATTTTTATAAAAGTCTATAAAAAACTAAAAGTAAAAATGCAGAGAAATATCTGAACTAACCCTCAGTGGTGAACAGTGATGTTAGAGCCAAGAATACAACAACAATAAAAATAAGCGGACAAGGAAACGTGGAACAATTGCTCTACAGTGAGGCTTTTTTGTGGCGCCCCCTGTAGGATTCTCATAGTTAGCAGCAAATTAATGGCAATTTACTATAGCATTTTAGCAAATTTATACTGAATTGCATCATACAATCATACAATTATAGTCTAAGGCCTTCAGCTGTATTCTACCGAGTTACAACATTAAAATCAAAAGAAGAATTTAGCATTTTTTTTCCTAATAACAGCTGAAAAATTTGAATTCTGTATGAAAAATATTATCCAAAAACAATTACTAACATATATTACTATTTATTCCACAGCTGTCTTTAGGAATTAAGGTCTAAGTGTTGTTATAATTATTTACAGAAATCAGATGATGAGAAATTAGATATTCTGTGTATATTTGATGTTTCACTGGCTGATATCTTTTTGCAGCGTGTAACAGCATGGTTTGAATCAAATCCATATTGTTCCACTTTGACACAGACCACAATGAGGATGAGACACACACGTATGTTTGTTTGTTAGTGTGTAAATGTGTTTAAATGTGTCTCATACTTTCGCATAACCACGGCAACCCTTCGGTACGTTAGTGTTTCACACAGAAACTCTCCCACGATCAGTTTAAAAACCCAGTCCCAAGCTAAATAAATAAATAAAATATTTGAAATAAAATAACAGCAAGTGAGGCTTTTATCAGATCTGCAATAAATAACTTTTTATATCAACATGATCTCATACACAGTGCAGCAGCAGAACCACAGACTCAACAACAACAAAGAGCTTTCAGATTCTGTTTAAATAAAACACAAAAACACATTCGCACCAAAAGTTACACAGCAGAACAAACAAGAAGCCCATCTCCACGGACCCCACAAAAAAAAAAAAACACCACCAACAAGCCCTGACACTCAGTAAACAACCAGCAGCTCAGTTCTGATTTATTAAAGATATATTCATGAAATACCTCTCAGTTATTTCTCCTATTTATTCTAAAAGATTAATTACGGCCAACATTTGATAATATCATTACAATAGTTTAATATTTTTATAGAACTGGAATGATTATTCAGTCTGGGACATATCAACTAAAATTATAGGCCTTTTTTCATATCTTGGCAAGTGAAAGCATTTTAAATTTGGTTTATATAAAATAAAATAATAATAATAGCTTTATTTAATAATACAATTTTAACAGGTTTCATAGCTCCATCTGTAAGAAAATAAGAAACACACTTAAGGAAATAAAAGAGTAGAAACAACTGAATTATTCTATATAAGCAAAGTAAATTTTAAATGAAAATAAAAATTTACGTCACTGATATTTTCAGATGAGAATTTAGATTTTTCAGTGAAAGTGTCTTAAACTGATGTTTTCTAATATATAGAGATATAAAATAATTCTAATAAACTTATTTACAACATGAGTAATATCTAAAGAAAAAGACCTAAATAATGTTATAGCGCTCTTAAACCCAGAAATACATGATATATCAAATAAATTTAAGATGATTTGACTCGCCAAGACACAGATTGTAATATAGTGTCCATCCAAATGTAAATAAAGTGCCGTAATGATCTAAACAGAGGACATTAAAAGCTCTTTAGCTCTGGTGAGTGTGGTGGTCTATTAAAGACACCTCAGAGATCCTGAAGTTAATAATAAAAACCTGTTTAAAACACTCCCTCACTTTTTCTCACACTCTCCTGAGCTTCTGAAGTTCTGCTTTAGTCTGAAACATCTGTGAAGTTTTCAGAGTGGTGTGGGATTAAAAGCTGTAGTTGTTTTAACGTAGTAACTAAAGCATATTTCACTGTTGGTTATTGTTAGCTTATCACTAACTAGCACTCACATGGAGAGAACAATGTAAAACTAGTGAAACTCTCAAAGTTAAACACTGTTTTTAAGTTTAATTAAAGTTTAATTTAAGTTTGAGTTTTTCTATTTTGACCAATCAACATATCCATGAAGCTGAGATTGGGTTAGGGTTAGAATTATCATTTGCCAGCCCACCTTAAACTATACAGTGGTTAAATGGCACAGCAGTTACCTCCTGGAGTCTGATAAGAAAGAACTTGCTGCTCCATATATTTAGTAAAAACTAAATATATTTTGGAAATTTATGATTATATCTAAAGTATATCAACATACATTTTATCAGAGATAAACAGAAGCATTCCAATTGGCCAAATTAAAATTATTGCACATTTTGTGAATAAAATGGTTGTATAAACAAGTGGTCTCAAATTTAAGATGCTATTAACAGTGGGGCTGAAAGGTTTAATGTGGAGTGGCAGTAGAATGGAGGAACTGTTCTTTAGATAAACTCCACAGTAAATTCCAGCTACAGAAAGATTTCTGTACATTTATTTATCTCCAAAGCCTATGGAAACCTCACTGGTAGCAATCTTTCTTGCTTTATTAAGGAAATATTTGCAAGAAATATTACAACTATGGTTTAATGTGTGACAATTTTCAAATTTTCAGTACATTAAGGTCCACCAAGATAAACTTTCTAATTTTAACAAATAGTGCATAAACTGCTGCTTCTGTTCCATTTAAGGTGGAGTGGAAAATGTGAGGGGCTTTTTTACTGGATGCCATTAACCAAATTAATGAGTTTAGCTTGTACACAGTGTTTCAGATTAGACATATATGACTATAAATACATTCTCAAATATCTGGATTATCTGGTTGATATTAAGAGAATCATTAGATTTGCCTTAGAAATGTAAATGCTGTGCCATGTAAGGTGGAGTGAGAAATCTGAACAGGAAACAGCTTCACGGATCTTTGGGTACTTTGGATGACTACTTCCAGATCTTTCACTATTCTGTATATGACATTCTTTAGCCTGTGGTAAACTAAATAAATGAGAACAGAAAATTAAATATGTGTGTTATTTCATATAAAATTAGCTAAAATAGTTAGTTAAAATGAGCTAAAATATATTTTAAATAACAGAGTTACAAATTTTGAGGCAGACACTGGACCCTCGTTCATCTTTCTGTTAAATCAGAGAGTTGTATTTTGTCAACTTGTGGTTGTTGCACATGCAAATATTTAGCAGCTTTTTCTTTTTTTTTCTTTTTTTTGCTCCAGTTTCGGCTCCACATGCGACACATTCCACCATAAAAAATAAAACTAAAAACACCACAAACCAAGCGTGGCCAAGAAAAAGCTCTGTATGAAAAACTACACAAAGAGTCACTGAGAAATGAGAGGAAATACAGCAGCAGTCTGCAGGGCTTTAAAAACACCACTTCATCACTTTAAACGATACTTCTAGGTGTAAATATTAGTCAAAATCTTGAGTGATATTTCTACAGATAAGAAAAAGCAAAAGATAAACCCTTTAATGCTTTTATTTTGTTTTAGTTGACTTTTAAGTTGTTTGCGGTCTCAACATTCAGCTTATCTTTAATTTACATAATCCTGAATACTAAATACATTTGCATTAATTTATACTTCTTTTGGGAAATTCTAACCTCAATTTCAATCTAAACTTTCCTAGTTTTAATAAGCTTTAATAATGTATAAAGCAGTCCTCTATGCTCAACCCTGTGAATATCAGTTAATCTCTCTTCTGTCTTATTGTTTATTTACTTTTAACAGTCTGTAGACTTTCCCTCAGTGTAACTATTTTAACTGAATACTGTAAATACTCTGTCAACTGACCAAGTATGCAGTAAAAAAAGGTGAATTATGTTGGTTTTCTCTGTAAACAGAATTACTCTATAATTCACTTTCATAATTTATTCTAAATCTCAAGGAAATTCACATAAAGGCTCAACAAAACCTAGTCTTAAGCCTAAAACTTGGCTCTAATTCTTGATGAAGTCCAACATGTGTAATGTTCAGTGGGAGCAGCGCTGATCGAGGGTCAGTTCACATCCATAAAGTTAGAGTAAAGTAGATAAATATGATCCTGGATCGGTTAGGATAACGAGAAACTCCATAATCCCAGGTTTAAATTCTAATCCTAAAGTTTACTTTAACACTCTCTTCGTTTTAATCTTAAATCTAAATCTAATTTACGTAATCCATATATTAACCATAACTCTGTTGACTATTAATTGGGTTTTATCAATTTTTATCACTCATGATCAAATATTAAATTATATAATATATAATATAGAAATATATAATAATCTCTTAAATAATCCGAAGTTTAAAAATCTCAAAACAATCTAGAGATTAATAATCTGGAGTATATTTATCTGGATTTTTATAATCTAGAGTTTAATAATCTGGAGTTTAATTAACTGGAGTTTAATAACCTGGAGTTTAATAATCTGGAGTTTAGGGGGTAAAAGATTGAGTCAGATCATGATTGAGAAGGACCATGGCAAGACAGGTTTCTGTTTCTCTTTTCTAGTGTTGGCCTCCTGTCTTCGAGGTGTATTCTGATATTTAGAGAAATAAATTAATCAAATTTTGACAGTTTTCTCCCTTTATACTAAACATATCCTGGACATGTCTGTTCCACATATTAAACATGGTGGCCCCCAAATGTTGGCAACCAGCTCTAAGTAAAATAAACTGGTTCATTCAGGGACAACAATTTGATTCTTCATCTGATATGAGATAAACTTAATTTTAAAAATGTAAAATAATACATACATTTTATTTGTAACATTGCTACTTTTTGGTGGTTAAAACTTTATTTGCTGCACTTTTAAAGACAAGATTTTTGACAATAAACACATCTCAGTTGATTTATATTTTGAGAAATTAGGGAAATAAAGTCAATTTAATTGTTCCATTAAAATTATATTTTGGGTTGTTTTTGATGGTTTTTGGCTTGAAATGACTCTCAGAACTTACATTCTTTATATATTTTGGTTCAGGATTTCCTCCTACAATGCCCACATTTATCTTTTCTCTTCCTCTTTCTCCCTCTCTTTTTTCTCTGTCAGGAAACTGTTCTGTCGTTCACATGCAACGTACAGAGCTGCCTGCTTGCGAAGATGGAGTGAAGACTAAAGAGTGAGAGAAAGATGGAAATGATAATGGATTTACTAACAGACTTTAAACATGAAGTAAATTAAGTGGTAACTGTTTATTTTAACGTCTGCTTCTTCATAATCAATTATTATTTACAAGTGTTTGATAACCTTTCAGTAAAGCATCACTGTCTGAACACATCTGTGTTACAGGGTTAAAAACATTTTAGATTGCAGCCAAAGGTGAACCGTTTCGTTTGCTCCATTTCTGTGAAATTGTCACAAAAATTAAACTGTAACTGTTAAATATTTTCCAAAATAGATAAATTATCAAAATGAATTAAACAAGTTTGTTGTTTTTAATGTAGATTAATTACCAGCTTCTAACTGAACTTTAGTGATGTTATCCACTACACAATCTCCACAAATCAAAAGTGGGTAAAGTCCAGTGATGGATAGAGGGCAAACACCATTTAAGTTTATGATTAATATTTTCATATAAATTTTAGTTTTTTTTACATTACATTACAACTTACATTTTTTAATTTTAGGGTAAAATAATGTTACTTTCTACAATGAATCAACTGCATTTCATTTCTAAACCAATCAGCTGCCACTAGATTAGGACTTGTATATTTCTTTAACTGTTTCGAGAAATAAACATCAGCCATTTACAGAGTGAACGGTGACATTGGGTCCAACACAGAGCCCCGGCGTTACACCCATCTACATTTAAATGTATTTCTCCTGTCACATTTAATTGAAAATTATGTTTTTGACCTGGATATGGAACGTTAAATAAATCACATCATATAAAACAGTTCCTCATCATCATTTCTCTTATGAGAGTTATAAACTCCACACTAAGCTATTGATAATTATTTAATAACACTGTTAAACAGTGATCTGTCAGTCCTGGTGAAACCAGTTTAATACATTTATACAAACATGTTTTTGTAAACAACTTTAAATTAATTATGATTTAACTCCACAAACACCCCAAACAGTGTTACTGACACAGTTTTACTCCGTGTGTGTATTAATGTTATTGACACACAGAACGCTTGTTCAGAATGCTTTGATGATTCACTCGGTCGTTATTAACTGATTGCCTGTGAAGAAGGTGACGTTAAAATAAAGCAACCAACAAAAACCTTTACCAAAAACACAAGTCATGCTGTTGTCATTTCACAGAGAGTTTTACAGACGGAGAGAAGGACAGACGACAGGAAAAAAGACGAGTGTGAGAAGGTGACGGTCAGAGATAAAGCACACACTGACAGATGAAGGCACTATCGCAAGCAAACGTCGAAACACTAGCAGTGGCACCTCTTGGGCTAGAGGGTCAGGACCTGGAGTCGATATGAGGATGAGGAGGATGAGGAGGTTTAAATGATGTTTTGATGTTTACAATTCATTTTCAGTTTTTGTGTTGAGAAAAAAAAAACAGTCAGCAGCTCAAAATCAGCATCTCAGCTCAGGGTAGAGCATAGTTTTACATTTTATGGCTACAACTTTAGTTGTTATATTTTGCAGTCAGCCTCATGCCCATATAAGGAGTTCTGGCTCTAAGCTGGACTTAACTGTGAGTAAAATGAACTAGAAACAAGACACAAACAAACCAGAGTCGTTTCTGTTCTGTTTGTTTCTCAAATGAACTCCATGCTCTCAATTAGCAGTGTTAGCTTGTTGTATGTAGCATTTAGCATTACTGATATAGAGCTCCATAATGAGCAGAACCCGGGGCATGAGGCCGACTACAGCGCTCTGTAGAGAAATCAGCCTTCCCCTCCAAACGTAGCTGATAAGTCAGAAGGTTAATGTAGCTAACTGGTAATGAAAGCTAACCTACAATAATTAGCCTGACCCTAATAACACAGCACAGCTAAATTAAAGCTTAGCTTTGAGTGTTCCAGCTGTGGGACAGGGTTTAAACCCCTACATTTGCAGTTCCACTCTGAGAGTTTAGAACTGAAATATACAATTAATTATTAAAAATATCAAAATAAGTACACTTAAAAACAAGGGTTCTACCAGGTCCTGTATAGAACCATGAACACTCGAAGAAACTTTTACATGATTATAGGGTTCTGCATCATGAAGGTGTTCTTCAGATTGATGGAGAATGTGCTGTAGATGGTTCTATACAGCACCTTTTAGAAAAGGGTTATTATGACACTAAAAGTAGTTCCTCTATTGAAACAAGCATGACATCATAACAACAGATGAACCAGATATTTGGTGCCGTATAGAATGCTTTTCTAAATAGTGCTATAGTATTGAACCATCCACAGCACATTCTCCATTAATCTGAAGAACCCTTTCATGATGCAGAGGATGAAGAACCATTTAATCATACAAAAGGTTCTTCCTGTGTTCAGGGTTTTATACAGAATTCTATTTTTACTAAAGAACTCTGGTAGAACCCTCGTTTATCGGCAGGATTAAATCCAGTGCAATGGCATTTTAAAGAATTACTATTAATATTACTTTATAGAAATGCCTAAAATGTCTTTTAAAACCTCCCATTAGCTACATTAATCTTGTATCTCCTGTGCTTTAACGCAAAACTATTTTTGCTCCAGAGCCCTGCCCCATCCTCCAGAACTTACATAGTGCTGTTTCTGCAGTGCTTAGCCTGGAGTAGGAACATCAGAGGCTCTGTTTTCCTGATTACACTTCAGTGGAGCATCACAATGACTTTAAAGCTGTAAAAACACAACCTAGTGTTGCTTTAAATTAAGGATGTAGGGCAACTCTGTGTGTTCAGAATTAAAAACTTTGGTCTACTGTTCGTGAAACTTCCACATGAAGCAAAGTATAGCCCCTGTGATAATCATAACCAATGCAGAAATCATAGGAATAGGAATGGAGATATGTTTTTTCCTCCGGACAATGTCGGCATGCTGGCAAATCACCCACATTCAGCAGGAGGGAGGGAGGGAGGGACTATTTGTTTTGGGTTTTCCATAGAACTGTGGCTGTTAAAGTGAGAGTAAACGGAAACAGTCCTAGATGAAGTGTACAGTAATAGTCTGGACACTGCTGTGGACCTGATGATAACTGGAAAAACCTGTCACCTCCGGCTTCCTGTAGGAAAACTGTGGCACTGTGATAGTTAACAAAGAACTGGACCATTACATTCCACCGCAGTAACACTGTCTCTTAACAGTGCATCCAGAAACAAGTATATAATGCAATCATACAGCATTTAACATCTTACAACCAGGATTTATAACAGTCAGCTAGGTGAAATGAGACTGCAGCAAATGTAGAATTATAAAAGAATCGGCTCCTCCAGGACTGAGCAGTCCAACTTATATCCTAACTTTTGGGCAAAGCTGAAATCTGTTCCACCTTAAATGTCACAGAGTACCACCTTAAAATTAGACTATACTTGTAAATGTTTATAAATGGTTTAAAATCTATTTATTAAATGGTTATTAAATAGGTTGTAAACACCTTAAAGGGCATTAATAATCATCTTTAACACAGAGAGAGAAAGGGCAACAGTGAGCTTTCAGAACTGCTCTTAAAAATAAAAGTAATACAACAGGGTTCTCTGAATGAGGCCATAGAAGAACCACGTTTGGTTCCATAAAGATCCGTGTTTGTTTAGAGGTGTATGAGTGTGAAGAATCATTGAAAGTTTAAAAAATCCATCACTTGATCTTAAGGTTCTTCACCCATCTATGGCATCACTCAAAGAACCCTTTGTAGAACCTTTATTTTTAAGAGTGTGCTGTAAATGTCAATGCAAAGAAAAAAACAGCCAGAGGATGTGAATTTAGTTGTCAAAGTCTAAAAAGACGTTCTGTCAGAAATTAATTGAGTAAACTCTGTGGTTAAAGGGTTAAACTCATTAACAAATATGTGCTGGGGCTGACGGGGTTAATGTGACTGATGAAGACACAGTGAGGTCAGAATTCAGTGAGATCTGAGGTTTAACTGTAGATGGATGAAGGTTCACTATTTGGCAAACAGCAAGTCTGTGTTAATCTTTCTGTTTCTGTGTTACAACTAATTATTAATGACTTTTAATGTATTTATAATCTGATGAATAACTATTAATAAACATATTTTACACCATGTATAAACTTTATGTGTAGTCGACACCGCTGAAATAAATTCAATAATAATATAATATTTAACATGTTTTTAATGCTGTATGAAAGCAGTATAACATGTCTCCAGTCTGTTTATAGGCTGGGTGTGTGTGGAAAGTGTTTCTACTCTCAGCATGCGGTGATGTGGCAAATGCTGTGACAAGAGAGAACCCAGAGAGTCCAGCTGAGAGTCTGTTGCAGAAAAAGTAGAATTTAAAAGGGGAGAAGGGAAAGGAACAGCTCAGGATCAACACTGGTTCAGAAAAGTGTAAAGAATTAAAAGAAAGATCAATGGCGCTTCCGCTGAAGTGTGATAAATTGACGCCTGGTCGGAGTGAAAGATTTTCGCTCTGAGGCGTTATAAAAATATTATCAAATTATTTACATTCCTATTTTTAGACATTTTTACTAGATTTAGATCAATTTATGCAAAGAAATGTCTGATGACACAGATTCAATTAAAGGTGCAGTCAATCATTTCTTACACTGACTATTCTCTACATACTGAATCAACAGTTACACTGACACCTAGAGGCCTGGATGTGTCAAAGATTCTGTACTAAGCCCCCACCAGTGTGAACCCAGTGTTCAGTCTCATCAGCATGTTTTTTATTCATTAGTCCCAGAAAAATGGATTCAGACACCGAATAAGCTAATCCCATCAACTCAGGGGCATGGCTTTCCAGATGCAAGTGAGGGTTGGTGGACAAGGTGTGGGACTAATTGCATATTCATAGATTGATGTTACAGCTCAGACACTTTTAAAGAATTTGAAGACTTTTCTGTTATTCTGGAAATAACTTCTGCACTTGTAACTCTGAGCAGAGAGGAGTTTTAGGGATTAATTAATGAACAGAGGGGGACTTTAAACATGGCCTCCATGTTGGGGATCCACTCTATGGGAGCATGAACTGGTTCATTCAGGGAAAATGAGGTGAACTTTGTCAGAAATTATCAATAATCACTTTACTAACATTGTTATTGTTATGGTTAATTGTGTTTGCGGTGATTTTTAAAATGACAGACTGCACCTTTAATGTAGCCGAATGTAGTTGTTGGCAAGGACCAGACCTTCTCTCAGAAACGGACTGCACCTTTAAGGGTATTTGTGTCTAATGAAAAGGAACGAATCCTGTGCTGTCCTGGATGCTGAGTGAGATTTGGACCAGACCGAAGCTGATCGGACTCGTGGTGAGTAAACAGAGGTGATGATAAAACGAACGGAGCAGAGGCTTGGCTGCAGAGGGGGAAGGATCTAGCCCAAGGGTTGTATCTTGATTTAAATTCCCATGTTAATTTTAACGCTGTTACTCCAGAGGATCGTCCACATCGTCGTCCACCGCGAAAGCCTCGAAGCCTGGGTCCGGCTCAGTTCTGGGGCGTTTGGTTCTGGTTCTACTGTGGTTTCTGTGGTTCTCTGGCGGAACATCAGTGGGTTCTCCATTCTCTTGTGGCTTGGGGGGGCCGGGAGGTTTCCAGGCCCCACCCCCAGAGGGGTAAATGTCGTGGTCCACTCCCAGATCGTAGCGCTGGTAGGTGCTGGCGTGGACCTCCTCCTCCAAAGCAGTGATCTCCAGAGTACTGTTCCACATCCCATAACCAAAGTAGATCAGCACTCCTACACACACACACACACACACACACACGTTCACATATAAATATACACACAAACACTATACACAAAGGACACACTTGTCCTTTCAAAAACTAGAAATCTGCACCAGACGTGAGAACAGCGTGGACAGAGCGAGAGGAACGTGAGAGTGAGGACAGTGTGGACAGAGCAAGAGGGACATAAAAGTAAGGACAGCATGGACAGAGTGAGAGGGATGTGAGAGTGAGGGCAGCATGGACAGAGCAAGAGAGACATGAGTGTGAGGACAGTGTGGACAGTGCAAGAGGGACGTGAGAGTGAGGACAGCATGGAGTAATTGTAATTGTAATGATACAAGAGATAGCTCCATCCCCTGTAGCGTGATTGGCTGAGAGGTGTTGTAGAATAAAGGCTCTCTGACTGAAGGTGTTTTGGTATTACTCCGCCACATACACACATAACAACAACACCAGCACTTACAGAACAGCAGGAGGCACCAGACAGCCGTTTTCCACCCACGTGTAACTGGTTTCATTAAAAGGACTGTGATACAATGGAAGAAGGTTCATTTTTTAACGCTAATTCATAGTTTTTACCAAATTTGACCATAATGTCATTCTATTATTCACTGGTTTTATAGAGTCTAGTGATATGTTAGCAGTTTTATTTGGAGATGTAAAGGCAGCGTCACTACAGTTCAGAACATAGATTACTTTTTATCATTAATTCATTAATTCATTCATTCATTCATTTTCTGTAACCCTTATCCAGTTCAGGGTCCGGAGCTGCCCGGAATCACTGGGTGCAAGGCAGGAACACACCCTGGAGGGGGCACGCACTCACACATTCACTCACACCTATAGACAATTTTGAGTCACCAATCCAACTACGAACGTGTGTTTTTGGACCGTGGGAGGAAATCGGAGTGGGGTCACCCGGAGCGGGCTCGAACCCACAACACCAAGACCTTGGAGCTTTGTGACAGAGACAATAACTGTAGCACAACCGTGAGGCCCAAATTGATACACTGCTAAAAATGTAATTCCACTGTGTGGCTCTTACATTGATTCGTATATCTTACCTTTAATATATATTATTAAAAGCTTGAGTTTGAAGAAGGGACAGGATCATTAAACATGATTAATTGTGTCATTAATTAGTTAAATTATTTTACTCAATCAACAGCACTTAACCCCTAACAATAAACGGCTATAATGCACTGTGTATAATCATAATCATACAATCAAGGCTCATGCTGTAATGAGAGAGATGTCTACGTCAGTTACCAGTCACAAACAGAAATACCCCTCAGGGCCATTTCCACTCCATTAAAGTAAAACATAATGGAGCCCTGCTCACCCACGAAGCACCAGACAGCGAAGCGTATCCAGGTGATGCTGGAGAGTTTGAGCATGAGGTAGACATTGACGAGCATGGCGGCAGCAGGGACGAAGGGGACACATGGCGCCATGTACGGCAGGCGCTTGGGGTTCTCTGGCTGCTGCAGGATGATGAAGATGAGCAGAGCAATCACCAGGACCAGCGACACCAACAACAGAACAGCCCACCAGCTCCCCTCCACAATGGAGCCTGCGCCAAAAATCACCAGGGAGCAGAAGCCGAACACGAGGACGAAGAGGAGCAGGACGCAGCGAGTCACGGTTCGACCAGTAGAGGGTGTGGGCCGGTCCATCTTCCCCGGCAAGCCCAGCCGGATTCGCATGGTGTAGTAGCGAGGGCCCATCAGCTTCTTGAGCTTCTGGAGGTAGACGCTCTCCGTCTCGTCTGACTCGATTCCCGAGGACATGTCCACGGTCCCGTAGTTGGGGTGGCTGGACGTATACCCAGATTTATCTGACTTCCCGATCAGCATCTCGTTGTCACCCAGAGACGGCAGGTTCTTGGCACCGCAGGTGTTGGTGGTGGATCCTCCATACTCATCCCCATCACTCAGAGGGGACCCGACGTCCCTCTCGCACTCTGCCAGGATGCCCTCACCCTTCCGCCTGGCGTTCTCCTCTGACAGGAAGTTGACAAAGCCATGGATCTCACTCTCGGGTTGGTAGCGCAGCAGTAGGACGCAGACAGACACCAGTGTGTATGCCAGCAGCGTGCCAATGGACATCATCTCGATCAGGTCTCGCAGACTCACCAGCAGAGCCAGCAGAGCGGCCAAGAAACCGGAAACCACGCATGCCACAACAGGGGTCTCTGTATAGGGGCTCACGTGTGCCAGGAACCTGGAGGACAACACAAACATGTCATAAACATCTCAGAAAGAAGTTAATTCTACATCTATCCCAGGCTGGATAAAAGGACAATAGGTATGTTTTCAGATAAAATATAGAAGGGCTAATTAATCAGTCGTCTAATGATGAAAATGACTGATAAATCCTTTAAGGCATTTACCTAAAGAGTAGCCCGTCCCCTGCCATGGCATAGATGACCCGGGGCATGGGGAAGAGTGACCCCAGGAGGCTGACTGTCAGCCCCGCAATGGAGCCGATGGCCACAATGTATTTAGCCGCCTGGAAACCGTGCAGCGAGAACATCTCCATCAGAGGAGCGTCAGCGTCGATATCTGTGTACGGCACCATCAGAGTCAGGATTACACTCACCTACAGAGGGGGGAAAGAAGGGTGGGGAGGTGGAGAATATAGAAATAAAATGAGTTTTTGACAGCCAGGACAAAACAAATGTCAGAAGTGGTGTGGGTGTGTGGGTTTTGTTGGGGGGGGGGGGGGGGTTCTAAAAAAGTGGCCAGGGGTTGCTGTATCCTGAGCTGAGTTTGTAACACGTGGTTGCCATGGCGTATGAAGCCCGTGATGATGTCGCAAAGTAAAGGGAAACAGACAGCATCAACCTTTAAACCCAGAAGGAAGTAACACACTACCTTAAATCTTCCAAAACAGACTAGTCCAGTCTGCGGAACAGCCTGTACACTTAAAAGGCTCAAGACTAGTCTGTACATTGCTGTAAGCATTTGATGGCAGCCATGGTAACATTACTGGTGTTGGATGATTAGTTGTAGATCCTCTCAAAATGTACTGTAGGTAGCTCCAATGCTCCAGAATACACACAGCTCAGTGCTGGAGGTGATTTAAACCCTCCTGGCAGACTCTTGCCATTGAGTGCAGTGAACCGGTTCCCATTTATGTTCAGGCTTTAAAGCAGGTTATTAATTGTGTCAGGAGTGAGGGAACCTTCAAGTAGCTAAGCTCACTGATTAGGCATAGTTTTGCCCTGTGTGTGTGTGTGTGTGTGTGTGTGTGTGTAAGACTCACAGAGACATAGGCTGTCAGGCAGGTGACGAGTGACGCTGTGATGGCGTAGGGTATGGATGTATTTGGACTTTTGGCCTCCTCTCCAGTGGTGGCGATAATATCAAACCCAATAAAGGCATAAAAACAAGTGGCAGCTCCCTGCATCACCTGCAGAAAATAGCAATCTTCATCAGCATCAACATCATTATCATCATAATCATCATCATCCTCAACAGCATCATCATCATCAACCTCAACTTCATCATGCTCATCTTCTATTGTATCAGATGTAGTGGCTGTGTGGTTGATATGGTATTCCAGGTGGTCTCTGGGTTTTTGCTAACTGGTTGCTAAGGTATATTTTGTGGTTGCTATGGTGTTCCAGGTGGTGTCTAAGGTATTTTTATCTGTATGCTGTAATGTCCCTGGTGGTCTCTATAGTACACAGTTAAAAACTATGGTTCTACAAAGGTTCTTTAGTAGGCATACATAAATAATCTTTTTTTCCAAATGAGTATGAGTACAAGTATGTGTATTATTGCCGATACAGACCCTTACTTAGAATTAAGTAATCAGGAGCATAATAGTGTAGTTATTAATTATTAATTAGTTATTAACTATAAACCGGATTCCAAAAAAGTTGGGACACTTAACAATTGTGAATAAAAACTGAATGCAATGATGTGGAGATGGCAAATGTCAATATTTTATTCGTAATAGAAGATAGATGAAAGATCAAAAGTTTAATCTGAATAAATGTAACATTTTAAAGGAAAAATATGTTGATTCAAAATTTCAGTGTCAACAAATCCCAAAAAAGTTGGCACAAGTAGCAATAAGTGGCTGGAAAAGGGAAATTGAGCATATAACGAGCAGTTGGAAGACCAATTAACACTAATTAGGTCAATTGACAACATGATTAGGTATAAAAAGAGCTTCTCAGAGTGTCAGTGTCTCTCTGAAGCCAAGATGGTAAGAGGATCACCAATTCCACCATTGTTGCACAGAAAGATAGTGCAGCAATACCAGAATGGTGTTACCCAGCATAAAAGAGCAAAGACTTTTAAGTGATCATCATCGACCGTGCATAACATCATCAAACGATTCAGAGAATCTGGAACAATTGCTGTGCGTAAGGGTCAAGGCCATAAAACTCTACTGGATGCTAGTGATCTCCAGGCCCTTTAACGTCACTGCACCTCAAATAGGAATACCACTGTCAAGGAAATAATAGAATGGGCTCAGGAATACTTCCAGAAAGCATTGTCAGTGAACACAATCCACCGTGCCATTCACCGTTGCCAGCTGAAACTCTACAGTGCAAAGAGGAAGCCATTTCTAAGCAAGCTCCACAAGCTCAGACGTTTGCACTGGGTCAGGGGTCTTTTAAAATGGAGTGTGGCAAAATGGAAGACTGTTCTGTGGTCAGATGAGTCACAATTTGAAGTTCTTTATGGAACACTGGGACACCATGTCATCCGGACCAGAGAAGACAAGGATAACTCAAGTTGTCATCAACGCTCCGTTCAGAAGCCTGCATCACTGATGGTATGGGGTTGCATGAGTGCTTGTGGCATGGGCAGCTTGCATGTTTGGAAAGGCAATATTAATGCAGAGAACTATGTTCAGCAATCACAACATCATGGCTATGTAGGAGAAGGATCCGGGTACTGAAATGGCCAGCCTGCAGTACAGATCTTTCACCTATAGAGAACATTTGGCGCATCATAAAGAGGTGCGACAAAGAAGGCCCAAGACGATTGAACAGTTAGAGGCCTGTATTAGACATGAATGCGAGAGAATTCCTATTTCTAAACTTGAGAAACTGGTCTCCTCTGACCCCAGATGTCTGTTGAGTGTTGTAAGAAGAAGGGGGATGCCACACAGTGGTAAAAAATGGCCTTGTCCCAACTTTTTTGGGATTTGTTGATGCCATGAAATTTTGAAACAACATATTTTCCCCTTAAAATGATACATTCTCTCAGTTTAAACTTTTGATCTGTGATTTGTGTTCTATTCTGAATAAAATATTAGATGTTGGCACCTTGTCACGCGGGGGACGTGAGGAGTAGATTTACGGGAGGCGGACACACTCGCTACAACACAGATGATTTAATAAAGAGAAAACATAACAAACGAACTTGACAAGAAACATGAAATAGCATGACTAATAAACATAGGGAAGAGCAGGAGACAGGGCAAGCTAGAGATACAAACACTACAAAACACAAACGAACTAGAGGGTCATGAAAGGAGTAAGAGAGCGAACGAGAAACCAGAAACGAGAAACAAGAAACAAACACTATAAAAACGACAACGAAAAACAAGGCTCTCCAGGAGCTGGCGCAGGAATGGGCCAGAAGAACCAAAACAAAGAGTGAAACCACAATACTCAGGACAAGACAGGAAATGGAGATGGGAACAAGGGACTAGACTTAAACGGACACTGGACAGAACTAGAAAGAAGAGACGGGAAACGAGAGAAGACAGGAGTAGAGACAGGGGACTGAAAGATAGACTGGACATTGGATTGAATACTAAACGGGGACTGAGACGGAACAGGAGCAGATACACGTGACTGGACTTGGGACAAGACGGGAGCAGAAACAGGGTACTGAAACATAGACTGGACAGGGGGTCTAACTGGTGACTAGAGAGGACTAATAGGGAACTGGACACGAGACTGGACAGAACTAACAGGGCACTGGACTTGAGGCAAGGGAACTGGGACAGGACTAGGCAGGGGAACAGGGACCATAACCTCAACAGGGACTGACACGAGTACCGTGACAGGGACTGGAAGTGAAAGAAAAGCAGACACAGGTACAGGGACAAGAACAGAGACAGGAACCAAGACAGGAACAGACACTGGAACAAAAACAATAGGTGGGTGCCCAGGACTGGCTAATGTCTGTGGGGAAGTCTGAGAAGCCAGCCTGGGCACAGTTCTGGGGATCGGCCCCGAAGTCCTTGGGGCCGTCCTACGGGTTAGACCGGGAGCGGCCGTAGCCACAGTCTCGGGGGCAGAAACGGCCGTAGCCACAGTCTCGGGAGCAGAAACGGCCGTAGCCACAGTCTCGGGAGCAGAAACAGCCGTAGCCACAGTCTCAGGCTCAAAAGCAGCCGAAGCCAAAGTCACAGGAGTAGGAGTGGCTGAGGGAGCCGCACTCATGGAGACAGGGAGTCCTGCGGCAACGTCCACGGAGACAGGAGGACCTGCAGCGACGTCCACGGAGACAGGGAGCCCTGCAACGACGTCCACGGAGACAGGGAGCCCTGCAACGACGTCCACGGAGACAGGGGAACCTGTAGTGACGTCCACGGAGACAGGGGAACCTGCAGTGACGTCCACGGAGACAGGGGAACCTGCAGTGACGTCCACGGAGACAGGGGAACCTGCAGTGACGTCCACGGAGGCAGGCGGAACTGCGACGACGTCCACGGAGGCAGGCGGAACTGCGACGACATCCACGGAGGCAGGGGGATCTGCGACGACGTCCACGGAGGCAGGGGGATCTGCGACGACGTCCACGGAGGCAGGGGGATCTGCGACGTCGTCCACGGAGGCAGAAGGATGTGCGACGACGTCCACGGAGGCAGAGGAATCTGCGACGACGTTCACGGAGGCAGGGGAATCTGCGACGTCGTTCACGGAGGCAGAGGAATCTGCGACGTCATCCACGGAGGCAGAAGGATCTGGGACGACGTCCACGGAGGCAGAGGAATCTGCGACGTCGTCCACGGAGGCAGAAGGATCTGCGACGACGTTCACGGAGGCAGAGGAATCTGCGACGTCGTTCACGGAGGCAGAGGAATCTGCGACATCGTCCACGGAGGCAGAAGGATCTGCGACGACGTCCACGGAGGCAGAGGAATCAGCGACGTCGTCCACGGAGGCAGAAGAAGCTGCGACGTTGTTCACGGAGGCAGAGGAATCAGCGACGACGTTCACGGAGTCAGAAGAGGCGGGCGTCGCTCTTACGAAGACAGGAGAGGCGGACGCCGCCTTCAAGGAGAGCTCCAGGCGTGCCATGAGGCCTGTAATGCGGCCGTAGACGCCGTGCTCAGGGAGACAGGCACGGCCGTAGGCGCCGCGCTCAGGGAGACAGGCGCGGCCGTAGGCGCCGCGCTCAGGAGATCAGAAGCGGCCGGGGACGCCGCTCTCTCGAGGGCAGGAGCTGAGACGTCTAGCGAGGCAGGTGCTCGTGCTGCTCGCCGAGCACGAGATGAAGATTTATCGGGTTTAGGGGCACCGATGGGCGCACTCTTGAGGGATTCCCCCAGAGGTGCGCCCCTGTTAGCCTCACCTCCGTTGTCCTGAGGTAGGAGGCTAACAGCACCTACCCATAACCCCCCCCAAGAATTTCCCCGGACCTGAGGGGATAATCCTCCAGCGAGGGTGAGACTCCAGCCCGCTTTCTCCTCCGGCTCCGTCGATTCCCGCTGGAGAAATCCCTTGATTCACGAATCGAGTCCTCTGTTCAGGGGAAAGGAACGGCACCGGGAATGTTCTGGAGCCGTTGACTCCATTCAGAGGCCGCTCTTAAAGCCTCCTCTACGGGATCTCTGGGGCCTGTGAGAAACGGAGTCCGGCGAATCACACATCTCCTAAACGGGTAGTCCGTGCTAGCTGTGTCCTTATTTTGATCGGTCATTCTGTCACGCGGGGGACGTGAGGAGTAGATTTACGGGAGGCGGACACACTCGCTACAACACAGATGATTTAATAAAGAGAAAACATAGCAAACGAACTTGACAAGAAACACGAAATAGCATGACTAATAAACATAGGGAAGAGCAGGAGACAGGGCAAGCTAGAGATACAAACACTACAAAACACAAACGAACTAGAGGGTCATGAAAGGAGTAAGAGAGCAAACGAGAAACCAGAAACGAGAAACAAGAAACAAACACTATAATAACGGCACGGCTTTACAGGGAGAAAGAAGGAAACGACACTAGAGGACTCGGGCAGGAAACAGGCAAGAGAGACGAGTAAGAGCGAGGACGAAAACACAACAAACGACAACGAAAACAAAATGACCAATCACAGGAAGTGAGGGAAGAGGGCTTAAATAAACGAACTTAACACGAAACACCTGATACAGATAACAAAGGTAAAGAAGGCGGAACAGAGACGGGACAAAGGTGGAGCTAGAGAGAAACGAGGGCGGAGATAGGAACAATGATAGACAGAAAGAACCACATAGAAGGAGAAAATAAACAAGAAAGTGCCAGGATGTGACACACCTCCACATCATTGCATTTGGTTTTTATTCACAATTTGTTTAGTGTCCCAACTTTTTTGGAATCCGGTTTGTATATTGTTTTAATTAAAATCTTGTTCATTTCTGGAACTATCCATCTTTTATTTAGAATTTTCCCCCACATTAGACTACCAATAATTAGAATTTCCATCTCGGGCAACGAACAGCGCTCTTGCAAACAGGAAAATATTTCCCAGTAGAAAATACATTTTGAGTAAAGAAAAAGGACAGTCAAGACAGTGCCACCTACTCACTGCTCTCTGGTTCTCCCTACAGTCCATTTTGCTTGGGTTGCCATCACTGATAATAATTCCAGATCGCTGACATTTTGAGCTGTCTGCTCATTAGCGCAGCGACATACACTAGGTACAAGGTATCAGATGTCGGTACTGGAGCATCGTTTGCGATTATGATTATGAGTAAATGAACATGGTATCAATCAAATCCCTGATACCAGTATCTGTATTCATGCATCTCTGTTCTTTAGTAAAGTAAATGGTTCTTTAGATAGATGGAAAATGTGCTGTAGATGGTTCTAAATAGTACCTTGTTATGATTTCAAGTTTGTTACAATCAAAGAATTGTTTGGTGCCATACAGAAATGCAAAAGGTTCTTCAAGTGTTTGGTGTTCTTCATAGAACCAATTTCTTTACTAATGAACCCTTGTAGAACCATAATTTTTAAGTGTCTTCTCTGGCTATAGTGTAACAGGTCATCGCTTAAAGCTTCTTGAGGTTACTTTGGTGGTTGCTAGGGACTTGCTAAGTGTTGGCCTATGAGGTCTTTAGGGTTTCGTTATGTGGTTGCTATGGTTTCCCGGGTGCTCTCTAATGTATTGTTAAGTGCATGCTATGGTTTCTCAAGTGTTCTCTAAGATACTGATATGTGGTAACTATGGTTTCCCAGGTGCTGCTGTGTTTACCCCTGACCAGCCGAAGGGTAGGAATCGTCCCTCGTCCCAATTGGCTCCACTGACGAAGAAGAGTCCTGCGATCATCATGAAGACCCACACCATCAGGTTAATAACATTGAGGACATTGTTGAAGCCGACGGAATTCTTCACGCCCAGAGCCACAATCACAGTCACCAGGATTGCGATCACCAGTGCCAGGATGTCCGGGTATGACTGCTCACCTTTACCTGAGGACCAGGAACCACAGGTGAGATTAATATAAGAGAAGAAGTAAATAAGAGTTCTTGTAATGAGAACATCTGGGGTATAAGCAGGAGTGAAAACTAGAACACAGCAGAATCCAATACCCACATATATTCAATAACACAAATTCTTTGAGCTAAAAAAAAAGAAAACACAAATTCTTTCACAAGTTGGCTCACTCCAACTCAACTTTCCTCCTCACACCTCATGCTAAAAAATATTCCCCTCATTAACACTACCTGGGATATACCATCCGTGACGGTACAGTTAACCAGGAACATGCAGTTTCTAGAGGAACAAAAATCACTCTTCATCCCTTTAAAATGACACCAAGCACCAAAATACAGCAAATTATTAATAATATTTAACTGAGAATGTAATACATGCACAATGTAAATACCACAGTAATGTTAGAGATAAATTACACCCCTCCTTCTAAAACAGATATCTTCCAGAACCTCCAATAGGCCATTAGGAGCAGCGTGCGTGATCCTACCTAATAATGGATAAGGATGAGGAAGTGGGAAAAGCCAACATCAGTGTGGGTGTAAGTTTTAACAGCAATATTTTGATATGTTAATATGGTTTAAATGCAGCGTGTGGTAGTGGGTACCTCACTAGCCACACGTCCACTTATCAACATGCGAAAAACTGGACTATGAGAACAAACGGCCATGTGCTGAATGGACACCAGTCTTTAGTGATAGCCCTGTTCATATGGTACAGTGAAAACTGAAGTGACTATGGGTCCAATGCATCCTGTGTGAAATAATGTGAGTTTTAGCAAGTGTTAACACAGATATTATTAAACAAAATGATATTTATACATGAAATTTGTGTGTGCATATTATTTCAGCTGTCACGAGCATATGTCCAGGCTTAGGGTCAGCTGAATTCTGGGCTTTGCAAGACAGGGCCCTTGCATTACATGTACCAGCCTACCAAACCAAGAAAGCATTGGAGCCCTTTTTTCATTTGAGGCCGTGGACAGGTCTATACGGCCTCCACTTTGTCTGTCTGTGGATGAATCACTCCTCGACCCAAGACTTGTCCCAGGTACCTCACCTCCTGACAGGCCAGAGCACATTTGTGAGGATGGACATTTAGACCTGCTTGGTGGATCCACTGCAGCACTTCCTCCAGATGATGAAGATTCTCCTTCCATGTGGAGCTGTACACCACAATATCATCAAGGTATGCAGCAGCAAATGCCTCCATACCTGCCAGGACACAGTGCATCAATTTCTGAAAAGTGGCCGGGGCCCATTGGAGGACAAAGGACATTACTGTAAATTGGAAGAGACCCTGTGCTGTCTGGAAGGCTGTGTATGGCCAGCATTCTTTGCCTGGGGTACTTGCCAATAGCCCTTACTCAAGTCCAGGGTGCTGATGCAATGAGCTTTCCCTAGGCGCTCGATCGGATCCTCTATCCGGGGAATCAGATATGCATCGAAGTGGGATTGGGCGTTTAGCCGATGGAAATCAATACAGAAACAGATGGAGAAACAAACCACTCCACTGGCTGTAGGACATTTCAATCACTCCAAGACCCCGTATCACCTCTAACTCATCATTGAGGGATTGGAGTAGGTGCTCAGGTACCCTGTGCATTCTCTGCCGTAATGGAGTAGGATCATTCAGGGAAATGGGGTGCTCCACCACTGTTGTAGGCCCAGGCTTCTCCTGGAACATCTCTGCAGGGATGACTGCTGCAAGTTCTTTCTGCTGCTGCAGCGGACAATGAGACGGGTTTTGTCATACCAGACTTTTTGCCGCTTTTGAGCATGCTCCATGTTCTCCCGGACCAATTTTGCCATTTCATCCAATTTATCCCTCATCTTTAAAACATGGGAGAGAATACTGTCTTTCTGGGCTATATGTGGCTCCTCCCAGGCCTCTTTCTGAATGTCCAGTGGACCTCTAACCTGGCATCTGTAAAGAAGTTCAAAAGGAGAAAATCCCGTTGAGGCTTGGGGTACCTCCCGGGAGGCAAACAGTAAGTATGGCAGCCAGCAATCCCAGTCCTTACCATTGGTAGCCACAAATTTTCCATCAGTCTTTATACCCTTTATCCCCAGAAACCGATATGCCTGCCTAAGAGTATTTGATAAAAAGGCAGTCCCCTGGTCCGTAACTATGTCTTGGGGAATTCCTACCCTTGCAAACAATTGTAACAAGTTTTATGCAATAGAAAAGCCTCTGGATAGCGGGTAGCATAATCAAAGACCACCAAGATGTACTTATAACCTGCTCTTGTTCTTTCTGATGCCCCCACAAAGTCCATTCCTATTTTGGTAAAAGGCACTTCAATCACTGGGAGTGGTTGTAAAGGGAACAAACCACCCTTCCTTTTACTAGTTAGGACTGGACACACCCTAAATAGCCTGCCCACAGAATACTGTGGCCCATTGATTACAACTGCTCTTTCATCTCCCTAGGTACAACCAATTGCTCCGGAGGGTCCCCCTCAGGTTGGTGATAAAGCAAGCCCCTTTGGTTGGGACTCCCTCTACCTGGACAACTTTGGCATAAGCCGCCTGTAAAGACGGGTCTTGATTCTGCAGCTGCTCTATCTGAGAGGGACATACTTTTCCTACTGCTGCCCCTGGGGCCCCCTCCACCTGCTGTATTTTTAATAAGGAACCAACAAGCCCTGTCTCCAAATGAGTTGCTAGACCTTTTGTGTAAGTGTACTGTGGGCAATGTATCCGGTGCCTTTCCCAACTTTCTAATCCCAGGACCACTTCCCCCTTTGAACCCCTCAGACTTACCCCAGTTGTCATCTTTAGGGTTGATTCATAACGGAAGCTCCTTGTGCCTTGACGTGCAGTCATGAAGGACTCCACCAGCTGTGCAGCCCTCTGTCTAGTTGGAGGGTCATGCTCCTTGTCCCATACTCTGACCTCAGGGCTCAGGATACTAAGAAACTGTTCCAGAATCAGGATCTCTCCGACCTGCTCCACCGTCTTCCAAGCAGGTTGAATCCACTTCCAGAATAAATTTTTCAGGAGGTGGTATAACTGACAGGGGTCTCACCAGGCCTTATGTCTGGGTCCCAAAGCCTCTGCCTGTAAACTTCTTCATTAATTTAATGTTTCGGAAGGATGGCATCATTTACCTTGTCATAGTCCATTGACTCCGCCATGTCCATGACCACATACGACCCACATGCTTTCCCACTCAGATATGGGACTATGTATATCCAGTTTTCCCTTGGCCACCTGTAAGCTGATGCCAGTCTCTCAAATGTTGCCAGGTACTGCTCTATGTCATCTACCTCCTCCAGCTTTGGCACCATCACCCTGGTCAACGCTAGAGGTTCTGAACTGGCCACAGATCGGCTGGTATTCATGGTGGGTCTGGTAGGGCTGTCCTCCTCTTCCTTCCTGTCCCTGTCATTCTGTCCTTGCTCCATCTCCTCGATCTGCCGCAGATCATCCCATATCTGGTTCAGCTTGACATGCACACTCCTCCATTGCTGTTCCTGCTTGAACGTCTCCCTTTTCTGAGACTTGTCTTTTGCAGCAGCTGATAGATTGAGGCCAGGGCTCCACCCCTCCACTACCGGTATGTTAGTGATGGTCCCTGTTTATATGGGATGGTGAAAACTGAAGCCATTATGGGTCCAATGCACCCTGTGTGAAATAATGTGAGTTCTAGCAAGTGTTAACAAAGATATTATTAAACAAACTGATATTTATACATGAAATGTGTGTGTGCATATTGTTTCAGCTCTCACAAGCATATGTCCAAGCTGATGGCCTCACAGCTCTAATACTAAAGACACCAAACATGAGAAACACTTTGTTTGATCACTGTAATACGACATGCTCCACAGTATTCTTGTGAACAGGTGCTAGAAAGGGTCCTACAGCCTGGTTTGGGTTCTCCTCACCAAGTCCGTTGAGCGTCCCCACGTGGCTGATCATGAAGGCGCTGATGCTGTGGTTGGCGAGAGAGTCGAACATGCTGCTGAGTGCGCTAGCCCCCGCTGCGGTGCCAATCAGGTACTCCAGGATCAGGTTCCAGCCGATAAAGAACGCCACAAACTCTCCCACCGTCACGTAGCTGTAGGTGTAGGCCGAGCCTGTGGTCTTAGGCACACGCACTCCAAACTCAGCATAACACACACCTGTAGATACACAAACAGACACACACACACACACAAACACACAAGTATGCTATCAGACAATTTGCTCTGTTGTAACTGTAACACATTACACCGCTGTGTTTAAAATTATGGACTGTTTCTCAATTGAAAAGTATCTCAAAAAATAAGGGGGGCACTGTGGGAGCTCACTCTGAAAGTCACACTCTGAAAACAGGTGGGGGATACAAACACAAGCCCACCGCAGCTGTGAGTTTAGCACTAAGTTTGGGTTAAAAGAGAGATAAAGCTGAAAACAGACAACATATTCAGAAGAAAATACTTCATTAGGCTTTATCTCTAAATGTGTGTGAATTGAGCCTCAGAATGCTGGAAAATAATGTGCTGTGGTGTACTAAACCACAAGTGTCTGTTAGAACTGTCTTGTTTCACTTATTTGACAACTTTTCTGTTTCTCTAGCACCTGGCGCTGAAATCTGCTTTCTCTCAGAAACAGGTTTTTATCGTCAACCTGTTGATATGCATTGTTAGGCTGTGCTCCTTTCACTCGACCCACACTCACAGACAAGAGGCTCACACAGCCTAACAGTGCACTCCACCCCCTTGTCATGGTAATACCATATACCATGATAATATTTTGAGAAAGTATGATGGTATGAAAAAGTTGGATACAACCCATCCCCTTGCTTTGGTTTTTCCCCTTGCTTTGGTTTGTTTTCACACAGGGAAATTTCTTTCTGCTCCTCAGGTTATCAAATCAAATCAAATCAAATTTATTTATATAGCGCTTTTCACAACTGATGTTGTCACAAAGCAGCTTCACAGAATTCCAGTAAGACAAGATTTGACATGAAATGTAAAGACAAATGTAAAACCCTCAAGTGAGCAAGCCAGGGGCGACAGTGGCAAGGAAAAACTCCCCCAGCTGAGGAAGAAACCTTGGGAGGAACCAAGGCTCACAAGGGGTGACCCATCCTCCTCTGGTCAATCTACTGGTGATGATAGTTAGTAGTCCATGAGAACTTCAGTATAGGGACAGCTTCAAGGCACTTGGTGGTTGCTGGAGCATGGGCAGCTGGTCTGAAGCGTGGAGGAGGATCTCGACAGTCATCCATCAGTGTCCAGACAGACAGGTGGGCAGTCGTTTACTCGGAAAGATGTAAAGGGATGGAATTAGTTTTGAACTGTTTTGTGTTTGTAAAGTAGAAAATATGAAAATTTCCAGAGTGTGGCTAATGACTCCGGCAGATCTGACTATGACAGCATTAACTAAAAGGAGAGAACCAGAAGGACACACAGACACGGGAGCATCCTGAAACACTGGCATCCCTCCGCTCCACCGTCAACAAACCTGAGTGATCGCGAGAAGCGGCGGGACGACAGCACCAGCGTCTCAGTATACTATAATTCCCTGTGTCCATGGACCCCCCGGATCTGCCGCCTTTATCTATGGGGGAGCATTAGCTACCAAATGATAAACTAAACAAATGAGTTTTTAGCCTACATTTGAAGATTGCGACTGTGTCTGAGTCCCGAACATTTTTTGGAAGATCATTCCAGAGTTGGGGGGCTTTATAAGAAAAGGCTCTTCCCCCAGCTGAGGCCTTCTGAATTCTGGGAACATTTAAAAATCCAGTATTCTGTGATCTGAGTGAACGTGGAGGCTCATAATAGGAAATTGTATCTTGAAGATATTCAGGAGCAAGCCCATGTAGAGCTTTATATGTTAATAACAAAATTTTGTAGTCAATGCGGAATTTAACAGGCAGCCAATGAAGTGATGATAAAACTGGGCTGATATGTTCAAATTTTCTAGTTTTAGTGAGGACCCTAGCTGCAGCATTTTGAACTAGTTGAAGTTTTCTTAAATTGCTGCTGGTGCATCCTGACAGTAGTGCGTTACAGTAGTCAAGCCTTGAAGTAATAAAGGCATGTACTAATGTTTCTGCGTCCTGGAGGGATAAGGCATTTCTAATCTTAGCAATATTGCGAAGATGTAAAAAAGCTGTCCTAGTGATACTACCTATGTGTTGATCAAATGATAAATCCGGGTCAATTATGACACCAAGATTTTTTGCTGCTGAACCAGGTTTAGCTGTTAACTTTTCCCTGCTGTGTATGATACACAGAGTGCCCTCTGGTTATTTGAGTGTTTAGCTCAGCCCTGCTGCGTTCACCAAAAAAAAAAAGGCAGATCAAGGTTGGATCACATTCTCACCACAAACAAACTGTACCAAAGTTTGTTTGGGACCGGACAGAGACGACCACCTCTCAAGGGTCTCGGTATGGTTGTTTTAATCAGGACAGAACCTGAGCCAGAGATAACTAAAGAGTCAGGGTTATCCACTGTTTACAGCACAGTCATATCAGAGTGAGATATGATACAACTTCTATCGTTTTTTAACCGTGTAGAGTTTCAATAGGGTTAGAGTGTAAAGTTAAAGTATAGAGTTAGTGTACAGTTACAATGTAGAGTTACAATATTGTCAAGAGAGTTATATTGTCAATTCTGCATATGTACAGGACATAAAAAGGATTGAAATTACGTTACTCTCCTCTTCAATATGCAGTAACATTTAACAAAAATAGACTAAATTCAACTAAGCTAAGTATGTAAATATATGAAAGTGAACAAACAGAAGACAAGTGCAATACAATACAATATAATATTGTTAAATAAAATTGGTAAATTGTAAAAATTAAAATATTGTATACAATGCAATACAATACCAGCAGCTCACTGATAGACATACATGAGACAATGAGACACTGACTGAAGACGTATCTGCGGCAGTCTGAGGTAACTAAGGGTAATATTACAGAGGTGATTAAACTGGCCCAGAAGATGTCCGATGCCATAATCTGCTCTGGCCCCATACCAATGCGGCATGGCGACGAAGCTTACAGCAGACTTTGGGCGTTAAACTGCTGGATGTCCAAGTGGTGTTCCGAAAATCAAGTGGGCTTTATAGACAATTGGTTTCATTTTGAGGGCAAGCCTGGTCTTATAGGTAGGGATGGTATCCACCCCACGCGAGAGGGTGCTGCCTTACTTTCTTGCAGCATAGCACATAGTCTTTTAGTTAGTCAGCAGAGTAGTGTAGATAGCTGCTGACAATCCAGAGCTGGGACCAGGCCACAGACAGACAGGCTAAACCGACCGTCTGCGAACTGTCTTGAGGCGTCACCCAGGTTCAACTGTATTGAGACTGTGTCTTTCCCCCGAACTAAATGTAAAAGTAGAAAAACAAAATCAGCCTGTTTCAGCAACCTAATCAATATTAAATCATACACAACACCTAGCAGCAACACCTCAGAACTAAAATTTGGGTTACTCAACATAAGATCACTAAACTCAAAAGCACTCATCGTAAATGATATTATAAGTGATCATAAATTCAATGTTTTCTGTCTCACGGAAACGTGGGTTAGACCAAATGAATATTTAGCACTAAATGAAGCTAGGCTATAATTATGCACATAGCCCAAGAATATCAGGCAAAGGAGGTGGAGTATGTGTAATTTACCAAAATACCCTAGAAATTAGTCTTAAACAATGTGACACCTTCTCTTCTTTCGAGGTTCTCTCCACAATTATTACAAATCCGGTCACAAAAAAGGACGCATTTTTATTATGCAACATTTACAGACCACCAGGGCCTTACTTAGAATTTCTGAAAGAATTCAGTGATTTTGCTACAAACCTAGCAGTGTGCAATCATAAAGTTATAATTGTAGGAGATTTCAATATCCATTTTGAGAAGGAAATTGACCCACTAAAAAAAGGCATTTACCTCAATCTTAGACTCTATTGGTATTACTCAAAATGTAACAGGGCCTACACACTACTGCAGCCACACTTTAGACTTAGTTCTGACACTAGGTCTTAACATTGACAAAATTAATATCTTACCGCAATCCTCAGCAATCTCCGATCATTACTTAATTTCATATGAGCTACGTTTTAGCCATAATATATGTAGGAACCCTCGCTATTCTACAAGGCGTATAATAAAACCATCTACCTCCCTACAATTTATAGAAAACCTACCAGAACTATCGATCCCAGTTCCAACTCCATCAGACCCAATGGACCTAGATGTACTAACTGATTACCTAGAAAATACCTGTCGATCTACTTTAGAAAAGGTAGCACCACTTAAACATAAAAGTATAAGACAGAAAAAGCTCGCACCATGGTATAATGATAAGACCCGTACTTTAAAACAAACATTACGAAAACTAGAACGGAAATGGCGATCAACCAAGCTTGAAGTGTTCCATTCTGCCTGGAAGGACAGCCTTATAGGGTATAGAAATGCCCTCACTAAAGCTCGCTCAGCATATCTGGCCTCGCTGATCTCCAATAATAAAAATAATCCGAGAGCACTGTTTAGTGTGTTTTCTAGAATTACAAAAAATCAAGCAGGTTCTGAACAACTAATTCCAGCAACTCTCACCAGTAAAGATTTTATGGACTTTTTAAATAATAAAATTGAGAATATTAGACAACAAACTCAAGCCACAGGATCAAATCCATCCTGGCTGCCACCCGATGTGAATGATATAAAACATAATATAACTGTAAAAGAAAGACTTGAAACCTTTTACCCACTCCCACAATCAGAACTAGAGAAGATTATCACCTCCGCAAACTGTACAACTTGCACACTTGACGCAATTCCCACAAAGTTGCTCAAAGAAGTACTACCAGCTATTATTGATCCTCTTTTAACTATAGTAAACTCATCCCTTAGTCTGGGCCATGTACCCAAACCTATGATCAAGAAACCAAATCTTGATGCTAGTACACTGTCTAATTACAGGCCTATTTCTAATTTGCCATTTCTGTCCAAGATCTTAGAAAGAGCTGTGGCCCAACAACTTAGTTCATATCTACATAAGAATCATATATATGAAAAATTCCAATCTGGATTCAGGCAACATCATAGTACAGAGACAGCACTAGTCAAGATAACAAATGATCTTCTTCTTGCCTCTGATCAAGGCCACGTATCCCTGTTGGTGCTTCTTGACCTAAGCGCAGCCTTCGATACAATAGACCACAATATTCTCATAGAAAGGTTAGAAAACATGGTTGGAATCACAGGGACAGCCCTATTATGGTTCAAATCATACTTAACGGAACGTTATCAATTTGTAAAAGTAAACAATCTAAATTCAAATTATTCTAAAGTAAGATTTGGAATTCCACAAGGCTCTATTTTAGGACCATTATTATTTACATTATACATGTTACCGCTAGAAACCATGACATTAACTTTCACTGTTACGCAGACGACACACAATTGTATATTTCAGCCGAGCCCGATGACAAACACAGACTAAAGAAAATAGAGGACTGTGTAAAAGTCGTGAAAGGCTGGATGTTGCATAACTTCCTCCTTCTAAACAGCAACAAAACAGAGGTCCTGCTTTTGGGTTCAAAAGAAATAAATTATCAGATTTAATTTTAAATCTAGCTGACTCTCCAATTAAACCTGGTTCAGCAGCAAAAAATCTTGGTGTCATAATTGACCCGGATTTATCATTTGATCAACACATAGGTAGTATCACTAGCACAGCTTTTTTACATCTTCGCAATATTGCTAAGATTAGAAATGCCTTATCCCTTCAGGACGCAGAAACATTAGTACATGCCTTTATTACTTCAAGGCTTGACTACTGTAACGCACTACTGTCAGGATGCACCAGCAGCAATTTAAGAAAACTTCAACTAGTTCAAAATGCTGCAGCTAGGGTCCTCACTAAAACTAGAAAATTTGAACATATCAGCCCAGTTTTATCATCACTTCATTGGCTGCCTGTTAAATTCCGCATTGACTACAAAATTTTGTTATTAACATATAAAGCTCTACATGGGCTTGCTCCTGAATATCTTCAAGATACAATTTCCTATTATGAGCCTCCACGTTCACTCAGATTACAGAATACTGGATTTTTAATTGTTCCCAGAATTCAGAAGGCCTCAGCTGGGGGAAGACGGTGACGGTGGAGCGGAGGGATGCCAGTGTTTCAGGATGCTCCCGTGTCTGTGTGTCCTCCTGGTTCTCTCCTTTTAGTTAAAGCTGTCATAGTCAGATCTGCCGGAGTCATTAGCCACACTCTGGAAATTTTCATATTTTCTCCTTTACAAACACAAAACAGTTCAAAACTAATTCCATCCCTTTACATTTTTCCGAGTAAACAACTGCCCACCTGTCTGTCTGGACACTGATGGATGACTGTCGAGACCCTCCTCCACGCTTCAGACCAGCTGCCCACGCTCCAGCAACCACCAAGTGCCTTGAAGCTGTCCCTACACTGAAGTTCTCATGGACTACTAACTATCATCACCAGTAGATTGACCAGAGGAGGATGGGTCACCCCTTGTGAGCCTTGGTTCCTCCCAAGGTTTCTTCCTCAGCTGGGGGAGTTTTTCCTTGCCACTGTCGCCCCTGGCTTGCTCACTTGAGGGTTTTACATTTGTTTTTACATTTCATGTCAAATCTTTGTCTTACTGGAATTCTGTGAAGCTGCTTTGTGACAACATCAGTTGTGAAAAGCGCTATATAAATAAATTTGATTTTTGATTTGATTTGATTTGAAGACAATAACCTGATTTTGAGATAGGATACTGGATGTACAGGGCAGAGTAAACAATAGTGCAAAATAATTGTAATAGGAAGATGTAGGATACTGGATGTACAATAGTGCAAGATAAACGTATAACAACTAAATAAATAAAGTGAGCAATTGCATACCGGTTCTATTGAAAAAGTCAGAGTTAGGTCTGATGAGGAGCTTAAGTGACAGTACCAATATAAACAGGACCGGTGTAAACAGTAGTGCAAATATAGGGATATGAAGCCTGGAGGTTGAGTGCCTGCCTGATTTTCAAAGTCACATTTGGGTATTGGTAGTAATTGATGAGCTTGCTGAGTAGTGTGTGTGGGGGGCTAAAGAAGGGGGAAGGGGGGCAGAGCAGGAAGAGAGTTCAGCATTCTCACAGCCTGATGGATGAAGCTATCCCTCAGTCTGCTGGTCCTAGCCCTGAGACTACGCAGTCTTCACCCTGATGGCAGCAGGCTGAAGAAGCTGTGTAGCGGGTAGGTGGGACCACCTGCCAAGCAGAGGGCTTTCGTAGGAGGTGGGAGTTGTATAAGTCCTGAAGGCAGGGGAGAGAGGTACCAATGATCTTCTATGGTTAGAGTGTAGAGCTACAGTATGTTTAGAGTGTAGAACTACAGTATGTTTAGAGTGTAGAGTTACGGTATGGTTCGAGTGTAGAGTTACAGTGTGGTGTTACATTGTGGTTAGAATGTAGAATTACAGAGTTACAGTTTAGAGTTAGTGTAGAGTTACAGTGGAGAGTTACCATACCGTGTTACTGTATGGTTAGAGTGTAGAGCTACAGTATTGTTAGAGTGTAGAGTTACAGTGTGGGGTTATACTATGGTTAGATTGTAGAGTTACAGTGTAGAGTTACTGCAGAGTTAGTGTAGAGTTGTAAAAGTCCCGTATGAAATGTGGAAAGTAAATTAAACACTGACCCAGAGTGCTGTGTGGTAAAAGATAAAACATACGTGTCACGGGGGCGTGATGAGTAGATTTACAAAGGCGGACACACTCGCTACAACACAGAGATTTATTATAAACACAACAAAACGAACTTGACGAGAAACGAGAAACAACATTACTTATAAACAAAGGGAAGAGCACGAAACAACACTAATGAGTATGAAAGACTGCGGCACGACTTTACAGCGAGAAGGATAGAAAAACAATACAAAGAACGAACAAGGACGAATACAATAACATAACAAAACAAATGACAGATAACAGGAAGTGACAAGACCGGAACTTATATACATCAACAAACAAGAGACACCTGACACAGATAACGAGGGAAAATGACCAGGAGGCGGAACAAAGGTGGAGCTAGAGTGAAACGAGGGTGGAGATAGGAAAAACAACAAACAGACAGAGCCACATGGAAGGGGAAAACAAACAAGAAAGTGCCAGGATGTGACATTACGGCTGTAACTGATCCACTGAGGGTTTGTGTGTGTGTGTGTGTGTGTGTGTGTGTGTGTGTGTGTGTGTGCATGTGTGTCTGATTAAAGAGAGGTTTATGTTATGGAGAGGGTGAAAGGAATGTTCCACTCTGTTTACCTGCTCCATGTTGAGCACTGTGGGCAATCAGTGTGACATCACACTGCATATTCACACTGGATTAAAGTCAGTGATTTACAGAAGGCCTCCACTGGGCTTTAGAGTATCTCTGACACTGCACTTGGCATGTTCCTCTAGCTGCATCCCCACCAAATTCTGTCTGCAGAATTTGGTGGGGATGCAGGTACAGGCACTTATATTGGAAACCAGATGGGCATTAGTTTACACATTTGTATTCACACTGTTTATGATGAAACATATGAAGCATTTATTTGCAAAAACAGGTTTTTTGTATTGTGCATGCCAAAATTAAAAATAATATAAATTATTAAAAATGGAGAAATGTTTTTTGCAAATGAACTCTTAATATGTGCCCAGTAAGAACATCATTTTTGTTATGGACAGTGTGGAAACAGCAAAGTATTAAGTAATTTTACAAGCTTAAAAACAATTTGTGAAGGCACTTGTGGTTAAAGAGGTGGAAGAGGTGGTTAAAGAGAGATTCTGGTCACTGCCAGAGGGTGATCCAGCTCCTAAATATTTTAGAAATGCCCATACATTTCCAGTGAAATGCAATATATAATCCAGAAACACTACATTTATTGTTGCGCAATATACTATTTATTTATTTAAATAATTAATTAACATAATTGATAATGCAATATATTTGCTAAAAAACAGCATAGTCACTAATACAACTACAGGAAACCTCGATGATGGTACCTCACCAAATCAATAATATCCTTTTAAATTGTGATACTTCACACCCCCTTCCCCCTGTCCTCTAGTGCTTGTCAAAATCAAGGGGCAATGTGAACCCAAGTGCTGTTATAACGTAGAGAAAGAGAAAGCCTAGCATACTGGACCGAGACACTTTGTTTTTTACCCATTTATAGACACTAGGGCTTCGTAAACACATTAGACCGGTTTCCAGTGCAAATCGACTGCAGAGCAGCAAATGCAGAGGACACATCCTCGGAATTTTGTACAAAGTATTTTATGATTGATTAAAATCATGAACGTCACCTTTAAGTATTTTATTTTACAGAGGCTGGGAGCCCTAGAAGAGCACATTCTCTCTCTCTCTCTGTTTCTCTCTCTCTCTCTCTCTGAGTGGGTGGGACGCCACCCTCTTTCTGTCATCATATGGCATGGTGCGGCAGGTGTGGGGGTCTGTCGGCTGAGGTGAGGGGCCTAAGCGGTTGGTACTCTGTCTCTTTCCACACTGTTTCTAATACACCAGTGTTGGACATCACGCATCTCTGAGGAAACAGATGCTCGTCTTCTTCCCCCAGCGTTGGGGGCATCATGTGATGGGGGTTCAGTTACTGGGGGAACTGGAAGCAGTAAATGACTGGGTAAAATGCCTTTTATGTTATTAATATTTATCCCTTAATAACTACTGTTCATTTTCTTTCCTTTTGTTTTGTTTAAAGAAATTTAAACTGCCTTTGTGTCTGAAAGGTGCTTTATAAATAAACTGGAACATTTGGCAGAATCCCTGTGATTAAGGGTAATAATAAAAAAAAACGTGCATTTAAAACTTTAACAATGTGTAAACCACATCAAACTCAAGTCAGTTTGCTGCATTGTGAGCTCTTTAATCTCTGATCATCACATAAAACTACATCATTTTAATCAGTTAAATTTCCTTTTTTTTCCCTTTTATTCACAGAGAGAATAAATGTTTTTTTTAACAATATTTGAATATTGCATCAAACTCTATTCTTATTTCCCAATCATTTTGATTTAATATGGTCTTTTTAATCCCCAATTATCTTTTGATTATTGTTAATATTTATCATAAAATAATTCTGAATTATTATTAACATCTCCACTGTTTTGAGAAATGGTATTAATAACAAAAAGGTCATGAGTAAAACACATAATCTCACACACACGCACACACCCACTCACACAGCTGGACAGAAGGTCGAGTGATAAACAGATGGTTAATGGTTTTGGACGTGAGGTGGGTTTAAAGGGTGGGGCAGTGGACAGAGTGATGTCACACTGACCTGAGCTAGAGGAACTGGGAGTGGTCATCTGACAGGATGAGTTTCCCTTAAAACTGTGTGTTTCAAGTGTTTCATAAAGCTCCTTAAAGGCAAAGTTCACAATTTTAATCAAAAAGCACTCTGTATAAAACTTCCTCACCATGTGCTGCTCTTCAGTCAGTTTGCACTGGAAACCAATCTAATGTGTTTATGAAGCCCCAGTGTCTGTAAAAGGGTTTAAAAAAAGTGTCTGTCCGGTATGCTAGGCTTTCTATATCTCTCTCTGCTCATGGCAGGGAAATGCTATCTGGAGGTTTTTAGACATCGGAGAGACTGCAAAAACTGAAAAGCACAAACCGACATGAGGATGTTGCTCTATTCCTGTTCCATAGGTGGGTAACACTGACTTATTTTTGCTGTTACAGTTACATTACTTAAGGTGGAACATACTCTAAATTCAGGAGATTGCTAACTGCATCCAAGTAAACAGAGCAAAAGTTCAACAAAAATGAAAAAACTCGGGTTTCTGTGGGTATTCAAACTGTGAATTAAAACTTACAAGTTATACGTCAAACACAAACAAGATACAGTCTGCCTTTATTCAAACATACCGTTCCACCTTAAAAGACACAGAGCATAGTGCTGAATTTTCCCACAGTCGTAGAGCTAGTCCTTTAGACCCTCTGAGCAATGAGCAGTTATTAAGAGACAGATTAGGCAATCTTTCAAATGTTTTTTAATTATTAGAGAGTTGGGGCCTCACGGTGGCACTGCAGGTAGTGTCTCTGTCAAACAGCTCCAGGGTGCTGGGGTTGTTGGTTCGAGCCCCGCTCTGCCACAACTTGGTGGTTTCCAGGATGTTCCTAAATGCTTTCTATGGTGTCCCATGTTGTTGCTAATGCGTTGCTGTGGTACACTAGCTTGTTTACTTGGTGGTTGCTAGATGTTCCTAAGCGGTTATTATGGTAAGTCTTGTGGTTTTCGGGTGTTGCAGCGGTCGCTATCGTATGGTGGTCGTAACTCCTGTTGGCCAATCTGTTGCTATAATGTACATAAGTGGTTGCTATGGTAACCATGTTGATTGCTAGGCTGTTACAAAATGGTTGCTATGGGGTTTTGAGGTAGTTTCTCTCTAAATGGTTCTAATGCAAACTGGTTGTTATGGCATTCCTGATGTTTGCTAGTGTGTTGGGAAGTTGTTAATATTGTATCACTTTTGGTTGCTAGGGTGCTGGTAAATGGTTGATGTCATGTTCCAGGTGGTTGTTAGGATAATGATAAATGGTTATTATGGTACCTCTGATGGTTGCTACGTGGATGCCAAGTGTTTGATATGGTGTTTGATAAATAGTTATTATGGCTGACAAGAGTGTTGCTAGGGTCTGTCTAAATGGTTGCCAAGGGTTCTGCCAAGTTTTAGTTGCTGTCCCAGGTTGTTACTAAGGCATTGCTAGATAGTTAAAAAGTCACATATTTATTACTTATTTATTTTAATATTTTTTTATTAGATATATCTATTTTAACAATAATATATCCTCACCACTCCAAAGAAAAAACCTCCACAAAATCTCCACCTTTCCTTACTACAACACACTGTGTGAAAATGATGAATGGACCAATAGAAATTCTCCAAATTTACTCTGAATAAAATCTTTATACTCTGACTTCCACTGAAAGTTAAGAAGGTTTTTTCCTTCTCCTGCAAAGTTACTGTTTGGAGAAATGTATTTTTCATTGGACAGTGATGATATGTGAAATATTGTTGTTATATTATTGTTACATACCTTTTGCTTTATATTCTCACATTTTTTCACATTTATTTTATATTATTTTTATTATAATTTGAATTAAATTTTGCATTTTCTCTCGGTTTTCTCCTTATTACTATTACCTCATGCTGTGAAGCATTTTGAGCTGCATTGTATGGATGGCACCACATACATTTATTTGTTTACATGTTTGTTTGTTTGTTTGTTTAATCACCTGAGAGTATGGAGGCAACTGCTGCAATGATGAAGGACACTATGACCCCAGGACCGGCCATTTCCTTGGCGACCAACCCAGAGACCACATACATCCCGGTGCCCACGCAGCTGCCCACGCCCAGAGACACAAGGTCCACAGTGGTGAGGACCCGTGCCAGCCTGCTGCCCGCTGTGCCAGCTGAGCCGGGACCACCCGAAACCACAGAACTGTCCAGCATCGACTCCACCGGCTTCGTCCGGAGAACACGGGAACTGAACCCTGACCACTGCACCCTCCGAGGGTCCAGCTTTGCCAGGAAGCCGCTCATGATGGAGGAATTAGGGAGGGAGAGAGAATGAGAGAAAGTGGGGGATAGATAGAGGGAGAGAGGGAGAGAGTGGGAGAGGCTGGAAGGATGCAGCTGAAAGATGGACGACAGCTGGAGATAAATCACAGTGAAACTGGATGCCTCAGTTGGACAGTGGCAGCACCATGATGAGACGGGTCCATACAGAAGAGAGAGAGAGGGGAACTGCAGCGAGAGAGAGAGAGAGAGAGAGAGAGAGAGAGAGAGAGAGAGTCAGTTCATCCTACTGTACTCTCATACATTCTTAGATAAACACTGAGCATCCAATAATAAACTATGCCCCCTACATCTTTTACACGGTGATAAGAAACACACCAGCTCTCCAGGCCAACCAGCAGCCAAACATACTGAGACAAACAGACTGAGACAGACAGACCGAGACAGACAGACAAAGACAGACCGAGACAGACAGGCACTGAGACATACACAGACTGAGAGAGACAGATAGTCTGCAGTGATATCAGATGAGCTGCTGGACTTTAGTTTAATGTAGTTTCAGTGTTTTATGTCCCTTTACTTCAGAACAAGCAGAAAACATCTTCAATTCTTGGAATTAATGAGGCTACTGCCTCTTTAATTCTTCTGCAACTGAAGGTTTGAAGAAGTCGAATCTGAAGTGAGCTCCATATCACAGAAGAGTGAGGAGACGGAGATAATATATGATTGTGGAACTCCTCTGAAGGAGAATGAGGCCCTAAATATAACTAAGGTAATCATAGATTTTAAAGAAAATACACATGGTGTTCATAGCTCTTTATTTGAAGTGCACCCCTGGAAAACCTCTGTTTGAATGAGTGTATAGCCCTCCCCATCAGCCCTACCTTTATTTCTAGGCAAGAGCTGAGACCCCCGCCCCCACCACCACTAGGCAAAGTGAAGGTGCTCACTGTACACTACAGTATTCTATTCTTTGTGACTTAACACAAGCCACTAATGTAAACACACCTGCAGAGTACAGCCACACACACACACACACACACACACAGTGATCTGTATCTGTCCTTGGCAGATGTCCCTGTCCTCAGTTTAAACATACAGTAACTACACAGTGGAGAGAGGAGGAAGGGGTAAGGTTTATTTTCTCAGTGGTGTTCAAACGTTCCAGCACCAATCCGTCGTAACAATAAAACCACCAACTTGTTTCTCCACTCCTCTCTGTGAGCCCCACTGACCACACTGGTCTCTCTCTAGTTCAACAACAGACACAGTGCTGCTGGAGTTTTTAAACCCCTCAGTGTCACTGCTGGACTTAGAATAGACCACCAACCAAAAACATCCAGCCTAAAGCATCCTGTATCCACTGATGAAGGACTAGAGGACGTCCAACACACACTGTGCAGCAACAGATGAGTTACTATCTCTGACTTTAAATCTACAAAGTGGACCAATCCCAACAATGTAGGAATGTCTCACAGACTGGACAGTGAGTGGACACAGGGTTTAAAAACTCCAGCCGCACTGCTGTGCCTGATCCACTTGTACCAGCACAACACACACTAACACACCACCACCATGTCAGTGTCACTGGAGCGCTGAGAATGATATATTGGTGATTGGCTGTATGTGTTTGTAGATGGTTATCTGAACGATTTGGCCTCGTATCTGTCAGACGCTGTGAAGTCAGTGTGGATTGAAAGCTGCTATTTTATCAGAGCCCAGGGCATCGGGAGCTCAAAAATACAGCAATGAATTCTGTGTGTGTGTGTGTGTAAGTGTTTGTAACTCTCTGAGAATGTGAAGTGTAAGTTTATGTAACTCTCTGAGAATGTGAATATCTATGAATATTCATGTTTATGCAAATGGAAACTCCCACTTTACAGGCGTCCTTTTAACAACAAATCACCCAGGATCTCAGAGAGCTGCGTTTTTGGTGTTAAAGCATCCTTAAGTAAATCACAGCCTTTACTGCAGCTCAAGCTGTGCTCTGCCTGTTTATAAGAAAGCAGTACATGACTTTAATTCCATAAACTTACCACATTAGATATTCATTCATTCATTCATTATCTGTAACCGCTTATCCAATTCAGGGTCGCGGAGGGTCCAGAGCCTACCTGGAATCATTGGGCGCAAGGCGGGAATACACCCTGGAGGGGGCGCCAGTCCTTCACAGGGCAAAACAGACACACACATTCACACCTACGGACACTTTTGAGTCGCCAATCCACCTACTAACGTGTGTTTTTGGACTGTGGGAGGAAACCGGAGCACCCGGAGGAAACCCACGCGGACACGGGGAGAACACACCAACTCCTCACAGACAGTCACCGGAGCGGGAATCAAACCCACAACCTCCAGGTCCCTGGAGATGTGTGACTGCGGCACTACCTGCTGCGCCACCGTGCCGCCCTCACATTAGATATGTATTACATAATTTTATTATCCTACTATGTCATTACACTTTTATACATCTATTCTCTATACATCTATTCTCTATACATCTATTCTAATGTCCTGGCTAATTTTCCTTTCTACACTGTAATACCCCTATTTATTATATAATACATTAATACACCCCAGTACAAACAGCTACGACAGTATTCTATTACACCCCTATTCATACTGCTATTACACAATTACACGCCTATTTATATGGCTATTATAATATTAGTCTATTCCTACTGCTTAAACATTATTACATGCCTATTCATATTGCTATTACATTATTACACCATTTTCATACAGCTATTTCACTATTACACCCCATACATACAGCCATTACTCTATTACACCCGAATTGATACTGATTTCATACTCTTATACATACCACTTCTATACTCCTATTCATATATCTATTACACTATTCAGCCCCAATACTGGCCTTCATTACTCTATGGTGCCCCATTCAGATTCCACTCCACTCTGCTCTGATTTACACCACTATTACCACTTTACACCACAATGAAAGAGTATTACACTGTTATGTCCTGATTCATACCCCTTTATAACAGTGTGGTGAAGTTATAACACTATTATTACAAAGAACATCCCTAACTTTTACTTTTCTGAATTTGGCATATTTCTATTGAATGGAAAAACAGAACAATAGCAGTTAACACACAGTCCTCCCCCTCATTTGACACACACAAACACACAAATGCGCACATACTCAGACAAACTCACACAAACACAGTAGAAGCCCGAATGGTTTAAAGCTGTGTATGAGCTCAGGGTTAAGCTCCGCCTCCTCAGACCTCTGCACTCTTATATAAGTAGGAGATGACATCACTACATCACTATAACTATAATCTCTCTCTCTCACCCTCACTGTACTGTGCCTGTACTGTGTCCTGTGTAAGCATAGTGTTTATTTTCTAAGAACGTGCACAACCAGCACACCAAGCGGACACAGGGTACATAAGGCAGCCATGATATGTCAACGCATAGTTAACAGCCAGTACATCTCTACCCTTACAACAGATGAATCATTTTAATACCATTATAATACCATATAATACCTTATAGAACACTTTCCTTTAATAAAGTATAAAGTTCTCTCCCTGTGTCCACGTGGGTTTCCTCCAGGTGCTCCAGTTTCCGCCCACGATCCAAAAACACACACTGGTTGGTGGATTGGCAACTCAAAAGTGTCCATAAGTGTTAGTGTGTGAGTGAATGCGTGAGTGTCTGTCTCCCACCTTGTGCCCAGTGATTCCGTGTTGGCTCTGGACCCACCACGACACTGAACTGTATAAGGGTTACAAACAAGGAATGTGAGCATCTCAGGCACTTACACACAAACACACACACACACACACACACACACACACACACATACACATACACATACACATACACACACACACAAGGTAAGCCCTCCCTTAGTCACATGTCTTCCATGTCTCATCCTCAGCTCTTCATGAATGGTTAAATAAACAAAGGAGCTGAGAGCAGGGATGTTCTCTCATTAAAGGTGTCATAAACAAAAACAAATAAACAAGCAAAGAGTAAACAAACCCACAGATTCACAGCCAGTCAGGCCAGTGAACAGATCAGTTTCACTGATACAGCCAGACACAGGGGAGGTAAATGGAACCAGATGTCCTTTTCTAAAAGCTCCTCACAGAAAATGAGGACAGTAAACGGTGAGGGATATTGTCCATAACTGTGTCCACTGTCCCCCAGAACACTTGTCCATCATTGTGTCCACAGTTCACTCAAGGGATTATGGGAGAATTTAGAAACTGTTTGTGTAATGTATATATTTTTTCCCTGAAGAATTAAACAATAGAAATGACCCAAAATTAATACAATTTAAGCCTCTACATTAATCTACATTCTTCAGAATAAAAGTCCAGTTTACTCACATCTCCTGGAAAATCAGACCCTCCTCCTGAGAACCATGTTTATAAGAACATTTAATATACATTACAGAAAGGTTCCCTGACAAACATTCATTCAATCAATTAGTCATATTCAGTAAGAGCCTCATCCTGGTTGTGGGTCTGGAACCGACCAGGAATCACTGAGAATCAGAAAGGAACACACCCTGGGCAGAACACCACACACTCCAGTCACTCTTACACTCACCCAGTCACTCAAGTGTGTGCTGTGGTCATTTTCACACATTCACCCTATCACTCACACCTGTGGGCAAAAGTATTTTTTATAATTCTCTAGAATGGACTGAGGTCCTGCATTTCACTGAGTGATGACTGGTCAGCTCCAGACCAACAGTTAATGAATGAATGGATGAATTAACAAATGGATGGATGAACTAATGAATATTCAATGCTAAAACAATATTAACCAGTGACACTGGTGACTGTAGGGGCTGTATTTGTTTTGGAGAGTGTAGTCTGATCAGTCTGAGATTCCACAGCTCATCAACACAAAGGACAGCGCCACCAACAGGATCACAGTATTATAATAAACACATTAGTGCCATCATGTCATTGCAGATTAATCTCGATTCAGCTCCAGGCTCAACATCTGCACCTCACACACCGCAGACATTAATAATTAAAAAAAAACACACAACAGCAGCACAAACACTTTCACCCCTTCACACACTGCTCTTCTACACCTGCCAACCTCCGATATCACCCACACAACATAATTCTGTGCCCATTTCCAGCCAAAATCCACATTCTTGTTTCAATCTTCCAATCCACCTTAAGTAGCCACACTTTAAATGGCATGTCTCCATCTTAAATGGCCGTTGTCAAACTGAAATTAGATTCCTATTCAAGAGTTCTGTATTTTCATTATACATTCCACCTTAAATGACCATCAACATCAGGCTGGTGTGATCAAATCTCCATTCCACCTTAAGAGGTTCCACACTTTATTTGAAATTTTCATTACACTTTAAATGTTTTGTGTCCATTGTGGTTTATTACTCCACAATTACAAATTAGAATTTCCCGTTCCACCTTAAAAGGACATTACACTGAATAAGGGTTCATACTTTATAGTGTATTTGAATTTGTTTTTGAACCTTAAATGTTTCCACCTTAAAATAACCATCATGATACAGAAATAAAATGGCCTTCTTATTCTACTCAAAATCCTATCTGAAATTTCAGTTTAAATGTAAATCACACAGAACATTGTTACACTATTGTCTTTTTAACTATTTATTGACTATTTATTCCACATTAAAGAGCTATAATCAGGCTGGAGTTGTCTTATTATAATAACAAATACACTACACTTGAATTTCCCTTTTTTTCAGGACAATCGTATTTTCCGAACCACCTTAAATGATCATCGTCACAAGGTATAAAACTGCCTGCTTTATCTCAAAGCTTCCTATATAAAATCTCCGTTCCACCTTAAATGCTTCCTCCAACAGCAGAATTAAACTGCTGCAGCATTTAAGGTGGAATGGATAATTCCGAAATGAAGCTGTGGAGCAAGTAAACCAACTCCACAAAGCTCCCCGAGCGTCTGACCCCCAGCAAAACCCACAATTGACACCTTATAACACCTCGATTAGGGGCGCGCCACCTTAAATTAACTCAAAACAATGAGGAAACGCCTGTTTAAGGAGGTTTTTAGCTGCATCTCTTACCTCTGCGCGTCTGGTGCTGATGCTGCGCTCATCTCTGTGTAACACACCCTAACACACACACACACACACACACACACACACACACACACACACACACACACACACACACACACACACACACACACTTCCATAAGGCATTGGCCAGAGCCAACTGATACACACATATATAAATAAATAAAGAAAGAAGTACGGCAGAAGACTTATTCCTGATTGGCCAGGTGCGGTGTGACGTCACTGTGGGCGATGACGGCAGGTGGAGGAGGGGCTACAAACGAGTGAAGAGAGAGAGAGAGAGAGAGAGAGAGAGAGAGAGAGAGAGAAACAGAAATAGGGACATATAGAAAGGGAGAGAGAAAGACATACAAAGAGACACAGACAGAGAGAGTGAGAGTGATTTTCTGAGGGGTGAGGTAATACCCCTCTGGTGGCCTCTTGGCACTGGGTGTGGTGACTTTAATCTCATGTGCAGCTGCTCCACAGTGTCCTGTTTCATACTGTGCTCTTTAATAGCTACACAAACCCAAGGTTATAGTTTAAGGTGCATTTTCTGCACTCACTCCAACAGCCATTACACTGACACCTAGTGGCCTGGATGTGTTCATAAACTGCACTTTATAGAAAACACTGTACACACAATAAACAACCAATTAAATAAACACGGTTTTCTATTTGTGATGCAAAAATGTATTGATTGAATCATTAAAGATGAAAACATCAGTCTCTCTCCCTCTCCTGTAAAAGGTCAGCTCACTTGATGCAGGAGCATCAAACAGATGTGCACAGCTTTATGTTAACCGACGGCTAATGAGCGGAGCAGGAGTCCTGAGCTCAAGTGGAGAGCCTGGCATCAAAGAGCTCACAAGCCACTAATTAGCCAAAAATCCTCTCACAGCACTTTTCCACCAAAAGACCTCTGGTTCTTGAACCAGTTCAGTTCCTGATTCTTGAAACCTTGGTTCTTTTCAATTAACTTTTCAATGAACTGCGTTTCTGCAAGTTTAGAGGGGACTCATCAGCGGAAGGCATCGCTGTGGCTGAATACAGTGGCAGAGACACAGATAAACTGTACGAGTCATGATAGGGTCATTTTTTATTCTTTGTTTACTCTGGAGTCAGATCAGAATGAGATATAATATGTGTGTAAATGTCGGTTCCTCACTGGTAGAAAAGTGCTAACAGAGTTTGTGTGTAACCTTTATAAACATGGAATATTCTGGAGCAGCTGCACATGTTCCTAACCTCCCCATGCCCAATGATATGTGTGGGCCAGAAGTGTATAAACCCCTCAGCTCTGGTGTGTGGAACAGTGGAACAGTGTTCTCTGGAGCGATGGAGTTCCTCTGGTGTGTGGAACAGTGGAACTGTGTTCTCTGGAGTGATGGAGTTCCTCTGGTGTGCGGAACAGTGGAACTGTGTTCTCTGGAGTGATGGAGTTTCTCTGGTGTGTGGAACTGTGTTCTCTGGAGTGTTGGAGTTTTTCTGGTGTGTGGAACAGTGGAACTGTGTTCTCTGGAGTGATGGAGTTTCTCTGGTGTGTGGAACAGTGGAACCGTGTTCTCTGGAGTGTTGGAATGTTTCTGGTATGTGGAACTCCAGAGGGACCCTCAAACTCTTATTCAAACAAGCAACCAGCGCTTACTCTCATTACAACAAACCAACACCAACACCAACACCACACACACACACACACACACACACACACACACACACACACACACACACACAAACATATACTGTATGTTAATTTTAGTTCTGTAAATATGTTTAAAAAAAACCAGTCATGCAATTCCTTAAATATGGTTCTCTCAAATTTTTTAAAATGTTTTTATTAAAGGCAGTGGTTTTTCAGCAGATAGTATTTTGCTCTGAGCACATTGAGCTATAGGGTTCACACACTTGGACAGGTCAGGAGACTGATTATGGACCTGTATTAGTGTGTGTTTATGGAGTTCACACACCTCAAGTTCACATGCCTTAGCTTTGAAATGAGAGAACATTTAAGCTGAGCTTCACCTGCTGCATCGCAACACCCCCCACACACACACCCCTGCCCCACACTTCACCCTCCACTCCACCAAGCCCTGCCACAACTGACCTTGCAGAGCAGCTTTATTCCACTTTAGAGTCAATCCCAACTTTATTGATCAGTTGTTGGAGAGTTTGTAAATGGTCCTCATCTCTCTGTGTGAATCCTGAATGTCTGGGCTCCAGCTGGAGGCTGAGGCGGTTGCCATAGCAACGGCAGCCTCCACAGGCTCAAAAACAAGTGTTTATCAACAAAGAGGACACACACATATACACACGGACGCACACACACACACGTTTCTGTGCAAAAGTCAGGCACACTGACCTATTTAATTTACTTTCAGTCAAAACAATTATTAAAATAAAGTTACTGCAGACTCGTGTCCAATTCACTCCAGACTCGACTCAGCCTTGTGTACCAGTGACTCCAGAGTTGACTCAGCCTTGTGTCCCAGTGACTCTAGACTTGACCCAGCCTTGTGTCCCAGTGACTCCAGACTGAACTCAGTCTTGTGACCCAGTGACTCCAGGCTTGACTCTGTAGCTCTGTTAAAACACAATAAATGAACATTGAACAATTAACATTAAAACACAGAGACATTATACAATAAATAAATAAACAAATACATTCACTCACATTGTAACAGCTTTCATAGATATGAATTCAGCCCCTTGTGCTGTTTAAGGATTGACTGATGTACAAAATAATGTTTCAGTCTAACCTTATTAAACAATGGAACACTGTATTGTCATCCAGATGGAAAAGGTACATATTCACTGTCCAAGACATGATTAGTATCAGAAATTGTGTTTTTAGCCAGTCGCATTATGTTGTTATAATAATGCCCTAAAACAGACTTTCTAGAGGCTGACCCACAATCTTTGAACAGATTTTGATCAAGTGCTTCAATCCAGACTTTACAGATGTAGACAAACAGCTATACCACACAGCATTACAATACTGAAGAACACTCAAAATAACAGCAGTAATAAACAATAAGAGTATCTGCCGGGTAGCTCCAAAAGATCAGAGGCGACGAAGAAAATAAATTCCCTGTTTAGTTTATTTACAGATGTAGCTGATATGGTGTTTCCATGATAAGGTGGCATCAATCATTACATCAAGATATTTATAAGACTGCACCTGTTTAATTATTTCATTATTGATAATGGTATAATTTGCAACAGTTGATTTTAGACCAAACAAAATTCCTTCTGTTTTCTGTTTCTGTTTTTGCTCCATGTAACCACTTTATTAACCCCCTGTTGGTGCAGATCGGGGCTGTCCGATTCATTTAATATTGTTAGAAAAGACAGTGTCATCTGAGTATTTTAGAACATATAGATTATTTATAGATTATTAGGTGAATGACAATCATCTGTGTATAAGATAAAGAGCAAAGCAGAACTCACACAGCCTTGAGGTGCACCAACACTGGTTGAAATGGCAGAAGAAAGAGTGTTGTTCACTTTAATCAGCTGAACTCTATTTGTAAGAAAAGAGGCATAACAGTTAATCAAATAGGGGTTCACTCTCAGATGAGACATTTTAGAAAGTAAAATATTGGGTTGTATTTTATTGAAGGCTGATGAATAATCAAGAAAGAGTGTTCTTACATACATATGAGGTTTTTCTAGATGTTTAGCAATAATATGAACTAATGTGGCAACAGCAACTTCTGTGCTACAACCTATTTTATATCCAAACTGAGATGGATCTAGTTTCTCATTAATACAAGTAGCTTGCAAATGTCGGAGCAGAAGTCTCTCTAGAGCCTTCATAATCATCGAGGTTAAAGCTATGAGTCTAAAATCGTTATGTTCTTTTGGACATTGAATCTTAGGCAGTGGTTTTATGTGTGAAGTTTTCCATGCTATCGGAACTATGTGTGTATCAATGGAGAGTTGAAACACTGGTTGCCACACTTGCCACTGGTTCCAGCTCTTTAAAATAAAAGGATGACACTTATCCGGCCCTTCTGCTTATCTGGTGTTAATGGCTTTAAATAATTTTCTAACTTCATCAACAGTGATCGCAATTCTGTCTGAAAGTCCTAGCTGAACATTTGTAAGAATTTACTTATTCTCATTTGTCCAAACATATATTATTGTCCAATAAACTGGAATAATATTAATCACATTATAATCAGAGTTTTATATAGGAGGTCTGCATTTCTATGTGTGTGTGTGAGTGTGTGTAGACACGGTGGTGTTTATTGTGCTTGTGTGTGTGTGTGTGTGTGTGTGTGTGTGTGTGTGGACGTTGGGAACGTCCTAATGGACAGAAAAGCACTAAGTGGAAAGAGAAGGGAAAGAACAAATGGGGGATGAAGAATAGATAACAAACTCAGGGAAGAAAAACCCACTCATTAACAAACAATCACCATGGAAACCAGGAGGGACTATTTGCACACACTGTGAGTGTCAGAAAAAGGGGGGTGTTTCTGATTAAATGGCCAGTGAGTGACAGTAAGCGGGGGAGGCGGGGTTTCAGTGCACAGGGTTTCTGCTGCAGTTTGACCAGACAACCGTGTGTGTGTGTGTGTGTGTGTGTGTGTGTGTGTGTGTGTGTGTGTGTTCTACTGAATAACAGTGAGACAGGAAATTAAACCCACTAACGCAAACACATGCTCTGTTGTTTTCATTTGTGCATACACACACACACACACCTGCTCACTGGATGAATATTTATTTTAAAGCGATAGGTCTGAAAGTATAAATAAATTAAAAGAGTTTCTCCGAAGCTAAAATTCAGAGAGACACAGAATGCAGTGAGTTTTTAATATTACTTTAGTCTTTATTTTAATATTTTAATTAATATTATTAAAATAATTTATATAATAATTAATATAATTCATTACTTTTTCATTATCTGTAACCACTTGTCCAGTTCAGGTTCACAGTGTGTCCAGAGCCTACCTGGAATCACTGGGCTCAAACCCACAAACCCAACTACCTGCTGCGCCACTGTGTCGCCCTCAGTAATTAATATGAAATATTTAATATAAAAATGTCCTATTTCATATTAAGTAAAACATGACCTCCTTCTGAAACTCCTTTCAACTCACTGAAGTCAAAACATTAAATTCAGATGTAACTCTAAACAGTGAGATGTAAAACCGTGTGAATTCTTGCTGGTGCCTGGTTTCTGTCCTGAGAGGACTTTACACTTGGTAAAAATTTAATGGCACACTGCCTCACAGATTTGTGAGGCTGTAACCGGAGTGAGGATACAAAGAGATGGACACACGCAGACGCAGATTTATTAAACAATCAGAGAAGCAGGACATAATCAAACAAACTGTGTAAGAGACTTAACACAATACGCAGTGAAACACAATTACAGACTGAGTAAATAAACAGACAAAAATATTACAAATATAACAGATAAAACATCTCAAGGTTGTGACAAACAAGAAACTGATTAAGGACAGGAGACAAGAAGGGAAATCAAGAAGGGTACCAACGACTGACTGTTACAAAGACCTAGGTTTATACTTGGGACTGGGACAGGAAATAAAGACAAACAAACTAAGACAGGACTGAGACTGAGACAAACCAAGAACTAAACTAAACACTAAAACTAAGACTCAATTCCCTCCTCCATGTTTTGGAGTGCCCTCTCACCCCTTGGAGCTGAGTTACAGGGTGCAGTGGTTAAAATATCCCCCTACGAAACGAGTCAACCCTTCAGGACCCTGATATGTCATCAGGACACACATAAAAAAGAGCAGCACTAATCACCTGGGAGTGAAGTGCCAGCTCTGCACCAGTCTGCAGTGATAGCAAAGGATCTGCTGGACTTTTTCTGGTTGTGGATACCATCCCTACCTTTAAGACCAGGCTTGCCCTCGAAATGTATCCAATTGTCTATAAAGCCCACTTGATTTTCGGAACACCACTTGGACATCCAGTAGTTTAATGCCGAAAGTCTGCTGAAGGCTTCAGCGCCGCACCACATTGGGATGGGGCCAGAGCAGATTACGGATTTGAGTGATATGTTTGAGCTTGTTCTCTCTCTCATCTGTAACAGTGTAACAGTGTAAAAAATGTATGCGTAAAAGATTCTATATAGTAGCAACGAATTTGAGCCTCGTGTCTATATACGGTTGTGGGTGTGGCTGGATATCCATAAAAGGGAGGGGTCTTCAAACTAGGGCCCTGCTTTCATTTGACTGGCCCCTTTAACTACAGCAGCAAATCATGTGGCCTGGCCTATAGTCTGGGTAGAGACAGAATGGATGTCTCTATATCAGTCCAGCGACTACTGAATTGTCCCTCGTAATCATTTTGTGTGAAAATCACAATACAACGAATGCTCTGTTGGTGTCTAGTCAATGTATTTCATACAAAAAGTTAAGATTTCATTCTGTCCCGCTTCCCAAGCCCATACCGCTAAAGGTGTGGCTTTACTGTTTCTCCCTAACATGTGAGAGGCGGCGGCAGTAAGGAGACAAAACACTGTAAACATGTGGCTTCGTGGGAGACGCCAACCACATCTTGTCTCGTAATGCTTATGGGACAGTGCCACCATCTATGATTCAATCCAATTAGGACATTCAATATCAGCAAGAAGTTTTCCCTGTGCACTCACACACGTGTAGCGTAAAACTCAATTTAGATGGAGTGCCATGCCAAACTACACAGTGACTTTACATTTTCAATATATTATTCCTTTAGTCTCGACCTATTAACAAATTAAACTTCAAAATATTTATGACATTATCAAAAAGTGGGCGTAACGGTGGCGCAGCAGGTAGTGTTGCAATTACACAGCTCCAGGATCCTGGGGTTGTGGGGTGAAGTCCTGCTCCAGGTGACTGTAAGGAGTTTGGTGTGTGGCTGGATGTCCATATAAGAAGTTGTGGGTATAAGCTTTTTTCACTCGTTAATTTCTGTATATTCTGTATATTAAATTCTGCTTTTTCCCTACTGCTCCCTAGTGTTTACAGGTAATAAGACGACTGACATTTGGACTCATATCCAGTTCAATGGAGCTTGTATCACCAGAGCATTAACAGCTGACTCACTCTCACTAAATGCAGCGTTCTATCCAGAGAACATAGTCCCACTGTTCACCACAGTAGAGGAACTTCATCACTCCAGAGAACACAGTTCCACTGTTCCACACAAGAGAGAAACTACATCACTCCAGAGAACACAGTTCCACTGTTCCACACACCACAGGAACTCCATCGCTCCAGAGAACACAGTTCCACTCTTCCACACACCAGAGGAACTTCATCACTCCAGAGAACACAGTTCCACTGTTTCACACACCAGAGGAACTCCATTGCTCCAGAGAATACAGTTCCACTGTTCCACAGTGCAGTGCTGGGGGCTTTAAACCCCTTTCTCTACAGTGAAATTTGGCTCATGTGAAGCTGCTTACATTAGAAGATCCAGACTCTGAGCTTCTGAGAGTCAGAAGCTCCTCCACAGACCTTTGAACTTCTGATAATGGCTCATTGTTGGAGTCTGACACTGGGCCACTGTTGGCGTTTACTGCAGGGGACACTGTCAGAACTGTGCCAGAACAATGTCGTCCTTTATCAGACAGAGAGGGGAGGAACATGTCATGAACTTCCAGGAAGAACCCAAGCTCCTTGTCTTCTCTGATCAGGGTCTTGGATCCCGTCTTCTGTATTAATCTGTGTCTTTTGTTCACGACGAATGCATGTTTGAGGGTGGAGAGCAGTAGTTGTGGGGGTGGGGCCACGGCAGTAAAGCAGGGAGATGAATAAGAGTGTGTCAATTAGTCATTGCACTGTTTAGCCTTGTCCTAAACATGGGCCGTTGCAGCCAAGAGAGACCAGCCTAAAATTCCAGGTCCACAGACAGCTCCCGACTCACCTGGGTCCCGTGGGGGAAGGTGTTTCAGGTGTTTGCTATGGTTTTTTAGGTGGTTGCTATGGTATTTCAGGTGGGTGCTATGGTGTTCCAAGTGGTTGCTATGGTATTTCAGGTGGCTGATAAGATGGTCGAGGTGGTTTCTATAGTGGTTCCCATGGTATTTCTGGTGGCTGATAATGTGTTCCAGGTAATTGCTAAAATGGTTGCTCTGGGATTGTAAGTGGTTGCAAAGGTATTTCACTGTTGTTATAATGGTTGATAGGGTATTTTATGTGGTTGCTATGTTATTTTACATGGTTTTATTTGGCCTGTCAAAGGAGACACCCAGAGGAGACCTATGTAGATACTGGGAGAACACACCACACTGTTACTGCATGTTACTAAAATTAGCAGCCAATATGGTGCTAACAGTGCATTCTGATTTGATCTGATCTGGTTATGAATTATATTGTTGGCAATGATTGCTGCTGATTGGTTGTTATACCATCACTGAGTGAGCTCCTGTCCTGGTGGCACTGTTTCACTGAATACACTGAAAGTCTCTGTTACAAACCTGAAGAAGAATCACAGAAACACAGCTGTAACCTATTAGCGACAGCACTACATCAACACACTGCAATTTCTAATCTTTTGGAGCTTAGAGTCAGTAGTACTTTTAAATGTAAGGATTAAGGCTTAGGGTTAGGGTTAGGATTAAGGTTTAGGTGTTAGGTGTTAGAGATAGGGTTACACTAACACAAAATACTGCTGTGTCTAACTTTCTTGGAAATATATTTAGGGTTAAAGGGAACATCTACGATTGTTGTTAAGTGCACTTCTCTCTGGTTGTTTACATTAGGAAGCTACATGTCTTTTAAGGTGAATGGCATGTTTGAGATGAAAAAAAAACAACAGTATCTTGTTGGTGTCTGAAGTGTAAATTGTCCTTAAATTTTTATTCACTGTTTGAATTCAGACAGAAAGTCATTTGTAACTCAAGTTGTTTGGAGTCTCTCTGCTGTCTAAAAACCTCCTGATGGTGTTTCTATGCCATGAGCAGAGAGAGAGAGAAAGCCTAGCATACCCTCTAGGACCGACACACTTTGTTGTTTTCACCCATTTACAGACACTGGGGCTTCATAAACACATTTTTGTTTGGGATTAGTGTTGGAGTTAGGATTAGGATTAAGATTAGTGTTGGAGTTAAGTTTAGAGTTGGGATTGGTATTAGAGTTAGGTTTAGGGTTGGGATTTATGTTGAAGTTTGAAATGTTGAAGGTTTAATGAGAATTATGTATATTACATATTGTATAAATTCCTGTAGCAACATATTTACAAATTTCAGTGTGCTCTCACAGACTGTGACCTGGGGAGAGGTTTCAAAACTGGACCCCTGAAACCCTGGGGCTGCAGCAGTGTTCTGCAGCGCCATCTAGCAACACCCATAAATTGCCTTTGCCATTATTTATATTTATTGCAGCAGTGTGAGCAGGTTTCTGTCTGTGTGAACTGTGTGTGAAAGCAGATGTTTGGAGGGTGTGAGTCCTGAGGGAGCTGCAAGAATTCTGAACCCAAACACATCTGTAACCCATAAACAAACCAGAACAAGGGGGTCAGCAGTGAGAGGCGTTATGGAGACAGACAGGACTCAGTCTGGAGCTTTTTAACAGATAAACACACAATATCTCATCATCACCACCATTGTTTAACACACTGGGATGACCTCGAGTGGTTAGTGTGATGCAGATCTAAACCCCAAAACCAGCCTTAGACTCTCCCATGGTCCAAAAATATGGAGGTTAAGTGAATTGGCTTCTGTAATAACTGTCTTGGTGTGAGTGTGTATGCCCAAATATTCCATGTGCGCGTTTGGCTGCCGCTTCTCGCCAGTGTGTGTTTGTGTGTGTAGATTGAGTGTTGGATGGAATGGCGTTCTGAGCAGTGTTGATTGTAAAATGTCCTTGGGTATCTAGAAAGGCACTCTATATGTGTAAATATATAAATAAAAAATAAATAAATCAGTTCCACAGACTCTCACAGAAAAAAACTAACCTCTGGTTCTGTTCATAATTTCAACATGTTCAGAGGAGAACACTAATTTTTGAAACTCCTGATCTAGGCTTTGTGTGAGACATTTTATGGATGGTGTAATTCTGAGAGTCATGTAACATAATTCAGTCACACGCACAACCCCCCCCCCCACACACACACACACACACACATACACACAACTACAAACCCACAAGAATTTGGATTCAGTTCTGTGTGGAAGTAACAATCAAAATAATCTAACACACAGAAGCGAATCTAGACAAATCTCATTCGAACACACACTGATACAAACATACACACACGGATAAAATTAATCTATATCAATGCTGGACACATAATACACACAGAACACGGCATACAGAGTCCCCCCCCAAACACACACACACACTCACCCAATCACTCACACACTCCCATCACTCACCCATTCACTCAGCTGTGGACCTGTGAAGTTAAGCAGCACCTCAGTAAACTTTACAACACACAAAGAGTTACCCCCCCAAACTCCTGTAATACCTGTCACCAGCGGCTGGGCTTTAAAATAAAAGTCCTCCAGGAGAACACAGTAGAACAGGGCACAGAAATATTCTGAACTCATAATAAACTGTTAATGTCCCCCAGCTTCAGCAGCAGTAAAACACCCTCAGACCAGGGTCTGGACAGGCGGTAGAGTAATAGAGTTTATAACACAGACACAGACACACAGACACACACACACAGACACACACACACACACACACACACACACACAAACACTGCAGCCATCACGAAGTAATGCATCCTTGTTTTTTTGTTGGAGCGAGAATAACTTCCAGGTCATTAACTGTTCTTGGTGTATGTGTTCTTGAGTGACGGAACATAATTTGCCAGTGAACGATAGCCTTACTCAAGAACACAAGAACGTAAGAACACCCAAGAACACACAGGAACAGCCCGAGTTAAACAACACACATAAACACACACTGAGGGACAGCCCAAGTTAGGGCGAGACCTACAGACTGCACTGCTGTGTCTACAGCTTGAAAACTAAATCTAACTATGAGCCTATCAGAGCAGTCTGAAGACTTTCAGCTACATCTAAATCACCCAAAAGAGGTGCTACAGCAGTGCATCCCAAATTGGGGTGTGCACATCCTATAGGAGTTGAAGAACTGCATAGAGGTGCAACCAGGCCAATGTAATGTGTCACCCCGTTGCCCAAAAGAACATACCACACATTTTTGGGAGGTGTAAATGCAACCCGGTATCCTTAATTTGATTGTGTAACATATGTAACACAGTTTTAAAGCAACACTAAGTAGCATTTCTAGTTTAATAATCCAACTTCTAAATTGCTGTGATTCTCCACTGAGCTGTAGTAGGAGAATAGAGCTTCTGTTGCTGTTACTCTAGGCTCAGCACTGCAGAAACTGTACTATGTAACTTTTGACAGTAGGAAAACTCACCCTTCATTTCAGGACAGTGTTGTAAAAGTGTATTCCACTCTTAAGTTTTAGGGAAAATATACCAGGAGCAAAAAAAATCAAATCTTTCATAGTGTTGCTTTAAAGACAGAGAGTGGGAGATGGAAGGTTGTTTCCTCTCTGAGTCTAATCTCAGCTCTGGATCTGAGTGTTTTCAGCAGGTCTGGTATGTTTCCCTTCATCTATCATGTCTCTGATCTGTGGGATCAGATGAATGTTGATCGTCCACACTGTTTGGACTGGAGTTCTGCTGATGGAGGGGTTTGTTTTATAGTAGTATAAAAAATATAAACTGCATTTCTATTCCAATTCTCACTTGTCCTGGAGGGGGCAGGAGGAAGGAGGAGTGGGTTTTTCATTCAGAACACACTTGCCCTCAGGAACAAACACAAACAGATTCCGTCTGAACTGATTTATGTTTTGTTGATTTACACATTACATTGGCTGCAGTCTACATGGTCAAATCCATGAAATGTGGAAGATTTCAAAAAGTGATTACAAGAGCTGAACAACAAGGGAGTCATTTTCAACTTTTATTACGAAACTTTTATTACAATGAAGGAAAAACTACATTTTCAATCGAAATTGATGCAAAAAGATTAATATTTAGAAGAAATTTGTAAGCATTTCTATTAGTCCATTCAACATGAAAAATGTGAAGGGCCACTTCTGTGTTTAAATTATGTAGTAATCTAAAAATACACACATTTTCTTTAAATAAAAAAAATAAAAAAAATTTCACAGCTGGGTCGCATTAGTCCAGGAGCTTCAGGAATCAAAGAGAACAAGAAACAGAGAGAGAGAGAGAGAGAGAGAGAGAGAGAGAGAGAGAGAGAGAGAGTGAGAGATGAGGTGGGCAGTGGACCATCACAGAGAAGACATACCAGAAGAACACACCCCAAACCCACATTCCTTCTAAAAATACACGGTGCTGAAATGATCGATACCTCGACTTGCTGAAACTGGCCGGGCTTTGATCGCCTGACTAAAACAACACCAGCCTAACGGGTTTGTTTTACCACGAGGAGAAAACTCTATCTATCTCCATCTCCAGCCCAGCAGGGGGCACTGCTTTGATCCTCAGACCCTCAGGAGGACAACCCGCAGAGACGCAAAACACACCCAGGGCCAGAACAAGCACATCCAGTTGACAGGGAGGGTCCGAACCTCACCCCTCCGAATACTTTCAGCTGCACAGTGTCTCCAAGTGGAGAACAAACCCACACAAACACACTCTGCTGACTATGAGAATAAACCTCCAGCATGTAGAAACACACTTGTACACACTTCAACCTCTCAACTTACAGAACCAGCCTCACTCCCAACTGGGTCTTATCTGTGTAGTTATCATGGCAACTTCTCGTAACTGGTAAATATTTCTTACTGTCTGCTGCTCTCTGCTCTGTTTGCGCTGGAAAAAGCTCTGGTGTTTGTACTTAGCTCTGGCCCAGTAACTGGGAATCAAACTTAAGTGTCTCAGTCCCAATTTTATCAGGTCTCTCTCTCTGGAGGTTTTTAGACTCCAAATGCTGAAAAGCATGAACGGAGATGAGGACGTTTCTCTATTCCTGTTCCATAAGTGGGTAACACTGACTTATTTGCGCTGTTACAGTTACATTACTTAAGGTGGAATCGACTCTAAATTCAGGAGAGTGCTAACTGCATAAAAGTAAACACGAAAGTTCAGCGAAAGTTCCTCATAACAAAACAGCTCAGGTTTCTGTGGGAATTCAAACAGTGAAAATAATAATAATTATACATTATATTTATATAGTGCTTTTCAAGAAGTCAAAGATGCTTACAATAGTTAATACATAGAACACATTGAAAGACATACAACAGAGCAAATACAGAATACAAAACATTAACAAACAGAACAAGCATGAAAAGATTAAGTTTGAGGAGTATTAAATAAAAACTAGAATAAAAACTTACAGATGAGCTACACTTCAGACACCAACAAGATACAGTCTCTTCTTACTCAAACACACCATCCATCCATCCATCCATCCATTATCTGTAACCGCTTATCCAATTCAGGGTCACGGTGGGTCCAGAGCCTACCTGGAATCACTGGGCACAAGGCAGGCATACACCCTGGAGGGGACGCCAGTCCTTCACAGGGCAACACACACACTCACACATTCACTCACACACTCACACCTACGGTCACTTTGAGTCGTCAATCAACCTACCAACGTGTGTTTTTGGACTGTTGGAGGAAACCGGAGCACCTGGAGGAATCAAACATACCATTCCACCTTAAAAGATTCAGCGCTTATGAATGAACACAAACAGGAGGGGGAGTGTGTTTTGTTGTTTCTCAACACCCAGAACACATAGAATGTTCCTGTGTTCTGCAAAGAACATTCTAGAGAAGTCTCCTCCCAGGAGCAGAGTGGTAATGCAGTGAATGATGACAGTTTCAGGTCATTCTCATTGGAATGATGTGAACCCATGCGTCCTCGTTTTGGGTGAATCGAGAACAACATCCAGGTCTGTAACCATTATGTTATGTTTGTGTTGAAACATAACTTAGACAGAGGAAGATGACGAGATTAAGCGAGAACACAAGAATGTAAGAACACACCCGAATACACTCGAATAAAGAGCTAAGCTCAGGTCCTGAGCCCAAAATCTCAGACCTGGAACTCCTTATATGGGCATGACTCCCACAATACAATGACTTCAGATGTCTTTAGAGTTATATACATGTTTTTCTAAGTGTTTACAGTAAACTTTACGGACATGCCTCGGATAAAACCTGCTCTAATGCAGCCACCTCATTTCTGAAACCTGATTGAATGTTGGAGGCCACTCAGTGGGACCTTGGCTCTCTCTCTCTCTCAGGAAAGAGCGACTGAATTCAATATTTTATCACCACACACAGCTCCTTAAGAGCTATGATTTCCTAGCATCCTCTGTGAGGTTTATTACTCTCATAAATCTGTATTCACACACACACTAGAATTCAATCAGGGTAAAGGGATGAAGTGCAGTGCTATACCACAGTTCACCATGAGGATTCAATAATACGGAGTCTGTTCTAATTTGCCCAAAAAAAAAAACAGCTTCTCTCTAAAGCACAACCTGATTGATTGAATTAATGACAGGGCTAATTCACCAAGAACAGAGGAACAGTGGAACTGTGTTCTCTGTAATGACGATGATCCTCTGGTGTGTGGAACAGTGAAACTGTGTTCTCTGCAACAATGGTTATCCTCTGGTGTGTGGAACAGTGGAACTGTGTTCTCTGGAGTGATGGAGTTCCTCTGGTGTGTGGAACAGTAGAACTGTGTTCTTTGGAGTGATGGAGTTCTTCTGGTGTGTGGAACAGTAGAACTGTGTTCTCTGGAGTGATGGCATTCCTCTGGTGTGTGGAACAGTGGAACTGTGATCTCTGGAGTGATGGAGTTCCTCTGGTGTGTGGAACAGTAGAACTGTGTTCTCTGGAGTGATGGTGTTCTTCTGGTGTGTGGAACAGTAGAACTGTATTCTTTGGAGCAATCTAGGTCCTCTGGTGTGTGGAACAGTGGAACTGTGTTTTCTGGGGTGATGGAGTTCCTCTGGTGTGTGGAACAGTGGAACTGTGTTCTCTGGAGTGATGGAGTTCCTCTGGTGTGTGGAACAGTGGAGTTGGGTTCTCTGGAGTGATGGAGTTCTTCTGGTGTGTGGAACAGTAGAACTGTGTTCTCTGGAGTGATGGCGTTCCTCTGGTGTGTGGAACAGTGGAACTGTGATCTCTGGAGTGATGGAGTTCCTCTGGTGTGTGGAACAGTAGAACTGTGTTCTTTGGAGCAATGGAGTTCCTCTGGTGTGTGGAACAGTGGAACTGTGTTCTCTGGAGTGATGGCGTTCCTCTGGTGTGTGGAACAGTGGAACTGTGATCTCTGGAGTGATGGAGTTCCTCTGGTGTGTGAAACAGTAGAACTGTGTTCTTTGGAGCAATGGAGTTCCTCTGGTGTGTGGAACAGTGGAATTGTGTTCTCTGGAGTGATGGGATTAGTTTGAGTGGTGAGTGTGATCCAGATCTAACCCAACATGAGCCACTTACCCTCATTGATGATTATGAGGCTGGACTACATCAGGTCCTGACAACTGCCTTCCAGAAGTCTCCTCTCTGTCTCAGAAGAAAGTGATTGTGTCTCTGTTCTTGTGGAGTCTGAAACTGTCATTTTATTTTTTTTAGAAATTCAGAGCTCTGGAGTGGAGGATAGACCCCTCTCTGTGTGTTTTCTGTAACCTCTTTCACACAAATCGAGACAGAGCCTCAAATGGACCTGACCCCAGCACAGAACCTCAGCCCAGATAACTCAATTAGACACTTCCATCTCTCTCTCTCTCTCTCTCTCTCTCTCTCTCTCTCTCTCTCTCATTCAGAAGCAGCTTCCACAGTCAGATCTTGTGTTTCTGTAAGAATGAATCCTCTGGGCAATGTAAACATAGAGATGGACAGTGTCTCAGTGAGATGTCCTCCTCTAAAAGCCCTCACAGACAGTGAGGACAGTAAATGGTGGGGGAAAGTGGACAGTGAAGGTGAATGGACCCAGACGTCCTCCACTAAAAACCCTTCATTCCCTGTTCCAAGTTCTCATTTGGCTAAGGCATGGATCATGTCATCACCTTAATCAAACTGCCTTTTGTTCTCCACCTTCTTCATGATTTTCTCATTATCGATCCCCCTTCTTCACCTCAAGCTCTTAGCCTCACTGCCTTATCCAAAATCTTTCACTGCCTCTGGATTCCTCTCTCCATTGAAAAGACAGTGGGCCCTTCAACCTCTCTGGAGTTCCTTGGCATCACTTTGAACTCCGTGTCCTCCCAAGCTTCCCTTCCCCAGAACAAACTCGAGCATATACCCAGTGCTCTCTCCGCTTTTATTGATTCTCCCATCTGTACGAAACAGCAGCTCCTCTCTCTTTTGGGCCAACTCAACTTTGCCATTCGAATCATCCCCCAGGGACACTCATTTATCTCCCATCTCCTTCATCTTGCCTCTTCAGTCTGCTCACTGCACCATTCCGTCACCTTGAATGACTCTTGCCTTTCTGGGCTGAATTTCTGGCTCACTCTTCTTCGCCACTGGAATGGTACGTCTTTTTTTTTTTTTACAACAATGCTATCTCCAACCCCTCAGATGTTCAGCTTTATACAGACACCAATCCTTTGATTCAGTGGTTACTGCAGAGGCCATTGGTTTGCTTCTCCCTGGTACACACAACTTGTCAGCTTCGCTGCCAAAACCAACGATTCTTCTGCTCTTTGGGAACTTTACTCCCTTAATCATTGCAGCACTTCTCTGGGGGCACAAATGGACAAGAAACATGATTCTAGTTCACTCAGACAATTTCACAGTCATTCATATAATCAACAAAATCCATTCCACATTTCTATTACTCATGCCCTTCGTACATCTCCTCACCCAGCACTCCGTACTCCATACCATTCCATTCTCAAGGCCACTAACATGCAATAGCTGATTCACTTTCTTGTTTTCATTACCAGAAATTCAGAACCTTAGCACCTCAAGTGGACCATCAGCCTACACCAGTGCCACCATTTTCAGAAACCATACACTACCTCATCCCCAGCTGCAACAACTGATATCTCAAGCTAAGGAAACAATACTTTCAGCCATCTCTCCACAAACACTCGCCGCCTACTGGTCAGGATGGAAACTATTCCAGAAATTCCACACCTTACACAACATTGATCTTGTCTCAAACAACCTCTCCATAATGACTGCCTTCTTACATCAGCCAACACACAATATTCTATTCATTCCTGGACCTTAAGAGTATACAGTATTTAGCCGCAATAAACTTCTTCACAAAACTCATAACCTCATTCTTCCTCCAGTCACTCTCAGATTACCTTTTTCCTCAAAGGAATCCGAAAGGCTGAACCCCATCTTCCATCTCAGAGATCACCAGTCACTTCAGACATTTTATTATGCTGCCTGAATACACTCCGCTCAAGATGCTACTCACCTACTATTGCCCCTACATTTGAAGCCTTTTTATCCTAGCTTTCTTCAGATTTCTCAGAATATCAGAATTCACAACTCTCTCAGTCAAATCCAATGCATTTATTTACCCCCCTCACATCAGACCTCACCATCCTTGATTCTAATACACTAATCTTTAACATCAAACAGAGCAAAACCGATCAACTCTGCAAAACTACCTACCTATATCTTTTTTAATTAAAGAATTAGAGAGAGAGAGAGAGAGAGAGAGAGAGAGAGAGAGAGAGAGACAGTCATGTTTAAGTGAGCAAGCAAGGAAAAGAGAGATGTGTGTGAGACTTGAATTTCATGACAGCACTGTAGACAGGAATAACCCTCAACAGCAGGTAGGGGGTGCTCAGGAGACAAAAAAGCCAATCCGTACATTGTATTCCTTTGGAAAGGTGGAACTGAGAGTTTGAATAAAAGCTTATGTGAACCCAGTAAAGTTGCATATTTAAGGTAAAATTTGAGCTAGAAGCAAACCTCAACTTCACATTGTTCTGCGTTTAAGATAAAACCAATGACAAGTTTCATTAATTTTTTAAACAATTCACTACTTTAGACTGCTATGTCTGATCCACTTGTATCAGCACAATACTCACTAATACACCACCACCATGTCGAGAATAATCCACCACCCATACCTGCTCTGTGGGGCCTGAGTATTGAAGAAAAGGGGGAAAGAGGGGGTAATATAATATGCAGAGCTACAGATGGACTGTGTAGTTTTGAATGGAACCAGATGTCCCTATAGGAACTGCTTATATTGGTATGACACCCTCGAGGTCTAGACCTGCTCGCTGCCCCCTGGCTGGACTTTCCCTGGACCACAAGGGTTAGTTCAGTGTCCCTAATTCTCTGAACATGTCCACTGTTATTCCAGCGGGTGTTTTCAAACAACGAAAATTCCCTCCCATGTTCATATCTCCCCAGCCAGATGTTTCAGGATGCTGTGGAGAGAGCTTCAGAATGCTGAGATTTGTTTTGACATTTTTTCTGGTATTTTTATCTGGAACCGACCGTTCTGAGGTTCTCAACAATAGTGGGAAGATGGGTTTAATCTGTCCATCTCAGCAGATGAGTGAAACATTCCAGCAACTCTCTTTCCTGGAGCTCAGTAAATATGAGTAAATATGTCTCCACTGCTGCAGAACTGGCTCTGGTCTAAAAGAAACTACCCTGGACATAGGCGGATTTCCTTTATTACTTCAAAACATTTCAGACTGGACGCTAAGGGCCAGGACACGTCCGAGTTTTCCTTCATTGGCCGTCTGGACTCGGACCTGTGACCCGCAGCTCTTAAAGAAATAAAGCATCAGTGTCTCTCTTTCCCTTGAGACATTGTCCCTCGGTTGAGATGTGCTTCATTTGGATTCTTCAGTTTAACATTTTTACAGCTTCACACAAAAACATTGGACAGAAGTCACAATATTCACCCAGTCACACACTCACCTGTGAACAGGGTGGATACCATCAGATCCTCACAGCAATGTTTCAGCATCCAATGTAAATGGAGAACACACTCCTGGTTAAAGTATCATTATGTAATATTATTTCCACAGAATTAGTTTTAAAATCTGTGATGCTCCACTGAGCTGTAACAGGGAGAATACAGTCTCTGTTGTTGCAACTCTGGGCTCAGCACTGCAGAAACTGCACTATGTAACTATTGGAGGAGGGTAGGAAAACATCCTCCCTTTCCCTCCCCCTCACACTGATTTCAGTATAGTGTTTTCAGTATAGTGCTGTAAAAGTGAATTACACTCTGCAACTGTAGGGGGAGCCCAGGAGAACTACAGCAAAACACATTCCCCTCCTATTTGTGTTCTTTCAGAAGCTCATATGATCTTATATGGTGGAACTGTGTGTTTAAGTAAGAAGTGACTGTATCTTGTTGGTGTCTGAAGTGTAACTTGTCTGTAAATTTTTATTCACTGTTTGAATTACCACAGACACTCATTTGTAACTCGAGCTGTTTAGTTTTTGCAGCACATTTGCTCTGTGTTTACTTTCATGCAGTTAGCACTCTCCTGAATTTAGTGTCAGTCCCACCTTAAAGGAGCAATCTGTTGGATATTTACTGTATCTTTGTCATAAATTGTCCAGGGTGTGTGATCATAGATTAAGGAAACAGTCAAAGCTAAAACATTGCTGCCTCTCACAGCATTGCTAAAGCAGTATATTCTTCTTGAGAAGTGCCCAGTCCGGTCCGGAGCTCCTATGATCCCACCCCCTGAGGTCCTGCCTGTCATCCTGCCCTCTGTCCAATAATTTTACTATCGTGAGGCCAGGTCTACAAACTCTACATGTCTCGCAGTCATGAAATTACCAAGTGAACATAATTAATGTTATATTTTACCAGCCCCAAAACCCCCACTGCCCTTCTAAAAATCTCCATAACCAGAGACAAAGTAAAATGAGAGGAAATCGGCCCTCTGTTTGAAAAGTGGAGGAAGTTTACAAGCAGCAACACTACAGAACAGTAGCGAACAGAGAACAGAGCAGATCTGGCTAATATTCTCCTGAACAGGTAATAACAAATCATTTTTGAAAAAACTTAGAAGTACAGATGCCTATGAATAGATTAAAAGGAGTAAACACCATAGGTTGTGTGAGTTATATAAAGAAAGTGAGGCATTGTGACGTTTGGAAGGTGTTAGGACTGTGTTTTGTGTGTTTTACATGAAGAAGGTTAATAACACGGTGGTGCAGCAGGTAGTGTCGCAGTCACACAGCTCCAGGGACCTGAAGGTTGTGGATTCAATTCCCGCTAAGGGTGACTGTCTGTGAGGAGTTTGGTGTGTTATCCCCGTGTCCGCGTGGGGTTCCTCCGGGTGCTCGTTTCCTCCCATGGTCCAAAAACACACGTTGGTAGGTAGACTGGTGACTCAAAAGTGTCCGTAGGTGTGAGTGAATGAGTGTGAGTGTGTGTGTGTTGCCCTGTGAAGGATTGGCCAGGGTGTATTACCGCTTTGCACCCAATGATTCCAGGTAGGCTCTGGACCCACCGCGACCCTGAACAGGATAAGCGGTTACAGATAATGAATGAATGAAAGGTGAATAACAACAGGATTGAAAAGTGTAAATACCATTGTTTGTTAAAAAGAAATTGATGCAGATTCATGTGTGTTTCTCTGTGGTGTGTGTGTGTTTTAAACAAATTAAGGAGTAAGAATTGTGTTTGAAAAGTCTTGCATCTTGCAGTCTTCACCTATTTAAGGTGGAACAGAGAAATAAAGCTTGGTAGTACACAACAAATATAAGAGTTTAAGTGACATGATTTACACTTAGTCGTGTGTTTTAAATGGATAAAAAGGGAAATAAGGAGTGTTTCAAAACAAGTTTTTTTATAAATCCTAGTGCTAGCTTTAGCTTCGCATAGCTGTTTAAGGTGGAAATAAGTATTCAATAAGAAACTAGAGAACAAATCAAATAAGACTCTTAAACAGACCCATTTAATGTGTAACTAAATGCTTGGATACAAAAATTGTGAATAGTTGGTTGAATAATACAATTCATTAGTTTGATTTAAATGGATAAAGTGGAATAATAATTGCTCAAAAGGTTTCAAAAGCTATAGCGCTAGCTTCAGCTCTTAAGGTAGAACAGAGAATTCAAGATCCTGGTGAATAACGCCATTAGGACTGTTAAACGGACACATGTAAGTTGAAATGAAATGTTTCACTACAAAGATTGTGGATAAGATCTGCCTCCTCAACAACATTTATGGTGGAAGGGAAAATCGATAAGTAACACCAGCCTTGTCTAGTCAAAATATTTCAGGTGGATTTGGACAGTAAAGGCTTTTGAATGCAGGGAAATGGCGGCCACATGTTCACTTTTTTTGTGTAGGTAGATGTTTTAGGGAAATGATGAACACTTCTGTGTAAATATGTTGATTATGGTACATTCTTCTTAGCTATTTCAGCCCAAATTCTTGTTCGTCCCTTGCTTGTTCATTCAGTTTTTCTCAAACTGGCATCCTGCTCGAGGAGAGGGAGTAGGCATACAGCTCTCTTCACTGTTTTGTTTAAACAGTATTATAGTTCCAATTTTAAATGCTTGTTGTCAATGTTATAGATTGCTCCTTTAAGTAATGTAACTGTAACAGCCAAAATAAGTCAGTGTTACCCACCTATGGAGCAGGAAGAGAACATCCTCATCTAGGTTCGTTCGTTTAAGTGTTTGGAGTTTCTCCGCCGTCCAAACACCTCCAGATGAGAGGGACACAGAGAGAGAGAGAGAGAGAGAGAGAGAGAGAGAGAGAGAGAGAGAGAGAGAGAGCTGAGCCCGTTCAGCCTGAGACACTCACAACTCTGGAGAAACTCTAGAGAAACCCCAGAGTGTCGTGTCACACGTGCAGCGCACAGTGGGAGATTTTCTATGTGAGATACGTTCTCGCAGTGGGAAATGAAATTCATGCCTTAGGCGTGGGTGTGGAGCCTGTGCAGTGTGTTCTCACATGCGCTGACTCTGACTTCACCCCTAGTCCATGCAATGTCCAGGACAAATATTGTGGGTGGTCATGCTGACACACACAGCTCCTCCGGGTAAACTCTGTAACATTTCTGGATTACCGGTGTTAAAAGGGCATTTATTGCCGGAGCAAGTGCTGTGTACAAACACTGGAGCTTTTTCCAGCACCAACAGAGCAGAGAACAATAAATATTGAGGAAACAGTCACAAAAAATTATACAAAGTGTATTGGATTAAAATTGTGAATTGTGAATACTGGAGGAGCAGCTATCCACAAAGTTTTGATCACATAGCATATAGGAAATATGTGGTGTAAGGTCCCTTCAGCAGCAACAAACTACCAGATATGACCCACACACACACACACACACACACACACAGTGAGTGGTTATCTAGAACACTCTGTTCTGACCAGTTCCATCACAAACACATCCCATAATAACAAGATATCAGCATCACACCAGAGCCATCTTTACAAACTCTACAGGCACCTGCTCCTCTTACATCTCCACACTTTATACCAGTGTGTGTGTGTGTTAAATACAGTTAAATACAGTGGCACATTCTTGTTGTTCCACTCTGCACTGAGTATAAAGCATATTTAACTTTAGAAAGCTATGACCTGTAGCAATAACACCCCCCCCCCCCCCCAAACCCCTACAGGTCTGAGGACTCCTTTAAAACTGTGAAGGTTCAGGGGGAACCTGTTGGGAGAGAGAGAGAGAGAGAGAGAGAGAGAGAGAGAGAGAGAGAGGAAGAACATAAAGAGGAGATAGGGAGGAGGATGAATCCTCAACTCAACCAGAACCCACTTTGATCATAACTTACTCTCATCTGGTTTCAATACACACACACATTCACTCTCTCTCTCTCACTTGAATTCTGTCTATTTTGATTGTTGTTCAGCTACTGATGAACTCAGCTCCAGCACACACTCTCTCACTCACAAACACACACATTATCTCTCTCACACACACACACTATGATTGAGAGTATAGGTATGTGAATTTGTGAGTGAATATGTATATGAATGTGTGAGTAAGTATGTATGTGAATGTGAGTGAGTGAACACGTATGTGAATGGGTGAGTCAATACATATGTGAATATGTGTGTGTGTGAGTATAAGAGTGAATTTATTTGTGAATGAATGTGTGAGTCAATATGTGTGACTGTGAGTAAGTGTGTCACTCAGCTCTGGGGTTGAAAGATGGGGGTGGGGCTTCTGTTCCTGTGCAGCTGCTTCTCTGGAGATTTCATGTTTATTTACAGTTTTATTTATTTGTTCAAATATAAAATTAAAGAACCATCTTTAATCTCTAATATGGAAATAAGGCCTAAAGCCACGCCTATTTATCAACTAATAATGACATCACTTATCAGCCTTCAGGTGTTTAAAGGTAAAATCCACCCACATTACATGATTTTTAACGCTTTGTTTTTCCTGCTTTAGAGATTATCGGCTCAGATTCAAGGCCAAGCAAAACCAGAAAACTGTGTGTGTGTGTGTGTGTGTGTGTGTGTGTGTCCTGAGTGACTCCCTTGCAGAAATATGAAAGAAAGAGAAACAGAGAGAACAGGAAGGGTGAAGGACAGGACTCACTGATAAAATACCACACATTGAAAAACATCTGACGCATTACAGCTGCTCTCTAAAATGTCTCCAAGTCCATCAATGTCCCTCACAATGTCTTGCACCCAGGACTGGGTTTAAACACCACCCCCTTCTCAATGTGTGTCACTCACCGTTTACTGTCCTCATTTTCTGTGAGGAGCTTTTAACGGAAGACGTCTGCTTCCATTCACCTGCAGCCCACTGTCCCCCAACATTTACTGTCCTCACTTTCAGTGAGGCGCTTTTAGAGAAGGACATCTGGTTCCATTCACCTCCACTGTCTTCCACCATTAACTGGCCTCACTTTCTATGAGGGGCTGTTTGAAGAGGCCGTCTGGTTTCATTCACCCCCACTGTCCAGATTCCCATGTTTTGCATCAGGTTTATCTTATTTTGCCAGTCCCAAACAATCTCTGGTGTGGTTCATTTCTGGTGAGAACGTGATCCGACCCGACTCAAGTGAACACAGCAGATCTAAGCTGAACACTCCCGTAGACAGAGACCACTGTGTGTATAGGACATATCAGAGCAGGGAAACAGAATTGGGGAAGGTTTAGCTGCTAATCTGACGTGGTTTGCTGTGTGAAAACAAACCAAACCAAGAGAAAAATACTCCAAGATCATGAACTTCTCACTGATTCAGACCAGACCAAACAATCTACTGGAGTGAAAACACCCTTAAACCTCAGTGAAATCTCAAAAATGTTTAAAATCTCATGTAATCTGTCAGACATAAATAGCGTGTAGTTGTTTTTCCTGAAGCCCAGGACATTCCCTGGACACCAGCGGTGTTTCTCCTGACAAGCTCTTCCCGCTCAGCTGTGTTTCCTCCCCCTTCTCCAGCAGAGACACAGACCCCTAAATCTACCAGTGCACCCTGGGATTGTTTTGGTAGCTGCTTTCTGTTTCTTCTGTTTGAAGAGCTTCCTCCGGTGTTTACTGACAGTGGAGAAGTGGGGTGGAGCCTAACTGCCCTTGATCCCTCCCCCAGGCCACCTGTTTTCCCCAGAGCTGCTGGAAGTTGACCTGTGGCCCCAGGGGATTTCAGGGGGACGAGATGAGGAGACTCGAATAGTTTTCCAGGATATTAGAAAAGCCCTGGGCCCCAAGGCCGCACGGGAACACTGTTCCTCTCCCTGCTCTCTGTTTCCTTTCTTCTGCTTCTTGTTTTTTTCTCTTTGCTCCAGGTTCAGGGAGTCAGTTCTGCTCCTGTGTGGAGGGACGAGGTAATTCACTCCAGCTTCAGAGGCTGACTTCAGCTCTTAGATCAACACAGGCCAAAGGGAACAGCCCAAACCCACCGCAGAGTGAGGGTGCTGCAGCACACATGGAAATGGTTTATTGAATTAAACTAATTTGCTAATAACTAACAAAACTAAACAGGTTTATCTCCATCCCTTTTCCATAAAGCTAAATCTGCTCTGAACGCTGCTGCTACACTGTGGGGCCTGTGGGAGGCAGCCTCACAACTTTTACAGCTAATTTTACCTTTAGAACTTCTAAGGCTCCACAGCTCAATGTTCATAAATATCACCCAAATAAAAAAAGAAATAAAACAGCAAAAGTGGGACTAACCCACTGATGTGGTGGTGGTGTGCTAGATTGTGTTGTGCTGGTACGAGTGAATCAGACACAGCAGTGCTGCTGGATTTTTTAAACCCTATGTTCACTCTGTGAGACACTCCTATCTTGTTGGTCCAACATGTAGATGTAAAGAGAGAGTAGCTAAGCTGTCATTGCAGTGTGTGTTAGCCGTACACTAGTCCTTCATCAGTGGACACAAGATACTGTTGGCTGGATGTTTTGGGTTGGTAGACTATTCTCAGTTCAGCCGTGACACTGAGAGGTTTAAAAACTCCAGCAGCACTGCTGTGTCTGATCCATTCATAACAATACAATATACCACCACCATTCCAGTATCACTGCAGCGCTGATAATGATCCACCACTCACATCATACCAGCTCTGTGGGGTCCTGAGCATTAAAGAACAGGTGGAAAGGGAGTAACAAAATATGCAGAGCAACAGATGGATTGCAGTAAGTGTAAAACTAGAGTGACCAAAGTGGACAGTGGAGCTGAGAGATGGGACAATGAGGGAAGAAACGAATTGGTATTAATGTTCTGGCTGGCTGTAGTCACTACTCACGGTTAGTTCAGCCCTGGGATGTTTGGTCTCCTAGTTCACTCAGTGTAACACTGCCACCTAGCGGCTGCAGAACATCACTAAACAGCACCTGCAAGAATCCCACACATTGCACTAAACACGCATTAAACACTTGAAGGGGTGTTGTTAGGTGTTCCTAATAAAGTGGCCAGTCAGAGTCAGTAGAAGGGGGGTGTTTCTGATAAAGTGGTTCTAGATGGAGATGTAACCCTAACTCACACTGTATGAGCAAAATATTTGTGGACACCTATTATCAGGGAAGACTCCAGAACATCTGATGGAGTTCAGTCTGATAATCAGTGAGGGTCAGGGGCTGGTGTTGGGGATTAATTCTGGATCAGACTCACCATCCAACTAATCCCAGAGGAAGTCCATCACGCCATAGAACACAATTCCACTGTTCCACACACTAGAAGAACTCCATCACTACAGAGAACAGTTCCACATCTCAGTACAGAGGGGTGTACACAGACTGTTGTAGAGTCTAATGTAAAATAAAAATAGGACGCTTTGACTCAACTTTCAGCTGCTACTTTAATTCAGACGTCTCTGTCCACACCAGTCACATTTACATCCACAGTCAGGTACAGCACAGGCATCAGAGCTGGGTTACAGAGTTTAGCCAGATATTTTAAGCCAGTTTGAGCACAGGACAGCAGAAGTGTCCCTCAACTCATATCCCACAGTTGATACACTCAACTCTGAAAAATCATGCCCTGGGATTCTCAGTTATCCAAATAATTTAAACCCAAACCTAGGAGGACAGATTGGGCCTTTGCTATATGATGATCCTCAAATTTGGGCTGAAGTTATCTGACTAAAGCTTAGAGAGATGTACTGACAATTGGGTTAATGATCTGAAAACAGCTAAATGGAGGTAAACAATAACAATAAACAGCTCACTCCCAGCCTCTTGGCTAAATAAACTCTAAATCTAATGGTGGGGGGGGGTCCTTCCAATGTCTCAAAACCCCCCATAATCCTCTGGGTGAACTGTAAATGCAGATATGGACACCATTCACCTCCACTGGATAAAAATGAGTCTCCAACGTCTTCAGAGCACTGTCCAGCGCTGTGTCACCCCTGCAGGGGATTATGGGGGAATTTTAATCAATTCTGATACATTTGGATGGGAGTGTTGAAGATACTCATTTAGAGCAGGTTCTCTCTGGACAACAAAAAAATATCCGAGTCCCGCCCATAATTGTGGTGCTACATAGCAACTGTTACTAGGTTGGACATGGTTTAGAAAACTACAAACTATAACATAGCAGCTGCATTTACAGCCAGGTAAGTATTTATGTTTTTAAGGGTGAAATGTCACAAATTTCAGAATTTGTTTTGACATGACTGTTTTAAAAAAATTTTTTTTTAAAACAATCTCATCAGAGAATACTAAACTATGATTCTGTTCATTGGATTCAACATGCTCGGAGAAAATTGTTGGTTCTTTTTTGATTGCTAAATAAACTACAAGAACTGTTTTTTTTTCCAACACCAGCACCTGACCTCACTGGTGTTAATGTGGCTAAACACTTACAAACCCTCACAGTAATGTTCCAGAATGTAGGTTTCTTGAGTGCAGAGGCTGTGAGCTCAGAGTGAACATAAGTTCTGTCAAGCTTGTCAGACCTAGCAACTGTTGCTATGGGAAAGGCAATCATCAAAAATAATAACAAAGAGAGACATGAAGGAAAATATAAACATTTTTAAATGTTTTAAAGATTAGTGACTGCTCTCAAAACACATATTCCTTGAATTACTCCCTCAGATCCACTGCAGCTGTGATCTGCGCTCGTTTTATATTTAAAAAACAAACCAGAAAAAATAAAAATAAATAAATATCTGTGGGAAACATTTCAGAAAAACTAACAATTTATAGAGGAATTCCAAACAGTTTTAACAAATTCTGAGCATAACTTAAGAATAAGGTGTAGATAAAGTTGTGGGTCTGGAGCCTGGCTGAGCCCGGACCCAGAGACCCTTTACAACTGGTTTGATTTTAACCTCACCTACGGCAGGTGTGTCCAAACATTTTTCAAAGTGGGCCAAACTGTATCATATCAACATTCTTAAGGTCAAGTCTCTCTTTCCAAATATATTATTCATAAATTATTAATAATAGTGTATTCAAAATATAAAAGACACAAATTTGCAAAACAACATATAAAACAGTTTAGATTTATTAACTAATTAATTTCATAATAACAGCTGCAAGATATCAAAGGAGTAAAATCCAACATTTTACGGCAAATCGCCGGTTCTCACTGTCGTTTTTTTTTTTTTTCTGCAGCCATCACCATATGTTGTTCTGTGAATTACTTTGCTGGTCCAGAGAAATGAATGGCATTTAAGATTAGCTTAGTTCATTAACACACAGTGCCAGTGGGCCACTAATGACCTATTTTTTAAAGTGAAGCCACAGGCCAATTAACATTACAGCAGGCCACATTTGGACGCCCCTGACCTACAGCATTAGAGAGAAGGTTCTAAAAATGTGTGGAATTCCCTTTTAAAACATAAGACAAAGTCCCTGTAAGACTATGTTCACACAGCAGCAGTGGCTCAAATCGGACTTTGTTCTGTCGTTCATACTAGTCTCTATAACGTTACCTATCTGACATGAGCGTGAACAGATCATGCTCCTAAACTGCCCCAAGCAGAAGGGAATGTCCGTCTGTTTCACACAAAGCACTTTTTATAAATGAAGGAATGGAAGCGGACTGGTGTTTTAGTGCAGCAGTGTAACACCACCAACCTGTTCCTTATTACAGATCAGATGTTAAAAACAATTATTAATCAAGTATTAAAGACTGTAAAGAACATAAAACATTTCATTCATTCCAAGCAGATTTTCCAGGTCTCTCACAAACACAAGGTCTTCAAAGAGATGACGAGCGGCAACAAAATGGGTTTAATATTTCCATGATCCACATTTATACATCTTCATACTGACACATGCTGCTTTTATAAAGAATATAAAATTCAGAAACTCTAAAAGAGAATTTTCCCATAACTGAGAGACAGGAACATTCCCAATATTTGTTACAAAATGAAAATGAGCTGACCAGTCGTCTCCACATGCCAAACACCTCAAATTAGAATGATAATGCTTTGGCCCATAGGCTGGATCATGTAACGTGAAAGTTCGTTCACACAGGCAGAGATCGGATATGGCCCAAAATTGATTTTAAAAAATTAAGATTCAATGTGATTTGCGCTGTTCATACAGAGATCCAAAACACAACTGTGTGACACATGAAGGAACAGATGAGATTTGAGCCACTTTTCCCTGCTGTGTGAATGTAGCCTTAGTTTGGAGGAATAAAGTTCAGGTAACACTTTCATTCAGATAAACACCAAGACAGACATGAGTCAGAAAATAAAGACACTGGGAATATTTTTCAGCACTGTTTGGTAAAAACAGGACCAAATCTGGAGTTTAATAGTGAATTAGATCCAGCACTTTTATTAATTCAATTTAAAATCAGCCTGAAAACTCCTGCACCCAGAGTTTTCTTTTCCGCCTCTTCCACCAATTCCGTAGCGTTCAGGTCCTCAAATTATGGCTTAGGGAAGACTACTAGTGTAGTGGTCATTAAAAACAAACTAACAGCTTCATAATCATAATTCCTGCACTTTAAAAACATATAGAGAAGCTGGAAACAACCTACAAAAGAAAAACAGTCAGTTTTAAGATGGAAACGTGGAGTAAACATCAGCAGAGCTGCATTTAGAATGTGGTCTAAGCTCAAAAAGCCTAATTCTGTGCCAAACTTAACACTTTTTACCCACAATTCCACATGTTAACCACATGTCAGAGTGGGCGTGACCTTCCAAAAACAACACAGAGGAAACGCTACTCAAAAATATGACAAAAATAAATGACTTAAACTGAGTTAAAATGCTGATTTAAAGGGCCCATACCACACAACTGAGTATTTTGGTTTAAAAAAAAAATTTCAAATCTACACGCAATTTTAAACACACTTTGTGATATATCAAATCCCAGCACATTAAAAGGCCTGTCTACTACAGCCCACAGCAGTTTAGCTACGCCCACAAATTGACATTACACAAATTGAGTTGAGCCAATCAGAACGGAGCTCATTTACGTGTCAGTCTCAAAAAGGCACAGCAACAAAACCAGCCTGATATTAAAGTCAGAAATATTTAAAGGTTGGAAAATTTGAATTATGATTGTGTTTAGTTCATATACATGGAAGAAAAAAAAAATAAAAAAATTTAAAAAAAGAATAGGAAAATGTAGCGTATGGGCCCTTTAACATTTTAAACAAAGGCCTCAAGTGAAAGGAAAGTAAATTAATGCCATTTTCCCTCCGAGTTTGGATGCTTTTCGTTATTTTATGGCAAAAATCATCAGAGCAATATTGAAAAATGCGGGCATAAAGGTGGTAAATTTGCCACAAAAAGTCACTGCTTCTTTTAAGAGGTAACAGCATGTGGCCTTTGGGGTTTTTTATGGCTGTTTTCGTTGGATTTAGCGCAGTTTTTAAGGCAGAAGGGCATTGAAACTTATTGAAAAATGACTTTTATTACTTGTCTACATCTGTAAAATCATGCAGTTGTTAATCCCCAGTACTCTGCCTCTGGAGGAACACTAACACAGCTGGGCTGATTTAAAGGGCAGGGGAAATTAACAGACTCAATTCTGGGTAAAGGAATGTCAGAGTAAATCTGGAATGCAGAAGCAGAAGGAATGGAAGGAAGGAGGAAAGACAAAAGAAATAAAAGTAGGAGGGATGGTTGTGGGGCAAGAGCCTGAGAGGGGAAAGAAGAGCAGGGGGAGAGGAAAGAAAGGCCCAGCGCAGTTAAACAGAATTCTGAGGTTGTGTGTGAAGGCCGTAGCTCTGGAGCTTTGGTGACGTTAGAACAACACTCTGAGATCCGAGATGTTCCGGTTTATTTCGAAGTCATTGCTTTGATGGCCACGGCGCACTCCTCCCCCATCGCAGACAGAACGGAGATCTGCAGGAGTAAGAGACGAAGAAACAACAAAAAATCAAATTCAATCTGGAGAAAGAGCGCCTCTCAAGTCTTTTTAGTACCAGCCATTATCAAACCAAAACCTCCAAGTACCACCCATGAGTCTTACCCCAGGAACACGTGCACTCCTGGCAGATGAGCCACGTCGAGGGAGCCGTGTCTCCTGGAGCTCCATCTATGGGAGCAGAGAAGCCATGGAGAGAGAGCTCTCTCCCCCTCTCGCTGTCAGTCCCAGTGCTCTAACAAGTTGTGCTACCGGCTCTTCTACTAAGTTTTGTACAGAAAGTCACTGGTGCTAGTTGGGTGCCATGTTTTGTTTTTTTTAATTACTCACTAGAAGGTCTGGGAAGTCCCTACATCTAGCAGGAAAATCATAAAGGAGGGAGTGGAGGCAAAGCGCTGAAGGTGCTGTCCAAATTATATAAGGTATTGTACCGTTTTTAATGAAAATATATTGATATAATTTTCTATTATCTGTATATCATGCAACACTACTTGTAGCAGTTGGTGGAGGAGGCATTAAATAGTGTTTTAGGACTCTCAATGATGCAAAGAACAGCTGTTTTTTTTTGTCGTTTTAATTCAGTTTTCTTCATGTGCACATAATACTTCCCCCCCCCCCCCCCCCTCCATTTATGCCTCAATTTTGCTCCACAGTAATCTTTATTTTTGTGAGCATTGTTCATATTCTGAAACATATTCTAAATCATTTACCACATTTGTATGTATTTTTAACATTTCTTAGCCTTTTTGAATGAGTGAAGTCAGAACTAATTCACAGAATGACTAAGCTCTGTAGATGAAACATCTGTGAGGTCAAAAATCTATACCTCACACAGACTGCAGCAGATACACAAATGGTTAAAGATCAAAATGAGACATTTAAAAACACAGGCTTTTAAAGGATTTCAGCAAATAAATCAATCATCTGACCAGCATTTCTTCTCCAGCCTCGAATTTACTCTCGATCTCTTTCCCCAGGTCTCCCTCCGGCAGCCGCAGGTCCTCTCTGATCTCTCCGTTATCCTTCATCAGAGAGAGGTATCCATCTGTAACTCCGAGTAGCTGAAGACAGAGAGGAGAAATAATATCAAACACAGCCCATGATTGTCCCTTGACCCTGTCCCAAAAATGCAAAAAAAAAAAAAAAAAAAGTGGGGGTGGGGTGAAGAGAGAGCCTCTGGTTTTGATAAACTGACAGAGTATTTTCCCGTGACTCTGGATGTTCAGTGCCATCTTTTTTGCCCGAGTGTCCAAATAAACCCACCCCACCTTCCCGAGACTCCCCTGGACTCACCTGGTAGTCCAGCCTCTTGATGTTAGGAACGTCCATGTTGTGAGTGGAGGGACAAATATCTTCATTCTTCTTTCCAGTGAATATATCTATCCCCACCAGATGAACCTGAACCAGATCATAACAATAAGAATCACCATCAGAATCAGAATCTTTTTTCACCAAATCAGACAAACAGGGGGCTCACATCACAGCAAGAGTCAAATTAAAGTTTAGATTTAGATACAAAGACTTGACCATCTTACTTGGTCATCTAAAACTGACCAACACATTTCAGTCATTCATTATTTTGTAAATACATCCTGTTCAGAAACATGGTGGATCTGGATCCTTCCGGAATCACTGGATGCAGCACAGAACACACCCTGCACAGTTCCCCACACACTCACCAAGTCATTCTCAGCTGTGGGCATTTCCACACACTCACCCAGTCACTGACTCAATAAATGCATTTTAAAGCTGGGTTCTGCACTAATAGTTAATTTAATCAAACCCAACCTGAGAGTGAACACAGCTGTGAATAATTTAAGTCCAGTCACTCTAAGGTAAAAATGTTCTTCACGTTTACCTTGGCGTGTCCATGCTTGCCCGTTTTGGAAGTGGACATCTCCACAATTTTGCAAGGTCGTCCCTTAAGCACCACATGTCCATTCTTACGCAGAGCGCTGCACTGAACTGGGTATGTCAGAGATGCTCCAGCATCTCCACTGGTGAAATCTAACTCTGGATCCGCCATCGCTCAAGAACACGGCTCTGTAACACAGCACAACAACTCACTCTTTATAAAGACATCATCCAGTCTCAATCTTTATCCTTCAACATAATATGAAAATACCAGCTATGCTTAACTCCATCCAAATGTAATGATCAACAGACCACAATAAACCATTAAGATGAATTATAATAAAAGTTACATTTTAAAGAAAAATGTTCCCAGAAGAAAGTAAAAATCTAACAGCAGATCTCTTTAATATCTCAGTAGTTGCTCCTACAGCAGAAAAAAATTATTCGCGTTCCCACCCAACTGAACTTTTGAGAGTAAACTTTAGATGTCATCAGATTCGTGATCAAGGGTTGCACCTTTCCATGAAATTTTACTACTATGTAAAAGGACAACTGGTATTTATTATGATTATTCAATAACAAATATGGAGATGGAGTGTCACTAATGAATATCATTCATTGGTTTCCATATGCAAATTTAAAGTTAATTCTATTTGTGATGTCACTGAATCTAAGTTGACCAATATCTAATTATTCAGCTAAAAGCAATTACTGATGCATTACAATATATCAGATTAAAATTAATTAACAAAAAACACCCATTTCTAATTCTAATAAATAATAAAGTGGTAAATATGTTCACAAACTAATTATGACTGTTTTAAAATGTGCTCTCCAGTGAAAATCCAGAGATTGTGGGTACTGGATACAGGCAGAAATATATACAGCTGCATGGGAGTTTGAAAACTTCTCTCTTAGACATGGAGATTTTAGGACGTTAAATGATTAACAAAGAGGTACTTTAAACAAAAGATTACAAGAAATGGAGAAATTACTGAAAAAAATCTTAACCAAACGTTTGGCATGAAGCTACACAAAAGTTAAATATCTGTCATTTAAATTTAGCTGCGCGATTTAACAGTGTGTTTGCAAAACTACACAAATATAAGGTACTTCAAGAAAAATGCAGGGTATGTCTATTTCATTTAAGAAACTCAACAGAAACTAGTAAACCTTAAAATTCAAGAGGGCTTCTCAAAAAAGAGTTACAATAACTTATTTTTATTATTATTTTTGTTTTTAAAGCCTTAGAACCCCTCATACAAAATAATGAAATGGAAAGATTTGTTGGACGCGACTTTACTATAGTACCGATTTGTGTCAGTTTGAGATTAAAATACATCACGGGAGCAAGTACATGTGGCTCTAAATGTTAATGTTAGCACGCTAACCCTACATGCCGTTTACCAGCGTTCATTTAGCCTTAATTTAGCTTAGCAACATAAAATCTAACTAACTTATGACCATTTTATGTTAATAGAATCTGACATATATACACATTTACCGCCCAAAGTAATACTGTTTCTAATTTTGTTTGTCAACGAAGACAGATAAACTGATAAAAATAAAGCAATTAATAGAATCAGAATATTACATTAGCTTAGCTTAATTTCGCTAAGGCGCCGGTTAGGCCCGGCCGGCAGACGTAAATATATACAATTGGCGCTCAATTTTTCACAATAAATCTTTAATTTTAATCAAGCATTTGAATCTAGCATTATTTTTGTGCATGTCTCTATTCACCAACCAAACATTAATAGGATTGTTCATCTAGCACTTGAAGTTACCATCCAAACTTTCCCAATGAGTTAAAACACTTGGTTTTGTAGTCTAAAACGTAACGCATAACTTTCACGTTAAAAATAAAGTAAATTATAAACAGATGGCAGACGCGTATCGTTGTGTTAAATAAGGTCAAAATAAAGCTGGAGTTAACGTGAAACTTGTTTGATTAATATTAGCTCATTTTTTAAAAATTTCCGTTCCACCTTAAATGGGGAGTTGCTACATTATGGCGCCTGAGACACCAGAATGATACTGCTGCCCATTTAAGGTGGAACTGAAAATTGCGTAAATAAGCAAGCGAATGAGGAGCAAACGAGTTTTACATTAAATGTAACAGTTGAATTGTTTCACTACACATGACCGGCAACCGGTCATTTACAACTCCCTCACTACTAAAACCCATTGTTTAAATAACCGCATGTTTAAAACTAGTCAAAATAGAAAAATGTAATGCCACGGGCCTCATGCGTCTGCCTGCATGTGCACACCATGCCGCATTGTCTGTAGGAAATCCTTTGCTTTTTGGAAAACAGAGGCAGATGCATCCAGCATATTAAATACAGGCGGAAGAACCGTGCAATGTGTTTGCAGTACACACATTGTCCTTAGAATATATATATATATATATATATATATATATATATATAAGTAAAAGGAAATGCAGAAAGCACGGCCAAGCTTACCTTCCAACACAAAAATCGAGGAGCTTCTGGACGCTGGGGCTGAAACGCACAGTAGGGGCAGCACTAAAATACTCAGAGCACTACAACCTCTGACCAAAAGGGTGGTATCACAAAACTTAGAGGATGTTCAGCTAGGTTTTTCACTTCATAATAATGTAAATATATCATCAAACAGTTTTAATTAGTACGCTAAATAACATTCTGGCTTCATTAAACGCACATTATTTGAATAAAGGCATTTTTCTAAATAAACTAGAAGTAATTGACAGTTTTAGAATCATCAGCAAAAGCTTTTTTGACCTCAGACTGGAATTCTTTCTGACATGGATTTCACTAATGAAAAACAAGTGTGGGATAGCCTTGTTTATGTTATTATATTATTGGTTATATACATTATTTCCATCACCATTTGTTTTGTGATGAGGTGCGTTATCATGAACCATGACTTAAAATGCCTGCGAAAAGGTTCCATCATAAGATTGTAATATAATATGAAATGTTATTTATCAAGCACATTTTCAACATAGATCAGCTCAATGTACTTTAAGCCATACATTTAATTAATTGATTAATTAATACATAGATAAGCAAGCTGCATTGTGGTACTGCAGGTGGAGTTGCTGTCACACAGCTCTAGGTCCAGGTTGTTGGTTTAATCCCCACATCAGGTCACTTTTTGGCATTTTGTCCTTGTGTATGTGTGGTTCTCTTTCAGCATTCACTCGGTATCTCACCTGGTATGACAGACCACGAAAGAACCAATAACACCATGATACACAGACCAATCACAATTATGATATGGGAGCACGACCTATTAATTACATAACCCATACCCTGCTTCCACCAAGTGATGTCGGAAACTGGGAAATACCAATTTTTCCAGCTTGTAAACTGCACCCGAACGGCGAACAAAGTCATATTTACTACAAGTAAACTCAGGATTCTAAATGATGCACGAGTATACGAGATGTGACGTATATCGTGACCTTTTACCTCTTCCCCAGGAGAAAGTGGTAAATATGCATTTGAATAGTTTTAATATTTCGATCAGATTTGTTATTACTCAAAAACCGTTGTTATTTAACGATAACATATTTAAGTGATAATCACTTTTTGGGGACACGTTGTATACAGTGGGTGGATATTCAGCCAAGCAAACGCAGTGAAGTCATATTTAACTACCCGGTATATACAAACTTCTGATGAGCACCCAAACGCTGCATCATTCTCGCTTTCTTTCCACATAAAGATCACGTACCTTCCCCAGTGCGGTTGGATAGCTGTCTCCAACTAAACTGTTCACAGACGAACTATCAAAGCTTCGTCGTCAAGCTTGGGATTACATTTTTTCCTCCTCCTTCCTACTGAGTCCTTAACACTATAGCATAGTCACATCTGCTACTGTGTCATTACAGACCTCAGTCTGCGCACGTTACCCAGTGCCATCCAGAGCTTTGGGTGCTCCATGGGCCTTGCGGTGACTGGAGAGAGAACACTCTGGCTGAAACTGTCCAGTGTAAGTGACAAGGAGAAGGTGGATCTCCTTGATGCTCCTGTGGACCCTAAAGAGCTATTTGGTCCAGCCATCGCTGCCATGAGACAGAAATGCCACCTCCACAAGAAGGAGAAGCATTTAATCTTTGTCTGCCTCACAATCCAGCACTTCGTCCAGCACCTGTGCTCACCCGCCACCAACAAAAGGCTTGCATTAGGAGTTTAAGGTGGCATCGCTGCGCAGCTCTGAGCAGGTGACAGTCCCTTAAACCAGGGCATTTGCTGCCGCAGCAGCTAAGCACTGACAGGCTGACTAGTGATCGACCGATATGGGTTTTTAATGGCCGATGCCGATGCAGATTTTTAGACAGCAGTAGTGGCCGATGGCCGATATGTAAAGCCGATATACCCATTCCTCAGGCAGTGAAAAACTAGAGACATTATCATAATTTATTTTTACAGAAAATCCTTCAAATTTGTAAAAGAAACAATTTAGAGATACTGAAATATATATGAAGTGGTCAAAAGCTTAGGAAAACCACAAAAAATGTAGGCACTTTTACCCCTCACCAAACAGTAAAAACCCTTAGTTATGGTGTGTTTTATTCTGATGTACTGAGTTTATTTCTGATGTTTACACTTGTTTCTCACCGAGTACAGTGTTTCTTTAATGATTGACGTGTTAAAGGGCGAGAGGTGCACTCTGATTGGCTGTAGAGCGAGGCAACCTCACACACACCCCTGCTGCATTTAAATGTCCTCAGTGGGAGAAATGTAACTAGTAAAAGACATCTAAGCTTTGAAACATCTTTATTGACTTGATTATTGTTTGTGAAGCTTGTGGCTGTCAAACAGAACCGTTTGAGTCTCTCTCGCGGTGTCTGGGTCTGTTAGGCGCTGAAAACATATGCACTCTACTGTGTGTTTGTCCCTCCTCCTTGGGTGCGCAGCGCCATAACTCTGCCACTGATTGGTCTACAGACTTGATTGACATGTAATTGGAAAGATCATATTTTAATTATTTTTTGAAAATGTAAACATGAGGATTACTCACAAATGGTTTGACTGAGAGACTCAGATTAATTTCGTTTTGAAGGGGACTATCTAAGGTAAGCGCTGCTGTGCTAATTTTGTGTGTGAGCCACTTGTCAATTGCCATTGATGAGGAAGAAATCTGAAGTTTGGAATATCTTATTTTTTTGGCTTTAATTCCTTAGTCCTACATTTTAGTGTATATCTTCATGATCCTGAGCGTCTGACCGTTCAATTGGTACACATTACTCAAATATGGCATCGTGAAAAATCTGAAAATCTGTACTGTCACTAATATTTTTTCATAACAATTTCAAATAACAGCAAAAATACTTATTTATCAGTGGGATTATAAATAAAATGATTAAATCAATTCATTCATTATCTGTAACCGCTTATCCAATTCAGGGTCGCAGGGGGTCCAGAGCCTACCTGGAATCATTGGGCGCAAGGCGGGAATACACCCTGGAGGGGGCGCCAGTCCTTCATAGGGCAACACAGACACACACATTCACACCTACGGACACTCTTGAGTCACCAATCCACCTACCAACATGTGTTTTTGGACTGTGGGAGGAAACCAGAGCACACGGAGGAAACCCACGCGGACACGGGTAGAACACACCAACTCCTCACAGACAGTCACCCGGAGCGGGAATCGAACCCACAACCTCCAGGTCCCTGGAGCTGTGTGACTGCGACACTACCTGCTGCGCATTAACTGTCGACTTTGGACCTGTAGTACTTGAGATATACTGACGGATGTAACAATGAGTGTTTTCTTTTATATAGGTGCCGCCAATCAATGAGTAAAATAAGAGGCTAAATAACACTGGGTTTCTATCAACAATCAACTCAGTTGTTTATGACAGCAGTCATAATAAATAGTGAGAGCTGAAGAGACGGCATGCAGCTACAGGTTGGAGGCTTGTACTCTTGTACTTGTGCTCAATGATGTCTGCCTGTAAGATGGACAAAATGGACGCAAAAAAGGAGACTCCTAAGGGTTTTTCCACCTTTCTAAAGAGAAGTAGCCAGCACGTAGAGCTATCTGGCCTGCTTCTCACTCAGTTGAGCATCCTCCTTCCCATCAAGACGAGGAGGCAGCATGCACCAGAATCCCCTCACTCTGGTATGTTCAGTCCCCATAAGGCACAATACAAATACTCTATTGAACCCAACTCTAACCATCTCACAGTCGCCACAAAGCACTTGTTTCATGAGATATTCACACACTCAAACGAAATAAAAAAATAAATTAAAAAAATTATAAAACCGATTACCTGCTGTGCCCACAAATGAGCAAGTAGAGAGACACTGCTATTTTAACCTTGCATTTAACAAACCTGGGCTTCAGAATCAATCATCGCAAGAACTGTCTGGTCCCTAGTCAGAAAATTTGAGTATCTCAGGTTGCAGATCGACTCCCTCATGTTCCGTGCCATGCTTTCAGAGCGCTGCATTCAGTCACTCAAAACATGCATACGTTTTTTTGGGATTAATGGCTTCCACATTAACAGTTATTCCCCGGAGTCTGTTGAGAATGAGGGATTTTTCAGCGCTGGGTTTCCAAGCCATCTTCATCACGTTGTGAAAACAGAGTACATGACAACTCTCAGCTGGTGGGTGTAAAATGGCTCTTATTAAAGTAGGATTCCGTTTTAGTCTATTACATGAACTTTATTTAATCAATATACCGTTCTCCACCAAACTACAACACATGTTCGCTGGGCTTCTTTACAGCCTTACCACACCTGTACTCATGCGCTGTGTGCCTTGATATACACGGTTAGTAGTGCACATCAAGCCAGTATTATAGTGCTATATTTTATATCTCCCACTCTTTTGAGTGTTTTACACTTGTTCAGTAGTTGCCATATCAAGGCATAATTTTTTAGGTGGGTACAGTACAATAGCTGTAAATACTACCATGAATATACAAAGTCATAAACTTAAAAAACAAATTTTTATTATGTATATATATATGCATATATATATGTATTAAATAAAAAGTCCTTAAACTTTTCTGGGAAACTAATGGCTCTGCCTCTGGAACTGATATTGTAAGTTTCACACGAGGGGTGTTGTTTGGGTTCTTCTTCTTTTTTTTCAGTTTCACCTGTTCTCAGCACTTGAACAGACTGGGAATCTGGGGAAGGTAGTAAATAAAGATGACGTCTGTCGTCTAAGGGTCCCCTTATCGGTCTTAAGTAGGTATGAACGTGGACTTGAATGTTGTTGGATCATGGTTGCTGTTTTAGTCCAGCCTGTGTCTCCATCCAATTTGTCCACAAACTCTTCACCAGTTTTGAGAACTATGAGTAAATGTGCATTATGCCATCTGTCAAACGCAGGCTTGCGCTCTTTTGTAAACTCCTCTTTTGTCTTGACCATCTTTAAATCTGGCCATCTAGGTGTTAGAATTTTTTCCAGTGTTGGCATGTTAGTCTTGATCTGGCACCCAAGCATAAGTTGTGCTGGGTTTGCGCCTGTTGTCTGAATGGGTAGCACAGCAGTGCAAGAAATGGGTCTTTCTATCTCAAAACTTTCTTGGCTGACTGAACAGCCTGTTCAACCTATCCATTTGCGTGAGGGTAGTGTGGACTTGTGGTGATGTGACAAAAGGCAAAAAAAATAAAATAAAAAATTCCACGGCAAACTGTCTGAACTGACTCCCACTGAATTGTGGTCGTTTGTCTGTAACAAGCTCATCTGGACATCCCCATCTAGCAAAGATTTTTCAGACCTTTGTGGTTTATCAGTGATTCCAGGGGTTTATGATCAGTAAGGAGTGTGAAAGAATCTAGACCATACAAATACAGGTGTTAGACAATGAAACTGAAACACCTGTCATTTTCGTGTGGGAGGTTTCATGGCTAAATTGGACCAGCCTGGTGGCCAATCTTCATTAATTGCACATTGCACCAATAAGACCATGTGCATCCAATGGTTCAAACATTGTATCCTGAAGGCGGTGCCGAATGATTGGTTTGATGAACATGAAAGTGAAGTTGAATCTCCCATGGCCTGCACAGTCACCAGATCTAAATATTATTGAGCCACTTTGGGGTGTTTTGGAGGAGCGAGTCAGGAAAAGTTTTCCTCCACCAGCATCATGTAGTGACCTGGCCACTATCCTGCAAGAAGAATGGCTTAAAGTCCCTCTGACCACTGTGCAGGACTTGTATATGTCATTCCTAAGACAAAATGACGCTGTATTGGCCACTAAAGGCCAATACACCATACTTATAAATTATTATTGTCTAAAACCAGGTGTTTCAGTTTCATTGTCCAACCCCTGTAAGTGGAGATTTTTTCACAGGCCCGAACAGAAGCTAAACACTCTTTTTCAATCTGAGTGTAATGTCCTTCTGCTTCAGTAAGTGTACTAGAATAAATGTGACTGGATTTAATTGGTCCTCATGTTGCTGCATTAAAACGCCACCCAGTCCATAACTACTGGCATCTGCACTGACAATACTGGGTTTTGTGACTTCATAAAATGTATGTACAGGTGCCTGTGAGATTAAACTTTTTATTTTTCTGAAAGCCTCATCTTATGCTGTACTCCACATCCATGCTGAGTCCTTCTTAAGGAGGTCATTATGCGGCTTTGTTACCTGTGATAAGTTTGGGAGGTAGCACCCAAGGTAGTGAACCATACCTAATATTGGCCATACACATGGACTTCTCCTAGAGCTGGGCAATATATCGATATATTAAAATATATCAGGATACAACAGAGTGGGATATGGAGTGAGGCTATATCGTTTATATCGATATTTTACGTTTTTAAAAGTCTATATTTTGTAGAGGGCTATTCTGTGCTCTGCTCAGCTTGTCTACCTCACTCTGCTCACAGCCCCACCCAGGTTTTCTTTCTCTATCTCTCTCTCCTTTCTCACACACAAACACTCATACACACCCACACACACAAACACACAAAATGGAGCCAAGTAACACAGAGTGTGAAAAAGAACAGTGGTTCAGTTATATGTAAATGGTTCCGATTTTACCGGTCACATGAGTAGCAGAAACGGCTATCTGCAGGGAATGCCGAAAGGAGCGGAGGTACTCCCAGCCTGTTTCACCACTTACAACAGCAGCACAAACTTCTGTATGAAGCTGTTAAACTCAGAGGTGCTGCTGCTACTGTTCTGAAGTATTTACGTCCCAGTACAGTCCCCATAAAACCAGTTCAGACAGCATTGCAAGCCTCATTAGCTAACGCTGTGCCTTACCAAAATTAAGTGGCATGGTATTACTAAAGCGGTAGTTTACTACATAGCAAAGGGTATGCTCCCTGTCTCAACAGTAGAAAAAAAGGGCTCCAAAATGCTTAAATCTCCTGTCCCATGATATCAATTGTCCAGTCACAATTTCTTTGAATGAGAAGTGCTGCCTAACATGTACATTTAAGTTTGATAGATCCTTTCCAACCAGCTCGCGAGAGTAAAACATTTTGCCTGATATATGGTCAAGTTGCACCTGTGAGACATATTTGAGCAGGACTATCCTCTTTACTGAAGATTGGGAGATTAAAATGCATGTTTGCAGACGAGCTATTTCCCAGAAGTCCACACTGGGAGCACATAGCCAAAGCCACTGTTTTTAAAAGCACTTTATTACAGACACTGTAGGTATGTAAATTAATGAAGTAATTTGACATGTGTCTTTATTTTGATAAATAAAAATGTTTTTCTGACATCTTTTTTGCTTTAAAAACTGAAAAAAACAGAAAACTGAATGTTCTGTTTATAAAATATAAAACATTTTCACATATTGTTTTCCACAGCATATATCGTATATCACCATTCAACTAAAATATATTGAGATATGATTCTTTGTCCATATCGCCCAGCCCTACTGATGACTGAAGGATGGATTTTTTTTTTCCATTCAGTCTGTTTACATTTTTTATTTGCACAAAGTGCTAGATGTACAAGAGTACACACAGGAGGAAGCACTTTGGTGAAGTCTGCTTCACAGGACACTGACGATTTAAAGAACATATTAACTTTTTGCTATTTTTGCTCTGTATGTTTTCTGTTAACAGTTTAATAGCACAGCTATGAGTCTTTTGTTATGCAGGAAAATAACATTATTTTATTTAAGGAACATTATTATTTAATATATGCCAATAGTTTACTTTTGAGCTTCATGTACATTTTTGTTTCATGTACATCTACAGCTGAATGTTAATAAAAGTTCCTGTGTGACATTTGGGACATGTAGCTTTGACTCAGAAGTGCCTTTTTGTTATTATCTCATGAGAAGAAAAATATCGAGATATATATCGTATATCGCCACTTAGTTAAAAAAAATTGAGGATATTCAGTGCAGTCTTATTTCATGTTCCGCTGCTGTTTTGCCAAAGATCAAGATGTCATCCATATACACTTCCACTCCATCAACATCCTTGAACAGTTCGTATATTTCCCTCTGAAATATTTGAGCACTGGTAATGCCAAAAGGTAATCTAGGAAAAATATTTCCCTACTGGTGTGATGAAGGTTGTGAGTTTAGCTGTGTTTTTCTCAAATGGAATTTGCCAGAAACCATAGGCAGCATCCAGGAGTGATAATACATGTGCATTTACGAGCTTAAGGAGTATGTCATCTTTTGTAGGCAAAACATACATCTTTTCACTGCTCTTTTCACTGCTTTGTTTACTTTTTTCAGGTCTACACTTCTTAGGCACTGGGACCATCGAAGCATATCAATCAGTAGGCTCTTAATCTCCTCAATGACTACCTGGGACCATGAGGTCCAGCTCTTGCTTGACCTTGGGCAGCAGAGGGGCAGATACACGTCTGGCAGTAGCAAGAGTATAGGGAACAGCATCTTCCTAGAGGGAATTTTAACAGGATTTATGTAAAGTAAACCAACTTCAGAGCTGAAGGTTTCAATCTCGTATGTTCTTTTCATAAGTCACATAGCAACAGCTACATTGAGACTCAATAGGTTACTTACAAATGACCCACTAATCTATATGGAATCTATGTCCTTTGTGCCATACCATAACAGAGAAGTGTCCCAAACTTGTCAATTTACCACAGGGCTTCTAGTATTGCTGTTTTATTTTTCAACTGAGGTGGGCATTTCAGAATTTTGTATGCTTGTTCTGAAATTATATTTGTGTCCGCCCCTGTGTCTTGAATTTAAGCAGGCTTACATTTATTTTCAGGTTGACATACCAAGATGGATTTGAATCTGGAATCTTTCTCGTTTTAATTTTGCCCAGGATTGTGAACTATTCTGACATTCATCCACTGAAATCATCTCATCCAACACAGCTGTCTGGCACACTAATACAAAGTTGCCTATCTTCCTACACTTCCAGTATTCTGAGCTCCTAGCCGGACAGTTTGCTGACTTTGGGTGTTTTACCACAGCGATGGCATTTCTTAGCACCATTTGTGATACCAAGCTTTTTTGTCACTCTGCGATGGCTGATTTGGTTTACACTTTGGTTTGGCGCTTAAATCAACTGTGCTCCCACGTTTCACTTCATTTAACTGTGCGCTGGCAGGAATTTGTTCGGTAATGTGACTTTAAGTTTGCTCTGACTGTCAGACGCGTTCAATGACCATTTTCAGCATTAAATCAGAAGTTAATTGCAACTTTTCAGACAGCTCTTTGTCTAGTATTCCGACCACACGACTGTTGCGAATATTTTCTGTCTTAGCACTAGCAAATGAACATGTCTCTGCTAATTCGTACAAACTCCGTATAAACATTCCTGCTGTTTCCCCTTGCCTTTGAGTGCGCTGATGAACGCGTGCTCGTTCGTGAATTACATTAAATTTTGGGACAAAGAAGTTGTTAATCTTCTCAAGCACCGTTGCATCTCAGCGTGCCATGTGGGGTTTGACAACGACGCTTAAGTTGGCTACTTATTAACAGGTTTCTTATTAGGATTTTCTGTTCCACCTTAAATGATGCAGTAGTTACATTCTGATGCCGATAGATGGCAAAATAACACAATTTCCCTTCCGTGGAAACACTACATGTTTAGCTTAATTTCGCAGATATTATCTTTTTATTTTTTAAGTGTCTCACTGAAGAAATAATATAACAGACCATTAATATCCTGAATATGAAGAAATTTTACTGTGGATTTTTTTTGTTATGGCCCTGTTTTCATAAATGTTAATGTACATGTGTGGGGAAATTTGGCTTAATTCATTGGACATTTTCTCTTTATTTTCAGTGTCTCAAAAATCTGAAAGGCTCACTGAAGATACAATATAACAGACTATTAATATCCTGAAAATTAAAAAATTCTACTGTGGAAAAATTTTGCGATTGCCCTATATACATAGTATTGGACATGATAGTGTGGTGGAAAAATCATGACAAAAAATAAGACAGCTTTTGAGTCTCTGAGTCGGCATCAACTGAGACAGCATTTATTAATTAACGTGAGAGAGGGACGTGCGCGCAACGCTGTTTTTTCACATCTCTGCTGACCATTTTTGATCAGCGTCTTTTTATACATGGAAAACCCTTTGAAGTTCACCATCTGTTCGCTCTTTTACATTTCAGTCATCTTTCGCTGTATACTGTTCCCAAAACTCAGTTTCCCACCATTTGTTTTCCCCTGTCTCCTGTATTTCTAACACCTTTCCAGACGTGGCCTGTGCCTCCCCCTCTACCTCCTTGGTCTGGAGACAAAGGGAGTTGATTGAACGGAAAGTGTCGATATGTTATTTGAAACACACACACACATAAGTCTGCTGTCTCACACAGAGAATTAGGAATAAAACAATTTCAGTTTAGACAAGCATGCATGGCCATTGCTGATTAAATATCTCTATTGATTATGAATCTTTTATATAAACAAATTTCCATCACACTTCCCTCCTTTGATTCTTAATCAATCATTTTTACAGATTATCTTCATCAAACAAATGTTCCAGCCCCAGGTCTTTATCTACTTTAGAGTCCTTTGTGATCTGCAGAAGCTGGTATCTCGCTTGAACATGATGAGACAAAGTTTCGTTCACGTTCTCATCCTTTTGGGGTACTCTTAAGGTTGTTGTTTCTTCAGGTGAGGTTGGAGCCTTCTTGCAGTGAGTATGATGCACCCACGTCCCTCGTCCTGCCACTTTCACGGCCGTGTTGGTCACTAGGAGCACCTGGTGTGGTCCAGTCCACTTGGGTTGGTTCCACCTTTGTCTGCGGAGGTCTCGTATCAACACCCAGTCAACTGGCTTGTGGTCGTGGAAGGGCTGGTCGGCTGGTTGCGGCAGCACTGCTTTCACCTGCTTAGATATGGGCAGAAACGTCTCAAGACACAATACGTTGTGAGAGAGTGGGTCAAGCAACAGATTATCAAGTGGAGGTGGACCTAACCCTGTGTTGGGAGGCCTGCCAAACACTCTCAAAGGCACTAAGACCAGATCTTTTCTGTGGTCTGGTTCTGCTTTGCCAGAGGACCAGAGGGAGGCACTTAACCCAGTTAAGGCCTGTTTGTTGTGTCATTTTGCAAGATCGTTTTTTAATGGTTCCATTAACCTTTTCTACTGCCCCAGCATTGGCGGTACCCATTTCTAGGTACTTAGTTAGACTAATTAGGCCTGTATGTACAAATGGAGTGCCATTATCACTCGAGACGCTTTGTGACAGGTCCCATCTGGGCATTATTTCTCTGAGGAATGTTTTGGCTACTGCCTCGCCATCTTGAATACCTGTGGAGAAAGCTTCAACCCATTTACTGAACATGCATACACAGACCAGGAAAAACCGCTTCCCTTCTGCTGGTGTTAGTTCCACAAAATCAATCTGCCAATGGAATGGCTCTGTCGCTGGGGTGACCTACAGGTTGTTGCGACAGTGGTTGTTTGTGCCTATGTGTGTTTTGTGCACATGTGAGTCATGTTGAACAAAACTTTTGGGTGAGTGTAGAGAGTCTGGGTGCATACCAATGCCTGGCTATCATATTTTATCATTCCCTCCTTTTGCTCATGTGATAACTCCCATGAGCAATAGCAATTAACCTTTTTATGTATGTTTCTGGGAGACATGGTCTGTTTGTTGTAGTGTGTACCCATACTTAATGCACCCTGATTTGGACCACTGAGCTTGCTCTGCTCCAGTGGCAGTGGATTGAATAGCCTGCAGAGTGGGTTTCTCTTGATCTGTTACAGGAAGTTGTGTGGCGGCGACCGGATCTGTGAAAGCTGTGTATGAGTTTATAATTATCCCATGCCATGTCAGGTTTCATGGGGTTTCACATGCATGCATATCTAATAAATTTGATATAAATGTGATATATTGATTTTCTCAGTTATCACATGTTCTAAAACATGTTAAATCAGATCTTATATTTAGCAAATTGGTTGGCTTGAATCAATAAGGACTCAATTCATATCAATAACCGGTAACCATTAATCAAACTGGGGATAAAATGAATCTCATTGTTAATAATAATTTTAAATCTCAAATATTTAGAATAAAAGTCAATCAAACCATCACCAAGCTCAACAATTTCGATGATAATTAATGAATCAATTTCAACAAGTTGAAATTTGAAACAAAGTATCATAAACTTAAATGAAACAAATGTAAGGTTCAAGTGAATCAAATTGTCACCTCAATGAATCAACTCAGTGATTCAATCTGAATCAAACCAATGACTCAAATGTAAGGTTCAAGTGAATCAAATTGTCATCTCAATGAATCGGCTCAGTGATTCATCTGAATCAAACCAATGACTCAACCGAATCACCTTATCAAATGAATCCCGCTTTTTTTTGTCGCGCAGTGGCCTCTACGCGGCAAAATAGGGGATTTTTTAATTTTTTATTTTTTATTATTATTTTTATTTATATAGACATGTTTGCATACAGTCTACATAAATATATCTATACGTCAAGCTAAATGCATATATATATTTACACCAGAGCTCTGGGGGATTCCATTCAGTCTTAGGAAATCTCTTGAAATCACATATTTCAGATCAGCACATAGATCTACACATAGAATAGAAGCATTTTTATATATTTTTCTCCTAATAAATACTTTGCATGGTCTATCAATAAAATCCCCTTTATTTAATATTTTTTATCATTAGTTTCTATAACGTTATCTGATCTGCAGATTTATAGTAATTATCTAGTCAGGCAGACCCTCCTTTGTCCTCTTCCTCTGTCTCCTTCACATGAAACATTGGTGGTGGTGGTGGTGGGTGGGGGGGGGGGGGGGGTCAAAACTTGCTTGTACAATCGTCAACATGCCGTTTTCCGTCATCAGCTTGCTTTTACCATCATCAACTTGCTTTTACCATCATCAACTTGTTTGAACCAAAGTGTCTGCCCACTTTCTTTCTTTTTTTTTTTTTTGGCCTTATCTCGTTCTGTCGGGCGACATGAATTGCAAAAATCCTCAAAAATTTCTTCTCTGAACTTCCGTCCTCCTACTTGTAGGGGGTCGGACAAATTGGAGGTAACTCTATCATGTCCTTTTCAGTCCAGTATCAGATTCCCTCCTGCTCTCTGTCCAACACTTCGATTTCCCGCTGCAGATTGACATATGGACCGGGTGCTGGATGTGGGACCATTGAGGCCTGGTGTTCCAGTGGGTGGAGGTGGTTGCATTGCCACTTGCTCAGGTGCTGCTGCGGCTTGGTTGTTCTCGGGTGCGGTTCTTTTCGGTGGGGCGGCATCGAGGTCAGGATCGGCTGGAAAAAGGAACACTGAGACACTGGTTTAGTTTTGCCCCCTTCCCTTTTTTTTTCAAATATTTAATCACCGCTTGTGGGCTCCCCACAGGTACTTTTTTCTTTTCTTTTGCACAGTGTTTAATCACCACTCACGGGTGTCAGGGGAACGCGAAGGGCGGACTGACGGAGGCGGACGCACATGCTACAACACAAACGTTTATTTTAGAACAAAATAACGGTACAAACACAAACGAACTAGAGGGAAAACACCAAGCGAGGAACTGGAAAGAAAACGAGGAGGAATGGGAACAACATGAAACAACACGACTTGAACATAGCAAACAATACTAAACAATACTAAACAATACAATCCAAAATATTCCAATACAAAACAAATGACCGATCACAGGAAATGACACAACGGAACTTAAATACATGAAGAAACGAGACACACCTGGCACAGATAACGAGGGTAAATGACAAGGAGGCAGAACAAAGGCGGAGACATGGACAATAACAAACAGACAGAGCCATGTGCTAAGCGAGCACATGGCGGGGGAAAACAAACAAGATTGGGCCAGGATGTGACAGACGCCCCCTCCAAGATGTGCAACTCCCGGAGCGCGAAAAGCTAGACTCCCCAGGAGCTGGCACAGGAGGGGCCAGGAGAAATAAAACAAAAGCACAAGACTCAGGACAAGACAGGAAATGGAGCTGGGGACAAGAGACTCGACTTAAACGGACACTGGACAAGACTAGAAAGAAGAGACGGGAATCGTGAGAAGACAGGAGACAGATTCGGAGACAGGACAGGAGCAGGCACACGTGACTGGACAGGGTGTTGGACATTTGACTGAACACTGGAGGTGGACTGAGACTGGACGGGTGTAGACAACGGAGACAAGATTGGAGACAGAGCAGTATTAGATACAGAAGACCGGACATTAGACTGGACAGAGGGTTTAAATGGTGACTGGACAGGACTTGGCTGGGGAACAGGGACAAGGACGTTTACAGGGACAGACACGAACACTGTGACAGGGACAGGAACCGAAACGAAAGCAGACACAGGTACAGGGACGATAACAGAGACAGGAACTATGACAGGAACAGACATGGGGATTAACACAACTGGAGGGTACCCAGGACTGGTAAAAGTCTGTGGTGAAACCTGAGGTACCAGCCTTTGCACATTTCTGGGGATGGACACGACCTGGAGCAGCCGGGGCCAAAGTCACGGATGCAGAAGCGGCCGTGGAAGCCGCCTCCGATGAAGCAGGTGCGGCCGTGGAAGCCGCCTTCACGGGGACAGGAGCGGCTGGAGGCGCCACTTTTACGGGGACAGGAGCGTCTGGAGGCGCCGCTTTCACGGGAACAGGAGCGGCTGGTTTCGCCACGTCCACGGAGACAGGAGCGGCTGGTTTCGCCGCGTCCACGGAGACAGGAGCAGCTGGTTTCGCCGCGTCCACGGAGACAGGAGCAGCTGGTTTCGCCGCATCCACGGAGACAGGAGCGGCTGGGTTCACCGCCTTCTCGAGACAGGAGCGGAGATGTCCACCGAGGCAGGGGCTCGTGCTGCTCGCCGAGCATGAGCTGTAGTTTTAGTGGGTTTAGGGGCACTGATGGGCGCACTCTTGAGGGACTACTTTGACCGTAGTTCCCCCAGAGATGCGCCCCTGTTAGCCTCACCTCCCATGTCCAGTGATTTGAGGCTAACAGCCCCTACCCTCAACCCCAGGATGTGACAGCGGGCACCTCACGGGTGGTTGTTTCACCCTGTCCATGGTCTCATATTTCACACTGAGGTTCCCAGTAGTCGGGAATCCGAAATATCTTATCCACAATGGCGGCACATATGTTACACTATCAATGCCACAATCCTGGCTCATCTGACTAAAAAGAGCCGCAGTGTGAATCTTATATTTTTTTTTTATTATATATATATATATATATATAATAAAAAAAATTGTTAACTGGGATCTCATCTTGCTCTCTTACTTGATTTAGTGACTCAGAGAAATTTAGCCCCAACAACAACGTCTCACCTCCTTTTACCTACTTAACACTATTAGCACTCCTTCCCACGGTCCGGACCTATACTCTAAAAGTATGTCTATCAATTAGAGACCTCACTATGAGCAGGCTACCCTTTTTCTTTTTACTCTAGTGAATGTCTACCACCAGAGGCCTTGCTATGACCAGGCTAGTCTTCACACGTTACACCGTCGTGTAACTAAACTTCATCCAGGACGGAGTGTTTAAAAGGAGGTGGAGGGGAATAGTTTTTGATCAGCGTCTTTTTATACATGGAAAACCCTTTGAAGTTCACCATCTGTTCGCTCTTTTACATTTTAGTCATCTTTTGCTGTATCCTGTTCCCAAAACTCAGAGTTTCCCACCATTTGTTTTCCCCTATCTCCTGTATTTCTAACACCTTTCCAGACGTGGCCTGTGCCTCCCCCTCTACCTCCTTGGTCTGGAGACAAAGGGAGTTGATTGAACGGAAAGTGTCGATATGTTATTTGAAACACACACACACACACAAGTCTGCTGTCTCACACAGAGAATTAGGAATAAAACAATTTCAGTTTACACAAGCATGCATGGCCATTGCTGATTAAATATCTCTATTGATTATGAATCATTTATATAAACAAATTTCCATCACAATAGAATGTGGAGAAATTGCACATTTGGCTTAATTCATTAGCCATTATCTCTTTATATTCAAAGTGTCTAAAAATCTGAAATGCTCACTTAAGAAACAATATAACAGGCTATTAATATCCTGAAAATTAAGAAATTGTACTGGGGAATTATTTTGTAGTTGCCCTATAAACATAGCATTTGACATGATAGAATGTGTGGCGAAATTGCTTATTTGGCGTAATTCATTGGACATTATCTCCTTATTTTCAAAGTGTGTCAAAAATACGTGGTTACTGACATCTACAACACCTCCCTGAGCCAAGCCACTGTTCCCAAGTGTTTCAAGTCCACCACCATTGTGCCATTGCCAAAAACGTCAACTCTATCATCACTTAATGACTACCGTCCGATTGCACTCACCCCCATCATAATGAAGTGCTTTGAAAGGCTGGTCAAAGATCACATTACAGCAAATCTCCCTGCTACATTCGACCCACTCCAATTTGCATATCGCCCAAATCGATCAACAGATGATGCCATATAATAACAATATAATAATAATACATTTTATTTCATAGGCGCCTTTCTGTCACTCAAGGGCACCTTACAAAGAGTAAACAATAAACATATAAAAACAATAAAAATAATTCCGAAAAACACACAAGTATACAGTATTGGAAAAAATGAACAATGTAACCGAGTCATTTTAAAGGAAAGGCAATCTTGAACAGGTGGGTTTTGAGTGAAGGCTTGAATTGTGTGAGTGAGTTTATGTTCCGTATGTCGGGGGGTAGAGTGTTCCAAAGCTGGGGAGCAGAGCGGCTGAAAGCTCTACTTCCCATGGAAGTGAGACGGGCAGGGGGAACAGTCAAGTGAATGGAGGAGGAGGACCTGAGGGTGCGAGAGGGAGTTACAACATGGAGGAGATTGGAAAGATATGGTGGAGACAGATTGTGGATGGCCTTGAATGTTAACAGAAGGATCTTGTAATCTGTGCGGAACTTGACCGGAAGCCAGTGGAGCTGTTGCAAGACAGAGTGATGTGGTGGATGGAGGGGGTTCTAGTGATGATGCGGGCAGCTGAGTTCTGGACCAGTTGGAGCTTATGGAGAGATTTGTGGGTAATACCAAAAAGGAGGGAGTTGCAGTAATCAAGGCGGGAGGTGACAAGACTGTGGACAAGGATGGCAGTGGTATGGGGTGTAAGGGAGGGGCGGAGACGGTTGATGTTACGGAGATGAAAGTAGGCAGACCGGGTAATGTTATTGATGTGAGATTGAAAAGAAAGAGTACTGTCGAGGATGACACCCAGACTCTTTACTTGTGGGGAGGGGTGAACAGAACAATTGTCAATGTTAAGAGAAAAGCTGTCAGTTTTGGATAATGTTGATTTAGTACCAATGAGAAGAACCTCAGTTTTATCGCTGTTGAGTTTAAGTAAGTTTGAGGAAAGCCAAGATTTTATTTCCGTTAAGCAGTCAGTAAGGGAGGGGGGAGGGAGGTTGGAAGTGGGCTTACAGGCAAGGTAGAGCTGGGTGTCATCCGCGTAACAGTGGAAATTGATGTTGTACTTACGAAAAATATGGCCAAGGGGAAGAAGATAAATGATGAAGAGGAGGGGCCCCAGGACAGAGCCCTGGGGCACACCTGAAGTGACAGAAGAAGGGTGGGATGTGAAAGTTTTAAGCTGGATATACTGAGTGCGGCTGGAGAGGTATGATTTGAACCAGTTTAGAGGGATCTGGGTGATACCAATGGAGGATAATCTATTGAGGAGGGTGGTGTGACAGATAGTGTCAAATGCTGCACTCAGATCGAGGAGGATGAGGATGGAGAGTAAACCAGAATCAGCTGCCATTAGGAGGTCATTGGTGATTTTTATGAGAGCAGTTTCAGTGCTATGGAGAGGGCGAAAGCCAGATTGGAACTGTTCATACAGTTTGTTTTGAGAAAGATGAATATGAAGTTGAGACGCTACTATTTTCTCAAGAATTTTGGAAATGAAGGGTAAATTTGAAATTGGACGGAAGTTATTGAAATTGGTAGGATCAGCACCAGGTTTTTTTAGAATTGGAGTAATTACAGCAGTTTTAAATGATGCAGGAACAGTTCCAGTGGAAAGAGAGGAGTGGATGATGGCAGAGATGAGAGAGACTAGAGAAGGAAGACAGGCTTTAACCAGAACTGTGGGGAGAGGGTCCAGCTGACATGTGGATGGCTTTGACTTACGGATGATATCTGAGATTTCTGAAGTGGAAGGAAGCTGAAAGAAGGAGAAAGAATGAGCATGAGGAGGAATGTCACGCGGGGACATGAGGAGTAGATTTACGGGAGGCGGACACACTCGCTACAACACAGATAGTTTAATAATGAAGAGATAACAGAACGAAACAAACTTGAAGAGAACCACGAGATACATTAACGAGCAGGAAACAAAACTATAAGACTGGGGCGTGAAACAGGCAGGAGACAGAACGAGGCACGAGAAACGAGAAAACAAGCTAGAGAAACAAACGCTACAAAATACAAACAAACTAGAGGGTCATGAAAGGAATAAGAGAGCGAACGAGGAACGAGAAACCAGCAACAAACAACAACGAAAACAAACAAACAAAATGACCGATACCAGGAAGTGAGGGAAGAGGGCTTAAATAACAGAACAAACTAGACACACCTGACACGGATAACGAGGGACAATGACAAAGAGGCGGAACAAAAGGTGGAGCTAGAGTGAAACGAGGGCGGAGCTAGGAATGACAACAAAGAGAGAGCCACATAGAAAGGGAAAACAAACAAGAAAGTGCCAGGATGTGACAAGGAAGTTCAGAGTTGATACAGGAGATGGGTAGTAAACTGAGATGCTGGTGAATCTTCTGGATTTTATCAACAAAGAATGTCATGAGTGAATTACAGAAAGCAGTAGAACACAGATGAGATGGTAGAGAGTCCGGAGCTTGGGTGATATTCTTATACAGAGAAAAGAGTGATTTGGAGTTACCTTCGTTAGCTAAGATGATACCAGTGTAATATTTGGATTTGGTTTGAGTAATACAGTCCTTGTAGCGTAACATATGATTATTGTAGATGTCTTTATGAACAGTTAGACCAGTTTTCCGGTGGAGTCGCTCGAGTTGCCGACCTTTGGCTTTCATGAGCCGAAGTTCTGGCGTAAACCAGGGGGCAGAACGAGAGAAAGTAACAGACCTGGTTTTTAGGGGAGCGAGGGAGTTGAGTAAGAAATTAAGTCCGGTGTTGTAGTGTGAAACCAGCTCATCAGGGGTGGTTAAGTTATGATTGTCCATGAGGGAGTAGGTGCTGGAGGAGAGAGAATCCAAATCAATGTCCTTAATATTGCGGAAAGAAATGAGGCGGGGAAGCTTATTGATGGAGAGAGCGAGTCTGATATTAAATGAGAGGAGGAAATGGTCAGTTATAGGGAGTTCATCCGCTGTGTTGTCGAGAGGGGAGACACCAGAACAGCAGATAAGATCCAAGATGTGTCCCTTAGAGTGAGTGGGAACATTAGTGTACTGCTGGAATCCAAAACCCTCGAGGCACGATGTAAAATCTTTAGTGAGAGGGTTATTGATATTGTCCATGTGGATATTAAAATCTCCCAGCACTATATTGTTTGGTGAGAGGGTGGACAGGTGTGTGAGCAGGGCAGCAAATTTAGAAACTCGGGATTGGGTTTTGGGGGACGATAAACGGTGGTGATGATGGTGGGGGTGGATCCAGACAGTTGACACACGGCCGATTCAAAAGAGGAGAAGGCAGGAACAGGCACCTGAGAGACTTTCCATTTTTCGCGGTGAATTATCGCGACACCTCCTCCCCGGCCGGTGCTACGGGGTTGGCAGGTGTAAACAAACCCCGAAGGAGTGAATTGATTAAGTTGGGAGAAATCATTGGGTTGTTGCCAAGTTTCAGTTAAGCAAAGGAAATCCATTTTTCGGTCAATGAGGAGATCCTGGATAAGATGTCCCTTGCTTGTGAGTGAGCGGATGTTGAGCAGACAGAAGTTGACGTTGGGGTTATCACATTTGGCCGGAGTGTTAGCCGACCGGGCTAGGTGGGCTAGCACGCTAGGGTCAGCGACCCGGCAGGTGTGACGAGAGGGTCGACGAGAAGTGGACCAGATAGATGTTTTTGTTTTCGTTGTGTCTTGGTGATAAGCTTGGCGAGACCCGCGGTGGACATATCTCTGGCGTGGCAGGAAAGTTATGTCCGGATGGGGCAGTAATGAAGCCGGCAGAAGTGCAGACAGGTGGTGAAAACGCAGCCGGAGAAGCTCGACAACGGAGTACTGTAGCAGACCCATCACGGGTTGATGAGTAGATGCCAAAATAGCCCAGAGAAGCACCGACCAGATATGAATTTTGCCGATTAACATTATCGGGCAGCTTAGACAGGTGAGCAGGGGCAGGAGGGTCTCGATGACCTGAGCAGAACAGGTAAGAAATATTCCGTAGACTCCAGTCAATGGTGTTGGGTAAATCGTTGATATTGTTAAAAGACGATGGTTGATACTGTCTGATAAGAACAATCGCAAAGTCCTTTAATCTGCTGAGCTAGAAAACTACAATTTTTAAAATTACCGGCGAGCAGCGGCAGCAAAACGCGCCAGCGTTCACTCAGTCCGGTTGCCAGATCTCAGTAGCAGTTCTCAGTAGATCTCAGATCTCAGTAGATCTCAGATATCAGTAGCAATTCACTTGAACTTGACTCATCTGGAGCAAAAAAACTCATATGTACGGATGCTCTTCATTGACTTCAGCATTTAATACAGTTGTCCCCCAGCACTTGATAAAGAAGCTTACAAAGATAGGCATCAACAAACACCACTATGCAACTGGATATTGGACTTTCTCTCCGATAGACCCCAGACAGTAAGAGTGGGAAAGAATACCTCTCAAACCATCAGCATGAACACTGGGGTTCCTCAGGGCTGTGTTTTGAGTCCCCTGTTGTTTACACGGATGACTCACGACTGTTGTGCAAAGTACAGTTCCAACCATATCATCAAGTTTGCGGACAACGCAACAGTAGTGTGTCCCATTAACAACAACGATGAGGGGGCCTATAGAGATGAAGTAAACCAACTGGTTGACTGGTGTGACAAAAACAACCTGATACTGAATGTCAACAAAACAAAAGAAATCACAGTTGACTTCAGGAGAAAACACACAGTTCACAATCCACTCATAATCCGCGGCAGTATTGCAGAATCTGTTAAAAGCACTAAGTTTCTGGGGGTTCATATTACAGACAACCTTAGTTGGACAAAACACACTACCTCTCTCATCAAGAAAGCACAGCAGCGCCTCCACTTCTTGCGAAGGCAAGACCACCACCTTCTACAGGGGCACCATTGAGAGCATCCTGACTTGCAGCCTCCCTGTCTGGTAAGGTAACAGTACAGCTGCAGACCAGAAGTCTCTCCAGAGAGTGGTGAGAACAGCAGAGAGAATCATCAGTACCCCACTCCCATTCATACACCAGCTGCACCAGTCACGCAGTCTCAGCAGAGCCACAAGGATAGTCAAGGATCCTACCCACCCTGCACATGGACTATTCAAGCTTCTGCCCTCTGGGAAGCGTTAGGGCAGCATCCAGTGTAAGACTGCCAGACACTGCAAGAGCTTCATCCCTCAGGCCATCAAACTTTTGAACTGTAAAAGCTCACACAATACATGCTGACAATTAATATAAAAAAAACTCATCACCCTTATCTTGATATAAATCCATGTATACTATGCAGACTACAATAATGCAGACGTGCAATATCTGATGTGCAATATATTCATATTTTATACAGCACAACTTACATTCATTTATATACCTGATGTGCAATATTCATGTGCAATATTTTTCTGCTTCATATGTCTATTTAAATTATGTATTGTCTTATTTTGCCTAGCACATTGGAGTTTAGAGAACCGGAATCTCATTTAGCTGTGCACTGTTGTGTGTTGTCTATATGACAAAAAAGTTCACTTTCACTTTGACTTTACTTTGAAATCTGAAAAGCGAACTTAAGATACAGTACAATATAACAGGCTATTAATATCCTGAATATGAAGAAATTCTACTGTGGAATTCTTTTGTAATGTCCCTGTGAAAATAGTATTGGACATAATATTTGACAAGACCTCTGCTGGTCAACACCCTATAATCTGCTGTTTTATGAGGTGCACGCAGGTGCCATCCAACCTTATGGTCTTAGAGGTGTTTTCACTATCACCATTTGAACCATTGGAGAATATTGATATCAAAATTCTTTCCTTAAAACCATTTTATTACTGCTTTTAGTTATTACTAAGCGGGTGTGTGAGCTCTGTGCGTTATCAGTGCATCCAACCCACATGAGCATCAACACAGACTCATCTAAAGTAAAGTTGCTATCTAACTCTGCCTTTGTGCCTAAGGTCTGGTATTCTTCTGCAGCACTCTGGAGCTTAAATCCTTCCACCCTCCTCCTTTTTCTTCAGAGGAAGAGTGGAGGCTGCACTGTTTGTTTCCTGTTCGAGCATTACACATTTATACAGAAAGGACTAAATGTTTCAGAGAGTCAGAATAGTTGTTTGTGTCATGGGCTGCCCCTTACAAGGGTAAACCTGTTTCATCCCATCGTTTATCCCACTGGATGGTGCAAGCTATTGGCTTAGCATATGAAGTCAAGGACCAGGAGGTCCCTAGAGGTCTAAAGGCCCATTCCACCAGGAGCATGGCTGCATCATGGGCTCTTGTTAAATGAATTTCAGTTCAGGACATTGGTGCAGCGGCCAGTTGGGAAACGCCTCACATATTTGTCAGATTTTAGCGGCTTGATGTCACTGCTACATCAGTGGCGCACTCTGCTCAGTGTAATGTCTTGAAAGGCTATCTGGAAGACAATGTAATTTTGATGGGCAGCACAGCTTCATAGTGAGATACCAAGTGTTGAAAGAGAACGTCCAGTTACGTCTCTGATAACATGAATGAGGTATCTCACCAATATTCCCTTCTTGCATATAGCATGGTGGAAAGCATGCTGAGAATGTGAGCTGGGAGCAGGGGGTGGATTATATAATTAAGAGGTGGTGTATAATTAAGAGGTGGTGTAATATAATGATGTTGGTTTCTGAGAAGAGCCTCACTCTGAGTGACTGCCTGTGAGGAGTTTGGTGTGTTTTCTTCATGTCCATGTGGGTTTCCTCCGGGTGCTCCGGTTTCCATGGTCCAAAAACACATGTTGGAAGATGGATTGGTGACTCAAAAGTGTCCATAGGTGTGAGTGTGTGTTGCCCTGTGAAGGTGTCCCCTTCAGGGTGTGTTCCCACCTTGTGCCCAGTGATTCCAGGTAGGCCGAAAACAACATTTGAAAATGCAGCAGTGAATTTTCCACATTCAGTGTGAAAAAAGTTTAATCTTTAAATCAACACTAGGCAGTATTTATACCTTAACATTGTGATGCTCCACTGAGCTGTAATAGGGAGAATAGAGTCTCAATCTTTGCTACTCCAGGATCAACATTGCAGAAACTGCACTCTGTAAATTTTGGAGAAGGGTAGGGAAAATGCCCTACCTTCTTCCTTATTTCAGGACAGTACTGTAAAAATGAATTACACTCTGCAACTGTAGGGGGAGCCCAGGAGCAAAAATATCTAATCTTACCTAGAGTTTTTAACATTTTAATCAGCTTCAATTACACACTCCTGACAGTAGAACTGAAACCACACAAACACAGCAATATACATAAACAAAAATCATAAAATATAAATTTTTTTACTGGACTATTTACGTACACTTCAAGACAAACATTTCAGTTCAGAATTTATCAAGTTTCAATTAATTTAAATATATTAAAAATTATTTAATGGAAATTGATTGACAAGTACACAAACATATACACTTTCACACAAGGCACAAAAACATAAAAAATGTAAAGACAGAAATGAGCCAGAGCAAAAATACAAAATTCTGGCAGTAAATTCCCCTCTTTAATTTTGCACAGATGTAAACAGTAATCTCTGTATGAACTGTATGGAGCCCTGCTGGTGACATGCCTTCACTATGCACTATGTAAGTTTGGTGAGTTTGAAGCCCTCTCTGGTGAAAATTTGAAACTGCAGGAAATGTGTGGAAGAACACTGTGTAATGTGTATTGTGCTGTGTTCCATTTCTCTGTTCATCTTTATCTGATGATTGTGAGAGTGTTCATGTTAAAGGACGATGCAGAGAGAACTGGATCAGAATTCGGTGATGAAAATGCCTTCTTTGTTAGATTTGGACCAAAAGTGTTGAATGTCATTTTTCTAGTTAAATGAACTAAAACAGAAAATTGACACTGTTGTAGTAGAGATATTTCCTCAGGACTTCAGCAAACACTGCTGACACACGCAATTTAAGTTGTTTCCACACTTTAATTTTATTAAGTAGAATGTAGAATTTTATTTTATTTATTAATTGGATAAGTGGTTACAGATATTGAATGAATGAATGAATTAATATTATTTTCCTACACTTGCAGGTCACAGTCAAATACAAAAAAACATTTGGATACCTCTTGTCTAAAGAAATAGGATTTTCTTTGTTTTATACGTAAAGAGTAAAAATACGCGAAAATATGCTCAGTCTTTTTTCTTTGTTTGGTTTAAATGTTTGGGACTGTAATAATGTCAGAATTTTGGTGTCCAAGTTACATTTTACTTTTTTAAATATTCTTATTATTTTTTAATTATTACATTTTTATTATCTTATTTTGAATTATCTTATTTTTAATGATCTATTTTGTTCCAATCTGTAAATAAACACTAATTCAGTAACTGAACAAACACTAGAACATAAGGAAAAACATACATATGTAAGACCCGTGATGTGAACACTTTGGTGTATAATCTCGGGAAAATAATGTAGTAGGATTTTCCAGTGAATAAAAGCTGCTTTTTGGTATATCCCTTAAAGTAGTAGGGTTTGAGGACGCAGTTTTGAACAAAAGTCAGAGATGCTTAATGTATTTAATTTCAGTCAAAACAGCCAAAAGATTTTAAAGTAAAAAATAGAAAATAAAATTAATATGTTTGCTTCTGGAATCAAATTAAAAAAAGTAAAAATTTAATCTTTTTTTTTCACTCATGCATCTGTAAGGAGTCTCTATCAGAAGCATCCAGGAAGAATCCAAGTGAATCCCAAACACATTCGATGATGCTGAGGTCAGGGCTCTGGGGTGATCAGTCAACTGTTCTGAGAAACACCACCAGCTTCTTTATTTCTTTGTTTGGTTCTTCTTTTGTGTGTATTTACTACATCATTATTGAAATGAAGAGACTAATTGCTTTGTGGTCTCTGAATGAAACAGTTTATGCTCCATAGAGCAGGCCATATTTAATATTAGCTTAGGTTTTTTTTTAAAGTTTTAACTAGGTGTCAATATAATGGTAGTTTGAAAATGTGAAGAAGAATCAATTGAGGAAAGGACTGATTGTTGCGTTAAACTCAGTTAGAGAAGGTGTGAGGGCAGTAACAGGCTCTATTTCTGTTTCCATTTCTCCATATTTGTTTCTGTCCTCAATTATTTCCTTTTAGGCCACAGTGTCTCCTTTAAGCTGCTCCAGTTCTGTCCCCACCACAGGTCGAGGGACTCGTTCTTTTTGGAAAAGAGCAGCTATCTCCTCAAAAGTCTTCCCTTTGGTCTCGGGGACCCGGAAACATGTGAAGAGAGTGAAACCAAAGAGGAGCACCACGAAGATTATAAACATGTACTGGCCACACAACTCCTGCAGAAAGACAGTCAGAAATTGATCACAGACCAGCTGTAAAAACATCTAATCAATTTGCAGCATTTACACCATTTTATACAATTTATCAACAATCCTAATGTGGATGTAAGGTTACTTCTTCAAAAAATTGAAAAATATTAAATGTGTAACCATGGAAACATGAACCGTGTAAATGTGTAAACTTATACAGTGTAACCATAGAAACCTATTGAGAGTTTAAACATGGAAATTTGTACAGTGTAACCATGGAAACATGTACAGTGTATTCTTGGTTATGGTTGTAGTGTAACCAGGAAGCGGTGTGTTATAAAACCATGTAAAATGTGTTCAGTGTAATAATGGAAACATGTTAATTGTGGCTATGCTTACAGCTTTCATAGAGCTGGAAATTTTTTTCATTGTAACCACAGAAACACATGTAAACTCACATTAACTATAAGAGTTACTGTAAATATCATGAACATTTTTCTGCCCTGAAACTATAGGTTAGATATTAATTATTTATAATCTAACTGTATCTATGGCATAAAAAGAGTTGCAGTGAGAGAGTTCTGTTGATTACAGACCTCTCTGTCCTTACATCAGTTTAAATATGGAGAGGATCAGTACCTGGTCTAGAGAAGTGCACCTCTCTTCTCTAGACGGAACCACCCCAGGTTTAAACCCTGTGTTAAAGGTAATAATCTGAGCGATTACCATACATGTTTTTACAAGTCATTAATGAATGACTAGTGTTAGTGACTGAAGCTTCTGTTCCTCAATGTCCTTAAGACTGCCCTTCAAGTCCCTACACAACTATAATTCACTAATCACACACAAATGAATAAATTGCCCATTAATTACCACTACTCACATACTAATCACACCCTAGTCACGTGATATTATTGAAGAGAAGTGTGGGGAATTCGTTGACACTAAACAGTTTACACCTGAATTTGTAAAAGGGATCACATGTGGTGTGTCATAGTGTTTATATTTCTTTTTTTTTTTGGAAATATAAATTTAATTTTCTATAAAATAAAAAAAAAATTGTTTTATGAATTTCTACAAATATATATTGCATGGTTTATGTTTGGGCTATGAAAAGCAATTTTGTGCATTATTATGTTCTAACAAGCAATAATGGACTTACTAGCAGTGTAAATATATAGCTAGTGTGTGAGTTTTTGTTTTATCTCTATCAACTTGATAAGGTGTTAAATTAATGGTTAGGCTCTTCTGGCCATTAAATGGTATTGCATGATAATGTGCAGTATACAGTGGAGGAAATAATGATTTGATCCCTTGCTGCTTTTGTAAGTTTGCCCAATGACAAAGATATGAACAGTCTTTAATATATATATATAATCAAGGATACCCCACGAGGTGAGATTTTGCATGGAGCCCCAGGTCGACTGACAGTCATTTTGTATTTGTTCCATTTTCTTACAGTGGCACAAACAGTTGTCTTCTTCTCACCCAGCGTCTTACTTATGGTTTTGTAGCCCATTCCAGCCTTGTGCAGGTCTATGATCTTGTCCCTAACATCCTTAGAAAGCTCTTTGGTCTTGCACATGTTGGAGAGGTTAGAGTCTGACTGATTAATTGAGTCTGTAGACAGGTGTCTTTTATATTTTATACAGGTGACAATTTAAGACAGCTGTCTTTAATGCAGGTAACGAGTTGATTAGTGGTGTCTAACTGGTCTATAAGAGCCACTACTCTTAATGTTTGGTAGGGGATCAAATACTTATTTCTCTCTGCAAAATGCAAATAAATATATATATTTTATACAATGTAATTTTCTGTATATTCTATTAGATATACTATCTCTCACTGATAAAATAAACCTACCCTTAAAATTATAGACTGTTCATATCTTTGTCAGTGGGCAAATTTACAAAATCAGCAAGGGATCAAATAATTATTTCCTCCACTGTATATTATAAAACAAGATGAAAAATGTATATATTTTTTTTTAAAATAAGGATTGCACATGGTTTGCTTGAGACTGATACTTCATTATTTGTCTTTATATTTACATAAATTACATTCAACTCCACTCCAATTGAAAGAACACATTTCCGGCTTTCATATGACACCTTAATAATGCAAATATCTCAAAAAATAACAAAACTTATGAAGTAGAAAATGTGAAACTTTGAAATGTGGTTCAAAGGAGCTGACATGTTAAATATCTCACAATGTAAATTATATAATTAATATTTACCTCAGAATAACCAAAATTAATCTCAGAATAATTAACATTTAGCTCAGAATTACTAACATTTATCTCAGAACAATTAATATTTACCTCTGAATAATTCATATTTATCTCAGAATAGCTAACATTTATTTCAGAATAACTAACGTATATCTCAGGATAAAAATATTAGTATAGTTAATGTTATTAGCATTGGAAATATTGCCTAGCTAGCTGATTAATTTTTGCTAAAGAGCATTTACCTCTATTTAAGACTAGTGTGGTAAGTAAATAAATCTTTGTTTAATTTTGGTCAAACAGCTAGCCATTTTTTTTACCTTAAAATAACAATGTTGTCATTATAATCTCATAAATGTTCTTATTTCATACTAGCATTTCATAAATATTAACGAGATTTAAAATATGTTTGTTAATTTTACCTAAACAGCGAGTCAGTATTTATCTCAGAATAAATATATTTATTAAACTTTACCTCAGAACAGCTAAATTAAACCAGTAAAAGTAGCGAGCTAAATGAGCATCTGTTAAGCGATGCTGCTGTGACCACATACAGCCGGAGTGGGCAGTACCTCAATGTAGGGGAAGAACATCCCGATGATGAAGTTGCTCGTCCAGTTACAGAAGCCAGCTAGTGCGATGGCTGCTGGCCGAGGGCCCTGACTGAACAACTCCGCCACAATGAACCACGGGATCGGACCCGGTCCGATCTCAAAGAAACACACGAACAGGAAAATAGCAGTCATGCTCAGGTAGCTCATCCATGAAAATGTGAACTGAGGAAAAACAAACCAGTGTGTTACAACAAAGTGGAACCATCACAGAATTAAATCCGAAGACTTGCAAATGGCAAGATATGTGTTTTATATTTGAATTTTAAATATCCACTGAACATTGCACACTGTAAAAAGAAAATTGCTTCAGTTGGCAACAAGTAATTAAATTAAGTTTATCCAACTTAATTTTTTAAGTTTTTTAAGGTTAAACTTAAAAAATTAAGTTGGATAAACTTAACTGAATTACTTGTTACCAATTGAAGCAATTCAATTAAGTTGGATCAACTGTTTTCTTTTTACAGTGCAGTAGAAAATTGGAGTTCATTCATAGATATGTGTGGTGTTTTACATTTTTCATAGCTTAAACATTTTTTGTAAAAGGTTTAAACTTAATAAAGAAAAACAATCCATTATAAAAGGAAAAACTGTAATCTCACCTGATAAACGAGTCCCACGGTCATTCCCACAGCACACAAACACATCCCCCCGAGTCCAATAAGCATCAGAGTCCTTCTCCCAGTTCGGTCCACCAGTACCACCTGAAACACACCGAAACACCTGGACCAATCAGTGTCCAATTACTTACTCACCCTGCACCAGAACCACCCAAACCAGGCCTGCTCTGTCCACTGAAGAACAGGGGGAGAGGGGGCTAGAAAATATGCAGAGCAATGGACTACAGTCTGTAATGGTTCTCGTCCACTGCAGGGTCCCTACTCTCCTCTACTGGCTCTACTTATCTTCTCCATCTTGTAAATCTGGTCTTGGTTCTGGAAGCAGGTTTTTTTTTAATCCGTGTTCTCTCGTGGTTCTGAGCGAACCAAGTATGGACTAAATTATTACGCGTTATCTTTGCAGAGAGCTTACTGCCCTGAGAGTCGTCACTTTGTGCCATGCAATGCAGACATCCAGCACAAACTCTCCATCTTTAAAATATTCATCTACAGCAGCAATTACATTTGTTTTTATTTGACTCACAACGGTAGCTCGTAAAATTACGCCGTGGTCTTTTGAAGAAGTTCAAAGTCCTTGGATCGGTGGCCAAAGAAAGAATCCAGCAAGAGTTGGACGCTGCAACAAGGAAGTAAAAATCTGTGCTGGATTTATCTGAACTGATGGCGGAGATGAGTTCAGTCCCAAACAACAGCAACAACTATACAGCTTAACTATAGAGTCCAATTCCAAATTCGTGTCAGCTGTGTGTTTGTCTGTCCTGCTCCAGCTGTGACCTTGTCCCTGTGCACAATGTAAGATTCCTACAGACTTGTCCAAGTGTACCTTTCTAATGATAAGTGAGATTTGTGATTTTGTGCCTTTTTAAAATATCAGGAATTTTGTTGTTATCTTCTGTTATTGAATTTGTACAGCTATAAATGAGAATTTTGTGCTGAACAAAGGCTTAAAGAGCTGCAGAGAGTTGTGAAAGGCTGAGAGCTTGGGTCCTCCTCTTGGAAATTAAACTCTCTGCTGTTCCCCAGCAGTGTGTGTGTGTGTGTGCGCGTGCGTGCACTGTTCCCCAGCAGCAATGTTTATCTTTAAATTAGAGTGAGCTCTTACCGAGACGAGTGTAAAGATCATGTTTACGACTCCCACTCCAATGGTGGCGTACACTGGCTGGGACACTCCTGCTCGCTGGAAAATGCCCGTGGAGTAATAAAATATCTGGTTAAAAACAACAAAGGAAAACTGAATCAATATGACACAAACAAATGTTATTGTGGCACCAAAGAAATCAGCTGCAATAAACATTGTGAATCTGAATGATATAAACAATAAAAAGGGGAGTATAAAATATTTCAGAAAAGAGAGAGAAAGAGGGAGACCGAGTGAGAGAGAGAGAAAGTGAGAGACGGAGAAAAAAAAAGAGGGAATGGATATGACAGAGCTATATAAAAACACAAATTGCTAGACAAGATAAATATTTACACCTCTAAAAGCTGTCAGTTGTTACTACTCATTATAAAACAGTCTGGAGGAGCTGTATGTGAACACAAACATCTATTAACATTCCCAGACATTCCCCGGACTTTATCCTGCCCCCGGTGTACACTCCGGGTAATTTCCAAGTGACCTCTGTGTGAACAGAGCAAAGACTGCTTCAGAGAATCGTGCTGTATCTCCTGCACGTGCTGTCTTAACCAAGTGCTGCACGTGCTCCACCCTCTGCCTGAATCACATGGAACATTTCAAAATGTGAACACATCTGACATGGAACATCTCCGGTCGTGCACTGCTTGTGTGAAAGGACTCAAAAATTCTCCAGACTGAGTTCATATGTGAAAGCGGTTCAGTTTAGATGACTTGCGCTTTATAAATAATGAAAACACACTCTGATTAGCATTGTCCACAGTGTTTTGGTTGTGAAAATCATGGAAGGCACATTTAATATTCATAATTCAACTGTATTGAATAATAAAGATTGAATTAAAGGTTCTCACTGCATTGATTCCCGAGAACTGCTGGGAGAGGTGCAGGGTCAGAGCCACGCAGAGCTGCTTCCGATAGATGGAGGAGCGAATGAGTCGAAACAGAGAGATCTTCTCCTCCTTCTCCAGCGCCTCCTTTTCTACCTGCATTTCCACCAGGTCTTTAGTGGTGTCGTACTCCCCTTTAAACCGCTTTAAACCTGGAGGACACACAATAGCAAGAGCTACACTTATTATCGTTAGCCTTATTTATACAGAGCTCCTTAATAAGCCGGTGATTCAGAGGTTAGCGTGTAGTATGTAGCATTATTGGTATGGAGCTTCTTAATGAGCTGGTGATTCTGAGCAGTGTTAGCATGTAGCGTGTAGCATTATTGATACAGAACTCCTTAATAAGTTGGAGATTTGGAGCAGTATTTGCTCGTAATGTGTAGCATTATTGATACAGAGTACAGAGCTCCTTAATAGGCTGGTGATTCTGAGCAGTATTAGCTTGTAGCGTGTGTCATTACTTAAGCTGAGTGTATCTTAGAGGACGGTGTGTGGTCCGTACTTTTACAGGCCTCCTCCTTCTTCCCAAGTTTGATGTAGAGATATCGCGGACTCTCCGGACACAGAGGCAGCAGCAAACTCTGCAGAACCGCAATCGCTCCAGATAAACCCAACAGAACATTCCACAGCTCAGGGTTCCCCAGCAGGATGTCCAGACCTAGAACCTAAAAAATCTAGGCATTATTAATAATATACAAGGTTTTAAAAAACCCATATCCAGAACACACAACTGTGCACACACTATCATAAGCCTATAGACAAACAAACACACACACACACAAAAACATGTTCTGACCTTAAAATGTAATGATTACCTTGTGGGGACCACCTGGTAAGACAAGTCCCCACAATGTAAACATGTAAATAGGTTTTGGTCCCCACAATGTGATGTATTACACTTACACACACGCGCACACACATTTCTCAGCACCTAAATGCACATAATTTATTTTATTCTACACAGTTTGGTCAGTAGAGGGAGCAGTGCTCTCATTGCTGCACCTCACACTGTAACCATTGGCTCATGAGTTTCTGAACTCTGGGTTTTCATGGGCTCATTACTAAATCATCTGCATGAATGAGGGCATGTTTCATGGAAATAATATTTAAATGAGGAATTGGTAAGCGGAGCTTGATTTCACGCTAAAGCTGCTTAATCCACTTGGTCAGAAGCTTCACCGATCAGAAAAGTAGTTCCAAACAACTTTTCTGCACTTTAGTACATAAGAATGTATTGGTGCCCCTCCAGTATTTTACAAACATACCGATTATTTCTTTACAGAATCCACTGTAATTTATCTTTAGTATCTTATTGAACGAAACAAACTAAAGTGACAGATTAAATTTACAGTGGAAATACTACAAGTGACATGGGTAATGCAATGCATTCATTGGTCTTACTGCACCCCTGTGAAATAGTGCTATGCCCTCCATAGGGGGCACTGAATCAGACAATGGTCAGATGAAGACTGACCATGGCCAGTGTGTTTAACCTCTAAAGAAAAACATCAACTTGAAGGGGATGTTCTGGAGTGGCTGCACCACCCATGCAGCTCACTGTGCTCATTGCCAAGAGTCTGCCAGAGGGTTTAAACACACGGAGCACTGGCATGTTTTGTAAGGTAATTGTGCCATTATTATGTTTGCCGCACCCTCACACATTCCACATTCAGTCATTCAGAGGTAAACCCGAGTTCAAAATAATCTTTACTGCTCTGTAACTTAATCAATGCCCAGTGAAGCCTCCTCCACACCAGACTTTGGACCCAAATCTGAAATTGTGCTGTGGTGAACTGACCTGGCTGATAAGGATCCCTGTGACGATGGCGAGCTGATGGAGTGTTCCAAGAGCTCCTCTGTACTTCACTGGAGCAATTTCTCCGATATACATTGGAACCAGCCCCGACGACAGCCCTGAAACACACAATAATATTCTAATATATTCACAGTGACGATGAAGGGGCACACTGACACTTCAGCCAAGTGATAACTCTAACATTTACCTTCTCAAACATGGTGTGTGAGTGTGTGTTGCACTGGTACAAGTGGATCAGACAAAGTAGTGCTGCTGGAGTTTTCAAACTCTGGGTCCACTCACTGTCCACTCTGAGACACTCCTGTCCCATTGGCCCAGCTTGTAGATGTAAAGTCAGGGACAGTAGCTCATCTGTCACTGCACAGTGTGTGTTGGTCGTCCTCTAGTCCTTCACCGGTGGACACAGGACACTGTCGGCTGGATGTTTTTGGTTGGTGGACTATTCTCACAGTTTTAAAATGAGAGAATGATCCACCACCCAAATCATACATGCTCTGTGGGGTTCCTCAACATTGTGGAACAGGGGGAAATAGCAAATTATGCAGAGCAACATATGGACTACAGTCTGTTACTCTAGAACTACAAAGTAACCAGCGTGGACAGTGGAGCTGAGAGAGTGGGCAGTATGTGTATAAATGAGCGTGATTTTAATGTAATGGCTGAAGGGTGTATTTTATTTGCCGAGGTAAATGGTATAGGTATTAATGGATTGAACATTTTCACATATTTTACTCAAGTATATTATTGGGTAAATGTTTTGTTTTATCTTTTTTTTTTCTTTGTGACTATAGTGTATTAATTCATTCTCACAGTGGTTTTCTTTAAAACAATATGTTTTACAATTTGACAATATTTATAATATATTTATGATATACTATTTTTATATTTCCGTTCCTTAGTGTTCTCTGACTACAAAGGGTCCCAGGGTACATTTCTATTGGATCAGCAAATTTTATTATTTATTTATTTATTTCTGCAACTATACATTTTTGCATTAATTGATTTCCAAATTTATTTTTTTCTGTTTTTCCTTGCTCTTGTGTGATAAGGGGGCTGTCTATCAATGATGTCATGGAGTCTAAACATACTTATTGGTTGATCGATGCCCAATGCCATAGATTAACTGTACATGTTTTGCTCCATCAGCGGTATAGTATTGTGCTATACCCACAATATGGAACACTGGGACTGACCATGTGCTGGAGAGTCAGCTCTCTCCACTGGTCTCCCAACGTGAAATTTCTGCTCCCAGAGACAGAGCAGCACAATCAGTCCGCCAGGCAGCTCACACACATCAGAATGAGCTGTGAATGTACTGCTAAAGCACGTTTCCTTCCTTTTATTTTGAATTTATTCAACAAACTGAGATCACATGATTAACCAAGGCATTCAGCTTTATTCAAATGGTAAACACATGTATATGAATGTACAAACCGGATTCCAAAAACAAATTGTGAATAAAAACTGAATGCAATGATGTGGCAAATGTCAATATTTTATTCGTAATAGAACATAGATGACAGATCAAAAGTTTAATCTGAGTAAATGTAACATTTTAAAGGAAACATATGTTGATTCAAAATTTCACAGTGTCAACAAATCCCAAAAAGTTGGGACAAGTAACAATAAGTGGCTGGAAAAAGGAAACTGAGCATATAACGTACAGCTGGAAGACCAATTAACTCTAATTAGGTCAATTGACAACATGATTGGGTATACAAAGAGCTTCTCAGTGTGTCAGTGTCTGTCTGAAGCCAAGATGGTAAGAGGATCACCAATTCCACCATTGTTGCACAGAAAGATAGTGCAGCAATACCAGAATGGTGTTACCCAGCATAAAATAGCAAAGACTTTTAAGTTATCATCATCAACCGTGCATAACATCATCAAAAGATTCAGAGAATCTGGAACAATTGCTGTGCATAAGTGTCAAGGCCGTAAAACTGTACTGGATGCTCATGATCTCCAGGCCCTTAAACGTCACTGCACCTCAAACAGGAATGCCACTGTCAAGGAAATAACAGAATGGGCTCAGGAATACTTCCAGAAAGCATTGTCAGTGAACACAATCCACCGTGCCATCCGCCGTTGCCAGCTGAAACTCTACAGTGCAAAGAGGAAGCCATTTCTAAGCAAGCTCCATAAGCTCAGACGTTTGCACTGGGCCAGGGGTCTTTTAAAATGGAGTGTGGCAAAATGGAAAACTGTTCTGTGGTCAGATGAGTCACGATTTGAAGTTCTTTATGGAACACTGGGATGCCATGTCATCCGGACCAGAGAGGACACCCCAAGTTGTTATCAACGCTCTGTTCAGAAGCCTGCATCACTAATGGTATGGGGTTGCATGAGTGCTTGTGGCATTGGCAGCTTGCATGTTTGTAAAGGCACCATTAATGCAGAGAACTATGTTCAGGTTCCAGAACAACATATGCTCCCATCTAGACGTCATTTCTTTCAGGGAAGACCCTGCATTTTTCAACAAGATTTTCTGCAACAATCACAACATCATGGCTACGTAGGAGAACGATCCGGGTACTGAAATGGCCAGCCTGCAGTCCAGATCTTTCACCTATAGAGAACATTTGGCGCATCATAAAGAGGAAGGTGCGACAAAGAAGGCCCAAGACGATTGAACAGTTAGAGACCTGTATTACACATGAATGGGAGAGAATTCCTATTTCTAAACTTGAGAAAACTGGTCTCCTCTGTCCCCAGACGTCTGTTGAGTGTTGTAAGAAGAAGGGGGGATGCCACACAGTGGTAAAAAATGGCCTTGTTCCAACTTCTTTGGGATTTGTTGACGCCATGAAATTTTGAAACAACATATTTTCCCCTTAAAATGATACATTCTCTCAGTTTAAACTTTTGATCTGTGATTTGTGTTCTATTCTGAACATAATATTAGATGTTGGCACCTCCACATCATTGCATTCAGTTTTTATTCACAATTTGTTTAGTGTCCCATCTTTTTTGGAATCTGGTTTGTATGACATAGGAACGAAGGCATAACTGGACCCATGAAATGGTGTAGCATCACACTTAACAAGGGGATACATACTTTGCTCCATTTCATTGAGGCGAACAGATGCTTCTCTGAGCAAATCTGACACCAACCTTCACCCCAACATTTGCACTCTATTACACTTCTATTAGAATCAGCTGCTCTGTTCTGGACTTGAGCCTGAACGTGAAAAACACGCCCCCATTCATTAGCATATATTGAGGAGGAAATACATAAATAAATAAATGAATAAATGAAAAAAGAATAAATAAATGAATAAATAAATCAATATAAATAAATATATATTATAAAAATATAAATACAGAAAAAAAATCAAATCTGAGAAGAATTACTGTAGTTACTAACACAAGTAATGTAGGTCACGTTATTCCAGCTCACTATGTAATATGTCAAATTACTGATAAATAAAATAGAAAACAGAGAGAATAAGAGAAATGTTTAAAGGGGACGTTTACGATTATGGGGGAACGCTGTTTTCTCTGGTTTGTTTACGTTCAGCTCTGTGTCTTTAAAGGTGGAACAATGTGTTTGAGCAGAAAACTTGTTTGTACGTGTCTGAAGTGTAACTTGTCTGTAAATTTTTATTCACTGTTTGAATTCCCACAGAAACTCATTTGTAACTCGCGCTATTTAGGTTTGTAGCACTTTCGCTCTGTGTTTAATTTTAAGCAGCTAGCCCTCTCCTGAATTTAGAGTCAGTTCCACTTTAAGTAATGTAACTGTAACAGCAAAAATAAGTCTATGTTACCCACCTATGGAGCAGGAAAAAAGCAACATCCTCATCTTGGTTTGTGCTTTTCAGCGTTTGGAGTCTCTCCGTTGTCTAAAAACCTCCAGATGGCATTTCTCTGCCATGAGCAGAGAGAGAGAAAGCCTAGCATGCCGGACCGAGACACTTAGTTTTTTTTACCCATTTACAGACACCGGGGATTCGTAAACACATTAGTCCAGTTTTCAGCACAAACCGACTTGAGAGCAGCCAATGGAGTGGAAACAACCTCAAAGTTTTATACAAAGTGCTTTTTTTTTAATACAAATTGTGATATGTCACCTTTAACTCTGCAACATTAGCTTCTTGTGGCTCTTTGCATAACATAATTTAAATATAATTTTAGGCTGAATTTAAAGCTATAAATATAAATTCAACATATTTATCATAAATTCAGAAACACTTACATTTTGAAAGTCAGTTTACATTGTATTATATATTTTATATATTTTTCTCGTGTTATCACTCAGACAAAATGAGAAACAGACAAATTTAACGTAAAGCTGCTGTCAGTCATTCCTTATATGAATTTGACATTCATTCAGAACCCTTACACTGACACCTAGTGGCCTGGATGTGTCAGAGATTCTGTACTAAAACGTATTTTGGACATAATAGAAAACAATTTAAATATATGAAAAAATTGCTTTTAGAAACAATGGTTGCTGCGTTGTGGAGGTAAAATGTCTAACCACTCTCTTAAAATAATTTCTAGGATTATTTTACCGCAGTAGAAGCCCATAACCGCTCGTCCTGCGATCACCATTATGTGAGGAGTGCCAAGCTTCGCCAATCCCATCAATAAACTGCCCATGATTGCCAAGATATTCAGCACCAACATCCCTTTAATCCTGAGAGAGGGAGAAACCAGAGCGAAACAATTTCTCAAATTTAATCACTATTAAAGCAACACTGGGTACGTTTTTGCTCCTGAGTTCCCCCTACAGCTGCAGAGTGTAATTTACTTTTACAGCACTCTCTTAAAATCAAGGGGGGTTGAGGTGGTGGGGGCATAGAGGGGTGGTGGTTTCCTGCTCACAACATAGTTACATAGTGCTGTTTCTACATTTCTGAGACTGGAGTATCTATGACAGAGGTTCCATTCTCCCTGTTACAGCTCTGTTGAGCATCACAATAATTGAAGCTGTAATTTTTGCTATCTAGCATTTGTTTAATAACAATTAATATTAATTAAATGCTAATAAAGATCACCGTGACCCTGAAATGGACAAGCGAAAAAGATAATGATGATGATGATGACGATGATGATAAAGATACATATTATTACATATTATATATATTTATATATTATATTACATATACCAGATGCGATTGCTCTAAGACTGCAAGGGAAGCTCAGCTTCCCCTAAAATGTCAAAAAATAAGTGATCAAATATATACTGTTGTGTGTACATGTCAGTGAATAAATATTCACTACAACCCGCTCAACTTTTGTTCAGAATCAGCTTCTTATCACTGGTAAAGACGCGGCTTTCCCGCAGCCTCACAGTGCTTTAAACAGTCTGGACGCTGAGCGTCCTCAGAGTTCAATAGTGAAGCAGCAAAGTGCAGCGAAACGAGACGAGTCATTGGATAAATGCTGGGCTTTGTCCCGCCCATCGGACGCTCAGCGTCTCTGGGGGTCTATGGGGCAGTGGGCTGGCCTCGGCTGGCCCGGACGCTCAGCTTCTGCATGATGATTGGATGATCTGTTTGAGGCTGAATCCCTTTTTGATTGACAGCGAAATGAGCGAATCAGCGATCCTTTGGTGTGGAGATCCGTGAGAGCATTACGTTTTCATTCTGTTTTGAGTTGAACCAGACTTTCTTAATCCTCTTAGCGGAATTTTCTTTGTTAAAAATGACTAGCGACAAATCGAGCTTCTATTTCTGGCTACTATTTTTGTAGCTGCTTGTGTTTGGAGACTGACTTCTATCACTCTTTCTGACTTCTATCACAGTTTCTGTCCAGCGGGTGCTGCTGAGCCCCTCTACCGTCACAAAGCACTCACAAGCGGACACACTTCACATGGGCCAAGGCCGTTTAAGCAGCCTAGCTCTGCTGGCCATTGAGAGGACACTAGTCAAGTCCCTGGAAAATATGCCTTGTTGGTACGACAGGGTCACAGATCATTTTCTTGAAGAGGAACAGAGGGTAGAATTTACGTATAAATAAACCGACACATTTTATGATGTAGGCCGAAATTGAGCTTCCCCTCCTTGAAAGACCAGCATCCGCCACTGACATATACATATTATTAAGTCTTAATGACCTCTAAGGATTCTCAATCAATCATTTAATATTTATTTGAATTTACTCATTATGATTCATTTTAATTCACCGAATTAAAATCTGTATAAATATTCATATTGACAATTCAAACCAGCTACTGCTACTCTAGCTACTGTCACTTGCCTTGAACTAGCTGCCCACCCTACACTGAAATTTTCATGGAATTCTAACTATTACTTCTACTAATAGTATTAATAGTATTAAGACTATTAATAATAAAGAATAAAAAAACGAAATATAATAATAATAATAATAAGTCATTTTCATTCATTCATGAATAATAATCCTTCATAATAATAATAATAATCATCATCATCATCATCATCATCATCATATTGTCATCATCATTGCTTTCATTATATATACTATGATTGTATCAGTACACATGAGCATAACAGCAGACCTATGTGATGTGTAGGTACCTCCAACAGAGGAGGATAGGTCCCACCTTGTGAGCCTTGGTTCTGCCCAAGTTTTCTTCCTCAGCTCTGAGGGAGTTTTTCCTTGCCATGTCACCCCTGGTTTGCTCTACTGGGTTTGTTTACATTTCATGTTTAAACTTCTGTCCTTAGTGGAATTCTGTGAAGCTGCTTAGTGACATCATCAGTTGTAAAAAGCTCCATACAAATAAATTTGATTTGATTTGATATGAGGAATGAATCACACTGAATCATTACCAAGAATGATTAAAGGTGCTCTATTTTCTCTGTTACAGGTCAGTGGAGCACCACAGTTATGATACTGTAATTTTAATGTAAATGTATATTATAAAGGGCCCCATGAGTTTAAGTTTCATTTTTCAAATGGGATAAACAAAAGAAAATTATATTTATATATAATTTTCTTTTGTTTATCCCAACAAAAGAAACTCATTGACTGAGAGAACTGGAGACAACTAATAACAGGAAGAATATTCTATGTTGGAATTCCACAAAGATTGTAGTAGCACTTTTGTTAATTATATTTAGTTTTGTCTTTATGTGATAATTGATTTAAAAACTAAACAGATTATAGTTATATATATATTATATTTATATATATATAAAGGCGCCAGTCCTTTGCAGGGTGACACACACTCACACACTCACGCCTACGGACACTTTTGAGTTGCCAATCCACCTGTGTGTGTTTTTGGACAGGTGCACCCAGATGACACTACCTGCTGCACTATCATGCTGCCCATAATTCTTTTCAGTAATAAATTAAGAGAAGTAAACAAAGGTGAATCAGTTGTGAATCAGTGCAATTATGAACCACTGCTTTTTGTTATTGTTTTTTAATGGACACTACTTAACCTTCCTCTGAAGTCAGCGACGAAGCCCACCAGGAAAGAGGAGATGATGCCCCCTACAGGAAACATGGCAACGGACAGTGACCAGTACATGGTGAGGATGGAGGGGTTGGGGTCGGGATTGGGAAGAGTCGTCGATAAATTTCTTTCTTCATCAAACTCAGCATCAAAATATAAGCCCATAGAACGGGCGTAATGGGTCTGAATTACCTGCAGACCAGAAATAACACTCCAATAACTTTAACTAAATATAACCGTCCTTATCATTTCAAAGGCTGTGAGTGATATAATATTGTAAGTGGGTTTCTGTGTGTTGTTCCTCTCATTAAAATGGATTATATTTTATTCTTTAACCACCACAGTTTTATAGTCAGCATATTGATTATTTTTTAAGCTTTTGTGATAAAAAAAAAAAAAGCTGCTATAAACGAGCTGTTCTTCCTGCTCATTTGTTTGGTAAATGGCGCTCTGACTTGTCACCTGATTTTAGCGCATCCATAAATTGCAGAATATAGAACAGGTTCTAATACAAACTATGCAGCATAGCAGTCTGTCAGTTTCAGACACTGTGTGAAAGACACCCTTAACATTACCTGTGTTTGTTTTCAAAACTTGACGTGCATTTTGTTCATATGTTCAAGATCAGACTCAGAAAAGTCTTTAAATTTGGTTCAGGATTACGCATTAATCACATCTGAGCGCTACAATTAAACTGTTGGGTCTTGGGTAAACAAACTCTACATTCGTTATTTTATAATAATAAATATAATATATTTTTTGTGTTGTGGCCAAACTGTGAAGTGTGATCTCTGACCTTTTGTGGAGCGTTGATGACCCCCAGACTGTATCCATACTGCAGTGACCCCAGGGCCGCAACAAACACAGCCAAAGCCAGAGTACCTGTTAACTGCTGTAACACACACACACACACACACACACAAAAGCACACACACACACACACACACACACACACACACCCCACACACACACACACACACACACACTCAGGGGGACTTCCATTTATTTTTGTTTTTATGGAGACTTGCCCTAAACTAAACCTCACCTTGATATAACCCTCAGATCCCTAGCAAAACACTACTGTCCTCTCTCTCTGGGTGGGTGGGACAGGTAGGAAATCCCTCCCTCTACCCCACTCTGTCTGCTACAGAGTGCAGTCATCTGTGGGCTGAAGTGTCAGATATGGGCAGTGTGTTCTCCTCTGGAACAGCGAGCTGCTCTGTGTTTAGTGCTCGTGTTAGCAGCAGTTCCTAATGAAGCAGTGGTTTGACCAGGGGAAGCACATGTTTAGCTCCACCGTCCTGAGGGAGGGGGCGCTGTGTGTGCTCAGGGGGAAACTCACTGACTGAGAGAACTGGAGACAACTAATAACAGGAAGAATATTCTATGTTGGACTTCTACAAAAATTGTAGTTTCATCACACTAGAGAAAAGATTCTTATTCTCTGTTCTAGAAAACTTCACTTTCCACATGTTTATTCGTCAGTGTGCTGATTCAGCGCATTAGGGGTTTGAGAAATAGCTGCTGAGTGTGTATTACGACACTATTAGTGATTAATTATTAATAATGTACAAACACTGACGTGCCCTAGGACCAAGACTCAGCAGTTTTACAGGATCCAAAGACAAAATTAAACATTCATTCAACCGGAGCACCCAGAGGAAACCCACTCACAATCCTCACAATCAGTCACCTGGATTGGGACTGGAACCCACAACCTCCCGGTACTGTGTGACTGCAACACTACCTGCAGGGCCACTGTGCTGCCCTCAGAAAATTTATATGTCTTAATTAATTTAAACAATGTTTAAAATATAAAAAACCTTAATAACATCATGCGTTTACATTTGATTAAATTAGTGGAATAAATCCCTGTTAAAGAATCAATAGGTAAGATGTGTGTGTGTGTGTGCATACATATATATATATATATATATGCAGCGTGGTAGCGTAGCAGGTAGTTTCGCCACCATTAATTATTTAAAAAATAATATTTCATGAATAATTTTAAAATGATATTAAATCATATATTTTTCTTTAAAATGTAATAGCATTAATTGGCCTGACATTTTATTAAAAACAATTAACTTTTATTAAACTATTAACTAATTTATTTTATCCAACAATGTGTTAAACCCGAAAATGTATGTTAACCTTGTATTTTGTATTTTAATTACAATATTTATTAATGGAATTAAATACAACCTTATTTTAAAAGAATAATATATCATTAATTAACCAGTATGCTGTGAGTTAAACACTTTCCAAAAAACAGTAAGACACATACATTTTTAAGCTTTCCCCAGTTTTATTTTAATTAAAAAATTAAATACCACTTTCTATTTATTTTTAATGATAATCATGTAATTGATCTAAAATTAATGAACATGTTATTTATTACCCTAATCAGTAGAACTAGCATTTAAAAAGTCATGTGTTTAATGTTAGCTTTGGATTTTGCTGCTTTTTAATGAACAAAAATCTATATTCCTGACTGAAATCCCAAACATCAAATAACAGAACCTATATCAAATTAACCCCCACAGCAGCAAGGGAAAAATTCATTAATGACATTCTTTGGTATTATTTACCTTCTCCATGTCGTTGTGGTGGTGCAGAACACAGGGAACACAGGGACTCCGTTCTGAGCTGGAGATAAAGCAGCTCCAAGGTCCTGCTGTGTTTTTCTAGTAAGTAAATGATCAATCCCTCATCATGCATCCAGCACTCTCACCCCACGCCACACAGCGCTGGACACTGGTCATCGCAGGAGAGTTCATCTTTACACATCACTGGGCCTTTACTTCACACAGAAATCCACACACAACCACTTATCTTCTGCTCCACCATCATAAACCACACAGAACAGAACTCTTCATAGCCTTAAAGGCCATAACCACACCACGCTGCATAAGGTAACTAAGATAAAGTAGAGCCTAAAAGAAAAGGCCCAGAGCTGTCACTTCTCTATCAGCACCTTCAGGTGCAGCCAGTCACTCTTAGAGCCTGCAGAGTATTTACATTTACATTTATGGCATTTTGGCAGATGCTCTTATCCAGAGTGACTTACAAGGTTACTGGTATTACAGGTAGGCCAATGCAGTGTTAGAAGTCTTGCCCAAGGACTCTTATTGATTTAGCACAGTATGGTAGCCCAGATCTGGAATCAAAGCCAGGTCTCTCACATGGGAGCCAATTGTGTTACCACTGTACCACACCAACCACATTATTAAAATATTTGTCTGTGTGTGTGTTTATTTATGTTTTTTAGATTATAATAATTATGGATCATGCTTCTTTGACACCTTGGTGGTGGTGAAGGAGGTGAAGTAGATGAAAGTGGCAAAGGAGTCGAAGTTGGTGAAGGATGTTCATGTGGTAAAAGAGGTGAAGTTTGTGAGTGGTGCACAAGGTGGAAGAGGTGATGGTGGTGAAGAAGTTGTAGGTGGTGTAGGAGGTGAAGATGATGAAAGAGTTACAGGTGGTGAAGGAGATGAACGTAGTGAAGGAGTCAAAGGTATTGAAGGAGGTGCATGTGGTAACAGAGGTGAAGCTGGTAAAGGAGGTGAAGGTGGTGCAAGTGGTGAAAGACGAAGAAGGTGCAGGAGCTGAAGATGGTGACGGAGGTGCAGCTGGTGAAGGAGATGAAGTTGGTGAAGGAGGTCCAGGTGGTGAAGTACACGCAGGTGGTGTAGGAGGTAAAGGTGGCGAAGGAGATGCAGGTGGTGTAGGAGGTAAAGGAGGAGAAGGTAGTGAATGAGGTAAAACTAGTGAAGGAGGTGCAGGTTGTAAAGGAGATGAAGGTGATGAAGATAAAGGAGATGAAGGTGGTAAAGGAGGTGCACATGGTAAAAGAGTTTAAGGTGGTAAACGTGATGCAGGTGCTGATGAAGGTGGTGAAAGATGTCAAGGTGGGGATGGAGTTGTGGGTGTGGCTGAATGTCCATATAAGGAATTGTGGGTGAGGCTAACAGCTGGAACTCCTTATATGGGCATGAGGCCCAGTACAGAGAAATATAAGAAGTTTATACAGAGAGTTTTTCAGGTTCTTTGCAGACTGAGACCCTGATCAGTATGAAGCAGTTACTGCAGGTGAATGAATGAATAATAGAATAAATTAATGTTTTTTAGCAGTGTTTGTTCTTGTCTCTTTCTCCATGTTTTGAGTTCATAAACAAACACTTCCAGAAAAAACTGATCTTGGCCAAAAAGCAGTGCAGGAACGAGTTAATCAGTTACAACCAAGACAGAGCAAAGTCTGAGGATCGATCTGCGCAAAACAAACAGACCACCAGAGGAAGAGGGAGAGAGAGAGAGAGAGTTAGATTAGTGAGTTTAATACAATATGATCTGTGCAGTAAAAGATTTATTGCACCTTTAAACGTTGCTGAAAATGTGAATTCAGCCATTTTTTCAGTAAATAAACAACATTCAGAAACAGTCAAACAGTTACTCTTTTGTTCCTTTATTTCCTTCACCCTCATCCCTCCATCTTTCAAACAGAAAAAAAAATCTTTAATTACAGTAAACAACACATTTTAGGAGAAACAAAATTAGTCACAAGGTAAATGGCAAAATAATAACAATAACAACAATAATAATGATAATACAAATAATAAAGCCCCACTGTGGCAACTCAAAGTGTCAAAGGCCTACAATTATCTCTGTGTAGAGGGGGCTCCACACACTTTGGAGCACACAAACACACACACACAGAACAAAGACAGTAATCACACCCTCTGAGCCCTGAGAGCGGAAAAGTTTAAATTGAATCATAGAGCATCAAAAAAGACAGATGTAATCATCCACTCCCAGTGTTTACTCCAGTTTATTTCAGAGACACATTCAGATTTATTTTTAAGAATAAAAAATAATACTCCAGACTTAAAATGTAACAAAAAAAGGTCTGTGCTAAGTTTTTCTCATGTTCATATTCACGCTCAAGTAGTTCATTAATTGCAGTGTTCGCTAATGATTTGATTTCATAAGAAAATATATTTACATATATCTTTTACATTTCTTTATGAATTATAACTAAATGCTAAAAATTGACTATTTGACACAATTTGCATATCGTTCATAAGTGTGTTTATTTGTCCGAACTCTGCAGGTTACTAAGTTAGAGTCTTAAAACGTTTCACAATCTTTAAAGAAACGATGAAGCAGTTGTCTAAAAACTATTAAGTGTGTAATTCTGTTATAGTGAATCTACAGCGCCTCCCGGAGAAGATTCAGTACCACTGCAGCTGGTTTCAGCCAGACTCCTCTCACGCAGAGTCCCGTCCTCTCCCTGTCCTATTCTGCATTTATACATGTTGCATCTGACTGGAAGGAAGACTCTGGTATTCATCAAGATCTCTTCACCAGTTCATCTATTCACCAAGTCACCTCTTCACCAGTTCATCATGGAGTTCTTGTTGAGAGTCATGAAGAAAATCTGACTACTTCCTCTGTGATGAACAGTGGCGAAAAACACCTGAGAACAAAAACAAAATCCTGAGATTAATGAATATTCAATGTTTCATTCTGATCAAATGAGTCCTGCTCATGGAGGACTACAGCATCTCTACTAACACATCCAAGGCTAGAAAAATGTTCATAGATTCATGAATGTGTGTGTGTTTGTGTGTACCTTGTCGTTTCTCTCACAGAGAAACTTTAGTCTCTGAGCTTGTTTGTAAATAAACACTCCATCCAGGCGTCCAGTCTCCACCGAGCGGACCTCTATTGCCTTCTCCCCCCAACCCATGATCTGACCAGAGTGGATATACGCTGAAACCCATACACACATGGCAAGCTTATTTATAGAGCACCTTCGAACACAACGGCAATTCAAAGTGCTTTACAAAACTACAGATATATTACAGTAGAATTACAATTTTAAAACATCATTTAAAAGTAATTAAAATAAGAATTCAAACAGATTGAACAGTGCAATAATAGAAAAGACTGCAAATTAGAATATAAAATTCAGAAGATGTAAAGTGGCATTATAGAGTGAACAGTGTTTTAAACCAAACTGTAGCAGTTCAAACAAGAATGTTTTACTCTTGATTTAAAAGTGTCTAAAGTCAGGAGCTAATTTTTGCTTCTCCACATTCAGTTTTCACCTGTGGCAGGACTAACTCTATTTCCTAAAGATGTGAGAGTTCTGCTCGACTCCACACACACAAGCCAGTGAAATGCAACTCTTGCTGAACCCATCTCTTCATATTGTGAAGGCCATATGGATATTAAATTGTGTAGTGAACACTCACCCAGTCACTCTGTAGTAAGAAAGGAGTGGTTCTTTGACCTACCGACAGAGCTGGGCCTCTCGCTCCACTGCAGAAGAACGTCTTTAGTGATCTGTCCATAAGTGTTCACGTAAACACCCTCATCTCCATAACACAACAACATCTCCACCCCCTCCGTCCTCGGGAGGACCACAATCGCATGAGGAGTTACACTGCAGTTCATCTGCACACCAAAAGAGAGAGAGAGAGAGAGAGAGAGAGAGAGAGAGAGAGAGAGAGAGAGAGAGAGAGAGAGAGAGAGAGAGAGAAATGGAACACATTTCCCCCACTCATATTGATCATTATCAGAAACCGTGTATCTCCAAAAAGCCAAAATAAAAAATGCAATAATATCCAACGTTTACAACTCTATTCTTCTATAATTCGGCAGTGATCACATTTCTATTGGAGCCTTTACACAGTGTAAAAGTTTAAAGTGGTAAGACACGTATTCATCTAATTTTCTTATGAAGTTCAAAAAACATGCATATTCAAGGACAGAAAATGGAATAGGTGTGTTATAATATACAACCCCAATTCTAATGAAGTGGGGACTTTTTGTAAAATAAGCAAGAATGGGAAAGAATTCTACCTTCAAAGCTTCAACAATCAGTGTCCTCAGTTACCAAAGTTGGCAAGCTTATTTATAGAGCACCTTCGAACACAACGGCAATTCAAAGTGCTTTACAAAACTACAGATATATTACAGTAGAATTACAATTTTAAAACATCATTTAAAAGTAATTAAAATAAGAATTCAAACAGATGGAACAGTGCAATAATAGAAAAGACTGCAAATTAGAATATAAAATTCAGAAGATGTAAAGTGGCATTATAGAGTGAACAGTGTTTTAAACCAAACTGTAGCAGCTCAAACAAGAATGAAAAACAAGAAAGAATTCCACCTTCAAAGCTTCAACAATCAGTGTCCTCAGTTACCAAACGCTTATTACGTTTTGTTAAAAGGAAAGGTGGTAAACATCTGCCCCTGTCCCAACTTTTTTGGAAAGTGCTGCAGGCCTCAAATTCAAAATAAGTGAATATTTGAACATTAAATATCTTGTCTTTGTAGTGTATTAAATTGAACATAGGTTGAAAAGGATTTGCAAATCATCGTATTCTGTTTTTATTTATGTTTTACACAAGGTCGCAACTTCATTGGAATTGGGGTTGTTGAATATAAATAAAGGTAAGTAACGTGCTGAAAGTTGAATGAAAATGGAAACTTTTCAAATGTGAGTTATATCTGTGTTTTGTGTGTTAGGTCCTGCGAGGTCATTTAAGATGAGTTGCATTAATAATGGACACTAATTTTAATTATTTCTGATGGGCGGCACGTAGGCCTAAACAAGTGCAAATTGTGCCACATCCAGGTTTTGATTTCAGTTAAGCAATTTTCCAGGAGAGCTTTAAACATCTGGGCCTCAAGGTGTCAGTGTAATAGGTGTGACCCGGTGTGAGACGTACATGTGGTGGGATGTACAGATCAGATGGATTTCCTGAATCAACCTCAATCACGTGGAACCCAGCTCTGGAGCCATAGATCACCTTTAACCTCTGACCTTCCAAGGTCAGGTCCACCAGCTCAGGCCTATGGTGGAGTGCAGTAAACGACTGCAGAGAGAGAGAGAACATGTTCTAAATCACTGAACACATGCAGAATGTTTACATGGACTCAATTAGAAACACAACAGCACCCCCTACTGGAGCCATGCCTAAAAACACGAGGGAGTGAGGATGAATATGTGAGAGTGAGTGAATGTGTAAAAGTGAGAAAGTAAGAGAGAGAGATAGTCAAAAGGACAGAACAGAGAGTGAGAGAGAGAAACAAACAGAATAAATACAGGGACAGGGAAAATTATCAAGAGAGAGAGAGAAAACGTCTTTACCTTAAAGGCCATAAAATTATGATATGGTTTTGGAGCCCAGACGAACATCTCCACCGAGTTCCTCATAGCGATCACCAGGAACTTCATCCGCTCAAACATCACTGAAATACAGGCGTTGAAATAAAAGCATATATATGATAATAAATTAATAATATTAATAATTAGGAAATCTGCCAAGTATTCAGATGGCTTTCCTAATGACATTAGATCAAAAATATTTTCAAAAATGATGTGGGTGGTTGATCATTCTCAGCGCTGCAGTAACACTGTCGTGGTGGTGTTGATAGTGTGTGTTGTGCTGGTATGAGTGGATCAGAAAAAGCAGTGCTCACTGCTGGACTGAGAATAATTCACCGACCAAAAACATCCAGCCAACAGCGTCCTGTGTCTACTGATGAAGGACTAGAGGATGACTAACACACACTATGCAGTGACAGATGAGCTACTGTCTCTGAGTTTACATCTACAAGGAGGACCAACACTATAGATGTGTCTCACCAAGTAGACAGTGAGTGGACCCAGGGTTTAAAAACTCCAGTAGCACTGCTGTGTCAGATCCACTCATACCAGCACAACACAAACTAACACACCACCACCACGTCACTGCAGCACTGAGAATGATACACCACTGACATCATACCTGCTCTGTATGGGTCCAGAGCACAGAAGAACAGGGGGAAAGAGGGTAATAAAGTATGCAGAGTGCACAGTGTGAGTAGAGTTGAAGGTGAATGTGTTGTACAGTAGGTGGCGCTATACTCACCAACTTTATAGTGCATGCAACCCTCCAGCTCTCCCACTGCCACCCAGCCCTGCTTCCTCCTCACTTTTGGATCATTGTGGAGAACCTGGTTCTTCAGCCAGGAGAGATAATATACACGTAGCTTATTCTTCTTCCCTACACACACACACACACACACACACACACACACACACACACACACACACACACACACACACACACACACAGTCATTAGTGAGAGAAAATAAAACAACATGTCTTTCATGTGCTAGATGTGTGTGCTCCTCTTTTCTACACAAGTAAATCCAGACTGAGAAACACTGCTGTGAGGATCTGTTGGCATCAGCCCCATAGTCTTTACTGAAGTCAGCTGTGGATGTTGAAGGATTAGTTCTGGATCACACTCACTGAGCTCCATCTCTCCTGAGAACACAGTTCCACTATTCCACAGCTCAATGCTGGCACTGTGCAGCGTGAGCTAGGGGTCTAGACCCCACGGGTAGACTCTTGGCATTGTGGTGACTTTGGGATGATGGGTGGAGTTACACTGGGTGTGTGTGTGTGTGTGTGTGTGTGTGTGTGTGTGTGTGTGATTGATGTACCCGAGACGGTGACGAGGACGTTGAGACCCTCCAGGACGTCCATTTGCAGGAAGCGACGGCGAGAGACGAGTGTATAAACCTTCCCCTGTCCACTTCGGTCCAGCAGCATAAGACCATTCTCTGTCCCCACCAAAAGATTCACTCCTGATACAAACAGAAAACACGAGCTACAACAACAGCAACACAATTAATAAAACTACAACAGCAATAATAACAATCATGTAGTAATTGTATATGGATTATTTCTGACTCATGGAAAATGGAAACAGGTGTAGTGTAACTATGGAAACAAGTGTAGCATAATTATGAAAACAGGTGTAAGATAACTATGGAGAGAGAGAGTGGGAGATGAAGAGTGAGAGACAATGAGAGATTGAGATAGAGTGAGTGTCTCTCACCCCACAGAGCTGCGCAGAGTATTTGGGATGTGAAGCGTTTCTTGTATTTGCGGATCTCCATGGAGTCGTTGCGATGATGGACATTTGTCGGGTTCACGTTCACCATCAAATCTCTTCGGTCTTCGTTCAGCTTCTCCTCATCCTCCTCCTCCTCCTCATGCAGCAGCTCGCTGGGGAACATGGCTGAGGGACACAAGAGACACAGGGTCATCCGTAAGTATGACTGTAAACATTCAGCAGGTGCTTCTTGCAATTCTTCCAGTTTCAGGTGCAGAATTCATTTCAAGTGCAGAGGTAGTCTGGACTGATACAGGTTTGTATGCAGGATCCATGTGTGTGTGTATGTGTATATGTGTGTGTGTGTACCTCTGGTGGATGTCACTGGGGAGGTCTGATGTCTCTGGGGGCCCACAGGTGGAGAGACGGAGAGTGTAGATCTGTGCTGCACAACACCAAACACAAACAGTCAGCATCAGCCTTCAGAGACACACAACAGCATACACTAATACAAGACCAAAGCCACATAGAAATATGTAGTGGAACCATGGAAACAGGTGTAGTATAACCATAGAAACAGGTCTGTTACCTCCTGAAGACTGGACTGAGTCTCAGTCTGAGAACCTGAGGGAGACTGACTTTGCTGAACCAGGTCCGGCAAATTACAATTTCCCACAATCCCCTTACTCTCTCTATCCTGAGAGAGAGAGAGAGAGAGAGAGAGAGAGAGAGAGAGAGAGAGAGAGAAACACAGATATATGTTAACCTGAACTGAACTTACTGGAACTCGTGTGAGTGAATGAGTCTGGGAGCGAGAGTGTGTGTGTGATTCTGTGAGTGAGTTAATGAGTGAATGGGTGAGTGAGTTAATGGGTGAACAAGTGAGTAAATTAACGAGTGACTGAGTGCATGAGTGAGTGAGTGAGTGAGATTCTAACCTCATTCCTGAGCAGGTTTCTGTCTTTAGAACCGATAAATGAGTCTTGGTGGCTACTGTAAAACTCACTGTTCTGCACTGAAGGCCTACACACACACACACACACACACACACACATTAAATAAAAGTATATTTCTGTGTATGTTTTACACAGTCCTGTGTGATATGGTATTTATTTCCTGTTCATCCTGTGTACAGTGTGAGCAGCCAGAACCAGTGACCAGTCTCATATAATCGATACTACACCAGTTACATTTACACTTGTCCACCACACGAGGACGACAGGAGCATAAACACATCCAGAGGTGCACACTGGCAACACAAGAAGTTTCCATTAACAAAAAATGTTTCTGTGTGTCGTCAGTTATAATATTTACAAGAAAGAAAATGGGAAACAGTCGGTCATACACTAAAGAAACTGGCAAAACTGCAGTCTGTACATCTCTGATTATTAATGTTGTAAACCTAATATGAATATTTATTATATTTGATCTATGTAATAACAATATTTTTTTAAGTACGATCATGCCCACACTCCTCCACTCAGTCATTATACACATTATATCTCAAGTCATTTCTGCATGGGACAAACTCGCTCCCAGCTCTGCCACTTTCTGTAGTGCCACTTTCACACGTAAACACTGGAGAATCTCTCACAGCGGGACATGAAACAGGAGTTTTAGGCATGGCGTGGAGCCTGTGCAGTGTGTGCAGGAAAAACTCCGGAACATTTCCCGCTCCGTTCTCACATGCGCTTACTCTGACTTCACCCAGAATCTTTACCGTTGCACGAGGAGGTAATGTCCGGGATGAATGTTGTGGGTGGTCGCGTTGACACACACACAGCCCCTCCGGGAAATCTCTGGAACATTTCTGGATTACCGCGCAGTTGTGAAAGGGGTGTTACAGTCACCTCTCCAACAGGAGCTTGGCTTTACACACATTGGAAAACTGCCCAAATATATTTCTGACTTCATGTGTGTGATCCGTACGAGCAAAATATTACTAGCATTAGACCGGGTTGTTAATATTCTCAGGTGTTCTTACCTGGCTCTGTGAATGGTGCTGACTCGTACAGTCCCATCAGAAGCTAGGTGTTCCTTGTCTTCATTCTCATCCTCACTGTTGTCCAACACCTCAAAGGACGAGGAATAATCCATCACTTTAGTGGAAGTATTTGACTCATCCTAGAGAGAGAGAGAGAGAGAGAGAGAGAGAGAGAAAGAGAGATATTAACCTGAATTGAACTTATTGGGATGTGGAGTTATATACTGCTAGTGTGCCACTGGCCATTTTATCAGAAACACCTCCCTTGTAGTTTCTAGTTAATACTAAAAACACTTTACAGCCCAAACATTATTGAGCACTCCATCTGGAGCATAGCTGTAAGGATTTGATGGAGTTCAGCTCCATAATCATCAGTGAGGGTCAGGGGCTGGTGTTGGGGATTAGTTCTGGATCACACTCAGCACTCCAACCCATCACAGAGGAACTCCATCACTCCACAGAACACAGTTCAACTGTTCCACACTAATCCTTTCTGAACAGGGCGCGTGTGTGTGTACTTATATCAGTAAAATATCATTGCTGTCCTATAAAAAGCATTTACCTTTACAGAATGAAAAGATGAATGAAAAACTCTCAGTGGAAGTCAAAGTAAATGATTGTATTTAGAGTCATTTTGGAGCATTTGTATTGGCCCATTCATAATGAAATGTACACACAGTGTGAAGAACAGCTGCTGTGTTCAAATGCTGTAATAAATTAAACATCCACAAACACGGAGATAATGTTTTTTTTTTATTGAACAGTGATGAAATATTTGGGGCAGTAGGAATATGAACTTTCAATGAACTTTCTAGTTTCTAACTGAAGTGGGTCATTTGGGAGGTTTGTGTCTGAAATCCAGTCACATGTTCAGGGTTAAACCCTGAGAAGGAGGAGAGTTTCTCACAGAGAGACACAAAGACCTGGGTTTATATGCACTGCTTGTCCTCTGCAGCAGAGAGATTGACAGAGAGAGAGAGAACAGAGGGAGAGAACTTTTTTTTTTTTTTTTGGCTTTCCTTTCTCTCTCTCAGTCTTGCTCTCTCTTTCTCTCTCACTGATTTTCTGTTTCTATCACTCTCTGAAAGAAGTCTCTGTCCTTTGTCACCCTCTCAACTTTCTCACAGATCTCTGTCCACACACACACACACACACACACACACACACTCTCTCTGTGCCAGTTTGTGATCCTGTGTGTCATACGGTTGTCGCGATTTAAGATGTAGAGGTTTCCAGGCAGGCATTTTAATGGTCTTGGTGTATTTCTTCCCAGCACTATCCCCGACCCCATGACACCTAAAATGTGCTGTTACTGTCCTGCAGACACGAGCCCGACCCACTCTCTTCTGCTTGAGATAACATCAAACTGGGACAGGGACTCGCTCACAAAGGTAAAGAGACTCAAAGTGTCTGCTCCAAAGCCTCCTGAGCTCCCTAAGTAGGCTGCTGTTTAAGTTGGCGGTCGTCTGTTCTCATGAGGCAGATTTTCTGAGATGTTGTAGTTTGAGAGTGATGTATGCAACCCATGTTTACTTCCTTCAGTTTTGAACGTCACCTCAGAGTTTCAGCTTGGTGGAGTATAGTGTTCATGTTTATGGCGATTTTAATTATCTTTGATCTGGGAGAAGAGTGAACTATATGGGAATTGTGTGTTTGGTGCAGAATGAGATTGTCTTTGTGGCTCACGAATGGTTCAATGTCGCCTTAAAATTTGGCCAGATTAAGGTACATCAGTAGGCAATGTATTTAAGGTGTCTAGGAATTGGAAGTCGACAACTCACAAGGTTTTTGGACGGACCCAAATATATGTGTAGTGCAGTATCCTCTCAGAAATGAACTCTTCCGCTGTGCGCCCACATACTTTATGTTTATAACCTCATTAGAGAAACATAGACGAAAATGGGAAGCTCACCATGCCCAATGCCAGATGTCCCCAAGGAGGGTATGAAGTGCTTCCAGAAATGTGGAACAGTGGAACTGTGTTCTCTAAGGAGAGATGCTAGAGGAGGGACCTCAAATTTAATATACTGAAATGTGTGTAGTGTTTGTGTGTGTGTGTACCACTGGATGGCTGATATTTGGTTCTCTTCGGTTCTCCACCTGTCGAGCTTTAAGATCTTCTACACACCCCACTGAACAGTGTTCTGGCTGAACAGAACCTACACACACACACACACACACACACTTAGACGTAACAGGACAGTAATGCTGTATTGAAGGCCAGTTGGCTACAATTTAAATTAGCAGTCAGTAATTTCTTGCACTGGTTCTTCTCTCCTATATGAACTGTTGTGAGCTCACAAGCCACTACACTGCCACATAGTGACCTGGAGGTATTACAGACACTTTACTAAACATTAGTTTAAACACAGCAACCCTCTATGGAGAACCCACACAAGTGAGTTTAATGTAGTTCATCACAGTCTGTGTTTGTGTGTGTGTCTGTGTGTGTGTGTGTCCTCACCATGTGTGTGTGTGTTGCTGTGGGAGCTCGGAGTGCTGGAGCTGGACGAGTTTTTACTGCCCACCATCTGCTCATCACCCAAAGACAACTCTGTCCTACAGAGATCAGGATTACGGCACACACAACCACACACACACACACCTCCATGGTTACACCACACTTGTGTCTTACTACAGCAAATAGGCACACAAATTTCCCAAATTAAAAAAGGTCCAGAAAATCAGGCCTGGAGATGTTCCGGAGTTGTCCTTTCACACATGTAACGAACAACTGAAAAGGAACCATTTCTCACAGCAGGCGTCTGTGCACTGTATGCAGGAGTTACAGCGTAATATTTTGGAACATTCCTGGCTCTGTTAACTATAGTTCCAGTGTGATCCAGCAATATACGGCACTCTAGAAATTGCTAATATTGTCTTATGTGTGTTTGTGCTGAAAAATCTGTGTTTTTCTAAACCAGTCTGTAACATGATTCATATAATGTAATCTTCCTTGTATCTGGGTACATCTGAGTACATGTAACGCTTTTTACATCTCCTAATAAAAGCACCATCCATTCATTCAGTCATTATCTGTAACCGCTTATCCAGTTCAGGGTAGCGGTGGGTCCAGAGCCTACCCTGAATCATTGGGCGCAAGGCAGGAATGCACCCTGGAGGGGGCCCCAGTAATTCACAGGACAACACACAGATTCACTCACACACTCACACCTACAGACACTTTTGGATAGCCAAACCACCTTCCAAAGTGTGCTTTTGGACCGAGAGGGGAAAACAAAGCACACAGAGGAATCCCACGGGGACACGGGGAGAACACACCAAAGTCTTCACAGACATAGCGGTCCCTGGAGCTGTGAGACTACAGTACTTCCTGCTGCGCCACTGTGCCACACTAATACAACACTAGACTCCGTTAAAAGAGTGAATTATGAGTGGAAGTTATGGACAAATTTGTTTAAATTAATTTGTGTAAAAAAAAAATTAACGCTTTAAATTTTCCAGATTAATCCCATGGTTAACTAATATTTTTATGAACTTTAGTCTGCTGGCAGCTTTTTAATGTTTAAAGTCAGTGTGTGTTAAACTGTGACAGTTACTGAAAGTTACTGATAAGAAGGCGCAAACAGTGGCACCTAGAACATTTCTCAGCAGCTGCCTTTGAGTGTGTTGTGTGTAGTTGTTACTGACCTTTGGCCAATGCTCTGAGATTGTGTCTGAGGTCCGAGTTCTGGTGCTAGTCCTTTTATGGGAACATTTTCTTTTCCTGATGCTGATGAGATGGAGGCGGGGTTCGGAGAAGCTGAAGTTAACTTAAAACAACACAAACAATAATCAAATCTACCGCACGAGTACAGACTTTCACGAGGCTATTTATTTACCACCAGTTCATTTAGGTTGTACACCCAACACACAGTATAACTCTGTAACCCTTTTCCAGCCCAGGGTCGTGGTGGGTCCGGAACCTAACTGGAATCACTGGGCTTAAGGCAGAAACACACCCTGGAGGGGGTGACACACACTCACACATATGAACACTTGAGTCGCCAATCCACCTACCAATGTGTGTTTTTGGACCGTGGGAGGAAAATCTTTTATAATCTAGAGTTATAGTAGTGTTAATATCAGCTTCTATTCTGACCTTTTCTGTCTTATTCTCCACAGGCCAGGGTGCGCTCTCAGATGACACTGCAGGTGTCTCTGGGATGGGGTCTGGGTTCTTGGGAATGTTGGGACTCTCCTGAAGACCTGAATCTTGTTTAGAGAACAAGTCCAGAAGAGGTAGAGGACCAGACGCTGAGTAACACACACACTTTACCGGAACCAGGTGAGATATCTGAGGAAACACACAGAAATTACTTAAAAATGGGGTCTCTGACTCTGACCATGGGGTCTCTGACTAACCATCATGGATATATAGTGTGTGTACAGGTGTGTGAAAGGTGTGTGTACAGGTGTGTGTTGTACCTGTGGTTCTGCAGGTGTGTGTACAGATGTGTGTTGTACCTGTGGTTCTGCAGGTGTATGTACAGGTGTGTGTTGTACCTGTGGTTCTGTAGGTGTGTGTACAGGTGAGTGTTGTACCTGTGGTTCTGTAGGTGTGTGTACAGGTGTGTGTTGTACCTGTGGTTCTGCAGGTGTGTGAGAGGCATGTATTCCACCCCTCCTGAAGGGTTCTGGTGGCGAAGATAGATTTGTGTCTGAAGTCCTGTCCACTGCTTTGTGTTGAAAAGCTGGAGATCTGAGATGGTTGTGTTTGGTTCTCCTGTCCAGCTGAACAGAATATAAACACACTTAAGAACCAGAACCAGCACCTACAATCAACCACAACCCCAGCGAAAAACCAGAGGAGCACCCAGAATGAACAGAGAGAGAATAATTAAAGGAATGTTTGGATGAAGAACTGGGAAAATGGTACAAACATTGAAATCAAACACCACAAGGTTCTCTACACAAGGGGTAAAATGTAAATTCCTCATCACACTATTCCTTTAATTTACCTGAATCTGCAGTCTATGACGATCAAGCTCAAGCGAGAGAGAGAGAGAGAGAGAGAGAGAGAGAGAATAAATCGCTACACGTCCAAAACTACGGTGTAAACACTACAGTGTTAGTGAACAGACCCTCGTTTCTCTCTACTAACACTCCCCGAGACCTCAGCCACCCAGAAACAAGAGGAAAATTAAGGAGATCCACCACCATGAGTCCAGAAGAACCCTGCAGAACCCGACAGAAACACAACCGAGAAATAAGTTAAAACTCACTCTGCTGCTTTTCAGTTCTATGGTGGGAAGGATGGGGCAGGAGGAGGCGGCAGGATGGGGCAGGAGAGCTGCCACCATGGGGCTTTTATAGGACATTTTGGAGGGGTATTGGGCACTGACGGGCAGTGTAGAGCACAACTAAAGGGCATTTGGAGCAGTAATAGAGGGGAGGTCAAGGAACATTTCTTACAGCCTTTATTGGACACTTCTGAGAGGGTATTTAAATGCATTTTAAACAGCTAGAAATGCCTTAAGAGGGGAATTTAACTGAGGTGAGAAAGTTATTCTTGGCTAATCAACAAATAAAACCCAACAAAAATTATACACAATTATTATTTACACACAGTGTAGGTGCAGTACTATTCAAAAGTGTGGAATCGCTGTCTTGAATTAAATAACACTTTAGAAGTGAATTTCTGTACAAAAATGACAATGAATATTCATCACTCATTTTCATTATATTTGGTAATGTAAATGTTAAAATAAGTAAATGTAAGTGAATAAATATAGCATACACTGCTGAGAACTTCTGTTCCTTTAACAATAAAGTTTGCATGAGCAGAAGTCAGACATGTTTCCAACCTTTTCTCGGGTGGAAAGACCCCTGAGCAACGTTGCACACAATTATTGTGAACACAGCAACACATCCCCTTAATAAAAACTCAACCAAATTCCATAAACGTAAGGGAAATATACATCAGAGAGTTCCCTGAGATTATCAGAGAGCATACAGTAATCCAACCCAAATCTAAAAGACACATGATTCCAGACTTCCGAGGAGTACTGCGAGCACTGTGGAGTAGTCAGCTCTAGTGGATCATGGACCTGAAGGGCCACTCTTCGCTGGGGCTGAAGGGTGAATCCAATAAGGACGGGGACAGGGATGGAGACACGGATGGTGATGGTGATGAAGCTGGAGATGAAGCCCTGGATGAAAGCGGGCTACGAGTGGGTGAGCCTCGAGGACTCAGACCTAACCAGCGGGTCACTGACTTTAACATACTGCCACCAGGCTTCTCCAAATGCAAATGTTTGAAGGGGTTACCGAGGGGAATATCCAAGAGCGACCCCTGACCTATGGAGGAACTGGAGCGCCAGAGGCTCCGGTTGTGGTTGAGGACGAGGTCACGATGGCGACTGTCAGCCTCTGAGAAGGATGACCGTTTGAGGGACGAGCTTTTGAGAGATGAGCATTTGAGGGAGGAGCCAGAAACTTTATTGTTGTTTTTATCATCTATATTGTCCAAGTCTTCATCCATGGGGAACTGAGGCACCTCCCATTGGTTCTTAGGCACGGACAGAAAGGCTGAGTTTGAATGACTTTCTCTGACGGCCAGCATCTCTTTAAGAGCACTTGCTGGAGCAGAAGCAGATAAATCAATGTGGTTATGTGATTGTAAACACTCCTGACTGCTGGCCATCTTCCTTCGCCCTCGGTTAAACTCTAGTATAGTTGCATCTATAGCCTTGTCTACATCTAGGCTTATTCTACGGCAGGGCGAATGAGAGATGGCTCTGGGCTTAAACTGCCAGGCCACTGATGAACTGACCCCTTTGTGACCTGCTGGACCTGGGCTTCGCCCTCGGGACCTCTCCATAGCGTGGATTTGCTGGATCTGTGGACTAATTTCTTGCATCATGTTGTTTCTCTCTTTGTTGTCAATGCTCTCCGAGATCTGGATGTGAGGGAGAGGCTGCATCCGACTGCGATTCTGTGGTGGCAGTGGATGACTCTGATGACGCTGGTTCTGCCTCACGACAGGTGAAGGCAGATTTATGGGGCTTGAGGCGCGCCGCATGTTTAGGTGTAAGGAAGGCTCCGGTTGGTTGCAGTTCTGTACTTGTTTCATGTGGTGGTGAAGTTGAGGAGAGTTGCTGTGGGGTCTCTGGAAAAATTAGTTACAAAAACACTTTCAGTTAACAACATAAAACATGTAAATATCAGCAGAAATCCAGACAGTTTTTTTCCAGGTGGTTTTGCGCAGCAGTGTGTGTCCTGTTGACCAGGGGAGGGTAAGGGGAAATGCTCTGGGTTCTATGAATGGACTGCGCTTAAAATTATTACACTAATATATACTAAAATCATAAAGAATGAGAACAACACACATAACAGTGGTGGCTCTAGCTTGGCGCCCTGGGTGAACAACATGTCCATATTACAACGTTTCTACATAATGATTCTTATTTTATTTAAGTGAGACCCTGTCCACTTGGTGGCAATACTGAACGTCTCTCTGCTGCTTGGCCACTGCTCTGGTTATGGTCAGGTTTATGGGTAGGGTTTAGCTTAGAGGTACACTCTTTAAAAATAGGGTTCTTATAGGGCTTTTTAGTTAATGTGATGGTTCTAGTTAGAGCCATGTGTTCAATATAGAACTACTTTCAATCTGAAGAGGTTCTTTCCTGATGAAATGGTTCTTCAGATTGATGACAAACATGTCAATATGGTTCTAGCACATTTTTTGAAGACGGTTTTATATAGTTCTAACATTGATATGAAGTCTGGTTTGTTATAGCAGAGGAACACTTTTAATGCTGTATAGAACCATATACACTGCACTCATGAATCTGAGTAAACATTTCACCATGCAAGTGGTTTTATGCAGAATTTGTGGTTCTAAGTAGAATGATCACCTTAACTATAAACCCTTAGAGAACACTTTTTTAAGAATGTAGTGTTCTGGATGATTATTCCCACTGTGTAGGTGTCTGAAATTCACATGTACATCCAAGAAGGGTGAACTCTTATTCGCTAATCACTGTATGAACCCTGTGAGTGATCTTATAGTCAAAGACTCGAAAAGATTCTGTGCATCCACTCTGTCAGGTTAACTCACACACACCCTGCTGTGATTAAATCACCATTCTGAATATTGTTTTGGAGTGAGTGCCACATGCTGCCCTGGCAGGCTGCTAATCTCAGGGGCTGCTGCCTTCGTCCAGACCCAAATATTTCACTGGACGATGGAATTAAAAATATCCTCAAGTTAAAACCATACTTTCTAATTGATTATGTCTGAGTGGCCTGTGGTCCAGGTTCCTATGAACAAACAGACCCAATTTGATCATGACCCAGCATCACCACAGTAAGAGCTCAGTGATCATTCCAGGTAAAACATTACTGGATTTTCCGATTCAATCCAGTTCTCCAACATTCCTAAAAACAGGACTCCCTTTTTATCTGAAGTAAATATCATTTGCACTGTTATATATAAGATAATTGCAAACGTTTTGTGTTTATTTTTTAACACGAATGTGTGAGGGGCTGCAGTGCTTCAGGGATACCTCACTGGCCCAGCCAGGTTTATTGTTGAGGTTTTGCGGGATATTATATTGATACTGTGGCCTCTTGTCTCTGGGTCTAGACTTTTGCTTCTGTGGTTGTTGTTGTGGTGGATGGAGAGCGATGAGGTGAGCGATATCCTTCTCAATCTCCCGCTGCACAGACACAGAAATGTAAAAATATAAATGTAAAAATAAGACATAAACACACATTTGTTGGCAGCATGAAAAGTGAGTGAATAAAGTTAGTACCTGTGCCCTCTTAGCCTGTTTCCTCTCCTCATTGTGACGTTGTTTCTCTTGTTCACGTCTCTTCTGCTGTAATACACACACATCACACAGGTTACACACCTGGGCTCTATGCTGTTTCATACACAATAGAACAGAAGTGTGGTCCTCTTCACTACACTAACATTCTCTACTCCTTTCTGAGGATCTGATGGAGTTCAACCTCAATCATCAGTCAGGGTTAGGGGCTGGTGTTGGAACTCAGTTCCTCCAGAGCATCCCATTTCATTTCCTGCTTTTCTAAAGAGAATATAGAAAAAGTGTGTACCTCCTGTAGTCTGTAATGCTGTTGTTCTGCCAGAAGGTGGCACTTTTGCTCCTCATTGTGCAGATGTTCCAGGTGTTGTCTCCTCAAAGCCTCAGACTGCTTCTGACTTTCCAGCTGTAATTGTTCTCCCTCCACTTCTCTCCTGAGCCTAGTCTCATCTGGAACAGGAACAGAACCAGAGCAATTCAGTGGTGTGTGTGTGTGTGTGTGTGTGTGTGTGTGTGTGTGTGTGTGTGTTCTGACCCCTCTCACCTATCTTTCCGCTTGAGCGATTGAGGTGGTCTCTGATCTCTGAGCGAATTTGCTGCTCGTGTTTCAGCTCTCGGACAAAAGGGTGTTTCAGCAGAGCCTTGGTGTTTGGTCTCTGTCTGTGATCCTTCACCAAACAGCTCTTAATAAATGACTGGAAATTCTCAGACCTGTCAGAGAAAACCATCAGGAGGTTGGGAGAGAGAAACACACAAACATTTCGAAAACTGGAGAAGAGGCAGAAACTTGTTAGTAATTCTAAAGCCATTCTTGAGGAAAATTGTTGCCATAAAGAAGATCAGGAAAAAGGGCAACACAGAGGGATTCTGAACTCACCACTTCGTGGACTTGAGGTTTGGGGGAGGGCTCCGGGTAATAAAGAATAATGCTTTCATAGGGTGCATGTCACACAGAGCTGAGAGAGAGGGAGAGTGTGAGCAAGAGAGAGTGGGAGGAAGAGGGTATTACAGGACACAGAGAGAGAGAGAGGAGAGAAAGAGGGAGAGAGAGGAAAGGTAGAGCGAACAGAGAGATAGCGAGAGAGAGGGAGAGAGACAGAGGGAGAGACGCAAGAGTAATTACTATTCATTCTTCTGTACTCCAAAGATTTTCTGTAATGTTCTGTTCAGATTTATTTGTTTGTGTGTATTCAGGTATATCACACTGGTGTAGATACAGGTGCACAGTATTTACAGGTATACGTCACGCATTTACAGTCACGTCTAAAATACACATGCACACACAGTTATGTTCAGGAATATAATACAAGTGTACAGTATTTCCAGGTGTGTATATAACTCAGGTAAACAGTGTTTATAGGTGTCTTTAATGGTACATCCGTAGGTGTGTGTTCAGGTATATCACACCGGTGTATATACAGGGGAACTGTATTTACAGGTGTACATAATACAGTATATTTTAACTTACGTGGAGCTCCTTCAGCCATCTCCAGAGCAGTGATTCCCAGAGACCACAGGTCGCTCTGAAACACAAATAAACACCAAAGAACACGATTAATATTTAATAAATACACCAAAAAGAAAAGGTGTAATTGTGCGATTTATCCAAAGAGTTCTCTCTGTGTGTGTGTGTGTGTGTGTGTGTGTCCTCACCATGTGTGTGTGTGTTCAATGCCACAAATGGATTAACACATTTTGTTGTACTTTGTACAATGATGTATAGATCACATTGCACTGCATAATTTTTTATTAGTTCTATGTTAAACAGACTTCCATAGACATATTGTGGAACCTGAACTCCATCAGGAAATAATATCAACTAAATCGACTGTTGAGGTACTCATCTGCAGTTTCTTTCAAAATCAATTAACTGTCACTCTACTCAAGCCGGTTTGAAATGTATGATTAAGCAAGACATCATTTATGATAACAAACCTTAAACAGCATTTTACAAAAGCCTTTTTTTCTTCAGATAATATATATTATAAAATATAAAAACCTGAGTGTACACCTCTTTAAATGGTTTGTATTCAATTCTTAAAATTACACGCTACCTCAGTGTTTGAATTGCTTACATTTACTGCAGTGCATTCTTAGACAGAGTTTGATTATTTGCATACACAGCTCTGGGGCTTTTTTTAAATGAATCTTTAAAAGTCTCTTCTGGCTTTCACACAAAAGCACAGGCCCTGTTCAATGTACTTTTACAGAACACTGCGTGCTGTAACACATAATACATTTTAATTACATCTCTGTGTAACAGCTTTCCAAAGAAGAAGTAGTAAAACCTGAAATCCATCAGGGAATTATCTCAACAGAAATGAATATTGTGTTAGTCACCTTTACCCATTCCACAGCAGGTTTTAAGTGTAGGATTTGGTAAAATATAACTAAAACTCAATAACAGATCATAAATAGCACTTTTCAAAAGCCATTTTCTTTACATAAAGTGTCAAAAGTGACCTCAGTGTCTACATTTACCTCAGAACTGTAAAGTATATTTACTTCAGAAAAGTTATCTTAGCATCTATACCTTAGAGCAGAAAAGTACATTATCATCTATACTTTTACCTCAGAGCAGTAAAGTTCCATTAGCCTATACATTGACCTCTAAGCATAAAGATACATTAGAGTCTATACATTTAACTCAGAGAATTAAATTTACATTAGCATCTATATTTACCTCAGTGTGTCTATACATATACCACTGAGCAGTAAAGTTAGCTTATCTACATTTATTTCAGTAAAGCTGCTTAGTGTATATACCTTAGTATAGCAGTAAATTTAGTTTAGCATCTACATTTACCTCAGAGCAATAAAGTTACATTAGCCTCCATATTTACCTCAATTCAAGTTACCTTAACAATATTTATAATAAAAAATTGTAATATTTTTTAGCTCTCAACTGGTGAAATATACATATGGTGCTTTTCCACTGCATGTAACATACTCAACTCTGCATGGCTCTTTTGCTTTTCCACTGGCCAAATCTGGTACCTGGAACTTTTCAGTCCCAGCTCACTGTGGGTTCCAACCATGCTGAGTAGGTACTAAATGGTAATGTGTAAACCCTGCAGTGCCCTGATTGGCCACAGAGACATGTATATCACCATGAAATTCAGAGCTCATTCAAATCCAGCACAACAAGCACACTGCTTGTTACATCTCTTAAGTTATAAAGGCAGCTTGTAACTTTATATCGAGGTGTTTTGAAGAGGTTTATATGCTCCTTAGGCCAATGGCACATGAAAATTTCAAGTGAAAGCTGATCGTGCAACAAGTAAAACTGATCTGTGAGAACTGGGGCGCGGAGCCGTGTTGAGTTTAAAAAATACATCAACATGCGAATACACAAAGGGTAAACAGCGCCTAACTTTACTGCTGCTGTTGTTGTGGTTTCAAAGCCAGTGACTCCTGTTAGAGACTGGATTGTGCGACATCACTGGCTTCATTTCGCAGGGGAGCCCTGCCAGTTGAAAAGCGACAAGCTTTAAGCAACCTTAAAAAAGCACCATTAGTCCCAATAAATGTGACAAGTGTAAATAAAGTCAGTTGTTTATAATGCTGTAAAAAATAGACATTTAAATTTCAATTTGACAGAAATACTCAATTCTAAATATTTCTATAAATATAAACAATATAAATTATTGCACCTTAATATCGTATGTAGAAGTGGGATTCACGTTACAGTCAATCACTTCTGGGGCCATCCAGTAGGGAGTGCCGATAAACGTGTTCCTCTTCCCCACTGTCCTGTCTAGCTGAGCGCTTACCCCAAAATCAACTTCAAACACACATCCACACACAATTTTAAACACACACGTTTACATACAAAATCCACATATATGTACAGAAACACTTATAACACAAATATGAAGCACACACAATTATACACAGTACACACACACAAATCAAATATTTACAATACAAACATACAAACAAACAAACCACAAACAAACACAAATTATACCACACACATAAAAATTATACCACACAATTAAAAGTATACTTGGTGTCAGGACAAAAACTTGTAGTATTGCCATTGTTTGTTTAAATATTTCACACAAAATAGACCAATAAAAATGCTCCAAAATGCCATCGATTTTAATATTACACAACTTAAAAAAGTTTCTTTTTCCTGTAAAGTTGCTCTTCTGGAAATGTTTTGTGCTGACAGTGATCTTACAGGTGAGAGTTTTGTGTGCTGTCTTTATTCATAGTGTGTGTGTGTGTGTGTGTTATCAGAGTTCTCCAGGACCCCAGGACGGCACTCTCACCCAATTTGACATCAGCACACTCTGTGAGCAGGACATTTTGTCCTTTGATGTCTCTGTGGATGACTTTGTGATGATGAAGATGAGACAGACCCTGAAATAAATGATCAAACAGTCTCATGATAATCAAATTCAGTTGAATAAACATCCCCTCACTTTAAAAAAAGTTCCCTCAAGCCTTATATGGAGAACCCGCAATGTGGAACTGAGGGAACCATCATTAACTTGAGGGAACACTAGATCAAAGGAGAAGATGGTTCACTGAATCCACACAGCAAATTCACCAGTGTTAAATCAACATTATTAGTGTTCAATTAACACTGGGAGTGTTGACAAGTTTACATTTTTACACAACAGTGTTGATTTAACAGTGGTGAATTTGCTGTGCAAAAAGCTAATTATTAGAGCAAAGTAATGTTTTAAAAATGTAAAACAAATCAGGAGGGGTTTCTCTGTGGTATCTATGCAGATTCAGCCAAGCTCCTCTCCCAATGGTCAGAGTTTAAAATGGACAGGGAGAGTGGATTCAATATAATGCAGTATATATTATTATAACTATATGAAACAAATAAATACATAAATATTGTGCTATAATGATATTTTTCTTATGATTAGTAATGTGTCTCTTTGTTTATGTATGTAATAGGAGATAAACACAGAGATTTAAAGAGTGTGAATCTCACCCGGAGGATCTCTCTGCAGATGTATGCCACCCACTCTTCTTTCAGATTGTTTCCTTTACAGCTTTTAATCAGGTCCGCTACAGAACCAGCACCACAGAACTCCATCACCAACTGTACAAACACACACAAAAACCATTTAGAACCAAAACTTTATGTCTAAAAATGTGTATTCATCTGCTGCAGCTGATGTCACAGTGTGTAGTTGGCACCATATATCCTCATTACTCAAACACGACTGAAATAAAAACTGTGATATTTCAATTGTTTTATTGTTTCTGTCAAGACTTGCAGTCTCATCTAGACCTTAAAATGAAAGAAATATGTTTGGATCCCTGACATAACATTTGTAAACAAAGCTCTGTTCATCTGTGTCAGCCAGCAGAGGGACCCAATGGAGCCATACTCCCTACAAAGTGCACATCACAGATAATAAAGTAATAACACTGCAGCCACTATTATTAGATGCTCATCTGACAGGGAAACATGAAACTTACAGCTCACTACAAAATTATTGTCAACATACAATGCACTACCTGGGCGCAAACCAGTGGCGATTGCTCTAAGACTGCAAGGGAAGCTCAGCTTCCCCTAAAATGAAAAAAAAAAAAAATAAGTGATCAAATATATACTGTTGTGTGTACATGTCATTGAATAAATATGCACAACAACGCGCTCAGCTTTTGTTCAGAATCAGCTTCTTATCACTGGTAAAGACTCGGCTTTCCTCTCATTCCCGCAGCCTCACAGTGCTTTAAAAAGTGCGGACGCTGAGCGTCCACAGAGTTCAATAGCGAAGCAGCAAAGTGCAGCGAAACGAGACGAGTCATTGGATAAATGCTGGGCTTTGTCCCGCCCAACGGACGTTCAGCATCTCTGGGGGTCTATGGGGCAGTGGGCTGGCCTCGGCTGGCCCGGACGCTCAGCTTCTGCATGATGATTGGATGATCTGTCTGAGGCTGAAACCCTTTTTGATTGACAGTGTAATGAGCGAATCAGCGATCCTTTGGTGTAAAGATCCGTGGGAGCACAGGTGGACACACTTCACGTGAGCCAAAGGCCGTTTAAGCAGCCTTAAGCAAAATTGAGCTTCCCCTCCTTGAAAGACCAGCATCTGCCACTGGTTGTGCCCAAGTGTTTCAGTGTGTTGTGCCCAAGTGATTCAGTGTGTTGTGCCCAAGTGATTCAGTGTGTTGTGCCCAAGTGATTCAGTGTGTTGTGCCCAAGTGATTCAGTGTGTTGTGTGCAAGTAATTCAGTGTGTTTTGCCCAAGTGATTCAGTGTGTTGTGTGCATTACACACATAATGTGTTACATTACACACATTATGCTCTACGAGAGACATCTGGGGTGTTGCTTTGGCTTCTCTGTGGTATGAAAACCGCTCACTGATCACTCACGCTTTCAGACAGGGAGAACTACTTTAAACTTTAAGCCAAACCAGAGAAATATTTAGGTGATAGTTGCGATTAAACATCATCCTCCAAGAGTCTGTTCCACTCTCAGAGTGCAGGGGTACAGCGGGATCAGATTATAGGGGGAAAAGACTAAGACAGAGGAATATGGGGCTTGTGTCTGTAGTCTCTTACACACTACAACAACACAGGAGTGAAATAAGATTATTACTGATGTTTGTGTATGATTTGTGTGTGAATAACTCAGAAGGGCACTTGTTTGGCATGTGTGTGTGTGTGTGTAAACTCACCCATAGCTTGTCCTCTGTTCCAGGAGGGTTCTTCTTGATAAAGGCTCCGTAGTAGGTGGCGATGTTACGATGGTGAGAATATTTCTTCAGCATGTTTATCTCTGCTTTCATCTCTTCTTCTTGACCCTGATTCACAAGATTGATTGACTGATTGATTGATTGATTGATTGATGAAAGGACTGGACTGATGTGCTTGATGGGTAATATGGTTAGTTTGTTGGGGGATTTAAAGGGACTGATGGACTATGGAAACAGAGTTTAAAAACTCCAGCAGCACTGCTGTGTCTGATCCACTCATACTCATGTTGCTATAAGTTTCAAAACATGTTATAAAGCCCCTGTGGGCACCACAGTTATGCTTAAATGCTTAATAAGAACAACAAAGAGTGTCTTACCCCCGACACATTCATGACCTTAATCGCAGCCTGCACACCACTTCGTACATGACGACCCTGCGACACATGCACACGTACACACACACAGTTTATTAGTGACTGAAAGAGAAGGATGTTGTCAAAGTACCTAAAAAATTCCAAACATTGAGTTTTGATCTGCAGTGAAAGGCACAAGCACAATAAAACACAATAACAGACAATAACACACAATGACAATACAATAGCAAAACAAACACACAAAAAAACACAATAACAGACAATAACACCCAATTACAGACAATAACTGATGATAACACACAATAACAACACAATAAAACACAATAACAATAAAACACAAAATAAAACTAGGGATGCACTGATTTAGAATTTTTTGGGCCGATACAATAACCGATAATAATCATGTTTCAGTAATAAATTTAGATGCTGAATGAATCAACATTCTTGTGCTTTATATAAAAATGGCTCCTGCACTGTGGTCGTTGAGAGTTATTTTTTAACCTGCTATTTGTGTGTGCGTGTGTGTGTGTGTGTGTTTGTGTGTGTGTATATACTGAGCATCGATGATATTTTAAATTAGTTTTCACCACAGAAAAATATTATCCCAAAAACTGTGAATTACGTCCACACGGCAGACATAGTTGTGTATTTACAGGCATCAGAGCATATTCACATGCACAAAAAAGACCCCAAGGTATCCGTTATAATATTGACTAAAATTCCTAACAATGACTAAAAAAAATCCATATATCAGCAAATAATATATCGACCACCAATATATTGTGCATCACTAAATAAAACACAATAACACACAATAACATATTAAAAACTAAATAACACAACACACCTATTTAAATAGTCTCTCTCTCTCAGAGACAAGCTGTGTTTAATGTGTACACACCCTTTTAAAAAGAATGGCTTTCACTTAACATGCCTGCACACACACACACACACACACACACCACAATTAATTGCATATAATAAAATGTCACGATAGAGTTCCTGATAACAGTTCCCAAGAATACAACCATTATTGCTGTTCACTGTTCAGCCCTAAATGCTCCACACCGCACCCACAGAGCACCCCCCCCCCCCCCCCGACTAACCGTACCCCCCCACCCCACAAACACACACAGCAAACAGCTACAGCAATAAGAACAATACAGTCCAAAAAAATTGCTATAAATAAATGAGGAGTTTGCATTATGACTCCTGAGACATTTTTGAGCAATATAACTGTCCTCTGAGAAGAGGTTAGTGAAGGAAGCGAAAGAAGAAGGGAAATGAGAGTGAAGCTGAATAAAAGACTAATTTAATCAATCGTTATTTCTTAGTTCTTCTGCAGTGTCTCAATAAAGAGTTCAGTTAATAGCCCAAAGAGATCAGAGTGCCATCCGAATACTAATAACGCAGCTGATTCAGGACGAGAAAATACCAGGCGCTCTGCTCATGCAACCTAGCAACCCACTGAACCCTGGGACCCTTATACAATCAAACCCTGAGAGCACAGAGGCCCACAGTACCCTTAAAGAGCCCTTAACTGTGTTTTCTGGAGTGATGGAACTCCTCTGGTATGTGGAACAGTGGAACTGTGTTCTCTGGAGTGATGGAGTTCCTCTGGGATGAGCTTTAGTGGTGAGTGTGATCCAGAACTTATCCCCAACACCAGCCCCTCACTGATGATTATGAAGCTGAACTCCATCAGATCCCCACAGCTATATTCTTGTCTGAAGTCTCACAAGAGACAAGAGAGTAAAGCTGAAGACATCTCCAAGAGTAGAAACAGAATGAGAGATGCAAAGACAAGTGAGAGACAGAGACAGAGAGAGAGAGAGAGAGGTTTCTCCTGGATGTTCCTAATGACAGATGTTCCTGTCCAGTCTTGCCTCACCTCACATCTCCACACGTAATTGGTATAAACACACACAAACACCCACATATAAATCAGATTAACTAAGTCTTCTGCTGTGTTTATTTTCTTTTAATTCAGCCTTTTCGTTCCCATTTAAAGCAGTAAGTGATGCTATTTTTGTTCTTTCTTTGAACTGCTTTAAAAGTAAAGATTATGATTTTTAATACGATAGTTACCGTAAAATTCAAAATTCTGCAGGAAGAACTGTTTATTCTTTTGTTTTTAATCATTTGTTTGTTTCCAACTGAAAAGATTGAGTTATTTATTTAGTTATTTATGATAGTGTATAGATAATTTTTAAAAAACTAGGAGTATCACACTATGAGCAAAAACCCAGTGTGTCTCTAAAGTTCCTCGTCCTGAGTTACACATCTCTGAGAACATTACACCTTCATTACACATTCATTTCGGAATTAAACTTTAACTGATTTTATTCCTGATCCTTTCCTTGTTTCCTGACCTGTTAACTGGAAAAATCTAAAAGAAATAAATATAAAACAGTAAGAGTCACTAAGGTTTTAAATAAAAATACACCCACAGATATAATCAGCTGTAAAACTTAGCTTTATATAAACTAAAAACACTATAAAACTTAAAAGATTCAACTAAGCAACTGGAAAGTGTTTAATTACAATGAAAAATAATTTAAAAAAGTAAAAATGTTTTAAAGAAAAGAGCTAAAAAAGCGCAGTAACAAACTCTAAAAGGAGTTAAAATGGTAAATAAAAACCAGTGTTAACAGCTCAGGGAAGGAGTGTGGGATGGAGGGAGGAGCTCTCTCAGAAGTATGCAGAAGAAATAAAAATGGATGTATGATAAGAAAACAGAGAGAAGAAAGAGTGGCATAATGCCTGAGGAGAAATAAAGTGATTCTCTAAAATAAATACATTGATCCACTGAGAACACACACAGACACACAGACACACTGGAGAACAAGTGAAATTGAAGGTAGGTGTTTAACGAATCATTAAACCTCTCTTCACACTGAAACCCCCAACCCAGATAGCATCCCTGCTCACTACATAGTGCACTTCACAGATTATAAACTAACACTACTGCATTCAGACTGTGCACTGAATGTGAGACAGAGGTATTTGAAGCTTATATATATAGCTTATATAATTAGCGTTATTATCTGACATACGGTGCACTATTTTAGTGCAGAAACTGTTGTTTATGACCTACACAGTGCACTAAGCAGTGTGGAGGGAGATGTTTGTGATATTTGACTGCAGTTTGATGTGTGTTGTCAAAGCAACAGTTCATCACGTCCTGTTAGTAAGAAAGTGTAGTGTTAATATGTTCATAAACGTTCATTATGGGTATTCACTAAAAGCTAAACACTAAAGGGAACAAGGGTGGCATGTTGGCGCAGCAAGTAGTGTTGCAGTCACACAGCTCCAGGGGCCTGGAGGTTGTGGGTTCGATTCCCGCTCCGGCTGACTGTCTGTGATGAGTTTGGTGTGTTCTCCCCGTGTCCGCTCACTGCAGTTTTCTCTAAGTTAAAGCCTCTGTGTCCAATGTTAAATCTCGCCCTGAAACTTTTAAGTGGTTCAAATTCAGCAAAAATCATCAAAACTACACTGAAATATTATAATTATCAAAATAGTGGTTTCCTCTCCCCAGTTCGTCATGAATATCACACCCTACACATCCCTCAGAAACATGAAGATTCTGAAAATTATATTTTAAATGGATACACTGCTAATAGAAATATAATTCCATTATGTGGATTTCTTTCTTTCATTCTTTAATTTAAATTTGAATATCCATTATTAAATGCTCCAGTCTGAAGAAGGCACAATGAGAATAACATGAGTAATCACAATAAAATGTGCAAGTGATTTTTAATCGACTGCAGCGCTAGGTTTGTGTAAAAACCGTACACTGTTCAGTGGAAAATAACTCTTTAATCCAACAGTCTTTCTCTTCCTCCATTCCTCCCCCTTTCATGGGAAGAGTGGTGTTTTGTGTTCGTGTTTGCACTTGTTTGTCTCTTCCAAGGAACCCCACAGAGCCACAGGTGCAACAGGGGCAGAGTCACGCACACACACAGCTCCCTGTGTACCAACAACACACAGATTCATTCATTAATTCATCACTCCATTACTTCACACTTCCACTGAACTCACAGAGAACCAAGAGAGAGAGAGAGAGAGAGACCCCTTTATTACAAAACTTAAAACTCTCAAAGAGAAATGTTCAAAAATAAATCATAAACAAAGCCACGCTAAAACAGCCTGTCCATCAGGCTCACAGACATAACCCCCAAAACCCCATACACCAAAGAATCCAGATCATCAGTGAGTTTATGAAAGGTGTATTCCAGTTTGAGTCTCTGTAAAAAAAATACTTTCACCATTACAACAGAATCAGTCCCCCCACAACCCCTGATCCTGTTCTTCCTACTGCACCAGATCACCAGTTTCACTACAGCAAACAGGAAATTTAAAAGAACAACTTTCTCCTTCAAACAGTGTACTTAGGTTTTTGACTGTGTTTAAGATTTGGCCTAGATGAGAACACTGAAGAAAAACATGAAACACAGTCTCAGGAGCCCCACAAATGGGATAGCCCTCCTGGACTAAAGGATCAAGCCATGCCAATGTCTGTTCGTAGCTAAGATTCCATGTACAATCCTCCGCTGGAGGTCTCCCATTCTCTTTTCAATAGGTTTTAGGTACAGGGCCCACGAGCTAACTTTTGGGGAAGAGTCTGAAACAAAAATCTCATATATATATGAGAGAGAGAGAGAGAGAGAGAGAGAGAGAGAGAGAGAGAGATAGAGGAAAATGGAATGTTATTGAGTGAAAGACTGTGACTGAACAAGTAAGATAAGTTAAGTTATAAGTTAAGATAAAAATCACTGCAGAAAGAGACACGTCTCAACAACTTTTTGAGAGGCCGTCTAGGGGAATACACTGAAACACTTACACACAACTCACTGAAACACTTACACACAACTCACTGAAACACTTACACACAACTCACTGAAACACTTACACACAACTCACTGAAACACTTGGGCAAAACACACTGAATCACTTGGGCAAAACACACTGAATTACTTGGGCACAACACACTGAATCACTTGGGCAAAACACACTGAATCACTTGGGCAAAACACACTGAAACACTTGGGCACAACCAGTGGCAGATGCTGGTCTTTCAAGGAGGGGAAGCTCAATTTTGGCCTACATCATAAAATGTGTCGGTTTATTTATACGTAAATTCTTCCCTCCGTTCCTTTTTAAGAAAATGATCTGTGACCCTGTCGTACCAACAAGGCGTCTTTTCCAGGGACTTGACTAGTGTCCTCTCAATGGCCAGCAGAGCTAGGCTGCTTAAACGGCCTTTGGCTCACGTGAAGTGTGTCCACCTGTGCTCCCACGGATCTTTACACCAAAGGATCGCTGATTCGCTCATTACACTGTCAATCAAAAAGGGATTCAGCCTCAGACAGATCATCCAATCATCATGCAGAAGATGAGCGTCCAGGCCAGCCGAGGCCAGCCCACTGCCCCATAGACCCCCAGAGCTGAGCTTCCCTTGCAGTCTTAGAGCAATCACTGCTGGGCACAACACACTGAAACACTTGGGCACAAAACACTGAAACACTTATACACACACATACACACACAACACAATGAATCACTTGGGCACAACACACTGAAGCACACACACACACACACACACACACACACAAAGACTTGCACACAACACATTGAAACACTTGCACACAACACCCTGAATCACTTGCACAACACAATGAATCACTTGGGCACAACACACTGAAACACACACACACATATACACACATAGACGCACTGAAACACAATCATTTGCACAGTAAACCTGTATACTGGTACATATATTAAAGGAGAGATAGATACAGAGAGAGAAAGATGCATTCAGTGGTGAGTGTGTGTAATATTCAGTGCTCCTGGAAGTCATCTTAGTGTAACTGGAACCTTGCAAGACAGAGAGCGAACGAGTGGGAGAACCGGGAACTGACGCGACCGAGAGGGGGAACTAGGACCTAGCATGGCCGTGCCTGCCACAGCAGTTAAACCGAGACACCGTCTTCATGTAGAGAACAAGCCAGAGCAAACAGCAGAGAACGAGCCGCCGGCGCCAGAACCTGGCATGGGTGAGCCGGCTTCCAGGTCCGATGCTGTGATGGAGGAGCCACATGCCGCGGAGCCTGTGGCACCTGTAGACGAGGATCAAACCGACACACTGCAGGTGGAAGACACTAAGACACAGTGCAGGGACCATGGACTTGGAGTGGTGGAAACACCTGAGCTGGAGCATGGGGTCAGCATGATCACATGTTCAAAGCACCCATAAAAAAGCGACCTCAAACACAGGCAAAAAAGATGACCGGCACATGAAACAGATGTGTCTGATAGCGATGGTCTCTCAGATTCAGCTTAGTCAGCAGGGTCTCAGGAGGACAGTTCACCTTCCATTTACACAGCTAGAGACATTAAGGTCTTTTTACAGCATACTACATAATGTCCAGTTCATTCATGATGTCCAACATTTTCAAAGAGGAGTCTTCACTGAACTGGAACTTGTGTAATAATTATTTAAACAAAATTAGGATGGTATGTTGATTTGAATACCTTCAGCACTAATTATCGGAACACAAAATATGTTTCGTAAGATCATTGACCCTTGACCTACATACACAGGTTAATCCAATTATGAGAAAGGGTTAAGGGTTAATTGAAAGTTTTTCTCCTCTTTGTTCAACATCATGGTTTAGGGGAAGGATACAAAAAGCTGTCTCTGAGATTTTAGCTGTCAGTTTCCACTATGAGGAACATAGTGAGGAAATGGAAGACCACAGGTATAGTTAAGGCCCGAAGTGACAGGCCAAGAAAAATCTCACATAAGCAGAGGCGAAGGATGGTGAGAACAGTCATAGTCAACCCACAGATCAGCTCCAAAGACCTACAACATCATCTTGCTGCAAGTGGTGTCACTGTGCATCGTTTAACTAATCAGCACACTTTGCACAAGGAGAGGCTGTATGGGACAGTAATGCAGAAGATGCCTTTTCTTCGCACATGCCACAAACAGAGTCGCTTGAGGTATGCTAAAGCACATTTGGACAAGCCAGCTTCATTTTGGAATAAGGTGCTGTGGACTGATGAAACTAAAGTTGAGTTATTTGGACATAACAAGGGGCAGTGTGAATGGTGGAAAAAGAACAGAGCATTCCAAGACAAACACTTGCTACCCACAGTAAAATTTGGTGGCGGTTCAATCATGCTGTGGGGCTGGGTGGCCAGTGCAGGTACTGGGAATCTTGTTAAAGCTGAGGGTCACATGGATTCCAGTCAATATCAGCAGATTCTTGAGAACGATGTTCAATAATCAGTGACAAAGTAGAAGTTGTGCTGTTATTTCTGCAAAAGGAGGATCTACTAAATATTAATGTAATTTTTCTGTTTGGGTGCACAAATTTATGCACCTGCCTAATTTTTTTTTAAAATAATTATTGCACACTTTCTGTAAGTCCTATGAACTTAATTTCACTTCTCAAATATCACTGTGTTCATCTGTTATATGATATATTTAACTGAGATTGCTAATCCGAACAACCAATGATTTATAAAGGAAAACCATGAAAATGATCAGGGGTGCTCAAACTTTTTCACAAGGTGAAGCAGCAATCAGCAGAAGAACTGAATAGTAAGCTCTCTCTAGAAGAGCTACACTCAGCTCTCCAGGCTGTGGAAAACGGGCATGCTTAAGACATCGACAGCCTGCCTGTGGACTGTTGCAAAGCCTTCTAGTCAGTTCTGTGTGAGTGTGGAGGGTAGGTCAGCATGGACCTGGGGTCAGGACCTGGCAAACTCCTGTATAGGGCCAGTGTGAAAGTCTTAAATAAGAGACTGGATGGGAGAGTGGATACTCCCTGGCGGTGGAGCTGGGACAGGCTGAGAACACAAAACCACAATGGAGGGCACTGTACAAACCACCATTAACTAAAAAAGCAGCAGATTGCAAAAAACAGTGGCATGTGCTTCATGTCATTGTCCCAGTGTATACTTTTATTTCTGTTTTAAACCCTCAACTTTCAGATGAGTGCCCTTTCTTTCGGCAGAGAGAGACAGCGTTCCATGCTTTTATGCAGTTTAGACTGCACCCCCTCTTTGCAATTTTAGAGAATGTTTTACCAAACTTACTGTTAATTTCACACATCAATACATGCAATACATGTGAGCAGAAGAAAAAGAATAGACAGAGACACAGACTATGAAGCCACTCAAATATTCTTCAGACAGGTCAGAGCTAGAATGATGATAGATTTTAAATATTATAAAAGTATGAATGACCTGGACTCTTTTAAGCTGGTGTGGTGTGTGGAGGATGCACTGTGCATAGTAAAAGATGGATAAGCTCTTTTTCGCAACAGAGCTCACATGAGCAGAGTGAGAATTGAGTGTAGTCTTGTTTTTGTGCTGAATATTGATGTTGATTTCCACTGTTTCTTTAATTTATTCAAGTATTTAAGTATCTTATTAGTTAGATAGTTGCAATCTCATCATGATGTACTGAAGACTGAGTTATAATAAAGGATTGTTAAAAGTCAAAAGTCTCTCTGTCTCTCTCTCTGTCCCTCTCTCTCTCTCTCTCTCTCTCTCACTGTATCCCATCATATCTCTATCCTGCACAAATACAAAAAAATGTTCTACTACTGTCCCTTTTTAAAATTAAATGGTTCTATATACAACCCTAACCTTTAGTCACACGACTAAAGGGTTCTTTGCATCATGAAGTGGTTCCTCTGAATGATGAAGAATGTGCTGTAGAGGGTTCTACCCTCTACAACACATACTCCATTTGCTTTAATAAATAAAACTTGTAGAACCATAATTTTTAAATGTGTCATATAAGACCAAGCTGCTGCAGAGACATGTTAAACAGTGGACACAACAGTTTATCAGTGTACCATATATTACAACACACAAACACTGAACAGCAACAAATGTTGGATCAGGATGGTCAGTGTAAGGATCTGACGCCATACTGTGATGGTCATAAAGAATTAATGCTGCTCTGATAGAACCAGGTCAGAACATTCGTGGAGGGGCTGGGGCTGTCACTGTTTCAGCAGCAGCACTGCCGTGTCTGATCCACTTGTAACAGCACTGCTCTGTGGGGGTCCTGAGCGCTGAAGAATAGGGGGAAAATGAGGTAGCAAAGTAACATGGACAAAATAACATGTGGACTACAGTAATGTGCATATCGCACCCTACATGTCCTGTAGAGCACTGCACTCTGTCAGAGCCACACTGACACTGTGTCCGAGGCAGAAACACTCTTAAACTGCGCTGCGTTTACACTTAAAACAAAAAACAATTCGTAATTTATGGTGAAAAACAGCAGTTTAAATTAAAGTATTATTTTTGGCAATCATAAATTTTACATTCAATAACTGTTTTGTTATTTTCTGTTAATTTCTGTTAAAAAAAAAACAGATAGACTGTAAAAACTCTATAGTATTTACATTAAAAAAAAAAAAGAAACATTGATCTGCCACAAATTAATATGTAAATAGTGTGACAAATGGGAGAATGAGACATAGCCACATTGCATCCTATATTCAGCCCTTAAAAAGAGGTACTGCCGAATGGAGCAAAGAAATCTGGGCAGCATCTGGGTGCCACACTCCAGCACTCGGAATACAGGCTAATGGTGAACTTTACTGACCAACACACACAGAAATGCACAAAATAATCACCCCAATGCAACCCAAATTAAAAAGTCTCAAAGACAGAGAGCTACCTGTCTGGGAGCTACCAAATGAGTCTCAGCTTGTCCCAGTCCTTGGACACTTGTACTGCCCATAAGGGTTTGTTAATTTGAAATAATGTATTTTTTACAGTAAAAAAAAACTGTTTTCAACCTTTTTAGAATTTACAGTCATTTACTGTCAAGGTTTTACAGTTTTTGTAAAATTTACAGATTTTTTTTACAGTGTATAAAAGTAATATTATTTACGGTAATAACTCATAAACCTGTTTAAAAACAGCAGAATTCCTGATAACACAATACGAATGCTTTACCTTATACACCTGCCCATAGGTGCCACTCCCCACCATCTGCACCAGCTCAAATATTCCCGCAGGGTCCTAAAGAGAGAAAACAACACTCATCATCATAAATACACTTTATACGCATTATAAACACACACATAGTCGCTACAAACACTACGTGCACCACTTATACACAATATATACTGTATACACAATACTGTGCTAAAGCGTAAGGCAGATAAGGTAAGATATAAAAAGCTATTTATCAGAGCAGTAAGCATTTATTTACTCAAAAAGACAAATGAAAAAACAAACAAAAACACCCTAATATCAGAATAAACCCAACCCCATTATTCCAGTGTGTGTGTGTGTCTGTGTGCGTGCACACGCGTTGGTTTAACCCTTTCCAAATCTCTCCTGGTGACAGTCCAGTATTATTTGAGGTTATCGTCCAGTCCCTAGATTTAGATATGTTAACAAATTTAACAAATACACACAATCAGGAGAACATCTTAAAGAAGAGCTGATGAACACCACACTGTCACAAGTTTTCTGGAACGTGTTGCTGGGATCAGATACAAAATTGCCAAATATTTAAAAATAAAAAAACAAAGAAAAAAAATTACATTTCAGCAGTTTAAAAAATTTTAATTTAAATTACTTGCACTTTGTTTTATTTATATTTTGCAAAGCATCACAACTATTTTGGAAATGCGGTTGATGCTCACTTAAAAGTATCTTCTGCACAGTGTAGTTACATATAACACAGTTTTGGAAAGCAGTGAAGGAGAGTACAGAATTGATACTGTACCACTGAACACAGAACTTTTCATATTGGGCTTATATCCAACCAGTGACAAAATCAATCGCAGTCAACGACAATTTTGGAACTTTATCAAATTTATTTGTATAGCAATTTTTACAACTGATGTTGTCACAAAGCAGCTTCACATTACTGGCCCAAAGAATCAGTCTTATGGCTACAGATCGAATGGCTTCATACTCTTTGGAGGCTATTCACTGAATTTGTACAGTCTGTACTGAGTGTAGGGCGGCACGGTGGCGCAGCAGGTAGTGTTGCAGTCACACAGCTCCAGGGGCCTGGAGGTTGTGGGTTCGATTCCCGCTCTGGGTGACTGTCTGTGAGGAGTTGGTGTGTTCTCCCCGTGTCCGCGTGGGTTTCCTCCGGGTGCTCCGGTTTCCTCCCACAGTCCAAAAACACACGTTGCGGGTGGATTGGAGACTCGAAAGTGTCCGTGAGTGTGAGTGAGTGGCGTCCCCTCCAGGGTGTATTCCCGCCTTGTGCCCAATGATTCCAGGTAGGCTCTGGACCCCCCGCGACCCTAAATTGGATAAGCGGTTACAGATAATGGAAGGATTTACTGAGTGTACAGATTTAAGTGTAATTCACAAACTTACCTCACCGCAACCATCAACAAATACTTTATGTTTTTGTTTTGTTATTTATTTAGTTAATTGTTTATTTATTTATTTATTCATTTATTTTTAAAGTGGGTGGGATTGGTACCTGTGCCTAGGGTTCTGGCATGTTAACCTGTGTGTTTTTGTTTGTTTGTCCTGTAAACTTTGAAATGTTCAAAGTATTAAAAATAATGTTGGTAAATATATCCTGTGCTGATAGTATCAACTGATAGTATTTACTCATTTACATTTTGTGATCACTTAAAATATCTCTGGTGCTCACCTGTTATTATTATTATTACCCTCTTCTGCTTCCCCTCACTGGCCACTTTATTAGAAACACTGAGCCCCTACAGCTCTAACACAGGTGTGTATAATACCATCCTCTACAAACTGCATCAGCAGATGGAGCAGTATGGGAGTGCTTCTGATCGGCCACCTGCGAGCCTTAACAGTGTTCAGGTGCATCAACAACCTCCTCCAGTAACACAAAAGACGTAAGAAGGAAATAGAGACTTGGGATTACTATTATCTAAAGCCTCTGGAATTAATAATGAGCAGCCAAAACATTAAAAACTAAGAGTAAAAGCCCAGTTAAACTCACCCTGAGGGCGGAGAGCTCCACTTGGTCCTGAAAGTTGCTCGCCATCCTGCTGCAAACTCACTCAGCTCTAGGGCTCGGCGTTATTTTTTTTTAGGATTTTTTTTTCTTCGCCTTTCTGAAAATATTTAGGTCTTCTCTCTCTCTCTCTCTCTCTCTCTCCTTATTCCCTTCTCTATCTGTGTAGCTCCGTTACTCCGCAGTGGTGAGATTGGAGAGCTCAGCCGGGTTTGCAGCTCACAAACTCGGTCTGCCCTTCTCAGATTCTACGCTAAACTCTCTCCACAGGGGGAGCTACGGGTCATATACAATAGACATGGGCCACGCCCACCCTCGCTATGATTTGCTGCTAGATCACACAGAATTCAGAGTCTTATTGTTCTCGTGCTGTATGCAAATCAGTAGCTGTCCTGTGTTGCAAATTATGATCAGCCATAACATTAAAACGTCTTCTTGTGTTCTACACTTTCTGGCCCCTCTCTCAGTGCCACTGTCCCCTCACAGTTCCCTCTGTCAACCCCACTGTCCCCTCGCTGATCAGGCACAGAAGTGCTGTTGGAGTTTTTAAAGACCTCAGTGTCACTGCTGGTCTGAGAAATTCACCAACAAAAAAATCCAGGCAACAGTGTCCTGTGTCCACTGATGAGGGGCTAGAGGACGTCAAACACACACTGTGCAGCGACATATGAGTGACTATCTTTGACTTTACATTTTCAACCCCTATTCCAATGAAGTTGGGACATTGTGTAAAACATACATAAAACAGAATACGATGATTTGCAAATCCTTTTCAACCTATATTCAATTTAAAACACTACAAAGACAATATATTTAATGTTCAAACAGATAAACTTTATTGTTTTGTTGTTGATGTTTTTTTATTCACTCATTTTGAATTTGAAGCCTGAAACATGTTCCAAAAGAGTTGGGACAGGGGCAACAAAAGACTGGGAAAGTTGAGGAATGCTCAAAAAACACCTGTTTGGAACATTCTACAGGTGAACGGGTTAATTAGAAACGAGTGTCATGATTGGCTATAAAGGGTGCATCCCTGAAGGGCTCAGTCGTTCACAAGGATGAGACAAGATTCACCATTTTGTGAACAACTGTGTGAGCAAGTTGTCCAACAGTTTAAGAACAACGTTTCTCAACATACAATTGCAAGGAATTTAGGGATTTCATCATCTACAGTCCATAATATCATCAAAAAATTCAAAGAATCTGGAGAAATCTCTGCAAGTAAGCGGCAAAGGCCAAAAACCAACATTGAATGCTCATGACCTTCAATTCCTCAGGCAGCATTGCATTAAAAACCGACATCATTCTGTAATGGATATTATCACATGGGCTCAGGAACACTTCAGAAACTCAGTTCAGTGAACACAGTTTGTTGCTCCATCTACAAGTGCAAGTTAAAACTCTACCAGGCAAGGCGAAAACCATATATCAACAACACCCAGAAACACAGCGAGCTTCTCTGGGCTCAAGCTCTTCTGAGATGGACTGGCGCAAAGTGTAAGAGTCCTGTGGTCTGACAAGTCCACATTTCAAATTGTTTTTGGAACTCATGGACATCGCATCCTCCTGGCCAAAAAGGAAAAGGACTGTCTGGATTGTTATCAGCACAAAGTTCAAAAGCCATTAATCTCTGATGGTATATGGATGTGTTAGTGCCCATGGCATGGGTAACTTGCATATCTGTGAAGGTACCATTAATGCTGAAAGGTACGTACAGGTTTTGGAGCAAAATATGCTGCCATCCAAGCAACAACTTATTCAGGGATGTCCCTACATATTTCAGCAAGACAATGCCAAGCCACATTCTGCACATGTTACAACAGCGTGGCTTTGTAGTAAAAGAGTACGGGTACTAGACTGGCCTGCCTGCAGTCCAGACCTTTCTCCTATTGATAATGTGTGGTGCATTATGAAGCGCAAAATATGACAATGGTGACCCTGCACTGTTGAGCAACTGAAGCTGTACATCAAGCAAGAATGGGAAAGAATTCCACCTACAAAGCTTCAACAATTAGTGTCCTCAGTTCCCAAACACTTACTGAGTTTTGTTAAAAGGAAAGGTGATGTAACACAGCTGTAAACATGCCCCTGTCCCAACATTTTTGGAATGTGTTGCAGGCCTCAAATTCAAAATGAGTGAATATTTAAATGTTAAATATCATGTCTTTGTATTGTATTCAATTGAATAAAGGTTGAAAAGGATTTGTAAATCATCATATTCTGTTTTTATTTGTTTTACACAACGTTCCAACTTCATTGGAATTGGGGATGTACAAAGTGGACCAATGAGGTAGGAGGTTCTCACAGAGTGGACAGTGGTTTTAAAAACTCCAGCACCACTGCAGTGTCTGATCCACTCATACCAGCACAACACACACTAACCCACTTCAGTGTCACTGCAGCGCTGAAAATGATCTACCACCCACATCATATCTGCTCTGTGGGGGTCCTGAGGGAGGACTGTGTGGGGACTGCAGGTAGTTAAAGGTGTGTTTAAAATTCTCTGAGGTATTTTTTAAAGTGTTATGTGGAAGTGGAGGCCGACTGAAATGTGAGTGTGTTTTGATCCGACTGTAAAAAGTCCAGCCAAACCCGTTTCTGTGGAATGCCCCAAGCTCTTCCATGGAATCACGGGCAGAGCTCCAGGATTAAACTTCCACCTGAGGGAGCAGCCACAGCACAATCAGCACTGTTACGGCAGCACCCTGCCTTAACCTCACTGACCCAGAGAAGCTGCAGAGAATGTTCATTGTTCTAGACAGAGTTGTACAGAGTGTTGTAGAGTGAGCTCTAAGCAAAGTTGTAGACAGTGTTCTAGACAGAGCTCTAAACAGAGTTGTAGATGCAGCTCTGAATTCTATGTAGATTTTTAGACACTGTTCTAAGTAGAATTTTAGACAGTGTTCTAGAGAGAGCTCTAAGCAGTGTTTTATGCAGAGTCAAATAAAATTAAATCAGGTTTATTGCCACATCATTACAAGGGCAAGGTGAGTGAAAAACTTGGCAACACTCACAGTTGTTAAATAAGTTAAAAAAGCTTAACTTATATTTAAATACATAACTGTGCACTGTACACACTATTCCACTGCTGAAATATACAAATGTATTATATATAACTAGGAAATATGTAAGTGTATATATTATTTTAATAATAACCTAAGAGTGTAGGGGTGACAAGGACCTGGAGGTTGCAATAAACAGTTTCTACGTGATGAGAGTAATATCTAGAACAGGACTGTGAGCATGTTCTCAGGTTGTGTGGAGGGTGATCAGTAAAGGAAAATAAGGTGTAGTGTATATGTGTAATGTATGGGTGTGTGTGTGTGTGTGTGTGTGTGTGTGTGTCTAGGGGGCGGGGCTGAGAGAGGGATTAAAGAAGGTGGAATTGTGTGCGATGATCCGTCTTTTCTGGAATTCCACAGAACCACAGGAATAAAAGGGCAATGTTTCCTTAATTAGGTCAGAGTGAAGTTTAAATGAGAACTGTGTCGACACCAGAATTACACAGAAGAGTCAAAGGTTCAGTGTGTCAAAGAATCCATTTATTATAAACGTACTTTTATCCTTCCTCTCGATTCTGTAACTTAGGGATTACTCTGATTACTTTAGTGTACTGTTGTTAACTTTTGCTGTGTTGTGAAGACAGGTGATGGAAAAGAATCTCCGCAGACACGGTTAAAAGTGTAAATACATCTTTATTTATCAAAACAGTGTCTTAAGGGTTCTTAAGGATCCCGTGAGAGATAGTGTTCAATTGAGCGCTCCAATTCTCTCTCCCCTCCTGGCTCGGACCCCTCTATATGCTCCCACCTTTCCAAATAAGGCAAACATAGAGGATAGTTTACATTTGCATGTTCTTAAGGGAAGGTGTAAAATTGATAGTTTCCTGCCTTCACTGACAGCTTATCCTAAACATTTCTCTCTGTGTAGCACAGACATAGAGCATAAGGCTGAACATAAAAAAAACACTGAACATTCCTTAATACTGTGCCTTATTAGGCCTTATGCTTAATGCTTAATATACCTCATAATTTCCTCCCTTCGAGACTGTTAAAGTCTCGTAAAAATTTAAGCAACCCATACATGTTAATGTCATAACAAATAAGTGATACCTTCCTACACACATTTTTAACATCACTTGCATTATGATGTAACAAAATTTCATGGAGTGTGAGGGCGAAAAAACCTGCCCGGCAGCCAGCTTTCTTGAAAATCCTTCAAACATTTTAGACAGGAAAAATTCCCTCAACGATCCCTCTGCCTAGGCGATCACAAAATTGTACTCCAGTCCAATTAAATTTATTCTATATGTGTAGGGAGTTGACTTAAGTAAATGTATATGAAAATCTCAGAAAATAAAATCAAACCAATGTCCAAATTCAGGCTGGTCGACCCATCGGACCTTCCAGTGGACCTGTCCCTACCTGACATACCCCTTGGCCCTAACATCAATAAAAATAAACAAAAAAACTCTGAGATTTCAATACACTTACACAGATTACATTTCATCAGTCTATAAGTCTTCATAATAAAGAGTTGTTACAATTTTTAATATCACTCATATAATGGTTTATCAATATCAAAGATTACTAATAATAAACAATTCAATAGAAACATATGACATAATATTGTTTTTTCAGCAATTTTGTCTTCTGATGTGATGTTGATGACATATTGAGTTTCAGCAAGTTTTCACCATTCTGTTTCAAAGTCCTTCTGTTTTATTGTCCTCTTTTGAATTTTTGGATCCCTGTAGCATTTCAGGAATCTCGAACAACCATTCTCCCTTACAGTGATCTTCCCCCCTTTTTCTTTCTGGAAGAAAGAAACAACAGCCAGTATCTTTTGCAAAAATGACAGATGCAAATAAACATCAAATAAAACTTTAATAATAGTAATACTAATGGATTAATACATTTTATAAGCTACAGTGTATACTTCATCCTACAATCTTTATAATTGATTACTAAATAATAAACCTAACAAAATAAAATAATAATGTCATAAGTGAATAGAGAAATATATAATAGTGGATATTCAAAATGGATATCTTTCTACCAGGTTGTTTTCCAACATTTCCTCCTCATGTTTGTTTGAGTCGGTTCTACTTAATAATGGCATCTGTACTTGATCTCCAGGCATTGCAACTCCAACCCATTTCAAAATCATAGCTTTTGCACAAGTTAACAACAGTGTACAAAAACAAAACATTATATACACTGCTAAAAGAGCTGCTCCAAAAACTTGAGCCAACATTGCTCCTAGTGGTCCTCATTTCTCCAATAACCAAGCATTCACAGACCATCCAGCTCCTTTTGATGGACCAAACGCCTCCCTTATATGCTTCAATGCTTCTATAACACTAGTCATATTATCAGAATTATCCGGAATCAAGGTATAACAGGCATCCCCTGTTAGATTCAAAGCTACACATAAACCTCCTTGCTTAGCTAAAATGTAATCCAGAGCCATGTCATGTTTCAACAATGTTAATCTGTGACTTTGAGTATTTGACAAAAACTGAAACCCTCTTATTGTTTCATTGGCAAACCCTTGTAAAGTGTACGTAATATTATGTATATGATCTGCTAAAAATGTCACACCATACCATGGGAATAATCCTATACCCCATTTTTCTCCTATACTGATTCTCCAATGGTAGGCTTCCAAGTTATGAAACTGAGCCATTTCCCTTTTCTTTCTTCTAACAGAATTACCTTCAGAATTCCCTTCATCAGTTGCTTCAACTTTCTGGAGAGTATAAACCTCATAAGGAAGCTTTAATGTTGCCATATAACAACAGCCTGTCCACCCATATGGTAGAAATATGTATGCTTTATCTCCACAAACCCACCAAATATCTTTAAAATTTCCTATAGTCACATTTACAGGCAAAATGTCATACTGCACCATTAATGTTCTACTCTATTTGCTATCTGGTGTATGAAAATTCACTTTAAACAAAACATCCTTAGGTTTAGGCTCTTTAAAATTCATCTTATAATGAGCACAATCAGATATTCCCATAAACATCCCCTGTCCATTGTGAGTATCATTGGAACAAAAAGTCTTTAGTCTCCACAGATTTTACTTTCATCGCATCAGGCCGTGCTGTTTGTATATTTTCATGCTGATTAAGGAAATTCACATATGGCAACTTCATCAACCAAGTACAATTTAATCTAGGTCTAAACAAATGCACTGATAAAGCCTTTTGTTAGGAGCGAGGGGAGGACTGACAGAGGGCGGACGCAAACGCTAATAACACAGACTTTATTAACAAGAACTTAACAAAACAAACACAACACGACTGGGGCATGAAGCGAGCATGAAACGGGCATGAAACGAGCACGAAACGAGCAAGAGAACAACACGAAACAAACCATACTAAGCACAATACAAGGAACAGAGCAAACAAAACAAAGAACACTACAAAGAACATGAAGAACAATGAACGACAGCAGGAAGTGAGGGAAGGGGACTTAAATACACCAACAAACGAGAAACACCTGAAACGGATAACGAGGGTAACGAACAAGAAGGCGGAACAAAGGCGGGGCGTGAACGACAACAAAACAAAGCCATGTGCTGAGATAGGAAAACAGACGAAACGAGACGAGGGCGTGACAGATGCCCCCTCCTGAACGCGCAACTCCCGGGGTGCGTAACCTAGACCCCCCAGAAGCTGACGCAGGTGGGAGCACGGAAAACAAGACTGTAACAAACACAGGAAATAAGGCTGGAGACAAGGGACTACACTCTGGACAGAACAGAAGACTGACAAAGGGGAGAAACCAGTGAACAATCTAGAAAAGGAGACACGAAAGAACTATAGACGGGTGGCAAAGCACTGAAACGAAGAGAACGGACTGGGGACAGAACTTAAGCGGGGACAGAAGACTGAATTAACAGGGGATGGGACCTGGGTCTGGAAAGGACTAGACTGAACGAGAGTGTTTATATGAGACTGGACAGGAGTGGACAAATGTGACTGGACGGGGTGCTTAACATTGGACAAGACACTGGAGGGGAACAAGGACTGGACGGGAGACAGAACAGATGACAGGACTGAGTGCTGGGAATGGACAGGAGACAAGACTTGAGACAGGACAGAGGGTTGAAATGGGGACTGCTGCAGAACAGGGGCAGAGACATGAGGCTGGACAGGAGATGAGACTTGAGACACGACAGGTAACTGGACTGGGGTTAGGTGCTGGGAATGAACAGGAGCAAAGACTGGTGACATAACTGGGGACAGGACAGAACCAGAGACAGAAGATTGAACAGGGGTATGTGATTGGACAGGACTTGGCAGGGGAACAGGGATCAGAGCATTTACAGGGACAGAGACGAACACCGTGACAGGGACAGGAATCGAAACAAAAGCAGACACCAGTACAGGGACAAGTAGAGACACAGGAACTAGGACAGGGACTGACAGGGGAACCAACATAACATGGGGGTGCCCAGGACTGGCAAATGCTTGTGGGGCAGTCTGAGGAACCAGCCTGGGCACAGTTCTAGGGATCAGCCCCAAAGTCCTTGGGGCCGTCCCACGGGAACGATCAGGAGCGGCCGTATCTACAGTCACAGGGGCAGACACGGCCGTAGCCACAGTCTCAGGGGCAGAAACGGCTGTAGCCACAGTCTCCGGGGCAGAAACGGCCGTAGCCACAGTCACGGTGGCAGAAACGGCCATAGAAACCGCCTTCTGTGGGGCATGAGCAGCCGTAGAAGCCGCCCACTCAGGGAATGGGCCCTGGGGCGCCGCTTTCACGGGGAATGGAGCGGCTGGAGGCGCTGCTTTCACGGGGAATGGAGCGGCTGGCGGCGCCACTTTCACGGGGACAGGAGCGGCTGGCTGTGCCGCTTTCACGGGGACAGGAGCGGCTGGCTGCGCCGCTTTCACGGGGACAGGAGCGGCTGGCTGCGCCGCTTTCACGGGGACAGGAGCGGCTGGCTGCGCCGCTTTCACGAGGAGAGGAGCGGCTGGCTGTGCCGCTTTCACAGAGACCTCCAGACTTGCCAAGAGGCTTTCAAGCATCTCTTGGAGGTCAGGAGGGAGTGCAGAGAGGTGCTTGGGAGCTGGGACCCTTGCGACGACGTCTATGGAAACAGGAGGCCCTGCAGCGACGCCATCCACTGAAGCAGGGGACCCTGCAGCAACGCCGTCCACGGAAGCAGGGGACCCTGCAGCGACGCCGTCCACGGAGGCAGGAGGCCCTGCAGCGACGACGTCCACGGAGGCAGGAGGCCCTGCAGCGACGACGTCCACGGAAGCAGGGGCTTGTGCTGCTCGCCAGGTTTGTGCTGGAGCTTTAGAGGGTTCAGGGGGCTTGACGGGTGCACTCATGAGATCCCCCAGAGGTGCACCCCTGTTAGCCTCACCTCCGTTGTCCTGGGGTCGGAGGCTAATAGCCCCTACCCTTAACGCCCCCCCGAAAATTTCCCCGGATCTGAGGGGGTAATCCACCAGCAAGGGGGAGACTCCAGCACGCTTCCTTCGCCGACTCCTTCGACTCGCACTGGGGCAGTTACTCGCTTCACGAGTCGACTCCTCCAGTAGGGGGTAAGGAACCGCGCCAGGCATGAGCTGGAGCCGGCTATTCCACTCCACAGCCCTCTCAAACAAAGTCTTTGTGCTAGCTGTGTCCTTTTGTTGGTCGTTCATTCTGTTAGGAGCGAGGGGAGGACTGACAGAGGGCGGACGCAAACGCTAATAACACAGACTTGATTAACAAGAAATTAACAAAACAAACACAACATGACTGGGGCATGAAACGGGCATGAAACGAGCACGAAACGAGCAAGAGAACAACACGAAACAAACCATACTAAGCACAATACAAGGAACAGAGCAAACGAAACAAAGAATACTACAAAGAACACGAAGAACAATGAACGACACCAGGAAGTGAGGGAAGGGGACTTAAATACACTAACAAACGAGAAACACCTGAAACGGATAACGAGGGTAATGAAGAAGGCGGAACAAAGGCGGGGCATGAACGGCAACAAAACAAAGCCATGTGCTGAGATAGGAAAACAGACGAAATGAGACGAGGGCGTGACACCATTATTCTATCTTCTTCAGAGTTTTGCTGATATATTAACCACGATAAAGCATAAGATTGACACATAGCATGCAGTGGTTCTGGTACTGTCTCTAAAATTGATGGCCATGTGCTTGGTGATGGAACTTTCACCACACATGGACCAGTCAACATCGTACTCATTCTTACTGAATGGGTTATTTGCTGAAACCATAAATTTCTAGATGCCCATGGGTCTGTGATTTGTAACACTGAAGAATCAAATCCATATGCTTTCCATTTTGCTTCTCTTTTCTGTAATGCATGGTAATGGTCAGTCATTTCTTCAGATGTCCAGTCAAAATCAAAAAACTCTCTCTGTCCTTCTAAAGTGATTTTCTGAGTGGTTACTAAACCATTTGAATCCATGTCTTCCATTGGGTTTCTAGCTTCAAAAGTCACTTGACTGATATTCACTTCATGCTCCATATTTAACTCTGGACCCTGTGTTATGTTTATTTCCTTTTGCAATGGAAAGGACATTACTTCTGGAGTCTGGGTTACTTTTACAACATTATGTGATCTTGTGGAACAGTTGGAATTGAAAATGGTGCTAGATTCAGATGTACCCAAAGCAGAAGTTATCATAGGCAGTGTAGTGCTATTCATCTCCTTTAATGGCATATCTAAAGTAGTAATCCGATTAGTTACATTATTTCCTTTACTTATTTCTGGAATTGGCATAATTTGTTCTTTAGTAACCTTTAAAGTCATTGCGATAGTGGTTTGGTCCTGAACTCTTTTAGTAGATGTAAAAACTTCAATAGGACTCTGGTCCTTTATCATCACTATCACTGTACGAGTTATGTACCCTTCTTTCCACACATTTTGAAATGGCACAAACTTAAGCTCTGGCTCCAAATAAGTACAAGTGTATTCAACTTGATCTTCCCATGTAACATTACGTAAAAGAATTGAACAATCATCTCTAACTTTGAACCACCTAAAGGCATTAAACAAAAGATACTTTCTCTGGTCATGAGGCAAATGATCAACTTCAGGTCCTGTTAACACCACTTTTTCACCACGACTATTTTTCCACTCAGGAGGACTATTACTCCCTGTATTAAATCTTCCACATTTACAGGGAAGATGAACTGCTTTACCTAATTTAGCTTTAACCACTGTCTTGAAAGGTGATGACGTTGTTGAAATTATCAAAGGCACTAGTGTAGTTAGATGTGTTCCATTTACCCCCTCACTAACTTTTGAAACTGGAAAAGTAAAATTCTTTAAAGTTTCATTCTCTTTAGTTCTCATACCATTTAGGTCTAACCTTTTTCCGAACTAGTCTTGGACTCTTCTCTTGATCCAAGTCTCTGAACTTTTTTGAAATGGAATTACTGCTTTCTGGAATAGGACCTGCTGTTTCTGGGACATATTGAAATTCAATTTCTCCAAACTTTTTGTCTCGTTTACAATCTGCTGTGTCATGTCTGGCATCGTCAGAAATATACACAGAGTCATCAGCATCATCCAAACCAAGGACAATCTCCTCTTCAGGAGATCTACTCTGGTTTGTTTCTTGCATGTTATTTTCAACCTGTTCTCCCCCATGTTCTTTTGGTTCTCCTGAACCTGCAACCTCTCCTCCCTTTGAGAAAGGCTCCTCTTCACTTGGTGCTTTAACACAGTGAGATAAATGATACCACGTTGGAGACCCCTTAACTTGAACTGCCGTTCCAGTACTGCGAACAACTTAAAAAGATCCTTCTCTGCGTTCATTATACCATTTTCTTCTAAATACCTTTACAAACACCTTGTCTCCAGGCTGCACTGTATTCTTCCTTTGCTCATCCAGCCTCTCCTGCTCCTCCTCTTTTCTTTGCTTTTCTGAAACGTATGTGGATATTCTTTTATGTAAATTAGCTAAGTATGAAACATATGCTCTCATGTCATCTTCTAAAAGGGCTAAACTTGGACCTTTCCCACTTGTACGCAAACATGGCGTTGGCATTCGTCTGCCTGTCATCAACTCATGAGGAGTCATGTGTAAATCACGCAGCTCACTTGAGCGACACACCATTAATGCTAATGGAAGTGCTGCTATCCAATTTAACCCCGTGTGCTGACAGATTTTAACAATCCGATTTGTCAAGACACCATTCATTTTTTCACAAATCCCTTGACTTTGCGGATGGTACACAGCTCCCAGACGCTGTTTAATTCCCAATTTTTGTAAAATTAATTTCACCGTTTTATCCACAAACTCTTTCCCATTATCTGAGGATATTTGATCTGGAAGACCCCACCTGCTTATGACTTCTCTACACAAAAACTTTGACAACAGTTTGTGCATCTTTACACTTAGTTTATGACCTGTTTCCTCACCTGGTGCACTAAGAAGAATATCATCCATGTATTGAATGACAGTACTTTTTAACTTCTGATCTACCCCAACTAAATCATCTTTCAATACTTTATTGAAAATGTGAGGACTATGTTTATATCCCTGTGGTAATCTCTTATACTCATAGAATTGTCCCTTGTAAGTAAATCCAAATAAACCCTGACTTTCTATAATTAGTGGAACACTAAAAAATGCACCACATAAATCTAATACTGTGAAATACTTTGCATCCGGAGGAATTTGGGCTAACAAAACATGTGGATCTGGCACTTCTGCTGGAAAGTCTGCTACTACTTCATTTACTGCTCTTAAATCATGTACTAAACGATAAGAGTTATCTGGCTTCTTCACAGGCAACAAAGGTGTATTACTCTGCGGATTCTGTGTTATCTTCAGAACATCTGCCTTCACAAGACCTTCAATTTGTGGGTTGATCCCTTTGATTGCTTCTTCATTCAAAGGATACTGAGGCTTCCACTGAGGTTTTGTTCCTGGTCGGAGTTCAACTTTCACTGGTTGAGCTGACGTCACAAATCCAATGTCAGTGCTATGTTGTGACCATAAACATTTTGGAACACATCGCAGCATTTCCTTTTTAAAAGAGTTTGAATCCATCTTCTCATTGTAAAGTGATTCATGTGTCATCCTGACGACTTGTGGCTGTCCTTGTCCTTGAGCAGTAATCATAATCTTAATGAATCGCTGATCTTCACTCCTCCAGATGGAAAGATTCTCTTTAAGCGGTTTAAAGACAACTTCTTCTGCTTCCGCCATCATTTCACCTATTTGTTTCTGCTCACAATCTTCAGACACCAGTAAAGTCACATGTGGTACACTTTTTCCAATCTCAAACTCTTTATGCAAGTAATCATTTTTGTCTATCCTCATAGCAGCTCCTTGTGGTCCCAAAATTATGCAACATGAACGTAATTCAACTTGCTTTGATTGATGACTCAGCCATTGTTCTGCATCTGATTGTTCAGCATCCTTAAAGTATTTCAGTGTACAATGAAGTGGATACTCTGGAGTCTTTGCATCAGGCATGTTTGCTACAATACACTTCTCCCACATCTTGGCTGGTTCCAAGAATTCTTCGCTAAGATTTCCAATCCAAAATACTGAAGAAGCTTCAGTCTCTGTTTTCATCATCAATTGATCAATCATTTCACTTGGCACTTCCACCAGGCAGCCGTCTGGTGTGCATTTTATTGTACAGTTCAGTCTGCACAAAGCATCTCTTCCCAAAAGTGCAATAGGTGTATGTTCTGATACCAGTATGGGTATTGTAATCTTCAGATGTTTATAGCAGAGCTCAATTGGTTCTGTGAGAGGAATCAGCTGTTTTAATCCCTCAAACCCGATTGTCCGAATCATCTGACCAGACCTGGGGAGGTGTATAGCATCTTCAGGCCGAATACAGGTGAAAGCAGCTCCACTATCTGCCATCATTGTCAATGGTCGATTATTTATTTTCACCTCTATTGTTGGATCTCTCTCCGGCCCTATTGGTACCAGCTGACACCTCCCACACGAGTTCTCCGGGCATCCCTAGAATCCTGGTTCCGGGCCCCTATAAGGGTTCACAGGTCCCTTGATTGACCTTGGTTGTCCTCTGTATCCTCCTCTGAATCCTCCTCTAAAGTATCCCCTGAAGTTTCCTCCTAGCCGGTTGCATTCACGAGCAAAATGACCAAACTCTCCACAATTATAGCACACTTCAGGAGGCTGCTGAAAGTTCAGACTGAATCTTCCTGGTCTTTCTCTTCCTAGATTTCCTTGACTTCTTCCTCTCCATGTCTGCACCTGACCAAACACTGTGGCCAGGGAGTCACTGGAGCATCTGATGTTGACTGGCTCACTTGAGGTTGAGTCTGATCCAGATGTGGTCCTGGCTGATTAGGAGGCTGACTTTGTATGACTACAGCTTGTTTTTTTTCTTTTTTCTTGTTGTCCACCAGTTGTATTTGGTTCAGCTTTCTGAGGGTCTCTTCATCCTGTATTTTCTGATCATGTTCCTTCTTTCTATATAGCTCCACTTGATGGGCTATATGATCTGTATAGACACTCTTTGCCATGCTTCCGTGACCCACTACTTCTGCCAGTTTACTTCTCACTGGTAAGGGTAGTCCCTCCTGTAATTTGGCTCACAAAATTGACTGCTCCATCTGATTTAAATCTGGATCATTTCCTGTGACATTTCTCCATACCTGATGGACTCTTGACACATAGGCTCTCGGGTTCTCATCTTCTCCCAAAGGCTCAATCAGGATATTGTCAGGATGCACATTGGTTGGAAATGAATCTTTCAATGCTCTCCACATTCGACCTCTGATTGCAGCAAACAGCTCTGGATCATTAACAGCAGTTCTTACATATCGTTCTAGGCCCGCTTTCTGTAGAATTTCTTCCATGGCTGGAACTCCCAGGAGATTTGCTAAAAGTCTCTTTATGTCACCTATTGCAGGCTGCATTCCCACCAGAAGCTCTTCCAATTTCGAAATCCAAGGATGTGCTCCTTCTTGCAAAGTAGGCAACTTTTCCATGATATCTGACATATCTGTATTTTGCCAAGGCTTGTATTCCAAATTCCGTCCACGGACTATCACTGGACACATCTTTTCAAGTGATTTCTCTTTCCTTGGACGCAATGTGTATTGTCTTTCAGATTTTTTAGTGTCTTCATTTTTCAGATCCTCCTCGTATGTCTGCAACTCTTTCAGTGGTGTCTCCAGTGAGCTAGAAGCATTATCTAAGTTCAATAAACATTGGTCTATACTTTTTTCTACTTCTCTTAAAGCTCTCCGTCTGTCTTCTCCTCTTGTGCTGGATGTCGCAGGAAAGAATGCTCTTTCAGAGAAAGATCCCTTACTCTTCCATCCATCATCACTTTCTTCATTCTCTGTTTCATCAGAACTTCCATCTCTTGAGTTGTCTTTCCTTCTACTCACATCTCCTCTTTTTTCTGCTTTTGCTAGCATTCGTCTGATTGCTGGGTCATATCAACCCATGGCTTCCTCCTGGTCACTCAGATCCTTATCTCCAATGGTCCTCCTTCTCATTCTCAGTTCACCTCTAGTCTGCAGACGTCGAGTTTTCTTCTTGCTTTTGGAACTCGGATACAGTTTTATCGTTGTCTCTGCTTGTCCTGTTTCATTGATGCATTTATCTTTGTCTTCAATGTGATAATTTCCTCCTTGACTAATCACTGGAAGCTGAGGATAGGTTTTTCAGTTTTCACTTACTTCTCATAAGGTGGTGGTGTCTTAACTGAGTCCACATGTGAAAAAGACACATTAATTTCTGCCATCTGTTTTTCAGTTTTCTTCGTAAGTTGATTAATGGCTTCTACACCTTTCTCCTTCTTGTCCTTCGCCGCCTTCATCAGTTTCTGACTCTCTTGTTCAAATAACTGGAGAATCCATCCATCCATCCATTATCTGTACCGCTTATCCAATTTTAGGGTCGCGGGGGGTCCAGAGCCTACCTGGAATCATTGGGCGCAAGGCGGGAATACACCCTGGAGGGGACGCCAGTCCTTCACAGGGCAACACAGACACACACACATTCACTCACACACTCATACCTACGGACACTTTCGAGTCGCCAATCCACCTGCAACGTGTGTTTTTTTTGGACTGTGGGAGGAAACCGGAGCACCCGGAGGAAACCCACGCTGACACGGGGAGAACACACCAACTCCTCACAGACAGTCACCCGGAGCGGGAATCGAACCCCCAACCTCCAGGCCCCTGGAGCTGTGTGACTGCGACACTACCTGCTGCGCCACCGTGCCGCCTAACTGGAGAATGCCAAGCTCTATTTCTCTTTTTTCCTTTCACTTTTCTCCTTGATGTCCTTTCTTCTGTCCTGCTTTATATGTTGATACAAGTACCTCTATTGTTTTAATTACATCTGGGTTAAGTGTCCCCTCTACTGGCCATGGTTGGTCTGTGTCAGGCCATCGCTTATAAAATTTTTCTGATATTCTTGCAATGCCTTTTATTAAAGGATTATTTTTCTTAACTATATCAACAGGAGTAACCCCTTCTGAAACATTAGTGCCCATTTTTGGCATAATAATGACTAAATATGTTCCCAACTTACACTTATTAATTATTTCTCTCCCTTTATTTCCCTCTGTTTATATGCCACTATATTATCACAATCAATAAAAATTAATCCCCAATTGAATTTGCCAACTTCAGAGAAATCAAACCTTAATATGCAATACAATTCACACAACTAAATCCCCTTTACTAAGTGATATAACTACTAAGTGCACCATAAACCTAGATTTGTTAAACATTCAATAACTACCTTGTAATTAAAGAATATACAAACTTATATAAGGCTCAACAAGCACTCCTAAATATGATTACCACTAAATATTTGCAACCCTATTACACTTATAGCAAAACTTAAATCAGAAACCCCTTTTCAAACAATAATTTTTCTTCATAAACCTCGTTGTTAATTCTTTATAATCAAATTATTATCTGAAAAATGAACAACCTGTTGCCAAGCTTTCTTTGAAGAAATCTATGTCATGTACTATAGCACCAATAATGGACTAAATGCAAATAGATAAACAAATCAATGAATTTCCAATTATTACTTTTTAATAATGAGACCTATTAATGATTTAATCTAAATGTATCAATGCAGGTGTTTGTGAAAAAAGTTTGTGGATAAAATGACTGGACACAGGATAAAAAGACAAATAGAAATTTAATACATTCAGCTTACTTCTTAGTAATTAAACCTTCAATATGCTTATTTGTATTTTATTTACCAATATTTAGTTCATTCATAACATTTTTACCCTTCATTCAATATTGTAAACACCTCCAACAAATCTTTTCATTGGCTTGAAGCCTAAATGACCTTAATCTCAACCCCCCTAAAAAGGGTCTAAAGTGACTGATGGCAATAAGTTCATCCTCAATGCAGCTTCCTTTAACATCTGGTCCGGCTTAACCAGTTTAACATAAACATTTCACATACTATTCTATGACCACATGATAGTAAATTTCCAACCCTGCATCTTGGTTCCTAAGATGTATATATTAAGATAAGATTAATGTACTATGTTGTAACCTTCACATATAAACATCGCAGTGGTATGTTTAAACCCCAGAAAGCACCAATGTCAAACACAAACAGAGTTTTCCAATATTCACACAATTGGCAGTACTTTCACTTATCAGTTGGCAGCTAAAAATTTCTTCACACAAAGCAACAGCACCTCACAGAGATCCAAACCCCATGTATGTATCTCAATTTCATCAAACTATTGCATTCAAAGAGAACACAAACATATTACTGCTCCACCAATTCACTCTCACCCACTATGTTAAATTAATCCTCTATTCCTTTTTATTTTAGATCATAACAAGCACCACACCCATAGAAAAACTCACCCATTCTCAGGAGCTCCAAACCCCTGCACAGCACTATACATCCATATTTTCTAATTTGCCCAATAACTATTAGTTTCTATTTAAATCAAATCAATGTGGCTTTTATCAGTACGTCACAAATCAAAGTCCTGCCATTTTTCTCTTTTTCAAGAGTGAATTTTAGGCCCTACACACTTGCCTAAAAGAAAAGAAAGAAACCCCCCTGCAAAGCATAAGATCTCAAAAATTCAACAAAATGTAAGGAACCAGACCCATGAACTCTTGTTTTCTCCCAATAAAAGCCATCATATGGAGATTTCAAAATTTGTCTCCTTTTGCTTCAATAACAATTTTCCCTTTAGTTCCCATGATTAAACCTTACAGTTTCCCCAATGTACCCTATTAATTACTCAGCTTTACACCTTGCTCTCCTTTTTCCTATTCTCAGCATCTAAAAATGTCTTTCTGGAGCTCATTGTCTATATTTTCTTAATGTATAATCTCCCAAAAAGCTCATAAAATCGTCTCTCTGGAGCTCATTTTCTACTGTTTTCTTTAATTTACTGTCTCCCAGAAAGCTCACTTATTTTTACTTTATATATTTTAATTTAAAAACATCTTCCATTCAGGCTCATTGTCATAAATAAACAAATCCCTCATTTTATTGAGGTTCATATCCTTTAAATAACTGTCTGTCCTTGAACGAATCTCATAATTTTTACCATTACAAATTTCTTTCCCTATTAATTTCTAAATCTCTCATTCTTTATCACATTTCCCCTATTTTTTTAAACTCTCTCTCTCTCTGACACTCTCTGGGCAGAGGTGTCCTTTCCCCCCTTTCTCTAAACACACCCACAGAAAATTTATGGTTCTTTTACAGCGCAGGGGAGAGACTAGTTGTCCCCACACACACACTCAAAAGCAATCACAGAAGGGAGGGAGTTGATCACTCCCCCACTTTCTCTTTTTCTCCCAAAAAAAATTATTTCAGCTGACACACACACATAGTTACAGACTAAGGGACAAAGTTATAAGACGGGAAAAGGGAGGGGGTGAGGCACACACACTCAGCTGACACACACACATATACAGCAAGACACTCCTTTTTTCTTAACTCACTAAGCACACACACATACACATCATCCAACATCCTCCAAACAGCGCTTACACACTCATCATTTTCAACATTTAACACAATTCTCATAGTCAACTCTTTCACACATTAACAGCATGCTTTTTTATTGCCGCCCTTATTCCTTTATTTCCTTAGTCCTTATTTTTTTATTCCTTATTTTTAATTTATGCTACCTTATGAGGTGTAATAATTCAAAAAGAGGCAGCATCAATACAGTGTTCGTCAACAGTGTTTCGAGTGGGCACCCCTAATTAAATCTCTGCATCACACCTCCAGTTTCTCATCAAACTGACCCAAAAAATCACCTAGTGAATTTTTCAGGATTTGCGGCCGGGCTATCCCGCCTCCACGAGGGCTTTTTCCAAATCAGCGGCGTCCTCTTTTTATTTAACTCTCTTATTGTCTCTTTTCCTCTTTTTTTCCATATATTCCTCTTTTATTCCTTTTCCTTATCCTTTAAACCTTAAATAAATTTTAACCAAATGCCACTGGGCCCAGGGCTTCTCACTATTTCAATATAATCCAATTCCTCAATACTCAAAGCTTACTTTCATGCAATGACTGTGATTCATGTCTTACAGTTTCAAGCAAAAATAGGGCCCTGTTTACCCAAACGTGCATGTCATCATCAGCTCACCTTATCGTTACTAATTGAGCTATTCTACACTTATACTTCAACATTTCCTTTTTACTGTTTCTTCATTATTCCCTTTTATTTCCTTCATTTCTCTATTAATATGACTATAGTTAAAAATTTAGAACGGAGAAACTTTATCCAACACCATCATCAACACAACACTGCATACACTAATGAGCCTATCTTGGTGCAACTCTTTCTGCATCAGACAGCCCAAACACCCAACCAGCACTCAAATTTGTGAAAATCTCACCTTCTATTTGCCGGCTTTGAAGCGGGAGTTCGAATGCAGGGGCCGTCCGAAGCAGGTAGGTCACAGCTCAGCATCCCATCCTCGTCGCCATCTTTGTTGTTAACTTTTGCTGTGTTGTGAAGACAGGTGATGGAAAAGAATCTCCGCAGACACAGTTAAAAGTGTAAATACATCTTTATTTATCAAAACAGTGTCTTACGGGTTCTTAAGGATCCCGTGAGAGATAGTGTTCAATTGAGCGCTCCGATTCTCTCTCCCCTCCTGGCTCGGACCCCTCGTCTATATGCTTCTCCCACCTTTCCAAATAAGGCAAACATAGAGGATAGTTCACATTTGCATGTTCTTAAGGGAGGGTGTAAAATTGATAGTTTCCTGCCTTCACTGACAGCTTATCCTAAACATTTCTCTCTGCGTAGCACAGACATAGAGCATATGGCTGAACATAAAAAAAAAACAGTGGAACATTTACTGTACCAAACATATCTGTATCATATTCCATATTAACACTAAATGCGCAAAAGGCACAATTTTTTTTTTGTAAGGCATAGATTCCCACACCCCTGCTGTGAAGCAGTTAGTGCCTATTGTTTTGCTAAGTAGGAGCGCTAAGCTGGAGATGGGATGGGGAACGACAGGCTGTGTGGTCTGTGCTACAGATGAGAGTCAGAGTTGACCATGCAACTGGGCCAAAAAGTTGGCACAATATTTATTGTTTTTTTTTTTTTAAAGCATTTTTTGTTATCTTTTGTCCAGTTCTTTTAAACATAAATGCACATGATGGCAAAAATACAAACAGTGCCTAAACACTAAAACATTTTATGTAGATTTTCTCTCATTCTAAGCTGGAATTTGGCAGGTGATAAGCTCTTGCAATAATTTGGTGCAAATATGTGGTGCGTGTATGGCAGAATATATGCTAGATCTCAGTCAAATGAAGGACTCTGCATAATTTTCACCAACGAAGGGCAGAGAAATCAACCAACAAATCAAGATCCAATGCGCAAAAAAAGAAAAAACTATGGCCAATAAGCAATTAGTTTAGACTGACTAATATCTCTCTCTCGGGCATTGGCACAAGTAGTGCGGACCGATTTGGTATTTAACTCTTCAGCCGGAGTGCTGGCACACACTGATTCTGTATTTTACTTGCCAGCTGGAGTGTGGCACAGATGGAGCAGCCCGATTGTGTATTTTACTTGGCAGCCGGAGCGCTGGCAATGGCAGCATGGCCAGATTCTGTATTATATTTGAGAGCTGCTGTAGCTTCAAGCTAAGCTAACTGTAGCTTCAAGCTAAGCTAAATACGCTAAAAACTATTGCTCCAGCATTCATCCATCCATCCATCCATTATCTGTAACCACTTATCCAATTTAGGGTCGCAGGGGGTCCAGAGCCTACCTGGAATCATTGAGCGCAAGGCGGGGATACACCCTGGAGGGGACGCCAGTCCTTCACAGGGCAACACAGACACACACATTCACTCACACCTACGGACACTTTCGAGTCGCCAATCCACCTGCAACGTGTGTTTTTGGACTGTGGGAGGAAACCGGAGCACCCGGAGGAAACCCACGCGGACATGGGGAGAACACTCCAGCATTCATCAAAAGCCAAAATTTTGTTATTTGTTAGATAATAATTTTTACAATATTTATTTATATAATATAATATTATTTTTTGTCTCATTGTTTGTCCAAGTTTTTTCCCGGACCAGAAACAGCCTAGAAAAGGCATTTATGCTTACTGACTGATTGACTGACACCTAATGTTGAAACATGCAGGCGGAGTAGGAACTGTCAATTCAGTCATATTCCCCAGAGAAAATGTAAGGTAGCACCACTAAAGCGTCTGTTTTTAGTTCAGCCATATTTCACATTCCAGTTCGTAAACTAAATTTGAAACCAGTGGTCACCAAATGTTAGGGTGACCAGATCTGAGAGAACAAAAAGAGGACACAACTCGGGGGGAGGGGGGATGGGGGGGGGGATGAGGTCACGCCCCTCGCTGCCGTTGTATGCTTAGCTGAATCTATGTGTGCTTTTAGGTCCTTAATACCTTTATTTGTTACACATGGGAAAACATGGAAATTCATACGAGAACTTACATTTACGTTTCGGCATAGCTGCTAGAGATGAGGGTAGTTTGCCTGACGTAAACCAGGACTACTGACATGCAGACTGACCAATGAAATGTTTACAGAGAAGGTTATCAACCAATAACGGTATCTCTACATTCAGGCCGTGCATTCAGAAGATTTTAGGTTACTTCACCATGCCCCCTTCTCACTCAAGCAAACCAAATGGTGTAGGGGAGGGCGGGTCTACACAAAAAAAAATGTGTAAATTTACATCTGCACAGCTCTTTGTTTAACTTTACATGAAAACGGGCAAAATCTCCACATTATTAAAGCCAGAACACCAGAGCGAGTTGTTACTCAAATTATACGAGTTACAGCACCATTTTATCAGTCAGACCCTTATAGAAATGTAAATCAGTACTCATATTTCCCATCTGCTGTCCCCGCTGACCTCTCTCCCCAGGAGGCTGAATTGGGCACCCCATCATCCTGAGTGTCCCCCTGGAGGGCTTCGGCTGTACCAGGTTCCCTAGGCAGAAGCACCATGATTTCCTTCTAAAACCTGCATTATCCTACCGGGATCTGGTCTCTCCCCGGATACTCCAACAGGGAGCTCTCTGGGAATGCATTGCTGTACCCCTGGAAGAGAAGGAACTGTGCAAATCTTAAGGCGATTATAATGAGCAACAAAGGCAATCTACCCTGGGAAGACAATTCAAAGAGCTCCTCAGACAACTTTTTCTTAATTGTATATGGCCCTGTATAATGTATGTAAAACTTGGGGCATCTTGTCTTCTTGACTTATCCTGGAGCCACACTCTATCCCCCACCACATACTCTGGACCACGTACCTTGCTGATGTCTACCTATAGCCTCCCAAACAGACTGTAATCACCCCTCTAACTCTTTAACATAACCTCCCACTGAAACATAAGGCTTTATTACATCAACATCAAACAATAAATCTGAAGGCATAGCCATTTCCTGCCCAAAAAGAGCACAATGAGGGGAGAACTTTGTACTGACTTGAACGCGACTCCTATATGCCATCATTACATATGGGAGAAGCTTATCCCAGTTCTTCTGATTAGAATGTACAAACATAGAGAGTTGTGACAGAGAATATCCATGCCTACCTTCTCAAAAGGAAATGAAAAAGGGCACATGGCTCAGGCCGACTAGACTTGTAAACAGCACAGAGTTCACATTCCCTACACCACTCTGTGATATCAAGAGTCCACCCTGGCCGTAAGAACCTAGTTTTTACTTTTTTTCTTACTTTAGTAGGGCCCAAATGTCCCCGTTTTCGTGTTATGCACATATCTCAGCAAATCTGAAACTAACACTCTCTGGACCACTACTCGTTCACATGGACCAACACCATGGAGACCCCCTTGGGACCTCTTCAAAGTCCCCTCTCTCACAATCAGGGTACTCCTTACTTTAACTTTTTGCAGGGTCTCATTTTTGTCCTGTTCCACTATTCAGTTCCTGTTCATAATTTCACATTCATCACCGTGGTGGACTTGGTCCACCTCTATGACTATGATGAGTTGGTTATGTTTAATGGTGATTATCACTTATAATAATAATAATTATTATTATTATTACTGAATTAAATGACAAAAATATTAACAATTAATTAGAGAGGGAAATACTGTCAACGCTAGGTGAGTTCTCAGGATTTTCAGACTCTTAAAGAATAAACTCCACACACTGTATTATTTCAAATAATGGAAACACTTTATTAAAAGGAAAGATAAGGTGTAATTTTATCAAGAGATTTAATTCGATATCAGTTCTGAAGATGAGAAATTTAGCTTACTTTTTTTCTCCTTTTCCGTTATGATCACAGCTGATGGGTCCAGCAGATTTCCACTCTGTTCTTCCAGTGTTTGACTTGTCATGACTGAAGTTAGGCTGGTTAGTGGGGGAAAGTCCCTCCAGGATGAGTCAGCCACTTTCGGTGTCCTTTAGACGGTGTGACGTCAGTCGGGGATTCCCTTCACAGAGAACTGCTGGCCTGGCTGGTTTTTCCGGAGTGAGGTAGAACATTCTTCAATGAAGCGCCGTTTCCTCCGATCTTCAGAAGCTGCTTTACGAATCAGTTAGCTAATACTTATTTTACGATTCTCACTCTATTCTAGTGGTGGCCCTTATTCTGGCCAAAATAAGTTTCACCTGCTTTGATCAGTCATAAAATTAAACTTGGATTGGGCTACAAACAACGAACACAAATTAAAAAGGGAAAAGATTACTTACAATTAATCGACGTTTACTCTTTTAGTTTCTGTATTGTACTGCTAACTGACACAAGACGTCTCTTGTAAGTTGCGTGAAGGTCTTTTCTTTTAAGAGTTTTGAAGAGTCGGCTTGTCGGCATAGAGAGAAGACAAAAGAGCGTAAAGAGCGTAAGGGTGAGTGTAAGAGGCGTACGAGAGCCATACAAGAAGAGATCAAGAAGTGTGGAAGAGCTGTTGAGAGAGAACGTAAGATTTTACAGCTCCCTTTTTCATAGGAGGCGCGGTCACGCCCATTTGGGAGGTCTCTGATCTCTGATTGGATCCTGGGTCTGGGGTCCACGTGACTAGCTCCAGTTTCACCTCTCCGAAATATATATATATAAAATATATATTCATATATTACGGTATATGCAACATCCACTACATATACCAAGCATATTATTTTTGGCGCCCACGCGAGGCCAGGAAAAAGTCTTTTAATGAACAAACTGTAAACACTGATAAACAATCTCAGCTTGGGTTTATGAAATGCTTTCCGCTGTTTGTGTTGCTGAATAACGATTGAGATTCAAAGCTTGATGTGGGCAGTTTCGTCTTGTATATGTTACTGTTGAAAATCTGTTCTGTGGTATATACCGTTGAGAAAAATAAGCTTGGTTGTTTTTGAAGTGCGCGGCTCTAAGCCATTTTGCATGCATTAAATTAAGGCCTTGGTACGCCCATTACGCAGACTCCGTTTTGGGATAAGTGCCGTCGATTTGACCTTCAGCCGCGAATTCCGGTGAGAGACCACCGAACCGAATTCCTCCATTCGTTTTAAAACTGGGTCGCTACCAGCGTTAATAACGAGGTCGCGCGCTAGGCGATTGTGAGGTTATTAAAAGAAACAGCCGAAAATACGGCTTGTGTTAAGAGTGGTCTGCTCTCATCAACTCTTCCTGTTAGACTGAACGCGAATTCAGAAAAGGAAGGACCCCTTTGAAGGGGCGGAGCTGAAACTAAGGAGGGAAATTCAAAACGCCCCCAAAACAGAGGAAGGCTAATTCCCTCTTGTGGTTTAAGTGCGTAATTGCAGGGAAACTACTTCATAACTAGCGTCTATTGAAGCGTGTCCTCCCGTGCTCCTCCTTGTGGTCAAGTGTGGTGCTACCCTTGACGTTTGATTCCCGTACACCCTCTAGTGGTTGGGAGGTTGTCCCCCGAGGCAACCTTGAGTGTTTAGCAGCCCTCTAGTGCTTAAAAGCTGTCATTACAGATGAAATTCTTTTAAAGTACCTTAGTGTAAAATCTCTGTTCCCTTTTTTTGTTAATTTTGAAAAAGTATCTGAGCGTTTAAAATCTTTATCCCATTTTAGATTCTAATTTGATAACGCCCTCTAGTGGTAAAACTTCCCGCTACAGTGGAAATTCCCATTTGTGTTATATTGTGTCTGCTGCTATTGCATTATAAACCTGCTTGTCTGGTATTACAATTTAAGTTCAACTTTAATACTGAAGCTTGCTGTTGCCATTCAGATTTACCTTCAGTACCCTCTGGTGAAGAAACTTGCTATCGCAATTGAAATTGTTAACTAGCTCACACTAACAAGACCTGGTATTACAGCTCTAGGGGCTGTCTCTAAACTCTGCACAGCTGAATATTTACGATTAAAGGCTTGGAAGCATAGTAAGCTGATACAGCTATAGCAGACAGTGTGCAGTAATTAGAGATTGGCACTTTAACTTGATACCAGATCATAAACGCAGTTAAAAGAGAAAGTCTTTTAATTTCGCTATTCTTAATAACTCTTCAATTTGGAAAATTCTTTTACTTTCATAATTCCTTAATTGGAAATTATATTTAGTAATAAATCTTACTTAAATTTTTTTTATTTTTTTTTTAATCCAAATTTCTTGACAATTCTTTAATTCAAATTTTTTTTAATAATTTTAATTATTGGAAATTTTTTTTTTTTCCTTTTGCTCACTTGCGTATTGCAACTTTCACTCCACCCTCTACTACTAACAGACTTCCCTTAGAGATTCACAAGTGAAATCCAACACCATACAGACTGGCAGTTACTCTTAGAGCACGCGGTACAGGTGAATTTAGTTCGGTTTAGTTAGAAAGGGATTAACGGAATTAATCCTAACTAAATAGAAGTAATTTACACCTCGCAGTTAAACACAGCTAACATGGCAGAAGGGACTTCTCCCTCGGAAGTATATGTAGAAGACTTGTGGGATGAGGCATTCTCTGTTCTGACCAGCATCACCAGTGATGTGATGCCTGGATTCACAAAAACTGTGCAGAAGACCTCCCTGGTTGGTCGTGACCACATGGTGGCCAAGTGGATAGAGAACCACTTAACCCACATGGTCAAGGGCAAGTCCCTAACTGAGGCATTAGGTCAAATAGCCATCCTCGCTTTAGTACAGCTCAGGGCCAGTGAACGTGAACTTGACGTATCACGGCGACAGCAGGCAAAGGTGGAGGCAGAGTTAAGTCAACTTCAAAGCGAAATAATTGAAGGGAACACACTGCCCCAGGTCACTCCCAACGTGCCACCTAGTGCCGCTACAGAAAGACAAGACCAGCAGGAAGATAGTGAGGATCAGGAACCAGACTCAGGGACCATAACCTTTAGAGCTGCTGCAGCACCTCCTCTGGTATCAACAGGTATTTCACCTTCCCCTGTGTCTCCTGTCAGCCGTCCCTTACAACGCCCTGCTAGACCCAGAGCACGGCAACTCAGTGCCTGGCCCCCTCAACCTTTACCCTCTCACAGTCCCTCATACCAGGACCTAGATAAAATTGCGCGTAACATAACCCGCTTTGATCCCAAACCTGACGGTTCTAATGATATCTTTTCTTACCTAAAAGATATTGATTTCTACCTCCAAAGGTTCCCCGGGATCACCATAGATGACAGACTATATGTGATTAAACTGACCTCCAACCGAGATGTCAGTAACTTCATTGAACGCCAGCCAGACTATGTAAAAGCGTGATATGATGTGCTGTGCCAAGCATTGGAGGAAGAATTCTCCAATCACCTGTCACAGACCGGATTGGCCGCTGCTTTGAACATAAAACAGCAACGCCAGGAATCCCCTCAGCAATATTATAACCGACTCAGACAGGCGTACTTCGGACCTAGAAATGACTCCGGAATGGACGAAGAGTTAAATTTCATATCACTATTTATCCAAAACCTCCATCCTCACACCAGTCATCAGCTGGGAGTCTCAGCTTGCCCTCGCGCCCTGTCTAGCAGACAGCTGCATGATTTAGCACTCAGAGGTTTCCTAAAATCCCAACAGATTCCCAACAGACGGTCCGAAACACCCCAAGTCTTTAATGTCGACTCCAATTCCCCACATTTAGAGTTGGAAGGTGCCACCCAGGCTGATCCACCAAGATCCGCCCTGGACCCTTCCCCCACTCCGTGGGCCAGTGAGGGCCCGAAACCTCCTCCGCCCTCACACAAATACAAGCGCTACTCTCCTCGCAGGCCAGACAAAAATCGCGACAAAGATTTCTGGAACCCTCGGGACAGGGCTGGGTATGGGCGTGACTATTACCCTTCAGAAAACCGCGGTGCGGGCCACAGAAAACCAGCACATCCCCATAAGGGATATGAGCAAACAACTCAGAACCAGCTTTCTGATTCTAATAGAGAAAAGAAAGAGAAATACTGGTATCAAAATAAAAAAAATCACGCCAAAGACAAGCTTAAAGGCAAGGAATTCAGCTCTAAGGAGTTAGAGGACATCCGCCGAATGCTTGCAATGATTTGTAAAGAGAAAAAGAAAATAACCTGACGTTCTTTCTATCACCTTTGTGCGGTCTAACCCAGAGCCATCCTCTAACACCCCAGAAATGGTATAGAGTTATGTAGTAGAAGTGACAAGTGAAGCTCCGTCTTCTAGCGCACCGTGCAATCTCCTCGTGACCCAAACAAACGCTGAAGACCAAATGATACAGGGGGGTGACTCACAAACACCCTCCAGTGCTGTTTTGGTTGTTTAGTTAGATGGTAAGGAAGGTTTAACGCCAAACGACCCTTCAGTCATTGAAGGCGACACACCCGTCCAACAATACATGGGACACTTAACTGAGAAAGGGGTTGCACGCAAATTCTATTTGTCCACCATTGTGGAGAGAAGGCTAGTACATGAGGCCCTGCTGAACACTGCATCAGATGTCACGCTCACGTTCGAGCCATTGCGCGGCGTGAAAATCGCGAGATATAGCTCCAAAACTGTTCTCTTAAAATTCAGCCGTATTCACATGCTGTCCTCACGATCCAGTCTATGGCACTAATACACTTAGCCATTGGACCAATGACTTTAGTGCATCCAGTTCATGTGTCTCCTCTCGAAACAATTCCCTTCCTCATCGGCAAAGATCTCCTTAATTGCTTCGAACCACTGATTGACTTCAAAAGGTCAAAGATCTGGGCACAAGTGCGTGAGCCTTTGCCCATGTGCACCCCACACCACCGGGAAGCTCAGTGTTGCCGTCTTGTTGCTTTCCTCTCGACCCGACATCAAAAGTAATGTCACCCACTGATGGAATTTGTGCTCTAACCATCCAGTGGGACAAAAGGGTACTCACCCATTACTTCTTGGTCATCCCTAACTTGCCGCACGACGCTTACATTGGAAGTGACTTCTTGGTGTGCCTTGATGTCCATGTAGACACCCTCAATAGTGTGCTGTGGTCCTTGACTGATGTTTCAACGGAAACCTGGTCCTCAGATCCCAGCAACCTAGGCTCAGGACAAACTATTCCCGAGGTCTGTCAGGTCACTAACCAAGGTTCACTTGTGGTACCTGCGAACACCACAAATGTACCCATCCGCTTGGTCATGCGACCTGGCCAAGACTTAAGCCACGCGCATGCACTTTTCCAACCGTCACCTCGGTTCTTTGAACTAGGCCTCACCCTCGAAGCCACACCTTTGGTGGAAACACGAGCAAGATCCACTTATCTGTTCGTACGAAACGAAACCACTCAACCCTTGACAATCCCTCACTCATCTCCTTTGGGTTGGTTGGTCAGTACGAAATTCCATGACTTCGAGTTGCGAATCCCGATTATAGGACCAATGCCTGAATCCCTGCTTCTTGATCATCCATAATCAAAAGGGTTCTATACTCATCCGACACGAGCTGTTGCTCTCTTCTCAGCTCTGGACATGGGTAAAGACGCCATTTGCAGAATAGATCTTGCTGACAATGATCAAATGACGGTCATGGTTCTTTCCTTAGATTCATCCCCGGAATCCTCCTGGGAACCATCTCTTCTTCCTGAAGCGGGAGAAGACACTTCAAATTCACGCAATTCGAAAGAACTATCAGACTCCGAATTTCGTATCCAAGTCGAACAAGTTCTAAAGGAGGCCGACGCCCTCCAAAGCAAAGAAGAACGTGAGAAACTCTGTGAAGTGCTTCTTAAATATCAGAAATCTGTTGTCAAAGATTCAACGGACTGTGGTCTCACTGACATTCATTCAGTGATTCATTCATTCACAAGCTCGCTTTCACCTTTGCAAACCGACAGTACACATTCACTCGGTGTCCCTTTGGATATGCCAACTCGCCTGCGGAGTTTAACATTTTCTTAAACAAAGCATGCCCTGATGCCCGCGAGCGAGGCACCCTTATATACGTGGACGACATACTCATGCGTAACCACTCCCTACAGGCACATATTGACGAGATTGATCATGTTCTTGACCAGCTCACAACAGCAGGTGCGAAAATATCACTCTCCAAATGTCAGTGGTGCAAGGGGTAACAAACCTGGCAGCACCTACCAATCTTAAGGAACTCCGCAGTTTCTTAGGAGTATGCAACTACTCACGCCAGTTCATAGAAAACTATGCGGACCTAGCTCGTCCACTTTATGACCTACTAAAAAAGGATATTCCATTCACCTGGGGCGAAGCCCAGGAACACGCCATGCAGGCACTGAAATCTAAACTGTGCACGGCTCCATGCCTTGCCTATCCTGACAGTAGCAAAGAATTCTACCTAGAAGTAGGGTTCTCGGACCACTGTCTCAGCTCCGGTCTGTATCAATTACACAACAGAGACAAACGTGTCACAGCCTACGCTAGTAAAACTATGCTGGCTGCCGAAAACAAATACAGTGACTGCGAAAAAGCACTACTAGCAACAGTGTGGGCAGTCAAACATTTCTCCAACTACCTAGGTGGTCAGAAGGTGATTGTTGAAACTCATCATCAGCCAGTCACTTTCCTGAACAGCCAACGAATTCGAGAGGGTGTAGTAACTAACGCTCGAGTAGCCTCCTGGCTAATGGCTCTCCAAAGCTTTGATTTGGAGGTACGTTATGCACAAAACTACAAGAGCCCCCTAGGCACAGGCCTTGCTTCCTGCAGGCGATGCGAAGGAGACATTCCTTCCCAAGTGCCACAAGCTTCAGAAACCCTCCTACCTACCGTGGCTAACCACCACTATTTCGATCCTAACACATGCAAAGACCTTGTCACTGCGTATGTAGATGGTTGTCCGTTCCACCGAGAACACACCCCTGATTTCCACGACTGTGGAAAACCAACAACTACACCACGTCAAACAAAAAGCCAGTCAAACACAAAGAGCTTTTTGCGGCATGTGAACACTTGGTAGACACACATGACCTGCAGATCTACTGGAAAAAAGTGAAGGGTCACTCCCGAGTCCCGGGAGATGACAAAGAATTCAATGACCAAGCAGATAGCTTAGCCAAACAAGGGGCCCGCGAAGGCATATCGTGGACATTCGATCCCTCCCTTTATCCAAACCCGCCCGACATCAAAGTCCTAGCTATTACACGGTCTCGAACTGTAACGAAGGCATTGCCTGACAATGCTAAAACTACCATTGTCTCTATTAACCCTGCTTTTTCTGACGCTGACTTAGTTACTCTCCAAGCTCGAGACCCATCCATTTCTAAAATGCTTAGCCATGTCTCTGACCCATCTACATGTCCCATCTCAGCCCAAGATCTTGACACCATACCAGGCCTTAAAGACCTATACGGCGCCAGAGCGTCACTCCAAGTCATCAAAGGCTTGCTGTTTCATGCCACTGACTCGCACACTTCACCTACGTTCGTGGTTCCTCAGTGCCACAGGGGGGTGATGCTGATGCACGCCCATGACTCCCCATCTGCGGGACACAAAGGGGTCAAAGCAATACACCATGCGCTCCGGCAGGTGGCATATTGGCCCCACATGGTAAAAGATGTGGCTGACTACATTAAAGGCTGTCTGGTATGTTGCCAATTTCAACCCTCAAATCCTCTTCATAGAGCCCCCTTGCAAAAGAAAGGATTATCCTTCCCTTGGTCAAACCTCCAGATAGACTGGGTTGGACCACTCACTCGAACAGTAAGAGGTAACAAGTACTTCCTCACAGTCACATGTGCATTCACTAAATGGGTAGAATGCCTCCCCGCACCGAATGACACAGCGCCAACCACTGCATACTTACTGATGAACCATGTCTTCTCACGGTTTGGCCTACCCAGCCGTGTCGACTCCGACAGAGGGACACATTTCACAGCTGAGGTCATGCAGCAGCTCTAGCAACTCTTAGGAGTAAAAGCCAGCCTTCACATTAGCTACCATACTCAAAGCTCAGGTCAGGTAGAGCGAGCCAACCGAACTGTTGTTAGCATACTGAAAAAGTACGTAGCAGCAAACCAACGAGACTGGGATGTCAAGCTACCCCTTGTACTGATGGCCATATGGGCGACCCCACACGATGCGGTCGGGGTCTCACCCTTTGAGTTGATGACAGGGAGACAGATGACTCTGCCTCTACATCTGTTATATCAGCCAGGTGAAGCTAGCATGGCCGTTGCGTACACCACTCATCAGTATATGGAGGATCTGCAGAAACACCTCAAAGCCACTTTCGCCTTTGCCCAGCAGAAACTGGAAAAAAGTGCAGAAGGTCGCAAAGCGTACTATGATCACAAAGCATCCCATGACAAACTCCAAGTAGGGGACAAGGTATGGTACTACATCTTTGTCCAACCTGTTGGAAGGTCACGAAAAACAGGGGGGAATCTGGCCCGCAAATTCCTACCCCGATGGTCCGCTCCCAATAAGATCACAGACAAACTGTCCCCTGTTGTTTACAGGATCAAATTAAACAAAGCTCGGGGCAGTACTGAACTCAAGTGGGTCCACCGCAACCAAATCAGACCACACACAACCCCCATGGGACTTGTAGGGGATACTAACGCTTGTGTTAGGTCATAAACAACAGAACCAAAGGCAAGAAGGGTGTTGGTTAACAGACAACTACAACCTTCTACGCAGCCCTTAGTTCTTCTATCCCTCTTTCCCCTTTCCTCTCACTCTTTAGCAGGCAACAAGCTTCTAACCAGACTGAGGACACTCAGGGTGCAAGACCCTAGTCCCTCATTGTCAATTATTGTAGAGTGTTTACCCTAGGAAATTTTAGCAAAAGGGGGGTATAATGAAAAATTTTATAACTTGTCTAAAACGACTCACCGTAAATCCCCTAAATCTAACCATGATCATCTCTCCCGGTAGGATGGCCCCGCTGCTCATTCTCCTGATCGTCGGCTCCCTAGGAACCGCCGTGCTCCCTGAAGTGATTGAACAGGGTCCTGACTCAGGAATAATACTGAAAGACCAGCCGGGACTGCTAATCACTAATTGCCGCCTCCATACCCAGAGAGTATTCGTACGGTTGAATCCCGCCGAAGCGTGTAGCAAAAACCTACCAATAACCACTCTGCAGACTGGCCGGAATGGAGTTAGATGGACTGAGGAAGCTATCAGCCATGCTGAAGCCGACGTAACTCATATGCTCCGCCAGCTACAAAAGTTTACCGTAACGCAATCAGAACTAAATGGTTTTAACAAACCACCTAAACGCTTCATAGGCGGATTGCTAATGGCAGCTGCAACTGTGGGATCACTACCGAGTCTCGGAACATTCGCCGTCAATGTAGCCACTGTCAATCGTCAAGTAGAGGAATTGCAAGCTGAAATTCCAAACATTAAAACCCAATTAGACAAACAGCAGCAACACCTACAAACAATTGGGCAAACCTTACGGGGCACCGTAGTACCTTTTATTCGTGACAGAGCAAATGGGATCTGTGGCCTTAAGCCTATGATGAGTAATACTCAATGTCCGGTAGTCGTCACACCCTGACGTTTGGTAACTAGTACTCAAGCTGAGATTGTTGGAAACCGTTGGTTGGTTAACGCCCCCTTTAGAGAGGCCCTACTAACCTATGATCAACATGACACCTCAGAAAGGGTACTCCTTCCTAGCCAAACTTTCTGGGTAGACGTCCCCGTAAACACAATCCTACATGTAGGAGACCTGGCCCTGTATCACCTAAACCCTGACCAATATGAGAGCGACATAGATATCTCAGAGTTCTTCTCCAAACACACCATCGAGCTAGACACTAAAACACTAACTCGCCTAGAATATGAGGGACCCCAAGTCATTGATCTAACCCCCATAGATAACACTCTTAGAGAGCTGTCATCTCAGCCCCTATGGCCAGTCCAGCCCGTCACCTATGCATGGTCCACTCTAGACACCTTACTATATACACTGGTAGGATTAGGATATCTTTTGACTTTTGGTATAGCTTGGTTCTATTTCAAACGCACTCGAGCCCTCCAGAGCAGGTTAGAAACTTGGTCTAATAAAATGGTCAAATTCGTTAGACATAAAAGAGCCCAGAGAGGTGAACCCCCAAGTTTTAGATATGAAGCCGAAGGCCATGTCGAAGAACCAGCTCTCGAGGTTGCGTTTGAACAAGACCTACCCCTCAATAATTAGAATCCCTTCAACATGCAAACATCAACACTCCATATGCACCCATGCACTGATAGGAAGACACCAGCTCTGGAAATGTGTTTGAATATGCTTGCTGATCTCACCTTCCTCCACAGCAAAAGATCTTTTCAGCTCCATGCTCCCTGCCGGACCATAAAACTGAAAAAAGGGGGGAATGTAGTGGAGTATGGACCGAATAAGAGTTTTTCATAAAAAACTCTCCACCCTAACAAGGATATTCGTTTGCAACAGAATCCCACATTCCACAGAACCGCGTCTGTTTGAAAAGGGTCACTCCCGAGTCCCGGGAGATGACAAAGAATTCAATGACCAAGCAGATAGCTTAGCCAAACAAGGGGCCCGCGAAGGCATATCGTGGACATTCGATCCCTCCCTTTATCCAAACCCGCCCGACATCAAAGTCCTAGCTATTACACGGTCTCGAACTGTAACGAAGGCATTGCCTGACAATGCTAAAACTACCATTGTCTCTATTAACCCTGCTTTTTCTGACGCTGACTTAGTTACTCTCCAAGCTCGAGACCCATCCATTTCTAAAATGCTTAGCCATGTCTCTGACCCATCTACATGTCCCATCTCAGCCCAAGATCTTGACACCATACCAGGCCTTAAAGACCTATACGGCGCCAGAGCGTCACTCCAAGTCATCAAAGGCTTGCTGTTTCATGCCACTGACTCGCACACTTCACCTACGTTCGTGGTTCCTCAGTGCCACAGGGGGGTGATGCTGATGCACGCCCATGACTCCCCATCTGCGGGACACAAAGGGGTCAAAGCAATACACCATGCGCTCCGGCAGGTGGCATATTGGCCCCACATGGTAAAAGATGTGGCTGACTACATTAAAGGCTGTCTGGTATGTTGCCAATTTCAACCCTCAAATCCTCTTCATAGAGCCCCCTTGCAAAAGAAAGGATTATCCTTCCCTTGGTCAAACCTCCAGATAGACTGGGTTGGACCACTCACTCGAACAGTAAGAGGTAACAAGTACTTCCTCACAGTCACATGTGCATTCACTAAATGGGTAGAATGCCTCCCCGCACCGAATGACACAGCGCCAACCACTGCATACTTACTGATGAACCATGTCTTCTCACGGTTTGGCCTACCCAGCCGTGTCGACTCCGACAGAGGGACACATTTCACAGCTGAGGTCATGCAGCAGCTCTAGCAACTCTTAGGAGTAAAAGCCAGCCTTCACATTAGCTACCATACTCAAAGCTCAGGTCAGGTAGAGCGAGCCAACCGAACTGTTGTTAGCATACTGAAAAAGTACGTAGCAGCAAACCAACGAGACTGGGATGTCAAGCTACCCCTTGTACTGATGGCCATATGGGCGACCCCACACGATGCGGTCGGGGTCTCACCCTTTGAGTTGATGACAGGGAGACAGATGACTCTGCCTCTACATCTGTTATATCAGCCAGGTGAAGCTAGCATGGCCGTTGCGTACACCACTCATCAGTATATGGAGGATCTGCAGAAACACCTCAAAGCCACTTTCGCCTTTGCCCAGCAGAAACTGGAAAAAAGTGCAGAAGGTCGCAAAGCGTACTATGATCACAAAGCATCCCATGACAAACTCCAAGTAGGGGACAAGGTATGGTACTACATCTTTGTCCAACCTGTTGGAAGGTCACGAAAAACAGGGGGGAATCTGGCCCGCAAATTCCTACCCCGATGGTCCGCTCCCAATAAGATCACAGACAAACTGTCCCCTGTTGTTTACAGGATCAAATTAAACAAAGCTCGGGGCAGTACTGAACTCAAGTGGGTCCACCGCAACCAAATCAGACCACACACAACCCCCATGGGACTTGTAGGGGATACTAACGCTTGTGTTAGGTCATAAACAACAGAACCAAAGGCAAGAAGGGTGTTGGTTAACAGACAACTACAACCTTCTACGCAGCCCTTAGTTCTTCTATCCCTCTTTCCCCTTTCCTCTCACTCTTTAGCAGGCAACAAGCTTCTAACCAGACTGAGGACACTCAGGGTGCAAGACCCTAGTCCCTCATTGTCAATTATTGTAGAGTGTTTACCCTAGGAAATTTTAGCAAAAGGGGGGTATAATGAAAAATTTTATAACTTGTCTAAAACGACTCACCGTAAATCCCCTAAATCTAACCATGATCATCTCTCCCGGTAGGATGGCCCCGCTGCTCATTCTCCTGATCGTCGGCTCCCTAGGAACCGCCGTGCTCCCTGAAGTGATTGAACAGGGTCCTGACTCAGGAATAATACTGAAAGACCAGCCGGGACTGCTAATCACTAATTGCCGCCTCCATACCCAGAGAGTATTCGTACGGTTGAATCCCGCCGAAGCGTGTAGCAAAAACCTACCAATAACCACTCTGCAGACTGGCCGGAATGGAGTTAGATGGACTGAGGAAGCTATCAGCCATGCTGAAGCCGACGTAACTCATATGCTCCGCCAGCTACAAAAGTTTACCGTAACGCAATCAGAACTAAATGGTTTTAACAAACCACCTAAACGCTTCATAGGCGGATTGCTAATGGCAGCTGCAACTGTGGGATCACTACCGAGTCTCGGAACATTCGCCGTCAATGTAGCCACTGTCAATCGTCAAGTAGAGGAATTGCAAGCTGAAATTCCAAACATTAAAACCCAATTAGACAAACAGCAGCAACACCTACAAACAATTGGGCAAACCTTACGGGGCACCGTAGTACCTTTTATTCGTGACAGAGCAAATGGGATCTGTGGCCTTAAGCCTATGATGAGTAATACTCAATGTCCGGTAGTCGTCACACCCTGACGTTTGGTAACTAGTACTCAAGCTGAGATTGTTGGAAACCGTTGGTTGGTTAACGCCCCCTTTAGAGAGGCCCTACTAACCTATGATCAACATGACACCTCAGAAAGGGTACTCCTTCCTAGCCAAACTTTCTGGGTAGACGTCCCCGTAAACACAATCCTACATGTAGGAGACCTGGCCCTGTATCACCTAAACCCTGACCAATATGAGAGCGACATAGATATCTCAGAGTTCTTCTCCAAACACACCATCGAGCTAGACACTAAAACACTAACTCGCCTAGAATATGAGGGACCCCAAGTCATTGATCTAACCCCCATAGATAACACTCTTAGAGAGCTGTCATCTCAGCCCCTATGGCCAGTCCAGCCCGTCACCTATGCATGGTCCACTCTAGACACCTTACTATATACACTGGTAGGATTAGGATATCTTTTGACTTTTGGTATAGCTTGGTTCTATTTCAAACGCACTCGAGCCCTCCAGAGCAGGTTAGAAACTTGGTCTAATAAAATGGTCAAATTCGTTAGACATAAAAGAGCCCAGAGAGGTGAACCCCCAAGTTTTAGATATGAAGCCGAAGGCCATGTCGAAGAACCAGCTCTCGAGGTTGCGTTTGAACAAGACCTACCCCTCAATAATTAGAATCCCTTCAACATGCAAACATCAACACTCCATATGCACCCATGCACTGATAGGAAGACACCAGCTCTGGAAATGTGTTTGAATATGCTTGCTGATCTCACCTTCCTCCACAGCAAAAGATCTTTTCAGCTCCATGCTCCCTGCCGGACCATAAAACTGAAAAAAGGGGGGAATGTAGTGGAGTATGGACCGAATAAGAGTTTTTCATAAAAAACTCTCCACCCTAACAAGGATATTCGTTTGCAACAGAATCCCACATTCCACAGAACCGCGTCTGTTTGAAAAGGGTCACTCCCGAGTCCCGGGAGATGACAAAGAATTCAATGACCAAGCAGATAGCTTAGCCAAACAAGGGGCCCGCGAAGGCATATCGTGGACATTCGATCCCTCCCTTTATCCAAACCCGCCCGACATCAAAGTCCTAGCTATTACACGGTCTCGAACTGTAACGAAGGCATTGCCTGACAATGCTAAAACTACCATTGTCTCTATTAACCCTGCTTTTTCTGACGCTGACTTAGTTACTCTCCAAGCTCGAGACCCATCCATTTCTAAAATGCTTAGCCATGTCTCTGACCCATCTACATGTCCCATCTCAGCCCAAGATCTTGACACCATACCAGGCCTTAAAGACCTATACGGCGCCAGAGCGTCACTCCAAGTCATCAAAGGCTTGCTGTTTCATGCCACTGACTCGCACACTTCACCTACGTTCGTGGTTCCTCAGTGCCACAGGGGGGTGATGCTGATGCACGCCCATGACTCCCCATCTGCGGGACACAAAGGGGTCAAAGCAATACACCATGCGCTCCGGCAGGTGGCATATTGGCCCCACATGGTAAAAGATGTGGCTGACTACATTAAAGGCTGTCTGGTATGTTGCCAATTTCAACCCTCAAATCCTCTTCATAGAGCCCCCTTGCAAAAGAAAGGATTATCCTTCCCTTGGTCAAACCTCCAGATAGACTGGGTTGGACCACTCACTCGAACAGTAAGAGGTAACAAGTACTTCCTCACAGTCACATGTGCATTCACTAAATGGGTAGAATGCCTCCCCGCACCGAATGACACAGCGCCAACCACTGCATACTTACTGATGAACCATGTCTTCTCACGGTTTGGCCTACCCAGCCGTGTCGACTCCGACAGAGGGACACATTTCACAGCTGAGGTCATGCAGCAGCTCTAGCAACTCTTAGGAGTAAAAGCCAGCCTTCACATTAGCTACCATACTCAAAGCTCAGGTCAGGTAGAGCGAGCCAACCGAACTGTTGTTAGCATACTGAAAAAGTACGTAGCAGCAAACCAACGAGACTGGGATGTCAAGCTACCCCTTGTACTGATGGCCATATGGGCGACCCCACACGATGCGGTCGGGGTCTCACCCTTTGAGTTGATGACAGGGAGACAGATGACTCTGCCTCTACATCTGTTATATCAGCCAGGTGAAGCTAGCATGGCCGTTGCGTACACCACTCATCAGTATATGGAGGATCTGCAGAAACACCTCAAAGCCACTTTCGCCTTTGCCCAGCAGAAACTGGAAAAAAGTGCAGAAGGTCGCAAAGCGTACTATGATCACAAAGCATCCCATGACAAACTCCAAGTAGGGGACAAGGTATGGTACTACATCTTTGTCCAACCTGTTGGAAGGTCACGAAAAACAGGGGGGAATCTGGCCCGCAAATTCCTACCCCGATGGTCCGCTCCCAATAAGATCACAGACAAACTGTCCCCTGTTGTTTACAGGATCAAATTAAACAAAGCTCGGGGCAGTACTGAACTCAAGTGGGTCCACCGCAACCAAATCAGACCACACACAACCCCCATGGGACTTGTAGGGGATACTAACGCTTGTGTTAGGTCATAAACAACAGAACCAAAGGCAAGAAGGGTGTTGGTTAACAGACAACTACAACCTTCTACACAGCCCTTAGTTCTTCTATCCCTCTTTCCCCTTTCCTCTCACACTGTAGCAGGCAACAAGCTTCTAACCAGACTGAGGACACTCAGGGTGCAAGACCCTAGTCCCTCATTGTCAATTATTGTAGAGTGTTTACCCTAGGAAATTTTAGCAAAAGGGGGGTATAATGAAAAATTTTATAACTTGTCTAAAACGACTCACCGTAAATCCCCTAAATCTAACCATGAGCATCTCTCCCGGTAGGATGGCCCCGCTGCTCATTCTCCTGATCGTCGGCTCCCTAGGAACCGCCGTGCTCCCTGAAGTGATTGAACAGGGTCCTGACTCAGGAATAATACTGAAAGACCAGCCGGGACTGCTAATCACTAATTGCCGCCTCCATACCCAGAGAGTATTCGTACGGTTGAATCCCGCCGAAGCGTGTAGCAAAAACCTACCAATAACCACTCTGCAGACTGGCCAGAATGGAGTTAGATGGACTGAGGAAGCTATCAGCCATGCTGAAGCCGACGTAACTCATATGCTCCGCCAGCTACAAAAGTTTACCGTAACGCAATCAGAACTAAATGGTTTTAACAAACCACCTAAACGCTTCATAGGCGGATTGCTAATGGCAGCTGCAACTGTGGGATCACTACCGAGTCTCGGAACATTCGCCGTCAATGTAGCCACTGTCAATCGTCAAGTAGAGGAATTGCAAGCTGAAATTCCAAACATTAAAACCCAATTAGACAAACAGCAGCAACACCTACAAACAATTGGGCAAACCTTACGGGGCACCGTAGTACCTTTTATTCGTGACAGAGCAAATGGGATCTGTGGCCTTAAGCCTATGATGAGTAATACTCAATGTCCGGTAGTTGTCACACCCTGACGTTTGGTAACTAGTACTCAAGCTGAGATTGTTGGAAACCGTTGGTTGGTTAACGCCCCCTTTAGAGAGGCCCTACTAACCTATGATCAACATGACACCTCAGAAAGGGTACTCCTTCCTAGCCAAACTTTCTGGGTAGACGTCCCCGTAAACACAATCCTACATGTAGGAGACCTGGCCCTGTATCACCTAAACCCTGACCAATATGAGAGCGACATAGATATCTCAGAGTTCTTCTCCAAACACACCATCGAGCTAGACACTAAAACACTAACTCGCCTAGAATATGAGGGACCCCAAGTCATTGATCTAACCCCCATAGATAACACTCTTAGAGAGCTGTCATCTCAGCCCCTATGGCCAGTCCAGCCCGTCACCTATGCATGGTCCACTCTAGACACCTTACTATATACACTGGTAGGATTAGGATATCTTTTGACTTTTGGTATAGCTTGGTTCTATTTCAAACGCACTCGAGCCCTCCAGAGCAGGTTAGAAACTTGGTCTAATAAAATGGTCAAATTCGTTAGACATAAAAGAGCCCAGAGAGGTGAACCCCCAAGTTTTAGATATGAAGCCGAAGGCCATGTCGAAGAACCAGCTCTCGAGGTTGCGTTTGAACAAGACCTACCCCTCAATAATTAGAATCCCTTCAACATGCAAACATCAACACTCCATATGCACCCATGCACTGATAGGAAGACACCAGCTCTGGAAATGTGTTTGAATATGCTTGCTGATCTCACCTTCCTCCACAGCAAAAGATCTTTTCAGCTCCATGCTCCCTGCCGGACCATAAAACTGAAAAAAGGGGGGAATGTAGTGGAGTATGGACCGAATAAGAGTTTTTCATAAAAAACTCTCCACCCTAACAAGGATATTCGTTTGCAACAGAATCCCACATTCCACAGAACCGCGTCTGTTTGAAAAGGGTCACTCCCGAGTCCCGGGAGATGACAAAGAATTCAATGACCAAGCAGATAGCTTAGCCAAACAAGGGGCCCGCGAAGGCATATCGTGGACATTCGATCCCTCCCTTTATCCAAACCCGCCCGACATCAAAGTCCTAGCTATTACACGGTCTCGAACTGTAACGAAGGCATTGCCTGACAATGCTAAAACTACCATTGTCTCTATTAACCCTGCTTTTTCTGACGCTGACTTAGTTACTCTCCAAGCTCGAGACCCATCCATTTCTAAAATGCTTAGCCATGTCTCTGACCCATCTACATGTCCCATCTCAGCCCAAGATCTTGACACCATACCAGGCCTTAAAGACCTATACGGCGCCAGAGCGTCACTCCAAGTCATCAAAGGCTTGCTGTTTCATGCCACTGACTCGCACACTTCACCTACGTTCGTGGTTCCTCAGTGCCACAGGGGGGTGATGCTGATGCACGCCCATGACTCCCCATCTGCGGGACACAAAGGGGTCAAAGCAATACACCATGCGCTCCGGCAGGTGGCATATTGGCCCCACATGGTAAAAGATGTGGCTGACTACATTAAAGGCTGTCTGGTATGTTGCCAATTTCAACCCTCAAATCCTCTTCATAGAGCCCCCTTGCAAAAGAAAGGATTATCCTTCCCTTGGTCAAACCTCCAGATAGACTGGGTTGGACCACTCACTCGAACAGTAAGAGGTAACAAGTACTTCCTCACAGTCACATGTGCATTCACTAAATGGGTAGAATGCCTCCCCGCACCGAATGACACAGCGCCAACCACTGCATACTTACTGATGAACCATGTCTTCTCACGGTTTGGCCTACCCAGCCGTGTCGACTCCGACAGAGGGACACATTTCACAGCTGAGGTCATGCAGCAGCTCTAGCAACTCTTAGGAGTAAAAGCCAGCCTTCACATTAGCTACCATACTCAAAGCTCAGGTCAGGTAGAGCGAGCCAACCGAACTGTTGTTAGCATACTGAAAAAGTACGTAGCAGCAAACCAACGAGACTGGGATGTCAAGCTACCCCTTGTACTGATGGCCATATGGGCGACCCCACACGATGCGGTCGGGGTCTCACCCTTTGAGTTGATGACAGGGAGACAGATGACTCTGCCTCTACATCTGTTATATCAGCCAGGTGAAGCTAGCATGGCCGTTGCGTACACCACTCATCAGTATATGGAGGATCTGCAGAAACACCTCAAAGCCACTTTCGCCTTTGCCCAGCAGAAACTGGAAAAAAGTGCAGAAGGTCGCAAAGCGTACTATGATCACAAAGCATCCCATGACAAACTCCAAGTAGGGGACAAGGTATGGTACTACATCTTTGTCCAACCTGTTGGAAGGTCACGAAAAACAGGGGGGAATCTGGCCCGCAAATTCCTACCCCGATGGTCCGCTCCCAATAAGATCACAGACAAACTGTCCCCTGTTGTTTACAGGATCAAATTAAACAAAGCTCGGGGCAGTACTGAACTCAAGTGGGTCCACCGCAACCAAATCAGACCACACACAACCCCCATGGGACTTGTAGGGGATACTAACGCTTGTGTTAGGTCATAAACAACAGAACCAAAGGCAAGAAGGGTGTTGGTTAACAGACAACTACAACCTTCTACGCAGCCCTTAGTTCTTCTATCCCTCTTTCCCCTTTCCTCTCACTCTTTAGCAGGCAACAAGCTTCTAACCAGACTGAGGACACTCAGGGTGCAAGACCCTAGTCCCTCATTGTCAATTATTGTAGAGTGTTTACCCTAGGAAATTTTAGCAAAAGGGGGGTATAATGAAAAATTTTATAACTTGTCTAAAACGACTCACCGTAAATCCCCTAAATCTAACCATGAGCATCTCTCCCGGTAGGATGGCCCCGCTGCTCATTCTCCTGATCGTCGGCTCCCTAGGAACCGCCGTGCTCCCTGAAGTGATTGAACAGGGTCCTGACTCAGGAATAATACTGAAAGACCAGCCGGGACTGCTAATCACTAATTGCCGCCTCCATACCCAGAGAGTATTCGTACGGTTGAATCCCGCCGAAGCGTGTAGCAAAAACCTACCAATAACCACTCTGCAGACTGGCCGGAATGGAGTTAGATGGACTGAGGAAGCTATCAGCCATGCTGAAGCCGACGTAACTCATATGCTCCGCCAGCTACAAAAGTTTACCGTAACGCAATCAGAACTAAATGGTTTTAACAAACCACCTAAACGCTTCATAGGCGGATTGCTAATGGCAGCTGCAACTGTGGGATCACTACCGAGTCTCGGAACATTCGCCGTCAATGTAGCCACTGTCAATCGTCAAGTAGAGGAATTGCAAGCTGAAATTCCAAACATTAAAACCCAATTAGACAAACAGCAGCAACACCTACAAACAATTGGGCAAACCTTACGGGGCACCGTAGTACCTTTTATTCGTGACAGAGCAAATGGGATCTGTGGCCTTAAGCCTATGATGAGTAATACTCAATGTCCGGTAGTCGTCACACCCTGACGTTTGGTAACTAGTACTCAAGCTGAGATTGTTGGAAACCGTTGGTTGGTTAACGCCCCCTTTAGAGAGGCCCTACTAACCTATGATCAACATGACACCTCAGAAAGGGTACTCCTTCCTAGCCAAACTTTCTGGGTAGACGTCCCCGTAAACACAATCCTACATGTAGGAGACCTGGCCCTGTATCACCTAAACCCTGACCAATATGAGAGCGACATAGATATCTCAGAGTTCTTCTCCAAACACACCATCGAGCTAGACACTAAAACACTAACTCGCCTAGAATATGAGGGACCCCAAGTCATTGATCTAACCCCCATAGATAACACTCTTAGAGAGCTGTCATCTCAGCCCCTATGGCCAGTCCAGCCCGTCACCTATGCATGGTCCACTCTAGACACCTTACTATATACACTGGTAGGATTAGGATATCTTTTGACTTTTGGTATAGCTTGGTTCTATTTCAAACGCACTCGAGCCCTCCAGAGCAGGTTAGAAACTTGGTCTAATAAAATGGTCAAATTCGTTAGACATAAAAGAGCCCAGAGAGGTGAACCCCCAAGTTTTAGATATGAAGCCGAAGGCCATGTCGAAGAACCAGCTCTCGAGGTTGCGTTTGAACAAGACCTACCCCTCAATAATTAGAATCCCTTCAACATGCAAACATCAACACTCCATATGCACCCATGCACTGATAGGAAGACACCAGCTCTGGAAATGTGTTTGAATATGCTTGCTGATCTCACCTTCCTCCACAGCAAAAGATCTTTTCAGCTCCATGCTCCCTGCCGGACCATAAAACTGAAAAAAGGGGGGAATGTAGTGGAGTATGGACCGAATAAGAGTTTTTCATAAAAAACTCTCCACCCTAACAAGGATATTCGTTTGCAACAGAATCCCACATTCCACAGAACCGCGTCTGTTTGAAAAGGGTCACTCCCGAGTCCCGGGAGATGACAAAGAATTCAATGACCAAGCAGATAGCTTAGCCAAACAAGGGGCCCGCGAAGGCATATCGTGGACATTCGATCCCTCCCTTTATCCAAACCCGCCCGACATCAAAGTCCTAGCTATTACACGGTCTCGAACTGTAACGAAGGCATTGCCTGACAATGCTAAAACTACCATTGTCTCTATTAACCCTGCTTTTTCTGACGCTGACTTAGTTACTCTCCAAGCTCGAGACCCATCCATTTCTAAAATGCTTAGCCATGTCTCTGACCCATCTACATGTCCCATCTCAGCCCAAGATCTTGACACCATACCAGGCCTTAAAGACCTATACGGCGCCAGAGCGTCACTCCAAGTCATCAAAGGCTTGCTGTTTCATGCCACTGACTCGCACACTTCACCTACGTTCGTGGTTCCTCAGTGCCACAGGGGGGTGATGCTGATGCACGCCCATGACTCCCCATCTGCGGGACACAAAGGGGTCAAAGCAATACACCATGCGCTCCGGCAGGTGGCATATTGGCCCCACATGGTAAAAGATGTGGCTGACTACATTAAAGGCTGTCTGGTATGTTGCCAATTTCAACCCTCAAATCCTCTTCATAGAGCCCCCTTGCAAAAGAAAGGATTATCCTTCCCTTGGTCAAACCTCCAGATAGACTGGGTTGGACCACTCACTCGAACAGTAAGAGGTAACAAGTACTTCCTCACAGTCACATGTGCATTCACTAAATGGGTAGAATGCCTCCCCGCACCGAATGACACAGCGCCAACCACTGCATACTTACTGATGAACCATGTCTTCTCACGGTTTGGCCTACCCAGCCGTGTCGACTCCGACAGAGGGACACATTTCACAGCTGAGGTCATGCAGCAGCTCTAGCAACTCTTAGGAGTAAAAGCCAGCCTTCACATTAGCTACCATACTCAAAGCTCAGGTCAGGTAGAGCGAGCCAACCGAACTGTTGTTAGCATACTGAAAAAGTACGTAGCAGCAAACCAACGAGACTGGGATGTCAAGCTACCCCTTGTACTGATGGCCATATGGGCGACCCCACACGATGCGGTCGGGGTCTCACCCTTTGAGTTGATGACAGGGAGACAGATGACTCTGCCTCTACATCTGTTATATCAGCCAGGTGAAGCTAGCATGGCCGTTGCGTACACCACTCATCAGTATATGGAGGATCTGCAGAAACACCTCAAAGCCACTTTCGCCTTTGCCCAGCAGAAACTGGAAAAAAGTGCAGAAGGTCGCAAAGCGTACTATGATCACAAAGCATCCCATGACAAACTCCAAGTAGGGGACAAGGTATGGTACTACATCTTTGTCCAACCTGTTGGAAGGTCACGAAAAACAGGGGGGAATCTGGCCCGCAAATTCCTACCCCGATGGTCCGCTCCCAATAAGATCACAGACAAACTGTCCCCTGTTGTTTACAGGATCAAATTAAACAAAGCTCGGGGCAGTACTGAACTCAAGTGGGTCCACCGCAACCAAATCAGACCACACACAACCCCCATGGGACTTGTAGGGGATACTAACGCTTGTGTTAGGTCATAAACAACAGAACCAAAGGCAAGAAGGGTGTTGGTTAACAGACAACTACAACCTTCTACGCAGCCCTTAGTTCTTCTATCCCTCTTTCCCCTTTCCTCTCACTCTTTAGCAGGCAACAAGCTTCTAACCAGACTGAGGACACTCAGGGTGCAAGACCCTAGTCCCTCATTGTCAATTATTGTAGAGTGTTTACCCTAGGAAATTTTAGCAAAAGGGGGGTATAATGAAAAATTTTATAACTTGTCTAAAACGACTCACCGTAAATCCCCTAAATCTAACCATGAGCATCTCTCCCGGTAGGATGGCCCCGCTGCTCATTCTCCTGATCGTCGGCTCCCTAGGAACCGCCGTGCTCCCTGAAGTGATTGAACAGGGTCCTGACTCAGGAATAATACTGAAAGACCAGCCGGGACTGCTAATCACTAATTGCCGCCTCCATACCCAGAGAGTATTCGTACGGTTGAATCCCGCCGAAGCGTGTAGCAAAAACCTACCAATAACCACTCTGCAGACTGGCCGGAATGGAGTTAGATGGACTGAGGAAGCTATCAGCCATGCTGAAGCCGACGTAACTCATATGCTCCGCCAGCTACAAAAGTTTACCGTAACGCAATCAGAACTAAATGGTTTTAACAAACCACCTAAACGCTTCATAGGCGGATTGCTAATGGCAGCTGCAACTGTGGGATCACTACTGAGTCTCGGAACATTCGCCGTCAATGTAGCCACTGTCAATCGTCAAGTAGAGGAATTGCAAGCTGAAATTCCAAACATTAAAACCCAATTAGACAAACAGCAGCAACACCTACAAACAATTGGGCAAACCTTACGGGGCACCGTAGTACCTTTTATTCGTGACAGAGCAAATGGGATCTGTGGCCTTAAGCCTATGATGAGTAATACTCAATGTCCGGTAGTCGTCACACCCTGACGTTTGGTAACTAGTACTCAAGCTGAGATTGTTGGAAACCGTTGGTTGGTTAACGCCCCCTTTAGAGAGGCCCTACTAACCTATGATCAACATGACACCTCAGAAAGGGTACTCCTTCCTAGCCAAACTTTCTGGGTAGATGTCCCCGTAAACACAATCCTACATGTAGGAGACCTGGCCCTGTATCACCTAAACCCTGACCAATATGAGAGCGACATAGATATCTCAGAGTTCTTCTCCAAACACACCATCGAGCTAGACACTAAAACACTAACTCGCCTAGAATATGAGGGACCCCAAGTCATTGATCTAACCCCCATAGATAACACTCTTAGAGAGCTGTCATCTCAGCCCCTATGGCCAGTCCAGCCCGTCACCTATGCATGGTCCACTCTAGACACCTTACTATATACACTGGTAGGATTAGGATATCTTTTGACTTTTGGTATAGCTTGGTTCTATTTCAAACGCACTCGAGCCCTCCAGAGCAGGTTAGAAACTTGGTCTAATAAAATGGTCAAATTCGTTAGACATAAAAGAGCCCAGAGAGGTGAACCCCCAAGTTTTAGATATGAAGCCGAAGGCCATGTCGAAGAACCAGCTCTCGAGGTTGCGTTTGAACAAGACCTACCCCTCAATAATTAGAATCCCTTCAACATGCAAACATCAACACTCCATATGCACCCATGCACTGATAGGAAGACACCAGCTCTGGAAATGTGTTTGAATATGCTTGCTGATCTCACCTTCCTCCACAGCAAAAGATCTTTTCAGCTCCATGCTCCCTGCCGGACCATAAAACTGAAAAAAGGGGGGAATGTAGTGGAGTATGGACCGAATAAGAGTTTTTCATAAAAAACTCTCCACCCTAACAAGGATATTCGTTTGCAACAGAATCCCACATTCCACAGAACCGCGTTTGTTTGAAAATGCTGCACTCTTCCCCCACACACAGAAATTCACTTAAAGTCTACATCAAAAGGACGCCTGTCTAACCTCCAGATAACAAACCCATTTTATGATGCTCTTAAGAAAAAGAAGAACAAACAAAGTGGTGAGAACCAGAGTTGAAAGGACCTTTTTATGACGAGTGGCGCCTAAAAGACGAAACGTTATCTCAAGCCTCCTAAACAGACAGCCCAGATGGTCAAACTGACCGAACTCGGGTTGACCTCCCGGTAACAATCCGCACAGGACGAACAGCATGGACCAACAGCGACCCCAAGTGGACATTGGCGAAACTATGTCTCGCCCGAGGTCGCCTAAACAATAACGAAAGTTAATCAAATTCTGATAAATATGTGTACGCAATATGTATGAATGTCACTCTTTGTGTCTTCAGATGAACACCTATCAACCAATGAAGTGATGTGTATTACTGTTTTCAATCATGAAAGAAAGTTTCTGTCTCTAACTAAGAAAACGAATTAATATCTTCTAACATGATGTTGTAGTGGTATGTAATCATGACGTACCAAAAATAAAATTATATGTAGATGTTTGGTATTAATAATCTAGGACACATATTATGCTATACCACAAGTATGTATAAGTAATTTCTATGATATTCAATTTCGTGTATACGTGTATCTTTTTTTCCTCTCTCTGAAACATGAAGCAAGTCACGTGAGCCTCGGACCCCGGATCCAATCAAAGCAAGGACACTTCCCAATAGAGCGTGACCGCGCTACCTTTGAAAAGAGGGTGCCGACTCATTTTCGCTCTCTTAGCCTCTGACACTCTCTTACGCTTTTACTCTCTTACACTCCTCTCTTAACTTGACTCTCAAGCTTCCGCCATACTCTCGCTTACTTCTGCTTACTTCACGCGCTCTATCTTAAGCTATCTCTCTAAGTTCCAACCTCTCCAAGGAGACGGTTTGCTCTTCTCCATGCCGACGAACAAAGACTTTTAAAGGACCTCACTAAGCTCCCAGGAGACGTCTTGAGTTAGCTAGTGTGAAAGAAATTTACAAATACGTCAAGTGATTTGAATACCTTCTTTTCTTTTTAATTGTGTTTATGTTTTATCACTCAATCTAAGTTTAATCTCACGAGTGATCAAAGCAGGTGAAACTTATTCGTGGCCAGAATAAGATATCACCTCTTTAGATTAGTTGAAAGCGGATATATTAGCATTATAAACCGACTTCTGAGGGCACAGTCTCTGGAGATTCGACTGACGAGCTAAACACTCTGAAGAAGCCACCCCACTCAGGGGAAAGACCAGCCAAGCCTGCAATTCTCCGAAAAAGGGAACTCCCGATCGACGTCGCCCGTCTAAGGCCAAGAGCGCCTTACTCAACCTGGAGGGAATCTCCTTCTCGAGCCTATCTTCCAGGACTCGACGGCTCGGTGAAAATGGCAAAAGAGTAAGCAAGCCAAAATTCATTCACTCTCCAAAAGCTGATGCCTAATTAAGTCCCTTGATAACTGTATACACTAAGTAAAACCTCAGTTAGCAATACATTAGTCATAAGTCCTAGTGCCTAGCTTATCTTTAAATTCGAATCAGCTTCCCCTGCGTTGATGCCGTGAGATTTCAAGATTATGCTATGTTAAGTAAATATCCTTCTTCTTTTTGTTAATAAATACTTTCATTATTTGAAATCACAGTGTGTGGAGTCTGTTCATTAAAAGTCTGAAGATCCTGAAGAACTCACTTAGTTTGGCTATTATTCATTTCTCAAATTAATTATTAACGTTTTAATTGCTTAAGCCAATTATAAACTTTTAATTACTATCATTAGTCAAATATCGGTAATCATAAGAGTTTGAATAAGGTCAATGCTATAAACACAATATATAAATATATATAAAAAATATATTCATATATTACGGTATATGCAACATCCACTACAATCTGCAGGTCATTTGTGTCTACCAAGTGTTCACACGCCGCGAAAAGCTCTTTGTGTTTGACTGGCTTTTTGTTTGATGTGGTGTAGTTGTTGGTTTTCCACAGTTTCAAGTGGCATGTGAAGCTTAGGCACGCATAGTTGGAGTCTGTGCAGATCACCAATGTTTTTACGTTTTTCTGGACCGCAGACTGAATTGTGATGAGATATCCTGCTATTTCAGCATATTGGGAGGACTGAGCACCCAATTTGAAACTTAGGGGTTCGTGAGGCCACCCGTTTATTCCGATAATACCCACCCCTGCCATCAGGGGTGTGTTCTCGGTGGAACGGACAACCATCTACATACGCAGTGACAAGGTCTTTGCATGTGTTAGGATCGAAATAGTGGTGGTTAGCCACGGTAGGTATGAGGGTTTCCGGAGTCTGTGGCACTTCACATCTCCTTCACCTGCAGGAGGCAAGGCCTGTGCCTAGAGGGCTCTTGTAGTTTTGTGCGTAATGTACCTCCATGTCAAAGCTTTGGAGAGCCATTAGCCAGGAGGCTACTTGAGCGTTAGTTACTACACCCTCTCAAATTCGTTGGCTGTTCAGGAGAGTGACTGGCTGATGATGAGTTTCAACAATCACCTTCTGACCACCTAGGTAGTTGGAGAAATGTTTGACTGCCCACACTGTTGCTAATAGTGTATTTTCGCAGTCACTATATTTGTGTTCAGCAGCCAGCATAGTTTTACTAGCATAGGCTATGACACTTTTGTCTTTGTCATGTAATTGATTCAGACCGGAGCTGAGACAGTGGTCAGAGAACCCCACATCTAGGTAGAATTCTTTGCTACTGTCAGGGTAGGCAAGGCATGGGGCCGTGCACAGTTTCGATTTCAGTGCCTGCATGGCGTGTTCCTGGACTTCGCCCCAGGTGAATGGAGTATCCTTTTTTGTAGGTCATAAAGTGGACGGGCTAGGTCCGCATAGAATTCTATGAACTGGCATGAATAGTTGCATACTCCTAAGAAACTACGCAGTTCCTTGAGATTGGTGGGTGCTGCAAGGTCTGTTACCCCTTGCACTCGACTCACTTGTGGTTCAACGCCATCAGTGCTTACTAGCAGACCGACATAATTCACCTTTGTTCTGCACTACTGACATTTGGAGAGTGATATTTTCGCACCTGCTGTTGTGAGCTGGTCAAGAACATGATCAATCTCGTCAATGTGTGCCTGTAGGGAGTGGTTACGCATGAGCATGTCATCCACATATATGAGGGTGCCTCGCTCACGGGCATCAGGGCATGCTTTGTTTAGGAAAATGTTGAACTCCACTGGAGAGTTGGCATACCCAAAGGGCACCGAGTGAATGTATACTGTCGGTTCGCGAAGGTGAAACCTAGCTTGTGTTGGTCTTCTGCTTGCACCTGGATGGTCCAGAATCCAGAGGCTACATCGATGGTGGAAAAGTATTTAGCGTTTCGGATCGAGGGAAGTTCTTGCTCTAATTGTGTCATCCGCCACCAAGACAATGGAACCTGTTGTTTTAGTTTCTGATAGTCAATGGTCAGGCGCCATTTACCATTGGGTTTTATGACAGGCCATAATGGTGCAGAGTACGTGCTGTTGCAGGGTCGAATTATGCCCTTTTCCAGCAAGTCATCAATGATTCTTTGTACCGGTCCATAGGATGCCAACAGAATTTTGTATTGGCGGACAAACGTGGGTGGTGCTCCTGGACGAGTGAGAATGCGCACTGAGTGAATGTCAGTGAGACCACAGTCCATTGAATCTTTGGCAAATGATTTTTGGTATTTAAGAAGCACTTCACAGAGGCCTCCTTTAGAACTTGTTCGACTTGAATCATAAATTCAGAGTCAGATAGTTCTTTTGAATTGCGTGGAAACAAAGTGTCTTCTCCCGTTTCTGTGAGAAGAGATGGTTCCCAGGAGGATTCCAGGGATGAATCTAAAGAAAGGACCATGGCCATCATTTGATCATCATCGGCAAGATCTATTCTGCAAATGCCGTCTTTACCCATTTCCAGAGCCGAGAAGAGAGCAATGGCTCGTGAAGGTTGAGTATCGAACACCTTTGATTCTGGATGATCAAGAAGCAGGAATTCGGGCATTGGTCCTATAATAGGGATTCACAACTCGAAGTCATGGAATTTTGTACTGACCAACTAACCCAGAGTAGATGAATGAAGAATTGTCAAGGGTTGAGTGGTTTCATTTCGTACGAACATATAGGTGGACCTTGCTCGTGTTTCCACTAAAGGTGTCGCTTCTAAGGTGAACTTCAAAGAACTGAGGTGACAGTTGGAAAAGCGCATGGAAATGAGCATGGCATAAGTGTTGGTCAGGCTGCATGACCAAGCGGATTTGCGGTGTTAGCGGGTATCACAAGGGAACTTTGGTTAGTAACCCGACATACCTCAGGAATAGTTTGTCCTGAGCCTAGGTTGCTGGGATCTGAGGACCAGGTTTCTGTTGAAACATCAGTCAAGGACCACAGCACATTATTGAGGGTGTCTACATGGACATCAAGGTGCACCAAGAAGTCACTTCCAATGTAAGTGTCATGTGGCAAGTTAGGGACGACCAAGAAGTAATGGGTGAGTACCCTTTTGTTCCACTGGCTGGTTAGAGCACAAATTCCATCAGTGGGTGACATTACTTTTGATGTTGGGTCGAGAGGAAAGCGACAAGGGCTGCTCACCAAAGGAATGTTTGGTTGAGTGAGGCACAGGGTCTCAAAGAGGGTTTGGCTTATGGCGGACTTGTCAGTCCACAGAGCCAGAACAACATTGTCAACATGATGGTCCTGCATTGTGAAGCCGTTCACGATGGGAAGGCCGGGAGTGTCTGTTGTGGAAGGCTTAGTGAAAGTGCACAGAAATGTGCTCCACTGTTCTAACATGGCATTAGGGGGCCAGGAAGAGACTGCGGTCTCTGGTTTGACCACCATGGGCTCAGTTTCCTCCTCCTCAAAGTGAGGGATCTAACTTGGAGGATCTCATATTGATTTCAAGGCGGCAACACTGAGCTTCCCGGTGGTGTGGGGTGCAGATGGGCAAAGGCTCACGCACTTGTGCCCAGATTTTGGACCTTTTGAAGTCAATCAGTGGTTCGAAGTGATTAAGGAGATCTTTGCCAATGAGGAAGGGAATTGTTTCGAGAGGAGACAATTGGTCCAATGGCTAAGTGTATTAGTGCCATAGATTGGATCGTGAGGCCTGCATGTGAGTACGACTGAATTTTAAGAGAACAGTTTTGGAGCTGTATCTCCTGATTTTCATGCCACACAATGGCTTGAATCTGGTGGAACAAGTTGGAAGACATAAGGGTGACATCTGATGCAGTGTCCAGCAGGGCCTCATGTACTAGTCTTCTCTCCACAATGGTGGACAAATAGAACTTGCGTGCAACTCCTTTTTCAGTTAAGTGTCCCATGAATTGTTGGACGGGTGTGTCGCCTTCAATGACCGAAGGGTCGTCTGGCGTTAAACCTTCCTTGTCGTCTAACTGAACAACCAAGACAGCACTGGAGGGTGTTTGTGAATCACCCCCCTGTACCATTTGGTCCTCAGCACTGGCCTGGGTCACAAGGAGATTGCACGGTACACTAGAAGACGGAGCTTCACTTGTCACCTCTCCTACATAACTCTCTACCATTTCTGGGGTGTTAGAGGATGGCTCTGGGTCAGACTGCATGGAGGTGATAGAAAGAACGTCAGGTTTCTGTCTGGCCTGCAAGGAGGGTAGTGTTTGTAGTGGTGTGAGAGCGGAGGACATTTCGGGCCCTTACTGGACCACGGAGTGGGTGAGGGGTCCCGGGCGGATCTTTGTGGATCGGCCTGGGTGGCACCCTCCAACTCTAAATGTGGGGAGTTGGAGTCGACGTTTAAGACTTGGGGTATTTCGGACCATTTGTTTGTATTTTGTTGTGATTTTAGGAAACCTCTGAGTTCTAAGTCACGCAGCTGTCTGCTAGACAGGGTGCGAGGGCAAGCTGAGACTCCCAGCTGATGACTAGTGTGGGGATGGAGGTTTTGGATAAATAATGATTTAAAATTTAACTCTTCCTCCCTTCCGGAGTCATTTCTAGGTCCGAAATATGCCTATCTGAGTCTGTTATAATACTGCTGAGGGGATTCCTGGCATTGCTGTTTTACATTCAAAGCAGCGGCCAGTCCTGTCTGTGACAGGTAATTGGAGAATTCTTCCTCCAATGCTTGGCAAAGCACATCATATCATGCTTTTACATAGTCTGGCTGACGTTTAATGAAGCTGAACTGGAGGTCAGTTTAATCACATATAGTTTGTCATCTACAGTGATCCCGGGGAACCGTTGTAGGTAGAAATCAACATCTTTCAGGTAAGAAAAGATATCATTAGAACCATCTGGTTTGGGATCAAAGTGGGTTATATTGCGTGCGATTTTGTCCAGGTCCTTGTATGAGGGACCGGGAGAGTGTAGAGACTGAGGGGGCCAGGCACTGGGTTGCAGTGCTCTGGGTCTAGCAGGGCGTTGCAATGGACGGTTGACAGAAGACACAGGGGCAGGTGAAATACCTGTTGATACCAGAGGAAGTGCTGCAGCAGCTCTAAAGGTTATGGTCCCTGAGTCTGGTCCCTGATCCTCACTATCTTCCTGCTGGTCTTGTCTTTCGGTAGCGGCGCTAGGTGGCACATCAGGAGTGACCTTAATTTCAGCCATTTTGCTCTGAAGTTGACTTAATTCTGCCTCCACCTTTGCCCGCTGTCGCTGTGATACATCAAGTTCACGTTCACCGGCCCTGAGCAAGGATGGCTATTTGACCTAATGCCTCAATTAGGGACTTGCCTTTGAGTATGTCTGTTAAGTGGTTATCCATCCACTTGGCCACCATGTTGTCATGACTGGCCTGTGAGGCTTTCTGCACTGTTTCTGCGAGTCCAGGTATCACATCACTGGTGAGGCTGGTCAGAACAGAGAATGCCTCATCCCACAAGCTATCTCCATATACTCCCGGGGGAGAAGTCCCTTCTGCCATGTTAGCTGTGTCTAACTGTGAGGTGTACCTTAATTCTATTTAATTAGGATTAATCCCGTTAATCCCTTTTAAATTAACCTGAATTAAAATTCACATGTACCGAGTACCCTAAAAATAAAGGCTAGTCTGTATGGTTCCCTTGTGAATCTCTAAAGGAAGACTGTTAGTAGTAGAGTGTGGAGGGAAAGTTGCTATATGCAAGTGCGCAGGAAAGGGAAAGGAGAATTTTTTTTTCAATAATTAAAGAATTATTAAAAATTGACAAAAATTCAAATTAAAGAATTATTAAACTAAATAAAAATTTCAAATTAAAGAATTATAAAAACAAAAGAAAATTTCTAAATTAAGGAATTACTTTTAACTGTGTTTATGAACTGGTATCAAGTTCAAATGCCAATCTCTAATTACTACACACTGTATGTTATAGCTGTATCAGCTTACTATGTTTCCAAGCCTTTAATTGTAGTTATTCAGATATGCAGAGTTTAGAGACAGCTACTAGAACTGTAATACCAGGTCTTGTGAGTGTGAAATGATCAGACAATTTCAATTTCGATAGCAAGTTTCTCCACTAGAGGGCGCTGAAAGTAAATCTGAATGGCAACAGCAAGTTTCAGTATTGGAGTTGAACTTAAATTGTAATACCAGACCGGGACACCAGAGGGTGTCAAGCAAGTCTATAATGCAATAGTAGCAATGAACATCAGTCGGCGCTGGTGGGAATTCAAATAAACACGGCACGAGCAGACACAATGCAACACGAATGGGAATTTCCACTGTAGTGGGAAGTTTTAACACTAGAGGGCGTTAACTAAAAAAATCTAAAATGGGATCACATATTTCGAGCACTAAGGTACATTAAAAGGATTTCATTTGTAATGACAGCTTTTAAGCACCAGAGGGCTGCTAAACACTTAAGGTTGCCTCAGCGGACAACCTCCCAACCACTAGAGGGTGTACGGGAATCAAACGTCAAGGGTAACACCACACTTGACCACAAGGAGGAGCACGGGATGACACACTTCAATAGACAGTAGTTATGAAGTGATTTCCCTGCAATCACACACTTTAACCACAAGAGGGAATTAGGCTTCCTCTGTTTTGGGGCGTTTTGAATTTCCCTCCTTAGTTTTAGCTCCGCCCCTTCAACAGGGTCGTTCGTTTCCTGAATTTGCGTTCAGTCCATCAGGAAAGAGCTGAAGAGAGAAGGCCGCTCTATACACAGGACACACAAGCCGTATTTTTCGCGGCTGTGTTCTTTAGTAACCTCCAATCGCCTAGCGCATGATTCGTTATTAACGCTAGGAGCGACCCAGTTTTAAAACTATGCATGCAAAATGGTGCAGGGCCACGCACTTTAAAAAGCAACCAAGCTTATTTTCGACGGTATATACCACAGGGCAGATTTTCAACAGTAACACACACAACACGAAATTGCCCACATCAAGCTTTGAATCTCAATCATTATTCAGCAACATAAACAGCGGAAAGGATTTCTCTAACCCAAGTTGAGATTATTTATCAGTGTGTACAGTCTGTTCATAAAGAGTCTTTCTCCAGCCTCGCGTGGGCGCCAAAAATAAATGTATATCTATATGTAGCAGAGTAACAGTATTCGAGATGGTTATGTTTAATGGTGATTATCACTTATAATAATTATTATTATTATTACTGAATTAAATGACAAAAATATTAACAATTAATTAGAGAGGGAAATACTGTCAATGCTAGGTGAGTTCTCAGGATTTTCAGACTATTAAAGAATAAACTCCACACACTATTATTTCAAATAATGGAAACATGTTACTAAAAGGAAAGATAATAGGTTGATAAACATAGCACAATCATCAAAATCTCATGGAATTAACGCAGGTGAAACCAGTTCGAATTTAATAATTGGCTAGACTATATGACTTGTGAATGATGTGTTGCTAAATTATTTAATTAGGGTGTAATTTTATCAAGAGATTTAATTCGATGTCAGCTCTGAAGATGAAGAATTTAGCTTACTTTTTTTTTCTCCTTTTCCGTTATGATCACAGCCGATGGGTCCAGCAGATTTTTGCTCTGTTCTTCCGGTGTTTGACTTGTCACGGCTGAAGTTAGGCTGGTTAGTGGGGTAAAGTCCCTCCAGGATGAGTCAGCCACTTTCGGTGTCCTTTAGACGGTGTGACGTCAGTCGGGGATTCCCTTCACAGAGAACTGCTGGCCTTGCTGTTTTTTCTGGAGTGAGGTAGAACGTTCTTCAATGAAGCACCGTTTCCTCTGATCTTCAGAAGCTGCTTTAAGAATCAGTTAGCTAATACTTATTTTACGATTTTCACTTTATTCCAGCGGTGGCCCTTATTCTGGCCAAAATAAGTTTCACCTGCTTTGATCAGTCGTAAAATTAAACTTGGATTGGGCTACACACAACGAACACAAATAAAAAAGGGAAAAGGTTACTGACAATTAATCAATGTTTACTCTTTTAGTTTCTGTATTGCACTGCTAACTGACACAAGGCGTCCCTTGTAAGTTGCATGAAGGTCTTTTCTTTTAAGAGTCTTTGAAGAGTCAGCTTGTCGGCGTAGAGAGAGCAGACAAAAGAGCGTAAAGAGCGTAAGGGAGGGCGTAAGAAGCGTACGAGAGCTGTATGAGAAGAGATCAAGAAGCATGGAAGAGCTGTTAAGAGAGAGTGTAAGATTTCTATGAAAAAGGGAGCCGCAGTCACGCCCATTTGGGAGGTCTCTGTTCTCTGATTGGATCCTGGGTCTGGGGTCCACATGACTAGCTCCAGTTTCACCTCTCCGAAAATTCACATTTTAGACGGATACATAACCTTGATTGAATAAAAATACTTCATACATACTTGAATATAGCATAATGAGTATACTGGAGTATTTTTATCAAAAAAAAAAAAAAATATATATATATATATATATATATATATATATCGAGTATATTATCAACTATTCTAAATGTTAGAAAGTAATTCATCTTTCTAAATTGAGACAGGAATTTTTCCTCGTGATTGAAACAGTAATTCACATCACTCGATTGGTTAGTAGACAGTCACCTGAGAATAACAGAGGATAACATTAATACACATTGCATAATATATGTTTAGAAATAATGATACATATGCGTCCGATTATGATGTTTAGAGGGAGAGAGGGCGAAAAAGTGATTTCGCAGATGTCCACTTGAGGGCACTGTTGGTCCATACTGTTTGTCTGGTTTGAACTGCGTTGGAGGTCACCACTGGCAATCCTGGGCCATCTGTTTATCTGGATAAGATAAGGGTCGCCATCCCGACGCTGATGGTAATAAAGCTGGGGTTCTTTAATCCTGGTCTCTAAGGCTCTGATTGATCTTTTAGGCTTAATGGGGTCATAAACTTGGGGTTTCCACTTTACATTCCAGAAGAAGAAGGGGGAGTAGTTATCTGGTGTGTAAGTTTTAAGATGACTACCCCCTCTCTTCCTGGGGGTCACTGAAAAGTGTTCTGCTTAGCCTTTGTTGTCAGACATAGGTGTGTGCGTGAGTTTGTGTGTGTGTGTGCGTGTGTGGGGGTGCAGAGTCTTTCAGCACACACACACACACACTGTGGAATGTTGGTCCTGTCCCAAAACTTATCATCAGAGTGGAGAGTCAGAGTCTTAATTTTTCATTTCTTGATCTGGGTCCATACTCCCCTACAGTCAAAAGACGCCAACTGCTCCGGCCACCTCGCAATTTGACCCATGACCCATTCAACAGGAATTTTGTGGCTCTCATTTTTCAAACAGATTAAAACACATAATGTCAGGACTCACGGAGGGCGGACTGAAGGAGGCAGATGCAAATGCTAAAACACAGTGACTTTATTAAAGCGAACTAACAAAACAGAGACAGACTGACTTGGGCAAAAACTAGTAACAGATGAAACAGACAAGGAAACAAACCAAAACAAGGAATAACAGACACAGACAGATTGCTACAATGACGGTGGAAAGGAAACAGTGACAATAGTGGAAACGACATGAAACGAATCAAAGACAGACAGATTTGGGAACCATTAAACTCAACAATGCAAATGACTGACAAACAGGAAGTGACACAAGGGGACTTAAATACATGACAGACAAGACACACCTGTAACAGATAACGAGGGGGACAGATCACCAACGAGACTGACGAGGGCGGAGACACGAACAAAAACAGAGCCATGTGCTAAGAGAGCACACGACAGGACAAGGGCGTGACATATAACTACATCTATATTTTTCTGTCTATCGCTATGTATGTGTAAAATGTAAATATGTGTTGCAATGAGAAAAATTTGCATCAAAGTATGGCAGAGAAATTAACCAATACCCCTAGATCAAAATTACAAAGAAAAATGTAAACTAAAAAATGTTAATAAAAAGATCTAAAGCTATGTATATATAGCTCTAAAGCTATGTATATATAGCTCTAAAGCTATGTATATATAGCTCTCTTTTTCTGAGAACTTGTATCCTTCTCTGCTTTTCCTCATTTACATAAGAAAGGGTAGTTAATAGTCCACTAATGGGCTGCAAGAGGGGGAGTCTTGTCCTCAGGTTCTGAAAATTTCAGCCTTTGTAGTATTAAACTACAAAGGCTACTAAATCATTCTACTCAAATAGAAGTACTGTTACTTTGACAAAATTGTACAAGTAAAATTACCAGTATAAAAATGTGTAGTAAAATAATTATGCCCCACATTGTGGCAGCATATATAATATATAACGTCAGTGATAATTCATTATTATTTGGTTAATAATGAATTATTTAATTCATTTTGTTAAGCTTTTATCACACAACTGTTTTATTAATTTTAATATCAAATGATGAATATTGATTAAACATTCATATAATGAAATGCATTACAGAGATATATAAGGGAGCAGGGAGATTAATATATGAGGGAATTTCTCTATGATAATTACCCTGAATTCTAAAAAGGCTATAGTTGATTCCAGCAAAGCATTCAGCACCAACCTCCTGAGCAATGAAAGAAATGAAACCATGTGACCTTACGTATCCATGGAGATGGACTTTTCCAACTCAGGCTTTCTGGAGCATTGTAGACGCAGGCCTTGTACCATTGCAACAGCGGCGGTTCCTCTTCTCCCATTTGGCCAGAGACACAGTCTTAGATATGGCAACCACTCTGTCAGAGCTGAGGGCATTCTGAAGGTCTCTATGGGGATTCTCCGTCATCGCTGCTCTGCCTCTTTGTGAGAGACATCCATGCAGGTCTGTCCTGGGCCTTTGCTCAGAAGATCATTCTGAAGGAGCATGTAGCCTTCTTCTTTGTCTTTGTTCTGATCCTGAAGCTCATCACCACTTTGAGGGTCAGAGGTCTGAAGTCCCTTTCATGCTCTGGGCATGGCATTGAGCTTTGCTGGATTTAAAATATAGCTTTTCTTAAACTATAGATTTTCTACTAGAAATAAAAATAAAAATAAATCTACATGTTGGAAGTTCTGGGCTTTCTTAGCTGAGCTTCTGGGCTGGAAACAAATTCTCCTTCATTCCACTCCTTCTCTTTTCTTTTCTCTACTTTCTATGTTCTGGGTTTGTTCTGTCTGGACCCTGGTTGAGGAGCCCAAGACTGTTTAAGAGAGAGCCATAAGAAAGTTTGGAAAGCTTCTGAAGAAGCCTGAAGAGACTTCTGAAGATCTAAACTCTGAAGAGTTGAACTCTAAACTGAGAGCTCTCTAAAGAGAGAGCCAGGGCTCTTCCTTAACTGAGAATTCTTCTTTAACTCTGAGTCTAACTGACTGAACTAAACAACTCCACTGACTGAGTTATTTGCGCCACTGGTTTTTAACCAGATTTTAGGAAACCCGCCTTGAATGCCTAATTGGTCCTCAATTGAGTATTGGAGTATCTCTTGCTCCTGACTGGATGTTTCTTGTACCAAAGCCTGTACCTGTGAATTTATGACACTTGACAAGACAAAGACTTAAGGAAGGTTCCTGTTGAATGAATATCCAAGAATTCTGAATCATACTTTTGCAATATAAAAGATTATATGTAAACACAAAGTAATATCTTTCAAACAAAACCATGTTTAACCTAATTCTTAACAAAATAACACACATAGTATGTGGCTACATTGATTCATATAAAAAAGTGATATTAAACACATGTAAATAAATTCCACCTGTTTTGATTTTCTACATGGAATTAATTTCACACAGTGGTACACATATGTAACTTGTTCACCAGATAAACTTAGGAATTAAGGAATGTGTGATTCTTTTAGTTTTAACAGATGTGTGAGAGGACATTTACTCAAAGTGAAATCTTAGGTGACTCTGTGTGTCTCTTTGCATTCCATAGAGGAGACCTTTAAGACCTTGTGCCATAAAAAGATCCCTGGAGTGTGGTTTATGACTCTTCTCTAGGTGTTATCTCGAATTCCCATCTGGGCTGGTGTGATGAAAAGAGTGACTGAGAGTGAAGAGAGGTCTTTCGGCATATTAAGATAACTTTCGGCATATTAAGTCCCAAAAAGTCACATTTCTTTTATTAGAAATTAATGCACATTCATCATACTGCACTACAAATGTACTCAAGAAAAGTAGTGCATTTGAAATCGCCTATGGACACTATTGAGTCACCTACCAAAGTGTGTTTTTGGACTGTGGGAGGAAACCAGAGCACCCAGTGGAAACAAAAACCCGGACATGCTGAGAACACACCAAACTCCTCACAGACCTGGAGTGGGGTTCGATCCCACAACCCTAGGACCCTGGAGCTGTGTGAAAGCTACACTACCTGTAGCATCACCGTGCAGCATAATGGAATAATTTTACAAATTAAATAAACTGCTCATGAAGAGGCCTGAATATATGAACATAAAAACAATTAAAATCAAGATATGTCTGTTCAGCATCATTCCTTCATTCATTCATTGTCTGTAACCACTTATCCAGTTCAGGGTCGCGGTGGGTCCGGAGCCTACCCGGAATCATGGTGCAAGGCAGGAACACACCCTGGAGGGGGATGTCAGTCCTTCACAGGGCAACACACACACACTTACACACACACACACAACACACCTATGGACACATTTGAGTCGCCAATCCACCTACCAACATGTGTTTTTGGACCATGGGAGGAAACCTGAGCACCCGGAGGAAACCCATGTGGACATGTTGTACCCCTGAAAAGGGGAGATAATAATTGAGAAGACTCAAACATGATGTTTTCTCAGTGCTGTATTATCCGTTGTTTTTACATGAAAAGAACAGGCAAATAACACTATCAGCTTCTCAGTGTTAAGTATTACCATTTACTATAACACAGTATAAAGCATTATTTTATCAAAAGGGATAAATATATGGGTATATATTTAAATAGGCAACATACACTACCACAGTTTCTACCATGCAGCCCTCCATGCAGCTCGTTATGCTAGTGCTAAACTGAATTCTTCTTGAACCAGCAGCAAAAATATTGGTTTTAGCATGTGTACCTGAAAAGGGGAGATAATAAATATAGGGTGACCAGATCTGAGACGGTGAAAAAGAGGACACGTCTCGGGAGGGGGGGTGGGGTGGTATAGGAAGGTAGGTACATGAGCTTTGCCTGACATAAACAAGGACTACTAACGTGCAGACTAGTTTGTGAACGAAAATGCTTTTCGAAATTCTATGTAAGCTCTAGAAAAACAAAATCCCGGACGTTTTTTTTAAGTCAAAAAAAGAGGACATGTCCAGGTAAAAGAGGATGTCTGGTCACCCTAAATAAATGAGAAGACGATACACGATAGTTTCTCAGTGCTGTATTGTCAGTTGGGGGAAAATACTCCCCCCTCAGGTATGTCACGAGCATTACAATCTGTTGCACATCAATTCCAATAAAATTAATTAATTATTCCCATAAGGAATCTGTTGTGCTTTCACTTTACACTGAAGGAACTGAAGGCCGCTGCTAAACAATCCCCTGTAGGCGGGACTATGACTCAATTGGCTACTGCAGTAAATGATAGAAAGCTAATTCTGGCTATGGATTGGCTAAATAAAAGTGATGACCAATGAGAAGCGCATATTCTGTTGCGGAGGCATGGGGTATCTGCCCCTCCCTCCCACTGAGGGAGAGCATCTGTCGGAAACAACTCACCCGTTTTAACAGTTCAATCTCAAAATTACGAAACATATCAGTCCCGTATCAGTCCAATAAGCAACATGGTTTTAGTCCAAATACGGGATGATTTTAACGTGTTTTATTTGAAAATCCTAGTTTGCAACGAAATTAGGGAAGTTCCACTGGATTTTAATGTCGTTAAATTTAGGGAACTTTCAAAAGTGTTCCACAGTGCTCCCCCTCCTCACTGTCTGTGATATGAAGCTGAATTCAGCGGTTTGGGGGCTTTTTGTTCGAACTTCCACATTAAATGTTGCGCAAATACGTCTCCATTTAAGTAGGACCCCACGTCCTAAAACAACAGTGCCACCTAGCGGAAGCTTGTACACCTGCTGGCCACATTTGGGGATCAGGCTTCATTTGTATTTGGATCGGGTGAAACGTGAGAGGAAAGTCTCAAAATCCAAAAACCTGCGAGAGGAAATGAACAAATGTACGTCACAAAAAACACATGAGTGACTTGATCCACAAATGCAGATTCAACAATTTACAAATAAATTTTAAATTCAAAACTTCAACTTTACAAATATGTGCAATGTAAATTTACACAAATGTATTTATTTTCACATAAAATTGTGATATATCTATGAAAACCAACACAACACACACACTCACAAATACGGACACTTTTGAGTCACCAATCCACCTGCAACGTGTGTTTTTGGACTGTGGGAGGAAACCGGAGCACCCGGAGGAAACCCACGCGGACACGGGAAGAACACACCAACCCCTCACAGACAGTCACCCGGAGCGGGAATCGAACCCACAACCTCCAGGCCCCTGGAGCTGTGTGACACTACCTGCTGCACCACCGTGCCGCCCTTATTACACACAATGTATTACATTTTTGGAATAAAATATAATCTATTTTTATAATATACAGAATTTACTGAACTTATTTTCCCTACAAACATCAGTATTTTCCCGACATTACCATACAGGTATGAAGGACTGTGCAGATATATATAAAAAAAAAAAAAAAAAAGGAATTACTTCCTGATCAGATCGGGTCATTCTGTGTATTTAACTGAATATCCACAGCAGTGGTACTCTTACTGTCCATGAAAAAAACAAGACTAAATGATTTTTTATCTGGTTTTTTTTCTTTGCTCAACAGTCTCTGAAACAGTCTATTATTTTAAAAGTCCATGTTAATAGAACCCACAGGTAGCTGAACACAAGGTAGCTGGAAAAAATGTTGCTGAACAGGGCGCAGCCACGATACCAGTCCATGTGAATAGGCACAGGACAAAGACTGTATCTGGGGTTGCAGGTAGTTATCTACTTGTCAAACAGCATAACAGGCAGGGGTTTCAAAATTAAAATCCCTAGGTGGATGCCTCTCTCTACTGGGAACATGATAGGCTGTATCTTCTTGACCATCATAACTTGCAACTGATGAAGGTGAATCAAGAGCTTGTTCAGGAACCAGTATGGCAATTTCAGGTGGAGCTTCTTCAATAAACTCCCCCGATAGGGAGGGAAATAGTGCTATGACTTGCAGTTCACCCTGTGTCACCTCTGGCTGTGGAACGTCTGCAGAGTATACCTCTTGCTCCACTTCATTAACAGAATCAGTACTCTGCCCTCTTGGGACACCAGGTTTTACATAGACCGTTTTTTACGTTGCTCAGGTTTAACCTTGACTTCATAGATTGGAAGATCCTGTCTCACTTGTTGTACTACAGTGTGTATGCAGTCCTACCAATAATTGTGAAGTTTACCTTGGCCTCGTGTTGTGAGGTTTTAGATGAGTAGACAATCACCAGGTTGCAACATAGAGCTTCTGGCCTTACTGTCGTAATGTCTCTTACTTCTTTCTGCAGCCTTCTGAGCAAACTGTCTGGCAATTTCATATGCTTCCTCCATGCTACGTTTCCATTTTTCAACATATTCTTGCTGGTTCCTGGAATCCGTTTTTGAAATCAATCCAAAAAGTATGTCCACAGGTAGTCTGGGTGATCTCCCGTACAATAGTAAAAATGGAGAATACTCTGCATCATTTACAGTTGTATGCATACACCATCTTATTAAGGGATTATTTCCAATTTGATTTCTGTGTTTCTGTGTCCATTTTTTTGGTGATAGTGTGATGGTCTGAGTTGTCACAATGTTTGTCAATGGAGCTACTGTTTGACGGCAGGGTCGTTTTTGTTTGAGACAGGTACAGGCTTTGGTGACATAGTGCTTGATGTACGGTCAACTCCTTGATGTCCCATTTCATCATGTAATTCCCATAGTACAGTGAGTCGATATTGCTCAGGTAAAACAAGCTGTGTTCAAGTGGCTGTTGTCTGTTAAAGGATGCCATCTCCATCCGGTATAAGTTTCTCCCATTCACAAAAAGAATATTTTTAGCTTCTCAACAGATGGTTTTGACCCTAATAACTGCAACACCGGTAAAAGACTTGGATCATTGTTCTGTGTGTGTTTTATCTCTTCCTTGGAAACGAAGGAGTGGTATCGTTTGTGGAACCAACACCCTTTGGTACAAAAGTAGCTGATACTGAAATGGACCAGGGAATACTGAAATCCTTCTGGACTTCAACAGCTTGAATAGCTGCTGCGATAACATCAGATGACAGCTTCTCGGTACATTCCTTCATTAGTGTTTCCACCTCTACAGGCATTCTGGATAAATTGTCTGCATCTATGTTTTCCCTTCCTGCATGGTACTTGATTGTGAAATGGAAATCTGCTAGTTCTGCAAACCACCTGCACTCGGTAGCATTCAGCTTTGCAGTAGATAAAACATAGGTGAGCGGATTGTTATTGCTGTACACCATAAAAGTTGGGGCATAATAGAGGTAGTCACAAAATTTCTGAAACTGCCCATTTCAGGGCAAGGAATTCAAGTTTTCCTGAATGCAGATGATAGTTTTTTTCTGCACCAGTTAGTGTGCTAGATCCATATGCAATCACTCTAAGTTTGCCCTCCTGCTTCTTGTACAGCACGGCTCCCAAACCCTGGTTGGATGAATCAGTGTGTAAAATAAATGGTTGGGAGAAATCGGGAAACCCAAAACAGGTGGTTGAAGCAGACAGTCAATCAGTTGCTCTACTGTTTATTGGTGCAGGTCAGTCCAAGTGATGGGTTTTGTTGAAGGACAACTCAGTTCAGTTCAGTTATTTAGTGTTTCAGGGTTAGTATCTTTTGGATCCCACTTAAGTAAGTCATACAAGGGCTGGCTATGCAGGAGACATTTCTGATACACTGTCTGTAATAGCTAAGAAGGCCTAACATCCTCCTAAGTTCACAGACAGTCCCAGGCTTTTTGTTTTTCAATGCCACCACCTCTTCAGTGTCTGCCGGATCGACTTTACTTCCTTCAGCTGACACCATTCTACCCAAATAGCAAACTTCATGTTTAAAAAGTTCACATTTTCCAGGTTTTAGCTTGATACCATACTTTCTAAGCTGCTGCAACACTTTTCTTACATCCTCAACATAATCCTTGAATGTTTTGCTGAAGACTAAGGTGTCAACAAGGTAGGGTATGCAAATTTCATTCGTAAGGTTTTTTCGAACAGTTTTCCATGCATCGCTGGAATGCGGAGGGCCCATTCATAAGAACAAATGGGACCCTGATCCACTGGGGTAAGCCCCAGGGAGTCACAACAGCAGTCAGGTGTTTGCTCTCTTTGGATATCAAGCCCTGGTGATAGGCTTTGCCCTGATCTAACAAAGAGAACCAGGAATTACCACAGAGACTGTCCATAATGTCTTGCACCCTGGCAATCAGGATGGGTTTTCCTATTCAAATATTTGTAATTGAAACAGAGTCTAAGGCTGCCATCTTTTTTCTGCCACATACAGTACAACAGGATAGGAATAAGAAGAGTTGGACTTCTCAATCCAACCCTGTGTGAACACGTCCAATAGGTAGTCTTTCATTTCACGATACAAAGGCTTTGGTACAGACATATAAGTCCGCATGACAGTTCAGTGTCTTTTAACAAAATGCTTAATTACAAACTTTCAATGTGGCCAATGTCATCATCTGTCCTGGAGAAGGAAAGAAGGAATGAAATATCTGTTGGACCACCGGCCTCTCTGCTGAACTAAAATGGTTTAAATCAACAGGAGGATCCCACTAGCACTAGTACTATTGGCCGCAAGCTTGGTGAACTGCAGCAGCTGTCTATGGGGCCAAGCTTTCCTCAGGGCTGATGGGAAATACTGTCTGAAAAATGCTGAGTGATGCCACATAGTGTTTTCTCTGCTAGGATGATCAGTGACATTGGATGCTTCAATCTAGTGATCGACCTATATGGATTTTTTGATAGACGATGCCGATGCCAATGCCGATTTTTAGACAGCAGTACTGCCCGATAGCCGATATGTAAAGCCGATATGTAAAGCGGATATTCCCATTCCTCAGGCAGTGAATAAACTAGAGCCATTATCATGATTTATTTTGACAGAAAACCCTTCAAATTTGTAAAAGAAATCATTTAGAGTTCCTGAAATATATATGAAGTGGTCAAAAGCTTATGAAAACCACAAAAAATGTTAGTGACTATAAACTTAAGAGTTCATGAGTCCCATTACTTTTTTTCTTTTTAAAATTGTGTCTCCAGTGGTCTACTTTCATCAGGTACAATTTGTAGTTGATACCTCCTACTGATTTGAAGTTATTCAAGCTGGAGCAGAGAGTGGACAGATGGCCTCTCTAAGTGTCTCTTTAAACCCCAAGCTCTCCATAAGGAAAATGATTACTTTTACTGCAAAAATGTCAACATCTTAGTGTTTTTCTTTATTGTTGTTTCTCTATGAGAAACTCGTCTCCTGTCCCTCACCAAGTGGCCATTTACCCCTCACCAAACAGTAAAAACCCTTAGTTATGGTGTGTTTTATTCAGATGTACTGAGTTTATTTCTGATGTTTACACTTGTTTCTCACCGAGTAAAGTGTTCCTTTAAATTACTGACGTTAAAAGGTGTTAAAAGGCGAGAGCTGCACTCTGATTGGCTGTAGAGCAAGGCAACCTCCCCCACACCCCTGCTGCATTTAAATGTCCTCGGTGGGGGAAATGTAACTAGTAAAAGACATCTAAGCTTTGAAACATGTTTATTGACTTGATTATTGTTTGTGGAGCTTGTGGCTGCCAAATAGAACAGTTTGCGTCTCTCTCGCGGTGTCTGGGTCTGTTAGGCGCTGAAAACATATGCACTCTGCTGCTTGTCCCTCCTCCTTGGGTGCACATTGCCATAACTCTGCCTCTGATTGGTCTCCAGACTTGACTGACATGTCGTTGGAACACTGAGAGCCTAAGCTATGCAGCAGTAGGTGTGACATGGGTCCACAGGGATGTTTTTATAGGCGCCGCCGACCAATGAGTGAAATAAGAGGCTAAATAACACTGGGTTTCTAGGTTACAACTATCAACTCAGTCATTTATGATAGCAGATTATTGAGTGTATGTTACAAAGAGCAGCCAGTAACAAATAGTGAGAGATGAAGAAGAGAAAATAATTCATAACTTTTTCACAAATATCGGCCTATTGCGCTAATATATTGGCCGATGCTGATTATATAAAAAATGCGAAAAATCAGCCCGATTAATCGGTCGATCACTACTTCAATCATGATATGTGGAAAGGCTCCTTGTTGCAGCTTAACAAGCATTTCACAAATCTCCAGGCCTTCTGTCCACTGGGGATTTACCTCTGGCTCAAAAATAAGTGTTGTGTCCTCTTTAAAAGGCTGTGTATACAATCGACACTTAACTGGTACTGTGGAATGTTTTGGGACATGAACCTGCTGTTTAGTGCTCTTCACTACGTACTCACGCCTATGCTCCGCATTTATCATCTGTATAAGATCTGTGATTTGTTTTGCTTTAAACTGGGGAATGCAATTCTCAGTGCTAGTTTAAGCTGTCTGCCAACTAAATTGTCTGGTTGTGTCTCCTCAATGTCCTTTACAACCTGCTAAATAACATTGAAACCAATAATGGTATGGGACAGGTGTTTGCCTTCCAACACAAGCACAGGAATGATAAAATCTTTGATGTGGATGACTTCAGGAGCTAACTTAAAAGTAACTTCCACCCATCCGAGATAGGGCATATTAGTTCCATTGGCTGCAACCAATGTCAGCGCATCACCTGTGTTGATGGCTTCTGAGACATCTTTCAAAGTCACTGCAGGTAAGTGCGCACTCTCTCTTCCATTCCTCATCAATAATACACACCTGCGAACCAGTGTCCCACAAGGCTTGAGACACTGTCTCCCCACTAACTATGTCACAGTGGAGAGCTTATTTACGGAAATGTTCATGCATGCCTGTTGTCTGTGACTTTAGCATGCAATTGTAGTCCATTTTATGCTCAACCCAGTGTTGTCTCTGACAGTTTTTTGAACAGTAGAATGTGATTTTACAGGATGAACAGCATTTTAGTGATTTGGTCCCATCCATCATTCCCCAGTTTGCACATCTTTGGGACTGATACCTATCGCTGGTTACTCCCTGTCCCGCAGAGGTAATCACTCCCCATTTAAAGGTCTTTCTTTTGATGGTTTTATTCCCCTTATCCTACACCCTGCTTGGAAGTATTCACTGCTGCCACACCTGTAACAGTGCTGACAGCATTCATCCATGCCTCTTTGCTGACAGTTAAAGTATATTTGCACTTGCATGCAAGGGGGAGGGGGATAGATTTTCAGTAAAATATATTGAGGTTGGGCTCTTGTATATGGCTAGAGTCAAAGACTGGAGCATACTCACATGGAGCAACTAAGGCATCATGTTGGAAGATTCTCTGTCTGTCTCTCAGTTCATGAATGCTGGGCTGGTTTTCAGCATGTTAGCAGGCTGCTGCAGCTGAATTGATTCCTTTATGTGGGCAATTTCTGCACTGAGTGTTTTTAAGGAAGCCATATCAGCCCTAAGTTCTTTCAGTTCCATTAGGATATCTGAAGTGTTTTGCTTTACAAGGCATTGCTGTTCAGCTGTTTTTTCTTCAGACTGAACTACATGGATAATGGCAGGTTGCTGTACAGCCAGCTTTCTCTTTTTCGGTCTTTCAGCCTCATTAGCACATGCTGTGTTCAGCCCTTCTAACAACATTTCATTTTCAGAAGAGGCTGCATATCAATTTTAACACTGTCATTGTGGAGATCTGTCAGTACAGGGTGCAAAAACATGCTCTGGACTAAGGTGGGCTCATACTTAAGGCCTGATTGTTATTGGTGCTATTGGTGACATTACCCTGTGGTTTTTGTGATTGCTGCTAATCTGTAATTGCTGTGGATCTGGCAACCCATTGGGCTGTTCCTGTACCCGTTTAGAAGAAGCTGTTTTGATCGCTCTGGTTTTCCTGTTACTCATTTCTACTGTTATTTCTGTACTTATTTCTGTTTTTATAACCTACTAACCATCCATAGATCTATCTTATAGATTGTCTCCGCAGGAATATTTATAACAGAGGCACTAAAACTGCCACTGGACCCTGGAGTAACGTTTTTGGTGTAAGTTACTAAAATCAACTAAAAGCGGTAAGTACCAGCAATTCCATGGCTACTACTTGCTATTTTGCCTGCTCAGAGTGTAGCATGTTTAGTTTAACCCCTTTTCCACCTCTAGCGACAATGACAGTGGTTGTGTTTGTGCTAAGTGTCAGCTAGTTAGCTCTCTGGTGGATAAAGTGGACCAGCTAGAAGTGCGCATCCGGAGCTTATTATTGTCAAGGGATAAACAGCGAGATTCAGTGCTAGCAACTCCGGGTGCCTTAGGGAGAGTTAGCACCCCCTCAACTCCAGCGTTAGAGCCCTCACAGTGGGGTGAATGGGTGAGGTCTCGGCGTCATAGCCGGAAAGCTAAGGCTGATGCTAACACTGAGGCCAAAGCTAGCCCACCGGGACACCATGCCCGCTCAGCGAAGCACCCGCTGAGGAGCCTGTTAAGAGTGCTCTGGTTATAGGAGACTCTTGTAGTGTATGTTGGTTTTTCATACACCGTGATACACCGTGATATATATGTAAATATATATTTGAAATATATATTTATATATTGTGTTTATAGCGTTGACCTTATTCAAACTCTTATAATTACTGATATTTGACTAATGATAGCAATTAAAGTTTATAATTGGCATAAGCAATTAAAACGTTACTAATTAGTTTGAGAATAAATAATAGTCAAGCTAAGTGAGATCTTCAGGATTTTCAGAGATTTTAATGAACAGACTGTACACACTGTAATTTCAAATAATGAAGATATTTATTAACAAAAGGAAGGAGGATATTTAATTAACATAGCATAATCTTGTACGGCATCAACGCAGGGGAAGCCGATAAGCTAGGCACTATGACTTGTGACTAAAATATTGCTAACTGAGGTTTGATTACATATACATTTATAAAGGGACTTAATTAGGCATCAGCTTCTGGAGAATGTGAGAATTTAGCTGGCTTACTCGTTCGCCATTTCTGCCGAGCCGTCGGGTCCCACGGTTCAATTTCCGTGCTCCAGGTTTCGCCTTTCGTCCAGGCAGCGCCGTTAAAAGGGAGTTCCTCCCGGGGTGAGTTAGAAGCTCTCGGCCTCAGGCGTAATGGCGTTGGACGGGTTGAGTTTTTCACGGAGAACCGCGGGCCTGGCTGGTTTCCTTGAGAAAAGGAAGGCGTCTTCAGAGTGGTCGCCTCGTTGCTCGATTCTCCAGAAGTAGTGCCCTCAGAAGTCGGCTTATAACGCTAATATATCCGCTATCAACTAATCTAAAAGGGTGATATCTTATTCTGGCCACGAATAAGTTTCACCTGCTTTGATCACTCGTGAGATCAACTTCGATGGGCGATAAAACAAACACAATTAAAAGAAAAGAAGATATTCAAATCATTCGACGTATTCGCAGACTTTCTCGCACTAGCTAACTCAAGACGTCTCCTGGGAGCTTAGTGATATTTCTTCAAAAGTCTGTGTTCGTCGTCGTGAAGGAAAACTTCTCGCTTGGAGAGGTTGGAGCTTGAAGAGATAAGACAAAGAGAACGCGTGCAGGCGTTCAGAGCGGAAACGAAGTTAAGAGTCAGAGAGAGAGCTTAGAGAAAAAACGTAAGAGCGGAAGTTAAGAGCGAGGGTTTCAGAAAGAAAGAGCTTTGAAAAAAGAAAGAGAGCCAGAAATTAGTCGACATCCTCTTTTCAAAGGCAGCGCGGTCACGCCTTATTGGGAGGTGTCCTTCCTTTGATTGGGTGCAGGTCCGAGGCTCACGTGACTCACCTCCCGAAAGAGAAAAGAGGGGGAAGGTTTGGATCAGAGATTCAAACAGAAAAGGTAGAAATTTTGTGTATCGAAATTTCTTATACATGTTAGTAACATATCACAATGAGTGTCCTGGATTATTAATATCAAACATTTACATAAGATTTTATCTTGGGTACGTTGTTTTTACGTCCCATTTACAATATTATGTTAGAAGATATTAATTCATTTTTCTAATCAGAGACAGAAACTTCCTTTCATGATTGAAACAGTAATACACATCATTTCATTAGAGGGTGGACGTTCATCTGAGGACAACAGAGAGTGACACTCATACATATTGCATAAACATATTTACCAAAATTTTATTAAGTCCATTATGTATTTAGACGGCCTTAGGCGAGACGTGATCTCGCAAACGTCCACCTGGGGTCGCTGTTGGTCCATGCCGTTCGTCGGTGCGGATGGTTAACGGGGGTTCAAACCGAGGTCACTCCTGTTAACCATTTGTTGATTCCTGCAGGAGATAAGGACAAGACACTTAGGTGCCACTCGTCATAAAACGGGATTATAACTCCCCTCTTTGTTTGAGGTTCCTGTTTCTTAAAAGCATCGTAAAATTTTGTTATCTTTAAATTTCCGAAGAGAGGAAAGGGGCCGGGGGCCAGGTGTCCTGGTCCGTCTTTTGATGTAGACCTTATGTGTGTGCGTGTGTGGGCGGGGGACTGCAGGGTCTTTGCACCCCCGCGGTCTGTGGAATGTGGATTCTGTCGCAGACGAAAATTCTTGTTAGGGTGGAAAAGTTTTTAATTCAAAACTTTTCATTTCTTTATTTCTTCATTTGATTTGCTCCATACTCCACTACACTCTATTGTTCGACACGTGAAATTAGCTACTCCTTTAGGGGTGCCGGCTGTAACAGTTAGTTGTTTATCGGGAGCCAGAGCGCCGGATATTAGTGGCAAGCTTAGACTGTTAGCTAATAGGAGATATTCGAGGATAGTCATTCATGTAGGGGCCAATGATATTCGTCTGCGGCAGTCTGAGGTAACTAAGGGTAATATTAGAGAGGTGATTAAACTGGCCCAGACGGTGTCCGGTGCCGTAATCTGGTCTGGTCCCATACCAATGCGGCGTGGCGCTGAAGACCACAGCAGACTTTCGGCGTTAAACTGCTGGATGTCCAAATGGTGTTCCAAAATTCAAGTGGGCTTTATAGACAATTGGTTACGTTTCGAGCCTGGTCTTATAGGTAGAGATGGTATCCACCCCACGCGGGAGGATGCTGCCTTACTTTCTTGCAGCATAGCACATAGTCTTTTATTTAGTCAGCAGAGTAGTGTAGACAGCTGCAGACAATCCAGAGCTGGGACCAGGCCACAGACAGGCTAAACCGACCGTCTGCGAACTGCCTTGAGGTGTCACCTAGGTTCAACTGTATTGAGACTTTGTCTTTCCCCCGAACTAAATGTAAAAGTAGAAAAACAAAATCAGCCTGTTTCAGCAACCTAATCAATATTAAATCATACACAACACCTAGCAGCAACACCTCAGAACTAAAATTTGGGTTACTCAACATAAGATCACTAAACTCAAAAGCAGTCATCGTAAATGATATCATAAGTGATCATAAATTCAACGTTTTCTGTCTCATGGAAACATGGGTTAGACCAAATGAATATTCAGCACTAAATGAAGCCACCCCCCTAGGCTATAATTATGTACATAGCCCAAGATTATCAGGCAAAGGAGGTGGAGTATGTGTAATTTACCAAAATACCATAGAAATTAGTCTTAAACAATGTGACACCTTCACTTCTTTTGAGGTTCTCTCCAACATTACAAATCCGGTCACAAAAAAAGGACGCATATTTATTATGCAACATTTACAGACCACCAGGGCCTTACTTAGAATTTCTGAAAGAATTCAGCGATTTTGCTGCAAACCTAGCAGTTTGCAATCATAAAGTTATAATTGTAGGAGATTTCAATATCCATTTTGAGAAGGAAAGTGACCCACTTAAAAAGGCATTTACCTCAATCTTAGACTCTATTGGTATTACTCAAAATTTAACAGGGCCTACACACTACTGCAGTCACATTTTAGACTTAGTTGATACTAGGTCTTAACATTGACAAAATTAACATCTTACCTCATCCTCAGCAATCTTCGACCATTACCTAATTTCATATGAGCTACGTCTTAGCCATAAAATATGTAAGACCCCTCGCTATTCTACAAAGCGTATATTAATAAAACCATCTACCGCCCTACAATTTATAGAAAACCTCCCAGAAATATCAACACCAGTTCCCACTCCATCAGACCCAATGGACCTAGATGTACTAACTGACTACTTAGAAAATACCTGTCGATCTACTTTAGAAAAGGTAGCACCACTTAAACATAAAAGTATAAGACAGAAAAAGCTCGCACCTTGGTATAATGATAAAACCCGTACTTTAAAACAAACATCACAGAAACTAGAGCAGAAATGGCGATCAACCAAGCTGGAAGTGTTCCATTCTGCCTGGAAGGACAGCCTTAAAGAGTATAGAAATGCCCTCACTAAAGCTCGCTCAGCATATCTGGCCTCGCTGATCTCCAATAATAAAAATAATCCAAGAGCACTGTTTAGTGTGTTTTCCAGATCTACAAAAAATCAAGCAGGTTCCAAACAACTAATTCCAGCAACTCTCACCAGTAAATATTTTATGGACTTTTTTAATAATAAAATTGAGAATATTAGACAACAATCTCAAGCCACAGGATTAAATCCGACCTGGCTGCCACCAGATGTGACTGATATAAAACATAATGTAATTGTAAAAGAAAGACTTGAAACCTTTTACCCACTCCCACAGTTAGAACTAGAGAAGATTATCACCTCCGCAAACTGTACAAGTTGCACACTTGATGCAATTCCCACAAAATTGCTCAAAGAAGTACTACAAGCTATTATCAATCCTCTTTCAACTATAATAAACTCATCCCTTAGACTGGGACACGTACCCAAAGCTTTTAAACTAGCAGTTATTAAACCTATGACCAAGAAACCAAATCTTGATGCTAGTACACTGTCTAATTACAGGCCTATTTCAAACCAGCCATTTCTATCCAAGATCTTAGAAAAAGCTGTGGCCCAACAACTTAGTTCATATCTACATAAGAATCATATATATGAAAAAATCCAATCTGGATTCAGGCCACATCATAGTACAGAGACAGCTCTAGTCAAGATAACAAATTATTTTCTTCTTGCCTCTGATCAAGGCCACATATCCCTGTTGGTGCTCCTTGACCTAAGCGCAGCCTTCGATACAATAGACCACAATATTCTCCTAGAAAGTTTAGAAAACATGGTTGGAATTACAGGGACAGCCCTATTATGGTTCAAATCTTACTTAATGGAACGTTATCAATTCGTAAAAGTAAACAATCTAAATTCAAATTATTCTAAAGTAATATTTGGAATTTCATAAGGCTCTATTTTAGGACCATTATTATTTACATTATACATGTTACCAATAGGCACAGTTATAAGAAACCATGACATTAACTTTCACTGTTACGCAGACGACACACAATTGTATATTTCAGCCAAGCCCGATGACAAACACAGATTAAAGAAAATAGAGGACTGTGTAAAAGATGTGAAAGGCTGGATGTTGCATAACTTCCTCCTTCTAAACATCAACAAAACAGAGGTCCTGCTTTTGGGTCCGAAGGTGGCAAGAAATAAATTATCAGATTTAATTTTAAATCTCGCTGACTTTCCAGTTAAACCTGGTTCAGCAGCAAAAAATCTTGGTGTCATAATTGACCCAGATTTATCATTTGATCAACACATAGGCAGTACCACTAGGACAGCTTTTTTACATCTTCGCAATATTGCTAAGATTATAAATGGCTTATCCCTGCAGGACGAAGGAACATTAGTACATGCCTTTATTACTTCAAGGCTTGACTACTGTAACACACTACTGTCAGGATGCAGGAGCAGTAATTTAAGAAAACTTCAACTAGTTCAAAATGCTGCAGCCAGGGTCCTCACTAAAACTAGAAAATTTGAACATATTAGCCCAGTTCTATCATCACTTCATTGGCTGCCTGTTAAATTCCGCATCGACTACAAAATTCTGTTATTAACATATAAAGCTCTACATGGGCTTGCTCCTGAATACCTTCAAGATACAATTTCCTATTATGAGCCTCCATGTTTACTCAGATCACAGAATACTGGATTTTTAATAATGGAGCCTTTTCTTATAAAGCCCTCAATCTCTGGAATGATCTTCCAGAAAATGTTTGGGACTCAGACATAGTTGCAATATTCAAATCTAGGCTAAAAACTCATTTGTTTAGTTTATCTTTTGGTAGTTAATGCTCCCCCATAGATAAAGGCGGCAGATCCGGGGGGTCCATGGACACAGGGAATTATAGTTAACTGAGACGCTGGTGCTGTCGTCCTGCCGCTTCACGCGATCACTCAGGTTTGTTGACGGTGGAGCGGAGGGATGCCAGTGTTTCAGGATGCTCCCGTATCTGTGTGTCCTTCTGGTTCCCTGGCTTGCTCACTTGAGGGTTTTTACATTTTTTTTACATTTCATGTCAAATCTTTCCCTTACTGGAACTCTGTGAAGCTGCTTTGTGACAACATCAGTTGTGAAAAGCGCTATACAAATAAATTTGATTTGATTTGATTCTGCTTCTTGTGAGGCAAACAGGACTTTTTGCCGTAAGTCTAGGGCAAGCATGAGGACATTTTGTGGGCTCTCCTTACTTCACTGGACCTCCAAAGTAAGTTGCTTATAAAGCTCTGTGGTGCTTTTCTCTTGGAAATGAGAATGCAAAATTCATCTTAGAGTGGGTAAGTTTAAATGACACTTTCCCTCTAAATAGCTACGCAGTTGCAGGCCTGATGATATTGCTCTAATCACAGCATCAGTAATTTCTATCTTTGGGTAGCCTCAATGTATTCCATTTTCAATCTGGTGTGCAAGGCTTGAGAAAGTGAGCTTAACCTTTTGCCTTGGTTCACCAATTTGACCAATTTGATATTTTGAAATCTTTGTGCTACAGTGAGTTTGAAGGCTGTATGTGTCCTGTTTTTGGCTCTATGGTACTACTTGAGGCCGGGCAGAGCTTACACCCATGTCACTGACTTGATATAGCTCGCTTTGCTTTTGTGCTAATGCATTCTTCAGTTCAGCCAATTCTCTGTACTGCCGTTCCCTTTCAGCTGACTCATAACTGAGGTGGTACTCTCAATTGGGGCAATCACTTCTGAGTTTTTGTCTTTTAACATCAAGAGTTTGGACATCCCACCATCCTCCAACTCCTTTACTTCCTCTCTTTCCAGATGCCAGATGATATGGGAAATAAGTGATATGCTGTTTTTGTCAAAAACCTTTTCCCTATTCAGTCCAATCAAGGATGACACATATTTTAGCAAGTTCTCTGTGTACAACTGGTTTAACAGAATGATCATTTCTATTTGCATATTCCTAGCACTTCCGCCATTATCTCCCGAGAGAAAGGGACATTCTGACTGCAAATTAGTAGGCTGTGAACTGACTCGCGTGACTGCAACCGTTGTGTTTCGGTCTACAATGGCACACGTTTGTTCAGTTCCCTCATCTTGTCCTTGCTACAGCATGTTTCCTCCCTCTACCTGGTTCTTTGGTTTAAGAGATGAACTGTGTCAGAAGCTGTCTGTCTGAGTGACAAAGTCCTCTGAAAGTTCATCCCAGCCTTGCCTCCAAATGTTGTATCCCTGAAAAGGGGAGATAATAAATGAGAAGACTCAAGCATGATGTTTTCACAGTGCTGTAATATCAGTTGTGTGTAATGTCAGTTGTGTTTACATGAAAACAATATTTTAAACAAATAAAAGTTTCAGAACACTATCAGCTTCTCAATATTAAGAATCACCATTTACCAGGCAGTAATAATCACACAGTATAAAGCACTATTTTATCAAAAAGGACATATATATGTATATATATATATATATATATACAGGGGTTGGACAATGAAACTGAAACACCTGTCATTTTAGTGTGGGAGGTTTCATGGTTACAGTCTTTATGTGCATTAATTGCACATTGCACCAGTAAGAGCAGATTGTGAAGGTTCAATTAGCAGGGTAAGAGCACAGTTTTGCTCAAAATATTGCAATGCACACAACATTATGGGTGACATTCCTAAGTTCAAAAGAGGACAAATTGTTGGTGCACGTCTTGCTGGCACATCTGTGACCAAGACAGCAAGTCTTTGTGATGTATCAAGAGCCACGGTATCCAGGGTAATGTCAGTATACCGCCAAGCAGGACGAAACACATCCAACAGGATTAACTGTGGATGCAAGAGGGAGCTGTCTGAAAGGGATGTTCGGGCGGAATGTATCCAAAAACATAAAACCACGGCTGCCCAAATCATGGTAGAATTAAACGTGCACCTCGACTCTCCTGTTTCCACCAGAACTGTCTGTCGGGAGCTCCACAGGGCAGCTATAGCCAAATCTTTGGTCTTTTGCCAATGCCAAACGTCGGTTTCAATGGTGCAAGGAGTGCAAATCTGGGGCTGTGGACAATGTGAAGCATGTATTGTTCTCTGATGAGTCCACCTTTACTGTTTTCCCCACATCCGGGAGAGTTACGGTGTGCCCCAAAGAAGCATATCACCCAGACTGTTCCATGCCCGGAGTGAAGCATGGGGGTGGATCAGTGATGGTTTGGGGTGCCATATCATGGCATTCCCTTGGCCCAATACCTGTGCTAGATGTGACAAGGACTACCGAACCATTCTGAAGGACCATGTGCATCCAATGGTTCAAACATTGTATCCTGAACGCAGTGCCATGTATCAGGATGACAATGCACCAATACACACAGCAAGACTGGTGAAAGATTGGTTTGATGAACATAAAAGTGAAGTTGAACATCTCCCATGGCCTGCACAGTCACCAGATCTAAATATTATTGAGCCGCTTTGGGGTGTGTAATGTATGTTGGTCATACACCGTGATACCTCTGTGAATATATATTTAATATATATATATTTATATTTGTGTTTATAGCGTTGACCTTATTCAAACACTTATAATTACTGATTGTTTGACTAATGATAGCAATTAAAGTTTATAATTGGCTTAAACAATTATAACGTTAATAATTAGTTTGAGAATGGGTAATAGTCAAGCTAAGTGAGTACTTCAGGATTTTCAGGAATTTTAATGAACAAACTGTACACACTGTAATTTCAAATAATGAAAGTTTTATTAACAAAGAGAAGGATATTTAATTAACATAGCGTGATCTTGAAATCTCACGGCATCAACGCAGGGGAAGCCGATTCGACTTTAAAGATAAGCTAGGCACTCTGGCTTGTGACTAAAGTGTTGCTAACTGAGGTTTAATTAATATAAAATTTATCAAGAGACTTGATTCAATTTTCAGCTCTGGAGATGCGTAAGTTTAGCTTACTTTTTCGTCGATTCTCACCACTCGTTGAATACAGAGGCTCTCTGAGGTCCTGGGAGTGAAGGCGTCTCACTTGGTTTCGCGGTTCTCCCGCGGAAGTGTCCAGGCTGAGTCAGCGTGGAGGTCTTCCTTCGTCGGTTGAGTCGCCTCGGGCGTACTCGGAGCGTGATGACGCAGGCGGCAGGATCCTCTCTTTGGCTTACTGTCTTGAGCAGGAGTGTCCAACCATATGGACGTTTTGGACGAAAATTTCGCTAGTTACTGCAGATCCAGAACTGAAATTCGATTCAATATACTTACTTATTCTACGACTTTCTTTATCTCGGCGGTGTTTCTTACTCTGGCCACGAATAAGTTCACCTGCTTTGATCAGTCGTGAGATTAAACTTAGATTGGGCGATAAAACATAAACACGATTAAAAGAAAAGGAGATATTTAAATCACCCGACGTGTTAGTAAGGCTTCATACTCTAGCTAATTCAAGACGTCTCTTGTGAGCTTTAGTGAAGTCTTTTAAGGTTCTTCTTTGTTTCGTTCGTCGGCGTGAAGTGTAGAAAGCGTCTCGCGTGGAGAGGTTTGGAGCTTGAAGAGGTGAACAAAGAGATCGCGTGCAGGCGTTCAGAGCGGAAGCGAAGTTAAGAGTTGAGCTTCTGATCTTCTGAGCTGCGGTTGAGCTGAGTTGAGCTTCCGATCTTCTGAGCTGCACGGGCGAACTTGATGAACTGCACGCTCTCTCCACTTCTTCCTGTTTCGAACTGTGTTGTTCTCTCTACTTGTGTTCCAACTCAACTTTCCTTTGTTTTTTCAACTCACTGTCTGGTGTGCCGAGCTGAACTTCTTTTCAAAGCTAGTGCGGTCACGCCCTAATGGGAGGTGTCATTTTTCCGATTGGGTGCGAGTTCGAGGCTCACGTGACTTTCACTAGAGAGAGAGGAGGGGGAGTTTGAATCAGAGATTCAACAGAAAGAGTGGAAATTTCGTGTATCGAAATTTCTTATACATGTTAGTAACATATAACAATGAGTATCCTGGATTATTAATATCAAACATTTACATAAGATTTCATCCTGGGTACGTTGTGTTTACGTCCCATTTACAATGATATCTGAGGACACAGAAAGTGACATTCATACATATTGTTTATGCATATTAATCAGAATTTGATTTTATTTTCGTTATTGTTTAGGCAACCCCGAGCGAGGCGTAGTTTCGCCAGTGTCCATTTGGGGTCGCTGTTGGTCCATGCCGTTGATCCATGCTGTTCGTCCGATGAGGATGGTTAACGAGAGGTCACATCGAGTTCAATCAGTTTGACCATCTGGGCTGTCTGTTTAGTGGGCTCGAGATAAGGACTGAGACACTTAGGAGCCACTGTCATATACGGCTTATGACTCCCCACTCTTGTTTGATGTCCTTTTGGTCTAAGAGCATCATAAAGTGGATTTGTTATCTTTATGTTTCTGAAGGGAGGAAGGGGTGTTGGGGCCAGGTTCTGGTCAATCTTTTGATGTAGACCTTATGCGTGTGCATAAGTGTGTAGGGGCTACAGGGTATTTGCGCCCCCGCAGTTTGTGGAATGCTGACTTGGTCGCAGGCACACACACAATCCTGTGGAATATTGGATTGTGCCGCAGACGAAAATCCTGGTCAGAGAGGACAGTTCTTTAATGAAGAACTTTTCATTTTTCGATCTATACTCCACTACAGGTGTTTTGGAGGAGCGAGTCAGGAAACGTTTTCTCCCACCAGCATCACGTAGTGACCTGGCCACTATACTGCAAGAAGAATGGCTTAAAATACCTCTGACTACTGTGCAGGACTTGTATATGTCATTCCCAAGACTAATTGATGCTGTCAATATATATATATATATATATATATATATATATATATATATATATATATATATATATATATATATATATATATATAGTGCCAACTCTCCAAATTGAGTCCCTAGATGGCAAAATATGTGTGTCACTACCTAAAGTCTTGAATGTGATCATATACTTGATGATCGATCTGAAATACCATCTTCTGAGGTTGCATGGCACTTTGAGCACCTGAGACCCATAGCGCATGAAATTCCTAGCATGGACTCTTATGCCCACTGACTTTACTTGGGCTGGGTTATAGTTGGAGATGTTTGTTTGGGTTTTGCACACAAACCAGCTGTTCTGAACATGTTCCATACAAACGTACTCTCAAATGGACGTCCAATTATTTGCACTCCATGCCCTAACCTTATTCGTGTGTGAAGGGAATCTTTAAATGTGTGTGTGTGTGTGTGTGTTTGTTTAAACTCTTTCCTCCCTGATAGATGTCTCAGTTACAAATTAACCCCTTATATGGCAACAAGGTGCTTATGTATATGTGTGTATGTATAAGAAAGAAGGTTTTTTGTTCTCTGTTTCAGAGCAGAGCAGAGGGTTAGTGCATGCTTTTACTTGCTCTCAATAAAGGTTACTCAAAGACCATTTTCAGTCTTATTTCTTATTAGTTGATCATTTCCATGACAAACTTGGCATCACAAACAGGATGACTACAACCCTCAGATGCTGAAGGGACAGAGCCACTGAGAGGACGCTCTTAAGGAGAAAGCCCTGAATCAGGAGGGAACTCCGCTCAAGCGTGAAAGTACCGCTGAACAATGGGTTTGTAGGAAAATATGGGACGTCTCTCAAAAATTTATGAAAAATGGAAAACCTTTATTACAGTTGCAAGATAAAAAGATGTACCATGGGTTCAGCGGAGCTAGATTGAACATTGAGTAAAAGAACACAGTATTTTTATATTGCAAACCCGCCTTTCATCTCAGCTCCTCCTAAAGAACACAATACACATAGAACCCTGTCATCTGTGAGGAACTTAATGTGTATTGTGTTCTATCACCTCCTTGTCCAGGCTATGCCCCTTTGGTTGTGATGGCCCTGATTGTCCTCCAACTGTTGGTCACCTCCTTTGGTCACAATGAGGTGTCGTGGCCCTTCCTGTTTATTCATAACAAAGGCTTTCCCATCTCGAGAAGGAAGCTGGCTTCAACCATTTGCCATAATGCTGTTGAGTGTAGCATGATAAATAAGTCAATTTCCTGGGTCCATACTGTAATTTCTTACAGGTTCTTTCCCTGATGCTCTGGGCATGGGATTGAGTTTTGCTGGATTTAAACTATAGCTTTCCTTAACTATAGCTTTTTCTACTAGATATAAAAATAAAACTTTAGATAGTTGGAATTTCTGGGCTCTCTTAGCTGAGCTTCCAGGCTGGAAGCAGATTCATTCCACTCCTCCTGTTTCCTTATTTCTCTACATTTTCTTTTTCTGTTCTGGCCTGGAGAGAAGAGAAGAGCTGAAAACTTTCTCCAAGAATTAAGAATTTTTTCTTGGAGATGCCTACCCAAATAATTTTTTGCGCCACTGGTTTTTAAGCCAGATTTTAGGAAACCCGCCTTAAATGCCTGATTGGTCCTTAGGGATTGAGGTTTGGATCATCTCTTGCCCCTGATTGGATGTTTCCTGTACCCAATTTATGACACTTGACAAGACAAAGACTTAAGGAAGGTTCATGTTGAGTGACTATCCAAGAATTATGAGTCACACTTTTGCAATATAAAATATTATATGTTAACACAATGTAGTATCATTCAGACAAAACCATGATTTACATAATTCTTAACCAAATAACACACAGAGTACCAGGCTACATTGGTTCCCACATAAGCTCATATTAAAAGGTGATTTTAAACACATGTAAATTAATTCCACCTGTTTTGATTGTCTAAATGGAATTCATTTCACACAGTTGTACCCATGTATAATTCAAACTGTTTTAAACCAATGGGAATTAAGGTTTAATTCTATGCCTTTGAGAAGTTCTTGATAAAGAAGTTTTAGAGAGAGCATAAACTGATCCTTGGAGTGTCTCTGCCATCACCAAAGATTCCTCTCTTGACTATATGAGATCTTGAGTCATAAACTGTCCTTGTAGTGTGGTTTGCGATCCTTCTCTGCTCTGTTATCTCAAATTCCAATCTGGGCTGTGTGAAGAGGTAAGGTCTCTGAATTTTGCCATATAGATTTTTAGTATTAAAGTCCCAAAAAATGCACATTCATCTCAGTTTACTATAATGGTGAAGCTTCCTTGAAATAGATGGAAATATGGGTCAATTGTTATGGATTTCCTGAGTTGGGAACATTCAGTGTAAAATGGTGGCATGTCTTTAAAAAAAATTAACAGAGAACCCTAGGATAAGAAAACCAGAAAGTTGTGGGAAGTGTAAAAATGATGCAGTGGAAATATGGTTAAATGAAGCCTATTCCAGAGAAGAGGCTTCGGGGGTGGGTGGGTGGGGGGGCTAGGCAGCCTGTGAGAATAGTGCAACCGCCAGGGCAGCAGTAAGAGCATCCTGTAGCTGCAGAAAACCCTCACCAGGAAAACCCACCTCCGGACGGGGTGGACACCCAGAGACACTAACAGGGAAGTAACTAACCATTATTATTCTTTATATGCTAAACAGTTGAACTCCTCCCCTTTTAGGCTCCTGCTAATTACAATGAAAGTACATGGCAAGTTAATAAGGTTTTAGGTAGACTCAGAAGCTGCATGTTCTGTGATTTAGACTAAGCAATTTAAACTGCCCCTATCTAGGAATATAGTAAGCACCCTCGGGAGAGTTGGGGCATGTTCCTGCAGAAAAATATTCCATACCTGTAGTGTAATGTAGACAGGTCACTCATTCCTTTCTAATGTCTGATGAATACCCTATAAAAACTTACTCACACAAGATTTAACTGGCAAATTGGGATGTGTTTTGCCTAGCACCCCAGGAGTAATTCAAATGGAGATGAGTGATCTTTAATTAGTACAATATAATGGCCACACCTCCTTTTATGCTAAGCCAATGCCTACCCCATGCCTTCTTTAGTATACCAGTACACCCGGAAAGTCAATTTTGGTTTGTGTTTTCATTTGAAAGTAAGACGTACACATGACTCTGCCAAGGCTCCCACCATTTATAATGCTGCCCTACAGGACAGCCTTGAGTCACTAACCATGCCCCAGTGAGTGGCCTTAATAGGTAAACATATATAACACCACAGATTGATTGCTTCTTTGTTCGATGCAATGCTTTTACCAAAACATTTAACCATCTGTAAATATGGAAAAACACATTATTCAGTTTTTTAGAAACAGGAATATCCCATGCTTGTTAAAATGAAAAATGCCCTTGATATCTTGCATACAGGACTGTAAACTCTTTAATTTTTTTAAAGCTTTATTTATGGATTTTTTTTCCAGAGAACATATTACAAAAACCATAACATAATAACAACCCACCCCACCCCACCCTCCCCATTGCACAATGTATATACAGACACATCTGGATGGAGGAAAATAAAGAAGAAGAAGAAGAAGAAGAAGAAGAAGAAGAAGAAGAAGAAATTATAAATAAATAAATAAAAATAAAATTCACTTTTTTCCCATTTTTGTACTAAACAGCTGTACCCAGAAAGAGGGTAGAGTTGTCAAAGATTCAACATAGTCAATAAAGTGCTCCAGTAGGAGTAGAGACACAGTCCGTTGAGCCACATAGAGTAAACTTGATTTTCTCTAGCTTCAGAAAAAGCATCATATCTTTGAGCCAGGAATTGAAAGAGGGAGGTTTACGAGATTTCCATAGTAGCAGTATTCTGCGTCTGGCTATGAGAGAAGTAAAGGCGATAATGTCTGATTGTTTAGAGGATAATTGCAAAGAGTTATCCAGAGTCCCAAGAATAGTAACCAGAGGCGATGGTGTTATTGTAACCTTAATGATATTAGATATCACTTTAAAAATGGAGATCCAGTAAGACTGGAGTTTGTGACATGCCCAGAACATGTGTGTTAAATTAGCAGGTATACCGCTGCAACAATTACAGCTCTGGTCTACGTGTGGATAGATATTTGCAAGTTTAGCTTTACATAGATGAATTCTGTATAGGATTTTAAATTGAATGAGTTTAAGACGGGCACAAGAAGCTGAAGAAGCTCCCCCTCCCATTTAGACCTCTGTTTTACGCAAAGCCTACACTATTCTGAGTCAAAATATGACTGTACAAATGAGAGATTAAACCTTTCTGACTGTATGTGAATTTATCTATAAAATGAATGGGATCAACTTCAGGAAGAATTGGAAATGAAGGGCAGTGGGTTTGTACAAAGTTTCTGACTTTAAAGTATCGAAATAAGTTCCCCTGAGGAAGATTTAATTTTTTACAAAGATCAGAAAACGTGAGGAAAATTTTCGAATTCTCGTCGAATAGGTCTTTGAACCTGACTAAGCCACACTTTTGCCAAGGTGCAAAAGAATAGTCCATAAAAGATGAAAGAAAAAGATGGTTGTTTCTAATAGGAAGAAGTTTCTTAAGGAAAAATGAGATGCTTTAATATGAAAATTAAATTGGGACAATATTCATAAAGTTGAATAGACTATAGGGTTGGAAATTTTTTTGCCAGATTCTATGGGAAGTGAAGAGTGTACTAGAGCGGGAATTGAAAACTGGTGGCATGAAGAGGCCTCAAGAAGGCACTATATAATAATAGAGAAAACTGGGCAAAGCTAAGCCACCTTGTGAGCGAGAATTTTGAAGAGCTTTTAAACTTATTCCAACCATTCCATATAAAGGAAGAAATAAGCTGATTTAGGGATTGAAACACGGGTTTGGGTATGCTATTCTCATCTCTGGTACCACGCTGGTGGAACGAGCTTCCAAGCACTATCAGAGCAACAGAAACCCTCTCCACATTCAAGAAATTCAAAAAATTCAAGAAAGACCCAGCTTTTCCGAAAGTATCTCATGCACTGAAAGTCTTTCTTTAATGCACTTATTACTTCCTGGCATATTGCACTCAATGTAAGGTAATTTGTATAAATTGTACTGTAGTTTGAATGTTAGATCCTCTTTTGTAAGTCGCTTTGGATAAAAGCGTCTGCCAAATGCATAAATGTAAATGTAAATGAATAAAGGAATACATTGAAAGATACATAAACATTTAGGTAATACTGTCATCTTGATCACATGTATTCTACCCATAAGCGTAAGAGGGAGACTTTTCCATTAATGGGGGTCTGATTTTGTTTTAAGAATTAGTGTGTCTAAATTGGCTTTATGTAGTTCGGAGAATCTAGGAGTAATGAAGATACCTAGATATTTGAAGCCTGATTCAGAGATACGAAAAGGTAACATGGATAGCTGAGAGGAGGGGACCTGTTGAGTGATAGGAAAATATTCATTTTTTTGATAATTCAATTTATAACTTGAATTAAGTTCAATTGGAAATTAGTTAGAAATAAGAAGCTACCAAATTTTTCAAGAATAGAAATTATTTTAGGGGTGGATATCAATGGATTGGAAACAAACAGTACGAGATCATCAGCATATAAAGACAATCAGTATTCACGATCATTTCTAAAAATACCACGGAAATTAGAGAATGTTCTTAAAACTATAGAAAGTGGCTCTAATCCAATTGCAAATAATAAAGGAGACAGTGGGCAACCTTGACCTGTTCCTCTGTTTAGTGAAAAATATTTTGATCTGTTGTTGTTGGTGCAAACACTTGCTTGTGGAGAGGCATACAAAAGTTGGATCCAATTAATTAAGTTGTTTCCAAAACCAAACTTTCAAAAGCCTTTTCGATTGTCAAGAGGTGTAAACTATACTTAACAGCTTCCTTATGCTGGAAAAAAAGATGTCGACCAGGTATAAAACCGGTCTGTTCTTCCGCAATGGTGGATGGCATAAATGGACTTAGTCTAGTTGCTAAAGTTTTAGATAGAATTTTAAAGTCTGTGTTTAAAAGAGATATGGGCCTATATGATGTGCATTCTATTGGGTCTTTTCCTTTCTTTGGAAGTAAAATTATGGTTGCTTGTGTAAGTGTAGGAGGAAGAAATTTATCTTGAAATGCTTCATTATACATTTCTAAAAGTATGGGTGCTAATTGATAGCTAATTTTTTTTTTAATTTCTGCTGGATAGCCATCTGGGCCTGGGGCTTTGTGACTTAGCATACTATGAATGGTTTTAACAATTTCTTCTAGTGTGAGGGGGGTCTCTAACTCGTCCACTGCATGTGGATTTAACTTAGGAGTTTGTATATCGTCAAAAAAATGTTTCCATAAATGAACCACCTGTTGGGAACTCTGTCTTATAAAGGGTAGAGTAGTACACAAGGAAGGTAACATTGATTTCTAAGGGATCAGAAATGATATCTCCAGCCTCATTTTTAATTTGATCAATCCATCTGGAAGCTTCTTTCTGTTTTAATTGATGAGCCAACAGCCGATTGGCCTTTTCTCCATATTCATAGTAGAAACCTTTAGAGAGTAATAGCCTTTTTCCGCTTGAGTTGTAGATAGTAAGTCAAATTTGGCTTGTAGATCAATTTTCTTTTTGAAAAGGTGTGGATTAAAATTAGAAAATATCTGATTGTCTAACTTTGTAATGGAGTTTATTAAGTTGTCGAGCTCTGTGTGTTGAGCCTTATAAACGTGGGCTGAAAAGGAGATTATTTGACCACAAAGATAAACTTTTAAGGATTTCCAGAGCAGTAAATATGAAATTTCATCTGTTTTATTTATACTTAAAAATGTATCTATAGCAGAGTATATATATATATATATATATATATATATATATATATATATATATATATATATATATATATATATATATATAATAAATGCCTTATCCGAAAGTAAGAGAGGATCAAGTCTCCAGTTAGCTTTGGGTTGGGGAAAGTGAGAAAGATTCATTTTGAGCAATAAGGGATGGTGATCAGAGATGATGGCCGGCAAGTATTCTGTTCTAGTTACGGTTGTTATTAGTTTGCGGTCAATAAAAAAAAAATAATCTATACGTGAGAAAGTTTGGTGGACCATGGAGTAAAATGAGAATTTTTTTTAATAGTGTCTCCAAGGGTCAACCATGTCGTTTCTGTTCATAAAAGAAGAGAAGACTTTAGTGTGGGTTTAGGGTGTTAGAGATTTTGGGTTTGAACGGTCCAACAGGTGGTCAATAACACTCCACAGTGTGGGTATCCATATCGGGTAATGAGGATAGTAGTTTGTTTGCAAAAGAAATATCATCCCAGTTAGGTGCATAAACGTTCACCAAAAGTACTGGGGCTTGGAACAATATTCCAGTAACTATGACATATCTGTCTTTGGGATCAGAAATGACCTTTGTGTGTTTTAAATGAATTTTTCTGTTTACTAGAATAAAGCTCTGCTACTGAAATTTGAGAAAAATGATTGGCCAATCCAAGAACCTTTAAGCCTAGCTTGGTCTTTAGGGCATAAATGTGTTTCTTATATAAATGCAATATCTGTTTGTAAGTGGGGCAGCACGGTGGTGCAGCAGGTAGTGTCACACAGTTCCAGGGACCTGGAGGTTGTGGGTTTGAGTTCCGCTCCGGGTGACTGTCTGTGAGGAGTTGGTGTGTTCTCCCCGTGTCCAGTGGGTTTCCTCCAGGTGCTCCAGTTTCCTCCCACAGTCCAAAAACACATGTTGGTAGGTGGATTGTCGACTCAAAAAGAGTGTGTGTGTGTGTGTGTGTGTGTTGCCCTGTGAAGGACTGGGTGTATTCCTGCCTTGTGCCCAATGATTCCAGGTAGGCTCTGGACCCACCGCAACCCTGAATTGGATAAGCAGTTACAGATAATGAATGTTTGTAAGTGTTATAGATGAGAAATAATTTTGGACTTTTTGATTGGACCATTCAAACCTTTCACATTCCAAGAAATGAAATTAATTTGAGGTCTATGATAGCCTCCACCATTATCAGCCATTAATTAAGTAACCAAGTAAGCCACAGAGGGAGGAGGGGGGGAAATTGCATAAATGTCTCCTTAGTTAAATCATGTGTGTGTGTTAACAACTTTCCACTTAAGGTGTAACAAATATACACTTTATGCCCTAAGCCCCCTTCCCCAAATGAAGACGGCAGAGGGCCAGCAAAACCATTTGGTTCCCATAACTAATACTGTCATTAAGACAAAAAAAACTTAGATTATATCAACAAGGGGCTCCATACGAAATAAAAACATAATAAAGGGAATAACAAAGTGACAACATAATGAAAGTTAAGGATATTTGGAGCTATAATAGCCGCTTTGTGTGACACTTATGGTACAGATGAACATTTAGCTCCGGACAATCTCACTTTGGAGGGTTCCGACGGTCCAGAAACGTCTGAGAAACCTGGGGAGTTTTGAAAAAGTGTTTGTTGTTGTCAGACAGGATCCACATACGAGCAGGGTACTGAACTCCAAACTTCATCCCTCTTTCAATTAGTCGAGACTTCACTTGTTTGTCAATTGTCGCTAAAATGAACTGAAAAAAGTCGATTTTCCCATGTTTTGTGTAGCAAATAAAGGTGTAAAGGACCTGAAAGCACAGATAGGTTCAGCTAAGCATACAACGGCAGCGAGGGGCATGACCTCATCACTCCCCATCTCAGATCTGGTCACCCTAATTAAAGAAACACACACATTTAAAAATCCCCTTCATAATTCCCCCTTTGATCATTAATCACTAGTCCCTATCCACCTTGGAACGAGGGGACCAAATTCAAGTGATCTTGTTTTGTCGGTTGTGATTGGACATTATTGACAAGAGCTTGCATAGTGGTGGTGCGGGCCAAACAAGTGGTGCAGAACTGCAGGATACTTGGGACTAAGATCGGCAGTAGTAGAATAGTTACAAGCACTGGGATTGCTATTACCATCAGCTGCATAAACCATCCACCAAATAATGCAGCCAACCAGCTCCCCCAATCATTGCCAGCCTCTTGAAAAGTAGTTACTGCACCTCTCCACCAAAACTACCTTGCTTTGCCTCTGGCTTGCCTAACAGTTATTAAAGCAATATATACAGACTTCATGCTACCACTGCATCTTTGATTTTGTATTTCTATTTAATTATAACAAATAACCGGCAACATTCTGCATCAAACTCTCTCCCTGGATTTCTTAGAAACCAGAGTCCGACTCTGAATATGTCCTCTCCTGTGTGGTAAAGACATTTGAAAACTTGAAACAAGGAGTTATGACGAACTCAAATAGTTTTTACCATTACAAGTGTTCTCCTCTGAGCGAGTTGAGCTGAGGAACAGAATCAGAATTTAATGTTCTCTGAGCGTGTTGAGCTGATGAACTAAATCAGAAGTTAGTGTTCCCCTCAGAGCGTGTTGAGCTGAGGAACAAAATCAGAAGTTAGTGTTCCCCTCAAAGTTATTTTGAAGTGTTTTAGAGATGCAAAGGTGTTAAACAGTTATTGTGGTGAGTTTGTGAGGTCTGTTCCTGGAGAAATTAATTTGTTGATTTTATGCAGATTATAAGTTTAGTGAAAATATTCTGAAATATTGCATTTTCTGTTTATTTTAATTAATTTGATGGGATTAAAAATAAATCCCTTTTAATTTGTTCCATTGTGTGAAATAATGTAAATAAACAGTGAAGTCTGAAAATCAACAGCAGGATTATGTAACGGGTCGACAGGCGTCTGAATGTTTCCGTCATCGCTGATCAACCGCCAGAGAAACAGGTTCTGTGTCCTTTATGAGTAAACAACAACCTCATCCAATTACTCATTGTCATCAGGTGTCTGCTAAAGTTCCTGCTCCACCAGCCGGCACTGCCCCATGACCCACGACCCAACAGTCACAAACAAACAAGTTCCAACCTGTCTTTATACAGTTCAACTACGCTCTCCTCCTACATCACCCTCTTGTACCAAGGAGAGTGAGAGAAAGAGAGAGGAGGAGGAAGAGAGAGGGTGTTGTTGTGCGTGTAGTGTGATGTTATGTGTGTAGTGTGTTGTGTGTGTAGTATGTGTTGTGTAATGTGTGTTGTGGTGTGTGTAGCATGTTGTGTGTAGTTTTGTGTCTTGTGGTTTGCTGTGTGTGTAGTGGGTTGTGCGTGTAGTATGTCTGTGTAGTGTGTTGTGTGTGTATAGTATGTATGTGTGCACTGTGTTGTTGCGTGTGTAGTGTTGTGGTGCATGTAGTGTTGTGTCTTCTTGTGTGTGTGTTGTGGTTTGTTGTGTGTATGCTGTGTTGTTGTGTGTAGTGTGTGTAGCTGAGTGTGCATAGTATGTATGTGTGCATTGTGTTGTGGTGTGCGTTTGTGTGTGTAGTGTTAATGAGTTGAGGCTGCTGTTTATTTAGCCTATGTCGCTCCATCTCAGAGATGTACTGGTGTTTTTAAAAAGACTAAGATAAAGAAAAGTGTGATTTTCAAACACTGAAATCACTGATTTATTCACATTTCAGCTTTCTGAAAACAAATAATTAAATAAAACCAAACTCTGCATAAATCACATTTAAATTACAGCACTTAGAGAAACAGTGATTATGGAAAAATGAAAAAGAATTACATACTAAACAGAAAATGGAAAAAAGAATAAAAAAGGTAAAAGTATAAAAAAGGAAACCACAAGAAATATATGGAGGAAAAGAGCACAAATAAAAACCAAAGAAATGTGTAGAGAAAAAACGCAGCTCAAAATATTGTTTAAATAAATTAACTAAAAAAAAATAATTTGTTTGTGCTGTTATTTCATGTTAAATGTCTGTTTCAGAAATCTTTATTTTAAAGAGAAAATTTTGTAAAAAAGTAATTTCATTTCTGAGTAACATTTCATTTCTTAAGTCCATTAAATGGGTTTAAAAATAAAAAAAACTGAATGAATAGGACGGTCCAAGCGGCTCTGGGTTCCTTTTGTGTGATTTTTTTTTTAAATGAATCTCTACACCTTTCTGAAATATACTGATATATTGAAATTAATGCTCTGTGATATTAGCAAAACTGTACAAAACAATTGAAAAAATCTAGATTTAAAATTAAATATTAAACATGTATATTTCACATATTTCACATGTATAAATTATTAAGTTTATTAGTGTTAGTATAAAGATAATAATATTATTGTGATTATTAAATTTAGAAGTCATTACCAGGTGTTAAAAAGGACAGAATCTGATGTAGAAACAATGGGAATAATCTGATTAAACCTGAAGGGGTCAGATACCTGCGAGTTTGTCAGTGCAGACTGATAAACACAGACATGGTTTAATAACAGATAAAAACAAATACATTTTTATATTTTTTATAAAAGGCACCTCACAGTCAATGTCTCGCTTCATTCTCCTCAGTTTCTCAGCTCCAGTCTCTCAGGGTCTCCACTTTCTTCTCTGACCACGAGGGGGCGCCACGGCCTGGATTTTCCCCACTGGTAAACACACGCTTAGTTTCTGTTCACAAACATCTGTTCCTATTACAGTCATGGCCCGGGGTGTATTTTATAAACACTGCTCCTCTGGGATGAGACCCCGAACCTCACTGATGATTCGGAGGCTGAACTCCAACAGCTCCTCACAGCTATGTTCAGATCCTCACAGCTTTGTTGGGTTTAGATGAGGTTTAGTCCCAGGACGATGGACTCTGAAGATTTAGAGCAGGTCCAGATCTGCAGGGGTGAGGGCAACAGGTTTACTCCAGGAGTATATCTTGAATAACCCAGAAGTAAAATCAGGATTAACCAAGTGTAAAGCAGAATTAACCCAGGTGTAAATTAGGATTAACTCAGTTGTATGTCAGAATTAACCTGAATGAATGTCAGGGTTAACTATGGTGTGAATTAAGTTTATCCCAAATGTAGTTCAGTATTAACCCAGACAGATTTCAGTATTAAACCACGTGTAAATCAGGATTAACCAAGTATAAAGCAGGATTAACCCAGGTGTAAATCGGGATTAACTCAGTGGTATGTCAGGATTAGCCTAGATGACAGTAAAGGTTGACTCTGGTGTGAATCAAGTTTTTCCCAAATGTAATTCTGGAATAACACAAATTGACGTCAGGATTTACCCAGGTGTAAATCAGGATTAAACCAGGAGTAAATCAGGATTAACCCAGGTGTGAAACAGGATTAACCCAGGAGTAAATCAGGATTAACCCAGATGGATGTCAGGATTAACCCAGCTGTAAATCAGAATTAATCCAGAAGTAAATCTGGATTAAAGTTTAGCTGCAGATCTCAGGAAACGATAGCCACCTCGGATTCATCAGAGGGAAGCAGGCTGAAGTTGGGTTTAAGTGGGGGATTAAGTCCAGATCTCGGTGGGGACGATGGCCTCCTTGGTTCCGACAGACGGCAGAAGTTTCTGCTCACTGAGGAAGTCCAGAGGGAACTGAACCAGGAACCCTCGGATCTTCTGGAGGTTCTCCTGCGCCAGGCCCCGGTCCAACTTCTCCAAACCCGGTTTAGTCTGGAAACTCAGCAGCTCCGGAATATTCCGCACCAGACTGGAGGGGAGACACCTGAATACCTAACACACACAAACATAGATTACACACAAACAAACACGCACACACACGCACGCACACACACGCACGCACACACACGCACGCACACACACCTTCTCGTAGATGGTGGCATTACGCGCTGCAGTAGTCATCCAGACCTCTTTATAGAACCGGTCACTGATAGGGTCTTGCACGTCCACACAGGGGTCCGTAAACGCCCCGAGAACCATCCTGAAACACAGAACAATGACAATCAGACTCCCCTAGCTCACCCACCAGGGTGTGGTACTGGTGTGGTGGGGGTAATATCCTATGTGCGGTGGGGGTAATATCCTGTGTGCGGTGGGGGTAATATCCCGGTTGTGATGGGGTAGTTTCCGGAGTGCGATGGGGGTATTTGTAGTACTGTGCGTACTGTGGTGACGTACCTGAAGCACTCAAGCCGAAGCTGCAGGGCGAATTTCCCCGCTGAATATTCCTTCCCATCCATCACTGAGGGAACCATAAGCTGGTCCTGGATGACCACGGCCACCTCACTGTCCCTCTTCCCCAGCAGACTACGGTCATTAATGTTGGCAGAGCCTGAGGGAGCAGGAGAGATGCTGGTGATGTGGATGAGCTGTAACAGTGCTGTGTGGATTGTAATCTGTCAGAACTGGGAGATAAACTTCCAAACTGAATTTACACAATGTGGCCAAAAGCAAAAAATTCTTTAGATAAGAGAAGAAATGTAGTTCAGTAACAAAATTTGGCATCACTTAAAATAACTAGCAATCACATGTGATGTTGTGGGACCAAAGCAACCACCTGCAACACAATAGCCCAGCATGATCTCTTTATGTTGTTTGTTTTCTGTATCATTGTCATTGTGTGTAATTTACATTAATAAAGTCTTTGAGGCGTGTTTCAGGATTTCTCAGTTAGCCAAATAACTTAAACTCTGAACACTGTCCAACTTATACTGCTCTTATTCAGTTCAACAGCCTTGAGTTCTGGCTAAAGTTATCCAGATAAACCTGACACAGGATGTTATTTTTGTTGATGATTTTAAACTAAGATGAGTTTAAACTAAGGGTGGTGCAGCTATTTAGGTTTTCCAGCAGGGGGATTTTTTCAGCAGGTTTTCCAACATGAGCTGGTCACAAAACTCATAATACGAAAAAGTATACTCCGCTGACTCATCTTCATTTACCTGTCATTACACTGACACCTAGTGGCCAGGGGTTGACCGGGATTTCTGAAATAATAGAAATAAACCCATTTCTATTATGGCCCCCATTTGGGAGACACGCTCTACGGAGAATAAACTTTGTTAGTTGCTGGTTCTCATGTGTGTTACACTAAGCATAATAAATATTCACTTTCATGAAAACTGTTTACTACATCTTTGGGATGTGTCCACACTGTCTCTCCATCACTGACCGATGATGACGGTGTTGTCGTCAGCGATGAGAAGTTTACTGTGAACGTAAATCAGCTCTGTCACCAAACGGCCTTCCAACTCTGCATGAGTCCGAAGTCCACAGAACGAGATATAATTCATCCACTGATCGTCCACTGAGAGAGGTGAGTGGGGGGTGAGAAAGAAAGGAAAAAGACTGAAATTCACAAATAAACGCATGCACAGGCACAAGAAATAAAAAATACATGAACAGAATAAAGAGACTGTAGGCTTTACTCTCTTTCCTTAGCTGAGAGATGATGGATTTGTCTCCTCTGTTAATTGTCCTGAAAACATCACAGACACACAGACACACACACACACACACACACACACACACACACACACACACACACACACACACACACACACACACACACACACACACACACACACACAAAGAAACTGCTAGGTAATAATCAAAACAATAACACTACTTTGTAATTTAACTCAGATAAACAAATCAGATAAAACGCTATCACTATTCATATTTCTATCCCCAACCATGTGGCAAAGCTGTAACCCCCACCTGGATTACAACAGCAACCACCTGGCAAAGCCTTAGTAGCCATGTTATATACAAGGACCATAGAACCACCTAGCAACACCCTGGCAACCATGAAACCTAGTCATAGCCACCACCTGGGATATCATACAAACATGTGTGTGTACCTGTAGTTAAAGTGCATCACCGCCTGTAGAGCACTTCCTCCTCCGGTGGAGATGTCTCCCTCAAATCCCGGCAGCAGAGGAATCACCACATACACTCTGAACTTTTTATTCTCCCTGAGACACACACACATACACACACACACACTATATATACTACATCTCCAAAAGTATGTGAACACCAGCTCTTCCAAAGTATGGACCTTGTCGCTCCAGAACACCTGACTCTACACCCATACACTGGAACATAGCTATGAGGATCTGATGGAGTTCAGACTCATCATCATCAGGAGGAACTCCATCACTCCAGACAACACAGTTCGACATACCAGAGTAACTCCATCACTCCAGAAAACACAGTTCCACTGTTCAACACACCAAAGGAACACCATCGCTCCAGAGAACACAGTTCCACACACCAGAGGAACTCCATCGCTCCAGAGAGAAGAGGCAATACCCTCTCTGTCTTAAAGCAACTGAACTTACTCGGTACAGAAGGGTGCCCACAGATTTATGGACATTGTCAGCCCCCTGTGAACTCACTGGAGATTAGAGGTTTTCTCTCTCTCTCTCTAATTTTGTTCTTTAACTCACCTCCACTTAACTCCACTCCACTTTTCTGAGTGATGTTTATGAAAAATACAGAAATGTAAATAAGTCACTTGTGAGCGCGGATGATCCTCTCAATGATGACGTCTCCCACTTTGTTGAAAACCTGCTTGTTGTCGGCGCAGCTGATGAAGAACTGGTTCTGAGGAAAACAAACCTATCAAGCAAACACTAACTAACACATGTAACTGAGAGTGTTCATGATTTTAATCAGTAAACACTTATATTTAACATATATATATATATATAACAGAATATTTCCTTTCCATGCTAACTGGAGTTACTGAAAATTTAGTGCTATGCTAAGAGCTAAGAGGAGTTACCTCAATGTAGATGAAGTGTTTGCTCTTGGCGATGACCTGGATGTAGGCGTTATGGATGGAGTCTTCATTGTACTTTATACCTGCTGACCAATCAGCTGCTGACCTTAACACCTGCAAAGGTACAGGACAGGTAGAAGAGTTATCAACACTGTACCCATCACAATAACACACACCATGTAAAGTTCTTCCACACCAAACTCATTCATCCATGTCTTTAAAGGATCTTTATTTGTGCAATGGTGCACAGTCATGTTGGAACAGGTAGGGGCCGTCCTTAACCTGTTCCCAAATTGTTGGATTGTGGACATGAAATTGTCCATAATCTCCATAACCTCTGCATTTCATGGTGATTGACAGTGCTCTGCAGGGTTTACACATCATATTTAGTACCTACTCAGCTCGGCTGGAACCATAAGAGAGCAGGGACCAAAAAAAAATAAATAAATAATAAAAAAAAAACAGTTCCAGGACCAGATTTGGCCAGTTGAAAGGCAAAAGATCAAGTCAAGTAGGTTCCATGCAGTGAAAAAAAGCCATAAGGTGCTGAGCCCAACTCCTGAAAAACAACCCCACACCATCATCCACCCTCCACCAAACTGTACACTCGGCACAATGCAGTCAAACAAGTACCTTCGACCACCAAACTCAGACTCATCCAGCGGATCACCAGATGGAGAAGCATGATTCGTCACTACAGAGAACAAGTCTCCACTGCTCTAGAGTCCAGTGCTTTACACTACTGCATCCGACACTTTGCATTGGGCTAGGTGATGGAAGGCTTGGTTGCAGCTGCTTGGCCGTGGCGCTTCCATGAAGCTCTCTACACTGTTCTTGAGCTAATCTGAAGGCCACATGAAATTTGGAGGTCTGTAGCAAATGTTTCTGCAGAAAGTCAGTGACCTCTGTGCACTATGCCCCTCAGCATCCGCTGACTCTGTGCTTATGACGGTACCACACTGGAACTGAGCTCCTGAGAGCGACCCATACTTTCACAAATGTATGTAGAAGCAGTCTGCACATCTAGGTGCTTGGTTTATTCACCTGTGACCATGGAAGTGAGAGGAGAACCTTAAGTCAGTGGCTTGGATGGGTGAGTGAATACTTTTGGCAGTATAGGGTCTGTGTTTATATACAATAGCAACCACCTAGCAACACACCAACAACTGCCAGATATACCATAGCAAGCACCTAGCAACACCCTAACAACTACCATAGCAACCACCTAGCAATGCCTAACCAACTACCAGTGATACCACAGCAACCACCTATAGCAACACCCTAGCAACTACCAGAGATACCATAGGAACCACCTGTTTAAACCCAACCAACTAACATAGATATCATAGCAACCATCTAGCAATGCCCAACTACCTAAAATACCATTACAGCAACCTAGTAGCACCCTAGCAACTATCAAAGATACCATAGCGACCATCTAGTAACACCCTATCAACTACCTGAGATACCAAAGCAGCCAACTGGAAAATCACAGTAACACTGAGCCACAATGACCAGTGCCAGAGATTGCAATCGGAAAAGCCCATAAATCAGCTCCAAAACATAACCACACTGCAAACACCTCACTTACCACAGAGAAAATAAACAATTAAGGACATTGTGTGTGTGTGTGTGTGTGTGTATAATTAGTCGAACCTGTGCAGTGGTCTGGACACAGTCTGGCACCTGGTACAAGAGTTCATTTGCGGTGCTGTGAGATTTGGGCAATAAATACGGGAACGACAGAGATCTGTATTTCGGCTTCATTATCTGAGAGAGAGAGAGAGAGAGAGAGAGAGAGAGAGACAGACAGAGACAGACAGACAGACAGACAGACAGACAGACAGACAGACAGAAGTGAGAGACAGAGAGAGAGGTACTGGAGATGAGGTGGAGGGAGGGTTCTGGAAATAAAACTGAAATAAACATGGGGAGAGTTTTTATAAACATTATAAACGTTTTTCTGAAAAAGACAGACAAACATGGCCAGATGTACGTGGACAATTTTCCCAGCATCTCTCCTGAGTGTGTTCCTTTCGTTGCCGCAGGAACAGTCTTTTCTCCAGGGAAGATTTACACTAGAATTTATGCAATATTCATGATGATTGGATTCCATTCCAGAGTGTGTGGGCATGTGTGTGTGTATAACCTTGGTGAAGTTCCAGCGCTGTATGAAGTGCCTGGCTGCGTCTCTGGCCGCTTTCCCATGAACCACTGCGGCAATGTCATGCCATGGCATTCTGGGAGTTGTGTATCGGTCTATAAAATCTACAGAGAGAAAGAGAGAGAGACGTTAACTGTTATTACAGTTATAAAATAATTATTATTATTATTACAGCAATTGTCTTTTCATTATTTTATTTAAAACCTCTCTTACCATCGAAGGGTTTCTCCAGCTGAATCCAGTCTTTGAAGACAAAGTTACAGTAATCTTTACCATGCCAGAACCGAGTGTCTCCCACCAGCTCCCCCACACCCGTCTGTAAACTACGCAGAGAACTAGCACCTGCACACACACACAAAGATAATACACTCCAGTTTCTTCGCATGGTCCAAAAACACATGTTGGTAGGTGGATTTGCGACTCAAAAATCTCCACAGCAGGTGTGATTATGTGAGTGAATATGTCAGGATGTGTTGCACTGTGAAGGACTGGTGCCTCCTCCAGGGTGTGCTCCCACCTTGCACCCAGTGATTCCGGGTAGGGTCTGGACCTACTGCAACCCTGAACTGGATAAGGGTTACAGACAGTGAATGAATGAATGCTATGGTATCTCTGGGTTTTGCTAGGTGTAATAAAGGGGGTACTATTATTGGAAATCATCGTTAAAAGGTGTGGTTGTGTTACAAAGGTGTAATAAAACCTGTACTCACGGTCAGAGCTGTCAAAGCTGCTGATGCTGTCCGAGTGGTGAAGCCCGTGTTTGTGAAGGTGTCGATACAAACTGAACCGAGTCTTTCGGGTTCGTCCCAGACCCTTAAGCTTTGGCAAATCACACAACTCCACAGAACCTTTATTCCTGCCTTTATTCACCGACACCACAGCACCATCAGGCTGCAGAAAGAACACACACACACACAAAAAAGTATACAACCAGAACAGGACAAAGAACACACAGAGGACACTGTCACACAGAACAAGTTCCAGGTGGTCTCTAAGGTGTAAGAGGGTTGTTGCTATGGTAGCCAAAATAGTTGCTAGGTATTTTTTTGTGTTGTATGCTGCTTCAAAAGACATTATTACTATGGTAATAATTATGGCTATTTATGGCTTATTTACTATGGTAAAAAAATTTGGTAGGGTGCTGGTGGGGTTTTGCTTGCTAAAGTATGATTGGTAGTCACTTGGGTGTTGCTATATTGTTGCTATAGTGGCTCAATGCTTGTTGCTATAGTGAACATGAATGTTACTTTGATTTTCAAGGTGGTTGCTAGGGTATCCTAGACAGTTGCTGTGTGATTGCTATGGTATGACAGACGGTTGCTAGAGTGTTGCTACACTGTTACTAGAGTGATGGCAAGAAGTTGTTTCTGTATTCCTGATGACAGATAGCATATTGCTAAGGTGTTGCTAGCTGGTTGCTAGGGTGTCAAAGGTCTAAGGTATTGCTATGTGATTGGCTGGTGTTAGTGATTAGTTCTGAATCACACACACAGCTCCAATTAATCCCAGAAGAGCTCCATTGCTCCAGAGAACACAGTTCCTGGTGGGCTGCCTGGGATCGTCAGGTTTGCAGTCAAAAATATTCTGACGTTACTGACATAAAATTAATAGTAATATCTACAAAGTGTTTCAGGAAAATGCAGTGATGACAGCTTTGAAATTAAAGAAAGAAACATCTGAAAATGAAGTGTAAAATTTAGAGAAAAAAATGACAATATTGGGACCTTGTCTCTCAGCATCCACACATTCTGCAGAAGAGATTATGAATATGACAGAAAGGTTCTGGACCTGGTCACAGTTCTGTGTGGAGCGGGTCACGCTGCCCACATCTGTGAGCCGGTGTTCTCGATCGTCCCAGCGGCCATATGCCAGATCGATCCCCCCGATAAATGCCACAGACTGATCGATCACCACCATCTTCTCGTGATGAGCCCAGAGGTAGACGGAGGAGGAGACGTGGTCCGGGTGTCTCATCACCTGTAGAGGACAGACACATGGACACTTAACACTTGTGGACACTCCATCACTCATCATCATATTTCTGATAAAGTGGCCAGAGACCGTACCATTTACCTTAATGTTGGGGTGGAGGTGGAGTAACGTTCTCTTGCTGTATTCACTGTTAATGCCCAGCGCCAGCTCCACCTCCTTATACAACATCACAAAGATACGCACACCTTGTTGCTGAAAACACACACACACACACAATCAGATGTGCTTAGATGATATTTTCATAATTAAATGAACTGTAACTGAACAGATGATTTGACTCTATAATAAATGGATTAACTGATGAATCAGTTTTGTAATAAATGGGAATTAATTGATTAATCAATTCTTAAATAACAGTAAATGAACTGATAAATCGATTCTTTATTATTAGTAAATGAACTGACGAATTGACTTTAAAAACTGAGTGAACTGATTAATCTGCTCTGTTATAACTGAGTGAACTAATGAATCAGTTCTGTAATAACTGAGTGAATTGAGAATCACTCACTGCTTTGCGTTTGAGGATACAGTCGAGTCTCCATCGATTTCCCTCAACCACCGGCCTTTTCAGGAATATCTCTGGACTTAGCCTACACACACACACACACACACACACACACACACACACACACACACACACACACACACACACACACACACACACAATAATGAATTATCAGCAAACTCATCTGATGTTATCTTTTAAATATAACCTTATAAAAGTTACTCATTTTTTCTATATATATATATTGGGAATTTTTGGAAATAACTTGTTTCTGTATGATGTTCTGCAGCAGGTCTCTACCCACCCACAACAATCAGTTTCTATTCACAGTTGTATTATTAAACCCATTATAAAGCCCCAGTGTCACCCCCTGGTAATCACTTTTATAATGACATTGCATACCATTTTCTGTATTCCATCAGAGATCTGATAAAGAGTAGTTTTCAATTTTCCCCATTTCTGAAACTACACAGTCCTCCAGGGTCGCTTTCTGAAGAAGGTTTTTCATACGAGATTCTCAGTCACAGAACCAGTGAACAGCTAAAAGAAATCAGCCAATAGCATTCAACACTTGCCCAATGACTCTGATTGGTTAGAAGGGTTGGCTGAACAGGGCCCTCCCATGGTTCTACAGATTCACAAACCATTTCTGCACCACATGCATTTAAGATGCATAGCTGCAGATTCAGTTTCAGTTTCAGATTCAGTTATTTGGAACAGCCATGGCCTAAAAGTTAGAGAAGAAGGCTGAGGACTGAAAGGTTGTTGATTTGATTCCCATGACCAGCAGGAAAATTTGGGGCGGTGGGAGTGAAGGAACAGCACTGTCCTCCTCCCTCAATCCACAGCTGAGGGGCCCTTGAGCACTGAACCCACAACTACTCCCAGGGCGCCAGGGATGGCTGCTTGCGGCTCTGGGGGTGTGTCCATAGCCCGTAGTGCATTAGTGTGTGTGTGTGTGTTCACTGCCACAGAAGGGTTCAATGCAAAAGACGCATTTTGTTGTACATTGTACAATGGCATATAAATGCACATTTCACATTAAATGCACTGTTTCGACTTGCTAGAAATATCCAAATAAACTAAAAAACTATGTATTTGTGAGAATGTGTTCAGGAGCATAATTCTTATTTCACACTTCTACATTCTGATTTAGAAATATGCAAATCTTCTCCATGGATTTATTTTCTCTGACACAAGAGTGTGAACTTGTTTCCTCTATATTAACTGCTGTAACTCTGTGTGATATTTTATTTACTGTTGTGTGTAGAACTGGATTGTTCTTCTGCAGGGAGGAATTTGTGAGGGTGTTAATGATAAAGTTGTGTTTGTGGAAGAGGAATAATATTCTAACGGCCCGAAACTCCTGAAGTGATTTTCTCTGTGACTCAGATTTACTGAAACACACCTGTGACTATTTTCCCCAGACTCTGCAGTTTCGGTCCAAATTTACCTCTACACTTTCACACCTTCCTTTAATACCTTCATTTTCACTTCCAGTTTTCTGTGAAGAATTTGGATCCGTGTGGTCAGATAATGTTGTTAAACCCAGTTCTCCACAGGTGAACCCACATGCCTCAGATGAGTCAACAGGTAACCAGCACCGAAAACGCTGATTGATCACAACCTTTAAACCCTGCTATAGCATTTTACAGCAGTCCTTATCAGATTATACAGAACTGTCCACAGTGTGTGGAGTGAGGTTTGATCTGATAAGGACAGGTGAGATCATGTCAGGACAGGTAAGACGAGTGAGTAATATGTGGGCACTGCTGTGTTTCTGAGCAACAAGAAAACAGGTTAAAGGAACAGTTCAGCCTCAGTGTCCTCTGACATTCAGCCGAGACAAGCTCAGGGTCCAAATTCTGTTAAGCTACAGCTGGAGCTGAAGATGATGCTAACAAACACTAGAAGTCAATAGTCACCCAAATAGGCTTTTTTTTTTTTTTTATGAAGAAATATTTATATATTTACTACAGGACCTGTTGATTAGACCCTCCCCCAGGAGGAGGACGAGTCATTAGTCCCTCCTCCAGGAGGAGGGAAGGTAATTAGTCCCTCCCCCAGTAAAAGGGAAAGTCATTACTCCCTCCCCCAGGAGGTGGGACAGAAATTAATCCTTCCCCCACTGTTTCAGGAGCTCCTGAGAGATGACTGTAGGATGCATGTATGAAGGCTATTTGGGTGACTATTGACAGCCAGCATTTGTTTACACCAGGGCATGGGGTCCCCAGGCTCAGCAAAGAACCAGTCCATGCTCTAACAGTTAAAACCTACCACCAGTCCGTGATGAAGATCTCCTCTTTAGCCGCTTCCAGAGCATTCGCTACGTCCTCCATGTAGGTCTTACCATTCACATACCTGCACACAGTTGAGGACAGGTGAGATAGCTGAGATTGGTAAGGAAAGACATTTGAGACAGGTGTGAACGTGAGACAGACGAGGACAGGTGAGATGAGACAGATGAGGACAGGTGAGACAGGTTAAGTCAGATGAGATTGGTAAGGACAGGTGAGACAGGTTAAGTCAGATGAGATTGGTAAGGACAGGTGAGACAGGTTAAGTCAGATGAGATTGGTAAAGACAGGTGTATCTGGGGTGGATGTGAGACAGGTGAGGACAGGTGAGAAGAGAGCGGTGAGGACAGGTGAGACAGGTTAAGACAGATGAGTTTGGTAAGGACAAGTGAGACATTTGAGTGGGGTTGGACATGAGACAGGTGAGGACAGGTAATGTATTTGGAGAACGTTAATTGGATTGTACGATTTTGCGGGTGTTTATGGAATGTACCATATAGAGGGTGTATATGTATTATACTATAAAGGATATTTATATTGTACTATACTGTACTATAAAGGATGTATATCAGGGTGTCCAAAATATGGCCACCGGGAGAAATACGGCCTGCTGTAAGATTTTAATTGGCCCGCATCTTCACTTTACTCTTCACATTAGTGGCCTGCTGGCACTTGGCAGTTTCTTCTTTCACCTGACAGTGGCAGCAGTGTATGTATGTATTAATGTGTACTAATGTATAGGATATTGCACCACTGTGTTAATGAACTAAGGTAAACTTAAACACCATTCATTTCTCTGTGCCAAAAAAGTAATTCAAAGAACGCTATCTGGTGATGGCTGCAGCAAAAAAAAAAAAAAACAAAAAAAAAAAACACAAAGTTCACAGTGGGAACCGGTGATTTCAAGAGAGTATTTGCTGTAAAATGTTGGATTTTACACTCTTTTGATGTCCTGCAGAAGTTAATGCTCTAAAATGAAATTCATTAATTTTATGGTAAATTTGTATTTGTCATATTTTTAATACACTGTTATAAAAAATTATTAATAATGTTCTTGGAAAGAGAGACTGGCCCTTAAGAATTTTGATATGATCCAGTTCAACACCCTTTGAAAAAATTTGGACACCCTGGTGTATATGGACTCTACCATATAGAGGGAGTATATGCGCTGTACAATGTAAAAGCTGTATATGGACTGTACCATTTGGCGAGTGTGTTTTCCTGCTCTTGGGCGAAAGAGTTGAATCTGTGTGTACAGAGAAAGGCTTTTCCATGTTTTCTGACAAACTCCTCGATGGCCTGTCCCCACCAACGGGCATGTCTGTAACTGTTACACTTCAAAACTAAAGTCCTGCACAAAAATAAAAAGGTAAAATTATCATTATTTGATCAAAATTCAATTTTTTAAACTCAGAATATCTGCTGAAAATTAATAAACAAAAAACCCACAACTACCTTACAGCTGTCAATACTTAATGACTCCAAAGGAATAGTCAAAACATAATGACATGTTTTGTTTTCATCTTTTGTTTTTTTCCCCCAAATGCTGCTATGTTTTGACTCTCTGGGCCACCATACTGTTTTTGTTTGTGAGTAATAAATTATCCCCCACCAGAAATTGAGAGAGAGATTAGTTATTTTGGGCGGCACGGTGGCGCAGCAGGTAGAATCGAACCCGGAGCGGGTTCGATTCCCGCTCCGGGTGACTGTCTGTGAGGAGTTGGTGTGTTCTCCCCGTGTCCGCGTGGGTTTCCTCCGGGTGCTCCGGTTTCAATAGGTGTCAGTGAATGTGTGTGTGTGTGTGTGTGTGTGTCTGTGTTGCCCTGTGAAGGACTGGCGCCCCCTCCAGGGTGTATTCCCGCCTTGCGCCCAATGATTCCAGGTAGGCTCTGGACCCACTGCGACCCTGAATTGGATAAGCGGTTACAGATAATGAATGAATGAATGAATTAGTTATTTTCAGGTTTAGATTTGTGTTTTAATAGTTTTGTTCAATGAACAAATAAAGACTCCAGCTAAAATAAATTAATAAATTAATTAATTAAATAAACAGTGCTCACTGCTGGATTTCTGTTAAGCTGCTTTGTGACAACATCAGTTGTAAAAAGCGCTATACAAATAAATTTGATTTGACTGCTTCCCTCTGAAGGAGCTCCAGGGCCAATCAAGAGTTTCACCTGATCCAATAAATGTGTTTCTTCTTTCTTATATTTACAGTAATTAATATCTCAATGTAATTGAGCTAAGAAACAAAACAAAACCTTTTATCTCCAAGAAAAGCAATTTCCAGGAAGAATATATTAGAAAATAGAGGATAATTAAATTTGATAGAAAATCAATTTTGAAAAATTTATTTTAATATATTCACCATGCTTAAATCACTAATAATTGTAAACTATATAAAGAATAAACAGAGGGGACCTTATAGTAACTGAGAAACCCATGAAAGGACAAACCTGGACAGACTGTCGATCCTCACGCCATGTTTCGTCTCTGTGTGTTTGGAGTCCATTCTAATGCTGAACTCTTTGTCCACCAGAAGAACGAAGGAAATGGCTCCTGTGTCTGGTTTCAGGTACATTAGGAATGAATCCTTCACCACCAGCCACCTTAAATCAGACCAGAATCACAACCAGCCACATTAAATCAGACCAGAGACAACAGCAGCCACCTTAAATCAGACCAGAATCAACATCAGCTACCTTAAATCAGACCAGATTGGCCCTTGGAGCGGCGTTACTGGGTGTAGTGGATAACATTTCCCACTATGAAATGGGATGACCTTTCAAGATCCTGATACATCATCAGAACACAAATAAAAAGGAGCAGCTCTTAATTCCTAGGTGACCAGCGCTGCTCTGTAGCAGCTCTGCACCAGTCTGCAGTGATATCACAGGAGCTGCTGGATTTTAGTTACATTTAAGGCCTCATTCACATTCAGAAGAGTTCCACAATTATATCCCCCTCACCTCACTCTTCAGTGATATGGAGCTCAGTTCAGTTGCTTATTCTGCAGATTTCTGTTCAAGCCTTCAGTTCCACCTTAAATGCCACAGTAGAATCAGGTACCAGAATGTAATTGTGTCACCATTTAAGGTGGAACTTTAAATTTACAGCTAACTCCAGGGACTTCCCCTGATACTTATGATTTCTGCTTGTTCTGAAGTAAAGGGATATAATCCACTGAAACTATATTAAACTAAGGTAATACACAGGTTATCATATGTGGGTTTCTTTGGGCACTGCGCAGCATCTCACCAGAGATTCACAAGGCTATGTCACCCTCACACTTCACCTCACCCCTCTATCCATACAAGAACTGAGACCCCCACCCCGAGGAGACATGAAGGGAGGGGTAAGGGGGAGGGGCAAGTGAAGATATGGGACTGAGCAGTGGATTCACACATCAGGCATTACAGACTTAGAGTTGTAACAACAAATAAACATTGACTGACCTCTTTGACCAGCGATAACATACACGACTGTGTCCACAGCAGTTAATTCCAGGAATTCTGTGACCTCCTGACCTTTTATGCACCATCCCCTCCCTGAACACACACAGGTAACAACACTAAGGGCCCTTCACACACACATCCATTTATTTTTAAAAACTAAAATTTTCCTCCCTCTTCTTTTGAAAATCTCCCCATTCAGACGAATAAGGATAGGGCTGCATCATGCCAGTCCAGTTGGGTGCACAGCAAATTCACCAGTGTTAAATCAGCACTAGTAGTGCTAAATTAACACAGGGTGTTGACAAGTTTACATTTTTACACTAATGTTGTTGATGTAATTTTCTGTGTGCCATAATACCTCTTAAATAGAGACATCAATACACCACGAAACATGAGAGAAAGAGGTTTATCCCAAATCACTACATATTACCCATGCAGTGCATTACACAAGTCCTGAAATGACTGAATCTATATCTTAACAGTGCATTATATATGTCTAATACATATAATTTGTATTTATTCATATCTGTGAATCTGAAATCTAGTGTGTGTACAGTATAGTTTATGACTGATTTAATTCATTCTAGAGAGAGTGTAATAGCTGTTTGAGTTTCAGACAGAGACAGACACGCTGTGTGACATCAGCATGTCAGTTAGTTAGTTTGTAATTAACGTCATATCTGCCCATAGGGCCACATTCATGGCAAGAAAGGTAGTAAGATGTAATTGATTTACTAAAACAGTTTTATTTTAGATATGTTGAGGCTACCATCTATTTAACTTTGTCATATGTGTTATTTAAGTTTCGTTTATCAAATCATATTAAAATTATATTCACCAAAAAAAAAAAAAAAAAAAAAAAAAAAAAAAAAAAAAAAAAAAAGTTTTGTTCGTCAGCGTTTCAGAAAAGATCAGTTTTCAGTCAGTGACCTACAGCTCTGTGTTTGTGTGGATGGGAGGAAAAACCACATACAAAAACCTTTGTATTTAAAAAATGAATGGATCAGTGTGGACCAAGCCAGTCTCTCGCTCCCTTACACGCACAGGCACACACACAAATAATAATTAATAAATAGTTTATTTTCGAGGCTGAATGTCATTAAAGGTGCAGTGAGTAGTTTTTCTTCTCTGACTCTTATTCTCTTAAGAACCCGTCTCTACACTGACATCTAGTGGCCGGACTATATATTCCGTACTAAATCCTATTTTAAACATGTCTGCCCCAGTGTGGGCGATGGCCTTTGTGGAGAATAAACTGTTCATTCAGTGACGGCACTGTGGCCCGACTCTTCACCTAATGAGAGTTACTCTTCTTCACTTTATAGAGACACTGTAGAAATAATACACATTCATAGCTACACTGATGTAGTGAATACAACAGACTGCAACTATAAGGGTTAAAATTATCTTTTGAAGAACAACAGCAGGAATAAAATCATTCTTACAAGCCCTTTGGCCCCAAATCGTGGATGAAAGACATCTGGCTGACATCAATAAACTCCATCTGAGAGAGAGAGAGAGAGAGAGAGAGAGAGAAATGTTAATAATTATATAAACAATATATATACACAAAATAGTAATTATTATCTCTCTCTCTGAAATGCCCCCCCCCCCACTTCTTGACATGCCACCTCTCGGACACACCCCCTCTCTGCAGTAAAAGTGGACAGAGTCTCACAGTAGCATGGTATTTCCGGTAAAGCCCCATCTTCAGCAGCTTGTTCAGATAATCCTCCAGCTGTTTCTGTACACATCAAACAAACTAATGTCATTTCCTGTGAATAAATCCACCTCAATTCACCAGAGATCAGGACTTGTATTTTGTATTAATTTTTAAATTAGGCTGTGCACTGGCGACTGACCCTGCGACTGGACACCTGCTCTTCCCGGGCAAGCTCCTCTCTTGCCCCTCGAGGCAAACTCGGCATCTCCCTCACCTCACTCTGCTTTATACTCCTTCTCCTCACTGTATGACTGAGAGACACACAGACAGAGAGAGAGGGGGGGGAGAGAGAGAGAGAGATTAAAATTTATATAAAAGTTCTCTATAACTTTCATACAATCTCCACAGTCATTCTGACAGAGTGAAAGGATGTAGGGGGTGGTATAACACTCTGTAAAATTCATGTGACCCACACAGTTGCTCTGACAGAGTAATATACTACAAAAAGCACAGGGTGTGCTATGACTACTGGTAGAATGTGAAATCTGTGGTTTTTAAAACACTGGCAAACTAGGTTGTTTATGTGTGGGAGGGGGGGTGAGAAGTGGCTTTATTACAGAGGGGCAAAGGGAGCTGGGCTGTATTTCTCAGGGTGTGGGGTGTGGGAGGCAGGGAAATCATATTGTCACCCCGGGGTGTACACCCAACACTCCTGCAGAACACCTGAGACACACAGAGAGAGAGAGAGAGAGAGAGAGAGAGAGAGAGAGAGAGAGAGAGAGAGAGAGATGAAAAGGAAGGGTGTGAGAGAGAATCCTACAGACACAAAGAGAAACAGGAGCGGCCCGACAGCACAACAACAACAACATCCAGAACCAGAACCCGCTCTCCAGCTTTCTCTGGTTACTTCATCATCAGATAATTTATGGCACTTTTCCACTGCATAAAAACTATACGACTCATCACAGCTCTTTTGCTTTTCCACTGGCCAAATCTGGTACCTGCTCCATGGAGCCGGGTAGGTTTTCAGTTCCAGCCGTGCCGAGTAGGTACTAAATGGTGATGTGTAAAACCCTGCAGAGTGCTGACTGGCCAGAGTCACCACAAAATTCAGAGCTCACTGAAATCCAGCACAAACTCGCTGCTTGTATAATCTCTTAAATTACAGCAGCTTTCACATTTATTTTTATCTGACTCACAATGGCAGCTTGTAACTTTACCTCGAGTTTTTTTGAAGAGGTTTATATGCTCCTTTGGTTGGTGGCCAACAAAAATTTCCAGCGAAAGTCGAACGTGCCAAAAGTAAAACTGATGTATGAGAACTGGGGTGCAGCGCCGTGTTTAGTCCAAAACATAAAAGCAACACTCGAATACATAATGAGTAAACAGCGCCTAACTGCCATTGTTGTGGTTTTTGGAAATCCAGCGATTCCTGTTAGAGACGAGGTTTTGCAATGTCACCGATCCGTGTCGAGTTGAGTCGATTAGAGCCAGACCCATGCAATGGAAAACACTACAGGTGCAGTCAGTCAATATCCTGCCACAATCTAGTAAAAAACATTCATCGAGTGATTGGCTCTTCAGTGGAGTAATAATAAACAAAGTGCTGTCGTCCATTAACCCGGGTTTAGTTCAGAGTTTCTGACTTATGCAGTCTACTGGACTCCACTCTCTGTTTGGTCCCTGTTGTTTTTCCAGTCCCACAGCTCCCCCTGAAATGTATCCGGTATTGTCTCGAAACCACAACATCAGAGGTGACGTTAAGTGTATTTACTCATTGTGTTGTTATTGTTGCTGTTGTTGTTGTTGTTTGGGACTGAGCACAGCTATGAAGATAATGAATAAGATAATGAAGGTCTGGTGTGTGAATGAGATTATGAAGCTGCGAGAATGAGACAATGAATCAGTGAGAACGAGATGATGAAGGTATGAGAATGAGATACTGAAACTGTGGGAATGAGATAATAAAGCTGTGGGAATGAGATAATGAAGCTGTGAGAATGAGATAATAAAGCTGTTGTGTGTGCGCGCTGAGGCTGGGGTGGGACCTGCGGGTGGGCAGCGGGATGCGGAGGAAGGTTTTGTAGCGAAGTAGCTCTCTGTGTAAATCCATAAAGTGTTTCTCCTTCCTCTTCACCACCCATGAGAAATTCCCATGTCTCATCTCGATCCGGAACACCACTGGCATTGTCTGCAGAACATGGGAGACACAGAGGCACATTGCGGGTCACAGAGGGACAACACAGGACACAGATGGACAGAGAGGGGATGCAGACAAAACCCAACACATTTCAGAATAAAATAAAATAAAATGGAACAGTGTGTGTGTGTGTGTACCCTGGACACACTCCTCTGGTTGGAGGTGTTGAAGCGGTCCTTGGCTCTGATGAATCTCTCCACCTCCAGGATGTGAGCGGTGATGGCTGTGGAGCGAAGGAACACCTCGGCTCCCGCTTCCTTAAAGCCCACTATGCTGTACACCGCCGAGAACGGGATACACTCCTCTCCTGGAATGCACGCAGACACCCACAGATACTGTTTTGGTTCTATACAGCACCAAAAACACTTCCACTATTGTTACAAGCTTGACATTGTAACAAAAGTGGAACACTTTTTGGTGCCGTATAGAACCCTTTAAAGATGCAAAGAACACTTTAATCATGCAGAATATTCTTCAAGAAGAGTTAAGAGTAGGGCACTACGTAGTGAGCAATGTGGGGACTAGGGAGTGTGGAGACATCAGCGAAGGTCCTGTTTCCCTCTGTAAAAGGAGACAGAAGACGCCTCGATCCCTGTACTCATCTCATCCACAATTCAAACACTGCAGCACAGTGCCCCCATGAGCTGTGACCACAGGCTTTTAACAGACTCCTCCCAGTTCTTCATCTCTCTTTTCCACGCTTTAGGACCCCTTTGTTCTCACACCAGTGGACCCCTGGGGTCTGATTATAGACCATGTGTAGATTACTGTACGCACACACAGCACTGAGAAAAAGTCAACACAGCTTATTTACTGATGGAAACACCACTCACTTCACATTCATTCTGAGGATATTTCTTAATTTGTGAAAGTTTGGATGGAAACCCAGTGTGAGTGAGTGTGTGTGTGCATCAGTTAGTGAGTGAGAGTATGAGAGAGTGTGTGTGAACATGTGCTAGATGTGTTGCAGCATGTCGAAGTTTTTGCCACTGTGTTAGTCACTGACCGAACCGGCTTAGGAACCAGTGTTTAACACCCACCCCACATACATCCACACGCAAACCTGTGAAAGGCAGGTTAAGCCACTGCACACACAAAGCCAGGTTTACACACACACACATATAAATAAAGGTGCTACAAATGTTTCTTGGTGCAATGCCACAGAAGCACCTCTTTTCGCTCAATAAAGAATAATTTTTGCTCAAAACTTAAAGAGGTAAAGTACCTTTACGTCTTCATACTCACATCTCTTCAACAAACATGGTTCTCTATCGAACTAAGAGTGGTTCTGTGGCATCGTTCCTTTATTTTTAAGAGTGTGTGAAGCCCAAAGAGATTAAATTATTAAACTCTCTAATTCGGGCAGTAGTATTTTTCCGGTTTATTGTCACAGTCTTAACTCACACGGCCAGTTAGAGCCACGGTTGTCCCCTGTGTGTCCCCCGTGTGTTTCCCATGTGTTTGCTGCAGTACAGGATCTAAGTCTGATTCAAATTTTTATTGTTGGAAAACTGTGGAACAGACTCAAAATAATTTGTTATATTTTGTAAAGGCACTAAATCTGGGTTAGGGTTCACCAACAATGTTCAGATTTTCACAGATGAAAATATACACTGCAGGACTTCACATTGGTTTATTAATGAGCTCCATATGCCTCTCCTTCTGAACACTGTGTGTGATTGTGCTGTCAGAGGCTCAGCTCTTGCCCTCATTACTGAGGCAATAATTGTGAGATAAATGGTCTACATGTACACTCTCAGTATTAACGGTACTGTCACTGAAGGTACAAACAGTGTAATGTACCTTTAAAAGTACAACAGTGCTGTTAAAATCCAGTTGTTGTCCCTAAAAGTTCATTACATTTTCTTTTCCAGAAGGAGAGGGGAATGTGTGTAATGTTTCATTATAGAACTGTTTCAAATAAAACAACAGAATAAAAGTCCTGGAGATTAAACAGGGCATATGAAAACAACACAACTTTAAAATCTAAACAGTGACACCAGGGCAATTTGGCTCATATGCAGCTGCTTTCATGCTTCCCATTTTAACTCACATCACTCTATAGAGACTGTTATACACACTGTGTCCACAAGGGGAGCAGCGCAAACAGGTCACTCAGTGTAGCATCCACACACACACACACACACACACACACACACACACTCCTCTAGAGTAACATCTCTCACCTGCACGATGGGCGTCTCCAGGTTCATAGTCCACCTCCTCACCTTCGTCTCCGATGTCCAGCTCCCGAGTGTCCAGACTCTCCACGGTGTCGTCCATATCCAAGAGCAACACTGGATATCACATTACTCTGCGTGCGCACACACACACGTTAAGACAGGTGTGACTATTCCCGCCCTGCAAACACATGGAGATACAAGGTTTTAATCCCACTGAGATCATATTCACTTCTCTATTTCTCTCTTTTCTTTCAGCTCTTTCTTTATTCTCTTTTTATTCTCTGTTCATACTTTGTTTCACTCTGTTCTTTTTACTGCTTTCTTATTCCTCTCTTTCCTCTGGTTCTTTCTAAGCCTTAAACCAAAATAGATTCTACAAACTAAATGCTACAGAATAAACCTACTCTGCTAAAGTCTTACAAACACTAAACTCTCATCTTTTAATTATTTTTAAAGTTCACAATTTTAATCATAAAACACTTTGTATAAAACTCTGAGAATGTTTATTCTCCATTTGCTGTTCTCCAGTCAGTTTGCACTGAAAACCGGTCTAATGTGTTTATGAAGCCCCAGTGTCTGTAAATGGGTTTTTAAAAAAAAAAAAAAAAAAAACTAAGTGTATCAGTCCTATATACTTTCTCTGTCTCTGCTCACAGCAAAAAAAATGCCATCTGGAGGTTTTTAGACAATGTAGAGACTCCAAAGACTGAAAAGCATGAACCGAGATGAGGATGTTGCTCTATTCCTACTCCATAGGAGGGTATCACTGGCTAATGTTTGACTTATATTTTTAACCACATGAAAGTAAACACTACAAAACTAAACATCTCGAGTTACAAACAGTTTTCTGTGGGAATTCAGACAGTGAACAAAAACTTACAGACAAGTTACACATCAGACACCAATAAGATACAATCGTTTCTTACTCAAACACACCATTCCACCTTAAAAGACATAGAGCTTAGAGCTGCGTTTCCCCACAATCCTAGATGTTCCCTTTAAAAAACACAGAGTGAGGGGAAAGAGTGGCGCATGTCTCAGAGGAGAATAAACAAACTGAACTCACATTAAACCCCACACACATCAGCTGCAGATGTTTAATGCCAGTTTCAGTCGTAAACACAGTTTAAAACTGTAAAAGTCAGAAATAACCCTGACCCTGACCACTGGTGGATTTAGCTCAGGGTCAGAAGGTCAGGCTGTAAACTCTCTGACATTAACCAGGCTTTAAATCTGTGGGATCAGGACTCAGAACAATTCTCACATTAAATACTACTCCCCAACACTGCTTCTGGTCAGATAGTGGACAGTGAGCAGACAGTGGCGCTGAGAGAGGGGACAGTGAGGAGACAGTGGAGCTGAGAATGGTTCCACTGTTCCACACACAAGAGGAACTACATTACTCCAGAGAACACAATTCCACTGTTCCACACACCAGAGGAACTCCATCACTCCAGAGAACACAATTCCACTGTTCCACACACCAGAGGAACTCCATCACTCCAGAGAACACAATTCCACTGTTCCACACACCAGAGGAACTCCATCACTCCAGAGAACACAATTCCACTGTTCCACACACCAGAGGAACTCCATCGCTCCAGAGAACACAATTGCACTGTTCCACTCACCAGAGGAACTCCATTGCTCCAGAGAACACAATTCCACTGTTCCACTCACCAGAGGAACTCCATTGCTCCAGAGAACACAATTCCACTGTTCCACACACCAGAGTAACTCCATTGCTCCTGAGAAAACAGTTCCAGAATTCCACACAACAGAGGAACTCCATCACTCCACAAAACACAGTTGCACTGTTCCACACACCAGAGACTTCAGAGACTCTCATTCACACAAAAACGCCAGTGTTCTTTCTCCAAGGAACATCCACACTGTTCAGGAACTCAGTGCCAGAAAACAACTACTGATACCACACAGAGGAAACACACACACACTCACCCACACTATTTCTCTCACACAAACACTTTCTTTCCTCCATTTCTCCCTCTTCATTCTCTTGACACTTTCTATATCTTCACTCACTCCTTATACTTTCTCTATTCTTTCTTTCTCCATTTTTCTCTCCCTCTTTGTGCTCTTCCTTTGTCCCTATTCTTCCTCTTTCTCTCTCAGTTGGTGAATATACAGTGAACATATTCATAAGTTGTACGGATTGTCCAGGCTTCAGACTGACCGTGCTGCACAGTTTAAGGTGGACTGTAAGAGTTGAAGAAGGAGCCGGTAAATACGCTTTGGTTATGGAGCAATGATGTGTGACACTGGAGATGTGGACACTGAAGGGTTAAAGTGAGTTTGTCTGTGTGGTGAGTGCAGTATGATGTCACTGGTGATGTAATGTGAAGGTGTCATGCCCATGTCTGGTGTTTATGATAGAAACAGATGACTCAGGCTGTTTTAAGGTGGACCCGCCCTGGTGTTTTCTTTATTGACACAATCCACCTGCATCCTCAAGTCTCTGATATGCGTCTCGAGACCCCTCCCCCACCCCCCTCGGATATTTCACCACACTCATTCATTCATTCATTCATTATCTGTAACCGCTTATCCAATTCAGGGTCGCGGGGGTCCAGAGCCTACCTGGAATCATTGGGCGCAAGGCAGGAATACACCATGGAGGGGGCACCAGTCCTTCACAGGGCTCACCACACTCCTTAAATCCTGCTCTCCAGCACCTTAATTACACATTTTCACTGAACTGTGTTGAAATATTATTTTTAAAGTTGCAAGAGTGATTAAAATCCTACGACCGATTTAATTAATTAAATTAATTTTATTAATTAAAATTTAGATTATAAACTAAAATTAGTGCACGAGTTTAACAACAAGATGTTATGTTAATTCCTGAACATAAACATTTTTAAAATTCGCACTACATGAGTCAGAAACTGTTATTTATGACCTAAATTGTGCACAATGTAGGTTGCAGGGAGATTGATCCAATATCTTGATGCAGCAGTAAGTCTTGGTTCTTGTTTTTTCCATTTTTAATTATTGCTCTTATTTCTCCACACTCAGTGTCTCTGTTTTGCTCTGTTTAACCTTATCTTTGCGCTCTCACATAAACAAAGCTGTGACTCAGAAGAGGGTTCAGGGCAATTCTAAAGTCTCTGCACTTGATGTCCGAAGCGGAGCAGAATCAGAATGGCTCATTTTATCCTGACTTAGACCGCACACAGAAAACTGAATTGCTTCTTGTTTCACAGTGTGTGGGTTGGTGGGCTCCAGATTCAGACTTGATGTGAACAGTTACTGAAGAAGTCTCTGGTAAAATACAACCACAAAACAGATCTCTATCAGTCTCTGGTTCTGTCTTCTAATTATTTCCACACTTCTATCTCTCCTTGTGACAGTCCAGTTTTATTTGAGGTTATTGTCTAGTCCCTAGTTTTAGCGGTTAATGAATACTTTAATTCATTCATGCAAGGCAGGAACACACCCAGAGGTAGTGTCAAATCCCTCTCCAGATGACTGCCCGTTGTGTTAAATCAAGTGTGCAGTAGATTAAACAAATCCATACAATCAGGAGAATATCTGGAAACACACTTTGTTCTTCACTGGCTCACAACACAGATACTACTTTTAGAAAAAAGATCCTACTTTTACTGTGTTTATGTTTCTAGGTTTACTGTAATTTTATATAATTTTGTAAAAGCTCCATGCTTAATGGGACTATCTTGTGTCTAAGACAGCTACACAGTGTTGTATTTCTTGGAACAGTGGCCCTCATTCCCACTGGACACTCATGTCCTCCGCTGAACGTCCATTAAAATCAGCCTGTTTCTCCATAACTTCCCCACCCACCCCCAACTCAGACAAGCTTTAAAGGGTCCGTACCACACTGTTTTCTCCTGCTGTTTAGTCCACACCAAGGCCTCTTTACTGAATTTTCACTTTAAACGTAGGGAGATGAAAACATGCCTGACTTTTACTGATTTAAAGTGGAAATATTATAGAGAAACTAAAGGACGTCTGTGTTTATCCAGGTGTTCCTCAGTCACATGTCGCAGTTTCAGTGGCATGTCCCCACTCCGTCCATTATTAATGATTTACCAAAAGAGCGATGAGAAGAAAAGGTGAGCACAGTGGAGACAAATAAACAAACAGTGAGTGAACTTCACTGTAAACAACAACAAAAAATAAACACAAACTATAAAAACACTGCCTCCACCAACCAGCCAGAACATTAAAACCATTAAAACTGAGCAGGTATGATGTAGTGGTGTATCTTTCTCAGCACTGCAGTGACACTGATGTGGTGGTGGGTGTTAGTGTGTTGTGTTGTTATAACTGGATCAGACACAGCAGTGCCTGCTGGAGATTTTAAAGCCCTCAGCCCAGCCAACAACATCCTCTGTCACTGATGAAGGACTAGAGGGTGACTGCAGTGACAGACTTTACATCTACAAGGTGGCCAAAAAGGTAGGAGTGTTTCACAGAGTGGACAGTTAGTAGATGCAAGGTTTAAAAACTCCAGTAGCACTGCTGTGTCTGATCCACTCGTACCAGCATAACACACACTAACATACCACCACCACCACTGAGAATTATAAACCACCCACATCATACCTGTTCTGTGGGGGTCCTGAGGGGGGACTGAGAGGGGGGACATTGTAAAATGCATGTCCCATTACACGTTACAAGATTAATTTTCATTAATTTGCCTGTTCAGGGGTCAGCAGAGTCAGAGACAGCTTCATTACAGACACAGTAGAAAACAGCCAATCAGAACAGAGCTCATTTACATATATCAGTTTTAACTGCACTGTAACCAACACCTGCCTGGACCTGGAAGTTGCTCCACAGAGCAGGATTTCCCAGTGAGTCAGGCTTATCCAATCGGAGACGGGCTATCCAATCAGGCCAATCCAATCAGAGACGGGCTAAGGGAGGCTCCCAATGGACCGTACTCAAATCCAGGCTTGAGTTATCTGGATAACTCTGAAATCCTACTCTGTGAATACAGACAGTTGCTGGAGACTAGAGTTAAAGAAAACACAGGGCGTACAGACTACAGCATGACATGGAGTATCTACATTAAACACAGAGAGAGAGAGAGAGAGAGAGAGACTGTCACAACACACAAACTTCACACTAGGACACCAAGCATACACACACACTAAACACTCTGCATTTTCACACTCACTACACTGACCACAGACACACACACACACAGTAAACTTACACACTGCAACTAAAATTACAAAACTCAATCACTAAACAAACTAAACTTACACCATACTCATACCACTCACACAAACCTCTACACTCACCACACACTCACACTAAACTTACAAACAACACATTTACACTTTCACTAATACTACATTCAAACAAACACCCCACGTAAATTAGTATCTTCTGCGCTATTTAAGGTGGAACGGAACGTGGCAGGAAAGACTTCAGACGCCACCATAACCCTTGTACAGTGTTTAAGGTGGAACGGACAATCCGAATTGTAATGCGGATCAGACTTAAACAGAAGCGGATCTGTGGAAGATTCAAAGAGAAACAGAACTGACCTTCAGCTCGCGGTCCTCTAACTCTCCACAGAACTTACAATTCCACCTAAAATACGGAATCTGCTCCAACGGTGTGTCGGGACTCTCTCTGAACAGCTGAAGATCACTCACAGGACAGTCTATCACAGGGGCGGGGCAATCCCAGCGCCTCCTGTCGATCACAAACACTCCACCAATCACATTCACACAGATTTCCGACCACCCCTTTAAAAGACAAGTCCAAAAAAAGTTATAGAACACTCCTTTAATCCTCTGGGACAGCAGAGATGAAGAGCAGAGTTCTGCATCTACAGAGAACTCTGCAGTCAGAGCAGTGGACAGTGTCGTGTGAATGGAACCAGACATCCTCCTATAAAAGCCCCTAACAGAAAGTGAGGACAGTAAACGTTGGGGGACAGTAGTCCTGAAACAGTGTCAGAACTGAAACCCAAAACCAGGTTTAGTCCAGACAGAACAGAAAAACACTCCTTCCACTGACTACAGGGAACATAATGGATAATCTGATGATGTATCACTGCAATCTTCCTCAGAACCATGTGTAAAAATTCTACAGACGTGTGGGGGTTGTTCCTTCAGCAAAGAGGAATTTACTTAATTAATTAACTTAATTAATATTCAGAGACAGAGAGAGAGTGCTGGTTTGATTCCGAGCACTGGCAAGAATCAGAGTTGAGAGGAAGAGTGAAAAAAATAGTGCTGTCTCCCCCTTAACATCCACTGCCATGTCTTCACATTTTGTTATGTATTGTACATAGATATATACTATACTTCAGACTAAGAAATGGAAGCTAGCGGTCACAATGAGAAAAACACCCCAATTATACTGGAGAGGAGTAAAAGAGCAAATGGTCAGGTAGAGAAGAGTGAGTGAGTGAGAGAGAGAGAGAGAGAGAGAGGGGGGGGGGGGATAGAGAGAGATTCTCTCTTACTCTCTGGCTTGTAAAGAAGTGGTGGGTTTTCACCCCATCATCCAGAGGCATGGGGCTCCCTCACATCTTGCCACACCTACAGCCCCAGCCCCCCCCTCCAACCACATCCAAAACCCCACCCTCCCTCCCATCCAGCCACACTCACAACCCCACCCTCCCTCCCATCCAGCCACACCCACAGCCCCACCCCTCTCCCAGCCAGTCACTCACTCTCATTCTCTTTCTCTCTCCAGTGATTTTTTCTACATGTGCTGTCCCAGTAAACATTTAGCCGTTGATTCAACTTTGAAATAACGCAATGACTGCCGTCTAACCAACGTTCTCTTAAGGTTGAAAATGAAAGTTGAAAAGACGTCCAAACACAGACATTGAAAAGACGACTATTAGACGTATTTTGGACGTCCATTGACGTTATTAATTGGTCCCGAAATAAATTACTTGTATAAAACGCATTTTGGACGTCCACTGACGTTATCGATTGGTCACCACTTAACCAATTTATTGAGATGGAATTTGGACGTCCATTGACGTTTAAAATATGTCCTTGACGGACAGACTATTTTTAGACCTATTTTGAACGTCCAGGGACGTTCCTTGTTTACTGGGGTGTGTTTTGACGTGAGTTGAGCGCCAGCTTTTAGAAAACCACAATGACAACAATGAGGAGTACAAGGGTTTTATTTTGTAGTTAGAGATATGCTTGGTCTGCGTATGTTTAAACAATTACCCTTCCCACTCACACTGAGTCCGTCTCTGCACTTACCTCTTTATCATTCACACTTTTACTTAATTTCTTTATCCTTCTGGATTCACTCCAGACAATGTAGTGTGTGTGTGTGAGGGAGAGAGACAGGTTTATTCTGTAATGATGTAAATAAATGATAAGCTGTGAATATAAAGGTTGTGTAATGAACTCTGTCAGTGATTTCTGGGCATCGCCACACAGTGTACGTGCAACAGAGGGCTCTGTGCCCTCTGTGTCAGGAAAAGAGTTGTTTATATAAAACAACTTTATAAACAATAAACAGCAGTACACAGTACAGCTTCAGGGGACTCTGGGTTCTGCAAGTGCTCAGATCTCAGGCCGAAGCCTTAGGCAGTTGTGAGTTTTATCTTGGATGGACCCTCACTTTAATGACCTACGGCCTGAGATCTGAGCACTTGCAGAACCCAGAGTCCCCTAAGCTGTACTGTGTACTGCTGTTTATTGCCCCCCTACTGGACTGGCATGAAAATGCAGCCGATTCATACTCGTCTGGATGGAGATATTTTCAAAAATAGGGGGAGGAGAATCTCAGTTTTAAAAAATAATCGGATACGTGTGGACAGGGCCTGAGAGTGCTGCAGGAAAATAAATAGATTTCTATAAGTTTTGTGTACGATCTGTCTGCTTAATTTCTGGTAAAGATCAGAAATTACCTGCTGAAAGGTTATTTAACAGCGGATATATTTACTTTTGTTGTTAAACTCTGCTTTGGTCAGTGGAAAAGAAACTGTGTCTTAGAAACTGTCACTTAAAAGAAGTTAAAAACATCTAGAAATATTTAAATGGACCAAGCCCTAGGGGACTGACAGAGGGGACTCGCTATTCCTCACGCCTGGCAGTGCCTCACAAGTATGACCACCAACAGGTGACACTCATAACTGAGTGTTGGGTGTTGAGATGAGGAATATTTATTTTGAAAGTGAGAATAAACAGAACCTCTACGTTCCCCAGGGCCCTACGTGCTCAGAGATCCTGCTTCAGCTAGTGTTCAGCAGCGTGTGAAATCTTCAGAATAAAATCAGGAAACGTGTTAAGGTTATGTTAAAAAGATTTAAGACCTCTCATTCTTGCCACTGGTAGAGGGTGCTCCAGCTCCAAAATATTTTAAAAGTGCCTACCTAATTTGTTACGCAAAAACGTATTAAAATAATTGATAATGCAATATATTTGTTAAATAACAGCATAGTAGCTAATAAGACTACAGGAAAACCTTATGATATCACCTCACTAAATCAATAATATACTTTTAAGTTGTGATACAGGTAGTTAATGATAGAGGCTACACATATCATTGAAGAAAATCATGTAATTATTTTATTAAATACAGTATTTATATTAAATACAATAAATGGAATATTGTCATGTTAATAGGATTGCAAGTAACAATGGGCCAAAGAACCCAAGTTTTAAACTAGCCTATTTATGACTTGTCTAATAAGTATATTAATAAAGCAATAAACAGCAGCTGCATACTTTTACCTTTGCACGATTTTCTTCTTTTCCAGTTCTCTTTTTCCTAATCTGGGCACCTGATGGCTTAGACCTTTTCTTATCCAATTTTGTATGGTTAATTTGGAACTCGACTGTAACATACCCATTATTCATTACACAGACAACCAAGACTTAACCAATTAATTTTAATGGTGAACCGTTATAAATAAAAACCCATGTGCTGATATAAAGTAAACTAAACACCTGGTGGAACTAACAGGAAAGCAGACAACAACAGGGAAGCTACATGACTCATGATGGCAGGGCACCTGCTTCAAAATATGTAACTGAGCTACGTTCAGTAGTGTGATGCACAGTGCAAACATCGCCCCCTGCATGATGCTGCCCTGGGCACCTGCATATGTGGCCCATGCCTAAATCCGCCACTGTTATTAAGAGACTGAGAGGAAAAGCGAGGGGAAGTGACAGAGCAGCTCAGAGAAGTTTTAGAGTTTTATATTTCATGTTTTTCAAGATTTGCTTTATTGGTTTGGCTGTTTCTGTACCCGTTTGGAAGCTGTTTTGATCGCTCGGGTTTTCCTGTTTACTCGTTTCCATTGTTATTTCTATATTTATATCTGTTTTTATAACCTACTAACCATCCATAGATCTATCTTTTAGATTGTCTCCGCAGGAATATTCATTACAGAGGCACTAAAACTGCCACCGGACCCTGGAGTAACGTTCTTGGTGTAAGTTACTAAAATTCACTAAAAGCGGTAAGTACCTGCAATTCCATGGCTACTACTGGCTGTTTTGCCTGCTCAGAGTGTGGCATGTTTAGTTTAACGCCCTTTTCCACCTCTAGCGATAAATATAGTGGTTGTATTTGTAGTAAGTGTCAGCTAGTTAGCTCCCTGGTGGATAAAGTGGACCAGCTAGAAGTGCGCATCCGGAGCTTATTATCGTCTGCGGCAGTCTGAGGTAACTAAGGGTAATATTAGAGAGGTGATTAAACTGGCCCAGATGATGTCCGATGCCGTAATCTGCTCTGGCCCCATACCAATGCGGCGAGGCGACGAAGCTTACAGCAGACTTTGGGCGTTAAACTGCTGGATGTCCAAGTGGTGTTCCGAAAATCAAGTGGGCTTTATAGACAATTGGTTACGTTTTGAGGGCAAGCCTGGTCTTATAGGTAGGGATGGTATCCACCCCACGCGGGAGGGTGCTGCCTTACTTTCTTGCAGTATAGCACATAGTCTTTTAGTTAGTCAGCAGAGTAGTGTAGATAGCTGCTGACAATCCAGAGCCGGGACCAGGCCGCAGACAGACAGGCTAAACCGACCGTCTGCAAACTGTCTTGAGACGTCACCCAGGTTCAACTGTATTGAGACTGTGTCTTTCCCCCGAACTAAATGTAAAAGTAGAAAAACAAAATCAGCCTGCTTCAGCAACCTAATCAATATTAAATCATACACAACACCTAGCAGCAACACCTCAGAACTAAAATTTGGGTTACTCAACATAAGATCACTAAACTCAAAAGCACTCATCGTAAATGATATTATAAGTGATCATAAATTCAATGTTTTCTGTCTCACGGAAACGTGGGTTAAACCAAATGAATATTTAGCACTAAATGAAGCCACCCCCCTAGGCTATAATTATGCACATAGCCCAAGAATATCAGGCAAAGGAGGTGGAGTATGTGTAATTTACCAAAATACCCTAGAAATTAGTCTTAAACAATGTGACACCTTCTCTTCTTTTGAGGTTCTCTCCACTATTATTACAAATCCGGTCACAAAAAAGGACGCATTTTTATTATGCAACATTTACAGACCACCAGGGCCTTACTTAGAATTTCTGAAAGAATTCAGCGATTTTGCTACAAACCTAGCGGTGTGCAATCATAAAGTTATAATTGTAGGAGATTTCAATATCCATTTTGAGAAGGAAAGTGACCCACTAAAAAAGGCATTTACCTCAATCTTAGACTCTATTGGTATTACTCAAAATGTAACAGGGCCTACACACTACTGCAGCCACACTTTAGACTTAGTTCTGACACTAGGTCTTAACATTGACAAAATTAATATCTTACCGCAATCCTCAGCAATCTCCGATCATTACTTAATTTCATATGAGCTACGTTTTATCCATAATATATGTAAGAACCCTCGCTATTCTACAAGGCGTATAATAAAACCATCTACCGCCCTACAATTTATAGAAAACCTACCAGAACTATCGACCCCAGTTCCAACTCCATCAGACCCAATGGACCTAGATGTACTAACTGATTACCTAGAAAATACCTGTCGATCTACTTTAGAAAAGGTAGCACAACTTAAACATAAAAGTATAAGACAGAAAAAGCTCGCACCATGGTATAACGATAAGACCCGTACTTTAAAACAAACATTACGAAAACTAGAGCGGAAATGGCGATCAACCAAGCTTGAAGTGTTCCATTCTGCCTGGAAGGACAGCCTTATAGAGTATAGAAATGCCCTCACTAAAGCTCGCTCAGCATATCTGGCCTCGCTGATCTCCCATAATAAAAATAATCCGAGAGCACTGTTTAGTGTGTTTTCTAGAATGACAAAAAATCAAGCAGGTTCTGAACAACTAATTCCAGCAACTCTCACCAGTAAAGATTTTATGGACTTTTTTAATAATAAAATTGAGAATATTAGACAACAAACTCTAGCCACAGGATCAAATCCATCCTGGCTGCCACCTGATGTGAATGAAATAAAACATAATATAACTGTAAAAGAAAGACTTGAAACCTTTTGCCCACTCCCACAATTAGAACTAGAGAAGATTATCACCTCCGCAAACTGTACAACTTGCACACTTGATGCAATTCCCACAAAGTTGCTCAAAGAAGTACTACCAGCTATTATTGATCCTCTTTTAACTATAGTAAACTCATCGCTTAGTCTGGGCCATGTACCCAAAACTTTTAAACTAGCAGTTATTAAACCTATGATCAAGAAACCAAATCTTGATGCTAGTACACTGTCTAATTACAGGCCTATTTCTAATTTGCCATTTCTGTCTAAGATCTTAGAAAAAGCTGTGGCCCAACAACTTAGTTCATATCTACATAAGAATCATATATATGAAAAATTCCAATCTGGATTCAGGCAACATCATAGTACAGAGACAGCTCTAGTCAAGATAACAAATGATCTTCTTCTTGCCTCTGATCAAGGCCACGTATCCCTGTTGGTGCTTCTTGACCTAAGCGCAGCCTTCGATACAATAGACCACAATATTCTCATAGAAAGGTTAGAAAACATGGTTGGAATCACAGGGACAGCCCTATTATGGTTTAAATCTTACTTAACGGAACGTTATCAATTCGTAAAAGTAAACAATCTAAATTCAAATTATTCTAAAGTAAGATTTGGAATTCCACAAGGCTCTATTTTAGGACCATTATTATTTAAATTATACATGTTACCGCTAGGCACAGTTATAAGAAACCATGACATTAACTTTCACTGTTACGCAGACGACACACAATTGTATATTTCAGCCAAGCCCGATGACAAACACAGATTAAAGAAAATAGAGGACTGTGTAAAAGACGTGAAAGGCTGGATGTTGCGTAACTTCCTCCTCCTAAACAGCAACAAAACAGAGGTCCTGCTTTTGGGTCCAAAAGTGACAAGAAATAAATTATCAGACTTAATTTTAAATCTAGCTAACTTTCCAGTTAAACCTGGTTCAGCAGCAAAAAATCTTGGTGTCATAATTGACCCGGATTTATCATTTGATCAACACATAGGTAGTATCACTAGGACAGCTTTTTTGCATCTTCGCAATATTGCTAAGATTAGAAATGCCTTATCCCATCAGGACGCAGAAACATTAGTACATGCCTTTATTACTTCAAGGCTTGACTACTGTAACGCACTACTGTCAGGATGCACCAGCAGCAATTTAAGAAAACTTCAACTAGTTCAAAATGCTGCAGCTAGGGTCCTCACTAAAACTAGAAAATTTGAACATATCAGCCCAGTTTTATCATCACTTCATTGGCTGCCTGTTAAATTCCGCATTGACTACAAAATTTTGCTATTAACATATAAAGCTCTACATGGGCTTGCTCCTGAATATCTTCAAGATACAATTTCCTATTATGAGCCCCCACGTTCACTCAGATCACAGAATACTGGATTTTTAAATGTTCCCAGAATTCAGAAGGCCTCAGCTGGGGGAAGAGCCTTTTCTTATAAAGCCCCCCAACTCTGGAATGATCTTCCAGAAAATGTTCGGGACTCAGACACAGTCGCAATCTTCAAATGTAGGCTAAAAACTCATTTGTTTAGTTTATCATTTGGTAGCTAATGCTCCCCCATAGATAAAGGCGGCAGATCCGGGGGGTCCATGGACACAGGGAATTATAGTATACTGAAACGCTGGTGCTGTCGTCCCGCCGCTTCTCGCGATCACTCAGGTTTGTTGACGGTGGAGCGGAGGGATGCCAGTGTTTCAGGATGCTCCCGTGTCTGTGTGTCCTCCTGGTTCTCTCCTTTTAGTTAATGCTGTCATAGTCAGATCTGCCGGAGTCATTAGCCACACTCTGGAAATTTTCATATTTTCTACTTTACAAACACAAAACAGTTCAAAACTAATTCCATCCCTTTACATCTTTCCGAGTAAACGACTGCCACCTGTCTGTCTGGACACTGATGGATGACTGTCGAGATCCTCCTCCACGCTTCAGACCAGCTGCCCACGCTCCAGCAACCACCAAGTGCCTTGAAGCTGTCCCTACACTGAAGTTCTCATGGACTACTAACTATCATCACCAGTAGATTGACCAGAGGAGGATGGGTCACCCCTTGTGAGCCTTGGTTCCTCCCAAGGTTTCTTCCTCAGCTGGGGGAGTTTTTCCTTGCCACTGTCGCCCCTGGCTTGCTCACTTGAGGGTTTTACATTTGTCTTTACATTTCATGTCAAATCTTGTCTTACTGGAATTCTGTGAAGCTGCTTTGTGACAACATCAGTTGTGAAAAGCGCTATATAAATAAATTTGAGTTGATTTGATTTGACATGACAAAATTACAAATGACAAAATTTGTTTAAAAAAAGGGAGTAGGAAAAAGTATTAATAGGCTTTCAGTTATAATAATGAAACATGTATTTAAAACTATAAGAACAAAAAAATCTATAATTAAGAAAAGAAAATGTTATGTTAAAATTTTGTGATAATAAGCAAATGTATTATATATATATATATCGATCAATCAAATTTTATTTATATAGCGCTTTTCACAACAAAAAGTCATCACAAAACAGCTTTACAGAGATCCAGGTCCAAGCCTCCTATGAGCAAGCCAGGGGCAACAGTGGCATGGAAAACTCCCTCAGCACACGAGGAAGAAACCTTGGAAGTAACCAAGACTCATATGGGGAACCCATCCTCCTCGGGGAAGGAGGAGGTGATCAGTGATTCTTTGTGAGTTAAAAGTAGGTGCAGAGTTAATTTGAGATAAAACAGCATGGCCAAGCATGATAGTGTAGATGAGACAAGGCCAGGATCTTGTACAGGACACACAGGGGCTGGATCAGGGCAACACCTGGAGAGCAGCAGGACATCTCAAAGCATGAGAGAGACAGGAGAAAGAAAACCAAACAAAGAGAACAAATAAAAATACAGAGGTTAGTAGGTTCATGGTAAAGAACAGGCAAAATTGTCCTGCAAAAAAAGCTTCCATGGGTCAGGCAAGAGAACACAACAACAGACAGCATGTTGTCGGTTACCAGAAAGCTAACTAAAAAAAGCTGTGGCTATGGTAGTATCACAGGGTTAATACAAAGTAGTGATAATATTAAAACCAGCTCTAACCCCAATAGAGAAGGAGTAACCTGTAAGTGAGTGATTAACCATAAGCTTGTTTGAAAAGGTAGGTTTTTAATCTAGATTTAAAGATTGAAAGTGTGTCTGAGCCCTGAACAGTAACCGGAGGCTATTCCAGAGCTGAGGAGCTTTGTGAGAAAACGCTCTTCCTCCTGCAGTGTTTTTCTTAATGCGAGGAACTAAGAGTAGACAGGCATCCTGTGAATGAAGTGTACTCGACAGGCGATAAGGTATGAGAATTTCAGTAAGATACTGCGGGCCTAAACCCGCATAAATTTAGAGATTTATAAGCTAAGAGGAGTATTTTATAGTCAATGCGAAATTTTATGGGTAGCCAGTGTAGGGACGAGAGAACTGGGGTTATATGGTTGAATTTTCTAGCTCTAGTGAGCACCCTGGCTGCTGCATTGTGAACTAACTTAAGTTTGTGTAATGCTTTGCACGAGCTCCCTGCGAGGAGCACATTGCAGTAATCTAGACGTGAAGTTATAAAAGCATGCACTAGTTTCTCTGCATCTTTTATGGATAAAATATGCAGAATTTTGGCAATACTGCATAGGTGGAAGAAGGTGGTTTTGACTGTGTTGGATATGTGGGTATCAAGTGTGAGAGTCGAATCAAAGGCCAAGTTTTTAATGATGGTACTGTGTTTTACTGTTGAATTATCAAGATTAATAGCAGCATTTCTGAGTGAATGTTTCTGAGTATCTGTACCTAGTAACAAGACCTCGGTTTTGTCAGAATTTAACATGAGAAAACCTCATGACTGTGACATCCCACCCTCTATTTTGTATGATGGCGTCTAGGGGTATCAAGGGATGGGTATAACAAGGAGTGTGTGATGCAGTGTGAAAGTGAGGGAAACATACAATATAGTGCTCTTTTCAACTTTTATCTGAATCAAAAAATCCAGGGTACAATAAAGCAGCAATCGTAGTATCATATGGTGTAAAATATACAACATTTAAACGCAAATGTAGTTATAGAAGTAAAGTGCAAAGTAGAAGACAATAAACAACCCAACATGCTAAAACCAACCAACCACTACTGGGTGGATGGTGGATGGAGCCAAAGAAAAGAAATAAACAAAAAAAAACAACTTCCCTAACAAATAATTCTAATCTACACCAAAAATACAGATGTGGCACTCACCCCTTACCTAGTGTATATATACAGGTTTGATCCTAACATGGAAGTTTATAGGCACCTGTACTTGCCTGTCCACACCAGCAGTGGTGGTAGAGATTTTTAACAAAGCAATCAACAGTTTTCAAAATAGCTATATTGAAGCTAGGCTAAAGCTAAGCTAGTAGCAGCATAACTAAGCATCAAGCTCTAGCTATAGAATGCAATAAAGTAACCTCAACAGCAAAAATAACTAAAAGTGAAGCTAGCAGCAAAGATCAAACAAAATAGAGGCAACCTCTGTAGACCTAAGCCAACAATAACAACAATCTCACAAAAGCAGAATTCTCCCTTTGCTTGTTCCACCTCGTTGTGTTCCACTTGGTGGACTTTATATCCAAGAGGTCCTGCCACTTTCAGGTGAACAGCTCATCCTATTGGAAGATCAGGACAGTAGCTCCCCCACTGGCTGAACAGAACAACTTGATATATATATATATATATATATATATATATATATATATATATATATATATATATATATATATATATAGAGAGAGAGAGAGAGAGAGAGAGAGAGAGAGAGAGAGAGAGCAACCGAATCTCTGACTGTCTCTCTGGCATATCTACATGGATGAAGGAACATCACCTCCAATTGAATTTATCCAAAACTGAACTACTGGTCCTCCCAGCCAAGCAAGCTATTCTCCACAACATCAGCATCAAGCTAGAGTCCCTATCAGTGGCTCCCACCAAGGTTGTAAGAAACCTGGGTGTCATGGTTGATGACCAGCTGAACTTCGCAGATCACATTACCACTGTAGCTTGATCGTGCCGCTTCTCCCTATTCAGCATAAGGAAAATTAGGCCATACCTAACTCAACATGCAACACAGCTCCTTGTTCAGACGTTAGTAATCTCCCGTCTAGACTATTGCAATGCCCTCCTGACAGGTCTTCCGGCCTGTGCTGTGAGACCGCTACAGATGATCCAGAATGCTGCAGCACGCCTGGTCTTCAACCAGCCTAAAAGAGAACATGTCGCCCCTATTAGTTGAGCTGCATTGGCTACCCTTAGCTGCTCGCATCAAATTTAAATCACTAATGATGGCCTTCAGAGTATTCACTGGTTCTGCTCCCATCTACCTCAATAAACTCTTAAAACCATACGTTTTAAAACCATACGCCAACTAACACAACCAACCCCCCGTACATGTCAGTTGAGGGTATTCTCATCTCTGGTACCGCACTGGTGGAATGAGCTTCCAAGCACTATCAGGGCAACAGAAACCCTCTCCGCATTCAAGAAATCCTTGAAAACCCAGCTCTTCCGAGAGTATCTTTTGCACTGAAAGTCTTTCTTTAATGCACTTATTACTTCCTGGCATATTGCACTCAATGTAAGGTATTTTGTATAATTTGTGTTGTAGTTTGAATGTTAGATCCTCTTTTTGTAAGTCGTTTTGGATAAAAGCGTCTGCCAAATGCATAAATGTAAAATGTAGGAGAAAAAAACAGTGCCTCTCTGGCACCTAACATAGACATTTTCTTATTTTATGTAGACAAGCAACATCATTAGGTTTGGCTGATATGTACAGTTGTGTGTCATTAGTGTAACAGTGGAACTGAATACCATGCTTACTGATTAGTCTACCCAGTGGCAGCATGTAGAGTGTGAATAATACAGGGCCAAGCACTGACCCTTGGGGAACACCATATTTAACTAAAGTATGATTAGAGGATGTATTATTTAGATAAACAAATTGATAAAGGTCAGATAAATAGGATCTGAACCAAGAGTGGGCAGATCAGATTTTCCAGCCTATCAAGAAGCATCACATAATCTATGGTATCAAATGCTGCTAAGGTCAAGATATAGCCCTTATCAAGTGAAAAGAGTAAGTCATTATTTACTATTGTTAGAGCTGTTTCTGTGCTGTGATTTGGTCTAAATCCAGACTGAAAAATGTCATGAATGTCATTTTTGTAGGTAAGAGCACAACTGCTGTGACATGACATTTTCTAGAATCTTAGAAATAAAAGGGAGGTTTGATATTGGCCTGTAGTTTGTGAGCAAAAGTGGGCCAAGACTGGGTTTTTTAACAATTGGTTTGATTACCACTAGTTTCAGAGGTTTAGGTACATATCCAATGTTGAGGGACGAGTTTATTATTGTGAGCAATGGTCTAATGACTTTAGGTAAGATTTGTTTAAATAATTGTGTTGGTATAGGATCCAGTAAGCATGAAGACGATTTAGATGAGCTAAGCAGGCCATTTTCACTGACAGAACTGAAGTAGTCTAAATGCACCTCAGAGCTGGCGGGGCGTTCATCAATAAGAGCCGATGTGACTTTGGACTGATTTTGGATTTTGAGGCGAATGCAATCAATTTTATCTTTAAAAAAAACCTCATAAAGTCATTACTACAGAAATCAGAGGGGACAATGGAGTTTATTTCCTTTTTGTTGTCAATTAGATTTGATACAGTGCTAAAAAGGAATCTAGGGTTGTCTTTGTTGTTTTCTATAAGAGATGTACTGTGATTTGGCTTTAGATAAGGCATATTTGTAGTCAGTGAGGCTGTGCTGCAATGCAATTCGGCAACATTCTAGATTTGCGTGTCTCCATTTATGTTCATGCTTACGAGCAGCCAGTTTTAAGGCACGCGTGCTGTCACTGTACCATGGAGCAAGCCTTTTCTCTCTAAATTGTTTGGTCTTAACTGGTGCAACACTATCTAGATTTGTACACAGTAAAGTTTGTAGTTTATTTGTAATGAGCTCAAGGTCATTAGGGTGAGTTGGAAAAGAAATGGTGGTAAGGTCTGGAAGGTTAATAATAAAATCACTAACTGTTGAGGATGTTATAGTGCGCTTTCTAATATTGCGTGGCTGTGGACAGATATCAAAGTTCAGCGCAATTTAATATATGATTAGATGGTGATCAGAGATGGTCTCATGTAGCAAGAGGTTGGATAGATCCTTTATCTCAATGCCCCGTGTTAACACTAGGTCCAATGTGTGTTTGCATTGATGAGTGGGCCTTGTAACATTCTGATTGAACCCTAGCGCATCCAAAATTGATTCAAATGCAATTTGTCAATCATGATCCTTCTCAAAGTGAATATTGATATCACCAACAATTAAGGCCTTTTCTGAAACGATAACTACACTTGAAAGAAAATCAGCAAATTCACAAAGAAATTCTGTATAAGGGCCAGGAGGACGATAGATTGTGATGAGCATAAAAGAGTGCCTCCTTTTTGATGCAGTAACTTTAAGAGTAAGCAATTCAAAGGATTTAGTGTCATAACCAGATGTTTGTGTTGTGTCTATGATAGGGTCATAAATTGTGGCTACACCACCACCACAACCAGATGTTCGTGGGCAACTGTAATAGCTGAAGCCAGGGGGAGTGCACTCATTTAGGGCAATGTATTCATTGGGTTTAGCCCATGTTTCGCAGAGACATAATGCATAAAGTTTGTTATCAGTAATAATATCACAGACAGTGAGTGCTTTAGATGCTTTAGATCATATATTTAAAAGCCCTATTTTAATGCTTGACGTGCTGAAATATTGCGTTCACTGCAGTGCCTTGGTGTTAATTCTAATTAGGCTGTTAAATGTATTAGTGTTAATCAGAGTGGATGATATGGACATGCTACTCATCATACTAACAGCAGAGAGATGGTCAGGTGGAACATTAGGAACTTTAATATTACTTATCTGCTCGCTATCCATTCCACCTACCTGACTGATGTGACTGGGAAGGACCAGTTCGTCCCGGCGCAGAACCACCTCAATGTTCTCAGAGAGAACTACGATCCTAGGGAGCTCGGATGAAGCCCATCCCAACGATACAGGGCCACATGCTCACGAAAGTGCTTCACCAATCCAGGAGCAGAGCCCGAAGAGCCTGCTAAATGCCTTGCACCCTTGACGGTAGGTGGGCAGGGGGCCAGAGACCAGGATACTAGCGTCCGTCCTCTTCCGAGCGGTATCCAGAAGTGAACGGTAGTGCTCCTTCAGGACCTCGCTGTGGCGGGCGGAGATGTTGTTCGTTCCCACATGGACAACGACGGTGCCGAAGTCCTCACACTGCCGAAGTGCTGAGGGAAGCCTCCTGGCATTGTCCAGGACACATGCACCTGGGAGACAAGACACAGTTGCGTTACTCTTTGTGCCCAGCACTTTTAAAAATCTAACTATTGAATCTCCAATAATAAGAACACTGCTCTGTTTAGTCTTCGGTGCTGGAGAAGGTGAAGGCCAGGAGCTGAGCACCTCAAATCGGTTGGCTGAAGACTGGCTGCGGTGGAGGGGTGGACGGCCTCAGCTTTCCACGCCCATGCTGGCGCTCCCATCTAGGTGCGACAGCCAGTAGATAGGTACCGCCGCAGCAGAGGAGCCAGTGGCGACGGCCATGTCACGGGTCACGGGCTGTCTCAAGTGTCGTCTTATGCGCTGGAGCTCCGTCTGCTTCTCTAGGAGACGCTGAATCCGGCGACCTAGGTGCTCGAGCTCCACGAGCTCAGAAAGGGCTCGTTCCTCGGCAGGGGCCATGAAGAGAAAAAAATAAACAATGAGTAATAATATGGACGAAAAAATGAAGTTAAGAAACACAGTGGATTAGGAATGATGAAGACAGCACACTAAGATAAGCAATGCCAAAAAAATATGTAGTAGATATTGTAAATAAACGTCTAAAGGACAAAATAAACAGCGACAAACCGCAAACCATTTTAAATCGAGCACGCGACCAGTCAGCCGGAAGTGACGTACCCCTGACGTACCTGAACGTATTTACATATATAACAGTACGGAATGACCTCTGTGTGTGTGTGTGTGTGTGTAGAAATGTGCAGATATGTGCTCACTCTGTCACGCCCTGGTCCTGTCATGTCTGTTTTCCTGGCCATGTGCTCTTGCACATGGTTCGTTATTGTTCCTGTCTCCGCCCTAGTCCCACCTTAGTTCCTCCTCCTCGTCAGTGTCTCCTTTGAAATCCTGCCTCCTCCTTATCTGTTCCAGGTGTGCCTTGTCTGAGTTGTGTATTTAAGTTCCCTTGTCTTAGTGCTTCTTTGTTGGACATTCTGCATTTGCTCGACTGTCTCTGGTCTGTTTGTATCGACTGTTCTTCATCCACCTTCATTTTGTGCTCTCCAGTCTGTCTCGTCTGTTACTCATTCCCTTGTAGTCATTCTTTGTATCTCTCGTCTCAAGTCTGTTTGTGTCTTTACTCCATTTAGGTTTACTCTGTCTAGCTCTGTGTCCAAGTTTACTTGGTTTAGTTCTGTGTTTTTGTTTAGTCTGTTTAGCTTTGTGTTAAAAAAATCCGAAACTTAAAGTTCAGATCTTGAGATTGAACTTTGAAAAATACAACAATGCATTCAAAATTAAGTGTAGCATTGTTTTTTTTTTAGTTTAAAAAGAATTTTGATTATTTAATTTTTTTATTAAATTTATTTTCACTTTCCTATATATTTGGATATTTGAAGTCTTTTTCATTTGCAGGTTTTTTTCAGATTCTTATATATATATATATATATATATATATATATATATATATATATGTATAGGACCCCTCTGAGCCACTGACGAGCACTCAGAATAAAGACTAGGAGACTGGGTCTCCTTGGGAGTGGCCTTCCCTAAACCCCAAGTCTGGGACTGGAGCCTGCGTCTGGGACCAGGAAAAACCCTGAAGTTTAGTAAGGCTAGGAAACCATGTTCTCCGAAAATAACTCCTCCCGTGTGGACACCTAACGGTGACAACAAAGCACGGTTGAGTGAGTGAGTAGGAGTGAAGATCCCACTGGAAGAATTCGAGGGGTAAGTCCAGTTTTTGATCAATATGGCAGACCAAGATAAGAGATTTTTAAAGGAAGAACTAAATTCTCGATTTGGAAAGGGGAAGTGGCAATGGAAACCAGTCAAACAGCAATGTGAAATGTTGGCAAAAATAGTGAAAGGTTTAGAACCGAATGCTAAAAACAGTAGGACATGGAGAAAGAGGTAAAAAGGGACCTGAATGAGGCAGTGAAAGAGTTTAACGCAGGAAAATGGGAGGAGAAATTATCACTGGGGAAAATACTATATGAAATGACTGTGGTGAGAAAGAAGGCAGTGGAGGAAGCTGGAAAAGGCAGGTATTTTACATAAAAAGAAGGCTAAAAGTAAGAGTGATCAGGCAGAAGAGTACCTGATTAGGTTGAAAAGGGTGAAATGTGCTTACAATGGCAATTTGTTTGTTATGATCACACATACCACTTTTTAAGACTCACCAGCAGCAGGCACTGAGGCAAGTGAGCAAAATCAGGAAGTGCAGAACACCCAGCATGGCCCGGAGACAGGGACCCCGCCCACACACATCACAGACAGGAAGCATGCTCCCACACACACTAAGGGGGAATTAGAGACTACTCATCCCTATAATGCAAGTTATTTGAATACATTGCCCCAACCAACGTCTCCCATACCAGTTGGTAATATGATGCCCATGATAAGTATCAGGATAAAATGGTAATGGAGCTGTTAAAAGCTCAGCTTAATGAAATTCGTAAGAACGAAAACAGACAAAAGAAGGAGGTTAAGAATCAACTAACCAAACCCGACACCATGATGCTGATGACCCAACCACCTCCTCCTCCTCCCATGGCCACCATCACCTCCGACTCCTGCTGGTCTGTTGGCTGCGGTCCCAGCTCAGACACCTATGCCATATATGCCACCCCAACAATGGCCCATACCTCAATATAATTATGGCCCTACGCTGTATGCACCCCAACCGCTCTGAGCCAGGGGGCGAGGGTGGGGACGAGGACACGGGCGTGGCGGACCTCCCAGGCCACAAGGATGCTTTCAGTGTGGAGCATTAGATCACTGGGCCAGGGACTGCCACATGCTGAATCAACCACATCCTCAGCCTCAACATCAACCTCCACCGTCACACCAGCCACAAGCCTACTATCAGGCTCCCAACCCGGGGGCGGCTCCAGCAGGCCAGTACAGCCTGGAGCCCTGGGGGGACAGTGACGAGGCCCAGAGAACCACCAAGACAGCATGGCCCTGGCAGAACCCATGCTGTCACTGACCGTGGGGACCCTGAAAATTCCATTTTTGATCGACACGGGCCACTCACTCTGCGTTAACCAGCAGCTTATCACCCAGTATGATGAGTGACATTTCAGTGCCGGTCAGGGGTTTCTCGGGTTCAAACATGTCACTGCCAAGAACCAAACCTTTACGTGTGAACAATGGTAAGCAGACTGTTTTACACTCATTTTTGATTGCACCACAAGCGCCGCTCAACTTATGTGGCAGAGACTTGCTAGTAAAAACGTGGGCCTGCATAATGTGCTCCCCAGAGGGACTGTCAATCACATGGCCTGATGGGACTGAGCAATGCTGCACTGGTTGGCATGGCCAAGGAATGTATCTGATGAAAGCATCCAGTCCAGAATCAGTGGACATTTACTGGGGATTGCTACAAGAATCCAGCAGTCAACTCCTAACATTCTTCAATCTCTGGAAACCTTGGATAATGGCGATGGAACCGTATGCTCCGCCACCGGACCCCCCACACACACACACATCACCCTGTTCTATGATACGGGCAGGGATTTAGCATACTTTGACTTATTTGAATCTGAACTAATGAATACTGATTGGACTATTGAATCCAATGGAATTTATGTTGGGCCGGAAGGGGTGGCATCACTGCTTACCCTATCACCAGATCAGTATAAATGGTTTAACCGAATGTAATCTATTCACTGTCCAGTGGAATGTATCACATTAAGGGCTGCTGCTCTGACAAGGTCACATTAACTCATGAACATAGAACTGCAGCAATGGAGACAGACAGGATTTCTCACGAGTGGAGGTAAGCCTGTAAGACACAGAGGAACTGAGACGGCTGGAAGCAGCCATACACAAACCAAAGCGAGTTGCCAGAGGTCACCAAAATGGGGACACATTGGTAAGTAGAGGTAATGAAGCAGCAGACAAGGCAGCAAAAAAAGCTGCAGGGTATACAGAGCCCAGCACAGTGATGGTGTTGGACCCTAGTGAACCATGGGACCCCGTTCCCAAAGGTATACACCTTAGACAGATACAAGATTGTGCAAGCCCAGAGGAAAATAATATGTGCATAAAGGCAGGAGCAGAGAAATGTGGATACGAATGGATGAAGGGAGGTCAATGTGTGTTACCGGGCAGGTAACACACATGTCACTGGCCAGGAAGGTGGTGGAGGAAGCACACATGGTAGCACATGTAGGAAGGAGACAGATGATGGAAAACCTTAAACAATGGTGGCATCCTTTTATGCGGGCACTAGTATCAGACTTCTTAGCCAATTGCAATGATTGCCTGGTACACAATATAGGAAAAGCATTTAAGCCAACACAGGGACGGTTTCCACATCCACTAACTCACGGGGAAGAAATTCAAATTGACTATACAGATATGATTGATCCTGTACGTAAGTATAAGTACCTTCCAGTGGTAGTGGATAGGTATTCAGGATGGGTCGAGGCAATCCCCACTTTTAGGGAGGATGCCAAATCAGTCTGCAAAATGTTGATCAACCACTGGATCCCTCAACACGGGTTCCCAAAAAGATTCACTCCGATAATGGAACTCATTTTACTAGTAAGACACTGCAGTGGGTAGAACAATTGTTAGGATTGAAACATAGCTATGGATGTGTGTACCATCCGGCTTCACAAGGTCAGGTGGAGAGGATGAATCAAACTTTGAAAACGAAATTAGCAAAAATCAAACTGGCCACAGGCATCAAATGGCTTGATACCCTTCCAATTGCTTTAATTAGTGTCCGTAGTTCAGTAAATAGAACTACAGGATTTACTCCTTTTGAATTAGTGAGAGGCATGCCATTTACGGGCCCCAACAATGTGCTTGCGTCCCCACAGAAACCACCTCAAGCAGAGTACCAACAGCTATATGAAGAACTAAAAGCTGTTTGTAAAGATTTCTCTATACAGGTGCAGGAAAGGAGAGAAGGAGAAGAACCAGAGAAGAAGGATCCAGAAGTGGCAGTCTCACCTTGGGTCCTCCTGAAGGTCATCAAGCGGAAGTGGTGCGAACCTCGCTGGACAGGACCCTACCAAGTGATGGAGAGAACCAGTTGTGCAGTCCGGCTGAAGGGTAAAAGCTTACAGTGGTGCCACCTTACACAGTGCAGAGCCGCACCAACACCTAACATCAAACATTCACTGAAGGAAAACAACACCTCAGAAGAGGCTGATCAAGCAGCCTCAACCAACATAGGGGCAGAATAATCCCGAGGCAGGGACACGACAAGGAAAGTCTATCCTTGCCCGCAGCGCAGATCCCTACCAACGGATGAAGAATACACTTTAACACATACACATATAGGGCTCATTGTAATCTCTTAGTCCAGAGGGTGAGTGGTAGGACAGAGGTGTCCATTCCCAACAGGAGCGGTGTAATTGCCCGCTACCACCACCATCTGCCATCACGCTCTACCTAAGTCACTCGCCAACACGGGGGTGACCTAGGCAGACCCATCTAACATATTAATTGCTTAGCATTTATCTAAATGTATTGACCTGTCAGTTGGACAGGTCAAAAGGGGGAATTGTGGAAAATATTATTAATAAAAGTATTTGTATGGTTTGGTTTTAGTTGACATTAAAGTAACCCTGCAAGGTTTAGGCAACATGAGTACATGCAGGACAGTAGTCAAAACAGGAAGGTCAGGGGTTCATAGCAATCAATATGATCTGCATATGCAGACAGTTAATCTTGAGCAATCTTGCAAAGCTTAGGCAATATGAGTAAGTGTAAAAAAAGCAGCAACACACATTAGCGCACTGCTAATCAGATGGATCAGCTAAAGCAAAACAGAATGTTCAATAACACTTACATATCCAGACAGAAAAACAGTTATACACACATAGCAACCGCCTAGCAACGCTGATGCGCACAAATTGAGGTCCAATCACAAACAGACACCTTGCTTAAGTGTCAGACAGAACATAGTATAAGAAGAGGAGTCAGAAAGCGAGGTCTTCGGAGAACAGGACGTAAAAGGCTAAATGTATTGAATGTACTGTTCTCCCCGGAATTCCGTATAATTAAAACTGTTTTGATTGTTCACTCAAACTCTGTTAACCTCTTCTGTTCCAATTATTTGCATCAACGAATGCGCAGGACAGATTTGTCCACAACACTGATGATCTTGAAATAGCAAACCCACTTGGTACATCAAGGAAAATCCACAAGCTAACAGCAGTGTACTGGGTACTTGCTTATCTCCCTAGTAAAAACAGATCAGCCTTGTATGTTATTCAGCCAGCAGCATTGTGTAAAGTTTCTGACATTCAGAAATTTGGCTATGAAAGAATACTCAGTCCACTGCTAAAAGACACTTGAACAAGATGGTGTATTCATAGAGTCCATGGGTAAGGCAGTTCGGGGCATGGTCACATGTGTGGTTTCTGACAATCTTGCTGCTCATATGTTAGCAGGCTTTACAAAGTCTTTCAGAGCCAAAGATTTTTGCTACTGATTATTGGTGATAAAATTCCAGAGGGAGATGGGGCATGGACAGAACTCATGGATTTGAAAGTGGTAGTTGAGTTGGGGTGTCCCCAACATTTACAGAGGAAACTATCCAATGTTTTCATACAAAGATACAGGACCATAGACAAATGTTGCTGGTGGTTTTTCCTCATTTCACACTCCGCCCTAAACATCACTATGTTGAACATTATCCTGAGCTCATCCACTGTTTTGGGCCACTTGTCCACTTGTGGACAATGAGAATTGAAGGCAAACATTGTTTTTTCAAGCGTGTGGTTCAGGACACACACAAATTGCTGAATGTGCTAAACAAGCAATCATCAGTACATGGTGGCATACCATGTCAGTGCCCCGTCATTTATTTATTTATTTATTTTTTAAATCACACCAACAGACATCTAACGTCTCCTCTGTGATGGTGTCAGTACTTCCTGATATCGCAAAGGCAAACCCAAGTAAACATTTAGCCGTTGATTCAACGTTGAAATAACGTACTTGACTGTCGTCTAATCAACGTTTTCTTAAAGTTGAAAATGAAAGTTGAAAAGATGTCCAAACACAGACGTTGAAAAGATGACTAAAAAAGTCACATTAAAGACGTCCTTTTAAAGCCATTATTTCAATGCTGAAATCACGTACCTAAATGTCATTCAATAAACACCGAATTAAAGTTGAAAAGACAACCAAACATAAACTTTGAAAAGACGAGTAACAGAGTCACATTACAAATGTGCTTTCAAAGTACAGTAGGTTCCATTAAGAATTTAATGGTTCAGACTGGATTTTAATGGTGTCTACATCTAATAGTTTCCATGATGTAACCCATTAGCACTTAATGGTTCCTAATAGTTTATCCATTATTTATTTTAATAGATTCCATTATGTAACACTTCTATTACTATTTATTTGTACTTGTCAGTTCACAATCCTGGTTTTTAAAAAAACATTACACCCATAGGTAAAAGCAAAATATTTATAAACATATAGGCAAATTTTTGTAATTAGCCCAAAATGTGACTCAAACATGGCATGGCATACATGTATTTAACATTAGCTTTATATATATACCACCCCAGTGACAAACCATTTTGTACCCTGTGGTGACTAAAGTGTACCAGAATTATTAACACAAATATTCATAATGGGCGGCACAGTGGCACAGCAGGTAGTGTCGCAGTCACACAGCTCCAGGGACCTGGAGGTTGTGGGTTTGATTCCCGCTCCGGGTGACTGTCTGTGAGGAGTTGGTGTGTTCTCCCAGATATAATGTTGTAGGTTCACCCTACAGAAAAACAGAAATAGACTTGGCATGACACACTAAGACATAATACTGACTTTCCATTGACTGTGACTATTTCAGTTGGTGTGGCAACAGTTTACCTTATGATACTTAATGAGGGGGTCAGAGTTGTAAATCAAGAAAAGTCAATGCCTATACATCATGAAGAAAAATGCTTTAATAATGATCCCATACCTATTAACTATTAATTTATATTGGTGCCCCCCTCTGGAGTTTGGTGTTTTCTTACTGTGTCTGTATGGGTTTCCTCTGTGTGCTCCTGGTTTCCTCCCATGATCCAAACACACATTGGCAGGTGGATTGGCTACTCAAAAGTGTCCATTGTGTGAGTGAAATTGTGGGTGTGTGGTGCCCTGTGAAGGACTAGTGCCCTGTCTAGGGCTCTGTGCCCTGTGAAGGACAGTGCTCTGTGTTCTCACCTTGCGCAGAGTGACTCCAGGTAGTATGTAAATATTTTGTACCCACCACAACCTTGAACTGGACAAGCAGAAAATGAATGAATACATAAATGAATGAAAGCACAGAAATTGATGCAATAATTGTTAAATTATTATTTAGGTCAAATGTTTAAATCAAACCTGTAAGCTTTGACGTCCTCTCTCATCTCAACGTCAGTGTGGTGATGTGTATTTTAGGGAGTACAGCTGTAAATCCATTGCTGAACTGGTGAATTTTGTTCACGGTTAGAGTATGGATTCCATCAACCTCATCAGACAACTGTAAAAACAAAGCAGAACACAATAGATGAAAGCTTTATTATAATAATCCAATAAATTATATCAATAAAGACAATGGTGTAGTGTAAATAAGATAGAATAAGGAAACGATATTAGACAAATATTAATATAATAGAATATTAATAATGGTCTTACAGTAAAAAACTAATATAAATCTAGTATTATATTATAGTATTATATTATAAATATTATAATAATATTATACATATATATACTATTTTCAGAATTATAAAAGATACAATAATACTTATATGATGTTGGTTCACTTGCTACCAGCACTGAGCATTTGGTGACAATGCTATTGATGCATCTGTTGACTTCCTTGCCTGATAAAATTACCGAAACCTTCAGATCTCTGCAACATTGAAAAGTGGCACATTTTCTAGCTTTTGCTTGAGTGACATATGCAAGGCGTGCTTGAGGATGGACAGTATTGACTCAAAACATGTATGCTTTCATTAATAATCAGATCACAGCTTATAAGTTTTAAAATATTATTACTGATTCTATAATATAATAAAATACATACTTGCATTAGTGTTCCCACAACATTGTTGTAACACACTGAGCCTCTCCGTCCTCAGGAGAGAGAGAGAGAGAGAGAGAGAGAGAGAGAGAGAGAGAGGTGGAGAAAAGCTGGAGAAGAGATGAAATGGCAGAGAGTGAATCAGTAAACGAGGAGCAACACGAGCGCCTCCAGACTCTGGCCAATCAGACGATCAGATTACAGCAGCACACACCCGTCTCCAGAGAAACAAACCCACAGATCCCTCCATCATCTCAAATAGAGACGCTCCCGACACCCCCCAGCACCAGTAACACCACCCTGCCTCAGGACATGCTCCGGCTGGAGGGTAATCGCCATGGAAACCTTTAGCATTAACAAAGAGTCACTTGCTGTAACCCACTAATGGTGATATTAACAACAAATACACAAACACAATCAGCACCTCGCTCTAAAGATGACATCATAACACATCAAATAAACAAATATTGCTCACCGCTGCCCTCTAAAGACAACATTAAAACCCATAAAATAGCATCATCACTCAGCACAGCCTTCTAAACAAACATCAAATAAAACAACAACGCTCACTGCTGCCCTCTTAAGTTGTAATTATGAAACAAACAATAAAATACACAAACAACACTCACAGCACAAAACCTGAGTCAGAGCCGTTATTGTTTTTGTACGTGTTCAAACAAACACTTTTTCTGTTTTCTTTTATTTACATGTATTTACCTCGACCCAACGAATGGAAATGACCCCAGGTCAATTTAAATATTTAATGATGAAATCAAACAATGGAAAACAACTGTGTCCAGATTAAATAATCCGGGTCAGCTCTAGTTTCTTTCCACTGAATGATATTAAAGACTAACTCTGAAATCCAGGAGTCCAGCTCCTGAATGTCTCTCAAGACAGAAGCAAATTGACCACACAGTGGCCTGCATTAGTTCAATAAACCACATTACTGAGGACAAATGTCCGTCTTGTAAAGACACTAACTGTTTAAGGAGGCTCTGTTCACTGCCGGTGAGTGACTGATCACTGGAGAATTGTGTTTGTGTGCGTTTCTAACACGATTTACTCTCTACAGCTGTTAAAGAGACGGATAAAGAAAACAGAACATTGTTTCTCATGACAAGAGTCGCGATCTGATGTAGTTATAGATCAGGGACTTTGACAGATCTATTGGAAGCACAACTTCAAACAGCTCAGTTTAGTGCACAAAGGAACTCAAAGTGGACACAGGACAGAGACTGTGTGCTTTTGTCTCAGAGCTGTGACACAGAGGCAGCTAAAAATGAGTCTGAAATGTGTTCCTTATCTGCAGCTTCTGGAACTTTCCAATCCAACTTAAATAGCAGATACATCCTGGTGCATTTATGGTGTAATGACCATTTCAGAAAGAAACTGGTGAATAAGGAGCCAGCTTCAGCTTTTTACTGGTTCCTTCAATAAGTGTGAGGAGTGTGGTGAGAGTGAGGAGAGTGTGGTGAATGTGGGAAGTGTGTGGTAAATGCGAGGAGAGTGTGGTGGGTGTGTGGTGAGTGTGAGGATAGTGTGGTGTATGTGAGAAGTGTGTGGTGAGTGCGATGAGAGTGTGGTGAGTGTGTGTGGTGAGTGTGAGAAGTGTGTGGTGAGTGTGAGGAGAGTGTGATGAGTGTGCGAAGTGTGTGGTGAGTGTGAGACGTGTGTGGTGAGTGTGAGGAGAGTGTGGTGAGTGTGAGAAGTGTGTAGTGAGTGTAAGAAGTGTGTGGTGAGTGTGAGGAGAATGTGGTGAGTGCGATGAATGCAATGAGAGTGTTGTGAGTGTGAGAAGTATTTGGTGAGTGTGAGGAGAGTGTGAGGAGAGTGTGACGTATGTGGTGAATGTGAGGAGAGTATGTTGAATGTGAGGAGAGTGTGGTGAGTGTGAGAAGTGTGTGGTGAGTGTGAGGAGAGCGTGTTGAGTGTGAGAAGTGTGTGGTGAGTGTGAGGAGAGTGTTGTAAGGCGAGTTTGTGCTCTATTATTTTTTTATTTAATGAGCTGTTAGTCAATGCTTAATACCAAATTTATTACTACGGCCTGTTAATACAGTGAATCCTAGTTGTATCTCTCCATTATAATCCTACTTAAGGTATAGGACTAGGAGATAACAGTGAACATTTCAAATATGTTACTATAAAATAGATTTAACAAAATGAAAAGCCAGCGTTTAATAGTTAATAAACAAATAAACACAATTAATTACTTTATCCTTGGCTGGTATATTTATTAAAACCAGCAAAACCAAGAAGCATCTTAAACTCTCTCAATCCAGTCACTCAAATCTGAAGACTCTATTCACATAACTATATAAAAATAAAAATAACATAAATAATAGTTATAATAATACAGATTTATAATACACTTTTCTTATCAAATGTTACCCAGAATTATTTAACACACTGACATTGTAAACCTGTTGAAATTTCTAAATTCAGAATTATTAATAGAGAATTTAAGCACAAACAAATCGATATGGGGTACCCCTTTTTCTTGGTGTGAGTGTATATCAGGGTACGTTGCAGGCCTGAATTGCTGCTTGTGAACGTGGTGGCCTGAAACTTAATCGCCGCTTCGCACTTTCGCAAAAAAAACTTGACTCACTCAGGGTCCATGGTGGGAGAATGGAGTGGAGAGCTGCAACCTTGCTTATGAGAAGGGAAATTCAGCGTTGCCAGAGGAAGTCTGAGCCTCTTCGCCGCTTGGACTGCTATCTGGTGTTGGTGGAGTTGACGACGGTGCACTAGTCCTTGGTACCAAGTTCCACTGGTTCAGTTCACTGGGGAAGCGAACTTTAGCTAACTTGGGTGCGGTGAGCCGGTTGGGCTAACGCTAGTCGCGCCTCGTGCTAACCACAGCAGTACTTCGGGTAGCTTACTTTACGAAGGAGAGTTTCCCTTGCTTCCGATTTCTGGGCTTATCAGTCCGCCATCGAGGTTCTCTAGTTGACAACCCAGTGCTTGACTTAACAATAAACCAAAAATATATAACGTTTTACATTATATTTATACTTTAAACTGCCGCGTTTTCCTCTTGCCCCCTCCTCTCTTTATATCCTCTCTCTCTCTCTCTCTCTCTGGAGGAAAAAAAACCCAATCAACAAAAAAGGCAGACTCTAGCAATGAATGACACCCACTCATAGCCAATGAAAACATTTTTAAACTTGAGTCTCATACTTCGTATTTTAACCCATATTAAACAGTTTTTACAGATTTTTAATATTTTAAAACATAATCACGTTATGATATAAAATACCAAAATACTTTATAAAGTAAAATCCCAAAATTGACCAAGGGCTACATCCTCCCCCCTCTAAATGTCTGGATGTCCTCATCAGACGCTTTTAGAGAAAAAAAAAAAGAAAGAAAGAAAAAAACCAGATTGAACACCAGAAAAGACTTGACTAAGACACACTACTCAAACCTTACAATACTTAATGTTGTCCCTAGATTTCCCCAACTTAATAGTTATACCTCTGTGGACTATGGTAAGTGGCTGATCATATGACCTACCCTTCTCATCATAGGTAAGCCTTAGGACTGGTTTAACTGGTCTTTTTAGGACACTTGGGGCTCTATCTGATCTTAAAGGGAGTGGCCTGGAGCTAGACCTCCCACTATGGTTATGGTTTATGAAAAGGTCCCTTCCCGAGTCATGTTCAGACTCAGATTCACTTATGACTTGGGGGCAGTAGGTGTTCTCTATAGACTTTGTAGGGACGGGGCAACTGACCACTGTCCATATCAGAGGAAGACTCAGTGGACTCTTGGGACTCTTCCTTTGTCTGGGTCACATTTTGTGTTATTTTTTTATGTGTAGCCTGTGTTTTCTGACGCACAGTAGATCTGTCTGACGTTTCCAGCTCAGTTAGCCTCACAGAGGATGCAATAGGCAAAAGATGATCACGGTGAAGTGTCTGCTCATGACCACGATGCCCCTCTGGTCTCACCCGATACACTGGCAAGTTGGGCAGTTTTCTCACCACTGTATAGGGTATGGGTTTCCAGCGATTCTGAAACTTGTTCTTCCCTTGCAAGCCCAAATTCCTCAGCAGCACACGGTCTCCCTCAGCCAAGACTTGACCTACAAATTGACCATCATAAGCCTTCTTGTTGCGCTGATGCACCTTGTTAGCATCCTCAGCAGCCAACTGATAGGCTTCCTGCAGGTCCTTCTTAAGCTTTTTTACATACTGTACATTATCTTTCACTGCAACCCCATCAAGCGGGATCCTAAAACAAAGGTCCACGGGAAGTCTGGCTTCTCGCTCGAACATCAGATAGTACGGGGAGCATCCAGTGGCATCACTCTTTGTACTGTTATAGGCGTGCACTAGATATGCCACATGCTGGCTCCAGTATCTCCTTTTTTCCGGTCCCAGTGTACCGAGAGCAATGTACGGTTAAACCGCTGAGGCTGGGGGTGGTAAAGCATTCAGTTTGGCTGTGGTCAGGACATAGGTGAGTGGGTTATTGTCCGTGTGTACTGTAAAACGGGCTCCATAAAGGTAGTCATGGAACTTATCTACAACAGACCACTTTAGCGCTAAAAATTCAAGCTGGTGGATGGTGTAATTCCGTTCAGAGTTACTAAACTTCCTGCTGGCAAATGCCACTGGTCTTAACCCTTCTTGGTGCTCCTGGTACAGGACAGCTCCGAGCCCTTTTAAGCTGGCATCAACATGCAGGAAATATGGCTTACTGGCATCAGCGAAAGTTAGCACAGGGGCTTCGGTTAGACGATGGATTATGTGATGGAAAGCTACTGTGCACGATGAGTCCCACTGATGGAGAATTCACTTATTCATAGATCAGGCATTGGATACTTCCCTAGAGGCAAAGATGTACAGACATGTGACTGCAGTAAACAAATAATATAGAAAACATGTGACTGTAATAAACAAATGATATAAAGATATGAGAATTATTTTAAACAAGTTTTATGTAGAATGGTCAAAGGTAAATTGAGTTCATAACTCAGGCCTGAACTCTGTAGAAAAAAAGGAGAATGGTGTAGCATGGGACTGTCTGGTACAGTGTGATATACGACATCTTTAGAAGATCAATCAATCAATCAATCAAATTTATTTATATAGCGCTTTTCACAACTGATGTTGTCACAAAGCAGCTTCACAGAATTCCAGTAAGACAAAGATTTGACATGAAATGTAAAAACAAATGTAAACCCTCAAGTGAGCAAGCCAGGGGCGACAGTGGCAAGGAAAAACTCCCCCAGCTGAGGAAGAAACCTTGGGAGGAACCAAGGCTCACAAGGGGTGACCCATCCTCCTCTGGTCAATCTACTGGTGATGATAGTTAGTAGTCCATGAGAACTTCAGTGTAGGGACAGCTTCAAGGCATTTGGTGGTTGCTGGAGCGTGGGCAGCTGGTCTGAAGCGTGGAGGAGGGTCTTGACAGTCATCCATCAGTGTCCAGACCGACAGGTGGGCAGTCGTTTACTCGGAAAGATGTAAAGGGATGGAATTAGTTTTGAACTGTTTTGTGTTTGTAAAGGAGAAAATATGAAAATTTCCAGAGTGTGGCTAATGACTCCGGCAGATCTGACTATGACAGCATTAACTAAAAGGAGAGAACCAGGAGGACACACAAGACACGGGAGCATCCTGAAACACTGGCATCCCTCCGCTCCACCGTCAACAAACCTGAGTGATCGCGAGAAGCGGCGGGACGACAGCACCAGCGTCTCAGTTTACTATAATTCCCTGTGTCCATGGACCCCCCAGATCTGCCACCTTTATCTATGGGGGAGCATTAGCTACCAAAAGATAAACTAAACAAATGTGTTTTTAGCCTAGATTTGAAGATTGCGACTGTGTCTGAGTCCCGAACATTTTCTGGAAGATCATTCCAGAGTCTGGGGGCTTTATAAGAAAAGGCTCTTCCCCCAGCTGAGGCCTTCTGAATTCTGGGAACAATTAAAAATCCAGTATTCTGTGATCTGAGTGAACGTCGAGGCTCATAATAGGAAATTGTATCTTGAAGATATTCAGGAGCAAGCCCATGTAGAGCTTTATATGTTAATAACAAAATTTTGTAGTCAATGCGGAATTTAACAGGCAGCCAATGAAGTGATGATAAAACTGGGCTGATATGTTCAAATTTTCTAGTTTTAGTGAGGACCCTAGCTGCAGCATTTTGAACAAGTTGAAGTTTTCTTAAATTGCTGCTGGTGCATCCTGACAGTAGTGCGTTACAGTAGTCAAGCCTTGAAGTAATAAAGGCATGTACTAATGTTTCTGCGTCCTGGAGGGATAAGGCATTTCTAATCTTAGCAATATTGCGAAGATGTAAAAAAGCTGTCCTAGTGATACTACCTATGTGTTGATCAAATGATAAATCCGGGTCAATTATGACACCAAGATTTTTTGCTGCTGAACCAGGTTTAACTGGAAAGTCAGCTAGATTTAAAATTAAATCTGATTATTTATTTCTTGCCACTTTTGGACCCAAAAGCAGGACCTCTGTTTTGTTGCTGTTTAGAAGGAGGAAGTTACGCAACATCCAGCCTTTCACGACTTTTACACAGTCCTCTATTTTCTTTAATCTGTGTTTGTCATCGGGCTTGGCTGAAATATACAATTGTGTGTCATCTGCGTAACAGTGAAAGTTAATGTCATAGTTTCTTATAACTGTGCCTAGCGGTAACATGTATAATGTAAATAATAATGGTCCTAAAATAGAGCCTTGTGGAATTCCAAATCTTACTTTAGAATAATTTGAATTTAGATTGTTTACATTTACGAATTGATAACGTTCCGTTAAGTAAGATTTGAACCATAATAGGGCTGTCCCTGTGATTCCAACCATGTTTTCTAACCTTTCTATGAGAATATTGTGGTCTATTGTATTGAAGGCTGCACTTAGGTCAAGAAGCACCAACAGGGATACGTGGCCTTGATCAGAGGCAAGAAGAAGATCATTTGTTATCTTGACTAGAGCTGTCTCTGTACTATGATGTTGCCTGAATCCAGATTGGAATTTTTCATATATATGATTCTTATGTAGATATGAACTAAGTTGTTGGGCCACAGCTCTTTCTAAGATCTTGGACAGAAATGGCAAATTAGACAGTGTACTAGCATCAAGATTTGGTTTCTTGATCATAGGTTTAATAACTGCTAGTTTAAAAGCTTTGGGTACATGGCCCAGACTAAGCGATGAGTTTACTATAGTTAAAAGAGGATCAATAATAGCTGGTAGTACTTCTTTGAGCAATTTTGTGGGAATTGCATCAAGTGTGCAAGTTGTACACTTTGCGGAGGTGATAATCTTCTCTAGTTCTAATTGTGGGAGTGGGTAAAAGGTTTCAAGTCTTTCTTTTACAGTTGTATTATGTTTTATATCATTCACATCGGGTGGCAGCCAGGATGGATTTGATCCTGTGGCTTGAGTTTGTTGTCTAATATTCTCAATTTTATTATTAAAAAAGTCCATAAAATCTTTACTGGTGAGAGTTGCTGGAATTAGTTGTTCAGAACCTGCTTGATTTTTTGTCATTCTAGAAAACACACTAAACAGTGCTCTCGGATTATTTTTATTATGGGAGATCAGCGAGGCCAGATATGCTGAGCGAGCTTTAGTGAGGGCATTTCTATACTCTATAAGGCTGTCCTTCCAGGCAGAATAGAACACTTCAAGCTTGGTTGATCGCCATTTCCGCTCTAGTTTTCGTAATGTTTGTTTTAAATTACGGGTCTTATCATTATACCATGGTGCGAGCTTTTTCTGTCTTATACTTTTATGTTTAAGTGGTGCTACCTTTTCTAAAGTAGATCGACAGGTATTTTCTAGGTAATCAGTTAGTACATCTAGGTCCATTGGGTCTGATGGAGTTGGAAATGGGGTCGATAGTTCTGGTAGGTTTTCTATAAATTGTAGGGCGGTAGATGGTTTTATTATACGCCTTGTAGAATAGCGAGGGTTCTTACATATATTATGGATAAAACGTAGCTCATATGAAATTAAGTAATGATCGGAGATTGCTGAGGATTGCGGTAGGATATTAATTTTGTCAATGTTAAGACCTAGTGTCAGAACTAAGTCTAAAGTGTGGCTGCAGTAGTGTGTAGGCCCTGTTACATTTTGAGTAATACCAATAGAGTCTAAGATTGAGGTAAATGCCTTTTTTAGTGGGTCACTTTCCTTCTCAAAATGGATATTGAAATCTCCTACAATTATAACTTTATGATTGCACACCGCTAGGTTTGTAGCAAAATCGCTGAATTCTTTCAGAAATTCTAAGTAAGGCCCTGGTGGTCTGTAAATGTTGCATAATAAAAATGCGTCCTTTTTTGTGACCGGATTTGTAATAATAGTGGAGAGAACCTCAAAAGAAGAGAAGGTGTCACATTGTTTAAGACTAATTTCTAGGGTATTTTGGTAAATTACACATACTCCACCTCCTTTGCCTGATATTCTTGGGCTATGTGCATAATTATAGCCTAGGGGGGTGGCTTCATTTAGTGCTAAATATTCATTTGGTTTAACCCACGTTTCCGTGAGACAGAAAACATTGAATTTATGATCACTTATAATATCATTTATGATGAGTGCTTTTGAGTTTAGTGATCTTATGTTGAGTAACCCAAATTTTAGTTCTGAGGTATTGCTGCTAGGTGTTGTGTATGATTTAATATTGATTAGGTTGCTGAAACAGGCTGATTTTGTTTTTCTACTTTTACATTTAGTTCGGGGGAAAGACACAGTCTCAATACAGTTGAACCTGGGTGACGCCTCAAGACAGTTCGCAGACGGTCGGTTTAGCCTGTCTGTCTGCGGCCTGGTCCCAGCTCTGGATTGTCAGCAGCTATCTACACTACTCTGCTGACTAACTAAGAGACTATGTGCTATGCTGCAAGAAAGTAAGGCAGCACCCTCCCGCGTGGGGTGGATATCATCCCTACCTATAAGGCCAGGTTTGCCCTCAAAACATAACCAATTGTTTATAAAGCCCACTTGATTTTCGGAACACCACTTGGACATCCAGCAGTTTAACGCCCAAAGTCTGCTGTAAGCTTCGTCGCCACGCCGCATTGGTATGGGGCCAGAGCAGATTACGGCATCGGACATCGTCTGGGCCAGTTTAATCACCTCTGTAATATTACCCTTAGTTACCTCAGACTGCCGCAGACGAATATCATTGGCCCCTATATGAATGACTACCCTCGAATATCTCCTATTAGCTAACAGTCTAAGGTTGCCACTAATATCCGGCGCTCTGGCTCCCGATAAACAGCTAACTGTTACTGCCGGCGCCCCTAAAGGAGTAGCTAATTTCATGTGTCGAACAATAGAGTCTCCTATAACCAGAGCACTCTTAACAGGCTCCTCAGCGGGTGCTTCGCTGAGCAGGGCAAACCTGTTTGACACGTGAATCGGAGGAGCATGGTGTCCCGGTGGGCTAGCTTTGGCCTCAGCGTTGGCAAGATAAGGATACCTTCTTAGTTGGACTCCTATGATATACTGCATCCTTAAGGAGATAAGGGTACCATTTAATTGGGGTCCTATGGAATGCAACCTAATTAAAAAATGGGAGGGGCGAGATGATCTCACCCCAAAAAGTGTATTCTGCAGGAGGCCTTCTGTGATTGCTCTCCAAATAAAGAACCTGCTGATCTTCCAAGAGGTTGTCTTTGTTTTTCAAGTATTTTTTTAAGAACTAGAAACTTTTATTAGAACTTATTCTTTCAAGTATTATAGTTAGAATAGATATAAGATTAATACATCGTGGTAACGACACCCACATTTACCAAATGGTTCTGACTCTTTCCGATAGGCTTTGGCCCTTTCTGTAGCCTGCTCTCATCTATGCCGTGTAGGAGCATAGCCCTTGGTGAGATCAGTGAGGGGTCTAACAATGGCAGAGTAATTTTCTATGAAGCGGCGGTAGTATCCACAAAAGCCTAAAAATGAACGCAAGGAGTTCAGGTCTGTAGGCTGAGGCCACCGTGTGACTGCTTCGACTTTCGCAGGGTCAGCTGCAATACCCTCAGATGAAATAATGTGGCCTACATATTTGACCTTGGGTTGACAGAACCTACATTTGTCGAGGGACAGTTTGAGACCCACTTCCTCCAGCCGATCTAGGACCCTAAGCAGTCTCTCCTCATGTTCCTCCAGCGACTTTCCAAAAACAATTACATCATCTAAATAAACGATCACTTGTAGTAGGTTCATATCACCCACTGCTCTCATTAACCTTTGAAAGGTTGCTGGGGCCCCCCGTGATCCCTTGCGGCATCCGCTCCCACTGGTAAAACCCCAATGGACAGATAAAAGCTGTCTTCTCCTTATCCTCTTCGGCCATGGCTATTTGATAGTAGGGTCCAAGACCGAAAACCATCTACTTCCGGACAGACAATCCAGCGCATCATCTATACGGGGGGTTGTGTACTGGTCAGGAACTGTACGTCGGTTCAGCGTCCTGTAATTAAATCTAATTCTAATTCTAATACTACCGTCCTTTTTTCGAGCTACCACGATGGGAGACGCATAAGGACTGCGTGACTCCTTAATGATACCAGCCTTCACTAGCTCCTGTAGGTGTTTCCTCACATCATCTATGTTGGCTGGCATCAGCCTCCTAGATCTCTCTCTAAAAGGTCTGACAACCGAATGTGGTGTTCCACTCCCTTTGCTAGTCCAACATCCCATTCATGGACAGAGAATACACCAGCTCGCTGTGACAAATCATGGCGCAGACGATGTTTCCAGGCCTCAGGAATAGGTGATTCTACAAACTGTATCATTTGAGGATCAAACTCCTTAGAGACCCCTTCCGTCTGGAGAACCATTTCTACCACTGGAACTGGAGTTATCGGGTCGGCAGGACACAGGTGACCCATAACGCTCCCTATCGGGAGAATTACGTCTTTGCCAGATTCTTTATGGATGGATACAGTGAAAGCATTAACATCGATTTCAGAGCCAGGTACCACCATTGATTGTAGCAGTACCCCAGCTGGTAGCGGCACATCTGGGGAATCCTCCACCATGAGAGTGTCAGTATTGTCATGGGAAACAATTTTATTACTTTGTGTTTGTGGACAAATATCCTTAAATGATGATTAGTTAAATTAGCATTTATAACTACATACTCATTGTGTGAAATCTTGTACCTTATTTGCATTTATATGAATGACTAACCAGCATTTACATTATGTATTACTTACACATGTAGTTAAACATTTTTTGATCCTGCACGACTAACTCATATGATAACTCACGTGATAATTACACATTCTTAATTCTTAACGTCTAACCTTGAACAGATGTGCACTCCAGGCTTTTAGCACACTGACATTAATCATAGTGTTGGCCCAGGAGGGCTGAAGTGTAGGTGCATGTTGTTGACCTTGAAGTGCATTTCTGACTCCCTAAATTTTAGTCTCTCGGGAGAGGAGTGCTGGGAAGAGAGGCCCATTGTCAGCCTGGCCGATAACGAATGTCTTCGGGGTCAAGGCATGCAATTGAATCTTGCACGTGAAGAGCTGAGTACTAACATGTGAAATTATGCATATTAATATATGCTAATCAGCCAGAAAACGCCTCACCGGCAGGGTTTACGTCATATGGGGTTTAACTGTTGGAGTCAGCTCTTGAGAGGTCAGAGCTTTACTTGGGAGGGGTATTACACTGTTATCGATGTATTAGTTCTCCTGGATCCAGTATTGTTAAATAAATACTTTGATTTGCTTTGAACTTCACTCGACTGGTGTCTGCGACTCTTCCGTAACGAACACGCCTCCCCGAAGAGGGAGGGTGTATTTTGGACCTTTTTGATATTTTCTAAATTTTAACTACTTTCAGAACGGTCCAAAAGAACATTTTTATCTTCAGTATCCACTTTTTGTTTCAGCTCTACTTTGCAGACAGCCTGACTGTTGCACCCAGCATTTAGGGTTAAGGGCCAGGGGCGAACCCATCTTACATATCCAACCTTGTCCTCACTGGCTGAACACTCTGGCCTGTCCAGAACACTCTGATGGGCCTGTATACCTAGTTTCTGAGCAATATCAATGCCTGCTTCTTCTTGGCATAGTTTAGCCAACCGTTTGAAAAGACTTGCATTAGTGCCCAGTATGATTGGAGTCTGATCAGGGCTGCTTGGACCAGGACAAATCAATGCCAAGATGGAGATAGCTGCTGAAGTGCCAGTGGCTTCCTCAGGGAACTCTATGTCTACTACTACATAGCCCAGTTAGGGGTAACTAGAGGCACTTAAACCCCATATGGCCAAACCAGTAACTGGCTGAATGGTAACATCTGGCAGGTGCTTTTTATACCAGTTTTCGAAAATGATGGTGACCTGCGATCCACTGTCTAACAGAGCGTTGCAAGCATGGCCATTTACTTTTAAGCGTACAACAGAGGAGGGCCCTATTAACCCTGCAGGAAGACTGTTAGTTCTCCCTGTTGCTACAGCACTCTTCTTTATGGAGCATGCAGTATCTGGTGATTCATCGGTTTCAGTAGGAGACTGATTCTTTCTGCAAAGTCGAATGAACTTCTGGATAACCTTGGTCTGGTTTTCTGGGTTTCGGCATCTCATGGCAAAATACCCATTTTCTCTACACCGGTAGCAGAACTGTTCTTCCGACTCTTGGGAAGACTTGTCAGGCCTTGGAGAATTTCTTGTCCTTATCATTGGTTCCACTATTAGAGCAGCAGCAGCGGTAGTTCCTATGGTCTCTTTCTTGGCAGTGGCTTTTCTTTGCAACCTCTTTACTTGTTTTTTCAAGGCATCAATTTCTGGGTCCACATGGCTAAGCAGAGACTGGGCATGGGAAGCCAACACAGATTCCCTGTTTTCTACAGGGCTGGAGAGGGCAGGGTACTTAAGGAAGCAAACAGTGCTTTCAGCTCTTTAATCTCATTTCTCAGAATATGGATTTCATTCTGTCGATTTTCCTCTAACCACTGAGCTTGAGCTACTTGTACGGCTGGCTTCAGTTTTACTCGAGAGGCTTCAAATTCTTCCTCAGTGTGAATTTCATTAAGAAGCTCTAAAAAGGATGGGGGGTTATCCCTTCTTTCTCGTAGCTTCAGCTGGACTAGCATCATATCTGAGTGTACTGCTCCACGAAGCATCTGATCTACCCTCACTTGATCAACTCCTCCCCCTGGAAGGCCGCCTCGCTGTACCACTTTGGACAATGCTTGCTCCATACGTCTGAGAAAACTGGACAATTTTTCCCCTGGATGCTGTTGCAGCAGACGGAAGGCAAAATACATGTCCTCACCTGACTCAGCTGTCCCAAATGCACTTTCCATGGCTTCTAACAACCGCTCAGGAGTAACTTCTGGCTCAGCTGTACGTACTGCCTTCACCAATCCCAGGGCTGGAACTTTTAAACTTTCCATTATGCGACGCCTTTTCTCCTGGTTGGAACATGGACTTTCTTCTATCATCAATCTAGCCTGCTCCATCCAACTTTCTAGAGGCTCTTCGCTGCTTGGAACTGGTATAATTCCTGAAAATGTATGCAGACGACGAAACCCACCACCTTCACTTGGGGTTTTTTCTATCTTGTCTAGCAAATCGCCAACTGCCCGAATAATGGATTCGGCTGAGCTACCTTGTGTCTGTGCATCCACTAAGTTCTGAAGTGGGCTGGGGGCTTTGCTTTAATTACTGGACCTTCGCTTAACATGATAATGGGCGATGTTTCAGTGTCCGTCACTACTTCAGGAGGAGTCCTGCTAGCATTTATCTTCTCCTTGCATTCACATTACACCACCATACGGTCCAGCTTCTTGTTAAATTTCCTCCCGCTTACTCGTACTCGCCCCAGACACTTAATGCCTTGCAGAGTCTCTTTAATTTGTTTAATTTCTTGACTCCCAGGAACTAGGACCATAATGGTATGCCTTTTGTCTAGATCTCCTCCCTGGCACCAGCCCCTATGCTCATCCTTCATCTCTGCGTAAAGTTCCATTTATCCCCAAAAGCTGGCTAAACAGCTCAAAAAAAAACCAGCGGTGCCTCCAATGTAACGCCCCCTTTACTCTAGGCTATGCTATATGAGTAAGGTGAGTTCGTGCTCTATTATTTTTTTATTTAATGAGCTGTTAGTCAATGCTTAATACCGGATTTATTACTACAACCTGTTAATACAGTGAATCCTAGTTGTATCTCTCCGTTATAATCCTACTTAAAGTATAGGACTAGGAGATAACAGTGAACATTTCAAATATGTTACTATAAAATAGATTTAACAAAAGGCAAAGCCAGCGTTTAATAGTTAATAAACAAATAAACACAATTAATTACTTTATCATTGGCTGGTATATTTATTAATGTCACGCCTTCGTCCTGTCAGTCTGTTGTCCCCGCCATGTGCTTTATTTGCACATGGCTCTGTTTTGTTTATGTTCTAGTCTCCGCCTTTGTCCCGCCTCCTCGTCTGTCATCTGTTAACCCGTCCTTCTCGTTATCTGTCTCAGGTGCGTCTCGTCAGTGTCTTGTATTTAAGTCCCCTTCCTACACTTCCTGTTTGTTGGTCATTGTTCTATTGTTCCCTGTATCATGTCAAGTCTGTCGTGTTCTCTTGTTCTCTTGTTCTCTCATTCTTTGTCATGTCAGTCGTGGTATCCAGTCTGTCTCTGTAAGTTCCCACGTTGTCGTTTCATTTCCTGTCGTCTCGTTCTTTAGTCTGTCTGTCCCGTTTTGCCCTGATTTGCTCCTCGTGTCCCGTTTAACCTGTTTGGCTCCCTGTTTGTTTTCGTTATGTTTAAGTATCGTTGTTTTGTTTATATTAAATATACTGTGCTTTAGTGAGTGCGTCCGCTTCCCTCAATCCGCCCCTCGTTCCTGACAATTAAAACCAGCGAAACCAAGAAACATCTTAAACTCTCTCAGTCCAGTCACTCAAATCTGAAGACTCTATTCACATAACTGGTAAATAAAAATAACAAGTAATAGTTATAATAATACAGATTTATAATACACTTTTGGGCGGCACGGTGGCGCAGCAGGTAGTGTCGCAGTCACACAGCTCCAGGGGCCTGGAGGTTGTGGGTTCGATTCCCGCTCCGGGTGACTGTCTGTGAGGAGTTGGTGTGTTCTCCCCGTGTCCGCGTGGGTTTCCTCCGGGTGCTCCGGTTTCCTCCCACAGTCCAAAAACACACGTTGCAGGTGGATTGGCGACTCGAAAGTGTCCGTAGGTGTGAGTGTGTGAGTGAATGTGTGTGTGTCTGTGTTGCCCTGTGAAGGACTGGCGTCCCCTCCAGGGTGTATTCCCGCCTTGCGCCCGATGATTCCAGGTAGGCTCTGGACCCCCCGCGACCCTAAATTGGATAAGCGGTTACAGATAATGGATGGATGGATAATACACTTTTGTTATCAAAAGTTACCCAGAATTATTTAACACACTGACATTGTAAACCTGTTGAAATTTCTAAATTCAGAATTATTAATAGAGAATTTAAGCACAAACAAATCGATATGGGGTACTCCTTTTTCTTGGTGTGTGTGTATATCAGGGTACGTTGCAGGCCTGAATTGCTGCTTGTGAACGTGGTGGCCTTAAACTTAATGTCTGCTTCGCACTTTCGCAAAAAAAACTTGACTCACTCAGGGTCCATGGTGGGAGAATGGAGTAGAGAGCTACAACCTTGCTTATGAGAAGGGAAATTCAGCGTTGCCAGAGGAAGTCTGAGCCTCTTCGCCACTTGGACTGCTATCTGGTGTTGGTGGAGTTGACGACGGTGCACTAGTCCTTGGTACCAAGTTCCACTGGTTCAGTTCACCGGGGAAGCGAACTTTAGCTAACTTGGGTGCGGTGAGCCCGTTGGGCTAACGCTAGCCGAGCCTCATGCTAACCAAAGCAGTACTTCGGGTAAAGCTTACTTTACAAAGGAGAGTTTCCCTCGCTTCCGATTCCTGGGCTTATCAGTCCGCTATCGAGGCTCTCTAGTTGACAACCCAGTGCTTGACTTAACAATAAACCAAAAATATATAACGTTTTACATTATATTTATACTTTAAACTGCCGCGTTTTCCTCTTGCCCCCTCCTCTCTTTATATCCTCTCTCTCTCTCTCTCTCTCTGGAGGAAAAAAAACCCAATCAACAAAAAAGGCAGACTCTAGCAATGAATGACACCCACTCATAGTCAATGAAAACACTTTTAAACTTGAGTCTCATACTTCGTATTTTAACCCATATTAAACAGATTTTACAGATTTTTTACATTTTAAAACATAATCACGTTATGAAATAAAATACCAAAATACATTTTATAGTAAAATCCCAAAATTGACCAAGGGCTACATACAGAATGGGTTAACTATTATCCTCCTCTACTCCTTCACTTGTCTTCACTGAGATGCTAACCTAGCATAGCTGTTGCTTTGCTAGAGCTCTTTAAATACTTATACTTTACCAGAATGAGTGAAACTACAGTTTTATTAAGATTAAATATCACTTACCTCTGAATATACGAGCCTCCTCTGCTGTTTTAGTAATGCCTGCTTCCACAAACCGTTGAAAAATCATTCACTGAAACTTATTTTGATGCTGTATTCAAACTCATAGTAACCGTTATCTGAAGGGGAGGGGCTCTCTCTCTCTCAAACACACATACATTCTCTCTCTCTGTCTTTCTCTCTCTCTCTCTCTCTCTCTCTCTCTCTCTCTCTCTCTTTTAACTGATTTAAAACGCATTGACGTTATCAATTGGTCCCGGAATAACTGACCTGTTTTCAACGCATTTCGGACATCCATTGACGTTGTCAATTAGTCCCGAAGTAACTGACTTGTTTTGAACGCAATTCTGACATCCATTGACGTTATCAATTGGTCCCGAAATGACGGACTTGTTTTGAACGCAATTCTGACATCCATTGACGTTATCAATTGGTCCCGAAATGACGGACTTGTTTTCAATGCATTTCGGACGTCCATTGAGGTTGTCAATTGGTCCTGAAATAACTGACTTGTTTTCAATTAATTTTGGATGTCCACCGACGTTTAAAATATGTCCTTGACGGACCGACTACTTTTAGAACTTTTTTGAACGTCCAGGGACGTTCCTTGTTTACTGGGACATTGCAACTATATAAATAACTTTGCCATCAGCACAATATTCATGACATTTTATGCAGATGTTTGTGTTGCAGCACAAAGTCAAATGGTTAAGCTGAGTAAAAATATACAAAATCTAACAAATGTGCAGATGTAAATTAAAGTTAATATTAGTTGATGCAACAGATTTACTATATCTGGGCTGTGCACTTAAACGTCTCCACTATAAATATTAGATTTTCTTATGTTATCGTCTGTACCCATTATTACATAGAGCTGTCTAAGTGTCACGCAGACCTCTCAGGACTCCAGATCTCAGAATACACCAGACAGTCACATGACGCCACACCGTTCTCACTCTCCAAAATTCTAATCACGAACACCTGTTTCTCTCAGTATATAAGCTTCTTTCACTCACCATTGTATGCCGAGTATTGCGTGATCCATATCCGTATACAAAGCATTCTCTACATACCTGTCTGTCCTGAATTCCAGTTACCTACCTTATGCTCATCTTTCGGTTTTCGTCCTTGTCTTGCCCCCTTGGATTTGTTTGCTCTCCGGTTCGTGAACCCCTTGTGGATTGTGATCAATAAACTCTATATACTGTTAACCGCAAGTGTCTGCCTCCTGTCCAGTCGTGACAGAATACTCGGCCAAAACATGCAGACAGCGGGTTCTGAAGCCATGATAACAGCGTTAAGCAGTCAAGGCCAACTGCTAAGTCAACACCAGCAAACGCTAGGTAGTGTAACTCAAGCTATTGAATCTCTCGCTCAACAACAACAAAACCAGCAACTACAACTTTTGCAGGTGTTGAAGAGCGTTAAAGCCCTTACAACTTGCTTTTCTGATAATAGTCTTAACCCTGAGCCCCCTTCTGTTCCTGTTAATGTTTCTTCGCATTATCCTGTCAGTAAGCCTGAAGTTTTTGAGGGTAATCCAGCCAAATGTAGCAGATCTTTGTTACAGTGTTAGTTTGGATAAATCCAAAATAACTTTTCTGATGTCACGTCTCATGGGTAAAGCGCTCGAATGGGCCACTGCAGTATGGAATAATATTATGGTTAAAACGTATCCCGAGTTTTTGACTATGTTTCGGGAGGTGTTTGATCACACTAATGAAGGTCAATCCAATGGGGAGATCCTTCTGACCCTTAAACAGGGCCCTCGCACAGCAGCAGCTTATGCTCTAGAATTTAGAACTATTGCTGCAGGAAGTGGGTGGAATGAACCAGCGCTCATGAATATTTTACGAAACGGTCTTAACTCGGATGTACTTACTGAATTGGCCTGTAGAGATGAAGGAACATCTCTGGAGCAACTCACTTCCATGTCCATTCATCTAGATCAACTTTTAAAGAAAAGACCTCGGGTCAGGGACGTTCCTTTCCTGGTTCAGAGAGACAAAAGATGCACTCGAGTTTCGTTCCCACTCTTAATTCTTCAACTGAGCCTATGCAGTGTGATGTTTTGAGACTGTCTCAAGAGGAACGTCGATGACGTCTGCACCATGGATTGTGTTTATATTGCGGAGGTTCTGACCACTTCAGACGTGATTGTTTAAAACGTCCACCGAGTAAACCGACGCCTCATCAGAGGAAAGCTTCACACGTCAATACTGTGAGTGTACCCACATTAATTTCAAGATCTTTTTTAATACCTGTCACTGTGTACTGTCACAGAAATTCTATTGTTCCAGCTCTGATTGACTCTGGAGCCGAAGGAAACTTCCTTCATCCGTCCATCGTCACCAAGTTAAACATCCAGACGGAACCTTTGTGCAGACGAGCCCTGGTCCATGCCCTAGACGATCTTCCAATTGGAGGAGATCCCATCTCTCAAGAGACTATTCCAGTTCGGCTTCAAACCAGTTTACATCAGGAATGGCTCTCTTTTCTGGTGCTCCCTAAATCAGACTTTCAAATTATTTTAGGTTTACCTTGGTTAGAGATTCACAACCCAGTTATATCATGGAATCCACGCGATATCATGTCCTGGTCCACTTATTGTCGATCCAATTGTTTAGCTCTGGATTAACTTTCTGTCCACTCCACATCTGTGGAGAGTCCTGATTCACCTGTACATGTACAAATTCCCTCAGAGTATTCTAAGTATTCAGAAGTGTTTAGTAAGGTCAAAGCCACACAATTACATCCACATCGAACATATGACTGTGCCATAGACCTTGTTGAGGGAGCTCCCTTGCCCAAGTCGCCTATTTACCCACTTAATTTAGAGGAAGAAAGAGTTATGGAAGAATATGTTAAGGAAGCTTTAGCACAAGGGTTTATTCACCCCTCTAAGTCTCCGGTAGCATCTGGGTTCTTTTTTGTTAAGAAAAAAGATGGAGGATTAAGACTCTGTATAGACTACCTTGCTCTTAATGACATTACTAAAAAAATTGTATACCCGCTACCCCTTATTACTGCAGCATTAGAGCAATTACGAGGTGCTACCATTTTCACAAAGTTAGATTTTTGTAGTGCTTACAATCTCATCCGAATCAAAGAAGGTGATGAATGGAAAACAGCATTTAGCACTACTAGGGGACACTATGAATACCTGGTAATGAGTTATGGACTAGTAAACGCCCCGTCTGTGTTTCAGGCCTTTATAAATGACATATTCCGAGATATGTTAGGGCAGTTTGTGATCACGTATATCGATGATATATTGATTTATTCCCCTGATTTGAACACGCACATAATTCATGTCAGTAAGGTACTTCAACGTCTCAGAGAGAACAATCTCTATGTCAAAGGAGAGAAGTGTGAATTTCACCAACAGACTATTTCATTTCTCGGATATGTCATAAGTATATCCGGTATAATAATGGACGATCATAAAGTAGAAGCTGTTGTGAACTGGCCAGTCCCGAACATTATTAAGGAACTTCAACGTTTTTTAGGTTTTGCCAACTTCTATAGAAGATTCATTAGGAACTTCAGTTCCATCGTGGCACCTCTTACTGCCTTACTAAAGGGAAATTCTCAGCGTTTATATTGGTCTCCTCAAGCACAACTAACTTTTGAGCGTCTTAAGAGAGCTTTTTCTACTGACCCCATTCTCAAACATCCGGATCCAGAATATCCCTTTGTGGTCGAGGTAGGCGCTTGTGAAACGGGGGTAGGAGCTATACTATCTCAGCGGAGAGGTGATTCTTCCAAGTTATACCCAATTGCGTTCTATTCCCATAAACTATCTCCCGCTGAGCGCAACTATGGTATTGGAGATGGAGAATTGCTAGCAGTGAAATTAGCCCTATAAGAATGGAGACATTGGTTGGAGGGTTCTTTACACCCCTTCTTGGTGATAACTGATCATAAGAATTTGGAATATCTTTGGACTGCTAAGAGAATGAATACTCACCAGGCCAGGTGGTCATTGTTTTTCTCACGCTTTCATTTTTCTATCACTTCCTGTCCAGGCAGTAACAATATTAAAGCTGACGCTTTGTCCCGTTTACATCAGGGAGACCTTAAGGAGAAGGGGGATGGTGACTTCATATTACCGTCATCTGTGTCAGTGTCAGTCATTAGATGGGAACTCGATGAACAAATCGAAAATGAAAATAAATCTAAAGAAGTACCCAGTAAATGTCCAGAAGGGACAAAGTATGTACAGGCCCCACTCCGACACAAGTTAATCACATGGGCACATTCTTCCCTGTCATCTGGTCACCCCGGTGAGACACGCACTACTCAACCCATCCTTGCTCGGTATTGGTGGGAATCTGTTAGGGCAGATGTACATAAGTTTATTGCATCATGTTCTGTCTGTGCTCAGTCAAAAACCCCCAAGACACTTCCCGCAGGTAAACTTATGCCCCTACCAGTTCCTGAACGTCCCTGATATATGTACTCATATTTTCCGTAATTTTGGTGTTCCAGAGGATATTTTATCAGACCGAGGTCCGCAATTCACGTCACGTGTCTGGAAAGCGTTTTTTGAACATTTAGGAGCTAACATTAGCCTTACTTCCGGATATCATCCTCAGAGCAATGGACAATGTGAAAGAATGAATCAAGAACTGGGTAAATATTTACGCTTGTATTGTCACAAGTATCCTCAGGACTGGTCTCAGTATCTGGTGTGGGCCGAAATTGCTCAAAATTCTCTTATGAATTCTATCACTGGGCTCACTCCATTTCAGTGTATCCTAGGCTATCAACCTCCGTTAGCACCCTGGACTGCTGTTATCTCAGGAATACCAGCAGTGGATGAATGGATGCAATGCAGCGAGGAAGTTTGGGAGGAAACTCATCAGCACATTTCGGAGTTTCTGTCTCGGTATAAAGAGAGGGCAGATAAGCACCGGTCTTCTTCTCCCTCCTACCAAATTGGTGATCGGGTATGGTTATCAACTAAGGATATCAGGTTTGAGGGGAGCAGTAGGAAGCTCCAATCAAAGTTTATTGGACCTTTCCATGTTTCAAGTCAATGATGTTACTTATAAGTTGGAGCTTCCCACTCAATATCGTATACATAACTCGTTTCATGTCTCTCTTCTGAAACCTGTAGTTTCAGGACCCTTGAACGAGGACATACCAGACGATGTACCACCCACATCCATGAAACAAGAAAATTTGTCTATTTATGCTGTGCGTGAGATACTGGATTCATGTAGGCATGGAGGGGTTCTCCAATTTCTCATTGACTGGGAGGGTTATGGCCCCGAAGAACGTTCCTGGGTACCTGCTAAGGACGTTTGTGATCCGGGTCTTGTGTTAGCGTTTCACTCATGCTATCCTGAGAAGCCGGCTCCCCGTCCTAGGGGTCGTCCCAGAAGATCATTTTCCACTCCCACTCCTCAGCATGTGCTAATGTTCCTAGCTCGGGTACTTCTGGTCAGATGGATGGTCATGGTCGTCCTCGTTCCAGGCCGCCTCCTATGCCATCCCAATGGGGGGGGGGGGGGGGGGTACTGCCACGCAGACCTCTCAGGACTCCAGATCCCAGTCACAGTCACATGATGCCACACCGTTCTCACTCTCCGGAATTCTAATCACGAACACCTGTTTCTCTCAGTATATAAGCTTCTTTCACTCATCAGTCTATGCCGAGTATTGTGTGATCCATATCCGTATACAAAGCGTTCTCTACATACCTGTCTGTCCTGAATTCCAGTTACCTACCTTATGCTTGTCTTTCAGTTTTCGTCCTTGTCTTGCCCCCTCGGATTTGTTTGCTCTCCGTTTTGTGAACTCTGCCTGGCTTTTCAACTACTCTCTTGAATTATCTCTGAGGTACTGTTTGTTTCTGGCATTCGACCCGTGCTTGGTTTTGTTAACCCCTTGTGGATTGTGATCAATAAACTCTATATACTGTTAACCGCAAGTGTCTGCCTCCTGTCCAGTCGTGACAATAGCTATCACTTATTATTGCATTATTTAATTTCTTTTCAGTATAAGTAGGAATCATATGAAACATAAGAGGCTTGATTCAGAAAAAAAATTTTACACAATCATTTTTGGCCTAGCCTTGTTGACACTTCTAAAATGTGTGACTGGCAACTATGGATGCATAAAAAATATTTGTCTTAAAAATGTGTACAGTTAAAATAATAAATTAATGTATTAGTATGCTGGGGAACAAGGATTATTTCAAATAATGTAGGGAGTTGTTGTTGAATATAAATTGTATTATGTTAGAACTAACACGTGCTTAATTTTGTTTTTGATTTCTCAATCAAGGAAGAAAATGATGTCAGTGTAAGACGGACTATGGCCCTTCATGCACTTCCAGTCTACCTGCACGAGGATGATTCTGAGTTCAAGACCTACAATGTAAGCAATGCAATGTGTAAATATTTGTTAATACAACATATACATATCATAAACGTAATTGTAATAGACTAATTGGAATAGACATTTGCAAGTCTTTCTTATTATACTGGTAAAATGCCTCATCTACAGAGGGATTGCCCCTGTTTACACTTGGTTTTATAATGCATTTTGGGGAATCAGTTCAATGGTGGACAGCCAACACACCATTGTTTACATGTGGGTCAGTCATGCATTGCCAAGGTGTCCAGTTGATCAGATGTCTTTAGATTTCTCAAATGCCTTTGTCAGTTCAACTAAACTGTGCCACACAAAGTTATGTTAGTCTCTGTTAACAGTGTCAGATTTGTTTGTGGTAAAGCTATAAAAATGAAAATGGTTTAAGGATCAATATACATGTACAGACTAACTCTCAATATGCATATTTCCAAATGAGTGGTGCATCAAAGCTGGCAAAATAAATGCAAGTATATTATGCAAGTGAGAACAGAGCGATGAATGAACTATAGAGTTTTTGGCTTGTAACCTTCCTTCTGCAACAATTGTCAAAATTGAGTTTTTTGTATTTTGCAACAGGAAGAGGAGCCAGATATCACTGACATTCCTGTTGCCCTCTTCATGACTGAAACCATGCCTGCTGAATTTGAAAAATGATTTGTTTAAAGACTGAACCAAGCATCAAGCTTGAATGCAAATGTGCATCAAAGTTCTATCTATGTACACAGAACACACACACTGTTTAACTTCAGTGAAAGCAGTGCTATAATGGCGTTTGCAGCCTTTTTCAATTGTCTGTTGTCAGGATTTTATTGCTGTGTTCTTCAAAGTTCAAAATTTGAACGCTGTATGAGGAGAATCTGCTCATCCAGCATTCAAATTTTGAACTTTGAAGAACCCTGCAGTACATACACAACCAGCCACTTTATTAACACCACCTCCCTGTTTCTGAACACAAAGTTCATTATATTAACTCCACATGCCATACAGGAGCTCTTTTCAGTTTTAAAATTAGCGTTTGTAGTGAATCTGGTTCACCTTGTAGATGTAAAGTCAGAGACTGTGTTGCTGCACATTTGGTGTTGGTCATTTAGTCCATCAGTGACACAGGACATGGTTGGATGTTTTCAGTTAGTGGACTATTCTCAGTTCAGCAGTGACACTGAGCCGAAATTCCAGCAAAAAACTCCTGTGTCTGATCCACTTATATCAGCACAGCACACACTAACACACCACCACTGTTAGTGTCACTGCAGCGCTATGAATAATCCACCACTGCATCACACCTGCTCTGTGGGAGTCCTGACAATTGAAGAATAGGGTGAAAGGGTGCAAAAAAAGTATGCAGAACAAGACATGGACTACAGACTAATAATAAAAATTTAAATTGCTCCTATATGGTAAATGGAGCTTAAAATGAACAATGAGTAAACAAACTAGGTGTTGTTAATTAAGTGGCTAGTCATGTGCATTTGAAGAATAAATTGTGATGTGATATATACAGGGGTTGGACAATGAAACTGAAACACCTGTCATTTTAGTGTGGGAGGTTTCGTGGCTAAATTGCCGGGTGGCCAATCTTCATTAATTGCACATTGCACCAGTAAGAACAGAGTGTGAACGTTCAATTAGCAGGGTAAGAGCACAGTTTTGCTCAAAATATTGCAATGCACACAACATTATGGGTGACATACCAGAGTTCAAAAGAGGACAAATTGTTGGTGCATGTCTTGCTGGCACATCTGTGACCAAGACAGCAAGCCTTTGTGATGTATCAAGAGCCACAGTATCCAGGGTAATGTCAGCATACCACCAAGAAGGACCAAACACATCCAATAGGATTAAATGTGGACGCAAGAGGAAGCTGTCGGTTGGAATGTTCGGGAATGTTCGGGTGCTAACCCAGATTGTATCCAAAAAAGATAAAACCACAGCTGCCCAAATCATAGCAGAATTAAATGTGTACCTCAACTCTCATGTTTCCACCAGAACTGTCTGTCGGGAGCTCCACAGGGTCAATATACACGACCAGACTGCTATAGCCAAACCTTTGGTCACTCATGCCAATGCCAAACCTCGGTTTCAATGGTGCAAGGAGCGCAAATCTTGGTGTGTGGACAATGTGAAACATGTATTGTTCTCTGAGTCCACCTTTCTGTTTTCCCCACATCCGTGAGAGTTACGGTGTGGAGAAGCCCCAAAGAAGTGCATCCAATAGTTCAAACATTGTATCCTGAAGGCGGTGCCGTGTATCAGGATGACAATGCACCAATACACACAGCAAGACTGGTGAAAGATTAGTTTGATGAACATGAAAGTGAAGTTGAACATCTACAATGGCCTGCACAGTCACCAGATCTAAATATTATTGAGCCACTTTGGGGTGTTTTTTTCCTCCACCAGCATCACATAGTGACCTGGCCACTATCCTGCAAGAAGAATGGCTTAAAATCCCTCTGACCACTGTGCAGGACTTGTATATGTTATTCCCAAGATGAACTGACGCTGTAAAAGGAGGCTCTACACCATACTAATAAATTATTGTGGTCTAAAACTAGGTGTTTCAGTTTCATTGTCCAACACCTGTATATACAGGCATACATGAAAAAGATTATTATATAAGGCAGCTCTTGATGAATAAACAATGTTTTACCTGCTGGTATTGTATTGTATTGGAGAAGATACTTCAAGCTCTGATAATGTTAATGCTTTTGGAATGGCAGCCTGTTTAACAAGTGTATTAGAACCGTTAATACATTACATTTATTGGTAGATATGTGTTTTGTGAATGATTCAATTAAAATTTAAATAAACTATAATTTAATTTCAACCTATGAATTATAAAATTTATCTTGACTAGGACAAACTTTAATCTTTTAAGTACATTTTTCTAAAAGTATTAATTTGCCTAAAATCACGTGTTTTGAGTTATGAGTAAGTTGGCGGAACTAAGTTTAATTATATAATGCTTACTAAAAAAACTAATTAAGTATATAGAAGTTTAAAAATCACTATATGTGCTCTCTCTCTCTCTCTCTCTCTCTCTCTCTCTCTATATATATATATATATATATATATATATATATATATATATATATATATATATATATATATATATATATATATATAATGTGTTAAGAGAACTTAAAACTTTTACAAAAAGAAGATAGAACTTTGATTTAAGTTTACTTAAAAAAAGATTTAATTAACTTAAACTGTTTTAGGTAATTGGTTACAACAGAAGTTTTGAGTAAACTGAACTTGTTTGGTCTTACAGTGCAGGAAATGGCCTTTGACCAGGTGAACATGAGTACTTGTGCAAGATTCTGGAGGGCTTCAGGTTGTGGTTTTATAGCCATGTCAGGGTGCTGTACAGTGGCATTGAGTGTGTATTGAAAGTTAACGGTGGTGTATGTGCTTCTTTTAAAATACAGTGTGGTATAAGAAAATGCTGTGCACTGCTTGTTGTATGCCTTATCTATTGAACCCCTGCTGTGTAGGCTGAGAGTCTGGTCTTTTTGTACCACACTCCGATGTAACTGTACGTTTGTCAGCATATGCAGATGGCCTTGTGGTACTAATCAGCTCACAGAGTGATGTGGACGTTTTAGTTGGTGTTTTAAATGATTTTAGGTTTTTATCTTGTGCAAAAGTGAAGTGGGAAAAAGGGAGGCTGTTTTAATAGGGGAATAGACTGGTGTGGTACTTGCACTTCCAGATGGTTTGTCAAGGAGGACAGGAGGATTTAAATATCTTGGAATGCACTTGGTAGACTGTGAGGGTGTTAAGAAGAACTGTGAGTGGACTGGGGCTGGACAGAGCCTTGTTTTTAATGAACATTGATGCTCTGAACACCACTGGCTTGTCTGTTTTTTTTTTGTTTGTTTGTTTTTATGGACGTTTTAGGATTTAAAATTTATATAAAGTGACAATAAAAAGACTTTGCACTGGCTCTTTGAGGAACCCCTTGTTTTGGATCTCGGCTGGACATTATTAACATTAACTCCCCTCCGTTGCAGAGAACTCTGATGTCCTCCAATGTCTTCACCCTGTGTCACCTAGTGGATGATGCTGTATATTGTATGGTCTGGGCATAGGACCTGGCGGTATGGCTTGGGGTCAAGTCCATACATGTCATGTCTCAGCTTCTATAGCATGTGATGTAAATTGTTTATTGAAATGATTTGTAATCAATAAAGGTATTTAATCAGCAATGACCATGTACGCTTGTGTAACTAGAATTGTTTTATTCCTCAATTTCTCTGTGTGAACAGCAGGCTTATGTGTGCAATATTGCTAGGGTGAGTAGGAGTGGTCAAGGAGTAAGGGAAGGAGGTTTATGCAGGACAGATTTATTAACAATAAGCAAAGCAAAACACCAAACAAAAATTCTAAACATCAAACACAGCTAAGAACAAAGAGGTGAAACACATAGCAAGGTTAAAGACAGCAAGGCTAAGGACCATTGACATAAAGCAAAGACAGCAACCATGCATACAGTGACCCACAAAACAGGAAACACTGACAAGGACTATATAAAGACAGCACAAACAAGAAACACCTGGACACTAAGAAAAGTGACACTAGAAACACATGCATCAGGAAAGGTGATTGATATGTAAAGAAATTGAACAAATGGCAATTTGGCTTGTAGCCATACAGATAACAGAACACATCGGAATGTGATTAATAGCGAACAAATTGTAACTTCAAAGGGTGCCATGGTAACGATGGGGGTGGGGGAACAGGTTTAAAAGACTCTGGTTGAGAAATGGTCAGAAAGAGAGGAAAAAGGTGTGACGTGTGGTATTCTCTCCAAATAAATTGTTCTTTCATTTGATACTGACTCAGAGACTCCGTTTATAATTTATATTATCAGTTATAATTTTCCACCACAAGTGGTAAAGGTCAGCACTCACCTCGGAGGAGCAGGTGCTACTTCAGGAAAATGCCATAGGGAAGGTCAGAGCAGTAGTGGAGGACCCTTTCCCTACAGCTATCAGAAGTACAGATAGTTACTAGAGTACAGGGAGGAACAAGACATGGACCTGACTTCAGCCACAGGTAAACTCTTCTATAAAGCCAGTGTGATGGTTCTCAACAAGAAAAATCTTGAGAACATAACTTAAACCCCATGGAGAGAAGTATTGGAAATGGGCTGTGAGGTAAGACCAGAGTTGCGAGCACTTTATAAACCACCATTTACCTTCAGGGTGATGAACCTCCAGTAGAGGATTCTGCATGGTATTACCTCTGTGAATTCTTTTATCTCTGTTTTAAATCCAGTTATTACTAACTGGTATCCCTTTTGTCACCAGAGGAAAGAGTATTTCATGCCTGTCTGAACTGTTTTAGGTCCTGTCCCCTTTTTACCATTTTTTGAGTGCTGTTTTAGGACCTCTTTAATATGTCCGGAAACAGAGGTTTAAGTGCCAACTGGTGAATTTTATTCTAGGACAGAGTAAAATGGCTGTGTGTATTAACAGAAAGAAAAAGTAGCACAAACAGTGGACTCTGATGTGACCAGGACCTTCTGTAGACTGGTCAAATCAAGGATTTTAATTAAAATCAATCTTTTGTATGAATGATTTTGAGACTTTTAAAGCAGTATGGTGCTGCGGTATCTCTCTCTCTCTCTCTCTCTCTCTCTCTCTCTTTCTCAATTCAGCTTGGCTTTATTGGCATGACTGTTTCAGTAACATTAAACGGAACATATATTTGTTATCTGTTTTACAACAACATGGCAGCACGCAGTAGTGCAGCAGCTTCTCACGCTCCCAGCAAAAACCCAGTATTTAGTTATTTTTATGTTGGTTCTGAGTATTGCTTGGGTGAAACTGGGACCATGAGATCACAGTTTCGTTCCACCCCATGTATCACATGTGATGTGAATGACAATAAAGTTTCCTTGAATCCTTGAGAAGAATTCATTAATTGAGTAATTAATGAATTAACCTGTTAATTAAGCAAATCACCAATAAATCAGCACATTAAAATTAAATTAATAAAAATAAAAAGAATGAATGCGGCACATTGGCGCAGCAGGGACTTGGAGGTTGTGGGTTTAATTCCTCGGATTCAAGTCTGTGAGGACATTGGTGTGTCCTCCCTGTGTCCATGTGGGTTTTCTCCGGGTGCTCTGGTTTCTCCCCGGTCCAAAAACACTCGTTGGTAGGTGGATTGGCGACTCAAAAGTGTCTGCAGGTGTGACTGTGTGAGTGAATGTGTGTGTTTTGCCCTGTGAAGGACTGGTGCCCCCTCCAGCATGTGTTCCTGCCTTGCGCCCAAAGATTCCAGGTAGGCTCTGGACCCACCACAACCCTGAACTGGATAAGTGGTCACAGATAATGAATGAATGAAAATGAATAAATTATAACAATTACAATTATAATAATAAAATCAGACACTTAATCAATCAATTATAAAGAAATGTAATGATCAAATATTATTGAATAAACTATGTCTTGGTTTCTTATAACTGTGCCTAGCAGTAACATGTATAATGTAAATAATAGTGGTCCTAAAATAGAACCTTGCAGAATTCCAAATCTTACTTTTAGAATAATTTGAAGATAAATCATTTACTTTTACGAATGGATAACGTTCCGTTAAGTAAGACTTGAACCATAATGTCCCTGTAATTACAACCATGTTTTCTAACCTTTCTAGAAGAATATTGTGGTCTATCGTATCGAAGCACCAACAGGGAAACGTGGCCTTGATCAGAGGCAAGAAGAAGTTCATTTGTTATCTTGACTAGAGTTGTCTCAGTGCTATGACGTGGCCTTAATTCAGATTGGAATTTTTCATATATATGATTGTTATGTAGATATGAGCTAAGCTGTTGGGCCAGAGCTTTTTCTAACATTTTGGATAGAAATGGCAGATTAGATATAGGCCTGTAATTAGACAATGTGCTAGCATCAAGATTTGGTTTCTTGATCATAGGTTTAATAACTACTAGTTTAAAAGCTTTGGGTACATGGCCCAGTCTAAGGGATGAGTTTACTATAGTTAAAAGAGGATTGATAATAGCTGGTAGTAGTTCTTTGAGTAATTTTTATATGTATATATATATAAACAGAATAAGATATTTGTTAAATACTTTGTGGGAGGAATGTGTGTGGGGGGTTAATAGTGTATAGGTGGGGTGTATGTGAGTGTTGCTCACGGTCCTTCAGGCAGTGACATGTTGCCGCATATTTGGCGGCAAGAGGTGCTGTGTGTCTTTCGCTGAGGAAGATTTATAATAATTCTTTTTAAGTCTGAATTTATAGATTCGGTTGGAGGTTTATAAATTTTGGGTGAAATTTCCACAAATAATTGTGAAATTTTGGCAGTGAAGGAGAATGTGCAACTCTGGTCTTGACCTCACCGCTCTCACAGTGACCACACACTCTTCGGTTTTTGGGCAACCAGGACGTTTTATACCTGCCCTTTCCACGGCCAAGCTGTGGTCACTGAGCAGGTCTTAGTCAGGATCTGTCTCTGCTGTGGATCTCTGATGGTGAAGGTATACTCGGCCAATTCATATGGTCTGTTTAGAGTCCAATAGCATTCTAATCTAGTCTGGGTTCTGGTGTTATTGTCCCAGTATTCTAGATAGTTTGGGTTAGTCTTATTCAACTGGGCTCAGCAGTGCTGGGCTGATGCTGTGGTGTGTTAGGGTTTAGCGGGTTAGTCAGTCTCAGAACCAGCTGACAGTGGGGACTGGGTTTAGGGCTCAATTTCGGCCTACATCATAAAATGTGTTGGTTTATTTATACATAAATTCTACCCTCTGTTCCTTTTTAAGAAAATGATCTTTGACCCTGTCGTACCAACAAGGCGTCTTTTCCAGGGACTTGACTAGTGTCCTCTCAATGGCCAGCAGAGCTAGGCTGCTTAAACGGCCTTGGCTGTGAAGTGTGTCCACCTGTGCTCCCACGGATCTTTACACCAAAGGATCGCTGATTGGCTCACTTCGCTGTCAATCAAAATGGGATTCAGCCTCAGACAGATCATCCAATCATCATGCAGAAGCTGAGCGTCCGGGCCAGCCAAGGCCAGCCCACTGCCCCATAGACCCCCAGAGACGCCGAGTGTCCGATGAGTGGGACAAAGCCCTGCATTTATCCAATGACTCGTCTCGTTTCACTGCACTTCGCTGCTTCACTATTGAACTCTGTGGACGTTGTAACCAACCTGGTCACTAACTATGGTATACCTCCTCCTATCCTCTAGGGGGCAGGAGGGAGGTTAACATGTCTAGGGGTAGGGGAAGCCAAGTAAGAGTAGGAGAGAGTTGACCTACAGGCACATGTACTCTCTGCTTGGAAGACCTTTAAGTTTAAGTTTCAGGCTCATTGTGAGTATGTGTTACTTATGCCACAATGCTGATATTATGCTAATATAATGCTAATGCTAGTGCTAGGCTAAGTCTGTTTTTTATACTAGCATGCTAATGCTAATGGGTTAAGAACATGGTAGTTGGGGAATTCATTTTCACCCTTTTATACAGAAGGAGGTTCTTAATGTGCGGATGACTGGGATTTGAGAAACTGCTTGGAGGTTTTGCCGTACCCAAGTTCCCTCAAGTTTATATCTTCCTCCTGCTGCTCATCCTTTCTGGACTGCATTTCAACTGGTGGGACTAATTATCTCCTTTTCCATTAAGGATCTACCCAAACCTAAGCCCATGCTCCTATAGGATAAAAGGACTGTGTTTTGAGGAGTTATTTGTTTGTGGGTTTTTTCTTTTGGTTTGTTTAATTGGTTAGTTGGTTTTGTATACGTTTTTTTTTTGGTATGTTTATGTTATATGAATATATACTTTTTTTGCTTGTTATTAATGTTGTAACATTATCCATCCATCCATCCATTATCTGTAACCGCTTATCCAATTTAGGGTCGGGGGGGGTCCAGAGCCTACCTGAATCATCGGGCGCATGTTGTAACATTATGAGTAAGATAATTAGTAAACAATATACTAGATAAAAGGTCTCATTTCAGCTACCTTGTCTTCATTTAACACTGTAGCATTTGTAGCGTATGTTGGTCATACGCCGATAAATATAAATATTTTTCTATATTTATATTTATAGTTTGTGTTTATAGCGTTGACCTTATCCAAACTCTTATGATCTCTGATATTTTTCTTAATGATATTAATTAAAGTTTATAATTGGCTTAAGCAATTAAAACTTTAATAATTAGTTTGAGAATGGATAATAATCAAGCTAAGTGAGTACTTCAGGATTTTCAGGAAAATTAATGAACAAACTGTATACACTGTGATTTCAAACAATGAAAGTTTTATTTAACAAAGGAAGGATATTTAATTAACATAGCATACCTTGTAATCTCACGGCATCACCACAGGGGAAACCGATTTGACCTTAAGGTGAGCTAGGCACTTCTGGCTTGTGACTAAAATGTTGCTAACTGAGGTTTAATTAATTGTAAATTATAAAGGGACTTAATCAGGCATCAGCTCCTGGAAAAATGTGAGAATTGAGCTAGCTTACTCGTTTGCCGTTTCACCGAGCCGTCGCGTCGTGCTGTTTTAATCTCCGTGTTCTGGGGTTGTTTCTAGTCGTTCCCACGTCGTGAGAGACAGGCCCGCTTGTGAAGGAGATTCCCTTCCGGTTGAGTTAGAAGCTCTCGGCCTCAGGCGGAGCGGCGTCGATCGAGAGTTCCCCTTTTCGGAGAATTGCAGGCATGGCTGGTTTCTAACCGGAGTGGAGTGGCTTCTTCAGAGTGTTAGCTCGTCTCGTTGCTCGGTTTTCCAGGAGTAATGCCCTCAGAAGTCAGCTTATAACGTTCATATATCCGCTATCAACTAATCAAAAAGGTTGATATCTCATTCTGGCCACGAATAAGTTTCACCTACTTTGATCACTCGTGAGATCACACTTCGATGGGCGATAAAACAAACACGATTAAAAGAAAAGAAAATATTCAAATCACTCGACGTATTAGTAAGGCTTCATACTCTAGCTAATTCAAGACGTCTCTTGTGAGCTTTGATGAAGTCTTTAAGGTTCTTCTTTGTTTCTTTCGTCGGCGTGAAGGAGAAATAGGCGTCTCGCTTGGAGAGGTTGAGCTTGAAGAGATGTCCTGCTGATCTCTTTGATGTTTCGAAAAGTTAACTCTCTTCTGATTTTCTTGAACTGAGCTGTGTGTCCCAACTCAACTGTTTTTCAAAGCCAGCGCTGTCACGCCCTAATGGGAGGCGTCCTTTTCCGATTGGATGCGAGTTCGAGGCTCACGTGACTCTCTCTCGAGAGAGAGAGAGAGAGGAGGGGGAGTTTGAATCAGTGATTCACAGAAGCGGAATATAAATTTCACGTATTGAAATTTCTTATACATTTTAGTAACATATAACAATGAGCGTACTGGATTATTAATATCAAACATTTACATAAGATTTCATCCTGGGTACGTTGTGTTTACGTCCCAGTTACAATGATACGTTAGAAGTATTAATTCTGGTGTTAATTCACTTTTCTAATCAGAAACAGAACTTATTTTCATGGTTGACAGCAGCAATACACATCATTTCATTAGAAGGTGTGCGTTCATCTGAGGACACAGAAAGTGACATTAATACATTTGTTTATACACATTAATCAGAATTTGATTTCATTTCCGCTATTGTTTAGGCGACCCCGAGCGAGGCGTAGTTTCGCCAGTGTCCATTTGGGGTCGCTGTTGGTCCATGCCGTTGGTTGTCGTGTAGATGAGTCAACGGGGGTTCAACCGAAGTCACTTTTGGTTAACCATTTGTTGATCCTGTAAGCGATAACAAGCGAGACCCTTAGGCGCCCCTGTCGTAAAAGGGGGCAGTAAAAGCTCCCTTCTTTGTTCTGTGTTCCTGTTTCTCACAAACATCATAAACTGGTTATCTCTTTAGTTCCTGAAGAGAGAAAGGGGGTCGGGGCCATGTGTCCCAGTCCGTCTTTTGATGTTTAGATCTTATGCGTGTGCGTAAGGTTCTGTGAGTGTGTAGGGGCTGCAGGATCTTTGCATCCCTGTGGTTTGTGGAACGTTGGTTTCGGGACCAGACGAAGGTTCTAGTCAGAGTGAGAAAGATTTAATTCAAAACCTTTCATTTCTTTATTTCTTCATTTTGATTTTTCATTGTCCGGTCCATACTCCACTACACATTTACGCAGTCCCATGTGGTATCCCCCTCATTTTTTGTAGCAAAGATTCAAACAATATCGTTTAGGGTAAATGTTACAATGTTCAGCGTCCACGCCGTTTAAAGCACCATGAATGGAATGATTGAGAGGAAAGCCACGTCTTTACCAGTGATAAGAAGCTGATTCTGAACAAAAGTTGAGCGCGTTGTAGTGCATATTTATTCAATGACATGTACACACAACAGTATATATTTGATCACTTATTTTTTTGACATTTTAAGAGAAGCTGAGCTTCCCTTGCAGTCTTAGAGCAATCGCCTCCAAATTGACTGTCAGGGCCCAGTTCTGACAGAACTGCTCCAGCAGGTCCAGCTGCTGCTGTAGCCCCCAAACTGTCTGATTCTTACTCAGGACTTTGTGCACTGTAAGGAAGGCCTACATTCAGGCATAATTAATGATACAGCAGAATACCTTCCCCAGGTTACTGCTCACACATGCCCCAGTAGTTGTGAATTTGTCTCCACTGTTGTAGATCTGGGAAATAAGCCCCCTGTTCCAGGACTCAGGGAAAAAGCCAGTTTGAACAGTTTTAGTAAGGCCCTGCACAGATCAAGGGAGCTGTCTTTTAGCTTCTCAGTCCTGATGCTGTAAGGGCTACAGGCTTTCTTGGTTTTTAGATTTTGAAAAGCATCTGCCAATTCTTTTGGGGTAATTTGGTGATCAAGTGGGTTTTGATTATTTTTGATTACCAATTCTAAATATTGTAATTTATCGTAGGTTTTTTCTTGATTTGGAATTCTGCTCTACTTTAGGACTGTAATTATTTTTGGATTGTCTTTCAATAGATGTTCAAAGTATATTTTCCATGTCTGAATATACATTCTGAATGTGTATGTCCTGATTATGTTTGTTGTTTAGTGAGTTACATTGTTCCCAGAACTTGTTTTGATTAAGATCTTCATTCTTCAATTTCTGTCAGGATTTTATTATAATGTTGTAGTTTTTTTGAGTATATAGTTTGTTACAGTTTATTAATTTAATTATTCTGAGGTCTTTTTCCTGTGAGGGTTTGTCTTAGTCAGGTTTCCCTTTATTGCACATTTGTTATAAATTTATTTCATTTACTGCCAGATCTTTTTGGTTAGTCTGTTAGGTACGTGTTAATAAGGTTAGTGATTTCTGCAGAACTAGATGCAGTGCGGAATTCAGACACACTCTTAGGAGTCCACTTATAAACAGGATTAATGTGGATCAGTTTGGTGGACTCTTCGGGTTTCTCTGTGTGGTGTATTACCAGTAGATTGTCCAGAGGAGGATAGGTTCCCCTTGTGAGCCTTGGTTCCTCCCAAGGTTTCTTCCTCAGCTGAGGAAGTTTTTCCTTGCCACTGTTACCCTTGGCTTGCTCACCTGGATATTTTTACTTTTTTATATTTCATGTCAAAACTTTGTCTTACCGGAATTCCTTGAAGCTGCTTTGTGACAACATCAGTTGTAAAGAGTGCTATACAAATAAATTTGATTCGATTTGTAATATTTTTATGAACACATTCCTAAGGAGTTTAGGAACACCTTACCATTCTTATTAGCCACAGGGTCCGGGTTGATGCATGCTTTTTCTGTGGGGGTCAGGTATGGAGAGGCCTATGGGGAGGTCTCCACACAGGGGGTTGTTGAAGAACTCATTGTAGTAGGAGGATTCTGCAGGGTGTGTGTATACTGCACATATGTAAAGGTAATTTTCATTGTTAATAATTTGTTTTTTTAACTTTAGCCAAATATGTGTGAACTATTTTCTATTATAGATAGGTGAGATACTAGGCTCTCCTTGTATAATTTAGTTTAATAATTTAGTATAATATGAAAAAGTTGGGTGTTATGTGAAATGTACAGCAATGTTTAAATAAAAAACACAAAACAGAAATATAATAAATCTATCCTCAAAAATGACCAAAATATGCTCTTCGGAGCTCTCTGAGAATGGTGTGGGCGTGGCCCAATACTAATGACCGTGTGTGACTGACAGCTCAGTATCACTGGAGAACAGAATGCTGTTTACATTACCATGGAAACACACAGCCTCTTTGTTGCACTGCCAACTGAGTTGGTCTGCCTTCCCTGCTGTTACTCTGCTCTAGGCACAGGCCAAGTGTGACTAATATCCGCTGATACGCCATTAAACACGAGTGTTGCTGCTATCTCTGCTGTACTCAGACTTAATCCATTCAAGCTCATTCTGTTTTGTTGTCTGTGTTTGCTTTGTGTATGTCTTTCACTCCCTCCCCATAGCTTGGTAAATAGCTGGAAAGCTAGCTTGTTTACTAATGGATCCCAAGCTTTAGCTCACCAGGCTCTTTGACTGTAAGAGGCATGTCTATGGTAGCCTTGTGATTGGTCAGGGTAATACTGTCAACAGCATTACCCATTTTTAGGACTGCCCATTCTACATAGAGAGGAGAGCAGTACTGATCATTTTTGAGGAGAGATTCATCATATTTCTGTATTGTGATTTTTTTATTTGAACGTTGCCAAACGTTTTACATAACACCCAAGTTTAGAATTATACAAAAAAAATCACAAAATTCCAAGATGGGTTCCTAGGATCTTTACTCACTTTTTACAATGACCCCACCTGAGTCTTGGCCATGTTTTGCATGTGTATGCTTAAAGGAGTAGAATTATTTCGTTGTAGTGTGAAGGACAGTATCTATCAGGAAAAGAGCAACATCCTCATATCAGTTTTTGCTTTTCAACAACTGTTATTGGTCAGTACTGTCACGCCTGTCTCTGTGGACATCTCGCCTCCTCCCTCAGTTCAGGACGCATTACCACTTGAGTCTGTGAATGATTCCGAGGACTTCACTTCCCAGGGTTCAATGGATGGTCACATGACTCCACCAACCAAAGTGACTCTTTCGTGCGCTCCGGGTCACCTGAGTTTTAACTCACAGCTGTTCTGTTTTAATCATAATCACTCACTGACTATATAAACCCAGGCTGTTACATTTACTACTTGCGAAGTATTGATAAACTTTCTGCTACATACCGAGCGAACCTTATTAATGAAAGCCAAACCGTGTATGACCCTACCTTATGCTCTTCTTGACTCTGTGTTTTTGGATCCGGACTGCTATTGTTTAGTACATTGTGTTTTTGACCTCAGCCTGTACCTCACTATTCTTTGGATTGTCCCTTTTGCTGTGTCTGCCTTCTCTTTATGGTGTGCTTTGCACATCTTTGAAGTAAATCTCTTCCTGCTAAACACCCGCGAGCGTCTCTCTTGTTTACCAAGCCTGACAAGTACTTGGACAAGCTGAGGAGACATAATCAAAAGCAGAGACTCATTCGCCTCCAGAAATCTCCTCATACATCGGACTGAACCTGGATCAGACTGTACTGAGGGAATAAAATAGATGCCACCTGAAAAAATCTTTCTGAGGAGCAGGGACCCAGGACACAAAACAGTGTTGGTGTTGAACCTATATGTTTTGTTCTTGACACCACATGTAAATTAAACTCTGTAATATTTAGTGCACTCTCTGAGTATAGTGTTATTGTTAAAATCTATAATTGGAGACAGAGAGAGCTGAAGCTTAAAGCCCAAGATAAATGTTGTTATTAAAGAACATACAATGCACTTTTTGAATACAGAACCCATTATTTATGACCTACACTGTAATACGTAGGGTAGATATTTGAGATTCAGCCCCAGTGTTGTGGTGGTGTAATTGCAGAGTGAAAGAGACACACAAACACACAAGAATAAACACACTGTCATAGGGCACTTGTGTAGGCCACGGTGTAGAATTTGTGTAAAATCAACGCAGAAGCATAAATCAGCCTTAATGGCAAACATCACAACGGTAAACTACAAAATCCACACACAGTAAATACACACTTTTTAACAACTGAATGACTCAGAGTACGCAAATTAGTGAAACAGAGTCCATTAAATATTATGGAATTTCCCTGAGTAAAGTCTAATATAGCTTACGTTTAACAAGGGACTTTTATTTTTATAATTCTGTCTGTGTTGAACTGAGGCAGTTGCTGGCGTAATGAGGTTCTCCAGAGTTTAGAACCGAACGCCTCAGTGAACACAGAACTAATAAGCTCAGCCAGGAGGAGAGTCATGATGATGATCCACTTCTTATGCTTCTCCATCTCTCCTTCTGTCTTTATCTCCACCTCCTTCCCTTTCTCTCTGTTTCCTCATTTCTTCACCAGAGTCTTTAATCTTCAGAGGTAATACACACTAACAGCATCTGATCTGAGTTAATGGCAAGGATGACCTCTGAGGCTAATAATGGCCATCATTCAGAAGCTGGTACACCCCTCACAGCCCACAGCACCACAAGGACAAGGGGTCACACTCACGAGGACGTACAAAGTGGGTGTTTTTGATAAAGTGGCCTGGGCTGGGTAGGATCTAGACCCACCACCACTGTTAACAGGATGGAGCACTTGCAAAATGAATGAATTAATGATTCATTGATGTTCCTTTTTTGCAATTGTCATTTTCTTGAGTGTTTCCTCCTGTGAACCTGGACCAACTCCATTCACTCTGGGAATTATTGAGCCCTACTCTAGCTCTCTCCTGGCTCCGCCCCTGGCAAGAACACACACCTGCTCACAGGCTCACTGGCTGTCTCTGAAAGGAAACATGGATTCCTTTCTGCTCTGTTTTCCCATGACCCAATGCCTCAGACAACAGTGTTTTAACACTAAGAACCTGTAACTTGAGCCGTGGCCTGGTGGTTGGGGAACTGGGCTGTAACTTGAAGGTTGCCAGTTCAATTCCCAGAGCTGACAGGTCATGACTGAAGTGGTGGCTGGACAAAGTACGCGGTAATTGTAATAAATTTTCGCCAATAACTAATCTCCCCCCATCCCTCCCAGCAGTCAGTGCGCTAATCACCTACAGCAGGCTAATCATGCTAATGGTCCAGATGGCTTCAGCAAGGGCTGCGTTATAGTGATCTGATAAAAAGAAATTTAACAGCAAGAGTTTAAAATAAATCACATTAACCCTTGGAAGTGTTTGTGTTTTTAGAAGCAGGTGCTGTGTTAAATACACACTCAGCCAGAGCCTCTGTATAAGCACCATCAGGAGCCCCTGTCACCTGTTTCTAATGGGAAATTGTAAAATAGGTAACACCTTAAATTACAGCCTGCTAATTACTGGGTAGGGGCGGCACGGTGGGGCAGCAGGTAGTGTCGCAGTCACACAGCTCCAGGGGCCTGCTCCGAGTGACTGTCTGTGAGGAGTTTGGCGTGTTCTCCCCGTGTCCGCGTGGGTTTCCTCCGGGTGCTCCGGTTTCCTCCCACAGTCTAAAAACACACGTTGCAGGTGGATTGGCGACTCAAACGTGTCCGTAGGTGTGAGTGAATGTGTGTGTCTGTGTTGCCCTGTGAAGGACTGGCGTCCCCTCCAGGGTGTATTCCCGCCTTGCGCCCGATGATTCCAGGTAGGCTCTGGACCCCCCGCGACCCTAAATTGGATAAGCGGTTACAGATAATGGATGGATGGATAATTACTGGGTAAGTACAGAGAAAGTACCTTTTTGTCTTAACCATAAGATAAAATAAGTACTGAATAAGTAAAGGGTATGATGCTAGAAATGTGGTTATTACTGGGTTTCACCATTTTACAAATAAGGCACACTGTAAGTACAGAAGCCATAAGATTTTAAAAAAAGTACTGAAAATAAATGGCATGATACTAGAAATATTTGGTCATTACTGAGTATCTTACAAACATTTTAAAAATAAGGCACGTAACTACGTTGCAAATCCATTGAACTTCTAAGTACTAATTAGGTTTTTTATATAATCTGCATCGGCCGATATATTAGCGCAAGAGGCCAATATTTACACAGTGCACACAGGCAATGATGTGGGCAGCTCCATCATTCTGGCTGTTAGAGCGCCCCTTGTGTCCATTTTACCATTTTACAGGCAGAGATCATTGAGCACAAGTACAGGAGTACAAGCCTCCAACCTGTAGCTGCATGCCGTCTCATCAGAGAATAATATAAAAAGGCATAATTATTTCATATGCGCACCCAAGGAGGAGGGACAAACATGCAGCAGAGTGCATATGTTTTCAGCGCCTAACAGACCCAGGCACCATGAGAGAGACTCAAACAGTTCTATTTGGCAGCCACAAGCTCCACAAACAATAATCAAGTCAATAAACATGTTTCAAAGCTTAGATGTCTTTTACTAGTTATATTTCCCCTACTGAGGACATTTAAATGCAGCAGGGAAGTGGGGGACAGCACCCCCCACAGAATATCCCGAGGGACACGGTCGAATGCCTTCTCCAGATCCACAAAACACATGTAGACTCGTTGAGCGAACTCCCATGCACCCTCAGGGATCCTAGCGAGGGTAAAGACCTGGTCCTGTGTTCCACGACGGAATCCGCATTGTTCCTCCTTGGATCCAAAGTTCAACTATCAGTTGGACTCTTTTCTCCAGTAGCAGAAGAGGTTTATAATGTGTTTAATTGTAAATAAGGCCATGGACATTTTGATGCTCATCCTCTGAAACAAAGAACATTACAGAAAAAAGAGTATGAGTAGATGTTATACTTTTAAGTGGAGTGAGCAGCTTTGGCTACTTTAAGCTTGTATCTCCAGAGGCCTGTTTTCCAGAATGAGTTCAGTGTGTCCCTGTGGAGCAGGAGCTGATTCCTGGACTGTAGAATATTGAATGTTTTGGAGAGAGAGAGAATTTTAGAAGACCTTTACTGGGGCATTCAACAGGCTGCAGTCATATTATGGGCCGCAGTCATAAGTCAAATGGGAGCAAAACAGTTCTCTACACCCCATGAACAATGCACAAATTTTCAGAGAGGCCAAAATAGAACAAATCAAATGTAGCTATTAGAAGTCACGCTGCAAAAATCCTGCTTCATCGACTGCACACACAGTTCCACTGATTCTCCAGGTTTTCACCAACCATGACCATCCATCCATCCATTATCTGTAACCGCTTATCCAATTTAGGGTCGCGGGGGGTCCAGAGCCTACCTGGAATCATTGGGCGCAAGGCAGGAATACACCCTGGAGGGGACGCCAGTCCTTCACAGTGCAACACAAACACATTCACTCACACACTCACACCTACGGACACTTTCGAGTCGCCAATCCACCTGCAACGTGTGTTTTTGGACTGTGGGAGGAAACCGGAGCACCCGGAGGAAACCCACGCGGACACGGGGAGAACACACCAACTCCTCACAGACAGTCACCCGGAGCGGGAATCGAACCCACAACCTCCAGGCCCCTGGAGCTGTGTGACACTACCTGCTGCGCCACCGTGCCGCCCTCAACCATGACCATTTCGCACTAAATCATAATATACATGCTCCAGCTTTAACCGAGCAGGCACCAAGCCCTTGAACATCCCCACCACATTCACTGACCCTTGCCCCAGCAGCCGGTACCTCCTCATCTTCCAAATGGCAAACTTTGCCGTGCCTAACAGAAAGTTCAGCAGCACAGGCACCTGTTTGCGATGGACTGTGCACTTTGGTCCAAAAACAAAAAGCTGAAAGGAAAAAAAAACCTCACAGAGGACTGAGTCCATTCTAGACAAATGTGAAAACAACCCACTTAGCCGACTACCCTGAACAACCATGTGACAGAGAGTTACAACATTACAGAATGGGCAGTCTACCCTACTGACAGATTGAGGTGTACTATTTGTGGCTATCGCCCCATGTGCAAGATCTTATAGTCTGTTGATATTAGGGCAATAGGTCCCCAGTTTTTCCAGAGGTGACATGAGCTGGACAAGATCCCTGCATCAAGATATTCATACATAATAAAAATCGGTTTGCAATACCGTCCCAGAAATGTTTGTAGAAGTCCGAAGGCAGGCCATCAATGCCAGGAGAGTGCCCGGCATTAAGCTGCCCAAATGCAACAGTAAGCTCCTTCAAAGTCAACTCATCATCCAGATCAGCTCTAGAATTGAACTGCTTTTTCTGGTGTAAACTGGTGAGTAAAATAATCTAACTCTAACGTTAGCCATATCAGTTTCTAATTTCAGAAGTAAAGTCTTTATAGAGATGAACTGTACAGTAGCCATAACGCAACTGCCATTAGTAGTATTTTCCCTAATCTCTGATTTTTTTTTTCTTGAAGCAGTGTCTGAGTCCATGAGGAAACAGAAGAAGCTCTTAATAAATGTTGCAAGCTACTTTAAAGGTAATACAATTGTAATTTATATTTCTATAGTTGAGTTTGTTTGTTTGTGTGTGGGGGGGGAGGGGTGCATTATATGAACAGGAGTAGTACATTTATAATTTACATATATATAACCCAACTTTGGATGTTGTAACCCAACCATGGAGATGCTTTTGTTCAGCAGTTGGGTAAACGCCCAACAACCCAGTTCCCTGGGTCAAACCCCTTAACCCAACACACTTGGGTTAAAACAAGTAATGCCAAACTGGCCCAACTTGGGTTATTTAAACCCAACCATTTTTTAGAGTGTATGTAAAATAATAAATAATCAATTTCACAATAAATATTGGATATTCGGTTGGTGAAAATCACAGAATGAAACTAATTAAACACCAATCAAAAGCAAACTCTTCTGTGTGAAGTGTGTGTGTGAAGTTTAGATTTCACTAATTGGTTCCCTGTATCCTTTATTAAACCCTGTGCTCTTAGAACATGGATATTTTCATTCAGGTTACGCAAAGGGTGGGTTTTTCAGTCCAAACACACTCACCTTAAGGAACCAGGTCTGACCAAGTGATCACAGGAGATGAACACTGAGTATATTTTCAATGTTTAAAACCTAATCATAATGTAAAATATATATTTATAATAATTTGTTAAAGGTTTCTGACATTTTAAGCATTGTGGAGTTTGGAGAATGGACGGAAACGTCACTGGTTTGACCCCTATGTCTGGCAGGAACTTTGGAGATTAGGGGGAGCAATAGATCAGCACTCCCCCAACATCCACAGTTGAGGGGGCCTTGAGCAAGACACTGAAAAGCTACATAGTGCTGTATCTGCAGTGCAGAGCCTAGGGTAGCTCTATTCTCCTAATTACAAGCTCGGTGGAGCATCACACTGATTTTGAAGCAGTAACTTTTAGGTAAAAATACTACATAGTGTTACTTTAATTACAGCGAATAGTTGTTATTGGTAAAGCTGTGTTCACCAGGTTCAGAAGGAATGTAGAGTAGCCCCTCAGTAGAGGAAACGGGGGTACTGGGGGGATTTTGGGGAAGATCAGAAGATGTGAAGGAGTGAGATTGTTAAGAGCTTTGGTAAATAGATGAATTTTGAACTGAATGTGATATTTCAACAGAAGCCAGAGAAGGAAGTGGAATTGTACAGCAGAAATGTTGAAAAGACAAACTTTACTCTAATGTTTTGTCGTTGCTAGTAGAAGGGGTTTATTAATCTGCCGAGTGGGCCAAACAACAGCTGCCATTGATGTATTTTCAAATGACATATAATTTAATGTCCACATATGCATATGTTATTAAGTGTGTGCAGTACATGGAATGACCTATTTTTCTGAATATATAGGGTTATATAGGGTTATTGGGGTTTTTATAGGGTATGTAGGGTTTATATAGGGTTTTTGTTTCTGTGAGAATGCAATGATGGGGTAAGCTTTCCTGAAGGTAGCAAGACAGAATGTCCTTATATGTTATCTCTCTTTACCAGGAATGGAAATGAAGTAAACAAAAGACATACTATTTACCATATGTTGGCACAAACCAACCTATCCTAAGTTTAGGAAATGGGTGAAAATGTCAAAAGGCATTGGCTAAACTTCTCAACAAGCATCCATTCGGGCTTGTTAAGATGCTGTTCTTTTCACTGTAATAAACTTGATTATTTTGCAATGAAAGAATTGAATGAAAGGTGTTTTGGCATTGAAGTCTTTTACAATATCTTCAGCACAATACTGAAAATAAACAACAAGAATTTTGGCAACGAGGATGGGATCGAATTGTGGCCTTCAACATCTGACAAATCCTTCATAAAGACTACCACTTAAAGCCGACAAATAAAGGTGACCATTTCATAAATTTGAGCTCTGGTTGTGTGTTTGAGCTGTTTTGATTTGTTGAAGGGTTGCACAGTATTACACTCATATGTGTAGATGTTTAAGCTTGGTTTTTAAGCTTGAATTGTTAGATGTTCTGTGTGTCTCTGTGTGTAGGTGGAGCTCATCTCTCACTCTCACTCTGGTATTTGTATGTTTTTGTCCCTAAGAAGGGAGTGTGTTTGTGTTTAAGGGGGAAGTGTCTCTCTGTGTGAGTGCGGCCATCCCTCCTCCTTTCTTTTTGGGCTGTACAGTGTGATCACCTCTAGTCACGTTGGAGCCTTGAGATCTAATGCTTTGTCTGTAGTGTTCCTGCATGACAATGGCACAAGGCCTAGGTTCCACTCTTAAGGAAAAAAAAGAAAGAGACAGATGGCATGACTTTGATCTGTGATGTACTGATAAAAGCCACATTCATTTGATTTACATAAGGAGTATAAGAAAATAAATAATGTGGCAAATTACAAGTAAATATGTGCATATAGGTACTCCTTGGGGTGGTGATTAAGAGATATTAGGAAGAACATCACATGAGCCTGTTGGGTCTAAGCTGCATATAGTGGAAAACACCAAAAAGGGCTATATACGTAAAAATATATAATGTGCAATGCTGTGCAGAGGTTTGGGCACCTAAGAAAATTGTCTGAGTTTGAATTGTTGCTTCTCAGTGGGTATAGTGCTTGTGTGGAATTGTATGTGATCACAGTTGGAATTAAAGTGTAATAATTTAAAATAAAGGGAAATATAGGATACGTTTATATAATACAGTGGTAAGTAAGTCTGTGGAGCAGTTTGTGTGAATGCTCCTTGATTGCAAATGTTTGAGAAAAATAGAGACATATTGTTTGGGGTCATTGTTTTGGTCAGACTGGATGTTGGTTGAGGGCCTTGGATGGGGCGGACTGCCATGAAGGGAGATTTAAGAGAGGTTTGGATCAATATTTGCGTATAGAATGTGACACTTGTTGGATGGGGTTTGTTTGGCTAATGTTGAGCTTATTGGTTGTTCATCTGGGTTTAGCAAATTAACATTTATTGCTCAGGTTTAAATCTTATAATCTCTAGTGTCTAGATCTTTGTGCAGTACTGTTAATTTATATAAACAATTAATTATTCATTCATTCATTATCTGTAACCGCTTATCCAGTTCAGGGTCGCGGTGGGTCCAGAGCCTACCTGGAAGCATTGGGCGCAAGGCGGGAATACACCCTGGAGGGGGCACCAGTCCTTCACAGGGCAACACAGACACACACACTCACATTTGAGTCGCCAATCCACCTACCAACGTGTGTTTTTGGACTGTGGGAGGAAACTGGAGCACCGGGGAGAACACACCAACTCCTCACAGACAGTCACCCGGAGCGGGAATCAAACCCACAACCTCCAGGCCCATGGAGCTGTGACACTACCTGCTGCGCCACCGTGCCGCCCAGTGACCCACCGTGCCGTGACGCAATGGAATGAGAATTAATTATTAGCTAACTAATAAGTACAAAATGCTACTAATATTTGAATATTGGAAATAAACTCTGAATGTTTGTTAGGGTTAATTTCTAGGGTTTAAAACATACCACTAGAATGGTTGTTCATATATTGAAGTATAAATTACAAGTACTAGAATAACACTGATATATTAAGTTTTTCAAGTACCTAAAGGATGCAGTTATGTGATTATGTCACTCAATGTGTTGAAATAAATGTGTGGTGTCAATTGACCATATAGCTGTTTTCTATGTGTTTCCAGTTGATAGTAATTTTAGGTTAAATACAACCAGATGGAAAGGGTTAATTTGTTAAGGATGTTTTCATTGTGTTTTCTTTGCTATCAGTCACTTTCTGGACCCTCACTTGTAATATATATCACTCTGTCCTTCCTGTTTAGAAAAAGGGGGAGTTATTCTGGTCCTAAGTCAATGAAGATAATGGCTGGAGCTTGTTTTTATATGTAAGATAATTTTACAATATTCAAAGAAAGAATCTCCGCAGACATAGTTAAAGGTGTAAATACATCTTTATTTACAGAAACAGTGTCTTATGGGTTCTTAAGGATCCCGTGGCAGAGATGTTCAATTCAGCGCGCTTGTCTCTCTCTCTCTCCCGGCTTGCACTGCTATCTGGATCTATATGGTTCTTTACCTTTTTCAAATATGGTAATATGGAATTTGGTCTACATTTGCATATTCAAGGGACTGGGGGAGAGGAAAAAATTTTTAGTCACCTATCTTTACTGACAGCTTATCCTAAACATTTCCCTCTTGGAGCACATACACAGAACATATGTCTAAACACACACAACAGTGAACATCCCTTAATGCTGCACTTAAGGTCTTATGTTTAAATATATGTCATAATTTCCTCCCTTCGAGACTGTTAAAGTCTCGTAAAATTTAAGCAACCTATACATGTTAATGTTTTAACAAATAAATGATAAAACCCTACACACAATTTTAGCATCACCTGCATTATGATATAGCAAAATTTCATGGAGTGTGAGAGCAAAAAACCTGCCAGGCAACCATCTTTCTTGAAATACCCTTCAAACATTTTATACAGGAAAAAGTTTCTTATGATCCCTCTGCCCAAGGCATCACATAAAGTACTCCTGTCCAATTAAAATTTACTCTATATGTGTAGGGAGTTGATTTAAGTAAATGTGTATAGAAATCTCAGAAAATAAAATCAAACCAATTGTCAGGAATGTGGGGGCGGACTGACGGAGGCGGACGCACACATTAATAACACAGACGTTTATTTAAACAAAACATAACAAAACAAACACAAACATCGGTGGAGAACAACATCACAACTGATGAAACAACGGAGATAGACAGACTCGGTAACAACATAACATAGGAAACTAAACTAGAAGAGAGCACACCGAAGTGAGGGACAAACAGACTAAGGAGCGAAACAACAACGGAAAACTGCGGAGACAGACAGACTAGACTGAGTAACTTGACAAAGGAAACAAATAATATAAAAGACAGACTAGACTTAGAAACATGACACGGGAAACAATGACCAGCAAACCAGGAAGTGACACATGAGGACTTAAATACCTGACACAGACACCTGGAACAGATAACTAAGGGACAGGATAACAAATAACACTGATGAGGAAGAGGAACAAAGGTGGGACAAGGGCGGAGACATGGACAATACCAAACAGAGCCATGTGCTAAGTGAGCATGTGGTGGGGAAAACAGACACGACAGGGCAAGGGCGTGACACCAATGTCCAGGGGCTGGTCGACCCATCTGAACTTCCAATGGACCTGTCTCTACCTAGCACCCCATGGCCCTAACATCGAGAAAAAAACAAAACATCTGAGATTTCAATACACCTAAACAGATTACGTTCCATCAGTCATCATTATAAACAGTTGTTACAATTTTTAATATCACTCGTATAATGAGTGTTTGGATCCCTGTAGCACTTCAGGAATCTTGAAAAACCATCCACCCTTACAGTGTTCTTCCCCCCTTTTTATTCTGGAAGAAAGAAACAACCAGTATCTATTGCAAAAATAACAGATGCAAATTGAATCATCAAATACAATTTAGTACAAGCAATATTAATACATTAGTATATTTTAAGCTACAGTTTCTACTTCAACCTATAATCATTATAATTGATTACTAAATAATAAACATAACAAATTAATAGAATAATGTCATAATTGAATAGTAAAAGTATAATAGTGGATATTCAAATATCTCTCCACCAGGTCTTTTTCCAAAAATTCCTCCTCATGTTTGTCTGAGTCAGTCCTACTTAATAATGGCATCTATTAATAATGGCACTTGATCTCCAGGCATCACAACTCAAACCCATTTCAAATTCATAGCCTTTGCACAAGTTAACAACAGTGTACAAAAACAGAACATTATACAGGGCCAATATTGCCCCTAGTGGTCCTAATTTCTCCAATAATCAAGCATTCACAGACCATTCAGCTCCTTTCGATGGACCAAACACCCCCCTTATATGCTTCAATGCTTCTATAACACTAGTTATATTATCAGAATTATCAGGAATCAAGGTATAGCAGGCATCCCCTGTTAGGTTCAAAGCCACACATAAACCTCCTTGCTTAGCTAAAATGTAATCCAGAGACATGTCATCTCATTAATAATAATAATTAATAATAATGTTAATCTATGACTTTTTTGTGTATTTGACAAATACTGAAACCCTCTTATAGTCTCATTGGCAAACTTGTAAAGTGTATGTAATATTATCTATATGATCTACTAAAAATGTCACACAATACCATGGAAATAAGCCTATACCCCATTTTTCTCCTATACTGATTCTCCAATGGTAGGCTTCCAAACTATGAAACTGGGCCATTTTCCTTTTCTTTATTCTCCCAGAAATACCTTCAGAATTCCTTTCATCAAGTACCTTTTTGGAGAGTATAAACCTCATAAGGAAGCTTTAATGTTGCCATATAACAACAACTTGTCCACCCATATGGTAGAAATGCGTATGTATGTTTTATCTCCACAAATCCACCAAATATCCTTAAAATGTCCTATAGTCAGATTTACAGGCAAAATGTCATACTGCACCATTAATGTTCTACTCTGTTTGTTATCTGGTGTATGAAAATTCACTTTAAACAAATCATCCTTAGGTTTAGGTTCTTTAAAATTCATCATATAATGAGCACAATCAGATATTCCCATAAACATCCCCGGCCCATTGTGCGTGTCCCCATAGATTTTACTTCCCTCACATCAGGCAATGCTGTCAGTATATTTTCATGCTGATCAAGGAAATTCACATATAGCAGCTTCATCAATCAAGTACAATTTAATCAAAGTCTAAACAAATGCACTGATAAAGCCATTATTTTATATTCTGCAGAGTTTTCAATCAATCAATCAAATTTTATTTATATAGCACTTTTCACAACAAAAAGTCATCACAAAGCAGCTTTACAGAGATCCAGGTCTAAGCCTCCTATAAGCAAGCCACGGGCAACAGTGGCAAGGAAAAACTCCCTCAGCAAACGAGGAAGAAACCTTGAAAGGAACCAAGACTCATACGGGGAACCCATCCTCCTCGGGTCGACAAGCACTGATCCTTGTGGAACACCATATTTAACTAAAGTATGATTAGAGGACTTATTATTCAGATAAACAAATTGATAACGTTCAGATAAATAGGATCTGAACCAAGAGAGGGCTTTATTCCTACAAGATTTTCCAGCCTACCAAGAAGCATCACATTATCTATGGTATCAAATGCTGCACTAGGGTTAAGCAGCACCAGAATAGAGATCATGTGAAAGGAGTTAGCCATTAGTTACTCTTGTTAGAGCTGTTTCTGTGCTGTGATTTGGTCTAATTCCAGACTGAAAAATGTCATGAATGTCATTGTTTTGTAGGTAAGAGCACAACTGCTGTGACATGACTTTTTCTAGAATCTTAGCAATAAAAGGGAGGTTTGATATTGGCCTGTAGTTTCCGAGCACAAGAGGGTCAATATTGGGCTTTTTAAAAATCGGTTTGATTACCACTAGTTTCAGAGGTTTTGGTACATATCCAATATTGAGGGATGAGTTTATTATTGTGAGCAATGGTCTAATGACTTTAGGTAAGATTTGTTTAAATAATTGTATTGGTATAGGATCCAGTAAGCATGAAGATGATTTAGATGAGCTAATTAAACTAAGCAATTGTGGTGGAAAATTATGACAAAAATAAAAAAGCTGAGTCTCTGAGTCGGCATCAAATAAAACAGCAATTTATTAACATGAGAGAAAGTGCTGCGAGCAACGCTGTTTTTCACCTCTCTACTGACCGTTTCTTGATTAGCATCTTTTATACCTGGAAAGCCCATTGAAGTTCACCATCTGTTTGCTCTTTTAGATTTCAATCATCTTTCAATGTATCCTGTTCCCATAACTCCCATAACTTAAGTTCCCACCATTTGTTTTCTACTCTCTCCTGTATTTCTAACACCTTTCCAGACGTGCCCTGTGCATCCCCCTCTACCTCTTTTGTCTCTGTTATCTCCTCTCTGTGGTCTGGAGACAAAGGGTGTTGATTGAACGGAAGGTGTCGATATGTTATTTAAAACACACAAACACACATAAGTCTGCTGTCTCACTCAGAGAATTAGGAATAAAACAATTTCAGTTTACATAAGCATGCGTGGTCATTGCTGATTAAAAATATCTCTATTGATTATGAATCATTTCTATAAACAAATTTCCATCACACAAGTCATTTTCATTGACAGAATTGAAGTAGTCTAAGTGCACCTCGGAGCTGGCGGGGGGTTCATCAATAAGAGCCGATGTGACTTTGGACTGATTTGGGATTTTGAGGCGAATGCAATCAATTGTATCATTAAAAAAACTCATAAAGTCATTACTACAGAAATCAGAGGGGACAATGGAGTTGCTTTCCTTTTTGTTGCCACTTAGATTTGATACAGTGCTATAAAGGAATATACGGTTCTCTTTGATGTTTTCTATAAGAGAAGAGATGTACTGTGATTTGGCTTTAGATAAGGCATGTTTGTAGTTGGTTAGGCTGTGCTGCCATGCAATTCGGAAACATTCTAGTTTTGTGTGTTTCCATTTACGTTCATGGTTACAAGCAGCCAGTTTTAAGGCACGCGTGCTGTCACTGTACCATGGAGGAAACCGTTTCTCTCTAAATTGTTTGGTCTTGACTGGTGCGCTATCTAGGTTTGTACACAGTAAAGTTTGTAGGTTGTTTGTAATGAGCTCAAGGTCATTAGGGTGAGTTGGAAAAGAAATGGTGGTAAGGTCTGGAAGGTTATTGATAAAATCACTTGCAGTCAAGGTTGTTATAGTGCACTTTCTAATATAGCGTGACTGTGGACAGATATCAAAGTTTAATGCAATTTCATATATGATTAGATGGTGATCAGAGATGGTCTCATGTAGCGAGAGATTGGATAGATTATTTATCTCAATGCCCCGTGTTAACACTAGGTCCAATGTGTGTTTGCATTGATGAGTGGGCCCAGTAACATTCTGAGTGAACCCTAGTGCACCTAATTTAATTCTGGAAGTGCTGAAATATTGTGTTCGCTGCAGTGCCTTGGTGTTAATTCTAATTAGGCTGCTAAAACTGATTTTTGGGCATCTGTGATAATAAGCTTTGCGAGCAACAGACACAGTCTCAATGGTGAAAAATGTATTAGTGTTAATCAGAGTGGATGATATGGACATGCTCCTCATCATACTAACAGCAGAGAGATGGTCAGGTGGAACATTAGGAACTTTAATATTACTTACCTGCTTGCTATCCAGTCCACCTACCTGACTGATGTGACTGGGAAGGACCAGTCAGTTCCGGCGCAGAACCACCTCAATGTTCTCAGAGAGAACTACGGATCCTAGATGGCTTGCATGAAGCCCATCCCAACGATCCAGGGCCAGATGCTCACAAAAGCACTCCCAGTTGTCGACATAGTCCACGGCGACAGTGCCGCACCAATCCAGGAGCCAGGAGAGGAGCCAGAAGAGCCTGCTAAATGCCTTGCATCCTCGACGGTAGGTGGGCATAGGGCCAGAGATGATGATACTAATGTCTGTCTTCTTCCGAGTGGTATCCAGAAGCAAACAGTAGTGCTCCTCCAGGACCTCACTGCGGCGGGCAGAGATGTCGTTCATTCCCACATGGAGAATGACGGTGCCGAAGTCCTCACCCTGCCGAAACACTGAGGGAAGGCCACCTGGCAACGTCCAGGACACGTGCACCTGGGAGACAAGACACAGTTGCATTACTCTTTGTGCCCGGCACTTGTCTAACTTGTCTAAAAATGTCTAACTATTGAATCTCCAATAATAAGAACAGAATAAGGTGCAGGTGAAGGCCAGGAGCTGAGCACCTCAAACCGGTTGGCAGAAGTAAAGACTGGCTGTGGTGGAGGGGGGAATGGCCTCACCTTCCCACGCTGGCGCTCCCATCCAGGTGTAGGCATGAAGATAGGTACCCCCACGAACCACCGCGGCAGAGGATCCGGAGTAGCAACGGCCACGTAGGAGGTGTCGCAGGCTGCTTCGAGTCTCGTCTTCTCACGCTGGAGTTCTGTCTGCTTCTCCAGGAGGCGCTGAGTCCGGCAACCCTGCTGCTCGAACTCCGCGCCGAGCTCAGAAAGGGCTCGTTCCTTGGCAGGCGCCATGGAGAGAAAAAATAAACAATGAGAAATAAGATGTACGAAAAAATTAAGTTAAGAAACACAGTGGATTAGGAACAATGAAGACAGCACACTAGTATAAGCAATGGCAAAAAATATGTAATAGAGTTTGTAAATAAACTAAGTACTAAATACTAAGTAAACAGCGACAAACAGCAAACAATTTCAAATCAGGCACGCGACCAGTCAGCAGGAAGTGACGTACCAGTGAAGAGTTTTGCTGATATAACAACCATGATAAAGCATAAGATTGACACATAGCATGCAGTGGTTCTGGTACTGTCTCTAAAATTGATGGCCATGTGCCTGGTGTTGGAACTTTCATCACACATGGACCAGTCAACTTCTTACTCATTCTTACGGAATGGGTTGTTTGCTGAAACCATAAATTTCTAGCTGCCCATGGGTCTGTGATTTGTAACACTGAAGAATCAAATCCATATGCTTTCCATTTTGCTTCTCTTTTCTGTAATGCATGGTAATGGTCAATAATTTCTTCAGATGTCAAGTCAAAATCAAATAACACTTTCTGCCCTTCTAGAGTGATTTTCTGAGTTGTTACTAAACTATTTGCATCAATGTTTTCCATTGGGTTTCTAGCTTCAAAAGTCACTTTATTAGTATTCACATCATGCTCTATATTTAACAAAAACTTCTGTGTTATTTACTTTCTTCTGCAATGGAAAGAACATTACTTCAGGAGTGTGGGTTACTTTTACAACTTTCATAGGTGATATCATTATTCTTTCATTTACAATGGTTGTGATAGATTCAGATGTACTAGAAGGAAGTTATCATTGGCAGTGTAGTAATATTCATCCCCTTTAATGGCATGTCTAAAGTAGTAATCTGATTTGTTGCATTATTCCCTTTACTTATTTCTGGAGCTGAAGTAATCAGCTTCATTTGTTCTTTAGTAACCTTCAGAGTTGTTGCTGAACTCTTTTAGTAGATGTAAAAACTTAAATAGGACTCGGGTCCTTTATCATAACTATCACTGTACAAGTTATATACCCTTCTCTCCACACATTTTCAAATTTAAGCTATGGCTCCAAATAAGTACAAGTGTATTCCCCTTGATCCTCCCATATAACATTACTCAAAAGAATTGAACAATCATCTCTAGCTTTGAACCACCTAAAGGCATTAAACAAAAGATACTTTCTCTAATCAAGAGGCAAATAATCAACTTCAGGTCCTGTTAAGACCACATCCTCACCTCGACTATTTTTCCACTATTACTCCCTGTATTAAATCTTCCACATTTACAGGGAAGATGATCTGTTTTACCTAATTTAACTTTAATCACCGTCTTCAAAGGTGATGGCATTGCTGAAATGAATAGAGACACTAGTGTAGTTAGATGTGATCCTCCTCAGTAAATTTCAACACTGGAAAACACGAATGGTTCCATTCGCCTTTGTCCTCATACCGTTTAGGTTTAACCTTTTTTCGAACTAGTCTTGAACTCTTTTCTTGATCCAATTTTCTGAACTGTTTTGAAATGGCATTACTGCTTTCTGGAATAGGACCTGCTGTTTCTGGGACATATTGAAATTCGATGTCTTCAAACTTTCTGTCTTGTTTACAAATTGCTGTGTCATTTCTGGCATTGTCAGAAATATACAGAGTCATCAGCATCATCCAAACCAAGGACAATCTCCTCTTCAGGGATATCTCATGCATGTTATTTTCAACATGTTCTTCCACATGTTCTTTTGGCTCTCCTGAACCTGCAACCTCTCCTCCCTCTGAGAAAGGCTTCTCTTGACTTGGTGCTTTAACACAATGAGATAAATGATACCACATTGGAGACCCTGGACTTGGACCGCTGTTCCAGTACTGCGAACTACTTCAAAAGGTCCTTCCTGGCGTTCATTATACCATTTTCTTCTAAATACCTTTACAAACACCTTTTTTCCAGGCTGCACGGTATTCCTCCTTTGCTCATCCAGCCTCTCCCGCTCTTCCTCTTTTCTTTGCTTTTCTGAAACATGTGGATATTCTTTTATGTAAATTAGCTAAATATGAAACATATGCCCGCATGTCATCTTCTAAAAGGGCTAAGCTTGGACATTTCCCACTTGTACGCAAACATGGCATTGGCATTCGTCTGCCTGTCATCAACTCAAAGGGAGTCATGTGTAAATTACACAGCTCACTTGAGCGACAAACCATTAATGCTAATGGAAGTGCTGCTATCCAATTTAAACTTGTGTGCTGACAGATTTTAACAATCAGATTTTACAAGACACCATTCATTTTTTCACAAATCCCTTGACTTTGCGGATGGTACACGGCACCCAGAAGCTGTTTAATTCTCAATTTCTGCTAAATTAAATCACTGTTTTATCCACAAAGTCTTTCCCATTAGCTTATGACTTCTCTACATAAAAACTTGGCCACAGATTGAGCATCTTAGTTGGACAAGCCTCAGGCCATCATGAAAATCTATCCACAACAACCAGCATATACCTTTTACCTCCAACTGGTTTATCATGTCAACAAAGTCCACAACTAACTCACGCATAGGACCCCTTGGTGTTGGAATGTAACCAGGAGGAACCATCACCCCCTGCAAACATTATTTTTCAAAACAATTGTGCATCAGCCAATGACATAATCAATCTGTTCAACCAAATATGGTGCCCAAAAAACATATTCCTTTGTAATCTTCCTCCTGACTTCTCCCCTAGCCACATTAGCCAACCCATGTGCCTCTTGAATCATCAGACCTAACAGGTCTGAAGGTGCTACTATCAGCCCCTCATGGTTTCTCCAGAGACCAGCAAATCCCTGCTGGCACCTCAATCTACTACAGTAGTTTATCTGTTTCAGGAACAGCTTCCTGCATTAAAAGCACATAATTATGTGTTACCTTGTCTTCCAAGTCCACTTCATGAGTTACCAAAAGCACTTATCCTAGTTTGTCAGCTCCTGTAATAGCTTTTGCTGCTTCATCAGCTGCTTTATTCCCTTGTGAAACCTTTGATGCATCCATTTTATTTGTTGCACATTTAGCTATTGCTATTTCTTTAGGTTTCATCATAGCATGCAACAGTTTCATTATTTGAGCATGATGCTGTATTGGTGGCCCATCAGTTTTTTTACACCCTCGATTTTTCCACACTGATCCAAACAAATGACACACATCATGGGCATAGGCTGAATCTATGTATATGTTCACACGCTTACCTTCAGCTAACAAACATGCTTCAGTTAACTCCACAACTTCAGCAAGTTGTGCAGATGCAGACTGTGGGATTACTTCAGCCTTTTCAACAACAACAGTTGTTGTCCCCTGGGCCCCTGGGCACTTAATTTATCTCCTACACGACAACAGGACCCATTGATCCAATACTCCACTTCAGCCTCACTCAACAGAAGAGCTTGCAAATCTGATCTAATTCTTGAGTAACTCTCTGCATCCTGTACACAGTCATGTGGCTCACCATCCTCTGGAGCTGGCAAGTTCTCAGCTGGATTTACTGTGATGCACCTCGCTAGGGTGACACCTTCTTGTTCTAAGAGCCTATGATAATCTCTAATTCTAGGCATAGTTAGAGTATATTTACCATAGTTTAAGAGATTTCTGGGACTATGATGGGTAAGAATTGTCACTGGATAACCCATTGTGACAGATGATTCTTTCTCATACATCAAGTACACTCCCACCATTGCTCTATAGCAAATTGGTAACCCTAGTTCCACTTCTGAAAAAGCAGTAGAATAATAAGCAATTGGTTGGGGATTTGTTCCCATACCTGTTGGCTGACAAAGAACTGCACATGTGTATTTACCTCCGGGAGAAGTGGACACATATAACAAAACATTCTTAGTATAATCTGCAAGAGCTAATGCTGAGCATTCCCTGTATCTTTAATCATAGCTCTCAAAGGCTTTGTTAAACTACCATAGTCCTCTACCCATGCTGAGGAATACCCTGTCATCATTACCTGTCATCAATACCCAAAAATGTCATAATTTCTCTTATTGTTCTGGGCTTGGGAGCTTGGCGAATAGCTTCTAACTGCTTATCAGAAATACATCTGTGTCCCTGTATTATGGTCTGCCCCAAATAAACTACACTTTCCTGACAGTACTGCAACTTTTTCTAAGAGACTTTGTGCGCTTTCTCTGCAGGCATCTGTAACAAAGTAATTGAATCTTTATGACATGTTTCCTCATCAGGTGCACAAAGAAGAATATCATATCCATGTACTGAATGTTGTACTGAATATGGTACAATACTTTTTAACTTCTGATCTACCCCTGCTAGATCATCTTTCAATACTTTATGAAAAATGTGAGCACTATATTTATATCCCTGTGATAATCTCTTATAATCATAGAAATAATAAAAAGATAGAAAAAATGCACCACATAAATCTAATACTGTGAAATACTTTGCATCTGGAGGATTTTATGCTAACAAAATATGTGGATCTGGCACTTCCGCTGGAAAGTCTGCTACTATTTCATTTACTGCTCTCAAATCATGTACTAAACGATAAGAGTTATCTGGCTTCTTCACAGGCAACAAAGGTGTATAACTCTGCGGATTCTGTGTTATCTTCAGAACATCTGCCTTCACAAGACTTTCAATTTGTGGTTGGATCCCTTTGATTGCTTCTTCATTCAAAGGATACTGAGGCTTCCATGGAGATTTTGTTCCTGGTCGGAGTTCAACTTTCACTGGTTGAGGACTTCACAAATCCAATGTCAGTGCTATGTTGTGACCTTAAACATTTTGGAACATATTGCAGCATTTCCTCTTTCAGAGTGTTTGAATCCATCTACGCATGTCATCCTGACGACTTGTGGCTGTTCTTGTCCTTGAGCAATAATCATAATCTTAATAAATCGCTGGTTTTCAATCCTCCAGATGGAAAGATTCTCTTTCAGTGGTTCAAAGACAACTTCTTCTGCTTCTGCCATCATTTCACCTATTTTTTTCTGCTCACAGTCCTCAGACACCAGCAAAGTCACATGTGGTACACTTTTTCCAATATCAAACTCTTTATGCAAATAATCATTTTTATCATTTTATCTTCATAGCAGTTCCGTGTGGTCCCAAAATTAGGCAACATGAGCATAATTCAACTTGCTTTGGTTGATGACTCAACCATTTCTCTACATCTGATTGTTCAGCATCCTTAAAGTATTTCAGTGTATAGTGAAATGGATACTCTGGAATCTTCGCATCAGGCATGTTTGCTACAATAAACTTCTCCCACAGCTTGGCTGGTTCCAAAAATTCTTCGCCTAGATTTCCAATCCAAAATACTGAAGAAGCTTCAGTCTCCATTTTCATCATCAATTGATCAATCATTTCACTCAGCACTTCCACCAGGCAGCCATCTGGTCTGCATCTCTTCCCAAAAGTGCAATAGATGTATGTTCTGATACCAGTATGGGTACTGAGGTCTTCAGATGTTCATTGCAGAGCTCAATTAGTTCCGTGAGAGGAATTAGCTGTTTTACTCCCTCAAACCTGATTGTCTGAATCATCTGACCAGACCTGGGGAAGTCCCTTACTCTTCCAACCATCATTGCTGTCTGAGTCCTCTTTCCTTCTACTCACATCTCCTCTTTTTTCTGCTTTAGCCAGTATTCGTCTGATTGCTGGGTCGTATTCACCCATGGCTTCGTCCTGGTCACCCAGATCCTCATTTCTAACTGTCCTAACTTTTCATTCTCAGGTCACCTCTAGTCTGAGGATGTCGAGTTCTCTTCTTGCTTTTGAAACTTGGATACAGTTTTATCATTGTCTCTGCTTGTCCTGTTTTAATGATGTATTCATCTTCATCTCGAATGTGATAGCTTCCTTCTTGACTGATCAATGGAAGCTGAAGACAGACTTCCTCACTTTTTGCTTCCTTCTCATAAGGTGGTGGTGTCTTAACTGAGTCCACATGCAAAAAAGGCACATTAACTTCTGCCATTTGTTTTTCTATTACCTTAGTACGCTGACTTATTGCTTCTGCACATTTCTCCCTCTTCTCTTTTGCAGCCTTTATCAGTTTCGGACCCTCTTGTTCACATAACTGGAGAATGCCAAGCTCTATTTGTCTTTTTTCCTTTCGCTTTCCTCCTTGATGCCCTTTCTTCTGTCCTGCTTTGTATGTTGATACAAGTACCTCCATTGTTTTAATTACATCTGGGTTAAGTGTCCCCTCTAACTGCCATGGTTGATCTAAGTCAGGCCATCGCTTAAAAGGATTATTTTTCTTAACTATATCAACAGGAGTAACCCCTTTTGAAACATTAGTGCCGATTTTTTGGGATAATAATGGCTTAATATGTTCCTAACTTACACTTTTTAAAATATTTTTCTCAATTTTTTCCTCTGTATATAGGCCACTGTATTACCACAATCAACAGAAATTAAACCCATTTACCCAGATTTAAATAAACATTCTATAACTACCTTGCAATTAAAGAATATACAAACTTATATAAGAAGCACTTCTACATATGATAATTACCACTAAATATTTGCAACCCCATTACACCTGCAGAAAAGCTTAGATCAGAAAACCCACACCAAACAATAATAGTTTTTATAAGCCTCATTTATAACTCTTAATGGAATTATAATCAAATAAGCATATTATCTTAAGAACAACCTGTGGCCAAGCTTTTTTTTTTTTTTTGAAATATTTAAATATTGTATGATTATTTTACATGTAAAACAAACTCCAACAAGTGTCTTCATTGGCTTAAGGCCTGAATAACTCCCCATTTTCTAAACAGCACAGAGAAAGAGTCTATTTTTAATATATGCTACTTTATGAGGCAGCATCAAATCAAATCAAATCAAATTTATTTATATAGCGCTTTTCACAACTGATGTTGTCACAAAGCAGCTTCACAGAATTCCAGTAAGACAAAGATTTGACATGAAATGTAAAAACAAATGTAAAACCCTCAAGTGAGCAAGCCAGGGGCGACAGTGGCAAGGAAAAACTCCCCCAGCTGAGGAAGAAACCTTGGGAGGAACCAAGGCTCACAAGGGGTGACCCATCCTCCTCTGGTCAATCTACTGGTGATGGTAGTTAGTAGTCCATGAGAACTTCAGTGTAGGGACAGCTTCAAGGCACTTGGTGGTTGCTGGAGCGTGGGCAGCTGGTCTGAAGCGTGGAGGAGGGTCTCGACAGTCATCCATCAGTGTCCAGACAGACAGGTGGGCAGTCGTTTACTCGGAAAGATGTAAAGGGATGGAATTAGTTTTGAACTGTTTTGTGTTTGTAAAGTAGAAAATATGAAAATTTCCAGAGTGTGGCTAATGACTCCGGCAGATCTGACTATGACAGCTTTAACTAAAAGGAGAGAACCAGGAGGACACACAGACACGGGAGCATCCTGAAACACTGGCATCCCTCCGCTCCACTGTCAACAAACCTGAGTGATCGCGAGAAGCGGCGGGACGACAGCACCAGCGTCTCAGTTTACTATAATTCCCTGTGTCCATGGACCCCCCGGATCTGCCGCCTTTATCTATGGGGGAGCATTAGCTACAAAAAGATAAACTAAACAAATGTGTTTTTAGCCTAGATTTGAAGATTGCGACTGTGTCTGAGTCCCGAACATTTTCTGGAAGATCATTCCAGAGTCTGGGGGCTTTATAAGAAAAGGCTCTTCCCCCAGCTGAGGCCTTCTGAATTCTGGGAACAATTAAAAATCCAGTATTCTGTGATCTGAGTGAACGTGGAGGCTCATAATAGGAAATTGTATCTTGAAGATATTCAGGAGCAAGCCCATGTAGAGCTTTATATGTTAATAACAAAATTTTGTAGTCAATGCGGAATTTAACAGGCAGCCAATGAAGTGATGATAAAACTGGGCTGATATGTTCAAATTTTCTAGTTTTAGTGAGGACCCTAGCTGCAGCATTTTGAACTAGTTGAAGTTTTCTTAAATTGCTGCTGGTGCATCCTGACAGTAGTGTGTTACAGTAGTAAAGCCTTGAAGTAATAAAGGCATGTACTAATGTTTCTGCGTCCTGGAGGGATAAGGCATTTCTAATCTTAGCAATATTGCGAAGATGTAAAAAAGCTGTCCTAGTGATACTACCTATGTGCATCAATATAGTGTTCGTCAACAGTGTTTCGAGTGTGCACCCCAAATTAAATCTCAGATCACCTCCAGTTCCCGTCGAACTGACCCAAAAAAATCACCTAGTGAATTTTTTAGGATTTTACGGCCGGTCTAAGCCCGCCTCTAAAAAGAGGGCTTTAACCAAATAGTGGCTTCCTATTCGCTTTTAACTCACTATTATCTATTTTCCCTTTATTCCTATTTTCTCTTCTATTACTTCTCTTTTATTACCTCATTTCCCTTCTATTTCCCTTATATTCCTTCACTTTTCAATCAATCAAATTTTATTTATATAGCGCTTTTCACAACAAAAAGTCATCACAAAGCAGCTTTACAGAGATCCGGGTCCAAGCCTCCTATGAGCAAGCCAGGGGCAACAGTGGCAAGGAAAAACTCCCTCAGCACACGAGGAAGAAACCTTGGAAGGAACCAAGACTCATACGGGGAACCCATCCTCCTCGGGTCGACACCGGAGAAACAATAGAGAACAGAAGTAAAAGTGAAATGATGACCGATGAAGGGGTTATAGTAATATAAATGTAGTATATTAGTGATGATGGAGAAGCAGAAATGAAAATGGTGAGGATGGTATTAGTGATGTATGAGTCTGATGAAGGAGGAGGTGATCAGGGATTCTGTGTGAGTTAAAATTAGGTGCAGTGTTAATCTGAGATAAAACAGCATGGCCAAGCATGATAGTGTAGATGAGACAAGGCCAGGATCTTGTACAGGACACGGGCTGGATCAGGGCAACACCTGGAGAGCAGCAGGACATCTCAAAGCATGAGAGAGAGACAGGAGAAAGAAAGCCAGACAAAGGGAACAAATAAAAATAGAGGTTAGTAGGGTCATGGTAAAGAACGGGCAAATTTGTCCTGCGAAAAAAGCTTCCACTGGTCAGGTAAGAGAACCCAGCGACAGACAGCGTGTTGGCGGTTACTACAAAGCTAACTAAGAATGCTGTAGCTATGGTGATATGACAGGGTTAATACAGAACAGTGATAATATGAAAACCAGCCCGAACACCAATATAGAAGGAGTAAACTGAAAGTGAGTGATTAACCAAAAGCTTGTTTGAAAAGGTAGGTTTTTAATCTAGATTTAAAGATTGAGAGTGTGTCTGAGCCCCGAACAGTTACCGGAAGGCTATTCCAGAGTTGAGGAGCTTTGTGAGAAAAGGCTCTTCCTCCTGCTGTGTTTTTCTTAATGCGAGGAACAAAGAGTAGATGGGCATCCTGTGAACGAAGTGTACGTGACGGGCGATAAGATATGAGAAGTTCAGTAAGATACTGCGGGCCTAAACCATTTAGAGATTTATAAGCTAAGAGGAGTATTTTATAGTCAATGCGAAATTTTACAGGTAGCCAGTGTAGGGACGAGAAAACTGAGGTGATATGTTCAAATTTTCTAGCTCTAGTGAGCACCCTGGCTGCTGCATTTTGAACTAACTGAAGCTTGTGTAACGCTTTGCACGAGCTCCCTGCCAGGAGCGCATTGCAGTAGTCTAGACGTGAAGTTATAAAAGCATGCACTAGTTTCTCTGCATCTTTTAATGATAAAATATGCCGAATTTTGGCAATATTGCGTAGGTGGAAGAAGGCGGTTTTGACTGTATTGGATATGTGGGTATCAAATGTGAGAGTCGAATCAAAGGCTACCCCTAAGTTTTTAATGATGGCATTGTGTTTTACTGTTGAATTATCAAGATTAATAGCAGCATTTCTGAGTGAATGTATCTGAGTATCTGTACCTAGTAACAAGACCTCAGTTTTATCAGAATTTAACATTAGAAAATTTTGCATCATCCAGTCTTTAATTTCAGTTAGACATTCTGTTATTTTACGTAGACAAGCAACATCATTGGGTTTGGCTGATATATACAGTTGTGTGTCATGAGCATAACAGTGGAATTGAATCCCATGCTTACGGATTAGTCTACCCAGTGGCAGCATGTAGAGTGTGAACAATACAGGGCCAAGCACTGATCCTTGTGGAACACCATATTTAACTAAAGTATGATTAGAGGATTTATTATTCAGATAAACAAATTGATAACGATCGGATAAATAAGATCTGAACCAAGAGAGGGCAGATCCTTTTATTCCTACCAGATTTCCAGCCTATCAAGAAGCATCACATGATCTATGGTATCAAACGCTGCACTAAGGTCAAGCAGCACCAGAATAGAGATATAGCCCTTATCATGTGAAAGGAGTAAGTCATTAGTTACTCTTGTTAGAGCTGTTTCTGTGCTGTGATTTGGTCTAACTCCAGACTGAAAAATGTCATCTACATTGTTTTGTAGATAAGAGCACAACTGCTGTGACACGACTTTTTCTAGAATCTTAGCAATAAAAGGGAGGTTTGATATTGGCCTGTAGTTTGCGAGTACAAGAGGGTCAATATTGGGTTTTTTAATAATTAGTTTGATTACCGCTAGTTTCAGAGGTTTTGGTACATATCCAATGTTGAGGGATGAGTTTATTATTGTGAGCAATGGTCTAATGACTTTAGGTAAAATTTGTTTAAATAATTGTGTTGGTACAGGATCCAGTAAGCATGAAGTTGATTTAGATGAGCTAATTAAACTAAGCAAGTCATTTTCATCGACAGAACTCAAGTAATCTAAGTGCACCTCAGAGCTGGCGGGGGGTTCATCTACGAGAGCCGATGTGACTTTGGACTGATTTTGGATTTTGAGGCGAATGCAATCAATTTTATCATTAAAAAACCTCATAAAGTCATTGCTACAGAAATCAGAGGGAACAATGGGGTTGATTTCCTTTTTGTTTCCAATTAGATTTGATACAGTGCTAAAAAGGAATCTAGGGTTGTCTTTGTTGTTTTCTATAAGGGAAGGGATTGTTTGTAATGAGCTCAAGGTCATTTGGGTGAGTTGGAAAAGAAATGGTGGTAAGGTCTGGAAGGTTGTTGATAAAATCACTAACTTTTGAGGATGTTATAGTGCGCTTTCTAATATAGCGTGGTTGTGGACAAATATCAAAGTTTAACGCAATTTCATATGTGATTAGATGGTGATCAGAGATGGTCTCATGTAGCGAGAGATTGGATAGATTCTTTATCTCAATGCCCCGTGTTAACACTAGGTCCAATGTGTGTTTGTATTGATGAGTGGGCCCAGTAACATTCTGAGTGAACCCTAGCGCATCCAAAATTGATTCAAATGCAATTTTAAGTGGATCATGGTCCTTCTCAAAGTGAATATTGAAATCACCTACAATTAAGGCCTTTTCTGATACGATAACTACACTGTAAAATGTAATAGCCGTGATGACTTAAATTAATTAGTTAACTTTACTTGGTTATGAAGATAATGCACTTCTTACTAGTTTTTTGTAAGTTACCGTTAATTGTAGAGAGAAAAAAACAATTAACTTATTGTCTTGAGTGCAGACAGCTTAAAACAATCAAGTAGTAATAAAGGCTGCAGGACTCAACATTCAGTCTCCCTCCCAGAACTGGTTTAATGGCCGGTGGATGACTTCGGTGGAGCCTGCTTTTGTCTTTTGAAGTAAGGTAAGTTGTCAAGCAAGCAACGAATTTAAATGTATTTTATTTTTATTTATTTAACGAAATAAAATTGTGTGACTTTGTTTCTGAATACTCCCGTAGCTCACTGGAGTCAAGCCAGCCTCCACTTGGAAAAGCTTGGTCAAGCCAGCCCCCAGTTAGATTTGGTGGAACGTCGTATCCTGAACATTACGGTAATAGCGTGCAGAGGAACAAATTTCTAAATAAAAGCCAAAATTCAATGACAGGAAATGTATGTAATAATAAATAATTTTCTAAACAAATAATAAATGGATAAACAACAAATGTTTGCTATTTTGTGGAAATTATGAAGATTTTAGGACATGACTCTCAAGTCACTCTGATGTGCCATTTAAAAATAAAGGCCCTTTGTGTAGTCATATGCCTGTAAATTTAATTTCAAATTTAAATAATTATTAAAAAGAAACCTTTAGTTTGCACAGAACAATTTCACTTCATAATCATAGTACCACAACTGATTATGTCACTCACTTAATATGAAATCATTCTGATGTGTCATTCAAAAATAAAGGCCCTTTGAATTGTCCCATGTCTGTAAATTTAATTTCAAATTTACATAATTATTAAAAGGAAACCTTTAGTTTGCACAGAACAATTTCACTTCATAATCATAGTACCACATCTACGACGGAGTTTTAGGGCCACAGCGGTAAAAAAAAAACAAAAAAACAAGATTCAGAGATTAAAGTCAGAATTCTGAGATAAAAAGTCGGAATAATTCTGAGAAAAAAAGTCAGAATAATTCTGAGAAAATAAGTCAGAATAATTCTGAGAAAAAAAGTCGGAATAATTCTGAGAAAAAAAGTCGGAATAATTCTGAGAAAAAAAGTCAGAATAATTCGCTGCGTATAATGGAGCAGACACAGTGTAACTGTGGAACGCAATGTGTTGCTTAAGTTATGCTATGGTATAGATTTCAGGAATAAACACTCTTCTCTTCCACATCAGGGCCACAGTGTGATTAGTGTTTAAACCCTGAATCAGTGCACGAACCCAGGGCATGTAGTTTCAAGATACAGTTAATGATCACGAAAATGATGGATACAGAACGAGTAGAACTCCGGCGCCCACGAAGCTCCATCGCGTTACGGCTCGGACTCGTACAAAAAACTAAAGCCTTATGCATGAATTATTTATTAAACGCATTCACACGACATGACGCAGCCCCTGACTGAGATGCATAAAGGCGATGGAGCTTCGTGGGCGCAAGAGTTCTACTCTGTTACACTGTGTCTGCTCCATTATACGCAGCGAATTATTCTGACTTTTTTTCTCAGAATTATTCCGACTTTTTTTCTCAGAATTATTCCGACTTTTTTTCTCAGAATTCTGTCTTTAATCTCGGAATCTTGTTTTTTTTTTTTTTACCGCTGTGGCCCTAAAACTCCGTCGTACACACATCTGATTATGTCACTCACTGAATATCAAGCCATTCTGATGTGTCATTTCAAAATAAAGGCCCTTTGAATTGTCCCATTTCTGTAAATTTAATTTCAAATTAACGTAATTATTAAAAAGAAACCTTTAGTTTGCACAGAAAAATTTCACTTCATAATCATAGTACAACACCTGATTATGTCACTCACTGAATATCAAGTCGTTCTGATGTGTCATTTCAAAATAAAGGCCCTTTGAATCGTCCCATTTCTGTAAATTTAATTTCAAATTTAAATAATTATTAAAAAGAAACTTATAGTTTGCACAGACTAATTTCACTTCATAATCATAGTACCACACCTGATTATGTCACTCACTTAATATGAAGTCATTCTGATGTGTCATTTCAAAATAAAAGCCCATTGAATTGTCCCATTTCTGTAAATTTATTTCCAAATTTAAATAATTATTAAAAGTAAACCTTTAGTTTGCACAGAACAATTTCACTTCATAATCATAGTACCACACCTGATTATGTCATTCACTGAATATCAAGTCATTCTGATGTGTCATTTCAAAATAAAGGCCCTTTGAATTGTCCCATTTCTGTAAATTTAATTCCAAAATTTAGATCCTTATTAAAAAGAAACCTTTAGTTTGCACAGAACAATTTCACTTCATAGTCATAGTACAACACCTGATTATGTCACTCATTAAATATCAAGTCATTCTGATGTGTCATTTCAAAATAAAGGCCCTTTGAATTGTCCCATTTCTGTAAATTAATTTCCAAATTTGAATAATAATTAAAAAGTAACCTTTAGTTTGCACAGAACAATTTCACTTCATAATCATAGTACAACATCTGATTATGTCACTCACTGAATATCAAGCCATTCTGATGTGTCATTTCAAAATAAAGGCCCTTTGAATTGTCCCATTTCTGTAAATTTAATTCCAAAATTTAGATCCTTATTAAAAAGAAACCTTTAGTTTGCACAGAACAATTTCACTTCATAGTCATAGTACCACACCTGATTATGTCACTCACTGAATATCAAGTCATTCTGATGTGTCATTTCAAAATAAAGGCCCTTTGTGTTGTCCCATTTCTGTAAATTTAATTTCAAATTTAAATAATTATTTAAAAAAAACCTTTAGTTTGCACAGAACAATTTCACTTCATAATCATAGTACCACACCTGATTATGTCACTCACTTAATACGAAGTCATTCTGGTGTGTCATTTCAAAATAAAAGCCCATTGAATTATCCCATTTCTGTACATTTATTTCTAAATTTAAATAATTATTAAAAGGAAACCTTTAGTTTGCACAGAACAATTTCACTTCATAATCATAGTACCACACCTGATTATGTCACTCACTTAATATGAAGTAATTCTGATGTGTCATTTCAAAATAAAGGCCATTTGAATCGTCCCATTTCTGTAAATTTAATTTCAAATTTAAATAATTATTAAAAAGAAACCTTTAGTTTGCACAGACTAATTTCACTTCATAATCATAGTACCACACCTGATTATGTCACTCACTTAATATGAAGTCATTCTGATGTGTCATTTCAAAATAAAAGCCCATTGAATTGTCCCATTTCTGTAAATTTATTTCCAAATTTAAATAATTATTAAAAGTAAACCTTTAGTTTGCACAGAACAATTTCACTTCATAATCATAGTACCACACGTGATTATGTCATTCTCTGAATATCAAGTCATTCTGATGTGTCATTTCAAAATAAAGTCCCTTTGAATTGTCCCATTTCTGTAAATTTAATTCCAAAATTTAGATCCTTATTAAAAAGGAAACCTTTAGTTTGCACAGAACAATTTCACTTCATAGTCATAGTACAACACCTGATTATGTCACTCATGTAATATGATGTCATTCTGATGTGTCATTTCAAAATAAAGGCCCTTTGAATTGTCCCATTTCTGTAAATTAATTTCCAAATTTGAATAATAATTAAAAAGTAACCTTTAGTTTGCACAGAACAATTTCACTTCATAATCATAGTACAACATCTGATTATGTCACTCACTGAATATCAAGCCATTCTGATGTGTCATTTCAAAATAAAGGCCCTTTGAATTGACCCATTTCTTTAAATTTAATTTCAAATTTACATAATTATTAAAAGGAAACCTTAAGTTTGCACAGAATAATTTCACTTCATAATCATAGTACCACACCTGATTATGTCACTCATTAAATATCAAGTCATTCTGATGTGTCATTTCAAAATAAAGGCCCTTTGAATTGTCCCATTTCTGTAAATTAATTTCCAAATTTGAATAATAATTAAAAAGTAACCTTTAGTTTGCACAGAACAATTTCACTTCATAATCATAGTACAACATCTGATTATGTCACTCACTGAATATCAAGCCATTCTGATGTGTCATTTCAAAATAAAGGCCCTTTGAATAGTCCCATTTCTGTAAATTTAATTCCAAAATTTAGATCCTTATTAAAAAGAAACCTTTAGTTTGCACAGAACAATTTCACTTCATAGTCATAGTACAACACCTGATTATGTCACTCATGTAATATGATGTCATTCTGATGTGTCATTTCAAAATAAAGGCCCTTTGAATTGTCCCATTTCTGTAAATTTAATTCCAAATTTATATGATTATTAAAAGGAAATCTTTAGTTTGCACAGATTAATTTCACTTCATAATCATAGTACCACACCTGATTATGTCACTCATTAAATATCAAGTCATTCTGATGTGTCATTTCAAAATAAAGGCCCTTTGAATTGTTCCATTTCTGTAAATTTAATTCCAAATTTATATCATTATTAAATGTGAACCATTAGTTTGCACAGAACAATTTCACTTCATAATCATAGTACCACACCTGATTATGTCACTCATTAAATATCAAGTCATTCTGATGTGTCATTTCAAAATAAACGCTCTTTGAATTGTCCCATTTCTGTAAATTGAATTCCAAATTTACATAATTATTAAAAAGAAACCTTTAGTTTGCACAGAACAATTTCACTTCATAATCATAGTACCACATCTGATTGTCACTCACTTAATATGAAGTCATTCTGATGTGTCATTTCAAAATAAAGGCCCTTTGTGTTGTCCTATCTCTAAATTTATTTCCAAATTTAGATGAATATTAAAAGTGAACTATTAGTTTGCACAGAACAATTTCAATTCATAATCATAGTACAACACCTTATTATGTCACTCACTGAATATGAAGTCATTCTGGTGTGCCATTTTAAAAAAGAACTATTGTAAATGATCACATTTCAGCTATATTCACTCCGGATGTTGGAATTGTTATTAAAAGGAATCCTCCAGTTTGCACACACCACTTTCACTTTATAATGAAAGTACATCCCCTAAATATATGTCTCTCACTTAATATCAAGTCATTCTTGTGTGCCATTTCAGATTAGGACCACTGTAATCAACCAGATTTTAATTATATTCACTGTAGATGTTGAGATTGTTAATAAAAGGAATCCTCCAGTTTGTAAACACTACTTTCACTTCATAATGATAGTACAGCACATGCAAGCATCAATCATTTAATGTCATACTATTGTAGTGTGTCTAATTTGTTCATCCACTCATTACATCCAGATCACATTACTGATTTATGTCCTCCCAATGTGCTCTATTATGCTAACGAAGCAAGTCCAATATGCTGCTGTAAAGGTTCTGACTTAATGGAAAACAATGGATTACATTACACCTGAACGTCAATCACTGAACTGGTTATTGGTAAGACTACATTATATATTTTAGGAATGTTTTTTAAATCGGCTTTATGGTCATATTCCTATTTTACCTTAGTGAAATGATTGTACACTCTTAAAAATAATGCTGCTGTCAGAGGTTCACTGTCACGCCCTCGTCCTGTCATGCCCGTTTTCCTCGCCATGTGCTCTCTCAGCACATGGCTCTGTCTGTTGCTGTCCTTGTCTCTGCCCATGTCCCGCCTTTGTTCCGCCTCCTTGTCTGCTGTCCTCATTATCTGTCTCAGGTGTGTCTCGTTTGTATTTGTTTAAATATCATTTTTTTTTGCTGTTTCCCAGTCAAGTCATGTCATTTCGTTTTGTGTTGTCCTAGTGAAGACGTTTCGTTTAGTTTCCCAGTCGTGTTGTTTCTTCCTTTTTTCGTAGTCATGTGGTGTTGTTTCTCTCCCACTTCAAGTCAGGTTGTTGTTGTTTCCTAGTCGTTTCATTTTGTTTCCAAAGTCATGTCGGTGTGTGTAATTCTCATTTGTAGTCATGTCATTTCGTTTTTCTCCCCAAGCCTTGTCATTTCTTTCCTCTAAGTATCGTTGTTTCTCCTCCAGTGTATCTGTGTCTTGTTTCTTAGTTCGGTCTGTCTCTGTCGTTTTCCTCATTTCATTTCATATGTCTTTGTTTGATATCTTTGTTTTGATATATCTTTTGTTTCATTAAAATTACTGTGTTTTAGCAAGTGTGTCTGTCTCCGTCAGTCCGCCCCGATAATCATGACAGAATGACCAATACTATAAGGACACAGCTAACACAGACAATCCTTTTGCGAGGTGTGCTATTCGCCAGACGCCATTCCGTATAGGCCCCAGAGATCCTGTGGGGTATGTTTTAAAGGCGGCTTTGGAATGGAGTAGCCGGCTCCAGCTCATGCCCCCTGCCTCTGTGGACATCATCGCAGGGCCCCCTGCCTCCGTGGACGTCATCGCAGGGCCCCCTGCCTCCGTGGACGTTATCGCAGGGCCCCCTGCCTCCGTGGACGTCGTCGCAGGGCCCCCTGCCTCCGTGGACTTCGTCGCAGGGCCCTCTGCTCCCAAGGACGTCGCTGCACTCCCTCCTGATCTCCAGGAGAAGCTTGCAAGCCTCTTGGCACGTCTGGAGGTCTCCATGAAGGCGGCACCCGCCGCTCCTGTCTCCGCGAAAGCGGCACCCGCCGCTCCTGTCTCCGTGAAGGCGGTACCAGCCACTCCTGTCTCCGTGAAGGCGGCACCAGCCGCTCCTGGACCCGTGACTGTGGCTCCGGCCACTCCTGGACCCGTGACTGTGGCTCCGGCCGCCTCTGCACCCGTGACTGTGGTTCCCGCCGCTTCTGCACCCGTGACTGTGGCTCCGGCCGCTTCTGCACCCGTGACTGTGGCTCCGGCCGCTTCTGCACCCGTGACTGTGGCTCAGGCCGCTTCTGCACCCGTGACTGTGGCTCCGGCCGCTTCTGCACCCGTGACTGTGGCTCCGGCCGCCTCTGCACCCGTGACTGTGGCTCCGGCCGCTTTTGCACCCATGACTATGGCTTTTTTTACACATTTAAAATATTCCGAAAGATGGTTCTTCATGAAACCAATAGTACTTCTCCTATGGCGTCACTCAGTGAATGTCACGATTAGCGGGGCAGACTGACGGAAGCGGATGCACTTGCTAAAACACAGTAATTTTAATGAAACAAAAGATACAACAAAACAAAGACTGGCAACTACGGAAACAACTAGACATATGAAATGAATTGAGGAAAACAACAGAGACAGACCAAACTAAGAAACAAGACACGGATACACTGGAGGAGAAACAACAATACTTAGAGGAAAGAAATGACAAGGCTTGGGGAGAAAAACAAAATGACATGACTACAAATGAGAATTACACAAACCGACATGACTCTGGAATCAAAATGAAACGACTAGGAAACAACAACAACATGACTTGAAGTGGGAGAGAAACAACACCACATGACTACGAAAAAAGGAAGAAACAACACGACTGGGAAACTAAACGAAACGTCTTGACTAGGAAGTTAACAACACAAAAACGAAACGACATGACTTGACTGGGAAAGAGCAAAACGAATGACCGATAACAGGAAGTGACACAAGGAAACTTAAATACTACATACAAACGAGACACACCTGAGACAGATAACGAGGACAGCAGACTAGGAGGTGGAACAAAGGCGGGACATGGGCGGAGACAAGGAAAACAGACACAACAGAACAGACACAGGAGCTGGGGACATGACAGGACCGGATATTGGAGACTGGACATGGGAGAGGACAGGAGGCTGACAAAGGGGGGCTACAGGAGAAGAGACTTGGGACAAGACAGAGGACAGAAACGAGACAAGACAGAACTAGAGACGGGTGATAAAATACTGGAATGAAGAGGGGGACGGACTGGAGACAAAACTGGAGAGCAGACGGGACTGAACGGGTGACTGAAAAAAGGGAAAAGGAGACAAGACTTGAGACTAGAAAGGACTAGACAGGACGAGAGTGGACACATGAGACTGGACCGGAGCAGGAAACTGGACAGGGTGCTTGACATTGGACAGGACAATGGATGGGAACGGGGATTGGACGAGACTAGGAACTGGAGTCGGGACAGAAGCAGGTGACTGGACAGGTTTAGGGACAGAAGACTGGACATGGGCAGGTGACAGGACAGGGGACTGGAATGGAGACAGAACATGTGGAAGAACTGGGTAATGGGACTAGACAGGAGCAGAGACTGGTGACGAGACAGGGGACATAACTGAGGACAGGACAGAACCAGAGACAGAAGATTGGACAGGAGCAGGGGACAGGACAATGGACTGGAAGGGAGACAAGGCAAGTGACTGAACAGGGGACAGGACATTTGATTGAACACTGGATGGATACGGGGACTGGACATGAGGCAGGACAGGTGACGGGACTGGGTGTTGGGAATGGACAGGATACTGGACTTGAGACAGGACAGAGGGTTGAAATGGAGACTGGACTGGAGACAAGACAGGAGAAGAGACAGGTGATAAGACATAAGACTGAAATGTGGACTGGACTGGATTAACAGGGGACTGGATAAGACTTGGCAGGGGAACAGGGACCAGGATGTTTACCGGGACTGACACGAACACAGTGACAGGGACGGGAACAGAGACAAAGGCAGACACAGGTACAGGGACGAGGACTAAGACAGGAACCAGGACAGGAACAGACATGGAAATCAAAACAACTGGGGGATGCCCAGGACTGGCAAATGTCTGAGGAGAAGTCTGAGGAACCAGCCTGGGCACACTTATGGGGATCGGCCCCGAAGTCCTTGGGACCGACCTACGGACACGACCTGAAGCGACCGGAGCCACAGTCACGGGTGCAGAAGCGGCCGAAGCCACAGTCACGGGTGCAGAAGCGGCCGGAGCCACAGTCACGGGTGCAGAAGCAGCCGGAGCCACAGTCACGGGTGCAGAGGCGGCCGGAGCCACAGTCACGGGTGCAGAAGCGGCCGGAGCCACAGTCACGGGTGCAGAGGCGGCCGGAGCCACAGTCACGGGTCCAGAAGCGGTTGGTGCCGCCTTCACGGAGACAGGAGCGGCTGGTGCCGCCTTCACGGAGACAGGAGTGGCTGGTACCGCCTTCACGGAGACAGGAGCGGTGGGTGCCGCTTTCGCGGAGACAGGAGCGGCGGGTGCCGCCTTCATGGAGACCTCCAGACGTGCCAAGAGGCTTGCAAGCTTCTCCTGGAGATCAGGAGGGAGTGCAGCGACGTCCTTGGGAGCAGAGGGCCCTGCGACGAAGTCCACGGAGGCAGGGGGCCCTGCGACGACGTCCACGGAGGCAGGGGGCCCTGCGATAACGTCCACGGAGGCAGGGGGCCCTGCGATGAAGGAAGAAACAACACGACTGGGAAACTAAACGAAACGTCTTGACTAGGACAACACAAAACGAAATGACATGACTTGACTGGGAAACAGCAAAAAAAATTATATTTAAACAAATACAAATGAGACACACCTGAGACAGATAATGAGGACAGCAGACAAGGAGGCGGAACAAAGGCGGGACATGGGCGGAGACAAGGACAGCAACAGACAGAGCCATGTGCTGAGAGAGCACATGGCGAAGAAAACGACATGTTCTTTTTTAAAATGGCACACCAGAATGACTTCATATTCAGTGAGTGACATAATAAGGTGTTGTACTATGATTATGAAGTGAAATTGTTCTGTGCAAACTAATAGTTCACTTTTAATATTCATCTAAATTTGGAAATAAATTTAGAGATAGGACAACACAAAGGGCCTTTATTTTGAAATGACACATCAGAATGACTTCATATTAAGTGAGTGACAATCAGATGTGGTACTATGATTATGAAGTGAAATTGTTCTGTGCAAACTAAAGGTTTCTTTTTAATAATTATGTAAATTTGGAATTCAATTTACAGAAATGGGACAATTCAAAGAGCGTTTATTTTGAAATGACACATCAGAATGACTTGATATTTAATGAGTGACATAATCAGGTGTGGTACTATGATTATGAAGTGAAATTAATCTGTGCACACTAAAGGTTTCCTTTTAATAATTATATAAATTTGGAATTAAATTTACAGAAATGGGACAATTCAAAAGGCTTTTATTTTGAAATGACTCATCAGAATGACTTGATATTCAGTGAGTGACATAATCAGATCAGATGTGGTACTATGATTATGAAGTGAAATTGTTCTGTGCAAACTAAAGGTTTTTTTTAAATAATTATTTAAATTTCAAAATAAATTTACAGAAATGGGACAATTCAAAGAGCTTTTATTTTGAAATGACACATCAGAATGACGTGATATTTAATGAGTGACATAATCAGGTGTGGTACTATGATTATGAAGTGAAATTAATCTGTGCAAATTAAAGGTTTTTTTTTTAAATAATTATTTAAATTTCAAAATAAATTTACAGAAATGGGACAATTCAAAGGGCTTTTATTTTGAAATGACACATCAGAATGACTTCATATTAAGTGAGTGACATAATCAGGTGTTGTACTATGACTATGAAGTGAAATTGTTCTGTGCAAACTAAAGGTTTCTTTTTAATAATTATTTAAATTTGAAATTAAATTTACAGAAATGGGACAATTCAAAGGGCCTTTATTTTGAAATGACACAGCAGAATGACTTGATATTTAATGAGTGACATAATCAGGTGTGGTACTATGATTATGAAGTGAAATTGTCCTGTGCAAACTAAAGGTTTCCTTTTAATAATTATTTAAATTTGAAATTACAGTTACAGAAATGGGACAATTCAAAGAGCCTTTATTTTGAAATGACACATCAGAATGACTTGATATTTAATGAGTGACATAATCAGGTGTGGTACTACGATTATGAAGTGAAATTGTTCTGTGCAAACTAATGGTCTCTTTTTAATAATTATATAAATTTGGAATTAAATTTACAGAAATGGGACAATTCAAAGGTCCTTTATTTTGAAATGACACATCAGAATGACTTCATATTAAGTGAGTGACATAATCAGGTGTTGTACTATGATTATGAAGTGAAATTGTTCTGTGCAAACTAATGGTTCACTTTTAATAATAATCTGAATTTGGAAATAAATTTACAGAAATGGGACAATTCAAAGGTCCTTTATTTTGAAATGACACATCAGAATGACTTCATATTAAGTGAGTGACATAATCAGGTGTTGTACTATGATTATGAAGTGAAATTGTTCTGTGGAAACTAATGGTTCACTTTTAATAATAATCTGAATTTGGAAAATTTTTTTACAGAAATGGTACAATTCAAAGGGTCTTTATTTTGAAATGACACATCAGAATGACGTCATATTAAGTGAGTGACATAATGAGGTGTGGTACTATGATTATGAAGTGAAATTGTTCTGTGCAAACTAAAGGTTTCCTTTTAATAATTATGTAATTTTGAAACTAAATTTACAGAAATGGTACAATTCAAAGGGCCTTTATTTTGAAATGACACATCAGAATGACGTCATATTCAGTGAGTGACATAATCAGGTGTTGTACTATGATTATGAAGTTAAATTGTTCTGTGCAAACTAATGGTTCACTTTTAATAATAATCTGAATTTGGAAAAAATTTTTTACAGAAATGGGACAATTCAAGGGTCTTTATTTTGAAATGACACATCAGAATGACGTCATATTAAGTGAGTGACATAATGAGGTGTGGTACTATGATTATGAAGTGAAATTGTTCTGTGCAAACTAAAGGTTTCCTTTTAATAATTATGTAATTTTAAAATTAAATTTACAGAAATGGGACAATTCAAAGGGCCTTTATTTTGAAATGACACATCAGAATGACTTCATATTAAGTGAGTGACATAATCAGGTGTTGTACTATGATTATGAAGTGAAATTGTTCTGTGCAAACTAATGGTTCACTTTTAATAATAATCTGAATTTGGAAAAATCTTTTACAGAAATGGGACAATTCAAAGGGCCTTTATTTTGAAATGACACATCAGAATGACGTCATATTAAGTGAGTGACATAATGAGGTTTGGTACTATGATTATGAAGTGAAATTGTTCTGTGCAAACTAATGGTTTCTTTTTAATAATGATCTAAATTTGAAATTAAATTTACAGAAATGGTACAATTCAAAGGGCCTTTATTTTGAAATGACACATCAGAATGACGTCATATTAAGTGAGTGACATAGTCAGGTGTGGTATTATGATTATGAAGTGAAATTGTTCTGTGCAAACTAATGGTTTCTTTTTAATAATGATCTAAATTTGAAATTAAATGTACAGAAATGGGACAATTCAAAGGGCCTTTATTTTGAAATGACACATCAGAATGACGTCATATTAAGTGAGTGACATAATCAGGTGTGGTACTATGATTATGAAGTGAAATTGTTCTGTGCAAACTAATGGTTCACTTTTAATAATCTGAATTTGGGAAAAAAATTTACAGAAATGGGACAATTCAAAAGGCCTTTATTTTGAAATGACACATCAGAATGACGTCATATTAAGTGAGTGACATAGTCACGTGTGGTACTATGATTATGAAGTGAAATTAGTCTGTGCAAACTAATGGTTTCTTTTTAATAATTATTTAAAGTTGGAAATAAATTTACAGAAATGTGACAATTCAAAGGGCCTTTATTTTGAAATGACACATCAGAATGACGTCATATTAAGTGAGTGACATAGTCAGGTGTGGTACTATGATTATGAAGTGAAATTGTTCTGTGCAAACTAATGGTTTCTTTTTAATAATTATTTAAATTTGGAAATAAATTTACAGAAATGGGTCAATTCAAACGGCCTTTATTTTGAAATGACACATCAGATTGACTTGATATTAAGTGAGTGACATAATCCGGTGTTGTACTATGATTATGTAGTGAAATTGTTCTGTGCAAACTAATGATTTCTTTGTAATAATTATTTAAATTTCGAAATAAATTTACAGAAATGGGACAATTTAAAGGGCCTTTATTTTGAAATTTGGTCCTCTGCACGCTCTTACCGTAATGTTCAGAATACGAAGTTCCACCAAAACTAAGTGGGGGCTGGCTTGACCAAGCTTTTCCAAGTGAGGGCTGGCTTGACTTCAGTTGAAAACTGGACAAGAAAGACGCTGTTTACTTTCAGTTTCGTTTTGACTCACATAACGTCAACCTACGCTGTCTCTGGCCAGAAAAATATGAGTCATCAGCAAAAACATATTCCTATTATTGATTTATAGTTTTTCACGGTTTTTTTTAGGTTTCACATCAAATAACACTGCATTAGATCAACAAATATAAACTAAAAAGCTTAAATAATTATTTATTGTGTGTTTTCTAAATAAACAAGTATTATTTCATCATTTTTTAAAAAGATTATAATAATAATAATAATAACTGTAACCATTATCAGCATCTGAGAAAACTGCCAAAGTACCAAAATGTTTTTTATTTGTTGGGATATTGTCCATATTTGCCCTGAACTAAATTCCTGAAAGTCTGGGCCTGCTGTGACTGTCAGAACTTTATCAGTCATACATCCCAGAGCTTAGAATATCAAGAAAAATATGTCCGTCTGATGCTACAAATTTATTTTATCACAGTAATATGACATGTAATAAATTAGAATAAAAAATGCTTATGTTTTCAACTAAAAGACACCTCACTAACAATCTGTGTCAAGATATCCGCTGTGGGAATATGATTTCAAGGCTGTACATTGAGAAATATGAAAAAAAAAAAAAAGCAGGCGCTAGGTAAAATTTTTGGTCAAAACATGACAAATTTATAGAAAAATTGATTTATCGGTCAGCATGAAAACCTCAAGTGATTACATATTTGAGTAGCTAAGGTTCTTTAGAAAATAAAACAACAAATTGAATATGGCTATGTCACATAATTACTGTTTAAATGCAACTGAAAGAGACACTGACAAAAAAACGGAATAGCAAAATAGCTATATATATAGGGTCCATGGGGTTAATTTAGCAATTTTTACTGGAGACTTAAACTCCCACAGAACCATGACTACACTTTTTAACATGCAGTGTGGTTCTCATGTGGAGTTCTGTCCATAAAAAAAAATTAAAAAATAAAAAATTAAATGTTCACAAACGGCTTGACTCAGTGTCTACTGCCATCATTGTTGAGGGAGATACTGTAATGGACAATCTACAGAATCTGCCTCAAGCCATGTGCCTCTTGTTTGGGTTGGCATATGCTTTGCACTTAGATTACCCTAAAGCCATGAAAAACACGTTCAATTTCATTCAAAGAGTGATGCTTGGCTTGGGAGAGAACAAACTTCCACCTAAGCTGCAAACTCTTAAAAATCTCCTGTTGAGTTAAATGGCTAATCAAGTGTGAGTCTAGGACAGCTCACTTAAGTGGATTCTTTTTTTTCTAATGTTGTTTCTAATGTTTAAACTAAATTAAGGCTCTCCTTTCAAATAAACAGCCCTGGGTTTACCAGCAATTTATGTTTATGTCTGTATATGTTAATTTTGTAATTTTATTTTATTTATTGAATTGCTGGCATGTATGTACACACCTTGTCATCTTGTAAACCAATGCCAATCCTATTTTAAGCCTTTTTTTTTATTAAATAAATAAATAAATAAATAAATAAAAACACGTATAATTGAACTTAAAAATCTCAGTACCTTGATTTATTGTGTAAATGGGCTTATTTTAAAGTGAACGGAATCTGCTTTTCATTCATTTTTTATGGATGTGTAAAGTACTTAAGTTACACAAGTAATACTTACTTGGACTTTTTAAGGCAATCGGTTTGCATGGTTTTAATAAGTAATTCAGATTGCTGTTCAAGTAAACACAACTGACAAATTCTAAGTTGCAGAAAATGTGACTGTAGTTAGCCCAACTTTGATTAATGAGTTATTTTGAATATACACATAGTACATTTTAATTGAAATTATTTAGCTGTTTGAAATAGTAATTCTGAGTAGGCTTGTAACGGAGCTCTCATCCGTTCCATGCTGAGGACATTTTAGAGAACCAGGAACAAAAGCACAGACAATTTATATGGTTTTAAGGACTCTTTTATTCAACTCTCTGTGATCATGGCGGCGCCTGTCCAGCACACTTATTTTCTGAACTCTGAAAAATAAACACAAACGATCATGCTTATCTCGCACTATTCAGGGTGGCCAACTGAGGGTGTTGATGATTTCTACTTTGTGTAAGCATTATCTGGGCATATTTAACTGAAATAATAGTTTCAATGTGGGTTTGAAATGAGTTTGACTGACTGGTTTCTTCCAGCATGCCGGTGACCTGCTGTGAGTCACGGGCACAGGGGGTTGATGGGTTATGTAGTCCTGAGTGTGTGCTAAAGTTAGGATTGTACCATCCTCCATATTAAGCAGAGGGGGGTGAGTTCTCTCAAGTTTCCTACTTGTATTTTTTGTTTGTTATGTTATTGCATGAATGTTTTAAATAAGGGTTTGTTTAGTTAAAAGTGGTTTTAATTGAATTAAGAAAGATAGGTTATGGTTAACCCTACAATTTGTAAACTTACCTGTATTTGGGCCAGGCCTATAGCCTAAAGGTATTTAAGGGGGAACTCAGCCATTTTCGGCTGGCTGGATGGGGATGCAGACCTTAATATTTTGATTGATAAGATACTATATTAAGTGTTGATTTTCTTTGACTGTTGGTACTTGGGTGAAAATAAAACTTCTGGTGCATTTGAACTCCTGGTTGTGAATCAGTTTTCGACCACCACTCAGCTATCCTGCAACATTTTGGTGTCAGAAGTGGGATCAGGCCTCAGCTGAAGACAACAGGAAGAAAATATGCCACCTAAGTACAAGCACGACAGAGGAGTCACAGAAAACGTGGAGCTGGAACGGGAGATGGTGCAAAGCTCTTCAGAAGGCCCAGCAAGAGCTGCAGCACAGGATTCGGTGCAAGGTGAGGCAGCAGTAGGGCCAGTGGCTTCTACAGAGATGGTGAAGGCGGAACTTGCAAGCATGATGAAAGTGCTGGTTCAGTCCCAAGTGTGAGTGATGAGAGGCTGTCACAAGTGGAGGCAAGGCATGAGCAGCAGTGGAGGAGTGTTCAACACCAGTTCCAGCAGCTCCAGGGCCATGTGAAAAGTAGCATTAGCCTCTCATTTGCCTCATCCTGTGGTGTTGGGCCAGGACCTTCCCATTTTGTGTGATCTGATTTCACAAGTGAAATCATGCAATGTTATAACAAGAGCTCAGGGTGTTAAAGACTGCTTGAGTGAGCTGCCTTTTGCGGACTCAGTAATTGACAATAAGCCAGTTAAAGCCCATAAGTCGAGGAGAGAGAGGCGCAGAGCGAAAGTTGGGGGCACGGAATTGAGCCAAGAGCAGGTTTTGCCAGCACCAGCAGTTAATGTAGATTTGCACATTCCTGAAAACATAGTGGAGTTGCAGAAAGAAGATCCTACACTGCAGGGATGGTTCCAGAAAGTCTCAGAGGTAGATGGAGTGAGGCAGGGAATGTCGCAGGTTTTAGCTGAGGAAAAGTATGTTTTAAACAAGGGCATTCTGTATCAAGTGAAAGGCGGGGTAGAGTCCTTAGCCCTGCCAGAGTCTCTCAGACACACAGTAATGACTTTAGCACACTCAATTCCATGGGGTGGACACTTGGGCAAGTACAAAACACTAGCAAGGATTGCTAGTCGTTTTAGTTGGCCATTGATGTATACAGATGTTAGTGAGTTCTGTAAAACTTGTATGGAGTGTCAACTTACCTCTGGGAGGGGGGTTGCACAGGCTCAGCTACAAAATCTACCAGTAATTAGCACACCTTTTGAGAGGATAGGCATGGATATAGTGGGACCATTAGAAAGAAGTCAGAGTGGTAATAGATATATATTGGTGATCTGTGATTATGCCACAAGGTACCCAGAGGCTTTTCCCCTTAGAGATATTAAAGCGAGACAGGTTGCTAACTGCCTAATTCAGTTTATCTCACGGGTTGGGGTACCCAGAGAAATAATTACTGATCAGGGCACAAATTTCCTCTCAGAACTTCTTAAACAAGTCTATCAGCTGCTTGGTATTAAGGGTATTAAGACCACACCATACCACCCTCAAACAGATGGCTTAGTGGAGAGATTTAATCGAACCCTGAAGACTATGCTTCGCAGGTTCATCTCCCAATCAGGAAAGGACTGGGACCAGTGGTTACCATATCTGCTGTTTGCATACAGGGAGGTGCCCCAAGCATCCTTAGGATTCTCTCCATTTGAGCTTTTGTTTGCAAGACAAGTAAGGGGTCCTCTTGACTTGCTGAAGGAGCTCTGGGAGGGTCCACAAGGTGAGCAGAAGAATGTGGTGCAGTATGTAATCCAGATGAGGGAACGTCTGGAGCAGATGACATCGCTGGCCCAGGAGAATATGAAAAAAGCTCAAAGGAACCAGAAAGCCTGGTATGATCGGAACAGCAGGGAGAGATCTCTGGTTCCTGGTCAGCAGGTGTTGCTGCTTCTGCCAACCAGTGAAAACAAGCTTTTGGCCAAGTGGCATGGGCCATATGAGGTACTTCGGAAGGTGGGAAAAGTGACTTATGAGATCTGTATGCCAGAGAGGGCTAAGCAAAAGCAGATCTTTCATGTAAATCTTCTTAAAGAGTTCCATCCTAGATCTCAGCCTGTGGAGATTCAACTGTATGTGCGAGCGGTGCAGGAAGAAGAGGAACCATCAGAGCAGTACTTCCCCACTAGTAACAACTCACAGGCTGTGGAGGTTCTTCATTTACAGCCATTCCAGCAGAAACAGCTGAAGGAGTTTCTTGACCGAGATCTGTTTCAGGAAAGGCCAGGATATACCACTATGGTTTATCATGACATCATTCTCACCAACAATGCCCCTGCATGGAAAAAGAGCTATCGCATTCCTGAACGGTTGCTCCCTGCTCTGAAACAGGAACTGGACATTATGCTCTCCTTAGGAGTCATTGAACCTTCCACGAGCGAGTGGTGTAGCCCGGTTATGCTGGTGCCAAAAAAAGATGGTACTATTAGATTTTGCATTGACTTTAGACACATAAATTCACTTTCCAAGTTTGACCCCTATCCAATGCCACGGATTGATGATCTGGTTGAGCGGATAGGGAAAGCTAAGTTCATCACATCCCTTGATCTTTGTAAGGGTTACTGGCAGGTTCCTTTAACGGAAAGGGCAAAAGAATTCACAGCTTTCACGACCCCATATGGACTTTACCATTTCAGGGTCATGCCTTTTGGCTTGCAGGGGGCACCCGCAACTTTCCAGAGACTAATGGACAGGTTGTTGGAGGGCACTGGTTCTTTTGCTGCAGCCTATTTGGATGACATTGTCATCTTTAGTGGAACCTGGGAGGATCACTGTGAGCACCTTAAACAGGTATTGGGACGGATTAAACAGGCAGGATTGACAGTTAATCCCAAGAAATGTGCCCTGGCAAAGGAAGAAATCAGTTACCTGGGATTTGTTATTGGTAACAGGTTTATTCGTCCCCAGCTGGAAAAGGTGGAAGCAATCCGCAGCTACAGTCCCCCGATGACTAAGAAACAGGTGAGATCCTTTTTGGGATTGGTGGGATGGTATCGCAGATTTATATCTAACTTTTCTGTGAGAGCCTCTGTCCTTACAGATCTAACCAAGTCGACAGCCCCAAACAAGGTGGTCTGGACGGAGCGGTGTGAGGAGGTGTTCCGGGACTTGAAGGCTGCATTGTGTGGAAATCCTGTTCTTATGAGCCCAGACTTTGACCAGCCATTTGTCCTGCAGACTGATGCTTCTGGTGTTGGCTTGGGAGCTGTGTTGTTGCAGGAGGTGGAAGAACAACGCAGGCCTGTTGCTTTCCTAAGTCGCAAGATGTTTCCAAGGGAACAGCGGTACTCCACGATAGAAAAGGAGTGCCTGGCCATCAAATGGGCGCTGGATTCCCTGAGATACTATCTCCTAGGGAGGTCCTTTGTGTTGGAAACTGATCACCGGGCTTTGCAGTGGCTGGAAAAGATGCGAGACTCTAATGCTCGTATAACTCGGTGGTACCTGTCGATGCAGCCTTACAAGTTCACCGTTCGCTATGTGCCTGGGTCTGCAAATCGGGTAGCTGATTTCCTGTCCCGTATTGCAGAGGATGCAGAATAGGCATCTGCAATTTAGGCTCCGGTTGATTAGAGTATGGAACTTTAGTGTATATACGGGACTGCATTTGCCATCTCCAGAAGGGGGAGGAAATGTAATGGAGCTCTCGTCCGTTCCATGCTGAGGACATTTTAGAGAACCAGGAACAAAAGCACAGACAATTTATATGGTTTTAAGGACTCTTTTATTCAACTCTCTGTGATCATGGCGGCGCCTGTCCAGCACACTTATTTTCTGAACTCTGAAAAATAAACACAAATGATCATGCTTATCCCGCACTATTCAGGGTGGCCAACTGAGGGTGTTGATGATTTCTACTTTGTGTAAGCATTATCTGGGCATATTTAACTGAAATAATAGTTTCAATGTGGGTTTGAAATGAGTTTGACTGACTGGTTTCTTCCAGCATGCCGGTGACCTGCTGTGAGTCACGGGCACAGGGGGTTGATGGGTTATGTAGTCCTGAGTGTGTGCTAAAGTTAGGATTGTACCATCCTCCATATTAAGCAGAGGGGGGTGAGTTCTCTCAAGTTTCCTACTTGTATTTTTTGTTTGTTATGTTATTGCATGAATGTTTTAAATAAGGGTTTGTTTAGTTAAAACAGCATTGAGTATTAAAAGTGGTTTTAATTGAATTAAGAAAGATGGGTTATGGTTAACCCTACAATTTGTAAACTTACCTGTATTTGGGCCAGGCTTATAGCCTAAAGGTATTTAAGGGGGAACTCAGCCATTTTCGGCTGGCTGGATGGGGATGCAGACCTTAATATTTTGATTGATAAGATACTATATTAAGTGTTGATTTTCTTTGACTGTTGGTACTTGGGTGAAAATAAAACTTCTGGTGCATTTGAACTCCTGGTTGTGAATCAGTTTTCGACCACCACTCAGCTATCCTGCAACAAGGCTATACTAAATCTGAAGTACATATGAAACATATTATTAAGTAGTATATACAGTTTTTTTAAGTTAATTAAACCGAAGTGTAAGTAAACTATACTAAATAAGCATTTGTTAATACAAGATACAGTCCCTATTCCAATTTACTTAGTTTTTTTAAGGCAATCGGTTTGCATGCTTTTTTTAAGTAAGGTTAACTAATTAGATTTTACAGTGTAGACTTGAGAGAAAATCAGCAAATTCACAAAGAAATTCTGTATAAGGGCCAGGAGGACGATAGATTGTGATGAGCATAAACGAGTGCTGCCTTTTTGATGCAGTGACTTTAAGAGTAAGTACTTCAAAGGATTTAGTATCAGAACTAGATTTTTGTGTTGTGTCAATGGTAGGGTCATAAATTGTGGCTACACCACCACCATGACCAGATGTTCGTGGACAACTGTAATAGCTGAAGCCAGGGGGAGTGGACTCATTTAGGGCAATGTATTCATTGGGTTTAGCCCATGTTTCGCAGAGACATAATGCATAGAATTTGTTATCAGTAATAATATCACAGACAGTGAGTGCTTTGGATGTTAGAGATCGTATATTTAAAAGCCCTAATTTAATGCTGGAAGTGCTGAAATATTGCGTTCGCTGCAGTGCCTTGGTGTTAATTCTAATTAGGTTGTTAAAACTGATTTTTGGGCGTTTGTGATAACACGCTTTGCGGGGAACAGACACAGTCTCAATGCTGAAAAATTTATTAGCGTTAATCAGAGTGGGTGATATGGACATGCTACTCATCATACTAGCAGTAGAGAGATGGTCAGGAGGAACATTAGGAATTTTAATATTACTTACCTGCTTGCTATCCATTCCACCTACCTGACTGATGTGACTGGGAATGACCAGTCAGTTCCGGCGCAGAACCACCTCAATGTTCTCAGAGAGAACTACGGATCCTAGACGGCTCGGATGAAGCCCATCCCAATGATACAGGGCCGGACGCTCACGAAAGCACTCCCAGTCGTCGACGTAGTCCACGCCGACAGTGCCGCACCAATCCAGGAGCCAGGAGTGGAGCCCGAAGAGCCTGGTAAACGCCTCGCATCCTCGACGGTAGTTGGGCAGGGGGCCAGAGATGATGATCCTAGCATCCGTCTTCTTCCGAGCGGTATCCAGAAGCGAACGGTAGTGCTCCTTCAGGACCTCGCTGCGGCGGGCAGAGATGTCGTTTGTTTGTGCCGAAGTCCTCGCGCTGCCGAAGCGCCGACGGAAGCTGCCTGGCAACGTCCAGGACACGTGCGCCTGGGAGACAAGACACGGTTGCATTACCCTTTATCCCCGGCACTTTTAAATGTCTAACTATTGAATCACCAATAATAAGAACACTGTCCTGTTTAGTCTTCGGTGCTGGAGCAGGTGAAGGCCAGGAGCTGAGCACCTCAAACCGGTTGGCAGAAGTGAAGACTGGCTGCGGTGGAGGGGGGGACGGCCTCGGATTCCCACGCCCACGCTGGCGCTCCCATCCTGGTGCAGGCGTGTAGATGGGTACCCCCGCAAACCGCCGCAGCAGAGGAGCCGGAGAGGTGACGGCCACGTAGGAGGCGTCGCGGGCTGCCTCGAGTCTTGTCTTCTCCCGCTGGAGCTCCGTCTGCTTCTCCAAGACACGCTGAATCCGGCGACCGAGCTGCTCGAGCTCCGCGCCGAGCTCAGAAAGGGCTCGTTCCTCGGCAGGCGCCATGAAGAGAGAAAAATAAACAATGAGAAATAATATGTACGAAAAAAATGAATTTAAGAAGCACGGTGGGTTAGGAACGAAGAAGACAGCACACTAGGATAAGCAATGCCAAAGAATATGCAATAGAGATTGTAAATAAACGTCTAGAGGACTAAAACAGCGACAAACAGCAAACAATCTCAAATCAAGCACGCAAGTAGTCAGCCGGAAGTGACGTACCTGTGACGTGATACACCATCACCATACACTTTTACCCTTATATATTCATTTTAACAAAATGCCACTGGGCCCCAGGGCTTCTCTCTATTTTTTAATATATTCCAATTCCACAATCATTTAAAGCTTAGTTTCACACAGCGGCCAAATATATCTTAACACACTATGTTACTAATTAAGCTATTCTACACTTATACTTCAACTGAAAACTATTTCATCCGCTTCTATTACACTGTTACAACAACTGTTACCTTTCCTCTGTTACATTGTTACATCTGTTCCTTTTACACTTTTACCTTTTAGTTTCCTTTTTTCCTTTATTTCTATTTTTATGTTACTCTAGTTTACCCAAATTTAGAATGACGAAACTCCCCCAACACCATCAACACTCATCAATACTGCATGCACTAATGAGTCTAATACGGTGCAACCCTTCAACTAATCAAACAGCTCAAACAAACAACCAGTGCTCAAATTTGTGAAAAATCTCACATTCTATTTTCCAGCTTTAAGCAGGAGTTCGAATGCAGGAGCCGTCTGAAGCTGAAAGGCCACAACTCAACATCCCATCCTCGTCACCATCTTTTTGTATAGTCTCCTATCTTTACTGACAGCTTATCCTAAACATTTCCCTCTTGGAGCACATACACAGAGCATATGTTTAACACACACAACAGTGAACATCACTTAAGGCCGTATGTTTAAATATAAAGAAAGTAAGGTACATATAATCAAAATTGTTGAATCACCAATAAGTAAGCTCAATGTGTTAAATTCCTATCTGTCTGATTTCCCTTATCCTGTTGGTTGTGTGAGAAAAAAATCCTGTCTGAGCAAGGTCTGTATATGTTTATCCATAGATTCTTTCATAAATACCTGCATAATATATGTATATATACTCACTCATACAGTCATTTTTGCTGATACTCCTTTAGACTGCTTTTACTTATAGACTGCTGTAAGAATGTTTCTCAATTTAGGCTTAATAGAAAATATTCATTTGTGTTTGGACATATAAGAGACTATATAAAATAGTTTATTAAAAGAAAATCTTGGCAATAGGTTGACTCATGCAGTTCATTTATTAAGATAATATACTTATTAGGTTTATAATTCCTTTAAGGGTTGTAAACTGTGAGTTTAGTATTTGAGCAAAGGTTTGTTCTGATTAAGCTGGAGTTTAACTGAGAGCTTAGTGTTATGATTTTTGCTGTTTTGAGGTGATTGGATGTATGAATTACTTAGTAAAGGGAAGTTAGTAGTGTGAATTTGCATTGCATATTGTTTGATTTCTCTGAAGTTGGCAAATTCAACTGGGGTTTCATTTCTGTTGATTGTGGTAATACAGTGGCCTATAAACATAGGAAAATGAGAAATATTTTAGATAAGTGTAAACTGGTTAAAAATAATAATTAGTATTACTTTATAATCAGGGATCATATTAAGCCATTATTATGCCAAAAAGGGGCACTAATGTTTGAGAATTGGATATTCCTGTTGATGTAATGAAGAAAAGTAATCCTTTAATAAAAGGCATTGCAAAAATATCTACAAAATCTCATAAGCGATGGCCTGACATAGAACAACCATGACTAGTAGAGGGGACACTTAACCCAGATGAAGATAAACAATGGACTTGTGACCACATACAAAGCAGGACAGAAGAAAGGAAAGCAAGGAGAAGAGCAAAAGGAAAAAAGACAAATAGAGCTTGGCATTCTCCAGTTATTTGAACAAGAGGGTCAGAAACTGATAGAGGCTACAAAATAAAAGAGGGACAAAGGTGCAGAAGCTATAGGCCAGTGTACTAAGGTAAAAGAATAACAAATGGCAGAAGTTAATGTGTCTCTTTCACATGTGGACTCAGTTAAGACACCCTCACTTCATGAGACGGAAGCAAAAGCTGAGGAAACCTACCCTCAGCTCCCAGTGATCGGTCAAGGAGGAAGACTCATCCGAGATGAGGATGACCATGTAATAGAAGCAGGACAAGCAGAAGCAATGATAAAACCGTATCCGAGTTCCAAAAGCACGAAGAGAACGCTACATCCGTAGACTAAATGTCAACTGAGAATGAGAAGGAGGACAATTGGAGATGACAATGATCTAAGAGACCATGAGGAGATCATGGGTGGATATGACTCAGCAATCAGACAAATACTGGCTAAAGCATAAAAAAGAGGAGATGCGAATAGGAGGAAAAAGGGGTCAAGAGATGGAAATTCTGATGAAACAGAGAATGAAGACAGCAATGATAGTTGGAAGAGTAAGGGACCTTTCTCTTTAAGAGGATTATTTCCTGCAACATCCAGTACAAAAATAGAAGAAGACAGCTAATTGAGCCATTAGGAAAGGATAAACACCAGAGAGCCTGTGTCAAGAGCCCCTTGGGTATGGAGAAGCATGAAAAGAAACAGACTCTAGTTATAAAGAATCAGCCTCCAACTCAGCAGGTACCACAACCACAACTGGATCAGACTCAACCTCAAGTGAGCCAGTCAACATCAGATGTTCCTGCTGCTTCCTGGCCACAGCCAGTTTTAGGTCAGGTGCAGACTTGGAGAGAAAGAGGTCAAGGAAATATAGGAAGAGGAAGACCAGGAAGATTTCACCAGGAAGTCTCCTGAAGTGTGATTACTGTTCAAGGACAAGGACAGCCACATGAGTCACTTTGCACTGCGAAGATGGATTCAGGCACTCTGAAAGAGGAAATGCTACAATATGTTCCAAAATGTTTATGGCCACAACATAGCACTGACATGGACTGGTGAAGTCAGTTCAACCAGTGAAAGTTGAACACATACAAGGGACAATTCTATGAGTACAAGAGATTACCACATGGATATAAACATAGTCCTCACAATTTCAATAAATTATTGAAAGATGATCTAGCTGGGGTAGATAAGAAATTAAAAAGTACTGTCATTCAATACATGGATGATAGTCTTCTTTGCACACCAGCTGAGGAAACATGTCATAAAGATTCAATTACTTTATTACAGATGCTGGCAGAGAAAGGGCACAAAGTCTCTAGAAAAATTGCAGTATTGTCAGGAAAGGATAGTTTATTTGGGTCAGACTATAACACAGGGACACAGATGTATTTCTGAGAAGCAATCAGAAGCCATTCTGAAGGCTCCCAAGCCCAGAACAGTAAGAAAAATGGACATTTTTGTAGATTATTTCTCACCATGGGTAGAGGACTATGCTAGTTTAACAAGACCTTTGAGAACTATGATTAAATATATAGGGAATGCTTAACTTTATTGTAATCTTTCCTGTCCACTACTACTGGAGGTAAATGCATGTGCAGAACTGCTTATTCAGAAGTGGAACTGGGGTTATCATTGTGCTAAAAGAGCAATGGTGGGAGTGTACTTGAAGTATGATCAAGCGTCATTTGTCACAAGGGGCTAATCAGTGACAATTCTTACCCATCATAGTCTCAGAAATCGCTTAAATTATGGTAAATATACTCAAACTATGCCTAGAATTAGATATTATCATAGGCTCTTAGAACTTAGTCACCCTAGAGAGGTGTGTAAATCCAGCTGAAAACTTGGCAACTCCAGAGGATGGTTCCTCCTGATTACATTCCAACACCAAGGGGTCCTATGTGTGAGTTAGTTGTTGACTTTGTTCACATGATAAAAAAAGGTTGAAGGTAAAAGGTATATGTGGATAGATTTTCACGATGGCCTGAGGCTTGTCCAACTAAGTGTAAAGATGCACACACTGTTGCCAAGTTTTTGTATAGAGAAATCATAAACAGGTGGTGACTTCTGGATCGGATAGCCTCAGATAATTGGAAAGAGTTTGTGGATAATACAGTGAAATTTATTTTGGGAAAAATTGGGGATTAAATGGTGTCTGGGTGCTGTGTACCTGTCACGCTCTCGTCTCGTCTGTTTTCCTGTTCTCAGCACACCAGGTCGCAGCAGGGCCTCCTGCCTCCGTGGACGGCATCGCTGCAGGGCCTCCTGTTCCCATGGGCGTCGTCGCAAGGGCCCCAGCTCCCAAGCACCTCTCTGCACTTCCTCCTGACCTCCAAGAGATGCTTGAAATCTTGGCAAATCTGGAGGTCCACTTGAAAGCGGCGCAGCCAGCCGCTCCTCTCCTCGTGAAAGCGGCGCAGCCAGCCGCTCCTCTCCTCGTGAAAGCGGCGCAGCCAGCCGCTCCTCTCCTCGTGAAAGCGGCGCAGCCAGCCGCTCCTGTTTTCGTGAAAGCGGCGCCTACGGCCGCTCCTGTTTTCGTGAAAGCGGCGCCTACGGCCGCTCCTGTTTTCGTGAAAGCGGCGCCTACAGCCGCTCCTGTTTTCGTGAAAGCGGCGCCTACGGCCGCTCCTGTCCTCATGAACGCGGCTTCCACGGCCGCTCCAGCCCCAGAGAAGGCGGTTTCTCCGGCCGCTCCAGCCCCAGAGAAGGCGGCTTCCCCGGCTGTTTCTGCCCCCGAGACTGTGGCTACGGCCGTTTCTGCCCACGAGACTGTGGCTACGGCCACTCCCGGTCGTACCCGTAGGACGGCCCCAAGGACTTCGGGGCCGATCCCCAGAACGGTGCCCAGGCTGGTTCCTCGGACTGCCCCTCAGACATTTGCCAGTCCTGGGCTCCCCCTTGTTGTTTTAGTTACGCTGTCTGTCCCTGTCCTGATTCCTGTCTCTGTGCTTGTCCCTGTACCCTTGTCTGCTTCGGTGTAGATTCCTGTCCCTGTTACTGTATTCATGTCCGTTTCTGTAAATGTCTTGGTCCCTGTTCCCCTGCCTAGTCCTGTCCAGTCCCGTTAGCCCTGTCCAGTCTCATGTCCAGTCCCCTGTTCATTTCCAGTATCCATCCTTAGTCTCAGCACCTGTCAAGTCTATGTTTCAGTCCCCTGTCTTTGCTCCTGTTCATTCCCAGCACCCAACCCCAGTCCAGTTACCTGTCGTAGTCCCATCTCCTGTCCAGCCTCATTTCTCTGCCCCTGTTCTGCAGCAGTCCCTGTTTCAACCCTCTGTCCTGTCTCCAGTCTCGTCTCCTGTCCATTCCCAGCACTCAGTCCCGTCGTCTGTCCTGTCTCCCGTCCAGTCTTTGTTCCCTTCCAGTGTCTTGTCTCATGTAAACACTCCCTTTCAGTCTAGTTCTTTCCAGTCCCAGGTCCTGTTAGTTCAGTCTTCCATCCCCGCTCAAGTTCTGTCCCCAGTTGGTTCTCTTCGTTTCAGTACTTTGCCACCCGTCTATAGTTCTTTCGTGTCTCTGTTTCCAGATTCTTCACCGGTTTTCTCCCCTTTGTCAGTCTTCTGTTCTGTCCCAATTCTAGTCTCTTGTCTCCAGCCCCACGGTTCCTTTTCTTAGTCTCTTGTTTTCCGTGCTCCCTCATGCGCCAGCTTCTGGGGGGTCTAGGTTACGTGCCCCGGGAGTTGCGCGTTCAGGAGGGGGCATCTGTCATGCTCTCGTCTCATCTGTTTTCCTGTTCTCAGCATATGGCTTTGTTTTGTTGTTGTTCCTAGCTCCGCCCTGGTTCCACCCTAGCCCCACCTTAGTCCTGCCTCTGTCTCGTTATTGTCTTCAGGTGTTTCTCGTTTGTTATTGTATTTAAGTCCCCTTCCCTCACTTCCTGGGGTCATTCATTGTTCCTTGTTTCGTTGGCCGTGTTGTTCTTTGGACTGTTCCTTGTGTAGTGGATATGATGAATGTGTATTAATTTCTAATACGAAATTGTGACTTTCTGAAGATGTGATTTGATATACCCAAACTTTAGCTCGTTTCAGAGACATCTCTAACCAAGATCGTAAGGTGAGATAAACCTCCAGAGCAGGCCCGTAAAACCCCCTCCAAAGACCCTTTTTATGACTTAAGGACCCCCAGGGTCAAGGAAAGAATGCAGAGAGACACAGAGACTCAAACTTGATTGAAACCCACAATGCCCTCTTTAAAGGACACCTTTTTAAAGACTGTTAACTCTAAAAGACTCAAACATCCCAAAGTTCTTATATGGAAAACAAGTTGTATATGGGCACAACTGTTTGAAATTAATCCCGTTTTGACAATCAAAATAGGTGGAATTAATTTACATGTGTTTAAAGTCATTTTTGTTTATATGAATTTATGTAGAACCAAGGTAGTCACATACTATGTGTTTAGTTGGTTAATAATTATAAAGAAACATGGTTATCTTTTTCTTAATTATATTACTTTGTGTTAACATATAATCTTTTATATTGCAAAGTATTCACTCAGGGATGGTCAAGTCTTTGTCTTGTCAAGTGTCATAAATTCTATGTGATGCCACTCCCAAGGTACAGGAAACAGCCAATCAGGAGCAAGAAAAGCTCCAATTCTCCCTCATTGAGGACGAATCAGGTATTCGGGGCGGGTTTTCTAAACTCTAGTTAAAAACCTGTGGCGCCAAATGACACAAGCTTTTTCCAGCTTTTGAGCTTTGTAAGGTTTTTCGAACTTTTTGAGCTTCTGCCCCTTTTTCTCCAATGTTCGACTCTTCACTTGAAGGCTCCAGACACTTGGGGCGTTGTCTCTTTTAGCTTTTTCAAGGCTAAAAGAGTAAAATGACCTGAGTTTTGGAAATGACTCTGCAGACGTCAGACTCATGGCTTTCTTAAACAGTCTTGGACCTTTAAAGCGTGGTCCAGATAGAAACTACAGATTAAGAAGAGCTATAGTTTAACGCTAGCAAAATTTCAACGCCACACCCAGAGCATGAAGGCAACCTTAGACCTCTGACCCTCCAAACGACGACAACGCCACGAAGAGGACTGCTGCACGCACCCTCAGAATGACCTTCTGAGATGTGGAAACCTGCACAGGAGAGACCTGCATGGACGTGCCTCTCTCTCTCTCTCACAAGGCAGCAGATCAGCGATGACGAAGAATCCCCACAGAGACCTTCAGAACACCACCAGCTCCGACGGCTGCGTCTGAAAGCCTCGGGAGAAAATGAACGCCCGCGGTTGCAACCTACAAGGCCCGCGTCTGCAATTCTCCAGGAAGTCGTGCCAGAAGGCACCGTCAGCGTCATGCTCCCCATTCATCTCCGGATACGTAAGGTCACATGGTTTCATGTCTCTCATGGCTCATGGGTTGGTACTGAAAGTTTGCTGGGATAAACAATAGCCTTTCTTAGAACTTAGGACAATAATTATCATAGAGAAATTCCCTCACATATTAATCTCCCTGTTCCCGCATATATCGCGGTAATCCATTTTATTATATGAATGTCTAATCAATATTCATTATTTGATATTATTATTAATAAACCAGTTGTGTGATAAAACCAATCCTTGGTTATTTGTTTGTGTGTGCACCTTTCTTGTATGGAATTTTAACTTCTAGTTCAGATTCCATTTCAGAGTCAAGAACCCACGGCGGGTCAATGAGCATAATTCATTAATAATAACTAATTCTAGCTACTTTTGCTGTATAATATGTGAAGATGACCTATTTGTCTAAGTTAAAATTAAGACAGGTAAGGACACTACATATTAGTTAATGGCTCCCAAACATGGAGCTTAGCAAAATGAATTAAATAATTAATTATTAATTAAATAATAATGAATTATCATTGACTCCGCTATGTAGTGCAAATGCCACAGCAATGTGTGCATACTACTTCCACTAAACTTGTTTCGCGTTCATTGTGCTTCGTAGTGTTCCTTGTTCCGTTGGCGTTGTTCTTCGTATGCTTCTTCGTATTGTTTGTTTCGTTTCTCTTGCTCGTTTCCTATCCCAGTCATGTTGTGTTTGTTTCGTTAGGTTTTGTTCAATAAAGTCTGTGTTCTTAGCGTTTGCGTCCGCCCTCCGTTAGTCCGCACCCCATGCCCCTAAGAGTACCATCCGCAAAGTCAAGGGATTTGTGAAAAAATAAAAGGTGTTTCAAAAAATTGGATTGTTAAAATCTGTCAGCACATGGGTTATTATTGGATAGCAGCACTTCCGTTAGCATTAATGGGTTGTCACTCAAGTGAGATGCATGATTTACCCATGACTACTCATGAGTTGGTGATGGGCAGGTGGATGCCAATGTCTTGTTTGCAGTACTGGAACTGCAGTCCAGGTTAAAGAGTCTCCAACGTGGTATCATTTATCTCATTGTGTTAAGGCACCAAGTGAAGAGAAGCCTTTCTCAGAGGGAGCAGATGTTGCAGCCTCAGGAGAACCAAGAGAAAATGTGGGAGAACATGTAGAAAATAACATGCATGAAACATCCCAGAGTCAAACTCCTGAAGAGGAGATTGTCCCTGGTTTGGATGATGCTGATGACTTTGTGTATATTTCTGATGATGCCAGAAATGATGCAGCAATTTGTAAACAAGACAAAAAGTTTGGAGACCCTGACTTCCAATATGTCCCAGAAACAGCAGGTCCTATTCCAGAAAGCAGTAATTCCATTTCAAAACAGTTCAGAGACTTGGATCAAGAAAGGAGTCTAAGACCCATTTGAAAAAAGATTAGACCTAAAGGGTACGAGGACTAAAGAAAAGGAAATTTTCGGGAATCTTACATTTCGAGTCTTGAATGTTACTGAGGGGGTAAATGGATCATATTTAATTACACTAGTGCCTCTATTTATTTACACGACGTCATCACCTTTGAAAACTGTAATTAGAGTTAAATTACGTAAAACAGTTCATCTTCCCTCTAAATGTGGAAGATTTAATACAGGGAGTAATAGTGCTCCTATTGATAAAACATTATAGAAAACATTATATAAAACATTATATAATGTTTATTATGATGAGTTATAGACTGATGCAATTTGATCTGTATAAGTATATTGGAATGTCAGATGTTTTGTTTATTCTCGATGTTAGGGCGCTGTGTGTGTCAGGCAGGGACAGGACCATTGGAAGGTCAGATGGGTCGACCAGCCTGAATTTGGACATTGGTTTGATTTTATCTTGTGATATTTCTATACATATTTACTTAAGTCAATTCCCTACACATAGAGTGTAAATTTTAATTGGACAGGAGTATTTTATGTGTCACACCCTCATCTCGTCATGTCTGTTTTCTCGATTTCAGCACATGGCTTTGTTGTGTTGTCGTTCATGCCCCGCCTTTGTTCCGCCTCCTTGTCTTTACCCTTGTTATCCGTTTCAGGTGTTTCTCGTTTGTTGTTGTATTTAAGCCCCCTTGTCTCACGTCCTCTTGTCGAACATTTCACCTTTGTTTCATCGTGTTCCTAGTCAGGTCAAGTCGTTTTGTGTCATTCTCGTTCTCCTTTGATTCCAGTTCCCAGTCTCGTTGTTTTGCTTACTTTGTCTAGTGTCAGTCTGTCTGTCTCTGCAGTTTCCCCGTGTCTAGTTTAGCCTGCTTGGCTCCCTGTTTGTTTTCCTTCTGGTAAAGTTTCTTTGTTTTGTTATATTTTGTTATGAAAGTTTGTTGTGTTTTAGCGAGTGCGTCCGCCTCCGTCAGTCTACCCCGTGATCCTAACATTATGTGATGCCTTGGGCAGAGGGATCATGAGTGAATTTTTCCTGTCTAAAATGTTTGAAGGACATTTCAAGAAAGATGGCTGCCTGGCAGGTTTTTTCACTCTCACACTTCATAAAAATTTGCTATATCATAATGTATGTATTGCTAGAACTGTCTGTAGGGTTTATCGTTATTTTTTATAACTAAACATGTATGGGTTACTTTTAATTTGACAAGACTCTAAACGAGTATCGAACGGAGGAAATTACAATGTATATTTTATGCACATATGATATTAAGAGAAGCATAAGAAATGTGTATGTTCACTGAATTTATACGTACATAGAACATTTATATGTTCTATGTCTGTGCTCCAAAGAGGGAAATGTTTAGGATAAGCTGCCAGTAAGGACAGGAAACTATAAATCTTTTTTTCTTTCTCAGTCCCTTGAATGTGCAAATGTAAACCAAACTTCACATTTACCATATTTTGAAGGGTAAAGGACCATATAGGAGAGAGATCACTAGAGATACGGGGAGAGAGATGACCAGAGATACTGAGAGAGATGATTAGAGATGAATGGACTGGGCTGATTTTTCCCAGCCCTTAAGGCTGGTTAGATGCGGTTCTTTGGAGAAATAAAAATGTATTTAAAACTCTAGAAAGTGTCTGGCAGAGATTCTTCTACATCACCTACAACCCCAGGAAAGGCACAACAGATACAAACTCGTGAAGTCCAAGCATCAAATTTTCTTGCCCTGCTTTGCTTTGTAATACAGTTTATACATGTTTTATTGACAACCAAAAAGTGTGTCTTTTTGTTTGAGCATTTCAGGAGCTTTGTAATTTGAAATGAACCTGACATCCAAATCATCCCTCTTAGCAGCTGCCCACTGACATTCCCACATTACTTCAACATCTAGATCATATGCTTGACCAAGCATTCCCACCTTGGCATCAAACTGCTTTTGCAAATCACCATATATCACCTTTGACATAGTGTAGTACACTATGAATGTGTAGTAATATTCAATAAAAGGAATTAGATTTTTTGGGACTTTAATACTAAAAATGTATATGGCAAAATTCAGAGGCCTTGGCTCTTCACACAGCCCAGATCGGAATTTGAGATAACCAAGCAGAGAAGGATTTTAAAACCACACTACAGGGACGGTTTATGACCCAAGGTCTCATAGGGTCAAGAGAGGAATCTTTGGTGATTAGCAGAGACACTCTAAGGAGCAGTTTATGCTCTCTGTAAAACTTCTTAATTAAGAACTTCTCAAACTATCAAACCTTTATGTCCATTGGTTTAAACAGTTTGAAGTTACATATGGGTACAACTGTGTGAAATTAATTTCATTTAGACAATCAAAATGGGTGAAATTAATTGACATATTTAAAATCACCTTTTTATGTGAGCTTATGTAGGAACCAAGGTAACCAAATAACTTTAATAAGAATTATAATAAATAAGAATTATGTAAAATGTGGTTGTGTTTGCTTGTAATCTTTTATATAGCGAAGGTATGATTCCTAATTCTTGGATATTAATTCAACAGGAATGTTCCTTTGGTCTTTGTCATGTCAAGTGTCATAAATTGGGTACAAGAAAAATCCAATCAGGAGCAAGAGATACTCAAATCCTCAATCACTGAGGACCAATCAGGCATTCCAAACAGGTTTCTTAAAATCTGTTTAAAACCTGTGGTGCAGAATTTGAATAGTCAGTTAGAGTTCAATGAGAATTCTCAGTTAAGGAAGAGCCCTGGCCCTCTCGAGAGCTCTCAGTTCAGAATACAGCTCTTCAGAGTTCAGCTCTTCAGAATGCTCTTCAGTTCTCTTCGGGCTTCTTCAGAAGCTCTCCAGACTCATTTATGGCTCTCTCTTAAACAGTCTTGGGCTCCTCAAGCAAGGTCAACATGGAACAAACCCAGAACATAGAAAGAAAATGTAGAGAGAATAAAACAGGAGGGGTGGAATGAAGGAGAAGTCACTTCCAGCCCAGAAGCTCAGCTAAGAGAGCCCAGAACATCCAACAAGAAGTTGTATTTTTATTTCTATTTCATTGCTCAGGAGATTGGTGCTGAATGCTTTGCTGGGATCAACCATAGCCTTTTTAGAATTTAGGGAAATTATCATAGAGGAATTCCCTCATATATTAATTTCCCTGCTCCCTCATGTATAGCTGGAACCAATTTCCTTATATGAATGTATTGCCATGGCTGAGCAAGGAGGACAAAGGAAGCGGATGTAAGCGCGAGGAATTTATTAACAAAATGTAAACAAGATACAAACAAAACAAACATGGGCAGAAAAGACGGAATACAGACAGGAATAAACTCAACCGAACTAAACAACGACAGACAGGAAAACAACCGTGAACCAGGGTAGATACATGTAAATGCATAAACACAGTAACACACATCTACACACACAACACCAGACAAAGGAGCACCCAATCTACAGGGGTATATCAGGACAAGACAAACTAGGAACACCTGGAGACAATAACAAGATAGAGGCAGGACTAAGGCGGGACTAGGGTGGAGACATGAACAATAACAAACAGAGCCATGTGCTAAGTGAGACTTGGCGGGGAAAACAGACATGACAGGACAAGGGCGTGACATGTATAATCAATATTCATTATTTGATATTACATTTAATAAACCAGTTGTGTGTGTAATGGTAGCCCACGATGAGGTTGGAACTTACTATTCCTGGCTGTTATTCAGAAATCCTAACAGGTGAGCTACCAGCGTAATTGAGGAGTTTCTAAGTGAGTCTTTATAGACCCGTCAGGTGGGTCTATGTGTTATGGTGTGGTGTGTTATGGTTGACTGCCACTACTACTCTGGTGGCTGGAGTGGGGTTGGCACCCATGTCAACCCTTACAGGACGCCCCTCCAAGGCTTTCCTGACTTTCCCAACCCAGTGGCACGGTCCTGCCGAAAAGCCTGGATCAAGTCAGGGTCCAAAACACGGTGAGCAGCAACCCAAGACCGTTCTTCTGGACCGTAGCCCTTCCAGTACACTACATATTGCATACAACCCTGCACATGCCGAGCATCAAGCAGGCTTTGGACTATGTAAGCACAGCTGCCACCTACCATACGGGGACCTGGTGGGTCAGGAACTCTGGTGGAGCAGAGCACAGGCTTAAGACGGGTCACATGGAAGGTGCGGTTGACCCTCTAAGAGGGAGGCAAAGCCAGGCAAACTGGGTTGACTCAGCTCACAATCTTGAAAGGTCAGAGGTAACGAGGTGCTAATCTGCCAGGAACGACCAGAGATGGGAGGTCCTTGGCTGACAGCCACACCTGTTGCTCTGGGCAAAAGAACAATACAGGACACCACCTTTTGTCAGCACTGCATTTCTGGGAGGCGACGGCAGCCTGGATAGCTCACCCTGTTTTCCGCCACTCGGCCCGACACTGCCTGACAAACCGTCGAGCTGTTGGGACTCCAGCATCCACCTTCTGTTCTGGGAACATAGGGGGAGTGTAACCATACTGGCATTCAAAAGGGGACATACCCAGAGACGAGTGCCACAGAGTGTTATGCGCCATCTCTGCCCATAGTTAATTGGTTAGTCCAGGAGGTGGGTCTGGATGAGACCAAGCATTGAAGGGTCCTTTCAAAATCTTGGTTGACCTGTACTGTTTGCTCTTTAGACTGGATGAAATCCAAACAACAGACTTACATCAGCCCCAAGTTAGCGACAGAAGGCTTTCCAAAACTAACTGGCAAATTGCAGACATCTGTCAGATACCCCATCGGCAACCCATGCAATCTCACCACATGCTGGAGGAAAAGATCAGCTGTCTCCCTGGCTGATGGCAGTTTTTGCAGTGCAATGAGAAACAGTCAACCACCAGTAGGATCACTATTTTCCCCTTTGATTGGGATAATCCAGTGATGAAGTGAAGGGAGACATGAGACCATAGGCAAGATGGAATAGGCAAGGGATGTAGAAGTCCAGTCATTTTGGTTTGCGGGTCCTTATTGTGAGCACACACCTCGCAGGCTGCAATGAAGGCTTGTGTGTCGCAATGTGGAGCCATCAGAAGCGCTGTCGGATCAACTCTAGCTTTCGGGTTACCCCAGGATGGGCCGTAAATGGGGAAGTATGACCCCACTGCAGGAACTTGCTTCGCACTGCAGTGGGAACATAGAGCCTCCCCGGAGGGCCACCTCCTGGGTCAGGATCAGTGTGTGATGCCTGGATAACTGCATCTTCTACCCTTCAAAGAACAGGTGCCACAATACAAGACTCTGGAAATATTGCCTGTGGCACCCGGTCATCAGGGGAGTCCTCCCATTGGCGAGAGAGGGCGTCTGGCTTGGCATTTTTAGTGCCTGGCCGTTATGACAACACAAAGTTGAATTGTCCAAAGAAAAGTGCCCACCTAGCCTGTTGAGGGTTTAAACACCTGGCCTGCTGGATGTAAGTTAGGTTTTTATGGTCTGTCCAGACCAAGAAGGAATGTTTGGCCCCCTCTAGCCAGTGCCTCCACTCTTCTAATGCCAGTTTCACTGCTAACAGTTCTCTGTTACCCACATCATAATTACGTTCCGCAGGAGTGAGATGGGGGGAAAAGAAGGCACTGGTTGGGAAGAGAGTGCTGTTATAGTAATGCCCCTACCCAAACTCAGAGGCATCTACTTCTACCACAAACAAGAGAGAGAACCGGAGTAGTTGTCCTTCTTCCCTTCTTCCCTACAAAGAATAAGCCAGCTCCTGCTGGGGATGTTAATGGCCTTATAAACCCTAAGGCCAGGGCCTCCTGTATGTATTCTTCCATCGCTTAAGATGGACGCTTCCTTCCAAGTCTATCCCGGGGTGGACTTCTATGCAAGAGTAATTCAATGGCCATATCTAATAAGTGGTGGGGTGGAAGGAGCTGGGCTTTTTTATTTACTGAAGACCTTACATGAGCGTGAAATTACCCGCTGCACCAGAATCCACAAAATGGTCCGCAGGGGTTCCCCCAGACCCTGACGGACCTATTTGTTTCCCTGTAGCTGGGGACATTTTGAGCGTTCATGCCCTGCCTGCCGACAGTACAAACAGCAACTAGCCCGTATGCAGGTCTGGTGTTCCTCAGATGAGAGGCAAGCATGGCCCAACTGCATTGGCTGGGGGTCAGGTTCTGACGGTGAGACTGGAGGGTCTACTCAACGTGGATTGAGGAGACCAGTGGTTTCCTTAAGTCTCTTGCGGTCTCGCAGCCTGCTGTCAACCTTTACATCAAGATCTATAAGACTGTCCAGGTAGGCAGGAGAGTTCCAGAGGGCTAATTAGTTTCTCAGCTCCTCAGTCTGTCAGTGTTCCACCCGCCAGTGGGCTAAAGTCAATAGCGTAATCAGCTACTGGACATCTTCCTTGGCATAGGTGCAAAAGGCAAGAGCCCACTTCCCCGTCTTCTGCTGGGTGGTCAAATGTGCGATGGAGCGCTGCCATGAAGAGTGAAAGGGAGGAACACACCTCAGGTTGGTTCTTCCACACCGGAGTGGCCCAAGCAAGGGCTCGCCCCAAAAGAAGGGTCATTATATAGGCCACCTTAGCCCATTCAGACAGGAACCGAGAGGGTTGTTTCTCAAAGATGAGAGAACACTGAAGGAGAAACCCATGATCGGCTGCAGGGCCTTCTCATGTCTGCCTATGGCAGCTCCCTGAGCAGCTAAGGCCACTCTCAACTGATCCCCATTAGACTGCTCAGCTGGGTCCATGTTAAGGCTGGTTCTTTCTGTAATTGTAGCCCCCGGTGATTTTGGAACTTGCGATTCCTGGATTTTATTCAGAAATCCTACCAGATGAGCTACCAGCGTAATTGAGGAGTGGACCCAAGTGCCAGTAAGGGAGTGGAACAGAAGACAAAATAAAAAGGTATGATAACGGGTGGAAATTGGAAAAAGTGTGGAAAAAGCAATACACAGTGAAAACCCACCCGTTTTTCTGAAAAGGTTTGAGTGGGAAGGAGAAAACAAAGGACGCTAGGGGAGACTGGCTACCTCGAGAACACTGAGGTTTGGTGAGTAACTTCCAACTGAAGAAAACATAAAAAACAGTAAGGGAAGGAGAGCGAGACCTCTCAGCCTTCTGAGAAAAAAAGAGAGGAGATGAGCAGATAGGTACCAGAATTACCAGTCAGACTTTCTCACACATCTAATGGCATCTAAGTGAGTCTTTATAGAATTTTAGAGTCTTTATAGGTGCAGGGTGTTATGGCTGATTGCCCGCCTGCCGCTGCCCTCTGGTGGCTAGAGTGGGGTTGGCACACATGTCAACCCTTACAGTGTGATAAAACCAATCGTTGGTTATTTGTTTGTGTGTGCACCTTTCTTTTATGGAATTATTACTTTTAGGTCAGATTCAATTTCGGAGCCAAGAACCTACAGTGGGTCAATGAGAATAATAATTTATTAATAATAATTAATTCTAACTATTTCTGCTATATTATATGTAAAGTCATCCAACATGATGACCTACTTGTACAAGGTCAGACTGGACAGATAAAGATACTACATCTTATTTAATGGTTCCCAAACATGGAGCTCAACAAAATGAATGAAATAATTAATTATTAATCAAATAATAATTAATTATCACTGACTCTGCTACACATAGGATGGCACTGATTCGGTTTGTAATGACATTCATGATCATGATGCATGCAACCATTACATTCTAAGGCTTTTCGCACACCATCTTTTTCATAATAACCTTTCACATAATACGCACCAAACTTTATTTCTCCACGAGTTAAAGCACATCAACATCACTTACATGCATAACATATTCAAGCCATTCAATAGAGTCTATGTAGCATTGTTTGTATGTTTAATCATACATGGAGATCAGTCTATACCCCATCATGGTGATTTTGACAGCAATACCCACACTAGAAAAATATTCCAATAATAGAAAATTGTCAAAACAGGCCGCATTGTGTGCTAACCAAGTGTACCCCTTATATTTGAGCTGTCTAAACTTTCTCATGAGGTGTTCTATGCAGTCAGACCCTTCTGCAGTGAATTCTGTAACATCAAATGTAATAGCGCAGACAAAATTAGCTTCATGCTTTCCATTTTCAAAACGTGTCTCAAAGTCAAAAAAGATGTAGGAATTACTGGGTTCTTTTATTTTGATTGGCTGTATGTAACATTCACGTGTGGGGTCTGGTATTAAATCTTCACCACAATGAACTCAACGATCCAACAGACACTTGTGGGGTTTTGTTATTGTTAAAGTAACGTGATATTGGTGGCCACATTTTTTGCAGTAACATGAACAGTCTTCACAATATTTCACATGCCTGGGGTATTTGTGACACATCACATTTTGACACACATCACAACTATATTAGCTATGATCTCTGGCATTGATGTAACCCGTATAACAAAATGCAAAAACATATAACAGAGCATGCTCTGCCAAACTCCATCCTAATGCATTGTGTGAGTATAAACTACATCCACAACTAAAAGCATATGAACCAGTTAAATAGTATGTTAATCATCTTTTGCATTTGCAGGTATTTCTGATCAGAAATATTCAGGTGTGACATGCTCAAACAAGGAGGGTTTGTCAGTGGATTTTCCCTGTACTTATTCTTATCCCAGTAATCATATAGTTAATTAAACATTCGACCTAAAGTAGATATATCAGATCTGAGTAAGGAAGATCAATTTGACGGCTGAGTGTGGTTTCTCTGAGTAAAAAGGGAAACTGCACTCTGAGAGTGAGGAATCTGAGCAAGAATTATTCTGGAGAATACAGATTTCAAGTCATTACCCAAGTGAGAGCCGGGAGTTATTCTGAATATTACAGGTCCCATAGATTTATTCACCTTCACACATCATCTACATAAACATATAAAGGATTATTGAAGTAAGCATCAGGTGTCATTATCATTACAGCTATGTGTAGATGTCAAGAACAAACACCTACAGTAAAATGTTTTGGCAGATTTCAGAATAAGGATTACTGCAACACTCTTGTTTATATTTCCTTGTTCAGATCTTCAGGGGAATGTTAGTTAGCCAAGTTCCGTCAGAAAATCAGAGAGTAATTCTGACCTGTCTCACTTCCTGCTCTCTGCCTGACGGTCACGGTGCATCTGGAGCCTACCTGGAATCATTGGGTGCAAGGCAAAACACACCCTAGAGGTGACACACATATACACATTCACTCACACACTCACACCTATTGACACGAGTCGCCAAACCACCTACCAATGTGTGTTTTTGGGACGTGGGAGGAAACCAGAACATCCGGAGAAAAACTACCCAGACTGGGATTTAAACCCACAACTTCCAGGTCACTGGAGCTGTGTGACTGCGACACTGTCACAAAGCAGCTTCAGAGAATTCCGGTAATGGCAGAAGTTTTAACATGAAATGTAGAACCCACCCAGGAAAGCAAGCCAGGGCTGACAGTGGCAAGGAAAAACTCCCTCAGAGCTGAGGAAGAAACCTTGGGAACCAAGGTTGTTATGGTCATGTGTACTGATACAATCATAGTACATATAATGCAAACAATAATGATGATATTATTAGAATTATTAGTAATAGGTGTAGTAGTATTAATAGTTAGGTGTTCATGTGGATTGGGCAACTAGTCCCAGTCAAGTGGCAGTAGCTAGAGCATGGGCAGCTGGTCGAAAGTGGGCAGCAGGTGAGCTTGCCAGTCATCCAATCAGCTTCCAGCCGGGCAGGTGGAAAAAGGTAGAGGGATGGAATTAGTTTTTATCTATTTGTGTGCATGTTAAACAGAGAATGTGAACCTTTCCAGAGTGTGGCTAATGACTTTGGCAGATCTGACTATAACAGCTTTAACTAAAAGGAAAGAACCAGGGCACACAGACATGGGAACATCCTGAAACATTTACATCCCTTTGCTCCATTGTCTACAATGCGGAATGATCGTGTGCGAGCAGCGGGACGACAGCACCAGCATCTAAGTTTACTATAATTCCCTGTGTCCATGGACCCCTGGATCTGCCGCCTTTATCTAAGGGGGAACATTAACTACCAAAAGCTAAACTGAACAAATGAGTTTTCAGCCTAGATTTGAATATTCTGATGGTGAGTCTGGAAATCTATAATTCTGGGAAATATTAAATGCCAGTACTCTGTGATCGGTGAAATCCTGGTGGCTCATAGGAAATAAGACTTTGCAGGCATTCAGCAGCGAGCCCATGTAGAGCTTTATACGTCAATAACAGAATTTTGTAATCAATACGGAATTTAACAGGCAGCCAATGAAGTGATGACAGAACTGGGCTGATATGCTCAATTTTTCTAGTTTTAGTGAGGACCCTGGCTGCAATATTTTGAACTAGTTGAACTAGCTGCAAAGGTTTAGAAATTAAAACTGCAGGCCACACTCAAACAGAATGTGTCATATACATTGTAAATTACCTCTCTCTGGCTCTCTATCAGTGTGACCCTGTGGCTAATGTATACAATAATATCCAAGACCTGGCCATGACCCCTGACCCCCATCCATCTGATGGTCAGGGTGATGTTAACTTCAAACAGACCAAGACAACTCAGCTCCCAAAATCTCCACTTTCTCACTACATCACAGACGACCCGGATGTTCAGTACACGGCTCTGAACTTCAACAGACTGCAATACAGCTTCACTGACCAACTCCTCCAGTGAACCAGCTCTTGACACCTAGGGGTTTGGATGTGTCAGACAATCTGTACTAAATTTATTTTAAATATGGGAGCCCCACTGCGGCAGATCAAAAGCATAAACTGGTTCAGTGTGGTTTGATTCTTCATCTCGTGCCATGTATAAGCTCACCAGACAAAAATATTGTCATCTTGCATGGTTAACATGGTAGTAATTACAAGCTCCTCCAGATGACATTGCATGAGAATGAAGTCATCAATACCGGCTGGGTGTGCGACAGGATTGTTAGACTGAGAATAGGTGGTAGAGTGCAGTGGATATCTTGCTAGATGTGAGGAAAGTGCATCACAAACATGTGATGACAAGAAGTGATTTTAGTTAGTTGTGTATCGAAGAGTGCAGTTGTGCAGGTCTCCTCAGAATTGTGGCCAAAAGATGAAACTGACAGACAGGGTTATGACTGTCGGTTGTTTCACAGCTTGTGAATGAGAGCAAGAATTTTTCTAGTAATTATTGCAGGTTTTTCACAAAAAAAGGTTCTTGTCCTTTGTCCCAGGTGCCTTCATCTTACTGAGCAACACAAAACTGCTCTTGCTGTATTCCAGGATCTCATGTTCCCAGGGCTGCAGATGTGACTGATTGGGATGATGAACACTCAGGTTTGGCTGCATATTCCCCAGATTTGAATCCTGTTCAAAATCTGTGTCTCTACCTGAAACAAGAAGTAAAACCCCAGGGAAGACTGCGGCGACATCTTGTCGAACTGAGAAATTCTTTGATGCAACCTCAGCTCCACATTTCCTTCTTGGCCAAGTCCAAGGCAAAGGTAGGTGTTAAACACTGTTTTATTTTTTCCTGTTGACCTTATAATAAATGAACATGTTCATAAACATTGTTTGAAACATTTTGATTATGAATATGACCAACTGCATCCTACCCTCAAGTTCAATGACAGAGATAGATAGATAGATAGATAGAGAGAGAGAGAGAGAATTCTGTCAGACAGATCATAAAAATCAACAGCTTTTAAAGGTTTTTATTTATTTTTAAGAGATTCTCAAAAGAATAATAAAGAAAATCATGCGAACATGAAACGTCTCCTCCAGATCTTTAACTTTTTGCGAGCAGGGCATACATCAGCTCAGAGGATCACAGAGGACAAACACACACACACACACATATATATATAAACTCAAAAATAAAATAAAGTAAAACACACTGACAGATTTAACGGGAGCTGCTCCAGCTGCCAACCTCTGCACAGAGGACTGGATTTGCATAGACTTTACAGAGTTAATGATGAAGTAGTGATGTGGTCAGGGCCTGTTCACCCTAATCCTGACACTAGTCTGTTAATCGTGAGCTCATGTTTAGTTTAAAGCGCGGGTTTAGCTTCAGTCCCAGTGCTTTCTGTAGACTATTGCTCCAGTGGTGTCGGGTGATTGTCAATTCACGGTGAATTCACCACCTCTGCTTCATACACACCTCATTGTAACACTGGCACTTACACAGCACCTAATATCTGTTATAGATTATAGATCATCTCACCATAATTTAACACTTCCCTACCCTGCCACTCAGCGGCAGAGCTGGACACACAGAGAAAACTCACCAGATAAAAATAATAAAATACAAAGACATTTACAGTTGCTACAGAAAGGGTCATGAATTCTGGATGCCTCACAATAACAAATATATTACAGTAATTACAAAAACCAGAGAGATTAGCAGACAAGAGAGACAGTGGTGCACACTTAAAAATTAGGGTTCTGCAATGATTCTCTGGTTAATTATAGAGCCCTGAACAGTTGAAGGACCTTTTACATGTTTAAAAGGTTATTTGCATCTGTTTTTAAAGTTGTAGATGGCCCTGTACAGCACACTTTAGAAAAGGCACCATAAACAGTTCCTCTATTTTAACATTGTAATACCTTTTCTAAAAGGTGCTCTATAGAACCATCTACAGCACATTCTCCATCAATCTGAAGAACCCCATTCACAATGTAAAACACTTTACTCATGAAAGAGTTTCTTAAAGTGTTCTGGGTTCTATATAGAGCAATTTCCTTTACCAGAGAATTATTGTAGAGCAATCACTTTTAAGAGTGTGCACCAGGCTGGACGGTGTCAAAAAACAAAAGCCCAACAGACACAGACAGGTCACTCAGTCTGACCCCATCTGCCTAGACTCGCTCGCTGCGACTACCCCCAGCCAGCAGCTCAGGGGTGGGGATAGAAGTGGGAGCCAGTGCCCAAGTGGGTTGCCTGTATCAGATAAATGTGGGTAGCCCAGTAATACTTTGTATACATGTTCCACATAGGCCCACAGTAGGGTTCTGTCATGTTTAACCCATCACTTCAACCCCATCTCTGACCCTGGAGGCTAATGTTTAACTCCTGAACCTGCTGACTGACCCTAAGGGCCCAACAAGGGTGTGCCATGAACACAGAGGTTCATGAGCACAGCTGGAAACATCTGGTCCAGCACAGGAAGCTGTTCAAGTTTTTACTAATATATTGTAATTCTGAGCTGAAAAAAGCAGATGGACCCCACTGCTAACAATAACCAGCTACGACTCTACAGCTCTGTTTGTGTCTGCTGAGCATTTTCGAGAAGGTCACTAGGGACAACCCTGTGATTTGCTAGCAAATAGGGGGCAGACAGAGCCCCCATCTGGTGCATAGATATTACTACACTCACAATTTAAACTTTAAATACAGAATTTCAGGGATCATTGGTGGATTATTAACCAGCTGGCCAACTTTATAAAGGCTCAGTGGTTAGAACAGTGTTGTGCTGGTTTGAGGGTGGGTCTGGAATGAGGGGGTTGGTGGGGGGAGGAGTACACTATGTGACTGACTCATCCTGGACCTATTACTGACACTGAAAGACATCAATACATGGGGCAAATGTCAGGGCAGATCTTGCTTGCCCCCAGCTGGGCTGCTCCTATGGAAACCCATAGCAGGGTAGGTAGCATGTAATTTTATGAGACGGATAAATTCCAGAAGATATATCCGTAGCATTTTGTTTCTGTTTCAGTTTGAACCGGAGCCGTGAGGCTGTGAACACATGAGAGCGTGGTTCTGTAAGAGCTTTGTCCAAAATGAAAAGTGCATCTTTACTGCTTCATTCGTTTGAGCTCAGTGTCGTCCACAGCTCTGAGGTTCATAAACAGACCAATAGAAACGATCCAAAATGACTGTGTTTGCGAGTTTTGTTTTATTTCAGGAGGAAAATCTGTCCATTTGATTTTTAATATCATTTATTTAAAAAGAAGGAAGGACAGAGTAAACCTGACCCCCAGTTAAAGAATGAGTTTCAGTGAACGGATAACATATTCATCTCTCAGTGTACATAGTGTCACACAGGAGCACAATCCCCCACCCCCTCCACCAGACCAACCTCCCCACGGCCCATGACTCTGATTCACAACACTTCGGCAGTCAAAATGATGCCCACATTCTTATCGTGGATATAATAATAATAATAATAATAATAATGATAATAATTAATAAATAATATTAATAATAATAAAAAATAATAATAGTGTAAAATGGCTGAGGCTGGAAAAGCATAGCAATTAAAAACAGTTTTGTCAGAACCTTTAAGATTGTCCTGCTGTAGTTTCCACACAAATGGAAAATGAGAATATGGAAATGTTTAGTGAAGTTTTGAAGTTTGAAGTTTGAAGTCAAGTTTAAACAAAACCTAGTAAGTCACTAACGCGAACAGCTTTAACATGCAATACCTCCAGTGACCACTAGGAGACACAGTACATCACCAAGAGTGTCTCCTCAATGTTAATGTGCAACACTTAAATATGTGACATTCACATTATGGTACATGATGTCACCTTTTAATTGAATACATCACTGAAGTCCAGCAGTCATTCCATAGTGGGCTTCATATCCATAAAAGGAGCTGTAGGCATGCCTAGATTTCTCTGTGACAGAAATGAATGTGGTGTTTCAGTGAGAGACAACACGCTTCTGAATGGGATTCATGTCTGTTCTGGATTAATTTCTCCACGATCCATCAGTAAATCCACACATGGAGCTCCTCAAAGAGCTGGTGACAGAGCAGTGTTTGCTCATAGCCTTTAGCATTACCTATATGGAACTCCTTATATGGTCATGATACACTTTTACGAATGACCACAGGACTTCAGAGCTCTATAAAGCTTTCTATAGAACTTTAAAGGGCTTAATAGGGATATATTACTTGCATTGTGAACAAAACCAGTGCCGGTCCCAGCCCAATTTTATTATTTAGAACATAAACAAATCTACCAGATAATAACAGATTCCTGCCCTTCCTAGAGTCATTAAAATAACAACAATAAAATTTATAATAAGAATAAAGTGTCCTGACAAGCTCGTTTACTGAGCTCCATGTGGATTTGTAAATTCCTGAGTATTTTTAAATGTTAAGAGTTTTATTTCTAGATGATTTCCCACTTGGTTCCACTTCAGTAACTGTTAAACTGTGCTGTTCTGTGCTGAAACACAATCCGGAGCTTCAGGGAACTATGGGAATTACTGACATGGAACAAAGAGATACTGCATTTACATTTACAGGATTACACATGTATCTTAAAGTAATCACCTCCTGATCTCAAGTAAATAGTTTAATCTCGAGATTAAGAGGTAGTTATATTTTTGAAATTCTTAAATTATCTTAGGATGATGTCATGATAAAGACAGTAAATCTCCAGAAAACAAATAAAATAATTATCACCAAAAAATTATAATATTGTCATTAATGCAGATAATAATATTTGAGGAAAACAAACTCAGCAAAATAATAAATAATGATAGAACTCCTCTGCAGGGTTAGGGGCTATGCAAATATACTATTTTGCATATAGCCAGGACCGGCACTGGACACAATCATAAAACAAAACAACCCTGCATAAAAACACAGCTTCACTCCAACTACGGGTTCTACAGAGTCCAGAAGAATCTCAGAGTCTCCGGTGAAAGGTTGATGGAACCAGCCGCAGTTTTCAGTTTGTTTGTTTTTCAGGGAAGAAGGAGAGAGGGTGAGGGAAAGGGAGGGATGGAGGGAGGTGGGAAATGACTGAAGACAGTTAAGACATATTGCACATGAAGCCGTGGTGGGAGCCCAAGAAGCTTGTGTTTTTATCATTTATAATTAAACACACTCACACGCACAAAACACGTCCGATATCTGAACTGAAAATATAAAAATGAAGTTCCTTTTCATTTGGGGAGAAGGAGAGGGAGGGAGAGAGAGGGAGGAAGAGGGAGAGCTGTGGTCAAGTGATCATGGCGAGAGATCGGATATCACCAGTTTGTCCATTTTATTTCCGATCTCTGAAGGAACTGAAAGCTCCTCACAGTCATAATCGTCCTCAAACGACCTGCGGACAAACCGACACAAAACGTCAGATAAATGACCAGTTTCATTAATTGATTAATAACAGGTGATCTACAGACATCTACAAACATTAGTTTCGGATTCAAATCTGTTGCTCCACCTTAAATGGTACACCAGCTACATTAGACCCTTCCTCCTGAACTGAGAGGCATTATTCAAGACTGTGTTCCTCTCTTCACTCCAATTCCAGCCTCTACTCTCCTGGCCACATAATCATCTGTGAAGTCAGCTGCCAGTGGGGGATGATTATTTCTGGATCTCAAACACCACTCCATGTTGCTCAAATATACATGCGCCATCTGTCCAGAAGACACTGCCCTATGGTTCCACAGTCCAGTGGCTCTTGGCCAACTGCTCCAAAGCATATCATTGATCTGAGAGTATTTGTGTACACTGATTTGAAAAAATAAACCCATACCCGTCCTGTAGCTGTTCGCTGGCTGTTTCCTCAGCGACGAGGATTTCATACTCTTCTGCTGCGTATTTATCCCAGTCTGAGGGTTCAGGACCATCCCCATCTATGTCCTATACACACACACACACACACACACATTCAATCATTCATTTTCTGAAACCGCTTATCCAATTCAGGGTCACGGTTGGGTCAGAGCCTGCCCGGATTCACTGCGCGCAAGGCGGGAACACACCCTGGAGGGGGCGCCAGTCCTTCACAGGGCAACACACACTTATACATTCACTCACACCTATGGACACTTTTGAGTCGCCAAGCCACCTTCCAACGTGTGTTTTTGGACTGTGGGAGGAAACCGGAGCACTTAGAGGAAACCCACACAGACATGGGGAGAACACTACACACACATTCAGTTTCAAATTCAAACACAATGTAAATAACATAGTATTGTCAAAGTTAATCTTTTAGGAATATGATAAAGGTTAAAAGGCCCTTAATTTTTAAATTGAATTGAAACATTATAATAGCCAGTCTAACTGGATCCAAGTCTACTATAAGTGGCCACCTGCCACAGGGAAAGCAAGCCCTCCTTTGTATATAAGGTTTAAAGGGGGCTGAGCAAAAGAGCAGAGTCTCGTATGAGTGAATGTAAACAACCTACACTGTCTACACTAGTGTAGATATTGTCCTTTATCTCCAAAATATTTGTCTATCAGGGTTCTTATTACCTAGCACTTCATCCACTCTAGAATAAATTAAGGATGTGTGAGCCAAGGAAAAGTAGTGAAGACTTAGAGTTTATAAACAACACCTGGTTGTCAGATCTAGTGATCGACCGATATAGTTATGAGCCAATGCCGATGCCGATGCCAATTTTAAGACAGAAGTAGTGGGTGATGGCCGATATGTAAAGCTGATATTCCTCAGGCAGTGAAAAAACTAGAGGCATTTTCATCTAGGCATCTCCAGGGGTCTACTTTCAGTCGATACCTCCTACTGATTTGAAGTTATTAAACCTGGAGCAGACAGTAGATAGATGGCCTCTCCAAGTGTCTCTTTAGACCCCAAGCTCTCCATAAGGAAAATGATTACTTTTACTGCAAAAATACAGTGTATGTATCTTGTCTAGACCTAATGTCAACATCTTAGTGTTTTTTTCCTTTACTTCCTATGAGAAACTCATCTCCTGTCCCTCACCAAGTGGCCATTTACCCCTCAAAACAGTAAAACCCCTTAGTTATTGTGTGTTTTATTCTGATGTACTGAGCTTATTTCTGATGTTTACACTTGTTTCTCACTGAGTACCATATTCCATTAAATGATTGACGTGTTAAAAGGCGACAGCTGCACTCTGATTGGCTGTAGAGCAAGGCAACCCCCCCCCCCCACACACACACACACCCCTGGTTCATTTAAATGTCCTCAGTGGGGGAAATGTAACTAGTAAAAGACATCTAAGCTTTGAAACATTTATTGACTTGATTATTTTTTGTGGAGCTTTTGGATGCCAAATAGAAACGTTTGAGTCTCTCTCGCAGTGTCTGGCGCTGAAAACATGTGCAGCGTGTTTATCCCTCCTCCTTGGGTGCACATCGCCATAACTCTGCCCCTGATTGGTCTATAGACTTGATTGACATGTTGTTGGAAAGCTGAGAGCCTAAGCTACATGGCAGTAGGTGTGACATGGGTCCACGGGGATAATATTTTAATTTTTTTTTGAAAATGTGCACTATTTTTTAGGGATTTTTTTCAGTCAGTACTCAACACATACATGAGGATTACTCATGAAAGGTTTGATGGAGAGACTCAGATTTAGTCTCATTTTAAAGGGGACTATCTAAGGTAAGCGCTGCTGTGCTAACTTTGTGTGTGAGCCACTTGTGGGCTCTTCAGGCTTCGAGAAGCCACGGTTTTGTCATTTATGCGGAAGACACCTGAAGTTTGGATGATCTTACTTTTTGGGCTTTAATACCTTAGTCCTACATTTTAGCGTACATCCTCATGATCCTGAGAGTCTGCCCATTCGATCAGTGTATGATATGTATCAGCTACCTTGCTAGACATTGGATTCGAGGATCTGGCTACCCGTTTGGCTAGCTGTTTTGCTCCATAAAGTGGACCAGCTAGAAGTGCGCATCCGGAGCTTATTATTATCAAAAGATAAAAAGTGAGATTCAGTACTACCAACTCCGTGTGCCTTAGGAAATCAGTGACTTTAAGCTTTAATTTGCTACTTTAACTGTAAAATTTGGACCTGTAGTACTTGAGAAATACTGATGGATATAACAATGAGTGATTTTTTTTTTATAGGTGCCGCTGACCAATGAGTGAAATAAGAGGCTAAATAACGCTGGGTATCTAGGTTACAACTATCAACTCGTTTATGATAGCAGATTATTGAGTGTATGTTACAAAGAGCAGCCAGTAACAAATAGTGAGAGCTGAAGAAGAGAAAATAAGTCATACCTTTTTTTTCTGATGAGACAGCATGCAGCTACTGGTTGGAGGCTTGTACTCGTGTACTTGTACTCAATGATCTCTGCCTGTAATATGGCAAGGGGCACTCTAACAGCAAGAATTACAGAGCTGCCCACAGCTTTGCCTGTGTGCATTGTGTAAATATCAGCCTCTTGCTCTAATATATCGGTCAATGCCGATTGTATGAAAAATGCCAAAAATCGGCCCGAATATCAGCCGGCCGATATATCGGTCGATCACTAGGTAGATCAGCGATGAGAGTGACAGCAGGGGGCTCAGTACACAGCCCTGGGGGATGACCCTATACTTACAGTCCTTGTGCTGGGTGTGCAGTTGCCAGCTCTGACTGACAGTTTTAAAGGTCTGTCAGTTTTAAAAGTCAGCACCCATTGGCAAAGAGAAGGTGCGCAACTGAGAGGGAGGAGCTTCCCTGAGAGGGATAATTGTGCTGAATGCTGAGCTGTAGTCTAGTGCCTTTTTCAGACATGAAAGAAGGATAAAGTCCTGGGGAATCTCTGGGACCAATGTTGTGGGTGATTGTGTTCACTGCCTTTGAGTTTGGTGGGATCTCCCCATGTCCACGTGGGTTTCGTCCGGGTGCTCCGTTATCCTTCGATGGTCCAAAAGCACACGTTGGTAGGTGGATTGGCGGCTCAAAAGTGTTCATAGGTGTGAGTGTTTGAGTGATTGTGTGAGTGTGTGTCACCCTGTGAAGGACTGACTCCCCCTCCAGGGTGTGTTCCTGCCTTGTACTCAGTGATTTCGGGTAGACTCCGAACACATTGCCACCCTGAACTGGATAAGGGTTACAGACAATGAATGAATGAGTTAATGAAGATCAGTCAGAAGAGTTGTTCTAGTTAAAATAAAGATCTTATTAATAAAAATTACAGACTATGAGTGGACTCCGCTAATAAACATTAATACACATAACTAGACCTGGAAAACTGCATTCAGGTGACAGTTCTGGGATCAGATTGCTGTGTTTTGTTTCTGCTTTCTGTTAAAGAATGAAAGAGTTAAACTGTCACAGTGTGGATAAGAGAGTTCTTGAGGTTCTCTGAGTTCTCTGACCTTTTGCACTGCAAACGGATCTCTCTGCTCATGGTCCAGATACTTCTCCAAGTTAAAGAACGTGTCGAAGAATATATGAGCCATTCTGCAGCGCTTCAGATCCCTCAGTGTGATCTTACCTAGATAAGGGAACAGCCAGGGAGTAGTGTGAATTTCATATGGTTTACCCTATCTAGAACCTACAGCATCCAACCAGTGGTGTGTGTTTACAGAAGTGTCACACAAGCTCCAGAGTGTATGACCCAGAACATCAAAGGAGAAGCTGAGTTTAAAGAGGGGTGATCTTATCTAGAACCCAGAACATTGACAAATTAGTTTACAGAAAAGCAGCCTTTTCTAGAACCAAGTATGCAGAGAGGGTGGTGTTAGTTTAAAGAGTAGTGGATAACTTTGAATAGAACATCATCAGGGATGTTAAGTTTGAATCAGTGTGATCTTATCAAAAACATCAGTTGGTGCCCCCTTGTGGAGAATATTCCGGATGCTACATGTGACTGATTGAGCTCAGAGTTGCTAGAGAACAATGTTGGTCATTATTTGGTCATAAGATCATGGACTGCTGCTCCTCCAGTGCTTACTTAGCTTCTTAGTATTAATCACGGGAAACATTATGTGCTGGAACATTGCTTTGGAAACGGATTGTACAGTGCCTGTTAGGTCAGATACTGATGTCAGACGGTTAGAACTTATCTCTGAGTCACCCAGTGGAGCTCCATCACTGCAGAGAAGAAAATTCCACCATTCCTCAGCCAAGCTATCTTTATACCCCTCTGGAACTTGGAGCAACTTAAGTCACAAATCACTGCAACTGTGTACATATGTGTTTAAAACATAGTGTATGTGACTGAAGTGTTAGTGAGGAGAACCTGATTGAGAGCAGTCTGACCTTGAAACTCTGGTTTAACAAGGTCCAGCATCTGGCACAGCAGGTCCTGGAAGGGCAAGGGTTCGATCCCCATTCCCTCCATCCGCTCACACTGCTCCTCGTAGAAATGCTCCAACTCATACATGGACAGAACCCCATCACCGTCCAGATCCATACAGCGGAACCAGTACTCTACACTGCGCACACACACACACACACACAGTTTCAGTACTTTATTTGGACTTAACATATAAAATAAAATATCATATAAAACCCAAATAATGGTTCAGTCATTACACAGTTCATGATTAAATTCACAATTTGCATTACATGGGTACACAGGACAGCGTTTTCTCCAGATAAACAGGCTCCCTATAACTTCAGAAATAGAGCAGTACTTTACTATCACTTAGCCTTCTTCTTTACCCGTCCTACAATCTTTAGGCCACGCACACACAACCTGTGCATAAGCCCTAGACTTCCAAACACCAAGACAACCACTTTACATGAATACCCACACTCATTAAGAGTCTCCATCAGTGGCTGATACTTTATGACCTTAGAGGTGTAACACAACTCCATATATCCATCCTAAGAACATCCAGCATCAACAATCAACACAACCCTCATTCCTTCAATAATTAGAGCAATGTCTGGAGAATTCGGGCAATTGCTAAAAACAATCTGTGACCCCTCCTGGCTCAAAGACAAAAAAACAATCTACCTTAACCATTTCATTCACATGAATTACAATTTATGAATGATGTAAAACTCCTTACTTATTAAATGCACAATTCGATCATGTGTAAGAATATTAAGTCCTTTAAGAGCTGGACAGCCATTCATGATGTGTGCTACAGACTCAGCCTCTTGATTACCAAGCAATAAACAACTCAGTTGTATATGAGATCTGTTACAGAGGTAATTTAAATCAGGCCAGTCTGATCATAATCCAAATCCACTCACATGCACATCCAATTTTCCATTCGGCCTCTTCCTAAATCCCAGAAAGCTAAATCATCATTACTCAGCATCCGCAGCAGATCACAATTCCTAGTTGCTACATAGATCCACTCAATATCTGAGACCCCTAATCCACCTTCCCCTCTGTTATGAAACAAAACACCTATTGTTGAGTGAAAATTTAAGCCTATCCACTTTCTCACCACTTTGACTGTTTTATTATTCATCTCATCCAAAGTACATTTTGGTATGTGAATGTTAGCAAACAAGTGCTGCACATTAGCCAGTGCAACGTCATGAACAGCTTGCAGTTTCATAACTACAGGTAAAGTTGTGGAACTTATTAAGTCCAACCTGGTGGTAAAACATCTTACTATGTCCTTTATTTGCTTCTCCCATTCTCCAGCAACATTAAACTGGTGTCCTAGATAGAAATAAGTTTCATGCCTTCCAAACACTAATCCTCTGTCCATCAATAGTAAATGTAGGTGGCTTATCACTTTTAGCTCTATACCATCTATTCCCCCCACTGCGTCTTTCATAGAACCCGGTGCACTTTGAAATCTCCATCTCCGAGTGAGACCACTGTAAAAACATGTCCATACACAGGAGCATGTTGCTGATGACACTTTCTTCCCTCAAAGCCATCAACAAATCATCTGCAAAACCTTAGACTGGGATTAGAGATCTTACATCCAAAGGAGCACACTGGTGAAGCCACTTGTCGATACCTTGTCGATTTATATAGGCTTTTTGATTTGGGGGATATAATCCTGTTTCCATCAGCCATGGTAATATACGATTGAAGATACCTTTTATTCAAGATCTTATTAATAGTAGGAAGCAATCAGACATCTCTCCATGTAGTCGGATCATCAGGCACATTGCCCCCTTTTCGGAATCCTATGGATAAGAGCACCCTTCCAGGAGTCTGGAACTCTCTTATTGTTCAGACAAACATTAAATATTTGGCTCACTATACCAAAAAGTCACTGTTTATTAGCTTTTATACTTTCAATGTGACACCTTGCTTTGTTATTTGGAAGGCCCTTAATCACGCTTTCAATTTTTTCTAAGGAGAATAGGGAGGTATAACACACACACATTAATAAACACGTACATACATTAACACACATGGACACACACACATATTAATATATACACACAGACACATACAAACAAACACAACACAGAATCCCATCACAGTTCAGATCTATACAGCAGAACCAGTACTCTACACTGCACACACACACACACACACACACACTCACACACATCAACCTCCAATATCATAATAGCCACTTCGCAATACCCTAGCAACCACCTCAGATATCACAAAAACCACCAAGCAACACCCTAGCAACAACCTCCAATATCCTATCAACCACTATAAAACACCCTAGCAACCATTTCAAATATCACAACAATCACTTAGCAATGCCCTAGCAATCACCGGAGATATCACAACAACCACCTCAGGTATCACAACAATCACTAAGCAACAGTCTATTAACCAGATACCAGCTGCCTACTTCACACCAGCTCCCTTCCCAACACCAAACTAAAGTGACATCAGATTTTAATTACGTCATAAGATTTCCTCCTTAACCATTATTTTTCTAACAGTAATTGTTTCCGAATAGGACAGTCCCCAGTGAGTCCTGCTTCCTCCCGATGTTCTAACTCCAACACCATAACAACCACCTTGGATACCACAGCACTGATTTAGCACCCATCAGGGATCGTGTTCTGTGGAACTGATCTGTAATTAATGGTCCATTACCTGGTGGGGTTCTTCTTGTCCTCTTCTGAGATGAGGAACCAAACAAACTCAGCATAACTCATCCTCCCTTCTCTTTGCACAGAATTCCCCCTGAAAAACACAGTTTATAACACTCAGTATTATCTAGAACCCAGAACCACAATCTGAGAGAGAGAACAGTACACAGAGGTATTCTTTGTAATAAAAAGAAATGTATATATCCTAAATACGGTTGTAATTTGATTCAAGAAAAAATATTTAAACTCCACAAAACTTAAAATCCATAATGTCTTCTACATGTAATGTTACAGCAAAAGTGAGGAGTGTGTAATATGTAGTGAGGAGTGTGTAATATGTAGTGAGGAGTGTGTAGAGTGTAGTGAAGAGTGTGTAGTGTGAAATGAGGAGTGTGTAGTTTGTAGTGAGGAGTGTTTAGTGTGAAGTGAGGAGTGTATAGTGTTTAGTGAGGCATGTGTAGTTTGTATTGAGGAGTGTGTAGTTTGTGGTTTGTAGTGTGTAGTAAGGAGTGTGCAGTGTGTATTGAGAAGTGTGTAGCATGTAGTGAGGAGTTTGAAGTGTGTGGTATGTAATGTCAAGTGCATAGTGTGCAGTGTGTAGTGTGTAGGTCCCACCTGGTGACGGCTCCTGAGAAAAGTCTCTCCATGGCTCTGCTGGACAACGCTGTGGTCAGAAAAAACAGTGTTCAGAGTTCTGGGTATTTTTATTTAGTTATGTGTAATCTTGTAACAAATCTCAGTTTTTTTTATTTAGTTTGTGTAATCTTGTAACGGATCCCTGGGTGTAGTATTATTTAGTTTTATGTAATCTTGTAACAGTTCCCTGGGCCTTGTATTATGTAGTTGTGTGTAATCTTGTAAAATGTCCCTGAGTGTTTTTTATTTAGTTGTGTGTAATCTTGTAACATATCCCTGGGTATTTTTATTTAGTTATGTGTGATCTTGTAACGGCCCCCTCCAGGTATTCCCGCCTTGCGCCCAATGATTCCAGGTAGGCTCTGGACCCACCGCGACCCTGAACTGGATAAGCGGTTACAGATAATGAATGAATGAATGATCTTGTAACGGATCCCTGGGTGTTTTTTATGTAGTTGTGTGTAATCTTGTAATGGATCCCTGGGTGTTGTATTATTTAGTTGTGTGTAATCTTGTAACGATTCCCTGGGCCTTGTATTATTTAGGTGTGTGTCTTCTTGTAACAGATCCCTGGGTGTTTTTACATAGTTATGTGTGATCTTGTAATGGGCCCTGGGTTGTTGTATTATTTAGTAGTGTGTAATCTAGTAATGGATGTCTGGGTTTTTTTATTTAGTTGTGTGTAATCTTGTAACTGATACCTGGGTTTTTTTATTTAGTTGTGCGTAATCTTATAACGGATCCCCAAGTGTTTTTGTATAGTCGTGTGTGATCTTGTAATGGATCCCTGGGTATTTTTATTTAGTTGTGTCTAATCTTGTAGTGAATCCTTGGGTGCTGTATTATTTAGTGTTGTGTAATCTTGCAACAATTCCCTGGGCCTTGTATTATTTAGTTGCATGTAATATTGTAACAGACCCCCGGTTGTTATATTATTTAGTTTTGCGTAATCGTGTATTGGATCCTTGGGTGTTTTCTAGTTGTCTGTAATCTTGTAATAGGTCCACGGGTGGTTTATTTAGTTGTGTGTAATCCTGTAATAGCTCCCCACAGTTGTTGTATTATTTAGTTGTATGTAATCCTGTAATAGCTCCCCGGGTGTTTTATTTTGTTGTGTTTAATCTTGCAATGGATCCCCAGGTAATCAACTCACCGTGCTCATTGTACCTGGACAGATCCTTGGGGTCAATGAAGAGGTCGTGGTCAGTGTCCAGCTCCCAGAACTTACAGTAAATAACATAGAAATGTTCATAGGAAAAGTAATCAGTGATCTGATTAATATCATCCTCCTCTTCCAGCAGAGCTAGAGTCTGGAGAGAGAGAAAGAGAGAGAGATGATTAATTGGTGATTAATTGCTTGATTAATTGTTTTATTCATCAATTATAGAAATAATTCATTATTTTACAAAATATATTTTCAATTTTAATGTTTATGTGCTTTGAGAGACAGAGATAGAGCCGGAAAGAGAGAGAAAGAGACAGAGAGAGGGAGTGAGATAGGAGAAGAGAGAAAGAAAGGCAAAGACAGTAAAAGAGAGAGAAAGACACAGAAACAGAGAGCAAGAGAGAAAGGGAGAGAGACCATTAATTGGTGATTAATTGCTTGATTAATTTGTTTATTCATTAATTATAGAAATAATTATTTATTTTCCAAAATATATAACAAATACATTTTCAATGTTAATGTTATGTGCTTTAACAGTCTGAGCGATAGAGAGAGGGGGGAAGAGAGAGAGAGGAGTGAGACAGGGGAAGAGAGAGCGTGAGAGAAAGAGTATTGAGGCTGGTGTGATGTTGACCTGTAGGAAGTTGCTCCTCCGAAGCTCGGTCATGGTGATCCTGCCGCTCCAGGAGCGATTCACTGTGTAAAATATCCTCTGAATCACCTGCAGAACAGACAGAAATATCCTTACAAAAGAACAGTAGAACTGTGTTCTCTGGAGTGATGGAGTTCCTCTGGTGTGTGGAACAGTGGAACTGTGTTCTGACACTAATGTTAAAGTAGCCAAGAAAAAACTTTGTGTGGTCAGTAAACTTCAGACCATGCCTCAGATAAGTGCAGTTTGATGTCTTCCAAGGTTTAATCATAATATCTGTCGAACCACCAGTGGGCACACTACCCCATCTGGAACAGACAGACAATCTCCCACTGTTTCTGCTCCCCAAATACACACCAATCATCAGACACGTGACACCAACAACAAGGACTGTGTTAAGATCTGACTCCGCTCTCCAGCATCAGTTTCATCTTCCCTGGTCAACACTGGCTCTCAAATTAACACTGACATTTACTGACAACACTGCTCTGGATCAAATCAACATGTGTGAAGTAAATGACAACATACACAATAATAAAATCTTTCTGTAAATTAAGCCCAGGACAAACAGAGAAGCCCTTGAGACCAGGAGGTTTACAGCTCAGTCGTGTCCAAACTGGAAAAGGGCGTTTCACAGAACAAACATAGCTTCAGACTGAGGAATGAAGGGCACTTCAGCTCCTCTGACCCTCAAAGTATGTGGCAAGTCATTCAGAAAATTACAGACATCAAACCATCCAGCACTGTGCCCCCTGTCAACTCTGCCACACTCCCTGACAAGATAACCTAGTCCTGCGCTCGCTTTGATTTTGACATTTTATTACGCACAACAGATTTAAATATCTGAGTACAGAAAATAAAACATGCTAATAAACAAAATACTGCAGGGAAAGTACATAAAAAGCCACAGGGCTTATACTGCACTCTCAGAAAAAAACTTTCTCTGTGGTGATACCCTCAGTGGAACATATACAGAAATTTTAATTAGGGAACAAAATTGAAAATGATTCTATATTAAGTGTAGATTTTAAATTTGTGTTAATTTCGGTGGCGCAGCAGGTAGTGTCGCAGTCACACAGCTCCAGGGGCCTGCTCCGAGTGACTGTCTGTGAGGAGTTTGGCGTGTTCTCCCCGTGTCCGCGTGGGTTTCCTCCGGGTGCTCCGGTTTCCTCCCACAGTCCAAAAACACACGTTGGTAGGTGGATTGGCGACTTAAAAGTGTCCGTAGGTGTGAATGTGTGTGCGTGTCTGTGTTGTCCTGTGAAGGACTGGCACCCCCTCCAGGGTGTATTCCTGCCTTGCACCCAATGATTCCAGGTAGGCTCTGGACCCACCGCCACCCTGAACTGGATAAGCGGTTACAGATAATGAATGAATTATTTCATTTGCATCATTTCATCTCCAGGATTTTTATTTTGTTATTTTATTTGACATAGTTACAGTTACAGATACCCCCCTCTCCTTCTGGAGAAGAGAATGTAATGAACCTGTAGGGAACACAACTGGACATTACCACCACTGCTGTACCTTTAAAGGTACATTAAACTGATTGTAACTTTAGTGACAGTAATGTTTGTGTAATGTGCCTTTATTACTTAGAGTGTAGGCACTGTCCCACTGTCAAGTCTAACATAAATTAGATACATATTGTGTTCAGATAAAGCAAAGAAATAGAGGCAGGATTACCCCAGATGAGCAGCCACTGACACTTCCCACCTCCGATGTCACCTTGAGCAAGGTGGACCCATGGAATACAACTGGCCCCAACTAGTATAATCGCAGACATTTCGATCCGTCACTGGCCCAGACAGTTGTCCCCATTTGTTTCAAGATTTCCACCATGCAAAAGCATCCCACTGATACTGAAATGACTTTCGTAAATTTGCACCAAAATCACTGCCAGGAGCTTTGAGGGAGTGGTTCTCTCTGATTCTGACCTGTAATTCTGTCTGTCTGCTACAATGGATCTGCATCAACATGCCTACTGACACCATTTAACAGCACACCATCTTGCCTTGACTCATCAAGATGCTCCTAACTCTTATATTAAAATACTGTTTATTGATTGTAGTTCAGCATTAACACTGTGGTTCCCTTAAAGCTGATATCCAAACTCGATCAGACCCGCAACTCCCTCCCTAATAACTGGATTCTCAGACTATCAACATCACTGTCAGTGTCAATGTCACTGTCTGTCATCAGCTCTTTTTTTTAGTTTTTACCCTGGACTCACAACCTTATACAATGCCTCAGCAAGTGACTGCATCCGACAGCGCAGCTTTTTCGCTGCATATCCTGGCCCTGTGAGTGACTGAGAGTGGCTTCTTCATCGCAGCTTCTCCCCATATACGCCGACTCAGTGAGAGACTGAGCACGGCTCCCCCACCACGGCTTTTCTGGGCATACCGGTCCAGTGAGAGTGACTGCGGCTTCTCCACTGTGCACGCCGGCCCAGTGAGAGATTGTGCTTACTTTACTTTAAATACTATTAATCATGCTTGTAATGCTGTTAGGTGTCTTCAGTTTTCTCTGGTCCTTTTCTTACTCAATTTTGTCCAGATACCCGCTACTATCTACAGTCTGTCTTACACGGTCACTGAATTATGCAAATTCACTAACTACTACCGACAAAACTGCCGCTGTGTCTGCCAGTAAAGCTGGTATTCTATCTCACCATTGATACGTTCATCAGCGCTCAAGACGGCATCGTAATAGATTTTTGAGACATTTTGAAAATAAAGAGATAATTCCCAATGAATTTAGCCAAATGCACCATTTCCCCACACATTCTATCATATCCAATGCTATGTTTATAGGCCAATTATATAAAAATTCCACAGTAAAATTTCTTCATCTTCAGGATATCAATAGTCTGTTATATTGTGTCTTCAGCGAGCCTTTCAGATTTTTGAGACACTTTGAAAATAAAGAGATAATATCCGCGGAAGGAAGCTAAACGTGTAGTTTTTCCACGGTATGGAAGTTGTGTTCGTATTTCGCCATCTAGCGGCGACAGAATGCAACTAGTGCAGCATTTAAGGTGAAAAGGCATCGAATTTGAGCAACTTAGAAATATATATTTTTTATTTTTATAAGCTTGAATTTTTTTCATCTGAATTTATTAGCCTTGAATAATAACAGTGAAAACGTGTTCTTGAAAATTCACAAGTTCAATTCAAGAGCAATTATATTCAGATGCATAATTGCGAAGCAAAATATACAGAGGTGGAAATCTGAAGACCTAAATTCAAAAGCAACAAAATTCTGATGCATAATTTCAGTGCAAAACAATTCAGTGCTACACATTCAAAGGTATTAATATTTCAAAGTGTGATGAGACAGATTTGCTTCCATATGAATAACAGGATTAGAGAACCACAGAATAAATGTATAAATGTAAATGCAGTTATGAGTGCCATAATATAAAAATATTTAATGAAATAAAGATACTGTTAAGAAATACAACATGATTAAGAGTTTGTTAAAGTGGAGTCAAAGAACAGCAGGATAATGAAATAATATTCATTACATAAAAATAATATAAAATGCATTATTATTTGTATTATTCATATATATACACACACACATGTTCCATTATAATATTGTGTTAACATATAACAATTAACAATAATATTATTAAATTATTTAGTATATTAAAACTTTAATACACAAATATTATTATATAATCTTAATAATCTTTATTTAAATAATGAATGTTTAGAGCTTGCTACTGAGTTCGAGTTAAAGAACAGCAGGACTTTTAAAGTGTCCAGTTTAAACTATAACAATAATATTAATATTAATTATAATCTGAAATAAATACCGTTTTTCCTGAGGAGGTTTAATATTAATCTGGGTGTGCATGTGTGTGTGTGTGAGAGAGAGTAGTCTGACTGGAGCTGTGGGAGTGGTGTGTTTCTAAAAGTGACAATAGCAGGGTTCTCCAGTTACAGAACTGTGGAACGTTTCCCGGTATCTCTGAGCTCCGGGGACAGGTGGAGGAACAGGAATTTACCAAATATGGGCATCAGCGTGGGGCAGGGGGCCGGGCTTCTTTATCAGTCTTTCCGTGATGTCAGGATTCACTAAAGCTAAAAAATCTCATGTGTATTTTTATACATTCATATTCACACATTTAAACACACACACACATATGCTCCAGCTGTCAACAGAGAGACAGACAGATGGAGTGAGACAGACAGATGGGGAATAGTTCATATCCTACTTTACAGAAGCCTATGAATATAAACTAAACTCTGCCCACAGTCCTTATTAAAGTAAACCTTATAAACTCCACCCACTAATGGAGAGACAGAGCGAAAAGTGTGTAGACCATAAAAAGTGTGTTAATGTTATAATACTGTAATAACAGTAATTAATGTAATAAATGTAATAAATGAGTTAACAAAGGATTTTATAATAGATGTTATTATAGAACTATTATAAAACAGATATTTTCGGTCCTAAAATCTGATTGGCTGAGCCGAGGTGGAAGCCTTTATAAAATACATGATTTACGCACACTTATGACTGCCTCACTGCATCTGAATTTCCTATTAATTCCCCACTGTTATAAACCTGTGTAGTGAGCTAGTGTGCAGCATGTAAAAAAAATGGAAATTGTTGATATATCGTGTGGGTTAACAGTGGATGAATTGTATGAAGAGATTGTCCAGAATAATATAGTATAAATTAAATTCCAGATTTAAATAGCAGTCCAAATCATTAAGTAGCTATTTCGTTTTGTGTTAGACTGCTAAGCTACTAGAGTTTACACTGGTAAAGGAATGGTTATTACAAATACAACTGACATATGTGATTCATGAACTGAACAAGAACGTTCACTGTCACGGTTTTATTCAAATAGCAAACAACAGCATGAAATCAGGAGATTATACAGTGCTTGATTAATGCTACTCAGCCAGTTTCTTGAGCTAAAGGCTAAAAACCCAGCTGAAGGCTAGCACTATATGCCCTGCAGCTTCTGGAGAGGCGCGCATTAGGCTACAGAGTAGAGTTGATGCAGAAGTATAAATTGGGCTTAAGAGTCCGTTCAGAGAGAGGACAGAAAAGTAAGTATTTGTACTGTATTAAAAAACCCTGACATATTTTGTTCAATGGCATGGCTATGTATTGCCCTCATGTTGCTTAGCAACAGTGCTCGCTGTTAACGGACAACACTGGTGGAAGAATGTTTGTTTATGAATAAATAGGTTTATGATTTGAACATTTGTTTGTTTTATCATATTTTATGTTGACTGCCGTTTTAAAATAGCAATAAGACCCTGGAGATTTCATCACAAGAAAGGTTTGTTACCCGTGATAACCAAACTTACTTGTGATAAAAATCGCAGTAATACACAGCTTTTCATGGCTTATTGTTTTAGTAAAGGATGTAATAAAGGAGTTAATAAAGGATGTAATAAATGTGTTAATAGAGGATGTATTAAAATATGTAATAAGAAATGTAATAAAGAACATACAGTGGTGATGTAGCGGGAATGGAATTCTGGAGCATCCTTTAAAAATGTTAGTCCTGGATGCGTGTCCACAATGTCCTGAAAATACACACAACACAATTACATTAACATTACAATATTTAAAATATCATAACATGAGTATATTCCATTAGCACAATATTATTTTTTAAATACTACACTAATAGAATATTATATATATATATATATATATATATATATACATATATATATATATATATTTTTTTTTTTTTTAAATAAAATTATGGCTCTCTTTACACATAAAGGTTATTAACTAACAGAAGAGAAATACATTATCAGCTCTTTATTGCTGATTTAAATGTGCTTTATTAATATAATTAAATCTCAGGCTAATCAACATAACCAAACGGTGAGTGTCAGTGTGAGAGCAGACCTGTAAAAGAGGGATAAAATCTTCCTGTTCCAGGTAATTACAGCTCGGCTTGGCCAGCAAGTAAACAAACTTAGACGCATCGTCATAGCAGCTGTGTAACAACCTGCACAGGAGACAAAATGACTTTTATTATATCAGGGATTAAATATGTACTTTTTCCCTGTTTTAAGAATATTAAAGGTTCGTCTAACTAATATGGATAGTTAGATGGACTATATTTTACATCACAGTGTTTGCTACAGTAAGGTCTGTCTTCAGTGTTCTAATAGTTGTCTGTCATCCTGAGGTAGATCACCTACGTGTCGGGAGCGTGCACACTGTGATATACAATCCTAGTTAGACAGCTGACTAGGTTTTGGGACAGACCCAGAGTCTCAATAAAAAATAAATAAATAAATAAATAAATAACAGATCCAGTGTTTTCCAGTTCATTAAAAGAAGGTTCTGAAGGTCCAGCGGAGCACGGTATCAGAGCTTACACTTCAACACTGTTACTTTAAGAACACACGGCAAAAACTTTAAAAGCACATCAATAACATAGTGTGGTTCAGTGATGTTCCTCATTAAACAAACCAACCCTAACACTGCAGTGAACTGAGGGGTTACAGTCTGATTCACACACACTCACAAACACACTCACTGAGACACACACATCCAAAACCTTCACAAATGCTCTGTGTAATAAAGAAATATCCTTAGAATGAATGTGAAGTGAGTGGTATTTCCTGCTGCACTTTAGTGAATAAACTCCGGAGGGAGTCGTCTCCATGATCAGGGGCCGCATCGGCATGAGGAAGTGGAAGAGATCTGAGTGGGTTTACTTTAATAACAACACTTTTTACAATGTGTTATATCACAAACATACTTTGTATCAGAAGTCTTGTAATACTGATGTGTGGGGCATCTGTGTGTTTTCTGTGTGGTGCAGGTTCTGAATGTCTTTAGAGGACAGTAAACAAATGCTGTGCAGTCTCTGACTTTCACTCAGTGCTGTGTACAGTAATCTACACGTGTTCTAAAATCAGACCCCTGAAAGCGCTGGTGTTTAAGGTCAGGGGTCACTCACTTTCTCCAGGTGGCGATAAATGTATGGACAGAGACAAACCCCGTCCTCTCTCCTCCTGCGCAGGTAAACATGGGGGCCTTCCAGTACAGCGGACACCCACATGCCTGAAACACACAACAGAATCACTGGTTATCAGTGTAGTCACCGTGCTTTCACTGCATCATCAGCACTGGGTTCACTCAGTCACTTCAGAGCACTGCCGTCTCCAGAGGAAACAACTCAAAACTAGTTTAGCCCAAACTAGGCTCCAGAATAAACCAAGCCCAGAAGCATTTTGACACAAATATCCATCCTGATGATCCATTCCAGTTCCATTCCAAATCACAGTTCTCTCTGGTTGTTTACATTCAGAAACTCAACTTTTAAATAATGATTGTATCTTGTTGGCACCTGAAGTGTAACTTGTTTGAGGTTTTTATACACTGTTTGAATTCCCACAGAAACTCATTTGTATCTTGAGCTTAGTTTTGTAGCAATGTCGGTAATGCAGTTAGAAGTCAAGAAGTCTTCCAGCCTACGATTCACACATAATTAATCTTTAATGGTTTTCTGTTAGCCTCATCCCCGCAAACCCCAAACCACACATGAATCAACAAATGAACATCAAATTCTAAGCTAACCATGACCAACAAGTGTTTAACAGAAACAGGTCTAATCCTGACCTTAGACACAGAGAACAACCCCAAGTTAATATGTAAACACACTGAAAAATGCTAACGATATTTACTTTATCTTACAAACTTTACCTTATCTTTCTCAAGTTCACAGTGAATCCAGAGAACACTGAGCAGCAGATGCTTATGAGCAGATACCAATATATAAATATACATTTTCACTCATTCATTATCTGTAACCGCTTATCCAGTTCAGGGTCGCGGTGTATAAATATACATAACATATATTATTCCAATATAATAATAATTTATATAACATCATATGCAGCAAGAATTTAAGAGCAGACCAGGAAACGGAAACCAGACCCATATAAGTGGCTACTGAACAGATCTCTCACGATGGCCATTTGATTTTGTGAAAATAAATGAAATAAACATTATAATCATTTTAAGCCCCTTTTCATGCCACTGATATAATGACAATATAATAATGTAATTATAACCCTTTAAAAAGCAGCAGAGTAAAAACAGTGTGCGAAAATGAATTCAACTGAATTACAGAGTAAATTTCTGAATATTGTATGATAAATTGTGATTGTGATCATGTAATCATCGTGACAGATGCACTGCTGAACAATTCTCTACATTTCTGGATGAGGGATGCTTGTGTTTTGGCCTGACCTTGGCGATCTTGGCCATCTCGTAGATGTCAGCCTTTTCCTCCGGGAGCTCAGCGAAGGCACCCTCCACAGCGGCAATGATGAGGTCAGCGGCGGTGGAAGGGGGCGGGGGGAGACCCATTGGGAAGTAAAAACGTGGAATGTTTATGGCGGGAGGGGGAGGGGGAGGGGGAGGGCTAGCCACTCGTTTCTCTGGAGGAGGGGAGGGCGTGCAAGGAATCAGAGGAGGGGGAGGAGGACTTCCTGGTTTTTTCTCTGGCTGGATCTAGAGAGAGAGAGAGAGAGAGAGAGGTAGGGAGGAGGAGAGAAAGTGGAGGAGGGAGGGAGGGAGAAAGTGGGTGAGGGAGTGAGGGAGGGATGGAGAGAGAAAGAGGGAGACAGAGTGAAAGGGAGAGGAGTGTTAGAAAATTTCCAGATGGTTGTCATTGAGACTTGAGAGGTTGTCATACACTGAGGGCACCCAAAGCCCCACCCACAGACTGATGAAACGCACAATAACTCTAGTCTGACTGGTTAAACAGAGTCACATGACTCGGTCAGATGTAATTCAGACCTGAAACAATATTTGAAATCAGGTTAGTCTCGTGAATGCGGAACAAGCCTAGTCCTAGACTACTCCACTGAACCATTGAGATTTTCCACTGAAAAGAACATGATTGATTGAAGCATCATCACCATCATCATCCCCATCAGCATTATCATCACAATCATCATCAGCATCACCATTATCACAATCATCATCATCATCATCATCACCTTTATCATCATCTGCATCAACACCACCTTCAGCATTACCATGATCATCACGTTCTTTATCATAATCATCATCACCATCAGCAAAATCATCATCAGCATCACCATAATCATCAACACCTTCATCACCATCGTCATCATCATCACCACCATCCCCTCTTTCATCTTCATCACAATCATCAGCAGCATCACCTTCATTATCATAATAATCATCACATTTATAACATTATCACCAATATCTCTATCATAATAACCATCACAATCATTATCACCTTCATCACAATCATTATTAGCATCACCATGATCATCACAACCAGCATTTTCATCATCACTGGCATCTCCTGTCAAAGAACCAGCGTCCTCCATGTCTGAGAACCATTTTGTGTTCCACAATAAACCATACAGCGGTTAAACTTTCACTGGAAGGTAAACTTCTTTTTCTAAACTTTCCTTTTTTGCCTTTGTTATCCTCCTCGCGGAGAGGGGTCACAATGCCACATTCTCATTACATAACGTTACAAATCTGACACTCACTGTGCCCTCTCCCCACTATCCACTCTGTAGTTTTATGGAGTGAGTTCTTTGTCCACTGATGAAGGACTAAAAGACGACCAACTCACACTGTGCAGTGACAGATGAGCTACTATCTCTGGCTTTACATCTACAAGGTGGACAAATGAGGTACAAAAAAATACAAAACATCTAGACTTTTAGTTATTATTATTATTATTACTACAAACCGGATTCCAAAAAAGATGGGACACTAGACAAATTGTGAATAAAAACTGAATGCAATGATGTGGAGGTGCCAACATCTAATATTATTTTCAGAATAGAACACAAATCACAGATCAAAGTTTAAACTGAGAGAATGTATCATTTTAAGGGAAAAATATATTATTTCAAAACTTCATGGTGTCAACAAATCCCAAAAAAGTTGGGACAAGGCCATTTTTTACCACTGTGTGGCATCCCCCCTTCTTCTTACAACACTCAACAGACGTCTGGGGACAGAGAAGACCAGTTTCTCAAGTTTAGAAATAGGAATGCTCTCCCATTCATGTCTAATACAGGCCTCTAACTGTTCAATCGTCTTGGGCCTTCTTTGTCGCACCTTCCTCTTTATGATGCGCCAAATGTTCTCTATAGATGAAAGATCTGGACTGCAGGCTGGCCATTTCAGTACCCGGATCCTTCTCCTACGTAGCCATGATGTTGTGATTGCTGCAGAATGTGGTCTGGCATTATCTTGTTGAAAAATGCAGGGTCTTCCCTGAAAGAGATGACGTCTAGATGGGAGCATATGTTGTTCTAGAACCTGAACATAGTTCTCTGCATTAATGGTGCCTTTCCAGACATGCAAGCTGCCCATGCCACAAGCACTCATGCAACCCCATACCATCAGTGACGCAGGCTTCTGAACGGAGCGTTGATAACAACTTGGGTTATCCTTGTCCTCCCTGGTCCGGATGACATGGCGTCCCAGTGTTCCATAAAGAACTTCTTTCTGCGCAACAATGGTGGAATTGGTGATCCTCTTACCATCTTGGCTTCAGAGAGACACTGACACTCTGAGAAGCTCTTTTTATACCCAATCATGTTGTCAATTGACCTAATTAGTGTTAATTGGTCTTCCAGCTGTCCCTTATATGCTCAATTTCCTTTTTCCAGCCACTTATTGCTACTTGTCCCAACTTTTTGGGGATTTGTTGACACTGAAATTTTGAATCAACATATTTTTCCCTTAAAATGTTACATTTACTCAGATTAAACTTTTGATCTGTCATTTATGTTCTATTACGAATAAAATATTGACATTTTATTCATCATTGCATTCAGTTTTTATTCACAATTTGTTTAGTGTCCCAACTTTTTTGGAATCCGGTTTGTATTATTATTATTATTATTAAGATAATTACTCCTCTCAGTGAGTGTGGTACATGTATAAAATTATATATAATTATGAATATAAATACAAAATTATATCTACTATGAATATGAATGAAAGTAACCGAACAGGGGCAATGTTTGTGTGTGTGTGTGTGTGTATGGATAAAAGAATGGCATGAATCTGGTGATTTGCCTGATACGGGTCAGTAACAGCTGTACTCTCTCTTCCTCTCTCTCTTCTTCAGAAAAAAACTGCGTAGATATGTGAAATGAGATATGTATCGTGTTATAACATGTTCATCAGGCCACAGTTACAGTGAAGTGTTTATAAATCTCTTAATACTGTGTTATAATGTAATAGAAAACCTGACACCAGACTGTACAATTAAACGTGTGGAGTTCAGTCATACAGCACATGTAAACAAACACACACACACCCCAGCATCAGTTTGTACTCCTGTAATTAGACGTAATGATGTAACTGTGTAATTACAGGACTAAAATGTTCTTAAAGTATAATTACACAGTTATTAACGATGTTGTGAAGAGTGTCTGTTGGTGTTTTAGAGTCAGTGCTCACAGTATCTCCGGTCCTGTACTGTGAATAAACCCCTCCCCCCATCTAATTCCTGCTTTCAGACCCTGCCAGCCAGCTGTTAGCACTGAACACAGCGGTAACTTCACTTAATTCGCCTGAACATCCAGCAGCACTTCTCCAACCCGAGCATGAGAGGAGGCCCCAGCACTTCCTCAGACTTTACTAACAGGTTTTATTACAGGCTTATGGATGGATTTATGAGGGGTATATCATTTTATGGTTCATGTGGTCTTTATAATGGGTTTATTAAGTGTAAACTATAGTTTTAAAATAGGTTATAAGGTGTTTATAACGAGTCGATGGGATCACATCAGGTTTATAAAGGGTTTACAATGTTTTCAAATTTTTTTATATTAGGTTTATAATGAGTTCATAAGGGTTTAATAATGGACCGTCCATCCTCAGGGACTGATACAAACGAGACAGGTCTGAGATCTGTCTCTCACCGTGTGAGACTGGGAGGGTGTCCTGTGTCCGGCTACGTTCTGGGGTCTTGCTGTAGAACCCAGTAATTTAGGGTGTTATAAACAAGGCCTGTTAATAAGCCCTTAATAACAGCTTAAAGAGTGGATTTAGGGTGTTATAAATGAAGCCTGTTAAAAATGAATTATGGTGTAATGAGCAGTAGAAGCCTACAAGCTTTAACATCAACACAATGTGGTTTTCTTCTGTAAACTCAAAAGTCCAGCTTCATATGTCTTATAAACATCTTATAAATGTGTTATGAATTAGCTGTAGACCTGTGCTAGAGCAGAGTGGAGCACATGGTCAAGCAGGTGACTGTCTGTATTGACTACAACAGCTGCTGACACTGTATTCACCAGGAATTTCCAAAGGAATTTCTATCAGATACTCTCCCCGATCTTGATTTAGTCCCAGATTGGAATTAAGAGCCGGATTAGCTGGTTAGGTTCTTTAATCCTGGATTATAGTCATGGATTTCGGGAGTTGGTGTAGATTCACACTGGTGTACTGTATGAATTGAAGACAGCAGCTGTTGCTGGGGGCTTCATGGCCCCCCTCTTCCCTGCCCAAAGCTCCTGTACGCAACATTCCCCTGGACACTGTATTCTTGAAGCCCATTGACCCCCCAGTCCCCAGCAGCACTATTAATAGGCCTGTTGGTATCTGCCTGTGAATAGTTTGTCTTCCCTGGCATGGGCTAGTTAGCCACAGCAGTCCTTTGCAGAACTGGACGAGTCCGTGTACTGACCTGCGCTTGCTGGAAAGACTTGAGCCTCTTCTTGAATCTGGACGGCAGGACGAAGTCGCAGCCTCGGGCCAGAAATGCCAGCTCCCCCCGCAGGTCAGGGTCTTCCCTGAGCGAGGCCTCCTTTATCATCATGGTTGTGGTGTCCAGAGAGAAAATCCCCGAGTGAGATCTGTGCGGCTACTCCCAACGTCCTTGGTCACTTCTACTCCCGAGGTCACTGTCTGCAGTCAGAGCTGTCCTCTGTCTGCGCTCCTATTAGTTTTCTTCTTTTTATTGTCCTTTTGGTTCGTCCACCTCACACAGCAGCCACTCTCCCTCTCACACAACTCTCACTGGCTGGTTCCGGTCCGTCCAGGGGATCCTCACCCTCTTCTTGGGGTCTCGGTGTACAGGAAGATTCCCAGAGGTGTAACTGATAGCAGGTGGTCCAGAGCCCAGGAGCATTGCAGCCCCAGCACCAGGCCTTCAGGCTCCTGCCTTCCACTTGGGTCACATACAAACACTCTTAGCCCGTCCACAGCCCACGGCTCTCAACTCTGAGAAACATGACCCAGGTGGGGGTTCAGCATCCAGACGCTCCAAGCACTGCTGTCTCTGTCCTGACAAGCCAAAGCCTGCACTCAGGGGAGGGCTGGGTGGGGAATGAGGGGTCAGCTGTGTCAGATGTCCATCCGTGCCTGTGTTGCGTGGATCAGCAAAGATGCATTATGGGAAAGGAAGACCCCCCCCCACCCCACCCCAACATCTCTCTCTGGTCCAGGGAGCTAAAGTTAGCGGGCTGTGCTGACTTTGTTTACGCACTGGGCTCGGTGTGAAGAGACGCAGATCTGGCCTCAACAAGTTCATGGGGTACACCTCGGCTCAGAGAGGGAGGGGGCGCTAGTGTTTTTTCTTAGGTATTTAAGCCCCTTACACAGCACCCTGCCACCCCCCACACAGGACTCACAGGGCTTCCTGATCAGGCATCACAACCACAACACATTCAGCAAAATAAACATCCAAAGAATGCTTAGAACTGGGGGGGGGGGGGGTAAAAAAAAACATTTATTGAAGTCACTCTGATGCAGTGTTTTACTGAATTAAATGTGTGAAACTTGGAGAACTTGAGAACTTGGACCGGTGTTACTCCACAAAGAGGACTAATGTGAACTGATGTGACTGATCTGCCAGAATATTAACTTAGTAGCCCTCAGTTGATCTCTAAAACACAGTTATTTAGAGGTGTCTCCAGACAGATGAAACGAGACATGATATGGGGTTCACGAGAATGAGATGAGATTTTAAAATATTTTAAGAAAATGAAAAATATGTCTGAAAAATAGAGTTTTATTGGACAAAGTCACAAAATGCAAAGACTTAATTGTATATGAACTATGCAGGAGTTTGTAGCTTTTTAATTGAAACAGTATGTGACCTAACTTATCCACTTTCCACAAATTAAGTATATAATAAATAAATATATATATAGAAATAACAAAAATAAATATATTATTGCTGTGGCTCTAGCACTTGACTGTGGAATTTGAGGTCTAAAGGCAGAATGTTGTCTGGCATTATCTTGTTGAAAAATGCAGTGAATGTCCTCCAACTCCAATATTACACTGGCTGCTATTAACAAATATCCACTGTAACTGACAAGATAATGCATTAGCTATACATCTTCTGTTGAGAGGTGCTCTGACTGATGAGCTGTTGCACTCGCTGCCTTTACTACTGTATTGCCAGATCCCTCTTAAAAAGTTCATACCACTCCTGCAAGTTTCATGTGCTCCTTTAGCATGTGGCAGACAACAAAAACGAAGCAGGAAAACATGAAACAATGCACAAAGCATGACAGCATTCAGAACATGCTCCACACACAAACCACACAAATATTACACCACTCTTCTGATATAAAGTGTGTTTCTGATATAAACTACTTTAAAATTGTTGTTATTAAACTACACAAAACTCTGATCTCTTCCTCTCCCTTGTGTCTATGTGGCTGCTGATCATGGAGACAACGCCTTCTGGAGTTTAGTCACTAAAGTGCAGCGGATAGAAACACAACTCATTCATTTTTATTTCAGGTGAAGTTTCTTTATTTTGCAGAATATAACATTGCGTTGCCCCCCCCCCCCCCCCCCAGTGTGAACCACCTCCTGACATGTCCCTCAGTGTGTTCTTAGGTTCAAATGTTCTTGATTATTGTCATCTTCCACTGCCTACGTTATGTTCTGACACTCGAGAACAAAAAAACCAAGAACAGTTAAAAACCTGGATATCTTCTGGAGAGGACAGGAACATTCTGTGGGATCTTGGTTTGAGAAACAGACAAATACTCTCCACAGTCCAGCTCTGACCCCGCCCCCCACCGAATCCAGACCTGCAGAGACACAAACACAGCCCCCATAGCGCCCCCTGCTGCCCACCCTGTTACATTACCACACACTACACTTGAGTGCCGCCAGGACCTGAGTGAAGCCACTTACACAGATCAGAAAACACAGAGAGGAACTTTAATGGTTTTTAATTGCTCCCCTTACACCCCACTCTCCCCACCCAAGACACACCCCCACCCTCCCCCTTGTTGTCTTCTCTTTCCTCTCTGTGGTATATATAGCCTTGTGTCCAGCAGCTCTCCTGACATTTCAGCTGCACATTCCTACCCACAATCCCCTGCTCCGCCAGCGGCAGCTGTTACAGGCTCATCACACATATCCCCCCCGCAGCCCCCCAGGATAGATAACACCCACTTCGGATCTCAGACCCCTGCCTGCCTCGCAGCCTCCCAGCACTGATAACACCTACCCCAAGTCTTTACTGATCATTGTCACTGTGTCTGAAGTGTAATGACTACAGACTCACTCTCACTCTGAAACAAACACAGTTCCCCCAATAGAACAGGGACCTGTGTGCATCATCTCAACCATGAGAGGAGACTCTGACTGCAGCATTAACGTCCATGCACAGGGCTCCTCTATCACCTCACTTACACGTGGAGAAACAGCTAACACTTCTGTCCATTGGGGGCTCCTGATACCTGACAGGTCTCTTTGTGAGTCACAGACACTTTAAAGGTTCCTGCAGGTCGCTGGGAGCCTCCTGCTAGTGTCCAGTGTCACTTCGGGATGGACAGTGTCCTAAATGGGTCAGAATGGATTTGGTCAGGGTTCCACAGAGAACTAATGCTAGTCCTCTGGGACACAGTGGTCTCCGAGGGGAACAGATGGGCGGAGTTGGGGGTGCAGCATGGTGACAGGACCCTTAGGCTTGAGTCTTCTGTTCATCGTCTTCTTGGAGGATACTTTAAATAACTGCCCGCGCTCTGAACTCAGTGTGAACTGCTTTAACATCTGTGGCTAATGCACTGATTAAGTTATTAATAGTGGAGAATTTCCCAGCTGCCTCCACGGCTTTATCCCCGTCTGCAATTCTGCAAAAGCAAAATACTCTGCCCCCCTCCAAAAAAAAAAAAAACAGGAACACACTGAGCGAGTGTCTCACATAAACCTCGCAATGCAGATCGCTTCATAACACATATTATTACGGTATGCCTTAATAAACTGTAACCCCCTTCTTTATGACATCACACACCCCAGTGTTACAACATCACACACCCCTGGTGTTATGCCATCAAACCCCCGGCTGCAGGAAGTGTGCTGTGTGTGTTTGAGGGTGTCATGGGTTAATGTTACCGTGTCCTAATTGTTGCTATGGCAATGCTAAACAATTTATTTGATATTTCTGTTGGTAGTTGTGGTATTTGATGTGGTTGCTATGGTGTTTCGTATGTTTCTAATGTGTTGCTTGGCTTATGTTATAATCATCGAGTTATTGTTAATGTTTTGATACACCATTGCTTTGATTTTTTAGTTGGATGTTATGGTGAATCTGTGGCTGCTAAGGTGTGGCTATGCTAATGCTTTTGTGGCCCAGCATTTGCTAAGATAACGCACACTGATTTCTGTAGGATTTCTGTTGGTGATTATTGTGACTGCTAACGTGTTGTGTTGTCCCAGTGGTAGCTGATGCTCAACTGTTGCTTTGATATGTTGGTTGCTAAGGTTGTCAGCATGGTTGCTATGGTGGTCACTGTGGTTGCTATGGTGTTTAAAGAAAAATAAAGAACAGTATAAACACATTTTTAAGAACTGTTTACTCTTTCGTATTTTATAATTTCGGTTTAAAAAAATTTCCCGAGGGAAAAAAAAATCAAAAAAAGAGAATTGGGGGAGTTCTGGACTGGGGGTCTGGAATTGGTTGTCTGAGTGTGGGTCTGGAGTAGGGGATTTGAAATGGGGGGGACAGGTCCAGGGGCAGGTTCAGGACTCGTTGGACATTCGCTGAGGGCAGCAGTGAAGTCAGCAGCAGAAACCCAATCAGCTCCGACAGTTAATACAGTTCTAGACGTACTCAGTGCAAAACGTGCTGTAGGACACACACACACACAAAACTGTCTCCAGCTCATCTCACAAACCCGAGGCCAAACACAGACAGACAGATCACAAATCCCTCGCACAGAATCGCTAATGTGGCTAATGCAGGCCAGAAGACGCTGAGGAGGAATCTGATTTACAGTCATCACTTCACCAGCACCGGGCCAAGGAACAGTGGAACCTTGTTCTCTGGAGTGATGGAGTTCCTCTGGTGTTTTGAACGGTGGAACTGTGTTCTGTGGAGTGATGCAGTTCCTCTGGTGTTCACTGGAGTGATGGAGTTCTCCTAAGATGGAGGATATATAAATGAGGATAAGAGGTTGGTCTTGTTGCCATGGTGACAGCAGGCGTCTCTAAGGTGGAGGATAAATGAATGCGGATAAGAGGTGGGTGTTGCTGTCATGGAGATAGCAGCGGTCCCTGAGGCAGAGGATAAATGAATGCGGATAAGGGATGCGTGTTGTTGCCTTGGTGGCAGCAGTGGTCCCTGAGATGTAGAACAGGCAGGTCAGTTGTGTTTGCAATAATAACAATGTTTTCATTCCTCCGGATCAGTGGCACAGGCTTGGAATTCCATCCACAGCCAACATATACACAGACTATATACACAAACCCTATACACACACGCACTATACATACACACAATGCATACACACACACTATACATACACACAAACACACATGCTATACATACACACAATGGTCTTGACTGCCTACTGTTGGCTCCTCAAGGTCACTTAAAGCACTATGAAGCTCCTTTGGGTCTCTACTGCCTCCTTCTGGCTCACACTGACCATGTACTGCCCCCTTCGGGTCCTCAGTGGCCCTCTACTGCCCTCCTAGGTCCTGGTGTTTGGTGGCCCTCAGTGACACCTCTCATCTTCCATGTATTCCTCCTGACACTTTCAGGCTGTCTTTACCCTCTACTGCTGGTTCCCTCTTTGAACCCTGCTGACCTGTTCTTGTTAAGTTCCTGCTGATAGATGTTGGTCCTACCTGCCACCTTGCTGTACTTTTCAACTTTGGACACGTCCTGAGGCCCGAGGCCAGTTCAGAATCGCAGCGTCCATCAGTTCTCCCTGCAGCACCCTGTCTCCTCCAGCAGGGGATGCTAAAACACCACAGTATTCAACAGTACACCCACTGCAGCTCCCACTCCCAGTGAGTGTCAGCGACCGGTCTCAGTACAAACTGCACAGCAGCATATCCTCGGGACCCAGCAGAACCAGTTGAAAGAGTTCCAGCTCTAGAGTTCTAAAGGGTTCTGATAGCCCATTATGGTTCCAGTCAGAACTCAGAATGATTCAGAACCATCAAACCAGGCAGAAAACCTAAAGGATTTTGTACAGAACCACTGCTTTCACTAAGGAACCCCAGGGCAGGTGCTGATCCAGAGTTTTGCCGGGGGTTCTCTGGTGGAGGTTCTCATTGGTGTGATGTTAAAGGTGGAGGGCAAATTGCTCCACACAGCTGTTGTCCGCTGATCCTTTCAGGCAGGGGAGGGTATCCACCCCCTGCAGGGTGTGTATACTGAAGATATGTTTGATAAATAATAATCACAGAGGCCCCCTCCCGTCTCCAGATGTTTTTTTTGTGTTTGTTTTGCGCTATAGCTTTTTTCTGCTCACTGTTCTTACACACAGTCCAGTTCAACAAACTGCAGTTGCAATAAACTGCTAACCCCCCCACCCCTGGCACTCTGCCCCCCTCAGCGGACCCCCGGAGAAGGGTCTTCTTTCCCCTGGCGACAACCAGTCTCTCACACACATACCAGACAGTGTGTGTGTGTATGGAGAGAGGGGGTAAAGTTACATACACTGACACCTTTGTTTCTGGATAACAACTCTCTCTCCCTCTCCCTCTCTCTCCCTCTCTCTCAGACAGACAGATAGTCAGATGTTCCAGTAAAGTAGCTGGTGGTTGCTATGGTATCCAAGTTGATTGCTAAAATGTTACTAAATGGTTGCTATGGAGTTCTGTTGCTAGGCTGTTGCTATGTGGCTGCAAACACATTTGTAGGTGGTTGCTATTAGGGATGCACCATTCCAAATGTTTAAATTCCTATGCATTACAGAGAAGCTGCATATCAGCCAATACTGGCCCAATACAGACACAATACTGTTCCTATACCGATCCAATACAGACCCGATACAGACCCAATACAGATCTGACAACAACCGAATACAGACCCAATACCAACCAGTTACTGATCTCACACAGACCCAATACCAACCAGATACAGACCCAATACAGACCCGATACCGACCTTATACCAATATGATATCCACAAAAACAACAACATATATAATAATACTAATAATAATAATAATAAATTAATTAATTACATTTATATAGTGCCTTTCTCATACTCAAGGACAATTTCCATAGAGGAGGGAGATGAGAGAAAGAAAGAAAAAAAATAAAAACCAAAGAATAAAAAAAAAAACACACACACACATTAGAAACACAAGATATCAATAATGGCAAATGCAAGACAGCAAATTAATCAACGTAACAAAGAATGAAAATGTTGAGAGAAAAGATTGGATTTGAAAGAGGAAAGTGAGGCACAAAGACAGAGAGACTGCAGCAAGCTATTCCACAATTTTGGGGCCAAGGATCTACCATCTACTGAGATCAATTTAAGTTTAGGAATGAAGAGAAGGCCAACATTAGAAGACCTAAGAGAAAGGGAAAAATGTATGGGTGAAGGAGTTCTGTTAAGTAAGAGGGCACAACAACATGCAGAGATTTGTAGGTAAGTAATAGAAGTTTAAACTGTATACAAAGAGAGACAGGTAGCCAGTGCAGCTGGTAATGTGGGTGGATTTCTTAATGTAGGACAGAATTCTGGCAGCAGAATTTAAAACATATTGAAGTTGACAAATCGTTTTATTGGGAATGCCTATAATCAAACCGAGAAGAAATGTTAGCATGAATGAGGATTTCTGCATCTTGGCTGTAAGTACAGGCCGACCACGGGCAGTGTTACATAAGTGAAAATAGGACTTTTTGACAATGCACCTGATATATGGTTCAAATGAAAGATTAGTATCAAAAATACACAGAGGTTACGAACCACAGATGAGGGTGAAACATTCACACCATCAAGACTTAGAGTAAAACCAATTAACTTTGATACAGACCCAGTACCAACCTACACAGCAAATTCTCCAGTGTTAAAGCAACACTATTAGTGTTGATTTAGTGTTAGTTAAATCAACACTATTAGTGTTAATTTAACACTGAGAGTGTTACATTATTACACTAACAGCGTGAATTTAACACTAATAATATTTATTTAACACTGGTGAATTTACTGTGCAATACAGACCAAATACCAACCAAATACCGACCCGATGCAGATCTGATACCAACCTAATACAGACCAAATACCAACCCAATATCGATCCGATACAGACCCAAAACCAACCCAATACTATATCTGATACCATGACTGAATTAATAAACTGAGTATGTTGCTCTGTGGGACAGAGTTAAGGCATCAGGACTCAGACATTACTGACTTTGTAAAACTAATATAACTAACACAGATATAACTGCACTGAACTTCTACTGATTTGTGCAGGACCTTGACACAGTAAGAAGTCTATCTTTTTAAATATATTAAAATATATGAAGTGTATTATTTATTAGAGTCAAAACTGAGAGTAAATCGTGTCACAGACAGTAATCAATTATTTTTTTAATTTTTAGTGTAAACAGTAATTAAACATCTACGTTCTTAAACTTAAAGTGGATTATTTAATCTGGAATCTGATTATGTTTTGGTTGTTGATGTGACTTAGTTTAGTTTTGAATTAGCTCGGTCCACACACTAGGGTTTGGGAAAACAGGAGGTGGGCAGTATTTGCATATTCATACATTTTCAGGATCCTAAAGAACGTTGTGGTTGGAGAGCGTTTTTGACGTCACATTTAGTCCTTTCTCAAAAATAACAATAAAATATCTCTCTCTGCTCAAATCCATGGTAGAGGCTGTAGCCTGTGTCTCCTGCTGTTCAGATACTTTTCCTGAAAGAAAGAGTCTAGGAACGCCTCTTGAGTCTCTGTCTCACAGTTTGTAAAAATACACAAAATAAAGTAAGCGTGCATGTGTGTGGTAAACTAGAGGAGTTCCTTCATAAATAGGTGTCCGAGAAAACAGACAAACCAGTGTCACTTTACAAAGCTCAGTGCTAAAAACATGACAAAGAGAGAAAGAGAGAATGTTTGAGTGTGGTGGACGTTAACTGACATCCTGAATAATATTCTAATAAACTATGAAAAGCAGCAGATTCTCTTCACACACACACACAACACTGCACCAAACTACCACCCCAACACCCCCTATCCCGCCCTGCTCCACCCCCTCCTCCGTATAGCACAGAGCCTCCGCCCTCCCCCCGGAGTAAAGGTCCGGTGCAGGGAGCCCATGTGGCAGAGTTCAGTGTTCACAGGGAGGAGCTGAAGCAAAGACTCCTGCTGGAACGTAATTAGACAGTGTGACAATAATCAAGAACACAAGAACGCAGTCCACACACCCCTGAACACACACTGACATAACAAGAAATCCAGCTTATATTCATTCATTCATTCTTTCTTTCATTTAAAGATCCATAACTCTCAGCAGTACTCACTCTGATGATTTCCGGTGTTTGCTGGATGAGGATTGTTGATCCACTGTCTCTCTCTGAACTTGTCACTGAGTCTGTCACAGGTGTCAAAGGTGTCACTCCACATGTTCCAGGTGTTACAGGTACTCCAGGTATATTAACAGACACAGGTAAGTCCTCAGGAGGAGGTTCTGGAATATGTTCTGCAGAAGTTTCAGATTTGGCGGTGGCTAACGTGTCCTGGAGGAGACGCATGACCTCTCGCTCTTTGGACTGAGTTCCCAACCCAGCGCCGCTTTCCACCAGCTCCTGGGCAAAGCTCTCAATGCTCTCCAGAATCCTCAGCAGCAAAGCGCCATCATCCTCCTCCCCAATCTCACTGGGGTCCCGGCCTACAGGCTTCGGGTACGGGAGCCCCAGAGGACTGTGGGACAGCACTGCAGGACTGGGAGTCCCTGAGCTCAGGATCGGGATCTGGTTTTGGTAGGAGCTGGTTTGGACAGATTCGCTCATGCGCTTCAGCTTGGGTGGCAGCGGAGGTTCCTTCTGCATGTTCTGTGAGAGACACTCCAAGTCCATCAGGAGTTTGTCGATGTCATCCTCCCCTTCCTTGCTGACTCTTGGCTTTGAGAGCGTCTTGGACTCTGCGCCATACAACTGACTGCCGACCAGCTCAGGCCGGGGATGGAACACTGTTCCGTTTCTGCTGATTTCTGTAGTGCCTGAATCTGAGGATCTCTTCAAATGCTGTCTGGACCCTAAAACCCCAAAGCCGCCGAGCTTCCCCTCGTATCTTGGCATCCGCTCCAGCGAGCGCCCCGCATCTGCATCCTCCTCGATGTACAGGGTTTCCATGGAATCTTTACAGATGCTGTCACTGCTGCTGGAAAGCAGGGAGTTGGTGGAAGGGAAGGGGTCATGGAGGCTGGTGGCGACAGAATGAAAGGAGGACGAAGTGGCGACGGAGGGAAGGTTGCTGCCATTGACAGAAGCTTGGGACGTCAGGGATGGAACCAGACCCTGGATGGATTTTAGGTTCCCTGGTAGATCCTGGGAACCTTCATGGGACTCCTGTTGAGAAGATGGGGACATGGATTTAGACTGGGCTTTTGCCAGCGGAGGAGAATGGACAACGTCTTCGTAACGTGGTGGCTGTTCGTTGCTGAAAATCGGAGAGAAGGGACCTTGCTGGAGACCATGGAGGCTGTTGACGAGTTCAGACAACTCACTGTGATCCTGCCTCCCGGTCTGACCCAGCTCCAGCTCCAAAGGGAGCCTCTTGAGGTAACCGGACAGCTTAGCCATCACGTTTCTGTAGATGGCTTCAGGGTTCCCAGGATCCTCGCTTCCATCTCCGCTTATGGACTTCCTCTTGATGCACTGCTTTATGATGTCCGTGCACTTCTTCAAGTCCTCAGAGCACTTGAGCAGGATGTCCAGGCAAGCTTTAATGTCCTCCCCTGAGGCGCTGCTGTCTGTCTTGGTCTTCTCCAAGATGCGGGCAATGAGATTCTCCTCGCTGAGGCTGTTTAGGTACAGCGAGGCCATGCTGCTGTTTAGGTTTTGTTCCAGAGACGTGCTCCGGCTCAGCTTCTGCTCTTCCGCCACAGACTTCTGCAGAAGTCCAAAAGGAGGACAGTTCTCGTCACTGGATGCAAAGTGGCCATAGATGATGTCCAAGTCAGTGGATCTTCGGCTGAAGGAATCAGGCCTGACTTTTCGACCCTTCCTGAAGGTCACGTGGCTGGAGGAGTACTTTATCTTCTCGAAGGAGAACTCCTTGGTCTTGCCGCTTGCCAGGTTGATGGCCTCCCCTGTGATGTCCTTTAGACTCGATGAGCTTTGGATGGCAGATCCTTTCTTTACCTTCGGGATCACCTGGTGGTAGTCCTCGCAGAAGTGTCCGGAGCCACCGCCGTTCTCCAGGGATTTTGAGGATGGTTCCTGGAGGCTCATTGGCCGATCCGAGTAAGGACGGGAAGGGGGGATGTCTAGAAGCTCAGCACAGGTGCTTCGGTGGGCCATGAAGCAGTTGAAGCCCTGTTTTAAAGCTGCACAAGGTCCGTTACAGTAGTGCACCGTGTGCTGGACTCGCGGGTCGACCACTACACTGTTGTAGCAGTTGATGCTGCTGACAACGATGCGATAAGTCGCTGCCATTTTATTTTAATACTGTTTACAGTAAAGATAATGATTTTAAAAATTCCCAGATTTTTGTAGAAACAAACCAAAGCAAAATGTTCTCTCTCTGCACCGAGACGTACAGAAACAAAAGACCACTCAGAACTTCAGACCAAATGTCCAGGCCAGTGCTCAGCTGGCGCCCCGTGGTCAGAGAGGTGAGTGTCAGCCATGGTGACGAGGCTATCCCTTCCTCAGCACACGACACTGAGGCCTCATTAAAGGCCCAGACCCAGTGCTCCTCATCATCTCTCCTCTGGACGTTGGAGGCCTAAAGGCAGGGAGAAGCCCCCAACCTCGTAAACCCCTGCCACCTGGTGACACTCCTGGCTTGAGTTGATTCACAGATGTCTCTCCTTTGTCTGTGCAGTGGGTCCCAGATGTTTCTGTTCTTGAATCCAAGAAGAAGAGCTGAGAAAGAGAGAGAGAGAGAGTGAGAACACTCGTTGAGACAGTATTAATTTATAAATATAAATATAAATAAATTAAATGAATCACAACGTCTAAACTGAAAACAAACAACAGCAGAGATTTTGCACTGGTTTTTATATTCTGGATCATACGTAGAAAAGTGGTGACGTTTCAGAGGAGCTGGACTGGGGTGAGGCTAGGGGGTGAGAGTGTTGGATGTGAGAGTGGGGGCTGAGACTGGGGCGGGGGGTGAGAGTGTGAAGGTGACACTGGGCGGTGAGACTCTCTCACCCACACAAACACACTCTCTGTCTCTCACACACACACTCTGTCTCTCAGTTCAGTTCAGTTCAGAGTAGCTTTATTGGCATGACTGATGGAGTACAATGTTGCCAAGGCACAAACAATTCAGAACATTGTGTCTTACTGAACTGTGAAAAACACAGTATATATATATATATATATATATATATATATATATATATATATATATATATATATATATATAGTACAGACTAAAACGTCTTCAATTAATAGACAAGGCAAAGTTATAACAAAACAAACAAAATATAATACTATTAAAAACACTCTATTTCATTATCTCTCTCTCACACGCATACACAAAGGGAACGAGAGAGAGAGAGAGTGAGTGAGTGAGTGAGTGAGTGAGTGTGTGTGTGTGTGTGTGTGTGTGTAAGTGATAGTGTGGTGTTGGTGTGAGCTGCTGTTTTCTTACATATTTTAACGAGCTGATCACCTGATAGCCTTTAACCCGTTAGCATCCGCTATTTCCAGGCCACAGAGGCCACCGCTTTGGTGTGTGTGTGAGTGAAAGAGAGAGAGAGAGAGAGAGAGAGAGAGAGAGGGGGGGAGAGAGATCTCCAGTGTGTAATGAAAGACTCATTGTAGTAGAACAGTGTGAGTCACAGCAGTGTGTGTGTATGTGTTACTCATTTTGTCCACATTAAAGGACAGATAACCACAGTGTGACTCACTTGTTCATTCATTCATTTCTTCACCAGCTTCATTCACTGCAGTGAAACACTCACAGACTTTACAACAGTGAACTATCACTGACAACTAACAACCACCGCCATTCTGCTCAACACACTCGGAGAACACTAACCTCTGATTCTGTTCATCAGCTCAACACACTTTGAAAACTCAGTGCTTTACAGTTAGGCCTTGAGGATGTCGTCCACACCCCTCCCTGCACCCCCACAATTAATTACGTGCAATTCGATCAGTTTCTTATCAAGGCTTCTGATGTGTTTGTGCGTGCTTTCTGCTATGTCCAGTGATCCGTGATTAATCAATCCACTGTAGAAAACATTCAAAATTCCAAAGTACTTCTGTGACTCATTTAATACATCATTTATCAGTCACAAACACACGTTCTGAAGTATAATTCCATGTTTAAGGCGAGCTATGTGTCGTCTCTGAGATTGAGCATGTGCAGCCCATGCTTGCAAACAATGTTTTGAATCATTCATTTGAATTTGATATGTGAACCGATTCACTTAATGACTTAATGGGTGGAATCTACACTCAACCCTGTTGTCCACCACCCAAACAAGAATCAGTGAATCACAACCTCCACAACACAGAGAACAATACAACAACCACAAGGAACACTATAGTAAACACCAGGAACTTCTTAACTGCCGGGAATGTCATAACCACCAGGAACACCATAGCGTCCGCTGGGAACACCGTAGCAGCCGTTTTCTGCTCTCTGCCAGACAGACTATGGGTAACTAAAGTTTTGTCTCCACAAAGAACCGGCAGGAGAACACGGATAACTGGCAGGACAACATGGAGAACTCCATTTTCTTTATTCCAAATGAGTTATATGTTAAAACAGTGTATTAATTAAAAATTCTATTGAATATTAAAACGTGAACTGATTTGTTTTTTACTCTAAGCACAAATTTCCTGGGTCTCTTACGAACACAAGTCTCAAAAGAGAAGACAATGAGCACAGACATAATGAGTTTAATATTTCCAGGAGCCACATTTATACAGCTTCATACTAACAAGAACAATATTAAACTGATATAGAAATACTAAAAAAGGTCTTGTCTTTTTTGTTTTATTTATTATACAAATTTCCACGTGTTTTATTTTCGCTGGGAACCTGGTTTGAGTAGTTTCACAGGTTTTTCGTTTCCCAGTATTTTTTTTTACAAAATGGAAATCCTTTGACCTTGCCATTTCCACCTCCTAAACACCTCAAATTTAAAAAAAAAAAATGTTTTGGATCATAGTATGGAGATTATTCTCAGCAGCCGGAGTGACATAAAAGTCACATGAATTATGACCTGGCCTTTCAGACAGAGTCGGATTTCCACAGATGGACTTGGATCATATGAAAGTGGCCCAAATCTGATGTGAAAAAGTCAGATTCAATGCGATGTGTGCTGTTCATACAGCCACATGAATGACATTCGTGTCACGTATGACTGAGCCTCTTTACCTGCTGTGTGAACATAGCCTTAGTATTCCTTGTCCAGAATATTACCAAGCCAGTAAACAGCAGATGTTTAAGCCATAGTACATTTGATTTGTTTTGCTTATTTTGAGAATTTGCAAATATCATACACTTTTAATTAAACACAGGACAAGGGGCAAATATCTTTCGTAGATTTATGAATAAATTTGTTCAATAAACTGATGTTCTTTACCATAATAGTGTGTGTCCCGTGTGTGGACACAGCGAAGGCTGAATAAAGATTTTCAGAATAATCACAAACACAGACCTCGACCTCTCCAGCTAAGTCAGCTAATACACACTGTAATTCACCTTCACAATACATACACACACACACACACACTCCCCTTCTTCACAGAGGAACACAGTTCTTGTTCTTAATGAAACATCTGTGACCTGCTTTGGTCCAAACCCAACAAGCCCAACAGCAGCGTTCTCCCTGTTTAAACAGCCCTGTTCAAAACACCTGCTTTTAGTGTCTGTTCCTTTAAATGTTCATTTAAACACCCGTTTACCTCGACCTGAGCACATAGCAGTGCGGCGTGAGGATCAGAAGCTCGGATTTTTAGGCCTTTTAGCTCGGTTCTTCCTTCTCCCTTTTTTTTTGCTCAGTGCTCTTATATCTCCATGTTCGTTGTGTCTGCTTTGCTGCATTTAATCTCATCTTTGCACTCTCACATAAATGTGGGAGTGGGGCTATTCTAAAGTCTTTGTACTTGACGTCAGAAGTGGAGCAGAATCATAATAGCTTGTTTTATCCCATGTTTTCTCACTTAGGCAGCGCACAGAAAACTGACTGGGGTCTTGTTTAACAGTGTGTGGGCTGGTGGGCTCCAGATTTACCCACTGTGTTTGTGTGTGTGTATGTGTGCGAGTGTGTGTGAGAGAGAGAGAGAGAGAGAGAGAGAGAGAATATTAGTGAATATGTGAGTCAGTGGAAAGGGATTAAATTTTAGAGCTAAGGTTTTTCCTGCTCTGTCTCAGAGGGAGTGTCCGGAATATTCCACAACTCTGTGAAACTCCAACTTTACCTCACTCCAGAAAAATGCCAGAGAGAGAGAGAGTGAGCGAGCGAGCGAGAGAGAGAGAAACGGGGGAGGGGGGGGATTTACTCCACTACAGAGTGTGTGGGTGTGTAATGTGTCCAGTTCTCTTTCTCATACACATGCATTTCCATGCCAGGGCAGTCTGTGTGAGGGTCTGAAGGCGGAGCAGGACGTGGAGCTGTAACGGAGCAGGTCGGGGACAGGGTCAATTCTGTTGCCCCCACGTTTCATAGCTCCACTCCCGACAAGTTGCTGCAACCTCAGCAACTGTACAACAGCTGGGGACACCTTAAATCCATCTTAAACTAAGAGGCCCCACTGTATGAGGACACGCCACGTGTCTACAGCTCCACCTCGTAACCTCACTGTGAGACACAGCAGAGATCCTTCACTGGACACTGTTAAAGAACCTCTACACTAAACACAGCAGAAGCAACAGGAACAGTGGTGCTTGTACATTGTCCTCCAGATCAAAGAAAGAGAAACAATAACAATCACAAAGACCCCGCGGTTCTCACATATGAACCTCCTGAGACACTGCGGAGAATCAGGTCCGGAGATTCCCAGAGTCATCCTTCACACATGGCCACAGTGGGAGACTGTTGTTCTCAGAGATGGAAATGTTCTGCATGGTTCAGCCAGGGGGTGTAGCTTGTGCAGCACATGGTTCAGGCAGGGGGCGGAGCCTGTGCAGCAAATGGTTCAGGCAGGGGCAGTGTCTACAACACAATTCTCCGGAACATTCCTGGGTCTGATCACACAAGGAACAGTTCACACAGAGAAGTGTTTATTATCCACATTATAACAGATTATCCATGGTCAGAAATGAGAGACGGCTATATTTATCTCATACACAGCTCCTCTCCCTGTGCTGGAGAGACTCTCACAGCACTCACAAACACAGACCCCATCGCCTCTTTGTGTTAGGGGTAAAGTATCCCATGGTGGAGCATAATGAGGAGAAAGTACAGTTATCAACTGTTAGCCAGATTAGCATTTTCACCATAGGTCATCATTATCTAATGGAAAACAGTTAGAAACAGACATTACTGCGTTTCTAGGCTCTTCTGTCTGAATCTGAGTGAGTTATTCACACACAGATCATACACAAACTTCAGTAATTGTCTTATTTAGCTTATTTTAGTCCCAACCTGGGACACGACACTCAGGAGTTTCTCTAGAAATTGTGAAAGAGGCTTCAGGAGATCAAACCAGAGCAATATCAGAGACTCTGTTACCCTTGAGTAACAGATGTTTTCACTAAGTAAACTTTCTCACCACTTCAGACGCAGAGGAACCAGGACATCAGCTCTGTCATCCTCTCTTTCAGGTCCATCTTATCCATCTGCTCCGCACAGAAACACAGAGTAACATGACACTTCTGTTCATTGCTGCTGCTGTTTTAGTTACACAAACATCTTCAGAGATGATAAAAGGGTGAAAAGCATAGAGAAATACATTGTCTTTGTTCTTATAGGAGTAATGTGGAAAATTTAATTGTGTTTAAATTACAGCCGCAGTTTGAGTTCAGTATTCTGTAATTTTTTTTTGAAATTCACAATATATTAAAATGTATAAATAAATGGAAAGTAAGAAATATGACTCAGCTGGAGAACAGTCCCGCCTTTTAAATATACACAAGATATGTTTTTTTTTCTCCTGGGGTGTAATTAATTTTAATAGCATTGTATTGAAATCAATAGAGAGGGGGAAGCAGGGAGGGTGGCTCTCTCCACAATTTACATAGTGCAGTTTCTGCAGTGCTGAGCCCAGATTACCTGCGACAGAGGCTCTATTCTACCAATTATATGTCAGTGAAGCATCACAAAATTTTAATGCTTCAATTATAAGGTAAATATATTACAGTGTCCCTTTAAGTCTACAGCAATTTAGCCCCACCCACTTCCTCCTGCGGTCCGTGTGACCAAGTCTCTGAGTAGGTTGTGTGGAAATGTGTGGTTCCCTATCAGTCGATTCACTCGGTACAACACAAGCTGTATGGGATATTATGCCTCTTCCATATCTGGCTGAAGACACCTCTAATCACGCCTGTAAGGCAGATGACGCATAGTGACGAGGGTAGGTGGGCCCGCCCCTCACCTATAACCTCTGGACACTAGCGTCTCTCTTCAGTTCTTATGCTCTTCACCTCGCTAAGAACACCTTACACTTCTCTGCTAATCTAGCTAGCTAGTTAGCTCTTTTCCTTAGCAAAGACACTACAAATAGCTTACTGTTCCAATAGGAAAGAACGGCAACAACCTCACGTTGGTGAGTCGTCTTTCCGCGGAGCGCTGTTTTGGAACGTCTTTTGCATTCTTCTCTTGAGCTCGCTTTGCCTAGTCTCGGTGCTAGCCCGTTTAGTTTTGCTAACGGCTATCTAAATGAGCTCGCAAGCAGCTACCCGCCATGGCAGGAAAGTCCCCCGCCCTTGTCCTCAAGGGTGTGGGTTCGCTATTCATGAGAAGGACCTACATGATGCGTGCCCAGTTTGCCTGGGAATCGTTCATGCTAGGAGGGCCTTACTGCAGCCTGAGGCATGCGAGTTCTGTCACCGGCTCAGACGTTCTACCCTGGAGCGCAGGGTGTCGTTTGTTGAAAAAATTCTCGGACAAGCAGCGTTGGACCGTGAGGATCCCGTTTTCCGAACAAGTTGAGCCTTCTCACTCGGACGCTGAAGAGGCTGAGTCAGTGGGTGAGCCGTGTATTAATTGGGCTGAGCACATGGAGAGTCTGGGGGACGTGTGTGAAATGGGTTCGCAGTCACCTGCTCTCCTAATGAAGCCCCGGATCCCCGAGCCCGCAGCTGAACTAGAGGACGACGACCCTTTCGGTCTTGGGTTAGATGAGCACGGTCTCTCCGAGGACGAGCAGGAGGACCTTCCGGCTCCTCTCGTTGCAGCGGCTTCAGGGGGGAAACAGGACGAGGCGGACACGTCCTTTATCTCCCTTTATCGCCGTGCTGCTCAGAAACTGGACGTCCAGTGGCCCGCTCCTCACACAACCAAAGCGGCTACGAGATTCTCTGGGTTTTTCCTTCCCCCGGTCCCGACAGCGGTGAAACACCGTCTCCCGCTGTTTCCGGACTTCATCGCCGAGCTAAAGTCCTCATGGGCTAAACCACTGTCGACCCGTACGGCGGTTCCGGGTTTCGCGCCATTTCTCGACATAGAGGGGGCGGAGGAGACAGGTCTGCTGAACCCCCCTCCCATGGAGCCGTCATTAGCAGCTTATCTCGCCCCATCACACAACCTAGGGGTAGCAGGACCAGCCGTGCTTCCCTCTAAGCCCTGCCGTTTTTCCTCCTCGCAGCTGGATAAAGTTTACCGCGCTCAGGCAGGCACAGCTAGGGCTATGAATTCGGTCACTCTTCTCCAAACATATCAGGCGATGTGTCTGGCCGAGCTCGGAGAGCAACTGCCGGCGGAGAGCCCGTTAACCGCCTTGCTTAACGAGGTCAGAATTGCCTCGGATTACATCCTGCGCATGTCCCGCTGCGCTGCACTGTCACTGGGCAGAGGAATGGCGTCAACGGTGGTGGCTCAGCGCCACTTGTGGCTGACTATGTCCGATATGTCGGAAAGAGACCGAGTGTCCTATTTGGACGAACCCGTTTCATCTGCAGGTTTGTTTGGTCACTCTCTCGAAGCCATTCAGGCTAAATTTGAGATCAGGAAAAAGCAGACAGAGGCACTGCGCTCTATTCTGCCAAGAAGGGAGGCTAAGCAGAAGCCAGCGTGGGTCGCTCGTAAGCCTGCCACTCCATTTCTCGCTGTAAAGACGTCTGCACCGGCAGTTCTTCCGGGGAACCCCCCTCCTAAGCAGCAACCACAAAAACAGGCCCCGCGGCACTCCACCTGGAGCAGGGGTCCTCCACCTGGACCTCTGAAGGATTCAGCGGTGAGGAGGAAGAAGCCTAATTCATCCTAACCTTCAGTTCAGTGTGGGAGAGGTCTCCGAGGCTCGGAGACACCGCAGCCTCTCCCCTCAGGCCCCTCAAGAGGTGCCACCCTTCTCCCGTACCGGGGCCCAGTCCAAAAAGGACACGTTCTACCCCAGTATTGTTCACAAAGCACCTGTTCTGCCCAGACACGTGTGCACAAACATCCCCTCAATTCTTTCCCAGTTCTCAGGGGTGGGTGGGTTTCCCACAGTGTTTACAAGCCCCCAGTTTGGGTGCAATAAAAGAGCATTATGTTCCTCGATGTGCCTTAATAAAGTCTCATTTTGTACATCAGGAAATAAAGGTGTCTGTTTCAAGCAAAACAATAAACGATCTGGCGTTAGTGAGCCTGAGGAAGCATTCTGTACGCTCCCCAGCTCAGCCACAGGAGGGCCTCATTTCCCCACAAATAGGCTGTTATCACAGCCGACTCGCAGCTCATGCAGCAGAGTGGCGCGCATGCGCAGTCTCTCCTTGGGTAGAAAGGACAGTGTGTGTAGGGTACCGTTTACAATTCCGAATTCCCCCTCCCCGCTTTTCCAGCGTGGTGTTCACCCGAGTATCGGGCAGTGCTGCAGCGGTGCTCAAGGAGGAGATAAGAAATCTCCTCAGCAAAGAGGCAATAAGAGTGGTGCCTCAGACCGAATCACGAAAGGGCTGGTACAGACGTTACTTTGTTGTGCCGAAAAAGGACGGAGGGGCTCGTCCAATTTTGGATCTGAGAGTGCTAAACAAGCATTTGAGAGTCTTCACTTTCAAAATGCTAACTCTGCGCCAGTTCCTTCGCTCGATTGGCCAGGGGGACTGGTTCACGTCCATAGATCTCACAGACGCATATTTTCATATAGCAATCCATCCAGATCACAGAAAGTATCTGAGGTTTGCATTCGAGGGAGTGGCGTACGAGTGGCTCGTTCTCCCGTTCGGGCTTTCTCTAGCTCCTCGCACTTTTACGAAGTGTATGGAAGCAGCTCTCGCCCCGCTGCGGGGGCGAGGAGTGCGCGTGCTCGCGTATTTGGACGACCTCGCTATAATAGCACGGTCGAAAGTGAAAGCTCGGACAGATACAAACGCTGTGCTTTCTCATTTGAGGCAGCTGGGCTTATCGGTCAATTTAAAGAAGAGCTCTCTGATCCCCAGTCAGAAACTTTCTTTTCTGGGGTTAGAAATATGCTCGCTCTCCGGCCGAGCATGTCTGTCAGAGCGCAGAATATGTGTGCTTCGCGACGGCCTCGCTCAGTTTCAGCTGGGACACAAACTGCGCGTCCGCCAGTTTCTCCAGCTGTTGGGCCAGATGGCTTCTGCAATAGCGGTAGTTCCGCTAGGTTTACTTCTAATGCGGGCATTTCAGCGCTGGCTCTTATTCCATCGCTTGATTGCCTCGCGTCAATTGGGGAAAAGAATAGTTGTGACAAGAGCATGCATGACAGCGTTGTCCCCTTGGAGGGAGTCCCGCCTATTGTGTCAGGGCTCGCCGATAGGCAGAGTTCTGTTTCGCAAAGTGGTGTCGACGGACGCGTCCCTAACGGGTTGGGGGGCAGTGTGCAACCAGGTTGCGGTGAAGGGGGCGTGGTCTCTGGCTCAACGCTCACACCACATCAATTGCTTGGAGCTACTGGCGGTTCATCTAGCCTTAAAGCACTTTCTCCCCGTTCTGTGTGGGCAGCATGTCCTGGTCAGGACAGACAACACCACTGTGGTGTCTTATATAAACAGGCAAGGGGGGACACGTTCCCTTCCTCTGTTGAAGCTGTCCCAGACCCTTCTGTTGTGGAGCAGTCTCCACCTTCTGTCACTCAGGGCAACGCATATACCAGGTCACCTGAACCTGGGGGCAGACCTCCTGTCCAGAGGGGGCCCTTCAGCACGGGAATGGAGAATCAGTCCTCTGGTGGCAATGCAGATATGGGATCGGTTTGGCAGGGCCAACGTAGATCTCTTCGCATCCAGAGAAAACGCGCATTGTCCTCTGTTTTTCTCTCTAACGGACCACAGCGCACCCCTGGGAGTGGATGCGCTGGCACACCCGTGGCCCAACACTCTTCTCTATGCGTTTCCTCCAGTAGCTCTTATATTGCCAACACTGGAGAGGGTGCGCCAGGGAAACCTTTCCCTAATTCTGGTAGCCCCCTGCTGGCCATCGAAACCATGGTACGCAGAGATAATCAGTCTTCTTGCAGGGGACCCTTGGCCTCTCCCTCTTCACAAGAACCTCCTGTCTCAGGCAGGTGGAGAAATAGTTCACCCTCGACCGGAGTTGTGGTGTCTCCACGCTTACCCGCTGAAAGGTCAATGTTAATGGCTCGTGGCTTACCCTCCAATGTAGTTGCCACTATTCAGAGTGCAAGAGCAGCCTCTACAAGAGGTCTGTATGCATTTAAATGGCATGCATTTGAGCTTTGGTGTCAGGAGAGGGAATTGGTCCCTTTCCAATGTTCCATTGTTGATATTTTAACTTTCCTTCAGGAGTTATTTGAACGAGGGCTCTCTTTTTCAACAATAAAAGTCTATCTGGCAGCTATATCAGCCTGTCATGAGGGCTTTGGTGGGTTGTCACCAGGAGCACACCCCCTAACCACACGTTTCATGAAGGGGGTGAGGCGCCTAAAGCCTGTATTTAGGCCCACTGTTCCTCCCTGGGACCTGTGTATGGTACTTGGTGCACTATGTGCACCTCCCTTTGAGCCACTGGAGTCTGTGGACATCAAGTTCGTTTCATATAAGACTGCTCTACTCCTAGCTTTAGCATCTGCAAAACGGGTGGGTGACCTCCACGCACTGTCAGTGCACCCTTCTTGTACCCAGTTTGCACCAGGGGGACACTAAGGTGACTCTGTGTCCTAATGCAACATATGTGCCAAAGGTGTTGCCTATGTCTTATAGCTCACTGGCTTTTGAGTTAAATTCTTTCTCTCCTCCTCCATTTACATCTGAGGTGCAGCAAAGACTACACATGCTCTGCCCCGTGCGGGCACTGCGCACATACATTAATCGTACTCAGGATTTCCGTAGGTGTGACCAGCTTTTCGTCTGTTTTGCTAAACCAGTTCGTGGCAGGGCTTTGTCTAAACAACGTCTCTCTCACTGGGTTTTAGAAGCTATTTCTATAGCTTACAGCAGCAAAGGTATGGATTTACCAGAGGGGGTGAGGGCTCATTCCACAAGAGGAATAGCTACATCCTGGGCTCTTTTTAAGGGTGTCCCAGTTGGAGACATCTGTGCCGCTGCTAGCTGGGCATCACCTAATACATTTGTTCGTTTTTATCGCCTGGATGTGCTGGCCCCTTCGGTAGCTCATGCTGTCCTTTCTATAGGGTCTAACATGCACTAGGCTGCTTTCTTGGTTCGGTGTCTGTTTCTCGGGGCGTGAATTTAGATCCCATACAGCTTGTGTTGTACCGAGTGAATCGACTGATAGGGAATGTTAGGTTATGCATATAACCACTGTTCCCTGAAGAAGAGGAACGAGGTACAACACGGGCTGCCCCGTTTCACTATTAGCTCGGTGAAGATCAGCATCTTGAACTGAAGAGAGACGCTAGTGTCCAGAGGTTATAGGTGAGGGGCGGGCCCACCTACCCTCGTCACTATGCGTCATCTGCCTTACAGGCGTGATTAGAGGTGTCTTCAGCCAGATATGGAAGAGGCATAATATCCCAAACAGCTTGTGTTGTACCTCGTTCCTCTTCTTCAGGGAACAGTGGTTATATGCATGACCTAACGTTCTGAGAGTCCTCTGGCAGGCGGGGGATGAGTTCTGAGGCCCACTGGAGAGCCAAGGAAAGATTCTGAGAGGAAACTATAGAGGCGAGCAGTGACTTCACAGTCTCCTGTGGTTCTGACCCAGACCCAGTCAGTGCAGTGTTTACTGTTACACACTTAGCTCCTCACTGACATTCTGACAGTGTTGTAAGAAATTACAGTATGGACCCAAATGTGACTGGCTTAACTTGCTGCAATCAACAATATTAATATCATAACAAATGTTCCAAACCAGTGTGTCTTCCTAGAGATAGGTTGACCATTTGGCATATTTAGTATATAAACAGGCAAAGCAGGAAGAGCCACAACAGCTCTCACTGTGGGACCACAAGACCTAATCAATATCAAAGGAAGTTTATTACTGAGTAATCAACAACCACCACAGACAAAGTGAACTAGTCTAGACATGGAGGTGATAGAACTCAATACACATTAAGTTCCTCACAGATGACAGGGTTCTATGTGTATTGTGTTCTTTAGGAGGAGCTGAGATGAAAGGCGGGTTTGCAATATAAAAATACTGTGTTCTTTTACTCAATGTTCAATCTAGCTCCGCTGAACCCATGGTACATCTTTGTATCTTGCAACTGCTTACTGTAATAAAGGTTTTCCATTTTTCATCAATTTTTGAGAGACATCCCATTTTTTCCTACAACTGGCGAGCCATCCACTCGAGGGATTTTCCAAAACAAAAAGTGGGGAAGACAAGTTGGTAAGTAAAATCAATTCTGTGTTTACACTACTGGTTTTAGGTTATCACCTCGTTTAAAAAAATCTAGAAAATTTAAGGACAGGGATAATTCTGGGTTAATCTTTTATTCAGTCACAGCAGGAGTCGTGTACCAAATTTCTGATAAATCTGTAAAGATTCTAAAGTAAGTGAATCCTCCCGACGTAGTGTGGTAAACAGAATAGTATCAGTATTAGGTATTAAAGTTTCTAAAGTAACTGAAACTTGTTGTGTTGTAAAGTTTCTAAAGTAATTGAAACTTGTTGTGTTGTAAAGTTTCTAAAGTAACTGAAACTTGTTGTGCTGTAAAGTTTCTCAAGTAACTGAAACTTGTTGTGTTGTAAAGTTTCTAAAGTAAATGAAACTTGTTGTGTTGTAAAGTTTCTAAAGTAACTGAAACTTGTTGTGTTGTACGTTTCAAAAGTAACTGAAACGGGGGGTAGATTTCTGTGTGGTGAATACATACAATTGTTTGACCCTGAAACAGCCTGATTGGTGGAAGTACTGAGATAGTTTTTTTTTTTTTTTTTTTTTTTATTTCTTCCTTTCTATTACACTGAATAAAAGTCTTAGAATGGAGGAATTAGTCATTGCATACATTTCTAAACATGGTTCAAAGGAACTGTTTAATGGGATTGAGAATATTGTGGACGAACCCTATAAGTGGGCTATGTCCCAATTCGAAAACGATCCTAAAATGCCCAAGAATAAGAAGAAGAAAATTGCAAATGCTCTTCATGCCATCTTTGCCTCATATAAACGAACCAGGAAAAGGTTAAAGGAAGCAGAGACACAGAGAGATGCCCTTGAGATGGAAAATACAGTGCTTCACGCTCAAATTAGTGAAAACATAATGTCTATGAAAAATTACCAAGCGGGGGAGACAATTCTGAAGGAGGAAATAGTCAGACTAAAACAAGAAATCTCTAATTATAAGATGGACAATAACAGACTTGTATCATCTGTGGAAAGGTTATCAAGCGATCTACAGCAGACTAGATCAGCATGTCAGTTCATGTTAAAAATATGTCTGCCCCATTAGATGAAGGACTAGATAGTGAGGGAACAATAGATTCCAAAACACCATTGGATCAAATCAGAAATCAAACACATTTTCAGAACAGGTATGAAACAAACCCATGATCACTACTACTCTAATCGTACTATAAGGTTTCCTATGGCACCACTGCATTCTTCCACCACAGTTCGCCCCGGAGAGGAAGAAAGTAGTGCTGTCACAACTACTACTGTCCGTGCTCTGAATCCCACTGAACTGGAATCATTAATCAAAAATGTGGGAAAATTTGATCCAGTAAAACACGATCCCCTAAATTTCTTAGACAAATTGGAACAGCACGCTGACATTCATAGGTTAACAGATGCAGATGCTTGTGTTGTCTTGATTATGTGTCTTCCCTCTACTCTAGGCCGAGCTCTTTCAGATAAAGTTAAAAATAAAAAGGCTAACAAGGCAGAAAGAAAACAGGCATTGTTAGAAGTTTTAGGAGCAAGAGTCATTAACTGGAAAAAAATCACAGAGGTTACCATGCAAAAAGTAGAGCATCCTGTCACATTCTCAGAGAGACTCATGGATGCATTCTTAACCTACAGCGGTATTGTGGACATTACTACACAAGACCAGAGATTTAAATCTGCTCTGATTGCACAAAGTGACGGTTTCACCCGTGCCGCCATTGCAATGCATGTGACCTATATGTCTACCTATGATGAGATCATTACTAAAATGACTCAGTTTTACAATAGTAGTAGCGGTAATAAAAAATCCACCCCCATAGCAGCCATCAATGGTAAACTTTCTCATCAGAATACAGCTCAAAGAAAGGTTTCCTGGAAGAATGAAGGTCAGATAGCTAGAAAGGCTGATGAGAGACCACCACCTTATAATCCTAATGCAATCTTAGTGTGTTATTCTTGTGATAAAGAGGGACATATTGCTAGAGAATGCAAATCTACTTTGAGGCATGGATCTCCAAAGATGTTCCCAAACTCCAAGGTGCATAAAAAGCTCAGGGAATTTCAAAAAGCAATGAAGACACTGAGCACAGAGAACAGTGAATTACGGGCTGCTCTAGGTGAATTGCAAGCAGCAATAGAGAAACTGAGCATAGACAACTGTGAATTACAGGCTGCTCTAGGAAGAGCAGACTGTAAATCTCTGCACTGTTCTGCATAGGAATCACAGGACTCTGTGATACCTGTAGTACTTATGCCATGAAACAGTATTGTAAGCCAATTTTAAATGTTATTGGAGGTCAGTGCAATGATTGGCTATTGAAGATATTAAACACATAAAATAAAAATGATGCATTTGTGAAATCCGTAATAACCATTCATTAGTGGTTTTGTGTTCACCATCTTTGCCGATGCAAGATGAAACAGTTCGTCCCATTTGCCATTGTTGTGTATTCACACCACAATATGAATATTGGTGTTTGTTTGTGCTGCCATTTGGCACAAACCCCCCACTGACAGGTCTGACACTCAGCAGCTAAAGCTGTGTGATAAGGAGGGGAGGGACAAGGTGTGCAGGCAGCTTTCATACAAAAATATAAACATTTGTGCTTCACATCATTATTTAGTGCTACAACTAATATTAGGGAAAACATGAGTGACTCTAAAGAAGGGCTTTGAGCAGAACCACAATATTTAGAATGTGGGGATCAAACTCAAAGTGAAGACTCCTTATTCCCCCACAAAGCGGTTAGCGCTTCCTCACTTCTCTTAGAGTCTAGAACTCTCATGGTTAGGTAGGGACAGTAGTAGCACTATTTAATATGTGAAAGTCCACAGGTATTTTAATAACAGATGCCATCAAAACAGGATAGTGCTGTTGCTTTTTTATCCATTTCAGGAAATGTCGAGTGAGTGTTGGAGGATTTTCTGAAGCTATGGTGGATAAAGAGATGCCAGCAGATACTCTACTCAGCAACCTGAAACCAACTGAAACACAGATGACGACGGAAGATGCAACACTTAAAGCATTCATCTCTCCTACTGTCTTAAACAAAATTAACTCAAATGAAAACAAAAAGTGCTTTCAAAAAGGGAGAGATTTTAGGATTTATATATATTTTTTATTTCTTTTATATACTTTCCTTTCACATTTCATATTTACAACCTTTCATTAACTGATCAAGCTGACAAAGCTGAGGTTGGTGTTTAATGTATAATGTTGTGTGTGTGTGTGTGGTTAGTTTTCACATTCCAACTTCCTCAAACACTTCATTTTGGCAGTTCCACTGAATGTGATGGTTGTTGAATGAGACTCCAAGAAATCTTGTTAATGTTTGGTTTTTTACTTGTTATTCTCTCATTCTCTTCTTCCTTGTAGAGGAACTGTTATGATAGTTTACTATTAGAGCAAGTATGTACCAGTGTGTTTTGAGGCACTTCTCCAATGACGGGTAAGACTTCTCAAGCCAGTGAGGGGCAACCTAAGGCAGGAGGGTGTCGACCACTGGGTATCACTCAGAAAATTTATGTATAGTAAGTAGTTGATGTGATGCTTCAAAAGCATCAAAGGGGGGAACTGTAAGAAATTACAGTATGGACCCAAATGTGACTGGCTTAACTTGCTGCAATCAACAATATTAATATCATAACAAATGTTCCAAACCAGTGTGTCTTCCTAGAGATAGGTTGACCATTTGGCATATTTAGTATATAAACAGGCAAAGCAGGAAGAGCCACAACAGCTCTCACTGTGGGACCACAAGACCTAATCAATATCAAAGGAAGTTTATTACTGAGTAATCAACAACCACCACAGACAAAGTGAACTAGTCTAGACATGAAGGTGATAGAACTCAATACACATTAAGTTCCTCACAGATGACAGGGTTCTATGTGTATTGTGTTCTTTAGGAGGAGCTGAGATGAAAGGCGGGTTTGCAATATAAAAATACTGTGTTCTTTTACTCAATGTTCAATCTAGCTCCGCTGAACCCATGGTACATCTTTGTATCTTGCAACTGCTTACTGTAATAAAGGTTTTCCATTTTTCATCAATTTTTGAGAAACATCCCATTTTTTCCTACAGTGTACAATCAGCAGTGTGTTACAGATACACACTGATATAACGCTACTGAACTCCACTGATCTCCACTGGACTCTGTTAAATCCCTGGTTGATTTCCCACTCGCACAACGTCCCCACCCCACCCGAAAAACCACAACAGTGGCATTAACATCTCCATCATCAGTTCAGACAGATCACATTCTTTCTTGTAGATGGTGCATCTTCGGGAGAACAGTCACCATCTCACAGCTATAGGACTACAGAATGCACTCTGACTCAAAGAGAGAGAGAGAGAGAGAGAGAGAGAGAGAGAGAGAGAGAGAAAGTGCTGTCTCCATGGTAACAAAGTTGATGGAGGTTTGTTGTTGCTGTGGTGTAGATGAATGCTGCAGATCTCGACTCTTCAGCAGCTAGCTCTGTATCAACACACTCACCATGTCATTTACACCCAGGGTGGGGGGTGGAGGTTGGTGAAGGAGTGAGAATGTGTGGGAGATCTGGAAGTCCATGACCAGTAGGAAAACTGGGGGCATTGAGATTGAAGGAACAGCACTCTCTCCTCCTTCAACATCCACAGCTGAGGAGGCTTTGAGCAAGACACCCGACCCCTGACTACGCACAAACACACAAACTTTAAATAACAAGTCTTACACGGTTCTCCTGTCTCACACACTGCAGCTCAAGGTCTCCACTCCACCAGCATGGAACCTTTCTGTTCGGGCCCTAATTCCAAAGTGTTCAGCACATCACCACCAACAAAAACAGGTTCCAGAACCAGAATAGTGGGTTCTCCAGCAGGAACTGTGTGGGCATCATAAAAATAGTCAAGATAAAGAAGCTCCAGAAATAGCTCAGAGACTAAAGAGTCTGTTGTCAGCTGGACGCCTCATTTACAGCGACCCACTGTCCACTCTCTGAACAGAAAAAAAAATGGTGAGCAAATAAGAGCAGGAATCTGCTGTGTGTGTGTGTGTGTGTGTGTGTGTTTTGTGGCTGAGGTCAGTGGGACTCGAAGATAAACCCTGACTCTGATTATCTCTACCTCTGTCCTGGTTCAAACCCACAGCAGCTCTGTGAAGGGACGCAGCCTTGGTTCCCATCAGATGCAGAGCAGAGGTGGGGGTGGGGGAAGGTTCACTGGAGAGAACCGAGGTTCTAATCCTGAACAGAACCCAGAACAGAAGGTGGGTACTGTCAGGGCTAAAGTATATGTCAGGTTTAAGTCTCTGATTATCCTGGGAACTCTCTGCCCCTCGGTTCCAGCAGGAGCTCAACACATTTCCACCCCCTCCCACATTGAACACCCCCCCAACACACATACAGCACCCACCTGAACAGAGGGCAAACAGCTGAGACCACCCTCTATGTTCCCCTCCATTGCTCCCTCACTCCTTAACTTTACCCTCCCTCTCAGACCTGGCAAAACTGTGTGTGTGTGTGTGTGTGTGTATATATGTAGGGTGAACCACCACTCACAGCATTTCACATTTGTGAGGTCAAAGGTCACTAGGCAGTGGGGGTTCTTTTTCACCAGCACCAACTCCAGCTCCAGCTCCAGGGTATTTAAAAAGGTGGACGTATCTCAAAATGAGGGCGGTATTTATGACATGTGTGTGGTGTCTCAAATTTCTGTTCTGTGTTTTTAAGTACAAGGCCAAAGATAATTGAGGTGCATTTAAGATAGCCACAGGTAGGGGGCACTGTGGGAGCTCACTGACTGCTGATGTCACACCCTGAAACAGGTGGGGGATAAAAAACAAATGTCCAGTAACCCACCGCAGTTTAGCGCTCAGTTTGGGTTAAAAGAGAGAGCAATGAAGCTGAAAACAGACAAAACACTCAGAAGACTTTGTGTTCACAGCTCAACTAGGGAGTGAGTTTTCACTACTTTTTCCAACACAGCCTACAGTGCCTTGCGAAAGTATTTGGCCCCCTTGAACTTTTCAACCTTTTGCCACATTTCAGGCTCATAATGGGCAATAATTTCAGTCTCTCTATGTGCAAAACTGATAGAGACATACCCCAAGCGACTTGCAGCAGTAATTGTAGCAAAAGGTGGCACTACAAACTATTAACTCAAGGGGGCCGAATAATATTGCATGCCCCACTTTTCAGTTTTTTATTTGTTAAATAAGTTTGACACATCACGATTGTGTCCCATTTGTTGTTGATTCTTCACAAAAAAAAATACATTTTATATCTTTATGTTTGAAGCCTGAAATGTGGCAAAAGGTTGAAAAGTTCAAGGGGGCCGAATACTTTCACAAGGCACTGTAAATGAGGCGCTATTTAGTTCACTATGCAGCACTAGAAAACTAGTGAATTAGGACATTGTCCACTGCTTAGTAATAAAAAGAATATGCAATGTTTCCTGGTCTACAATCAGCTCCTGTTGTGAGCTCTAATGTTCACTATAAACTACCAGTGCATTGTGGAAGACTGTTGTGCCTTGTGTCACACTTGAACTACACTTTCCATAGTGCCCTAAAATGTAAACAGGGAGACATTTTGGAGCAGGGATCAGGGAGCAGGGGGGGTGGGGTGTGGGGGGTGTTAATATCAGCAAGGTAAAATGAGCTTCTGCTGTTGCATATATGCAAATGAAATCTGTTCAGATTGGACATCCTGTAGTGTGCCTGTTAAAAAGTTTGTAAACAGTGTAAAGAGGCTAACATTTGAAGTGATGCTGTGTCTGAATCTGTGCCCTATTCACTCCAACATTCCTACAATGCACTGCAAAATGTAGTGTACAACCCATGTACACCAGTTGACACTAGTAGATAGCAGATACCCATATTGCACTGCGCTGTTTGGTAAAAACCCACTTGAAGTTGTGTCCAAAATTGTTCCCTACCCTCCTGCATTCTGTTCCCTAGAGTAGTGCACTATGTAGTGCATAAGGTAGGGAATGGGACACAGTATGAGTGATTCAATCAGATGGGGTTAAAGGATGTTTTTGGAGTACAGTGTTCACTAGCATGTCCCCTTCTGGAATAAGGAGATGTCTCCATGTCCACAGCTGAGATATGCTCTGAGAACTCTGGGACAGCTTTTATCTCGGGGTCGGGAGAAACAACAGCAGAGAACAATGGGTTTAACAGACGGTCGCCATGACAATGCTTACATCATCAAAACAATATCAAAGTCTCCAGACAAAAGCCTCCAGCCCAACATCTGGAAAAGTACAGAAACGTGAAGGCAAAATGCTACAGTTTTATTAATGAGAGCGGGGGTCTAGAGTAAGTTTAGAGTAGTAACTTTTGGAGATACAAGACTTAGTTCAGACAGTGACTGGGTGTGTGTGTGTGTGAGTGAGAGAGAGAGAGAGAGAGAGAGAGAGAGAGAGAGAGAGAGAGAGTGTGTGTGTGTCTATGTGTGTTTAGAGTTCAATAATGAGAGTATTTTGTGCAAAGACAGTAATTAAGCCAAGACTGACACTCGCAAACACACACCATCACACACACACAATTATCATCAACAGCATCTGAACACACACACTCCCTCTTCTCCACATTGGAACACAGACCTTGATCTTAATGAAACTTATGTGACCTGCTTAAACCCTGTCTAAACAGCCCTGTTCAGAATGCCCAGAGAAAGATCTCTCCGGTCCTGCCCCTCACAGTGCCCTATGGGAGAACGCCGCCATACAGTCTGATACACCGCCACACACACTCATCCCAACAAGATCCAAACTAATCTCACACTACACACTAGAGGTGGGCGATACGGGAAATTTTAGTATCTATTCGATACCAAGTAAATACAGGGCCAGTATTGCTGATATTGATACTGATAACGCTAATCTTCGCCACGTGACGGTGCAAAAGCAAAAGATGATCAATAGCAATAACAGCGTTGGTATCAATATTATCAATATCTTGATCGATCCGCCCACCTCTTCTGCACACAGCATCCGGAACATTGTCCCAGACCCCCCCCCCTCCCAGAGAGAGAGAGAGAGAGAGAGAGAGAGAGAGAGAGAGAGAGAGAGAGAGAGATGCCCCTTTCACACATAAACTCAGGAGTATCTGGTCATTCACACATGGAGCTCACAGCTGTACATTTTCTACCTCAGGCATGCTCTCACAGCGGGAGATGAAACACGTGATTTAGGTGTGGTGCACAGTGCTTGTACAACGAGTGCAGGAGAAACTCTGGAACATTTACTGCACCATTCTCACATGCGATCACTCTGACTTTACCCAGAATATTTACTAGGGCTCGAGGAGGATAAAGTCTGTGTAAGCTCCATGAAGAATGTTGTGGGTCATGCTCACACATACAGCTCCTCTGGGTAAACTCCGAAACATTTCTGGATCATTGTACAGGTGTGAAATAGGCAGTAAAGAGAGATGAAGAGAGAGATAGAGGGGGAGAGAGGGATAGGAGGAGACAGAGAGAGGGTGGAGAAATACAACCATAACAAAGAGAAACCTCTGAGAGACAGATAAAAAACACCAGCTTTGTATCCACACCTGATTTCCCAGAATACACTTTCCCAGCAAACCACAGTGCCCTGGGCCCAGGAGGAACATCCTTCAAGGAATTCTGGAGTTCTCCTAGTCAGCCTTTATTTCCCCAGAGCACCTGGGAACACAAGTCTCTCCATTTGGTCAGAGGAGACACAGGACTCCGCCGGAGCACCATCCAGTGCTGGATTTGGTCCCAGCCACATTCCGGGCTGGATTCCACACTTCATTTTGAGCCCTGCTCCAGGTGTCATTCCTGCATTATTCCGATTTGTTTTTATCCAAGCATTATTCCATGCTGTATTCTGAGCATTTTTCTGGGGGTATTCCAGGTGTTATTCCAGGCATGGCTCTACAGGCATTCTAGTCATTATTCCACGTGTTATTCCGAGTGTTACTCTGAGCTCCAGCGCCCGTTCTCAGACTGACTCATGTCCATTAGCTTGCTGTAGACATCCCTCTCTGACACAACAACAGACAACTCGGAATAGCTCAGCACTGGATCATGAGGCCGGAATGAGTTTTGCTGTGCCGGAGACAGGAAAATGTTCCTAGGTTTTTCATCCCATGTTCATTCTGTTTCCCTGTTGTAATTAACAGCATGTTTCCTTTTTTAAAGCTTGTTGTATCCGGCAGTTTTGATGGAAGCGTTGTTCCAGGAGACAGTCGAAATATCAAGATTGTGATCGCTCCTGTATTTATTGGCTTTGTTTATTTAACTGTGTTCACACTACAAACACACTTTGACATCACCACCACAGTAAAGAGCTTCAGGTTAACACTGGCTACAGGTTAATACGCAGCTTTTCACAAAATGTATTCCCAAGGTTTATTCCAAGATTAATTCCCAGCTTACATTAAGCTTGATTCCAACCGGTATTCTGTACTATATTCTGAATGTTTATCCCAGCTTTATTCAGAGCAATCCTGATCTGGCTTTAACTTCAGCTGAAGTGATGACTGTTCTAAGGTTCCTGATCTAGAACCCGGATTATCAGAGGAGTTCCTTCTCCGTTTCAGCTTCTACAAGTTTCTCTAATTTTACTGCAAACACCAGTCACCCATAACATACACACTCACACACACACACACACACACACAGAGTCACATACACCAGCTTTAATGAGCTCAGGTCAGTAGGAGCCGCTAACCGCTGTCTGACCACAGGAGAGTGGAATAACATGGTCAGGATTCTTTGTTAATGCCACTGTGGATCAGCATCCTTTACCTTCAACAACTTACAGTTCCACCTTGAATCTCAGAGCTCGTCAGGATGGTGTTCCTATGCCTTCAGAAACTTACAGGTCCACATTAAATCTCAGAACTCATCAGAACTGCACTGCAGCAGCAGATTCTTCTCTTCTGGGAGGAATTTACACTATATACAGGAAAACTGCTAACAGCCCACCCCCAACACTGCTGTGTGGAACTGGGTTCTCTGCAGTAATGGGAGTTACTCTGGTGTGTGAAACAGTGGAACTGTGTTTTGTGGAGCAATGTAGTTCCTCTGGTGTGTGGAACAGTGGAACTGTGATCTCTGGAATGAGGGAGTTCCTCTGGTGTGTGGAACTGTGTTCTCTGGAGTGATGGAGTTCCTCTGGTGTGTGGAACAGTGTTCTCTGGAGTGAGGGAGTTCCTCTGATGTGTGGAACAGTGGAACTGTGTTCTCTGGACTGAGGGAGTTCCTCTGATGTATGGAACAGTGGAACTGTGTTCTCTGGAGTGAGGGAGTTCCTCTGGTGTGTGGAACAGTGGAACTGTGTTCTGTGGAGTGATGGAGTTGCTCTGGTATGTGGAATAGTGGAACTGTGATCTCTGACGTGATGGAGTTCCTCTGGTGTGTGGAACAGTGGAACTGTGATCTCTGGCGTGATGGAGTTCCTCTGGTGTGTGGAACAGTGAAACTGTGATCTCTGGCGTGATGGAGTTCCTCTGGTGTGTGGAACAGTGGAACTGTGATCTCTGGTGTGATGGAGTTCCTCTGGTGTGTGGAACAGTGAAACTGTGATCTCTGGCGTGATGGAGTTCCTCTGGTGTGTGGAACAGTGGAACTGTGATCTCTGGCGTGATGGAGTTCCTCTGGTGTGTGGAACAGTGAAACTGTGATCTCTGGCGTGATGGACTTCCTCTGGTGTGTGGAACTGTGTTCTCTGGAGTGATGGAGTTCCTCTGGTGTGTGGAACAGTGGAACTGTGTTCTCTGGAGTGATGGACTTCCTCTGGTGTGTGGAACTGTGTTCTCTGGAGTGAGGGAGTTCCTCTGGTGTGTGGAACAGTGGAACTGTGATCTCTGGCGTGATGGAGTTCCTCTGGTGTGTGGAACAGTGGAAGTGATCTCTGGAGTGATGGACTTCCTCTGGTGTGTGGAACTGTGTTCTCTGGAGTGATGGAGTTCCTCTGGTGTGTGGAACAGTGGAACTGTGTTCTCTGGAGTGATGGACTTCCTCTGGTGTGTGGAACTGTGTTCTCTGGAGTGAGGGAGTTCCTCTGGTGTGTGGAACAGTGGAACTGTGTTCTCTGGAGTGAGGGAGTTCCTCTGATGTGTGGAACAGTGGAACTGTGTTCTCTGGAGTGAGTCCTCTGTGTCCTCTGGGATGAGTTGGGTTGGTAAGTGTGATCCAGACCAACAACAATAGGCCCCTGACCTCACTGATGATTATAAGGCTGAACTTCATCAGATCTTCACAGCAATGTTCCAGTGTGTGGAATAAGTTCTCCCAGAAAAAGTAGAGACTGCAGTGAATGAGTCCTGCCTTTACCAAACTACTGCTCTATTAAAACTCAACTCTATGCACTATTACACTCATATTACAGCTCTATTACAACTCTGGTACATATTCTAACTGGATCTGAATCTGAGACAGGGAGAGGGGTGAATATACAGATTAGTTAAAGGTTATTTACTCAGAGGTAAAACTCATAAAGGTGTACGGACTCGTGCACGTGCACACAGGTAACACGCACGATGAACCCACACGCGCCCCACACCTCACCGAAGCCAAAAGATCAAAGCGTAAATGAGTGAAGTCATAAACAACGACAAATATTTCAAATGAATTGAATTGTGAACTCTCTGTTCCACCTTAAATGGTGCAGCGGTCTGAGGCAGGCGTCTGGGTGGGTGAGGGAAGGCGCCAGAACCCGACTGCTGCACCATTTAAGGTGGAATGGTAAAATTAGGGGGAAAAATCCGGGAGCCCATTTCAGCCTCAGCTTTGTAAACACGCTGGGATCCGCCTTTCATATTTGTTAACAACAATAACGAGCGTAAACAAACACACGCAGAGGGGCTCGAGCAAAACTTTTCGCCCCCTTTCAGTCGGTAAAGTTCTTCTCTCGCCCACAACAACAACCAACTTCACCGCGCTCAACCCCAGCTCAGCCCAGCGGAGCACCCACCTCAGTAGCGGGACGCCGCCTCTGCTCTCCTCGGCCTCAACACGCCAAGTTCACGCTGAATATCTCCCAGTCTCCGGCTGTCCAGTCCCCCAGTTCTATTTTAACGGAGATCCGCTGAAATCAACACGGCAGAGGAATGCCTTCTCCCTGCCACACTCTCACGAACACTCCGGAGTCCTCCAGCGCACCCGTTTTCCGACAGGCCCCGCCCACTCGATTAACTGGGAACGACACGAAAAGCACTGCCCTTTAACTGGGATTGGCTGATACACGGTGATGTGCATTAAGTAGAGCCCACCCACTGCAGTGGATTGGTTAAAATTCAGGATCAGGGTTTGTTTATTGGCAAAGTGTATTCTCCTCAGCTGTGATTGGTGGTTACTGCTTATTATGCGCTGGGATTGCGTCCTGAACTGGGATTGTCCAAAAGTGTCCAATTGTGCCCCGCCTCATGTGCGAGAATTGATCAGAACTGGGTCGTGTCCGCTTTCTCAAACAGGGATTGGCCAAAAGCAGAGCCGACATTAGAGATTAATGATTAGGGGGCTAAACTTTAACCAAGAGGGTCTGGGGTAAATTCTTTATAGCAGCAAATTTCTTTGATAAGGTACAGATTAAGCAAAGCCACAAGTAGCTGCTGCCTTTACAAAATAAATCATTTCAATTTTCCATATACAGGTAGCAAAAAAAAAAACTTTTAACTCATTATATACGTGTATCTGTAAAATATACATTCATAACATCAGGAAAAGGCATACTCATCAAGTGAGCTTGCCCTAAATACTGCAGTGTTTAATGCATGAACATTTAAATTGGGTTTTTCAGCAGGCTTACTTCACATTAATCAATTATCAGTTTCCTCTGCTAGTAAAATGCTATTTCACTAGTGCATGAGTGGCTTTTCAATTAGGTTAATTAAAGATTAGCCTTTTTGAACAATGGCAAAGCAGAATCTGTCCAAGTATTTTACAGTTAAAAATTACTATTATTTTAAATTGTTTGTTAATTATAACAAGATCTGAAGCTAAAAGAATCTTATTGGTCTAAGAGCCTAAAAGACCTCATTACATTATCAGATGTCCAGTCAAAATGTTATAGAATTAATTGTTTATTTATTTATTGTTTATTTATATATATTTGTCTTAATGTTAATCTATATGAAAATATCTAATGTGATTTTAGGAGAGGGACTGGGACTTCATTTGGCTGCAGAATGATGAATGATGGAGAGATAACTCTGGCTGCTGATTGGATAAATAAAGGTCTAAAGAATATTGGCGGGGTGGGGGGGGGGGGGGCAGATTACAGTCTCTAAAAGTAGGCTAAAAGACTAAAGGTTAAAAGCATCAAAAGGAGTCTGAGTTTCTGGACTGTGATTGGCTAGTAGTGATAGCTGACTTATGATTGGTCGAAAGTGTGTGGTGTGGTGTTGTCTAGAATTAACTGGAGTTTAGTAGTATTCCTGAGTTTTGATTGGTCAGTGCCTCCTAACGGTGCTTTTCCACTGCATGGTACCAACTCTACTGATCTCTACTGGATGCTACTGTACACTACTGGACTCTACTGTACACTGCTGAACTGTACAGTACAGTAGAAGAGAGTAGAGTCCAGTAGAAAGAGTAGAGTCCAGTAGGGTCCAGCAGAGTCCAGAAGAGGAGAGCAGAGTCCAGTAGAAGAGAGTAGGGTCCAGTAGAGTCTAGTAGAGGAAAGAAGAGTCCAGTAGAAGAGAGTAGAGGAGAGTTCAATAGAAGATGGTAGGGACCCTGCAGTGGATAAGCACTGAAATTTAGGAGGCGTGTGGTCAGTGGAGCCGGGCGCACTGGGATTGGCTACTGGACTTAGATTTATGAATTTGCACAGCATCCTGTGTTAGGATTTCCTGGAACTGACCAAAGCCTCCCTACTGAGTGGAGACTGGCCAAAAGTGTTCAAAACCTTGTCCAGACTCCAGGTCCTCTGACCAGAACCTGCCTTTGGACAGTGTCTCGTGCTCTGAAACAGAAGTAACCAATCATCTGCAATTTACTCTGACCTCCTGCATTGGGTTGGCCAAAAGGTTTTAGTCCTGCCTCCTGTCCCAGGCATCTGATCACTGGCTGTCAGAATAAGAGTCCCATTGTTCTGGAATAACCTTTAGCTCATTTTTGTTTATTAAGAGATTCATTTATTAACATATATCTCATTAGGAGTTTAATAGTTTATATCAAAATTAAGAATTATCTCATTAAGATGTATTGTGATGTATTAAGAGATTAAGATTTATAGACTGATTTATTAATATATTTGTTTATGAATAGTTTGTTCGTGTTTATAAAAGCATCTAAAGTGGTGTGTTTCTGAGTGTTGGATTTCTTCTGTGACTGTGCTGAAAATAACACAGTCTGACACTGAGACAAGGAGCAAGCCATGCTCTCAAGCCTTACACAATAAGGTTCATTCACACTGAGGGGTCACTGATCTCTGAAACTCAGATTCCTGTGGATGAAATATACTTTAAAATTCTTTACGCTTTAAATGAAACCTGAATAATTCATTCATTCATTCATTCATTGTCAGTTACCCTTATCCAGTTCATGATGACGGTGGGAACACACCCTGGAGGGGGCACCAGTCCTTCACAGAGCAACGAACACTCGCATATTCATTAACACACACACACCTATGGACACTTTTAAGTTGCCTACCAACCTACCAATTTGTGTTTTTGGACTGTGGGAGGAAACCCACGCGTACACGGGGTCCCTGGAGCTGTGACAGAGACACTACCTGCACCGCCCTCATTATTTATTATTGTATCATTGTCAACAAAATATGTGAAAAATAAAATAAGTGATTTATAAAAGTTACCATAATCCCCTATGTGAGCAGTAAAGGCAGTGCTGGACAGTTTGTCCCCCCCACAATCCCCCATCAAGCTTTGAGAGGAGAATGTCTGGTTCCATTCACTTCCACTGCTCTGACCCTCACCGAGACACTGTCTGTCACTGTGTTTACAGCTCACACAGAGCATCATGGGGAAACTTAATCTCACAGTACAGGAAGTATTTTACATCTCAAACTCCTCTCTCTCTCTCTCTCTCTCTCTCTCTCTCTCTCTCTCTCTCTCTCTCTCTCTCATGTCACTCCCACAACATGACACAGGAGATGTGTCTGAATATGTTCGACACTAGCGAAAAAAGAAAGAGAGAGGACGATAAACTGGCTGCAGCGCTGGGAGAGGATCAGTCAGCGTCCACTGCAGCCAGATACATGCAGGAGAGTCATAAACTCCATACAGGTCAATGAGTGAGCACATCTCCACACACAAACACACACACACACACACAAATCATTCTGTTTTATAGTTTTTCGGTTTGGTACATTTTTCAGCTCAGAATTGAAATTCTCAATACTGTTCATTCAATCTCCACATCTCCTTGTCACTTGTGCACCTCATAATAGTAGGAACTACTGGTCCTCCCAGCCAAGCAAGCTATTCTCCACAACATCAGCATCAAGCTAGAGTCCCTATCGGTGGCTCCCACCAAGGTTGTAAGAAACCTAGGTGTCATGGTTGATGACCAGCTGACCTTCGCAGATCACGTTACCGCTGTAGCTCGATCGTGCCGCTTCTCCCTATTCAACATAAGGAAGATTAGGCCATATCTAACTCAACATACAACACAGCTCCTTGTCCAGACGTTAATAATCTCCCGTCTAGACTATTGCAACGCCCTCCTGACAGGTCTTCCGGCCTGTGCTGTGAGACCGCTACAGATGAACCAGAATGCTGCAGCACGCCTGGTCTTCAACCAACCAAAAATAGCACATGTCACGCCCCTATTAGTTGAGCTGCATTGGCTACCCTTAGCTGCTCGCATCAAATTTAAATCACTAATGATGGCCTTCAGAGTATTCACTGGTTCTGCTCCCATCTACCTCAATAGACTCTTAAAACCATACGTTAGCGCCCGCCCTCTTCGTTCCTCAAAGGAGCGCCAACTAACACGACCAACCCTGCGTACAGGTCAGTTGTGGGTATTCTCATCTCTGGTACCACGCTGGTGGAACGAGCTTCCAAGCACTATCAGAGCAACAGAAACCCTCTCTGCATTCAAGAAATCATTGAAAACCCAGCTCTTCCGAGAGTATCTTTTGCACTGAATGTCTTTCTTTAATGCACTTATTTACTTCCTAGCATATTGCACTTAATGTAAGGTATTTTGTATAATTTGTGCTGTAGTTCGAATGTTAGGTCCTCTTTTGTAAGTCGCTTTGGATAAAAGCGTCTGCCAAATGCATAAATGTAAATGTAAACGTAATAGCATTTCTCATTGTGTTTCACATTTTGCAAATGCTTTTGTACATTCACGCAAAAGGTCATGTACAATTGTCTGCTGTTTTTTGCATTATCAATTGCTTATGTGTTCTACTGATTGTCTGTTAAATTGCCTTACCCTCTAAGATATTTAGGCCATTTAGGCCAAGATATTTAAGTCATTGCCTAGGTCATTACATGCAAAAGTGCTGAACTCAGGCAGAATTTGTAAATTTCTATGAAAACTTTTTGTAAATTTTGGTAATTTATCCTAAATTGATTACAGTTTTTCTCAATTGCTAAAACAGAAAACTCTGTTGTCTGAATCAAATTCTCAGTGTCCTAAACCCATTTATTGAAATTGTCACCCATTTGGCAGAACCATAAGCACATTTCCCCTAGTTAGTCACAACAGGTTCACCCTTTTGGCAGAATCTTAAGCACTTTTCACTTATTACAGTTTTTCTCAATTGCTTTGGTGCATTTTTCACATCACTATTAACATTTGCACAACATTAAGTAAATTTCTCAAAACAATTAGTACAAACTTCAAAAACTAGTTGATAACCTGCAAAAGCGTGTCACTTGCTCAAAATGAATAGTTCATTCCTCAAAAGCAAGTATTCATACCAATGAAAGTGTCTGTGTCATCAAAATAAAAACTCCTGACACCATTGTTTATGAACAAGATAGTTAAATGGCTTTGTCATGTTTTCATTACGACAGTTCACTCTGTAAGTGTATTCCAGTGCAAAAAAACTCAGATTATGGCGACTCTACCTGAAAATGCTCAAGACAGCACTATACACTATTAGCACACCCAGTTCTACAGCAGACCCAAGTCTACAGTTACAGTAAGTTACACATTATTGTATTTAGTGATGTAAATGAGTACAAGACACTATGTATGTTTCACATTTTTACTGCATATAATCTTTGAAATTCTAATTTGTTCACAGCACTGTGCAAAAGCAAAGTACAAACTTATTTACAACAAAAATAAGAAACACTCTTTGGATAGAGTTATGCACAACTGTAAACAATATTGCAGTACATATTGGAACTGAATAGGAACATACAAAGTACTGTAAATCATTCTTGCACATCCATACGTTCCTGTCTGTCTGGCCACATGTTGGCATCGACATCACAGCGAATACCATACCTGGCAATGGAGCAAGGAAAGTATCTCCTCGAGTGGTGACTCCACCCTCTGCAGGATGCTGCTGTGATGTCATCACATGCTGCATCAATGGCCACTAACAGGGCCATTTGGGTATGTGAATGCTGGTCATATAACTTCCACCTCCAGGCAGAGAAAAACTCCTCTATTGGATTAAGGAATGGGGAGTAGGGAGGGAGATATTCCTCCAGCAGCCTTTGTGTGCTGGAAACCACTGTCTGACCAAATCTGAGTGGTGAAAACGCACATTTTCCCAACAAAGTTGTTCAGATGGTCTCCATTTAGACCCCTCTCATTCTCAGGGATTATGTCCCTGTAAAGAGTGTCTAAAAAAGTCAGCAAATGTCGTCCATTGTATGGACCACGATGTGGGATATGGCCTCTTCTTCCTCTTCCCCTGATTTGTCCCCTTTCCCTTCCTCCACATATCCTCACCCCTCTTCCACGATGCTGAACTTTAATTTCTGTGTCACTGTATTGACAAAATGGTGCACAATATGACCTGCTTGGTTCATATATGCTTGCCAATTGAGGGTTCATGGGATTCAGCTTTGAGGAATTGTTCAATTTGGGAGACATTTTCAGAAAAAAATGATAAAGAAATGCATAAGATTTTCTTGACTGTTTTTGACAACTAGTTCAACATTTTTGTATGTAATGATTCAAACAATTAAATATAATTGACTATTAGTGTCATGGGGAAGACTATTCAGCATTTATAAGTATAATTCATTTTGACTGACATGACATAAGCAAATGATAATGTTATAAAACAGCATTGAATTTGAGAATTGTCTGGAAGCAATTGATGCATGTCCGAAAGCATTTGCAATTTGTTGGACAGAATGAGAAACTGCTACTATGATGTGCACAAATGAATGCAAATGTATTTTCACCCACTAAAACACATTTTGCACTGTGATGCATTTAGGTTGCATAATGGTAAGCACAGGTAGCAAAAGTGAAACTCAAATAAAGCACCAGTGTCACAGCTTAAACAGAGACACTCTAAATTGATCACACATGTGACAAATGATGTGAAGAAACCAATATAAGCCAGTACAAGGGTCTCGGTCATAGAAGTTTCACTATGGATCGAAACAGAGAGGCAGAGTAAGGGGAAGAGGTGGAAGAGGAAGAATAGGAGGGATGAGACAAAGAATGATAATTTCAGATGAAATACGGACAATCATCATTGACCAGGTTCTTGTCCATGAATTGACTATGAGAGAAGCAGGACTTTGAGTTCAGCCCAACCTGAGTAGATTCACCATGTCCACCACAGTCTGAGCATTCAGAGAGGAGAAATTTTTCATTACATGATTTTCCTAAAACAGTTGTAGGCTTAGTGCTGCATGTAATATTTTGTAACGGCATGTTCTTTTGTAGAATCGCAAGACTGTCACATCGCGAGGGAGGACATCTATGTTGAACCCACACCAAGAGACCCTCATTGTTGAAATGGTCCCTCAAAATCAAGTGTAATCATACTGCATGAAATACATCAGAGAATGTTTCAACTTGTTTCCTCAGACCGTCCACATGAATATATTTATATGGATGAAGCTGGGCTCAATCTCGCCAAAAGGAGGAGGAGAGGCAGGAACGTGATTGGCCAATAAGCCATTGTTGCAGTCCCTGGCCAGCGTGGTGGCAATGTCATATTAAGTGCTTCCATCAGCAATCATGGGGTTCTCCACGATCATGCCACATCAGGGCTATACAACACTCAACATCTCTTGGCATCTTTGAGTGATCTTCGAGACATTGTGTTAGGGTGTGAGAAGCAGGATCATGAACAGACAGGACATCCTGTCTATGTCATTGTGTGGGACAATGTGAGTTTTCACCGTCCCATCCAGGTCAGACAGTGGTTCAGTATCAACCAAGATTTCCTAAATGTTTTTCTTCCACCATACTCCCCTTTCCTCAACCCAACAGAGGAGTTCTTCTCTTCATGGTGTTAGAAAGTTTATGCCCAGCAACCTACACCAGGGAAAATATCTTGCAGGCCATGGAACTGTCCTGTAATGACATAGGGGCAGATGCATACCAAGCATGGATCCGGCATACTAGGAGTTATTTCCCATGCTGCCTGGCCAGGGAGAATGTTGCCTGTGATGTAGATGAAGTCCTGTGGCCTGACCCAGCACATCAACATAATGCTGCACTAGAGTAGATACTGTATGCACTGTTATAATGTATTTCTTTGTATATATATATATATATATATATATATATATATCTTTATTTATTTATTTTTTTTAGACAGTATATAATTACTAATTTTTATTAAACAAGAGCTTTGTTTTGAAACTGCATTTTCCTTTGTGGACAATAAAGAATAAAGATTATTTCTACAGCTTCATAATCTGATCATTGTTTTTTTCCTTTTTTCTGTGTTGTTTGTAATGACTGTTCAGTGCTGTTTTTCATTTTGATTGACTCAAGGCCTGATTTGATTTGGTTTTGAGCACTGCTTGGACTGAGGCAATAGTTTGGTTTTGCAGGAAGAGTCAGAGGTTTTGTGAATTTAGAGTATGAACTGGGTTTTGTTTTTACAGTTTGTAGAAATGGATGGAATGGCAAATGAGAAAAACTGTAAATTGTTCTCAGGTGAATCTTGTCTTTCAGTTAAGAAGGGGAATTTGTGAAGGTTTAGATCACCCAATGGTCAAACAGCTCTCAACAATAGGTCAGAGGTGCATCTCATGAACCTTCAGTTGACAAACATCATATAAACACCAAACACTGCAGTGTCACAAAGTCTCACAATGGAAAGACCAGTCTGTGAACAGTCGAGAAGTGGGGTAAGGCTGCATGGTGGAAGGCTGAGGGGACAATACAGAGCAAGAGGTAGGAGAGTCCATGTCCATAGGTTTGTCCCAGCTGAAATAAGGGCAACAATTGTGGACTATGTTTTTTTAAATCATGGTCTTACGATGGCTGGGACTGGTCACTGGGGGCAGCCGAATATTACAAGAACAACTGTGTTTCTTCACTTGTTCAAACGTTTCATAGAGAAAACAAGTGTGTAATTCGCAAAAGTGCACTCTGCTGTAATGCTGCACATTGACATCATTTCTGAAATGTTATTCAATCCTATGTTTTGCATTTTTGCATTCTTATACCATATAGGACTGCAAGACTAGCTCATAGGGGCGGCAGAGGTCCCATTTTCACACCTCAACAAGAGGAGGCTATATGTGCTATGGTCATAGCAAATAATGCCATAAGGTTGAGGGAGATCCAGCAAGCTGTTATACAGGACAATAACATTTTTCAAAATATTCAACCTGTAAGCATCTCCACCATTGACCGGGTTCTGAAATGACACCAGACGACAATGAAACAGCTGTACAAATTTCCATTTTAAAGAAATGGTGACAAAGAGTTACGGTACCAGTATGTACAGGTAAAATCCTTATGCTTACTGACACATTTGCTATGGCTGAAATGTATGTAACTGTTTCTTTTCCAAAATGAACATTAGATGTTATACGTATTATATGTATACTTCATTACTCCTGTACTCCATTGCTGTAGCGTATCATGGAGCTGGAATCAAGAGAACCATTCCACACTTTTATACACCTAGACGAGGCTGGTTTCAATCTTGCAAAATGCAGAAGGCGTGGTCAAAACATCATTGGCCAAAGGGCTACCATTGATGTGCCAGGCCAACGGGGAGGAAACATCACAATGTGTGCTGCTATGTCAGAGAATGGCATGCTTACACATATTCACATTATAGAGCCCTATAACACACAGCATCTCATCAGGTCCTTGGACACCCTTTACAGGGACCTCATCCCTGATCACAGGAGGGGACGGGATGCAAATGGATTTGCCCAAAAATGTGTTAATTTGAATAACGTGAGTTTTCACCACTCTAACACCGTAAGCCAATTGTTTGCTAGTCATCATAAAATGCTGATGGAGAGAGAGAGTGTGAGAGAGATACAGAAAGAGAGAGAAAGAGAGTGTGAGGGAGAGAGGGAGAGAGAAAAAGACAGAGAGACAGAGTGTGAGAGAGAGACAAAATGTGAGAAGGAGAGAGAGAATGAATGATAGAGAAGCGGCTGTTTGCTTGGTAACAAGACTGTGTGTGTGTGTGGGGGGGGGGGGTTATTTTTGGAATTTCCCTCGAGGTCATTAAAGACACCTCAGACCCACACAGTCTCACAATGTCTCACATAAACTTACAATGTCTCACACAGCACTCTTCCGCCAGTTAAACTCTTGGTCCAGAACTAGTTCTGTTCTGGATTTTGAACCTTGGTGTTCTCCAGTGGACCGGACCCTCACATTCCCACTAGCTTTTGTAGCGTAGTAACAGTATTTGAATTAGTTATGTTTAACAGTGATTATCACTTATAATTATTATTATTATTATTACTGAATTTAGATTTGAAATTTATTAAGAGGAATGATAATAAGTTGATAAACATAGCATAATCATCAAAATCTCAACGGAATCAACACAGGTGGGACCATTCTGATTTTAATAATTGGCTAGTCTATATGACTTGTGAATAATATGTGCTGCTAAATGAGATTTAATTAATATGTAAATTTATCAAGAAACTTCATTAGACATCAGCTTCTGAAAATAAGAAATTTATGCTTGCTTACTCTTGTCGCAAATCAACCAACCGATGGGTACAGCAGCACGTTGAGGTGACAGTAGAGAGGCCAGCCTGGCTTCTGCAGTTCTCTTAGTGGGAGTGTTGAGGCTGGGTTAGCTCAGGAGTCGTCACATACAAGGCAGGCCACTTCAGGCGCCCTCAGAGCATTGTGACGTCAGTTGAAGAATTTCCTCTGGCTCGTTGTCCTGATTGGGATTCACTTCCAGAAGGAAGAGATGTCAGAATAGAAGCTCTCTGTTTCCTTAATTCACAGAAACGATGTTCTCAGAAGTATATAACTAATACTAATTTCAGTGGTGGCTCTTATTCTGGCCAAAATAAGTTTCACCTGCTTTGATTAGTCATAAAATTAAACTTTGATTGGGCTACAAAAATGACAAACACTCCTTTTTCACACTTGGGAGGTCGCCGTTCTCTTGTTGGTTCCTGGGTTTGGGAAGTACATGTGACCGTCTCAAGTTCCCAGAGAAATAAAAATCATTACAGTTTGGCAAAAATAGAACATCCTAGATTTAATACTTCGTATATACTTAAATATAACATAATGAGTATACTGATGCAATTACATCAACTATTCTAGTTACTAGAGATTAGTTAACATTCTTTTAAATTGATAAGAATCTTTCTTCGTGATTAAAACATTAATTCACGTTACTCGATTAGTTAGTAGACAGTCACCTTAGAATAACAGAGGATAACATTAATAACACATTGCATAATACATGCTTAGATTCAGCAGAAACATATGTGTTCGAGAAAGATATGGTCCTGCCCACTCCAGCATCATCTGACTGCAGCCCATGGTTTGGAGGGTGTGTGTGTGTGTGTGTGTGTGTTTTGAAGCAGAGGCTCAGTAATAATATCAGCAGTGTGTAATGTTAGGAGAAGCCTAGATTCTTATAAATTAGGTGCATTGAGATAGACATGAGACTTCCACAATACACACTCCAGCAAATGGGGGGATGGGGTGCCTTTAAAGGGGAGAGCCTCTGGTATGGGAGAGGCCTGATGCAGGAGCGTGGTTTGGATATATATAAGATGGTGGAAGTTTTGGGACCCCACTTTTAGCACTCTGGAAATTGTTGCACCTGTGGATTACTACTTACCCTTTTGAACAGTCTCTACATGCTTGGGCTGGTCAACCATGGAGTCAGCGCTTGGGTTCTTCGAGGATCTTTAGGTAAGAAGAGTAAACCCTCCCCTGTTCCCATTTTTTTCAAACACCTTACTTTCATACCGGGGTACTTGCAACATATAGTCTTTAGGTTAGGGACACTAGTTAGCTGACCTACTTTCCTCTAGACAGTTCCTGGTGTAAAGGGGTTAGCTAGTGGTTCCTAGCAGTAATTACAATGTAATAGAATCTGTGTGTCATAGTTGTGTAATAAGTGACATTAGACACCTCTGCTCTTTGATGATGAATCCACAATGATTTTAGAGGCTATGGTTTCCGCGCAATGAGGATGAGATCATCACTGAGAGAACAGCATTCATCTGGATCATCATTCCCCACACAGCTGTTCTACACCCTGCACTCATCCTGTTACAGCATGTGGAGGGAATTATCTCTCTCTGTTCCTCCCTCTCTCTCTCTCTCACTTTTTCTCCCTCTCTTAAACACAGTATAAAATAATTATAATAATAATGAATTGAAGTGTGAAAATGGTAACAGACTAATACAGTGTGTGTGTGTGTGTGTGTGTGTGTGTGTGTGTGTGTGTGTGTGTGTGTGAGGGAGTTTGTGTGTCTGTGGGTGGGTGTGAGGGAGTATGTGTGAATGTGTGTGTGTGTGTGTCTGTGTTGGTCACTCACTGTGCCTTGTGGCAGGCAGATACATATCTCGCTACCTTGGCACTGCTCTCCACCGTCTCTCTGAGCAGGACCCTCAGTTTGAATTTGTTAGAGAAGCTGTGGAATTGTAGGAATATATATATATTTTTTTTTTTTTTAGGGAAGTAACTTACTCGTAATTGCATTTTTCACACTTTTTGAGGAAATGCAACAATGTCTCTACAGCACCGCTCTGGCACTGCCAGCAGTGTCCTTGCTCTAAGGGGAGCCAGTTCTGTCTGTTGTGGCTGGTCTGTACGGCCAGGCTGTGTGCACTGTGTCTGTACCTGGTCAGTGTGGCCCTGTGTGTGTGGTCAGTCACTGTGCTAAGGTATTCTGCTACAGTGAACTGTGAATTTAGGGCCAGATAGCACTGCATTCTGCTTTATGCCTGTGTGTGTGTTCCAGTGGGGGATGTAGCTGTGTTTTTGAAGTGTTATAATTTGGTTGACTCTGATTGGGGGTGTAGTGGAGTATAGACCGGATAGCGAGATGAAAAGTCAAATGAGGAAATGAAAAGTTTTGAATTAAAACTTTTCATTCTGACCAGGACCTTCGTCTGGTCCTGAATACAACATTCCACAGGATTGTGTGTGTGTCTGCGACAGAATCCACATTCCACAAACCGCGGGAGTGCAAAAAAACCTTGCAGCCCCCCACACACACGCACGCACCTAAGATACATCAAAGACGGAGCGAGACACTTTCCAGCGACACATGGCCCCCGACACCCTTCCTCCCCTCGGAAACTTAAAGATAACAAACTTTATGATGCCCCTAAGGAAAAGGACATCAAACAAGAGTGGGGAGTCATAAGCCGTATATGACAGTGGCTCCTAAGTGTCTCAGTCCTTATCTCGAGCCCACTAAACAGACAGCCCAGATGGTCAAACTGAGTGAACTCGACGTGACCTCTCGTTAACCATCCTCATCGGACGAACAGCATGAATCAACGACATTGACCAACAGCGACCCCAGGTGGACGTTTGCGAAATCACGTTTCGCCTAAGGCCGTCTAAATACATGATGGACTTAATGAAATTTTAATAAGTATGCATAAACAATATGTATGAATGTCACTTTCTGTGTCCTCAGATGAACGTCCACCTTCTAATGAAATGATGTGTATTACTGTTGTCAATCATGAAGGAAGTTTCTGTCTCTGATTAGAAAAACGAATTAATACTAGGATTAATGTTTTTCTAACATATTATTGTAAATGGGACGTAAACACAACGTACCCAGGATGAAATCGTATGTAAATGTTTGATATTAATAATCCAGGATAGTCATTGTTATATGTTACTAACATGTATAAGAAATTTCGATACGCGAAATTTCCACTCTTTCTGTGAATCGCTGATTCAAACTCCCCCTCCTCTCTCTCTCTCGTGAGAGTCACGTGAGCCTCGAACTCGCACCCAATCGGAAAAAGGACACCTCCCAATAGGGCGTGACCGCGCTGGCTTTGAAAAGGAGTTCAGCTCGGCACATCACATTGCATCGGCACATCAGACAGTGAGTTGAAAAAAAAAGGAGAGAGAGTTGGGACACAAGTTGCGAAGAACAACACAGTTCGCAACAGAAAGAAGTTCGAAGTGCAGCAGTTCAGCGGTTCAGCTCAGAAGATCGGAAGCTCAACTCATCTCAACTCTTTGTCTCTCTGACTCTTAACTTCGCTTCCGCTCTGAACGCCTGCATGCGGTGTCTTTGTTTCATCTTTGTTTCATCTCTTCAAGCTCCAAACCTCTCCAAGCGAGACGCTTTTCTCTTCTTCACGCCGACGAACGAAACAAAGAAGAACCTTAAAAGACTTCACCAAAGCTCGAAGCCTTACTAATATGTTGAGTGATTTGAATATCTCTTTTCTTTTAATCGTGTTTATGTTTTATCGCCCAATCTAAGTTTAATCTCACGACTGATCAAAGCAGGTGAACTTATTCGTGGCCAGAGTAAGAAACATCGCCGAGATAAAGAAAGTCTTAGAATAAGTAAGTTTATTGAATCGATTTTCAGTTCTGGATCTGCAGTAACTAGCGAAACTTTTCGTCCAAAACGTCCATATGGTTGGACACTCCTGCTCAAGACAGTAAGCCAAAGAGAGGATCCTGCCGCCTGCGTCATCACGCTCCGAGTACGCCCGAGGCGACTCAACCGACGAAGAAAGACCTCCACGCTGACTCAGCCTGGACACTTCCGCGGGAGAACCGTGAGACCAAGTGAGACGCCTTCACTCCCAGGACCTCAGAGAGCCTCTGTATTCAACGAGTGGTGAGAATCGACGAAAAAGTAAGCTAAACTTACGCATCTCCAGAGCTGAAAATTGAATCAAGTCTCTTGATAAAATTTTGTATTAATTAAACCTCAGTTAGCAACACTTTAGTCACAAGCCAGAATGCCTAGATTATCTTTAAAGTCGAATCGGCTTCCCCTGCTTTGATGCCGTGAGATTTTAAGATCACGCTATGTTAATTAAATATCCTTCTCCTTGTTAATAAAACTGTCATTATTTGAAATTACAGTGTGTACAGTTTGTTCATTAAAATTCCTGAAAATCCTGAAGTACTCACTTAGCTTGACTATTATCCATTCTCAAACTAATTATTAACGTTATAATTGTTTAAGCCAATTATAAACTTTAATTGCTATCATTAGTCAAACAATCAGTAATTATAAAAGTTTGAATAAGGTCAACGCTATAAACACAAATATAAATATATATATTAAATATATATTCACAGTGGCATCACGGTGTATGACCAATATACACTACAGGGGTGTTTCAGACTGGTCCTGACAGGGGGTTAGAGTGTGATAGGAAGTGTCGCTGTTTTTTAGATGTTGTCAATATTTAATAATTTGTTTTTGTATTTTCAGTGTACTAGCCTAATTCCACTTGTCCTGTGCATTTGCAGAATGCTTTTACAGAACTCAGTGTGCATAATTTCTGTTGAGTGTTTGTCCCATTGGTGAAATATGTGATTTTGCAGTGCCCCCCACACCTCACTGCCGTACAGGAGAATAGGTTCTATAATTGATTGAAATAATTTGAGCCAGGTCCAAATTGTGATTTGAACTGGAATTTGGTGTTTGATGGCGTAGAATGCCCTGCGTGCTTTCTCTCTCAGTTCACTGACCGCTGGACTGAAGCTACCTTTTGAACTGATCTTCAGCCCTAAATAGTTATACTCTCTACTGGAGTCTAACCTATGTGTCCCTAGTGTGAAGCAGGGGGAATTTCCCTGAGAGCTGGGTCTATTTTGGAAGATTACGGTTTTGGCTTTTTTCAGGTTTACTGCCAGAGCCCAGTTCTGACAGTACTGCTCCAGTAGGTCCAGGTTCTGCTGTAGACTGTGCTCTGTGGGGGACAGCAAAACTAGGTCATCTGTGTAGAACAGGATCTCTGAGACGTGCAGAGCGAGTCAGAAGCTGCAGAATGCTCCAGAATAGTGGCCAATTCATTTATATAAATGTTATAGAGTGTTGGGCTCCTGAGAAAACAGCCCTGTATATCTGTTGCCAATCCTTATACCTTATACACGTACTGTTTGTGTACATCGATTTAATAATGTCATGTTTTACCCAGTACACCACTGTCAATAAGTTTGTAGAATAGACCTCTGTGCCAAATGTTTTTCTAAAATCAATAAAACATGCAAATATTTTGGTTTTATTCTTTTCAACATCTAAGTCTTTCAGGGTGTGTAGGGTTTAACTATGATCAGACATGCTGTGATTTGGTATAAATCCAATCTGACTCTTGCTCAGGACACTGTGCTTCATAAGAAAGAGTAAAAGCCTTAAATGGATAATGTTCCACTATCTTCCCTAGGTTACTGTTCACACAGATGCCTCTGTAGTTATTTGTTTCTGTTTTTAAAAATGGGCATTATCAGACCTTGACCTCAGACGTCAGGGAAGTGACCCATACTCAGAATCATGTTGAATAGTTTAAGAGTCACAAACTCTCTTTGCTTTTTTCTCTCTATCTCTTTGTTCCTCCCTCTCTCTTTCTCCCTCTCTCACACCCTCTCTTTCTCTCCCTCTAAGTTCCTCTCTCTCCCGCCAGCCCCCCCCCCCCTCTCTCTTTCTGTGTGTGAATGCACAGGAGTGTATGGATGTATTTTTGGTGCCAAACCCCTGAGCGCATGTGACAGTGAAATTTGTATTTGTAGAAAATAGTCACACCAGTGTATGAATAAATTTGAAGACACAGAAAATATCTCTTCAGAAGTTGCAAACCTGTAGATTGATTTCCTCTCCCACAAATACAAATTAAGAGTTACACCTTTACAAATTCTTCACTACAGGTGCACAAATCCAATTCTACACACACAAGTACAAAATATCATGCTTTCATGGTTTTACTCCAGTCACAGCACGAAATATGGTGCAAAACACATTCACATAAAACATGCACAAAAGTTGCACATTCGCAAAACCAATCTATGAATCTATGCAATGCAAGTTACACACCTGTATTTATTTATTTTTTTGCTACTTTTTTTTTCTACTTTGCTAGTAGAAACCATAGAGGCTGAAATGGGGAGGTGAACTCAGAAGTCTTTGAGGAGGAGTTCAGGGTGGCTTATGAATGCTTATGAAGCCGGATCCCCAGTAGGAAAAATTAATATGAGAAAAGGATGGAGACGAGGTGGAGATGGGACCAAGTTTGTCCGATGCAGAAATGACATGAATTTGTGGGGTATATATAGGACTGAGAGGAGGAGTTAGGGTGTGGTCCTACTCACAAAATTATGTTATCACATAACTTCAATTTGCTAGTACAGACCACGCCCGTAGAGGCTGAAATGGAGAGGTGAACTCTTAGAGGCTGAAATAGAGATAGGATGGAGGAGTTCAGGGTGGCTTATGAACGCTTATGAGGCCGGACCCCCAAAAACTTACAGGAATGCTGGTCATGAAGTGTAACAGAGTGGACAGATTCAGGTACTCTGGTCGAGGGTTTGATTGGTGTCCTGGATTGTGTGTAGGTGAATGAAAGGGTTTAGTGAGTCCATGAATGAACTACCTTTAATAAACTGGTGCATGACTGAGCGCCATGTGAGACTGTAGACGAATAGCATTAGGTTGAGTAAATTGAATGTCCTTTATTGATTATGATAATGACAGAAATTCTCGCGTGATTGGTAATTTGAGCAAGATCGTCACGCTAGCTGAAATCAAATTGAGCAACTACTGATAGAATTTTAAAGTATCACTAGCTAAATGTCATTAAGCTACATTGTAACAATAATAGTGACATTAATCTGGGGCCACCATGACAGCACTGGATGCATTGGACAGAGTCTTCCTAAGTACAATTTCTACTTCAGAGTAATTGATGGTGGTTAGTTAATGGTGAAGGGTCTGAAGCTGGCAACAATAGATGGAAAGTGGATTAGTAGCAGCTTTGAAGTTGAGTCCTAAAGAGGGGAATCATTAATAAAGTGAGATGTCCATCATTGGCAGGAATAAAGAATAAAACTCAAACCAAAAAATAAAGTTCAGAACAGGAATCGATCACCCGCGAGTAACAATTATGTGAGAAGCAGCTAACAAACCCATTGCACCACCAGGAACCTTACAGCTGCTTTCACTACAAAAGAGGAGAAGAAGAGAGTCCAATAAAGGCGAGGGAAAAAGAAAAGAGTAGAACTTCCAAAAAAAGTGGGTTTTTTTAAAAACGACAAAGGAGAAAGCAAGGCAGTAAAATCAAAGGCTGGAAGAATCAGTGTGAACAGTACCATAATAGGCAGAGTGAGATGCAGTCGCTAGCAGAGAGATGAAAGATGAAGGTCCTCTGTGGCACAAGCTGGAAAGTTAGAAGCTGAGAGCAACGTGGCTGCATTTAAGAGGGTGAATTGAATTTGAGGTGGTATCAAGTGCCTTAGTGCTGGGTAACGGGGCTGGTCCAACGCAACAGCTGAGAAGAGAGCATAAGCTGGAACATACGGGCTCGAAGCAGCATGGTTGTGAAGAGGAGAGGTCAGGTTGAAGGCACACAGCAGCTTGAGGATTCAGTGTCAACAGTACCATAAGAGGCAGGTGAGGTGCAGTCGCTAGCAGAGAGATGAAGGATGAAGGTCCTCTGTGGCACAAGCTGGAAAGTTAGAAGCCGAGAGCAACGTGGCAGCCAAGAGGAGAAAATGGGATGAAGGTCCATAGTAGTACCTGGTACAGAGTGAGGGCTGAAATTATGAGATAGGAGTGCCTTAACCGGAAAGCAGAGAGGCTGGGCCAAAGGTCTGTGGTAGGAGAAAGCGTCAGCTGCAAAGCTAGGGCTGGGAGCAGCTTACCTGCAAGCAGAGAGGCAGAAAGTAAGATCTAACAGGAGAGAGTGCATGCCGTACAGTGGATGCAGGGCGCCGTTTATTTGTGAGGGGGAAGGCATAAGTATCAGGGTCCACAGCAGCTTTTGAGGAGAGAGTGCAAGCTGTGAAGTTGGAGGCATGTGGTGCGGCCGCAAAATTAGGTGTTGGGACGAAGGTCCACATCAGAAGAGAGTATGTGCTGTAAAGGAAGAGGCGGGGTGTGGGACAGCTGCAAAGGGGAGAGCATTAGGACATGGTCCGTAGCAGCACCTGAGAAGAGGATGAGCTGGAAAGTCAGAGACTTGGGTGTAGTGCAGCAGCAAAAAAGGTGGGGGATGAAGGTCCACCAAATCACCTGAAAACAGAGCAGTAGCTAGAAGCTGTAGAGTGTGAGCAGCACGGCAGCACAGTGGAGGGTCTGGTACGATATTCCACAGCAGCATCTGAAAAGAGAGCATAAACTGGAAGCCAGAGGATGGGAGAATTCGGGATGAGGGTCTGCAGCAGCACCTGAATAGAAATGTAATAATTGTAAAATTAGAGGCAGGGTATGGCACGGCCGCAAATTGAAGAGGATGGGATGAGCGTCCATGAAGTACACGAGCTGCCGGTGTAGAGGCTGGGAGAATGAGACGATAGGATGAGAGCAAATCTCAAATACATAGCTCCAGGCTTTGAACACTGTGGACTATTTCTCCCAGTCTTGTTAGCCATCATTAAACCAGTGGCAACTGTCTCATCTATAAGGAGAAAAACAAATGTTAATAATTTTAACCTGCAATTAGTTTACACTAAATGACATTCTGTGCAGGGGCGGCACGGTGGCGCAGCAGGTAGTGTTGCAGTCACACAGCTCCAGGGGCCTGGAGGTTGTGGGTTCGATTCCAGCTCCGGGTGACTGTCTGTGAGGAGTTGGTGTGTTCTCCCCGTGTCCGCGTGGGTTTCCTCCGGGTGCTCTGGTTTCCTCCCACAGTCCAAAAACACACGTTGCAGGTGGATTGGCGACTCGAAAGTGTCCGTAGGTGTGAGTGAATGTGTGTGTCTGTGTTGCCCTGTGAAGGACTGGCGTCCCCTTCAGGGTGTATTCCCGCCTTGCGCCCCAAGGATTCCAGGTAGGCTCTGGACCCCCCGCGACCCTAAATTGGATAAGCGGTTACAGATAATGGATGGATGGATGGACATTCTGTGCACGTTTTTTAAAATCAATTTAGCATGCATATCATCATAATATAAAATCAAAAAATCTGAAACCATGATAACCCCAAATACAGTTTGGGGAAGATTCTGGCTTACAAGTCCTGGTTGACCTTTAGACATGTGGGCCAATTCTGGCATGAATGTTTATTCAGTTCAAAGTAATACACATTCACCACTGTAATTTGTAAAGCAATGTCTCATACACCAGCTTGATGTCAGAATGCTACTAACTCCATACAACATATAACATTTTACTCCCAGCAAAACAGCAGGTATCTGGAAAGAAATAAAAGCAGAACATTACCTTTAGTTGATGCTGTGGATTAAAACACGGTGTGAGCAGCGTCTCTAAGCAAACTCCTGTGTAGTATCCTGTGTATCAGTAACTGAAACTGAGATTTCCAGGTGGAGCTGGCGCTCAAATTCAAACAAGTGATTCTCTGGCATTCATTGGACTTTGTCCAATCACTACACAGAACTGCTTGCCGACCTAATTTTCTATTGTTTATGAGTTTATTCTGTAAAAAATATAATTCAATAAATTAACTGAGCTCATTTTGCAATTTACCACCTATTTTAAAGAAAAGAGTAACAAATTACTGAACAGTATAAAACAGAATAAATGAGCTGTTCATTAGCTGTTCCTTTTCTTATTGTGTCAAAGGGGTCACATAGCATATTCTGAAGCTATTTTCAGGTTAAAATCCTGATGTGACATGTTAACCATTATGCTTCATTTCAGTTTGAGCTACTCTTTGCGATGTGACGGTGCAATAACAAGAGACGGGGGGCTGCTGAGCCTGCAGTGGTCTGTGTTTTCTCAGGATGAGAAGCTGCCTGTACAGTACACTGCTGAGGAGATCAAGAAGTTCCTTAGTGGAGCTAAAGGTCAGAAAGTTGTGAAGGTGGAGGAGCATTTTGAAAACACACAGCAGTTTGCCAATGATGTGAAGTATTTTAGAAGGGAGGGGGCTTTTACAGTACTGGAAATCTTTCTTTTGAATAATTTCTTTAGTAGAATGGCCCTTGTCTTTATTGTTTTCTGTCTTACCTTATCACACGAGTGACATAAAGATTGCCACTTTCAATATAAATGGGGCAAGGGACTGTGTGAAGAGAGTGAGTTTTTATGAACTGATAAAACAAAAACAAAGGAGCTTACGGTTTAAAATCACAACTCTACTGTATGTGGTGGAGTTCTTTGTACAAATAATTTTATGCCCCGCTCTTACATGGAAGATGAGGCTTTACCTGGGAGGCTGCTGAATGTTGAAGCCTGTTATTGAAGATGACACCTTCTAACATAAAAGTCTTACATAAAGCCTCAGTAAGTAAGGAAGTAAGTAAACTTTATTTATAAAGCATGCTTTACATAACCTATGTTGACCAAATTGCTGTACATACAAATGACTAATAACTACACATGAATACACAGGTAAAAGAAATCAGATAAATAACATATATTAAAATAAGTAACAAGAAATAAAACACAGATAAGAAATTGATAAGAGATCCATCAAATGACCAGAAGTTCAAAAGCAAGTTTGTATAAGTGAGTTTTTAGACCTGACTTAAAAACAGAGATAGAGGTAGATTGGCGAATACTGGATGACAAAGAAAAAAGTCTTGGGGCATACACAGAAAATGCCCGATCATCTTTGAGTTTAAGATGAGCCCTAGGAACGGCCAACAAATTCTGTGATGAAAATCTCAGAGAGCACTGCATGATTATGGATGTGAGCAGATCTGCAATATAAGAAGGGGCCAGAACATTTAGTGCTTTAAAAACAACTACTAGCACTTTAAACTCTATCCTATATTGAACTGGTAGCCAATGAAGTGAGGCAAGGACTGGTGTAACTGGTGTAAGGACTGCTCTTTTGTTGGTTCTAGTCAATCTGCATGCAGCATTCTGGATTAACTGAAAACATTGCAATAGGGACTGGTAAATCCTGATTTGTAAAGAATTACAGTAATCTAACTGTGAAAAGATGCATGAATTACTTTCTCAAGGTCAGAAAAACTGAGAAAGGGTTTCAGTTTTGCAATGTTTCTGAGCTGCAAGAAACTACTTTTATCCACAGTTGATTTGTTTATGAAAACTGAGGTCTTAGTCAAAGACGACACCCAAGATTTCTCACTGAAGACTAAAACATGATGCCAAATGACCAAGGTTATTAGAAACATTCTTAATGACATGGGAGTACCAAAGATAATAATCTCTGTTTTGCTTTAATTCAGGTGTAGCAAATTAACAGCCATCCACTTAATGTCCTTAAGACAGTTATTGAGAGACATAACAGATCCATTGTCATTTGGTCTAATGGAAAGAAACCATTGCCATCAGCATAAAAATGAAAGCTTACGTTATGCTTCCTAATAATTTGGCCTAAAGTTAGCATGTATAAAGAAAAGAGGATGAGCCCTAGTATGAAGCCTTGTGGAACACCATGTCATGCCCTCGTCTCGTCACCTCTGTTTTCCCCGGTCATGTGCTTTTTTAGCACATGGCTATGTTTTGTTTATGTTCTTGTCTCTGCCCTTGTCCCGCCTTTGTTCCGCCTTCTCGTCTGTGTCATGTGTTAACCCGTCCTCCTCGTTATCTGTCCAGGTGCGTCTCGTCTATGTTGTGTATTTAAGTCCCCTTCCATCACTTCCTGTTGTCGTTCATTTTGTATTGTTAGTTTACTAGTCAAGTCGTGTTTTTGCTATGTTCCGAGGCCTGTCGTGTTGTCTCTTTCCCTCTCCTAGTCTAGTCGTTTCGTTTCCCAGTCATGTCGTGTTGTTTTCTTCCTTCCCTGTCTCAAGTAGTTTATAATTCCCGTCTTGCTGTTTCCTTTATATTTTGTCTATCTTTTGTAAAAATAAATCTCTCCTAGTTCTAGCAAGTGCGTCCACCTCTGTCAGTCCGCCCCGTGATCCGTGACACACCACACATCATATCAGCCGAGGAGAAATAGGAGTTGCCCATGTTTACTGAAAAATCCAATAGAAAAATAACACCTAGAATTTTGTAAAAACGTCCTGAAATTGCACAGAAACACAGTAAACCTGGCCAGCAGAGTAGAGTTGGAGAATTTTCTTCTCACTCGCCCCATATTAAAAAGAGCCCTGAAATTCCCCTACCACCTCTCCCAATCCCACCCAGACTAATACCACCATAAAGCATACATCTATCTATAACTGCACACAACGGTTGGGCAGAGGGCTTTTGTACAGGAGCCTCCATGAAGGCCTCATGCCCTCAGGAACAAAGAGACAGGCTCTCCACTTAGAGTCACAATGTCCCTTCCGCTCATGGAAATAAGCAGTCTTCACACAGTTTTGATACAGCACAGTTTTACCAGCTGTGGAGAAAGGCATCCTCTGTAAGCCTCCCATGGAGAAAAGCAGCCCACCACTGCTCACAGTCTCTGGGACACACAGGCTCACACAAAGTTCAGGAAAGGGGAATTTGGCCAAACCACCAGCTAGAACATAGTCCACAAAGGCCTTAAGAGAGAAAGAGAGGAAGAGGGAGGAATAGAGAGAGAAAGAAAGAGAGAGAGAGGAACAGAGAGAGAGAAACTTTTTTTTTATTTTACTTTTAACAACACTTTGTAATTTAAAATAATGTGTTGAAGTAGATTTGCATAAACTTCAAAAATCACCACAGAAAACATATCACTCCATAAAAGAATAAATGAATAGAGAAGTCAAAACACTGTACTCAGGTAAACTCAAAGCAGAGCTCATCATATAAAACTGCAGCACCACACTGTTTTAAAAGTCTCAAAATCATTCATACATTTTTAAAAATTAAAATCTATTAATTTTTTAAAATCTATTATCCTTGATTTGACCAGTCTACAGAAGGTCCTGGTCATATCAGAGTTCGCTGTTTGTGCTCCTCACTAATATACACAGGCATTTTGCTCTGTCCTAGAAGAAAATTCAGCAGCTGGCATATTTAAAACCAAGGATAAAAACCTGGGGCATAAAAATTACATTAGAGGCATTATCATGATTTATTTACAAATTTGTAAAAGAAACCATTTAGAGGTCCTGAAATATATATGAAGTGTTCAAAAGCTTATGAAAACCACAAATAAATGTAGGCGCTTGTCTTATTTTTGAAAAAAAAATGTTAGTGACTATAAACTGAGTTCATGAGTCCCATTACATTTTTATTTTTAAAATTGTGTCTTCAGGGGTCTATTTTCATCAGGTAAAATTTTGAGTTTCTCACCGAGTACAGTGTTCCTTTAAATGACTGACGTGTTAAAATGCGAGAGCTGCACTCTGGCTGTAGAGCAAGGCAACCTCCCCCACACCCCTCAGTGGGGGAAATGTAACTAGTGAAAGACATCTAAGCTTTCAAAACATGTTTATTGACTTTGAGGTATATTTAAATATAAGGCCTTAAGCGCAGTATTAAGAAATGTTCACTGTTTTATATGTTTAGACGCATGCTCTGTGTCTGTACTCCATAGAGAGAAATGTTTAGGATAAGCTGTCAGTGAGGGTAAGAGACTGTAAATTTTACACCTCCCTTAGTCCCTTAAACATGCAAATGTAGACCAACCTCTACGTTCACCATATTTGGAAAGGAGAAAGAATCATATAAATCGGGGTCCTAGCCAAGAGCAGGGAGAGAGAAAATAGAGATGGGAGAGTGAAGATAGAGAGGAGAGAGAGAAGATAGAGAAGAAAAGAATGGGGCAGAGACCACGTGCGCGCACTGAATTGGAAACCTCTCTCACGGGATCCTTATGAACCCGTAAGACACTGTTTCTGTAAATAAAGATGTATTTGCACCTTTAACCGTGTCTGCAGAGATTCTTTTCCATCACCTGTCTTCACAACACAGCCAAGTTAACAACAAAGATGACGACGAGGATGGGATGCTGAGTTGTGGCCTTCCTGCTTCAGACGGCTCCTGCATTCAAACTCCCACTTAAAGCCGGCAAAGAAGGTGAGATTTTCACAAATTTGAGCGCTGGTTGGTTGTTGGAGCTCTCTGTTGCAGAATGGGTGGCACCTGTTAGACTCATTAGTGTATGCAGTATTGTGTTGATGATGGTGTTGGAGAAAGTTTCTCTGTTCTAAATTTTAAACTGCAATAATAGAAAATAGGAATGAAGGAAATAAAAGGGAACAATGAAGTAAAAGTAGAAAGGATCAGATATAACAGAAGAAAAAGTAAAAGAGTAAAAAGGAACAGATGTAACAGAAGAAAAAGAAAAGGAAAGGAAAAGTTGAAGTATAAGTATAGAATAGCTTAATTAGTAATGATAAGGTGAGCTGATGATGACATGTGAGTTTGGGTAAACAGGGCCCTATTTTTGCTTAAAACTGTAAGACATGAATCACAGCTTACTCAAAGTAAGCTTTGAGTTATTGTGGAATTGGATTATATTGAAATAGTGAGAAGCCCTGGGCCCAGTGGTTAAAATTTATCTAAGGTTAAAAGTAAAGGAATATAAGGGAAATAGAAGAGAAAAAGAGGTAATAAAAGAGAAGTAATAAAAGAGGAAAACTGGAATAAAACTTAAAGTGATAATAGTGATTTAAATAAAGAGAGGATGCCACAGATTTGGATTTAAGGCCTCTGTTGAGGCGAGATTAGCCTGGCTGTAAGCCCTGAAAAATTCACTAGGTGATTTTTTAGGTCAGTTTGATGAGAAACTGGAGGTGTGATACGGAGATTTAATTAGGGGAGCTCACTTGAAACACTGTTGACGAACACTGTATTGATGCTGCATCTCTTTGAATTATTACACCTCATAAGGTAGCATAAATTAAAAATAGGGAAATAAAAGAATAAGGAAATGGAATAAGGAAATAAGTAGTGGCAGGGAATAAAAAGCATGCTGTTAATGTGTGAATGAGTTGACTATGAGAATTGTTAAATGTTGAAAGTGGTGTGTGTGTAAGCGCTGTTGGGTGTTGTTGGATGACGTGTATGTGTGTGTGTGCTTAGTGAGTTAAGAAAAAAAAAGGAGTGTCTTGCTGTGTATGTGTGTGTGTCAGTGTCTGTAACTATATGTGTGTATGTGTATGGTCAGCTGAAAGAGTTATGTTTGTGAGTGCCGAGTGCAGGTGGGGGAATGATCACCCCCTCCCTTCTTGGTCCATCCTGAGTGTGTGGGCAGAGCTGGTCTCTCCCTTGGAGCCATAAATTTTCTGTGGGTGTGTTTAGAGAAAGTGGGGTAAAGGACGCCTCTGCCCAGTGTCAGAGAGAGAGAAAGAGTAAAGAAAGTGTTCATTGAATGTGTGAAGAAAGAGAAAGTGGGGAAATGTGATGAAGAATAAGAGATTTAGAAATTAATAGGGAAAGAAATTTGTAATGGTAAAAATTAATGAGCTTCGTTCAAGGACAGTTATTGTAAATGATTTCATGAACCTCAAAATAAGAGGGCTTTGTTTATTTATAATGGAAATGAGCCTTGAACAGAAGAGGTTTTTGAATTAAAAAATAAAAAAGTAAAATTAAATGAGCTTTCTGGGAGACCGTAAATTAATAAAACAATAGAAAATGAGCTCCATAAAGACATTTTTAGATGCTGAGAATAGGAAAAAGGAGAGCAAGGTGTTAAAGCTGAGTAATTAATAGGGTACATTGGGGAAACTGTAAGGTTTAATCATGGGAATTAAAGGTAAAATTACTATTGGAGAAAAGGAGAAAATTTGAAATCATCATATGTTGGCTTTTATCGAGAGAAAAAAGAGATCACTCTCAATTTTAAGACAGTCCTCTCAATTTTGCTGAAGCTTTGAGATTTTACACTTTGATTGGGGGGTCTCCTCTGACAAGTGTGTAGGGCCTAAGTTTCACTCTTGAAAAAGAGAGAGATGGCAGGACTTTGATTTGTGACGTACTTATAAAAGCCACGTTGATTTTGTTTAAATAGAAAACAACAATTATTTGGGCAAATAAAAAATATAAACGTATGAAAATATTGATGTATAGTGCTGTGCAGGGGTTTGGAGCTCCTAAGATGGGGTATAAGTAGAGATAAGTATAATGATCTAGAATAAAAGGGAAATATAGGATAAATTTAACATAGTGGGTGACAGTGAGTTGGTGGAGCAATAATTTGTTTGGGTTCTCTTTGAATGCAATAGTTTGATAAAATTGAGGCACATTGTATGGGGTAATAGTTTTTGGACAGTGGAACTGGGGGATGGCCTTATATGGAGATAACTGCCAGAAGGTGGAATTTGGGCAGAAAAAGGGGTTGAATCTTATAGTCTCTGGTGTTTAGATCTCTGTGAAGTTCTGTTACTTTATATAAGCAATTAATTAGCTGCCAACTGATAAATGTAAAAGTACTGTCAATGTGTGAATATTGGTAAACTCTGAGTGTTTGACAGTGGTGCTTTCTGGGGTTTCAAACATACTACAGCAATGTTTTTATATGTAAAAATTACAACTTTTAAACATATAGATAAGATTGATGTACTAAGTTTTAAGAATCAAGATGCAGGGTTGAAAATTTATTATCAAGTGGTCATAAAATAGTAGGTGACATGTTTATGTGTGATGATGTACAGTACCTGTGACACATCACCAAGAGAAACCATTATAGGTATACTTACCTGTACTTACTCACCTGCAGACGGGTCACGTGAGAGGGAAAGGAGTACTATCTCTTGATGCTGAGTTTTACTTACCTGGTTGAATCCATTCTCCACAAAGGGAAGGGAGAATTAGCATCTAGAAGAGGGAAAATATATTAACTAATAAATATTGATATTATGAATGAATGTTAAACATGCCATGGCCGTAATTGAATCTTGGTAAAGTTGTTAGTTCGTTGTTATTTTTCTTGTTTATCCAATATACAATAACTTTTACCTCTTAAGGGAATGGTATATTCTAGAGGGCGGGGCTACCTATATAAATATACCACACAAGGGTAAAAGAAAAACACTCTGCTAGACCGTAGTGAGAGAACGTAACCTAAGTGTATAATCAGACTCAATTGACTTTGATGTCATTATCCTTTTTTTTTGTCTCTGCTAATAGAGAGTTTTGTTTTGTTAATTTTTTGTTGTCATGGAGCGCGGTTGTATATATTGTAAATAGTAATTTAAAGTCTGGTGTGTAAATATAGTTGGAAGGGAACCAAAAATTGAACCCCTTGGCGTTATTTCGAGTCAACCTTACATCATCTCAGGCCTCTCGCCCGACTCTACCCATAGAGAACACCTCCCACCATTTCACTTTGCGATGGTGAAGGGGTGAGCTTTATCACACTATGTTTAACTGGGAAAGCAAAACCAGATGTTAAAAGCAAGCTTTATTGAGGATGGACTTAGGTTCCAGAGGCAAGGGGCATGTCTGGAGAAGACTCGGTCTCCAAGACTACGCAGCTTAGAAGGGGGAATGGTGAGTAAACCAGCTGAGGAAGATCTGAGAATTTGATTAGGTGTGTATGGTTGAAGAAAGTCAGATAAGTAAGAGGGAGCTAGGTTATTGAGAGCTTTGTAGGTGAGAAGGAGGATTTTGAACTGAATACGATATTTAACAGGAAGCCAGTGGAGGTTGTGGAGAACTGGGGTGATGTGGTGGTGGGACCAGGTGTGGATGAGGAGACGGGCAGCAGAGTTCTGGACCATTTGGAGTTTATGTAGTAGTGAGGAGCTAATGCCAAAAAGAAGAGAGTTACAATAGTCAAGACAGCTGGAGATGAATGCATGGATGAGGCGTTCAGAAGCAGACTGGGAAAGAGAAGGACGGATTTAAGCAATCTTGCGAAGGTGGAAGAATGAGGTTTTTATGATGGAACTAACATAGGAATGAAACGTGAGTGAAGAGTCAAGGGTGACACCAAGATTTCAGACCACATTGGAGGGGGACAGGGTGACATCATCAATTGAGAGTGTGAGGGAGCCAGGTTTATTGAGGGTAGTTTTGGAGCCAATTAGGTCAGGTTTATTACTATTAAGCATCAGTTAATTTTGTGTCATCCAGTGCCTGATTTTTGAGAGACATAGTTCAAATTTGGAGAGTGGTGTGTCGTTGAAAGAATTGGTCCGGAGGTAAATCTGTGTGTCATCAGCATAACAGTGAAAATCAAGATTGAAATGACGGATAATATGGCTGAGGGGAAGTATATAGACAATAAATAGTAATGGGCCAAGGACAGAGCCTTGTGGGACCCCTTGTGAGATGGATGAAATGGTTGAACTATGTCCAGAAAGTGTGACAAATTTTTTTCGATCTGTTAGGTAAGATATAAACCAGTCAAGGGCAGTGACACCCAGCTCACGCAGTCTTGAAAGGAGGATGGCATGATTTACTGTGTCAAAGGCAGAACTTAAGTCAAGGAGGACCAGAATACTTACGGCTCCCGTATCTGCAGCCACCAGCAGACCATTGATAACTTTGACCAAGGCAGTTTCAGTACTAGGTGAGGGTGAAAACCAGACTGAAATGAGTCAAGTAGGTTATTGGATTCTAGGTATGTTGTCAGCTGGGTGGCTATGACACGGTCAAAGGTTTTAGAAAAAAATGGAAGATTATTTAGATTTGCTGGGTCAAGACCAGGTTTTGGTGGCACGGTGGCGCAGCAGGTAGTGTCGCAGTCAAACAGCTCCAGGGACCTGGAGGTTGTGGGTTCGATTCCCGCTCCGGGTGACTGTCTGTGAGGAGTTTTGTGTGTTCTCCCTGTGTCCACGTGGGTTTCCTCCGGGTGCTCTGGTTTCCTCCCACAGTCAAAAACACACGTTGCAGGTGGTGATTCCAAATGTGTCCGTAGGTGTGAATGTGTGTGTGTGTGTCTGTGCTGCCCTGTGAAGGACTGGCGCCCCCTCCAGGGTGTATTCCTGCCTTGCGCACAATGATTCCAGGTAGGCTCTGGACCCACCGCGACGCTGAAATGGATAAGCAGTTACAGATAATGAATGAATGAATGAAGACCAGGTTTTTTAAGGATATTTGTAATTGCAGCTAATTTGTAAACTGAGGGGATATAGCCAGAAAACAGTGACTGGTTAATAATAGAGGTTAGATGAGGGACCAAAGCAATCATGCAGGCTTTCGTTAGTGAGTTTGTCACACCTGTCTCTGTGGACGTCTCGCTTCCTCCCTCAGTTCAGGACGCATTACCACTTGAGTCTGTGAATGACTCCGAGGACTTCACTTCCCATGGTTCAACTGATGGTCACATGACTCCACCAACCAATAGGAACTCTTTCGTGCGCTCCGGGTCACCTGAGTTTTAACTCACAGCTGTTCTGTTTTTATCATAATCACTCACTGACTATAAAAAACCCAGGCTGTTGCATTTACTACTTGCGAAGTATTGCTAACATTTTTTGTTACATACCGAGCGAACCTTATTAATGAAAGCCAAACCGTGTATGACCCTACCTTATGTTCTTCTTGACTCTGTGTTTTTGGATCTGGACTGCTATTGTTTAGTACATTGTGTTTTTGACCTCAGCCTCTACCTCACTATTCTTTGGATTGTCCCTTTTGCTGTGTCTGCCATCTCTTTATGGTGTGCTTTGCACATATCTGAAGTAAATCTCCTCCTGTTAAACACCCGCGAGCCTCTCTCTTGTTTACCAAGCCTTTTAGAATGGGTAATGATATCACTGATGAGGGGCGGCACGGTGGCGCAGCAGGTAGTGTAGCATTCACACAGCTCCAGGGGGTTTGATTCCCGCTCCGGGTGACTGTCTGTGAGGAGTTGGTGTGTTCTCCCCGTGTCCGTGTGGGTTTCCTCCGGGTGCTCCGGTTTCCTCCCACAGTCCAAAAACACACGTAGCAGGTGGATTGGCGACTTGAAAGTGTCCGTAGGTGTGAGTGTGTGAGTGAATGTGTGTGTGTCTGTGTTGCCCTGTGAAGGACTGGCGCCCCCTCCAGGGTGTATTCCCGCCTTGCGCCCAATGATTCCAGGTAGGCTCTGGACCCCCCGCGACCCTAAAATTGGATAAGCAGTTACAGATAATGGATGGATGGATGGATCACTGATGAGAAAAGGAGTAACAGGGTTGAAATCAGAAAAACAGGGCGTGGATGTAGAACAGACTGAGGGCTGTGGAGACAGTGAGGAAGGAAAGGTGGATTAGATGAGATGGTTGTAAAAGAGTTATTAATATTGGAAATTTTATCTTCAAAGTGTAAGAAGGAGTTACAGAGTTCAGAGGAGGGTGTCATATTGCTGCCAGGGGCTTTGTTTAGAGATTGTTGTAAAGAGATTAAAGATAAATCTAAGTTTATGGTGTACTTAGTAGTTATATTACTTAGAAAAGGGGTAATTTTAGTGGTGTGAATTTGTATTGCATATTAAAGTTTGATTTCTCTGAAGTTGGCAAATTCAAATATTTATTGATTGTGGTAATATAGTGGCCTATAAACAGAGGAAAAAGGGAGAGAATAATTTAAAAAGTGTAAGTTGGGAATATATTAAGCCATTATTATGCCATAAATGTGCACTAATGTTTCAAAAGGGGTTACTCCTGTTGATATAGTTAAGAAAAATAATCCTTTAATAAAAAGCATTGCAAAAATATCAGAAAAATTTTATTAGTGATGGCCTGACATAGACCAACCATGGCTGGTCAAGGGGACACTTAACCCAATGTAATTAAAACAATGGAGGTACTTGTATCAACATATAAAGCAGGACAGAAGAAAGGGAATCAAGGAGAAAAGCAAAAGGAAAAAAGAGAAAAAGAGCTTGGCATTCTCCAGTCAGAAACTGATAAAGGCTGCAAAGGAAAAGAGGGAGAAAGGTGCAGAAGCAATAAATCAGCATACAAAGGCAATAGAAAAACAAATGGCAGAAGTTAATGTGCCTTTTTCACGTGGACTCATTTAAGACACCACCACCTTATGAGAAGGAAGTGAAAACTGAGGAAGTCTACCCTCAGCTTCCAATGATCAGTCAAGGAAGAAGTTATCACATTCAAGATGAAGATGAATGCATCATTGAAAAAGGACAAGCAGAGACAACGATAAAACTGTATCCAAGTTCCAAAAGCAAGAAGAGAACTCAACGTCTGCAAACTAGAGAGACCTGAGAATGAGAAGGAGGACCATTGGAGATGAGGATCTGAGTGACCAGGAGGAGACCATGGGTGGATATGACCCAGGTCATTAGACGAATACTGGCTAAAGCAGAAAAAAGAGGAGATATGAGTAGAAGGAAAGAGGACTCAAGAGATGGAAGTTCTGATGAAACAGAGAATGAAGACAGCGATGATGGATGGAAGAGTACAAGTAGAAGACTACAATACCCATACTCTTATCAGAACATACACCTATTGCACTTTTGGGAAGAGATGCTTTGTGCAGACTGAACTGTACAATAAAATGCACACCAGACGGCTGCCTGGTGGAGGTGCCGAGTGAAATTGATGATGAAAATGGATACTGAAGCTTCTTCAGTATTTTGGATTGGAAATCTTAGCGAAGAATTCTTGGAACCAGCCAAGCTGTGGGAGAAGTTTATTATAGCAAACATGCCTGATACAAAGGCTCCAGAGTATCAGTTTCATTGTACACTGAAATACTTTAAGGATGCTGAACAGTCAGATGCAGAACAATTGTTGAGTCATCAACCAAAGCAAGTTGAATTATGCTCATGTTGCGTAATTTTGGGACCACAAGGAGCTGCTATGAAGATAAACAAAAATGATTATTTGCATAAAGAGTTTGATATGGGAAAAAGTGTACCACATGTGACTTTGCTGGTGTCTGAGGATTGTGAGCAGAAACAAATAGGTGAAATGATGGCAGAAGCAGAAGAAGTTGTCTTTAAACCACTAAAAGAGAATCTTTCCATCTGGAGGAGTGAAGACCAGCGATTTATTAAGATTATGATTACTGCTCAAGGACAAAGACAGCCACAAGTCATCAGGATGACACATGAGTCACTTTGCAATGAGGAGATGGATTCAAACTCTCTGAAAGAGGAAATGCTGCGATATGTTCCAAAATGTTTATGGTCACAACATAGCACTGACATAGGGTTTGTGAAGTCAACTCAACCAGTGAAAGTTGAACTCCGACCAGGAACAAAACCTCCATGGAAGCCTCAGTATCCTTTGAATGAAGAAGCAATCAAAGGGATCGAACCACAAATTGAAGGTCTTGTGAAAGCCGATGTTCTGAAGATTACACAGAACCTGCAGAGTAATACACCTTTGTTGCCTGTAAAGAAGCTAGATAACTCTTATCGTTTAGTACATGATTTGAGAGCAGTAAATGAAGTAGTAGCAACCAGTATTAGATTTATGTGGTGCATTTTTTAGTATTCCACTAAGTATAGAAAGTCAGGGTTTATTTGGGTTGTAGTGGAGTATAGAACAAATACCATATCGAAATGAAGAAATGAAAAGTTTTGAATTAAAACTTTTCCATTCTGAAGAAGACCTTTCATCTGCGACCAAGTCACATTCCACAGGATTGTTTGTGCCATTGCGGGTGCAAGACCCTACAGCCCGCACACACATAAGCTAAACATCAAAGGACTTGAGAGGGACACTTTCAAGTAACATGGTCCCAACGACCCCCTCTCTTCAGGAGATAACCTATTTTATAATGCTTTTAAGAGACAGGAACCTCAAACAAAAGGAAGGGTTATAATCCCGTTTATGACAAAGTGGCACCTCAATGTCTCTCGTTATCTCCCACGGGAATCAGCAGATGTTCAGAAGGGGTGACCTCGAGTTGAACCCCATTGACTCATCTAAACGACAACCTACACATGGACCAACAGCGACCCCAAATGGACACTGGCGAAACTACGCCTCGCTCGGGGTCGCCTAAAACAATAGCGGAAAATAGTCAAACTCTGATTATTTGTGTATAAACAAATGTATTAATGTCACTTTCTGTACCCTCAGATGAATGCCTACCTCCTAATGAAATGTTGTATATTGTTGATTGTTTCTATCATGAAAAGAAGTTCTACCTCTGAATAAGAGAAAACGGATTAATATTTTTTTTCCAGCGTATCATCATGAATTGGACGTAAAACAACGTACTAAAGATGAAACCTTATGTAACTGTTTGATATTAATAACCCAGTATACTCATTGTTGTATGTTACTAATACGAATAGGAAATTTCGATACGGGAAATGTCTATCTTATTACTTATTGTTTAAAAGATCTTTGATCCAGCCTTCCCTCTTTTCTGTCTCATAAAGTCAGTCACGTGAGCCTGAACTTGTGCCAATCAGGAAAGGACGCCTCCCATTAGGGCGTGATCGCGCTGACTTTGAAAAACAGCTCGACTGTAGTAAGCAGTAAGCAGTTAGCAGAGAAGAAGAATCACGAGAGCTCGACAGAACAGAAGTAACAGTTCACGGAGAAGAAAAGACAACAATAACAGCGAGAAAATCCGAGAAACTTTGAAACAACAAAGAAACGCTTTCTTCTCCATGCCGACAACGAAACAAAGAAAAATCTCAGACTTCAGAAAAAGCTCACAAGAGACGTCTTGAATTAGCTGATCGTATGAAGTTTTAATAATGCGTCGAGCGTTTTGAATATCTCTTTTCTTTTAATCTTGTTTATGTTTTATAGCCCAATCTAAGTTTAATCTCACGACTGATCGAAGCAGGCGAACTTATTCGTGGCCAGAGTAAGGAAACACTGCAGAGATACCAGAAAGTCTTAGAATAAGTAAGTTTATTGAAGCGATTTTCAGTTCTGGAGCTGCAGTAACTAGCGAACCTTTCGTCTAAGACGTCCATATTTTGGACTCTCCCACTCCGAACAGAAAGCCGAAGAGAGGATCCTGCCGCCTGCGTCATCACACTCAGGGTACGCCCGAGACAACTTAACCAACTAAGAAGGATTTCCACGCTGACTCAGCCTGGATGCTTCTGCGGTAAAAACCGCAAGACTAAGTGAGACGCCTTCACTCCCAGGACCTCAGAGAGCCTCTGCATCCAAGCGAGTGGTGAAAACTGAAGAAAAAGTAAGCTAAACTTATGCATTTCCAGAGCTGAAAATCGAATTAAGTTCTTGATAAATTTTGTATTAATTAAACCTTAGTTAGCAACACATTAGTCACAAGCCAGCAGTGCCTAGCGTATCGCCGCAGTCGAATCGGCTTCCCCTGCTTTGATACCTTGAGATTACAAGGCTACGCTATGTTAATTAAATGTCTTCTCTTTATGAATAAAACTCTCATTATTTGAAGTCACAGTGTTTGCAATTTGTTCATTATTTTCCTGAAAATCCTGAAGTACTCATTTAGCATGATTATTATTCATACTCATTATTAACTAATTATTAATGTTTTAATTGCTTAAGCCAATTATAAAATTTAATTAATTTCATTAAGTCAAATATCAGAGATTGGAGGAGTTTGAATGAGGTCAACGCTATAAAAACAAATTATATATATATATATGTTACACTACAGGGTTCACATACAAGGGACAATTCTATGAGTATAAGAGATTACCACAGGGATATAAACATAGTCCTCACATTTTCAATAAAGTATTGAAAGATGATCTAGCAGGGGTAGATCAGAAGTTAAAAAGTACTGTCATTCAATACATGGATGATATTCCTCTTTGTGCACCATATGAGGAAAGTGTAAAGGTGCACAAACTTTTGCCAAGTTTTTGTGTAGATAAGTCATAAGCAGGTGGGGACTTCCAGATCGAATATCCTCAGATAATGGGAAAGAGTTTGTGGATAAAACAGTGAAATAAATTTTGCAAAAATTGGGAATTAAACAGCATCTGGGTGCTGTGTACAATCTGCAAAGTCAAGGGATTTGTGAAAAAATGAATGGTATCTTGAAAACTCGGATTGTTAATATCTGACAATGCCAGAAATGACACAGCAGATTGTAAACAAGACAAAAAGCTTGGAGAAATTGAACTTCAATATGTCCCAGAAACAGCAGGTCCCATTCCAGAAAACAGTAATTCCATTTCAAAACAGTTCAGATAAGAGTATTCTTTAGAGAATTTTACTTTTCTAGTGTCGAAAGTTAGTGAGGGGGTAAATGGATCACATCTAACTACACTAGTGCCTCTGATAATTTCAACAACGTCATCGCCTTTGAAGACTGTGATTAAAGTTAAATTAGGTAAAACAGCTCATCTTCCCTGTAAATGTGGAAGATTTAATACAGGGAGTAATAGTCCTCCTAAGTGGAAAAATAGTCGAGGTGAGGATGTGGTGTTAACAGGACCTGAAGTTGATCATTTGCCTCATGAGCAGAGAAAGTATCTTTTGTTAAAATGCCTTTAGATGGTTCAAAGTTAGAGATGATTGTTCAGTTCTTTTACGTAATGTAGTGGAAATAGTATGCACATGTTGCGGTCCAATTAGCACTACATAGCGGAGTCAATCATAATTAATTATTATTTTATTAATAATTATTTAATTCATTTTGCTAAGCTCCATGTTTGGGAGCCATTAACTAATATGTAGTGTCCTTACCTGTTTTAATTTTAGCTTAGACAAGTAGGTCATCTTCACATATTATACAGCAGAATTAGCTAGAATTAACTATTATTAATGAACTATGCTCATTGACTCGCCGTGGGTTCTTGACTCTGAAATGGAATCTGAACTAGAAGTTATAATTCCATAGAAGAAAGGTGCACACACAAACAAATAACCAAGGATTGGTTTTATCACACAACTGGTTTATTAATTGTAATATCAAATAATGAATATTAATTAGACATTCAATGGATTACAGCGATAGATGAGGGAACAGGTAGATTAATATATGAGGGAATTTCTCTATGATAATTATTACCCTAAGGTCTAAGAAAGGCTATTGTTTATCCCAGCAAACTTTCAGGCGTTCCTTTTCTCCCGAAGCTTTCAGACGCAGCCGTCGGAGCTGGTGGTGTTCTGAAGGCCTCTGTGGGGATTCTTCATCGTTGCTGATCTGCCGCCTTGTGAGAGAGAGACACGTCCATGCAGGTCTCTCCTGGGCAGGTTTCCTCATCTCAGAAGGTCATTCTGAGGGTGCGTGCAGCCGTCCTGTTCGTGGCGTTGTCGTCGTTTGGAGGGTCAGAGGTCTAAGGTTGCCTTCATGCTCTGGGTGTGGTGTTGAAATTTTGCTAGGGTTAAACTATAGCTTTTCTTAATCTGTCCAAGACCAGAGTTTAGAAAACCCGCCCCGAATACCTGATTCGTCTTCAATGAGGGAGAATTGTTGCTTTTCTTGCTCCTGATTGGCTGTTTCTTGTACCTTGGGCGTGGCATCACATAGAATTTATGACACTTGACAAGACAAAGACTTGACCATCCCTGGTGAGTGAATATCCCAGGATGAATCTGAATCATACTTTGCAATATAAAAGATTATATGTTAACACAAAGTAATATCATTAAGAAAAATACAACCATGTTCTATATAATTATTAAACAACTAAACACATAGTATGTGGGTACCTTGGTTCTACATAAATTCATATAAAACCAAAATGAATTTAAACACATGTAAATTAGTTCCACTTATTTTGATTGTCAAAACGGGATTAATTTCAAACAGTTGTGCACATATGTAACTTCAAATTGTTTTAAACCAATGGAAATTAAGGTTTGTGATTGTTTTGTTTAACAATCTTTCAAAATGTGTGAGAGAACAGTTTTAATCAAGTTTGAGTCTGTGTGTCTCTCTGCCTTTTGCAGAGATTCTCCTCTTGACCCTGGGACCTTGGGTCGTAAATGTCCTGGAGTGAGGTTTTACGAGCCTGGTCTGGATGCTAATCTCACATTCCGATCTTGGTTAGATATGTCTCTGAAAACTAGCGAAAGCTTGGGTATTTAAAATCACATCTTCAGAAAGTCAAAATTTCTTATTAGAAATTAATACACATTCATCATATCCACTACATATTGTTACATGGTGTTGTGAAAAATAATTTTATTACTTTGTGTTAGTGGACAAATATCCTTAAATGATGATTAGTTAAAATTAGAAAGTATAATTACATATTTATTGTATGAAACCTTGTATTCATATGAATGATTAACCAGTATTTTAACTATGCATTTAAACAGTTTAGAATCTGCACACTAACTGACATGCTGACTCAGTGTTGCCACCTTTCTAAATTCTTAGACCTCTAACATTGAACAGATCTACACTCAGGCTTTTAGCATAAATTACAACTGTTAGCCAGAAGGGGGAGTTGAACTTTAGGGCATCTCAGTGACCTCAAGTCTATCAGTGACCTTAAGTCCATTAGTGACCCCTCTGAATCTTGGTGACAGAAAAGGAATGTGGGTAATAAAACCTACAGAGTCAGAAGGGCATGATGAGTGTTTTGGGGTCATAGGTGCATGGGAAACATGCACGCAGAAACCTGAGTACTAACATGTCTAATTATGCATATTAATATATGTTAATCAGCCAGAAACGCCTTGCCAGCAGGGTATACGTCATTTGGGGTATAAAACTATGGAGTCAGATCCCAAGAGTCAGAACTTTGCGTGGAAGGGCACTAGGTTGCGTTTCTTATGTATTAGTTCTCCTGGTTCCAGTATTAAAATAAATACTTTGGTTTGCTTTGAACTTCACTCGACTGGTCTTTGTGAAACTTCCGGAACGAGCACGCCTCCCTCAGGAGAGAGGGTGTATTTTGGATCTTTTGGAGATCTTCTAAATTTTAATTACTTTGGGAACGGTCCAAAAAGAACATTTAATTCTTCAATTGGTGACCCCGGACGTGCGGAAGTGTGAGAACAAGACCGACTTCGGACTCCTTTCCACTCGCGGCCGCAATTTATTGAGGTGGGTGAGCAGACCCTGTTTTATTCAAATTCTGCATATTGGAATTTCTAAATCAGAGTGGTGCGGAGGTCTGAAGGCGGTCTGGAGTGAGGTAATGAGCAAATCAATTTATTTTGAATATGTTTTTATAATTTGTTATTGGTTTATATATTTGGGGTTGCTTGGTTATGGTATAGATGGACGTTGTACCCATCATGGAATTTAAAAATGGTATAGATGGATGATTGGTTCCCATCTTGAAACTGAGTAGTGGCGTCCTCCACTGGAACCTGACGAGGTGTCCAGTTAATTGCCCGGTCGGAAAGGCCGTCCGAGAGGGGTGGTTCCCTCTGAAGTATATTATAAGCGGAAGTTGTTCCCGCAGGTTAAGTATATTAATATTAGTGGACGATGTACCCGTGGGCGGAAGTTGTTCCCGCCAGAGTTTGTAGTGTATTTTAATGCAACTTGATTGTATATTAGTGTGTTCTATGTTCTAAGTGGCTGTGTTGTTTTTTGGGGCTGTTTGCATGACTGTTGTGTACGTCTCTGCTCGCTAGAGGACGATAGAGGAGTGTCTTGCTGTGTATGTGTATGTGTGTGTGTCAGCTGAAAGAATTTTTTTTTGGGAGAAAAAGGAGAAAGTGGGGGACTGATCAACCCCATTTTCTTCTGCGGTTGCCCTTGAGAGTGTGTCTGGGGAGAAATACTCTTTTGATGTGCTGTAAAGAGCCATACATTTTTTGTGGGTGTGTTTAGAAAAAAGGGGTAATGTGATAAAGACTGAGAAATTTATAAATAAATAGGGAAAGAAATTTGTAATGGTATAAATTATGAGCTTTGTTCAAGGACAGTTATTTAAAGTATATGAACCTCAATAAAATGAGGGGTTTGTTTATCTATGACAATGAGCCTGAACGGAAGACGTTTTTAATTTAAAATATATAAAGTAAATTAAATGAGCTTTCTTGGAGACTATACATTAAGAAAATATAGACAATGAGCTCCAGAAAGACGTTTTTAGAGGTTGAGAATAGGAGAAAGGAGAGCAAGGTGTAAAGCTGAGTAATTAATAGGATACATTGGGGTAACAGTAAGGTTTATGGGAATTAAAGGGAAAATTGTTAATTGAACACTTGCTCTACTTTTGAATCTGGTTTCTTTTATATTGTTAATTTAGACTCGTAGTGGATAAAATATATATTTTGTATTTTGTTTACTGCTTATTGTCCTAAGAATATTATTTTTCCGGTTTAGTTTGTATTTTTTAACTATGGTAGTTCGTCTAAAAAATTTATTTTCTGCCACGGTTTCAATTTTTCGTTCCTCATAACATATTTTGTAACTTGCTTGCTAATTCAGTAGTTCATAAAATTTTGTTTTTGCTTGCTAGAATATATATCTTGTGATTGCACTGTGGCTTGTTGACTGTAAGTGTGTCTGGAAATTTGTTTTCGTACCTTAAAAATAGTCTTTTGTTTAATTCTGTGTTGTGAGCTCACTGTCCTGTCTTCCTAGCTTTCTTGTTGAGTACAAATTTTATTGGCGTGTTATTTGCTTCTGACTTATAAGCTTTTTCGGTCCGTGGGTCGGTTTTATACTTCATGTAAATTAGGCTTGACTTGCTTTTAAATTAAATACTGTGTTTGAAGACAAGCTTATGTTTTCTATCCACCTGTGAAATTTTAAACAGGGCTGAGGTGGTCATGCTTTTCTTGGCTGAGTTTGTAAACTTGACTGTAAAACTTTGGACTTTTTCTTTTATATAAACTAAGGCGGACTGTGCTGAGAGCAGCGGCGGCTGCGTGGGCGATTTGCGTGGGTGTTGGGAAACTGTTTTAATTCACTCTGAATTGCAATGAAACCTAGCGGTGATAATTGATTTGCAATTAAAGGGTGAACTAGAACAAAGACCAATTCAGGTAAGGTCAAATTTTTTAATCAGCTTCTTACAGACATTATGGCTACTACTAGAGACTTACATAATGAATTAAACGCCATTTACGGCGTGGGGAATTGGGAATGGAAACCGTTTGTACAACAAATTGAAATAATAACTGAGGGATTAAAACAGGGAGAAATATATTTGGAAAAGCGGGTTATTGTGCACAAAAGTGTGCTACAGAGATTTGAAACATGGGCTAAATTACATACAGGGGAGAAAACATGTTTAAATACCGGTATTAATCAGTTGAAAAGAGAGCTGGAGGAAAGATTACGTCAGGCTGAAGCAGAGGTTAGTAAGGCTAGCCTTTTCCAAAGACCTAAGGCAAACAAAAGTTTAAAAATAGCTAAAACGGACATTGCGGAGCTTCAAAATTTTAAAATGGCGTTCCTCAGCTTGACACCACAGCTTGTGGTATTGAAAACACCAGGTCAGTCACTTTCGAGCGCTCTATCACTCACTGCCGTGAACACGGAAGTGGACATTGAGTATATGAAACACAAGGGGGAGGAGCCTACAGCTGCTACAGCTCCGCCTCCCCCATATAACATAGGTCACGTCACATCAGTTTATAATGTCCCACCAGTTGATAATATCCTCCCTGTTTTCAGTGTTGATTCCGGCAAAGTGAGCGTACAGACAGACACAAGAGGCCGGGATTTTGCTTGTGAGCAGCCAGCTCAAAGTGACAAACACACAAACGCACACACAGACGACCCATTCCAATCGCGAAAGCCACATGAGTCAATTTTAAATATACACACGCATATTAACACCGACTGTTCTGACATTATAGATGACACGGGAAAGCATGTAGAACAGGATAATCCGCGCCTTGTCGATAAACAAACACTAACAACATCATTTAATAACCCGATGCCACGTAAAAAAATAAACAAAAAATCAGGATTAAAGCTGATTTAGAGGGCCATGTCACAACGGATGACTTTGACCAAGATGAGGGACTTATAGCAGATGATGAGGACAGTGCGAATGAACGACGTGGTGGTAGACGGATTACTGATTTGAACAAAACATTGCGTGCCATGGAAAAACTTATACTAGAAGAACAGAGACAATTGGACTTAAAAAAAACAGACTTTAGAATGCGACATGCACACCTCAGACAAAACGGACATTTTGAGACGTAGCACCGGACCTCGACACCCGCCTGACAGATATACGTCTGACAATAACGTTGACATTATGCTTCCATTAGTGGCCACTAGCACAGGAACATATAAATATGTACCATTATCATTAACTGATGCACAGACTTTGGTCGATCAGCTTCCGCCTTTATGTAGTGGAGCGGCTGCTTGGATTAGAAAGCTGGACAGTCTGACAGGTGGCATGACTCTAGCACTTGGGGATTTTAGAAATATTATTAAAAGATCAACTACTTCCATGGAAGCAGCTGAAATAGAGAAACAGGCTCAGACATTTACTCAACCTAACTATGATCTTTTCTATATGAACAATCATAAGGAAAAATTAGATAATAAAGACAAGGAGATACTTAAGTTACAAAGAGACCTACTAACTGTTCAACTAGCAGAAGCCAGGAAATCTGTAAATGATAATAAAAAGCAAACAAAGTCTGACACCATGATGCCTATGACTGCACTGCCACATATGCAATCACCACAAATATTTATGAACAAAAACACATACATGCCTACTCAATCTGGGCCACCACAAAACCCACCATATAATTATGAAAAAACTACATATTTCCCATATCAGCCCTACTATGGGGGCAGGGGGCGTGGTAATGGTGGGTGGAGGGGCAGGGCCCGCCGTCGGACAGGGGCGTGTCTAAGATGTGGAGCTTTGGACCACTGGGTAGCACAATGTGAGGCACCACACCCACAGGCGGCACCAAAACCGGAGCCATCACATCTTCCTGCTGGACAGTACAGCTTGGAGCCGTGGGGTGGACATTGACGGGGCCAAGAGGAGCACCAGGACAGCAGGGCCAGGGCAGAACCCATGCTGTCATTAACTGTGGGGGCCTATGAAATCATTTTTCTGGTAGACAAGGGAGCCACATGGTCAGCCATCAACACAGTATTACCCGCACATCTGATGAGCGAACACAATGTGCAAGTAAGGGGCTTCTTGGGGACATCTACATCACTGCCAAAAACAAGACATTTGCCAGTCAGTACTGGTAAACAGACTGTGTCACATTCATTTTTAATTACACCACAAGCACCCTTGAACATTTGTGGTAGAGACTTGTTGATGAAAATGGGAGTTACTATTTTATGCCAACCAGATGGGATTACATTTACGTGGTTGGACGGACACAAAACTGTGGCAGTGGTGGGGTACACTGACGGTATGTACCTGATGAGACCTCAGCAGGATGAGTCGATAGACATTTCATGGGCTTTAGTGACTGGACAGACGGACCGGTCACCACGACTCATTGCTTTGTTCCACCAGTGGTCGCCTTGGATTACAGCCATGGCACCCTACGTTCCTCCGCCCGACCCATTCCATGTCACCCTGTTTTATGATGTAGGGGGAGATTTAACTTATTATGAATATTTTCAAACAGAATTAGAGGGTACACAGTGGTCGGTTGACACCACAGGGATTTGTGTGGGTCCTGAAGGGGTGGCATTTCCTGTTTCACTAACACCACAACAACATTGTTGGTACAAACTGTCTGACACGGCGGCACCACACATTTCACTAGCTGTCGATCAGAGACAAAAGGCCAAGCAGTTGGGCCCTATGGTAAAAAGAGCAAATGAGGCCACGGATTGGGTCAGGACACAGCTGCTTGGTGTCATGTTTTCGCAGTCCACACAGACATATCACATCACTGATAACTCACCCATCTTAGTCACATTGCACAATCAATTGCTGCCTAGACACCATGGTTGTGAGGACTGTGATTATCTACAGATGGAGGTATTATTAGCATTACTACCTGACATTTTGTGGTCAACAGGACCAGATGATGTATGATAGACTAATCAGACACTTGTCTATTTTTGTATGAATATTACACAACCAATTTGGATTCCCCAATATAAACAAGCCAGATGCTGTTGCATCTTTGGATAAAACGGTCCAGGCTTTGCTGGAGGCTGGAGTCCTGGAACCGTGTCAATCAGCTTGGAACACACCAATTTTGCCGGTTCCGAAGAAGGAGCCTGGCCAATATCGGATGGCCCATGATTTAAGAGCCGTGAATGCAGCTTTGGCTACTGCCACTGTTCCGGTTCCTAACCCGTACACCGCTTTGTCGGAACTAGGTCCAGACATGAAATGGTTCACTTGCATTGATTTGGCTAACGCATTTTTCTGTATACCACTGGCAGAACACTGCAGAGATGTATGTGCATTCACAAATAACGGTATACAATACAGATACACTAGATTACCTCAAGGTTTTGCTTTGTCTCCAGGATTGTTTAATCAGGCCCTGAGGCGGAGTCTGGACTCATGCCAACTGCCAGAAGGCTCCTTATTGATACAATATGTTGATGATATTGCTTTGGCGGCTAAAACACCGGAAATCTGCCTTGAAGCAACCAAGGTGGTTCTTCAATGCTTAGCAGATGCTGGGTACAAGGTATCTAAACAGAAATTACAGTGCTGCAGATCTAGGGTTACTTTCTTAGGGAGAGTAGTAACACAGGGTTCCACGGGCTTGTCTGCCACACACCGGTCCGCTATACTGTCACACACAAAACCTGAAACTGTGAAAGACATGTTAGCATTTTTAGGACTGACTGGCTACAGCAGACAATACATTCCTGACTTTGTCGGACGAACATAACCTTTTAGGGACATGGTGAAATCTATAGGGATGAGAAATTTGTCTGGTAAGCTAAATTGGACGGTGGAGTCTGAACAGGCGTTTATAGACGTTAAACAAGCCTTATCCGTTGCAGTTAACTTGGCCAGACCTGACTATTCATTACCTTTTTACATGGATGTTTCTGAAACAGACACTGTGATGAATGGTGTACTGTTTCAGAAAAAGGGGGATGGTAGAGCAGTACTAATGTATTTAAGTGTCCCATTGGACCTTATAGAGAGGAGACAACCACAGTGCACAAGACATGTAGCAGGACTGACTAAATTAGTTCAGAAAACAGCACATTTGGTAGCAGGATATCCATTGCGCATTCTAACCACACATGGAGTAGTAGCGTACATAAACTCACAGATGTTCACACTCACTCCATTGAGACAGAGACGCATTCACAAAGCATTGACTGCACCCAACATCACCTACACACACGAAGGAGTTAATATGGCAGATGGGATGTTGGAAGGTCCACCACATGAATGCGAGGAACAGGTGGAAAGGCAAGGAAAAGTAAGACCAGACTTACAAGCCACACCCATTCCAGGGTCATGGAATTTATGGACGGATGGGTGTGGGTACAGGGCAGATACATGTGAAGTCAGAGCAGGATACGCAGTAGTTCAGGAAGCGAAGGGGGAAACACAAGAGTTTCAGACAGTTATTGCAGACGAAGTGAAACAAAACCCATCGGCGCAGAAGGCAGAACTGCTAGCAGTAATTTCAGCATTAGAAGTGGCACATATAGGAAAACAACAAAACACTGGAAAATCTAAAACAATGGTGGCACCCACACATGTCAGCATTAGTAGTTGATTACATCACTAAATGTCAGATTTGTAACACTCAGAACGTAACAAAAGCATTTAAAGTAGTTCCAGGAAGGTTTCCATTGTCAGATTCTCATGGACATGAGATTCAAATGGATTACACAGATATGATTGACCCCATTAGGAGATATAGATATCTCCTGGTCGTTGTAGATAGATTCTCGGGGTGGCAGAGGCATTCCCCACTCTGAGGGAAGATGCAAAATCAGTCTGTAAGTTTCTGATTAATTGTTGGATTTCGAACCATGAGTTTCCTAGGAAAATGTTTTTTATTTTTTATACTTTTTCAGATAACGGGAGTCATTTCACGAGCAAAACACTGCAGTGGGTGGAGCAGTCGTTGGGGCTGCGCCATAGCTATGGTTGTGTGTATCATCCTGCCTCACAAGGTCAGATGGAGAGGATGAATCAAAATTTGAAATATAAATTAGCAAAGATCAAACTGGCCACGGGCATGAATTGGCTTGATGCCCTTCCAATTGTTTTAATTAGTGTCCGTAGTTAAGTGAACAGAAATACAGGGTTCACTCCTTTTGAATTAGGGAGGGGCATACCTTTTCAAGGCCCCTCCAGCGCGCTTGCGTCCCCCCAGAAACTACCTCAAGCAGAGTACCGACAGCTATATGAGAACTAAAAGCTGTTTGTAAAGATTTCTCTATACAGGTGCAGGAAAGGAGAGAAGGAGAAGAAACGGAGGAGAAGGATCTAGAAGTGACAGTCTCACCTTGGGTCCTCCTGAAGGTTATCAAGCGGAAGTGGTACGAACCTCGCTGGACAGGACCCTACCAGGTGACAGAGAGAACCAGTTGTGCAGTCCGGCTGAAGGGTAAAGGCTTATAGTGGTACCACCTCACACAGTGCAGAGCCGCACCGACACCTAACATCAAACATTCACTGAAGGAAAACAACACCTCAGAAGAGGCTGATCAAGCAGCCTCAACCAACATAGGGGCAGAATAATCCCCTGAGGCAGGGGCACAACAAGGAAAGTCTATCCTTGCCCCCAGCGCAGATCCCTACCAGCGGATGAAGAATACACTTTAACACATACACATATAGGGCTCATTGTAATCTCTTAGTCCAGAGAGTGAGTGGTAGGACAGAGGTGTCCACTCCTAACAGGAGTGGTGTAATTGCCCGCTACCACCACAATCTGCCATCACGCTCTACCTAAGTCACTCGCCAAGCCGGGGGTGACCTAGGCAGACCAATTTAACATTAATTGCTTACCATTTATCTAAATGTATTGACCTGTCAGTTGGACAGGTCAAAAGGGGGAATTGTTGTGAAAAATAATTTTATTACTTTGTGTTAGTGGACAAATATCCTTAAATGATGATTAGTTAAAATTAGAAAGTATAATTACATATTTATTGTATGAAACCTTGTATTCATATGAATGATTAACCAGTATTTTAACTATGCATTTAAACAGTTTAGAATCTGCACACTAACTGACATGCTGACTCAGTGTTACCACCTTTCTAAATTCTTAGACCTCTAACATTGAACAGATCTACACTCAGGCTTTTAGCATAAATTACAACTGTTAGCCAGAAGGGGGAGTTGAACTTTAGGGCATCTCAGTGACCTCAAGTCTATCAGTGACCTTAAGTCCATTAGTGACCCCTCTGAATCTTGGTGACAGAAAAGGAATGTGGGTAATAAAACCTACAGAGTCAGAAGGGCATGATGAGTGTTTTGGGGTCATAGGTGCATGGGAAACATGCACGCAGAAACCTGAGTACTAACATGTCTAATTATGCATATTAATATATGTTAATCAGCCAGAAACGCCTTGCCAGCAGGGTATACGTCATTTGGGGTATAAAACTATGGAGTCAGATCCCAAGAGTCAGAACTTTGCGTGGAAGGGCACTAGGTTGCGTTTCTTATGTATTAGTTCTCCTGGTTCCAGTATTAAAATAAATACTTTGGTTTGCTTTGAACTTCACTCGACTGGTCTTTGTGAAACTTCCGGAACGAGCACGCCTCCCTCAGGAGAGAGGGTGTATTTTGGATCTTTTGGAGATCTTCTAAATTTTAATTACTTTGGGAACGGTCCAAAAAGAACATTTAATTCTTCAATGGGAAGATCAAGGGGAATACACTTGTATTTATTTGGAGTCAGAGCCTAAATTTGTGCCATTTCAAAATGTGTGGAGAGAAGGATACATAACTCGTATGGTGATAAGTATGATAAAGGACCAGAGTCCTATTGAAGTTTTTACATCTACTAAAAGAGTTCAGGACCAAACCACTATAGCAATGACTCTGAAGGTTACTAAAGAACAAATGAAACTGATTACTTTAGCTCCAGAAATAAGTAAAGGAAATAATGTAACAAATCAGATTACTACTTTAGATATTCCATTAAAGGGGATGAATATTATTACACTGCCAATGATAACTTCTGCTTCTGGTACATCTGAATCTATCACAACAGTTGTAAATGAAAAAAATAACAAGATCACTCAAAGTTGTAAAAGTAACCCAGACTCCTGAATGTCCTTTCCATTGCAGAAGAAAGTAAACATAACACAGAGACCAGCGTTAAATATTCCAACACCAAAGTTCCAACACCAAGCACCTGGCCATCAATTTTAGAGACAGTACCAGAACCACTGCATGCTATGTGTCAATCTTATGCTTTATCATGGTTATTATATCAGCAAAACTCTGCAGAAGATAGAATAATGGCTTTATCGGTGCATTTGTTTAGTCCTAGATTAAATTGTACTTGGTTGATGAAGCTGCCATATGTGAACGTCCTTGATCAGCATGAAAATATACTGACAGCACTGCCTGATGCGATGGAAGTAAAATCTGTGGGGACTAAAGACTGTTTTTGTTCCAATGATACTCACAATGGACAGGGGATGTTTATGGAAATATCTGATTGTGCTCATTATATGACGACTTTTAAGGAACCTAAACCTAAGGATGGTTTGTTTGAAGTGAATTATCATACACCAGATAGCAAACAGAGTAGAACATTAATGGTGCAGTATGACATTTTGCCTGTAAATCAAGGATATAGAACCATAGGAAATTTTATGGATATTTGGTGGGTTTGTGGAGATAAAGCATACTTATTTCCACCATATGGGTGGACAGGCTGTTGTTATATGGCAACATTAAAGCTTCCTTATGAGGTTTATGCTCTCCAAAAAGGTGAAACAACTGATGAAGGGAATTCTGAAGGTATTTCTGGGAGAAGGAAGAATTATTCCCAATTATTCCTAGTCTCTCTTAGTGTCTGGGTCTGTTAGGCGCTGAAAACATATGCGCTCTGCTGGAGGTTTGACGGAGAGACTCAAATTTAGTCTCATTTTGAAGGGGACAGCCTAAGGTAAGCGATGCTAACTTTGTGTGTGAGCCACTTGTGGGCTCTTCAGGCTTCGAGAAGCAGCAGTTTTGTCATTGGTGAGGAAGAAACCTGAAGTTTGGAATATCTTATTCTTTCGGCTTTAATTCCTTAGTCCTACATTTTACTGTATATCCTTGTGATCTGGAGAGTCTGCCCATTTGATTTTTGTATGATATGTACACATTGACTCAAATATGGATCCGTGAAAAATCTGAAAATCTGTACGGTCACTAATATTTTTTCATAACAATTTCCTGGTAAGGTATAGTTCGACCAAAAATAGCAGTGACTTTAATTTTTAATTTGGTACATTGACTGTTGACTTTGGACCTGTAGTACTTGACATATACTGACGGATATAACAATGAGTGATTTTTTTAGACGCCGGTGACCAATGAACGAAATAAGAGGCTAAATAACGCTGGGTTTCTAGGTTACAACTATCAACTCAGTCGTTTATGAGAGCAAATTATTGAGTGTATGTTACAAAGAGCAGCCAGTAACAAGTTGTGAGAGCTGGAGAAGAGAAAATAATTCATACTGTTTTCTCTGATGAGACGGCGTGCAGCTACAGGTTGGAGGCTTGTGCTCCTGTACTTGTGTGTTTAATGATGTCTGCCTGTAAGATGGCAAAATGGACGCAAGGGGCGCTCTAACAGCCAGAATGACGGAGCTTCCCACAGCATTGCCTGTGTGCATTGTGCAAATATCGGCCTCTTGCACTCAAATATCGGCCGATGCTGATTATATAAAAAAATGCCAAATATCGGCCCGATTAATCAGCCGGCTGATATATCGGTCGAACACTACACTGTACAGCACCTTGACCATGGCTATAAAACCAGGGTTGAACCCCAAGCCCTCCAGAACCTTCTATGTGTAGTCATGTTCAACCTGGTCAAAGGCCATTTCCTGTTCTAAGATTATGAGAGCCCAATTAAGCCCAATAGTTTAGAGACATCCAAAACATCCCGAATCAAATATATATTATCAACAATAGAACTACTAGGTCATTGTGAATGATTTGCTCAATAACCTTCCCCAATCTAGAGGCAAACATGTTTGAGAGTAACTTGCAGTTCATGCACAGTAGTGCCATAGGGTGCCAGTTCTTTAGCTCTATCAGGTCTCCCTTATTTGGTAACAGTGTTCGTGCTCTCCAACAGTTCACAGGGAGCTTCCCTCCTTGATGCTGTTTTTTAATATATTCAGCACATGCTCACCTATCACAGACCAGAATGCCTTATAAAATTGAAGGACAAGGTTAGGGCTCCTCAGTGACTCTGGCCTACATGTGGAGGACTTTGTTCTCCATGTCCTGTGCCTCGACCTGCTCACTGTCATACAACTTTGAAAAAAGTCGGATTGTCTGCTTGCGTATCTCAGAAGGCTCAGAGACGAGATCTCCTGATTCTGTTCACACGGCATGCATTAATTTTTTCTGTCCATTTTTTTGCTCAAGACCACAGAAGGACTGAGAAGAGGCATCTAATTCCATTACATTCTGGAAACGTGAGCGGACTAACCACCTATGCTGTGATATCCAGCAGGTCAGCTAATATAATATTTTTACTTTTAAGAAATGTAACATGTTCTTGATTTCCTGTGGATTCTGCTAAACCCTGGAGTTCCACTATTTCTGCAGTAACTTACTTCCTGCTTCCTTGCCATTCAGACGCTTTGCTGCTTAGCTCTGCTATCTTCTATTTCTTTCCTTTTATTTCTTCGAAACCTACTTGTTTTTCTATGATAGAGTATCTGAGCTTTTAAATATAGAAAAGTCAGCAGCACTATGAAGCCAAAACTGGATATTTTCTGCTTTTGATACTTTTTAAAGTAGTGCGATTGCTCTAGAAACCAGGACTGTTCCAACAACCAGGACGGTTTCAACAGGCTACAGTAGAAGAAACTTGTGAAAAGCCTCATCATTTTGTTCAACACGTGCTGTCAGAATTGTTACGGACAGCATATAAAATGTGAGACAGTAACCCTTGCACTTTGCCACAGAATCTCTAAGTTAGCTCTTCTAAATATCAGATCTCTCACAAACAAATCACACTTAATTAATGATTTTATTACAGCACATGGACTTGATTTTATACTTTTAACTGGGACTTCACAACATTTGAGTTCTGAAAGAGACACCACAGGTATTACTAGTAACTGTTATAGTAAACTTGACTTCTCGTGGTTTCAAAGTGAAGAGAGTAGACCAGTCTGGATATATTGCTGTTTATTGAGCGCTCTGGTTGATCCTCAGACTGATCTGGTCACAGTCTGAATCTCAGACTGATCTAATGGTTTGTAAGAGGCACACATCTTTATACCCATTTTACAACTTCACACAAGGATTGATCTTTACCTAAACAGGATCTGGAAGCACCAGGAACTGTCGTAACACATCACTGTCTTGAACAAGCCATAAACAACCTAGGCCATAAACATCATCTGAGTTCCTGGTGCACTGTCGTAAAGTTAACAGCTGTTCTTATCAGAGGTGTTTAAGACAGGGAATGGGTGATCTCTAAAACAGTCCAAAATGTTATTAGAAAAATGGTACAATTCAGATCCAAAGGAAAAAACAATACAACATTCCTCACTCTTGTACGTAAAAGAAACGTACACAAAATAAACTAAAGAAAAATAAAACAAAATAAAACAAAGAAACTTTTCATATTCCTAAGTGGAATAGGCCTTATTTCTTTCCTAATGTATCTTACATTAGATATAATTGGGTGGCACGGTGGCGCAGCAGGTAGTGTCACACAGCTCCAGGGACCTGGAGGTTGTGGGTTCGATTCCCGCTCCGGGTGACTGTCTGTGAGGAGTTGATGTGTTCTCCCCGTGTCTGCGTGGGTTTCCTCTGGGTGCTCTGGTTTCCTCCCACGGTCCAAAAACACACGTTGGTAGGTGGATTGGCGACTCGAGTGTGTCCATAGGTGAATGTGTGTGTATGTCTGTGTTGCCCTGTGAAGGACTGGCGCCCCCTCCAGGGTGTATTCCCACTTTGCGTCCAATGATTCCAGGTAGGCTCTGGGCGACCCTAAATTGGATAAGCGGTTACAGATAATGAATGAATGAATGATTCCAGGTAGGCTATGGACCCACCGCAACCCTGATCTGGATAAGTGGTTACAGATAATGAATGAATGAATTAGATGTAATTGTTAGTTGATATTAGCATAGGATGTAACAAAATTGATTCTGTTTTAATTTGTGCTACATGTAATCTGTAATTTTGTTAGTGACACAAATAGTACAACAACGTATTATGACATATATTAATAAAATAACCACAGAAAATGTGACAAAAATTAGTACCATATCACGACCCAACTTCCACCATGATCCAAACCAAGTGGTAAGGAAATTTGCTTCAGTTTCTTCTATATGGTTGAGACCATCATGTAAATCCTCTATATCTTTGATATATTCATTTAAAACATCAGTTGGATCAACCACATTAGAGCAACATTCAGGCCCAATGATCTTGCAAGTACCACCTTGTTGCGCTAGGAGATAGTCCAGAGCAACTCTATTTTGAAGTATCATTAGATGATGTGATTGTAGTGTAGTGGAAATGATACCTAAAGTCTGAGCAGTATCATTGGCCAATTTTTCAACCTCATGGGCTAGAACACGTATTTGATCCAAAGCTATCATTACACCATAGTTTGGAATTAGTGCACCTAGAAATCTGCTCCAAAATGTTTGGCTGCATGTAAGATGTTCAATACAAGGATTTAGGTCATTGCCTGCCATAAAAGAAGAACTGAGAGGATGATTTAGATTTTTTGTGAGGGTATGAACTTGATATATAACTGGACATTTAACTTCATTAACTACAAAGGTAAAAGTGGCATCGATATCTAGGAATGGAGCCATCAACAAATATATTTCATTGTTTAATGTTTGGTTATTCTTCCGGAGATGCTGGAACAATGCTTGCTTCCCTTTTTTTGGTGGCATAAGTGTTTAAGTACCATTTGTGAAAAGTTTAGCATTTAACGGTACAGGATATCTGGTATCGGCGAAAGCTTCAGTGTTTTTGTACCATGTACAATCTTGTTTCTGACAATTTACAGGACCACATGTTTTTGGAACATCCAGAAAAATATCATTATTCAGTGTACTTGCAGTAATAAAAATAATGTGATTTCCTGAACTCACATTATTTGCAGACTGGACATGAGTAAAAGGTTGTGATCTCATTGCTGGTAGTATATAAACTAATGTACATCGGCCATTAAACATGGCTGACAGTTCACTAAACGCAGTGCTTCCACATAACCAATACGTTCCTGTGGGAGCAGGGATACGACAAAATTTATTAACTGTTAACCAGTTTATCCATAGACCTCTCTTGTGAATGCAATCACTTATTGATGTTAGTAAGTGTTACTCAGTTGATTAAATTGCATAACAAACTCACATAATGGTTTTGGAATTTCTCCTAAAAATGGTGACATATTAGAATTACTTTCTGCACACCAGGGGAAACTAAAAGGAGTAATTATGTCAGTTACATTATGAGCTGGAGCATATAACTGATCACATGTTGGTAAACCTGGTGTACAACACTGTGTGATTCGTGGTTGTGTAATGTTATAAACTTTTAACATTTTGAGGAACATCATTTCACTATTGCATCGAGTATTACCACGTCTTAACCTACCTAACACTGGGCTCCTAATATACTGGCTGGAAGTGTGGAATGCTAATCGTAGGGTGAAAAGAGGGTGTCTTCACTTTGGGTGTGGCCCCTGTAGCCTACATGCTTACAGTTCTTCCCAAAGCTCTCCCAACCTGTTCAGCCATCTGTCCCTAGTTAGGTGGTAACACTACTTTGCAATGTGACACGTGTGTCCAAGCTTTCTTCCCTTGACACAATACTGCTGCATCTGTTACTAATAGAACTTGGAATGGGCCTTTCCATTTTGCCTCAAGTGGACCAGCTGTGTGATTTTTAATCATCACAAATAGTCCTGGAACAATTGGATGTCCCCCCCTGGAAGGCTCAGTCCAAGCATCTTTGACACGTTGTTGAGCAGAATGTACAGAATTGGTGAGCTGCTTACAGTACATTAATAAGGCATCTGACGTAAGATGCATATCTGCCTGTCTAAGGTCAATGCTTCCTGGTAGAGACATGGCATGTCCTGTAATGATTTCATATGGACTCAAACTAATTTTGCATGTAGGTGAGGCCCTGATGCTACACAATACAGCAGGTAGCGCATCCACCCAAGAAACCCCACTTTGGTGTGGTTTTGACAAATGCTGCTTTATATTTTGGTTCTGTCGTTCCACCTGACCAGATGCTTGAGGTCTGTACGGACATTGGACCTTCCATTTAACCTGCAACATTTTCATCACTTCCTGCACTACTTTTCCTGTAAAGTGTGTTCCCTGGTCAGATGCTATGATGTCAGGCAAACCCCAACATGGAATATAGTATTGGACCAGAACCTTGGCTGTGTGCAAAGCAGTTCCCTTTTTTGTTGGATAAGCTTCTATCCAGCGTGAAAATTTATCAACCAGAATCAACACATCTTGCTTTCCCTGACAGGGAGGTAGTGTGATCTTCAACTTACAGATGTGTGAACATCAACTTACAGATGTGTGAATGGTCCTGGGGGTGCCATTGTGTGCACAGCAGGTGTGGAGATACACGCCACTGTATTGTTTGACTGACACAATATACACCGCTTCACTACATCAGATGCATGGGAGCGGAATTTAGGATTCCACCATAATGAGGAGAACCGGTGAACCATGCTGTGGACACTCACATGTCCTAAACTATGAATTTGCTGAGCCAAGTATGGTAAAAGTGCCCCAGGTGCTACATACTTCACTCCCTTTGTCCAAAACCCACTGGAATCTAGACACGCACCTTTATCCATCCAAGACCACACTTCAATAGCAGGAGCATCAGAATACAATTGCATTGGTGATGAACGTACAGTTTGTAAACTAGTGTCATTAGTTTTTGTAGCAGCCACTGTCTCTGCTGGTAATTTCCCTGCAGCCTTTGCTGCTGTACCAGCCATGGCATTACCTCGTGCTTCATCTGTGTCAGAGGAATTATGAGCTTTTACTTTAACAACTGCAAGTTCTGTTGGAAGCTCACTAGCTGGCATGAGATCAGAAACCAAAGACACATGTTTTATAGGGGTACCAGCAGCTGTCAGAAAACCATGATGACGCCAAATATGGCCAAAATTATGAATGACACCAAATGCGTACCTGGAATCAGTATAAATTGTTGCAGTTAGACCTGAAGCTAGTATACAAGCATTAGCTAAGGCCACCAATTCAGCAGCTTGGGCAGAAAAATTATCAGGAAAACGACCCTGAGCTATTACTGCATGTGGCGAGCAGACAGCCCATCCAACATGTTTACAGCCATTCAGAATCTGTGCTGAACCATCAGTAAACAAAATCAAATCAGGATTTTCCAATGGAATTTCAGAAATATCCATATGTGGACTATGTGACAAAACAACACAGTCATGATCATCTTCACCCTCATTACAAGTATTAGTTGAGCTGCATTGGCTACCCTTAGCTGCTCGCATCAAATTTAAATCACTAATGATGGCCTTCAGAGTATTCACTGGTTCTGCTCCCATCTACCTCAATCGACTCTTAAAACCATACATTAGTGCCCGCCCTCTCCGTTCCTCAAAGGAGCTCCATCTAACACGACCAACCCCACGTACAGGTCAGTCGAGGCTATTCTCATCTCTGGTACCACGCTGGTGGAACGAGCTTCCAAGCACTATCAGAGCAACAGAAACCCTCTCCGCATTCAAGAAATCCTTGAAAACCCAGCTCTTCCGAGAGTATCTCTTGCACTGACAGTCTTTCTTTAATGCACTTATTACTTCCTGGCATATTGCACTCAATGTAAGGTATTTTGTATAAATTGTGCTGTAGTTTGAATGTTTAAATGTCACTTTGGATAAAAGCATCTGCCAAATGCATAAATGTAAATGTAAATGTAAGTATCAGACAATGCAGTCATCATTAATGACGAGGGATTAATGATCTGTGCCCAGGCAAATGTTAGGAGCTGTGAGTGCAGAGAGCCAGTTACCCCATCTCTGAGTAATAACTGTAATTACACGAGCCTCATACAATAGAGATTTAACAGCATGTGGACAACACACTGTGAGTGACTCTGATAAGACCACGGGATTACACATAGTAATGGCTAAATATGTTGCTTGCACGGCACGCAAACATGGACCAAACCCAGTTGCATTTATATCCAATTTAGCTATACAGTACTTTACAGGCCGTAACTGACCACCATGATCTTGCATGAGGCATGCTGTCATAAAACCCTCATTTTCATGAACATACAATGTGAAGGGCAGATAGGGCTGAACAAAACCTAATGCTGGGGCAGATGTCAGAGCATCCTTAAGCTCTTTGATTGCTATTTCAGCCGGAAACCGGAACACTATCTGTTTCTTTGGGGCTTCCCTTCAAAATATCATATAGAGGCTGAGCAATTTGAGCATAATTTTCAATCCATGGACGACAATAATTGCACAAGCCCAAGAATGACCTAAGCCCTTTGATGGTGGTTGGTACTGGGAGTGCACGCACTGCAGAAGTACGGTCAGGAAGAATGGACCTTTGTCCAGCAGTTACTAACTGCCCTAAATAATGCACTGAAGGTGTGGCTAACTGTGCTTTGGCCAGACTAGCTTTGTGACCATGTGCACTGAGATGTGTTAGTAATGCCACAAGTTCATTGATGTGCACTTCCTTATTAGGTGAAGCAAGCATGACATCATCAATGTATTGAACTAGTGTGGAATTTTTAACAGGACATTGTGGTTCTGCCAAATGCCGCCTTAGTGCCTGGTGATAAATAGTTGGACTATTGTCTTGACCACTGAAACATTTCACCATCAAAAGAAAATGCCAACCATGGTTGACTGTCTGGGTGAAGTGGAACAGACCAAATTCCATTAGACATATCAATAACAGAGAAGACTGTGTGTGTGTTTGGTACTCCATCAAAAATGCTGCTAGGATCTGCAACCATAGGTGTTATACAATCTATGCACATGTTAGCAATGCGATAATCTACTGTGAGACGCCATGCCCCTGAAGCCTTTTTTACAGGCCAAATTGGAGAGCATGACTCACTCTGTGTCTTAATTAATATACCTTTATCAACCATTCTTGTATAATTGGTCGAACATCTTCAATTGCTTCCCTGGCTAGCGGATATTTCTTAGTCACAGGTGGAGGTGACTTAATTGGATCTACTATGAGTGTCACGCGGGGACGTGAAGAGTGGAATTACGGGAGGCGGACACACTCGCTATAACACAGACAGTTTTAATAAAGAGATAACAAAACAAACAAACTTGAAGTTAAACACGAAATAACAACTAATAAACATAGGAAAGAGCAGGAAACAGGGCAAGCTAGAGACCGAAGGCGAAACGAGAAACGAGAAAACAAGCTAGAGAAACATAAACGAACTAGACGAGAAAGACGAATGGTGCATGAAAGGAGCAAGAGAGACGGGTAAGCGTGAGAACGAAAATATAACATGACAAACGACAAAACATGAACAGCGCAAAACTACAAATGACAAACAACGAAAACAAATGACAACGAAAACAAACAAACAAACAAAATGACCGATACCAGGAAGTGAGGGAAGAGGGCTTAAATAACAGAACAAACTAGACACACCTGACACGGATAATGAGGGACAATGACAAAGAGGCGGAACAAAAGGTGGAGCTAGAGTGAAAAGAGGGTGGAGCTAGGAATAACAACAAAGAGAGAGCCACATAGAAAGGGAAAACAAACAAGAAAGTGCCAGGATGTGACAATGAGGGAGAGAGAAATAGATTTAGGACCAAACCTTAAACACACAAGCTCTATTTGATATGTATTGTAGATTTCACCTGTTACTCCTGTAATCACAGTAGCAGTATTTACCAAAGACAGTTTGAATTTTTTAACCATTGCAGTGGGTAGTTAATATCTTGTGTAGCTTTTGCTCCTGTGTCAATCAAAAAATCACATTCATTTTCATTCACAGTGGTTCTCACATACAATCTATTGTCATTACTTTGGAGAATTGGCTCCAAATACACTCTCACAGCTGACATCTCTAGTTTAAATGCTCTGACTCTTTTGAAAGAACAGAAATCCGAGTGGGGGCAGCCAGCTGAGTAGCCTGTTGTATAAGTTTTAACAGATGTCCTCCTACCTCTGGTGAGAGGGTGAGAGGACTATCCGACTGAGACTGTAATTCTTCTGGACTAGACTTATATTTATAATTTTGCCATCTCCTCTTTTTACAATCTCATTTCAAATGTCCCTTTTTCCCAAAAAAATGACACATGTTGTTATGTTTATTCTGGAGGACCTGACTACTTGTCAACTGAGGAACAGTTTGCAAAACAGAGGCAAAATGTAGTTGGCAACATGGGCATCTCTCTCGTATGCTGTTACACTCAGTTAGACAACTCAGTTAGTGTACTAGTGCGCCAGTTGGGCTTCAACAGTGGCAAAACCTTCCTCATTTCCTGAGATAAGCCATCAGCCCACTGGGCCACTGACACCCAAGAATTCAGAACGTCTGCTACTCATACAAACTCTGAACTTCCCCCATGGAGCAAAAACACCTCAGCAAACCTCTGAGTGTACTGATACACAGGCTCATTTTTCCCCTGATGACATTCCACAACTTTTTGACAACAAACGGAACACCCTAAACTGTTTCTAAGTACTGTAAGCAACCACATATTACAGTCCTGCACTGCTTTTCTAGATTTCAACTTATCTATCTGTGTCTCATAACATTCCTCAATGACTTCAATCTCAACTGGCAGGAGTATTTGCGAGCACACAGATATGATGTCTAATGGATGGAGAGAATACAGTTTGATTTTACGAGTCCTTTGTGTGCTTCTGTTCTGGATTTAGTGGATTGTTTTTAACTGAAATTTTATCCTCCCCCTCTCTAGATTGTACTTGTTTTACTACAACTGGAGCAGCTTCTAACATTGTTAGATCATAACTTTCTTCATCAGTGCTGTCACTAGAATCTGAGCTGGAAGACTTCTCTTCTGGACTTTGAAATTTTGTAAGAGATGGATACAGCTTTTTTTTGCAGCTTATTCCTGAAGGTCCCTTTTCTCTTTTACAAGTTTATCTACTTTAACTTGTAGTGCATTGAGAGTGTGTTGAGTGTGTTCACATGTGTTCTGTGCACTAATGGCTGCACGTTTATGATTAGCACACTCCTGTAACAGTTGTGCATTTTGTTCCTTCTGTTCATTCATTAGTAAAGGATGCCACTGTCTGAACACCTGAACACACCCCTCAAGGTCCTTCTTTTTCATACATTTGACTAAGACTGTAAAACACTGCTCCTGATTCCAGTCTGACTCTACTGGAATATTAAATTTCTTACATAGCTTAGCCTTCCTTTTGGAGCATAATTTGTCTAACATTTTTGTCAGACTCAGCCTCAAATGAAGCTCTGTCTACAAATGCTGTTGCTATGTTAACATCTGATGTAGACATTTTAACACAAAACACAAATTAAAACAAACAAACACACCCTAGAGAAAATTCCGTTTTACCCTTGCACTTATTTGACCAGGAACTCTAGTGCACCCTTGTGTAGCGTATGTTGGTCATACACCATGATACCTCTGTGAATATATATTTAATATATATATTTATATTTGTGTTTATAGCATTGACCTTATTCAAACTCTTATAATCTCTGATATTTGACTTAATGATATTAATTAAAGTTTATAATTGGCTTAAGCAATTAAAACGTTAATAATTAGTTTGAGAATGGATAATAATCAAGCTAAGTGAGTTCTTCAGGATTTTCAGGAATTTTAATGAACAAACTGCATACACTGTGATTTCAAATAATGAGAGTTTTATTAATAAAAGGAGAGAAGATATTTAATTAACATAGCATATTCTTGTAATCTCACGGCATCAACGCAGGGGAAGCCGATTCGACTTTAAAGATAAGCTAGGCTCTCTGGCTTGTGACTAAAGTGTTGCTAACTGAGGTTTAATTAATTGTAAATTATAAAGGGACTTAATCAGACATCAGCTCCTAGAAAAATGTGAGAATTGAGCTAGCTTACTCGTTTGCCGTTTCACCGAGCCGTCGCGTCCTGCTGTTTTAACCTCCGTGTTCTGGGGTTGTTTCTCGTCGTTCCCACGTCCTGAGAGACAGGCCCGCTTGTGAAGGAGATTCCCTCCCGGTTGAGTTAGAAGCTCTCGGCCTCAGGCGGGGCGGCGTCGATTGAGAGTTCCCCTTTTCGGAGAATTGCAGGCGTGGCTGGTTGCTCACCAGAGTGGAGTGGCTCCTTCAGAGTGTTAGCTCGTCTCGTTGCTCGGTTTTCCAGAAGTAATGCCCTCAGAAGTCAGCTTATAACGCTAATATATATATATATATATATATATACTTTCAACTAATCTAAAAGGGTGATATCTTATTCTGGCCACGAATAAGTTTCACCTGCTTTGATTACTCGTGTGATCAAACTTCGATTGGGCGGTAAAACATAAACACGATTAAAAGAAAAGAAGATATTCAAATCACTCAACGTATTAGTAAGGCTTCATAATCTAGCTAATTCAAGACGTCTCTTGTGAGCTTTGGTGAAGTCTTTAAGGTTCTTCTTTGTTTCTTTTGTCGGCGTGAAGGAGAAAGCGTCTCGCTTTGGAGAGGTTTGGAGCTTGAAGAGATGTTCTCTGCTGATCTCTTTGATGTTTCGAAGTTAACTGAACTGTGTGCCGAGCTGAACTGTTTTTCAAAGCCAGCGCGGTCACGCCCTAATGGGATGTGTCCTTTTTCTGATTGGGTGAGAGTTCGAGGCTCACGTGACTCTCACGAGAGAGAGAGGAGGGGGAGTTTGAATCAGCGATTCACAAAAAGAGTGGAAATTTCACGTATCGAAATTTCTTATACATTTTAGTAACATATAACAATGAGTATCCTGGATTATTAATATCAAACATTTACATAAGATTTCATCCTGGGTACGTTGTGTTTACGTCCCAGTTACAATGATACGTTAGAAGTATTAATTCTAGCGTTAATTCACTTTTCTAATCAGAGACAGAACTTCTTTTCATGGTTGACAACAGTAATACACATCATTTCATTAGAAGGTGGACGTTCATCTGAGGACACAGAAAGTGACATTCATACATATTGTTTATACACATTAATCAGAATTTGATTTCATTTCCGTTATTGTTTAGGCGACCCCGAGCGAGGCGCAGTTTCACCAGTGTCCATTTGGGGTCGCTGTTGGTCCATGCCGTTAGTCCGTTGCGGATGGTTAATGAGAGGTCAAACCGAGTTCACCCCTGCTAACCATTTGTTGATCCCTGCAAGCGATAATGACGAGACTGTAGCGTATGTTGGGTTTTTTAATCATACGCCGAGAAATATAAATATATCTCTATATTTATATTTATAGTTTGTATTTATAGCGTTGACCTTATTCAAACTCCTGTAATCTCTGATATTTGACTTAATGATATTAATTAAAGTTTATAATTGGCTTAAGCAATTAAAACGTTAATAATTAGTTTGAGAATGAATAATAATCAAGCTAAGTGAGTTCTTCAGGATTTTCAGAAATTCTAATGAACAAAACTGCATACACTGTGATTTCAAATCATGAAATTTTTATTAACAAAGAGAAAGATATTTAATTAACATAGCATAACCTTGTAATCTCACGGCATCACCGCAGGGGAGACCGATTCGAGCTTAAAGGTGAGCTAGGCACTTCTGGCTTGTGACTAAATTGTTGCTACTTAAGGTTTAATTAATGGTAAATTATAAAGGGACTTAATTAGACATCAGCTCCTGGAAAAGTGTGAGAATTGAGCTAGCTTACTCGTTTGCCGTTTCACCGAGCCGTCGCGTCCTGCTGTTTAGCCTCCGTGTTCTGGGGTTGTTTCTCGTCGTTTCCACGTAGTGAGAGACAGACCCGCTTGTGAAGGAGATTCCCTTCCGGTTGAGTTAGAAGCTCTCGGCTTCAGGCGGAGCGGCGTCGATCGAGATTTCCCCTCTTTGGAGAGTCGCAGGCGTGGCTGGTTTCTCACCGAGGTGGAGTGGCTTTTTCAGAGTGTTAGCTCGTCTCGTTGTTCGGTTTCCCAGGAGTAATGCCTTCAGAAGTCAGCTTTATAACATTAATATATCTGCTATCAACTAATCAAAAAGGTTGATATTTTATTCTGGCCACGAATAAGTTTCGCCTACTTTGATCACTCGTGAGATCACACTTCGATGGGCAATAAAACAAAACACACTTAAAAGAAAAGAAGATATTCAAATCACTCGACGCATTATTAAATTTCTTTCACACTAGCTAACTCAAGACGTCTCTTGTGAGCTTTGGTGAAGTCTTTTAAGGTTCTTCTTTGTTTCGTTGGTGTGAAGGAGAAAGCGTCTTGCTTTGGAGAGGTTTTGGAGTTTGGAGCGATGTTCTCTGTTGATCTCTTTGTTGTTTCGACCTCAGTTTTCCTCTTGAACTTCTCGAACTGTTTGAACTCCTTCTCCTTCTTCTGTGTGCTGAGCTTGAATTTTTTTGTGTCGACTTCTTTAGCTGCCGAGCTGCTCTGTGTTTTTCAAAGCCAGCGCGGTCACGCCCTAATGGGAGGCGTTCTTTTCTGATTGGACGCGAGTTCAGGCTCACGTGACTCTCACGAGGGGAAGAGAGTAGGAGGGGGCGTTTGAATCAGCGGTTCACAGACGGAATATGAATTTTGCGTATGGAAATTCCTTATACACTTTAGTAACATATAACAATGAGTATACTGGATTATTAATATCAAACATTTACATAAGATTTCATCTTGGGTACGTTGTGTTCACGTCCCATTTACAATAATACGTTAGAAGTATTATTCTGGTGTTTAATTCACGTTTCTAATCAGAAGCAGAACTTCTTTTCATGGTTAACAATCAGCAATATACATCATTTCATTAGAAGGTGTGCATTCATCTGAGGGCACAGAAAGTGACATTAATACATTTGTTTATACACATTTAATCAGAATTTGATTTCATTTTCGCTATTGTTCAGGCGACCCCGAGCGAGGCGTAGTTTCGCCAGTGTCATTTGGGGTCGCTGTTGGTCCATGCTGTTGGTCCGGTGCGGATGGATGATTCACGGGGGTTCAACCGAGGTCACTTTTAGGTTAACCATTTGCTGATTCTGTAAGTGATAACAAGCGGACACTCAGGCGCCCTTGTCGTAAAAGGGGGCCGTAAAAACTCTCTTCTTTGTTCTGTGTTCCTGTTTCTCACAAGAGAGAAGGGGTGTTGGGGGCTCTAATCTTTGATGTTTAGATTAGGTGTGTGCGTGTGTGTGGGGGCTGCAGGGCCTTTGCACCCCTGTGGTTCGTGCCTTGGTCGCAGACGAAAGGTCCCCTTCAGACCGTTCATCCGTTATTCATATTCGGTCCATACTCCACTACAAGACCCTTAGGCGCCATGTCATAAAAAGGGGGCAGTAAAACTCCCCTCCTTGTTTGAGGTTCCTGTTTCTCACAAGCATCATAAACTGGTTATCTTTTTTAGTTCCTGAAGAGAGAAAGGGGGTCGGGGCCATGTGTTCTGGGAAGTGTCTTTGATGTAGATTAGGTGTGTGCGTGTGTGTGGGGGCTGCAGGGTCTTTGCACCCCTGCGGTTTGTGCCTTGGTCGCAGACGAAAGGTCCTCTTCAGAATGGAAAAGTTTTAATTCAAAACTTTTCATTTCTTCATTTTGATCTCTTTATCTCGTTGTCCGGTCCATACTCCACTACACTTGTATCTTTCACCTAGGGAAAGTTTAAGCACACCTCTATGGGCACGAGAAACACTCTGCCCCACCATGTCTTCTGTCTTAAGGAAACACACTTAAGAAAATCGCAGTGTCACAACAGACCTTAGGCAAATAAATCCTACACCTGTTGTCCTAATGAAACACAATTAGGTAAAAAATACCTGTGCGGAGCAAAAGACCTGAAACTGGATTTGATCACATTCAAATCTCACTAAATCCTAATAAACCCAGTTAGGAATGTGTGCTAAGGCCAGGAAAACACCCTGCCTCACTTCTTAGACTAGTACTAAGAAGCCAAAAACAATACAAAGACAAAACATAGACTCTCTTAACTTAACAGCTCTTTTTCTCCATAAATGGACTCATAAGGTTCTAGTAGGCTCACCGCTTGCATGTAGTTTGTTGTCATCAGTGGGAGAATCACCACCCCATCCGGATTTAGGGAGCTGATTCTGCTTCTGGGATGATCTGTAGCACAACTTCAGTTGTCTTCTTGGTGAGCAGTCAAAACTGTCATGAAGGAGTGTTCAGAAACCATCTGAAACCATCAGAACCGGGCAGAAACACCAACTGTAGTAAACTTGACTTCTGGTGGTTTCAAAGTGAAGAGAGGAGACCAGTCTGGATATAATGCTTTTTATTGAGTGCTCTGGTTGATCCTCAGACTGATCTCAGAATGATCTGGTCACATCTTTATACCCATTTTACAACTTCACACAAGGATTGATCTTTACCTAAACAGGATCTGGAAGCACCAGGAACTGTCGTAACACATCACTGTCGTGAACAAGCCATAAACAACCTAGGCCATAAACATCATCTGAGTTCCTGGTGCACTGTCGTAAAGTTAACAGCTGTTCTTATCAGAGGTGTTTAAGACAGGGAATGGGTGATCTCTAAAACAGTCCAAAATGTTATAGGAGAAATGGTACAATTCAGATCCAAAGGAAAAAAACAATACAACACTGTCTACAGGCCTCTGAAGTACAGTGCTAATTTTATAGATGAATTTACAGAGATGCTGTCTTTTATTTCTATTGACTTTGACCATTTTGTTATTGCTGGTGACTTTAACATACATATCGACAATCCAAAGGACTGTTTTGCCAAGGAACTACACGCCATATTACCACGCCATTACAGCTTTGATGTACTCAATGCATCCTTGTGTAAAGAATTCGGTAATGCTTTATAATACAGCCCGCGTCTTAACATGTAGTTTCCAGGCATTTACTGCATATCTTCACACATTTTATGGTGTACGTTCCTGTGTTTTAAAGTGTATTTAATGGATACTTACAGTGTACCTTCCCATAACTCCCTCACATTTCAGTGCATCTAAAATTCATGTTTTTACAAGCACATCCTGACACTTACTGCATCTTCTCAGCGTTTTAAAGGGGGATTTAACTGGTACTTACAGTGTACCTTCCCATAACAAACAGATTAACATTTATATGAATCAGTATAAAATATTTCCCTGTTCCTACTGGTACTTTAACAACTGGGAACTTTGTTATTTATGTTTTTACTCAGCAAGCAAGCTTCACTCACATTGCAGGGACTGATTATGCTTCTAACTGTCTTCATTTTTTAAATGTATCTCGTGCCCGTAGAAAAGGTGGAGGTCTAGCTGCTCTTGGTGACTTCACAACATTTAAGTACCTCTGTGTAGTTCTGTAGGCCTCTGAAGTACAGTGCTAATTTTATTGATGAATTTACAGAGATGCTGTCTTTTATTTCTACTGACTTTGACCATTTTGTTATTGCTGGTGACTTTAACATACATATCGACAATCCCAAGGACTGTTTTGCCAAGGAACAAAGAGTCTCAACATATCAGTGACTGTGAAGGACGTCACGTTGTCAAATCACTACTGTGTGTTCTTTGATTTGTGGGCCTCACCAGTCATCACGGGCAGAAGAGTTTGTGTCAAGAAAAGGATTATAAAGGACTGCACAGCTACACTTGTCATGAGTAAAATGTGCACTACACCATGTGAACAATCCAACTCTGTTGATGATCTGCTGAATAGTTTTAATTCAAAAATTGTCAGCATTATGGATGAGATTGCGTCAGTTAAAATGGAGAAATGATTCTGTTGTTCAAATCCAAAAGAGGGAGTGTCGCAAGGCAGAACGCAAATGGTGTAAAACAAGTCTTCATATTCACAAAGAAATCAACAAAGATAGGCTACATGAATACAACACGGTAATATGCAAATCAAGACAATCCTATTTCTCTAACATTTAATCATCTCAAACCATCCACTTGCTACAAACACACTACAACACTATAGCACCAGACATACTCCACATTGTAAACACCTCACTCATGTCGGGAGTCTTTCCGAGCTCACTAAAAATTGCAGTTGTAAAGCCTCTTCTAAAAAAGAAACATTTAGAATCATCTCAGAAAATATCACTAGATTCTTGTCCATAAACAGTAGCCTAGACAAATTCTAGTCCGGGTTCCGGTCTGAGAGAAACTATCATAGTTTCATGTCTCCTTCTGTCTCCTATGTTCCTTATTTCCTTGACCATCACCCTCATCACACCTACCCCTCCTCTCACCCCTATTCTTCCTCCTATCCCTCCCCTGATTTCCATTTTCTCTCACCTTTTCCCCCCTTCCTCTGTCTTACATGTTCTTCTTACATTCTACATACCCCTCCTCTCACTCCACGTCTTCCTCCAATTCCCTTCCCCCACTACTCGAATGTATATAAGGCCCTCCTAAAATATTTGGTGTCAGACTGGATTGGGAACAGACTAGACTGGCAACAGTCACAGACTGGATTGGGAACAGACTAGACTGGCAACAGTCACAGACTGGATTGGGAACAGACTGAACTGGTGACAAACTGATGACCAAGCTGTGCCCGTGCTTTTCTGCATGCACGTGAAGGAAACCTCCACCTCTGAACCTCCAGTTTCCAAACTTCAGATCATCCTGAGATAGACTGAGATCATCCAGCTGTACTCATACATGGTCCTGTGTATGTGTAAATAAACTCCAGCCAACGCCGAACTCCAGTATCCTGACTCTTCAATGCCGAATTTCTAACAGTTGGTGCTGTGACCCGGATGGCATACTGAATCCTTCTTGGTGAGTAACGCCATCACGAACTAAAGAGAAATTCTGGCAGAACCTTCTCCTATGCAGACTAGGATATAAGGAATATGAGTCAGTAAAAGTATCCTGAAATTGTAACTGTGTTGTTACTGTTATCCCCTCAGGTGAGGGAAGACCAGTAGTTTGTAACTGTTGTTACTGTTATCCCCTCTATATGAAGGAAGACTGGTATTTTAAGTATTTAGATTTTCTGATCAAAAGAGGCCTGTTTATGTTTTGTCGAAACACTGGCGTGCCACTGGTAAAAACCTAACGTTTTGTGGTTGTTTTATATTCTTTGATCAAGAAAGGTCTGTTTGTGTTTGTTGAAACACTGGTGTGCCACTGGTAAAAACTTACAGTTTTGTGGCTGTTCTCCTATACTTTGATTGGAGGAAAACAGTACTTAAAGTTACTTTTAACTACTGAGGGAAGCTTTTGTTTTGTTTGTTTGTTTGCTTGTTTTGTTGTGTTGCCTCACCATGACTTCAAATGGCCAAAATGCTCATAAATATTGTAAAGTCTCCTGGAAGCCTATTAACTATAGAAATAGCACATTAGTTAAGGGTGGGACTGAAATGCCTCAGTGGACTGAACCAGATTTTGAAAAGGTAATAGACAGCATAGTCAATAAGCACATCAATGAGCAAAAGAGCAGTCAGTACTTTTTATCTAAAGGCTTTTCTGCAGACACAGAATGGAATCTTGAAGAATGTAGATTAGCTTTAGGATATGGTATCAAACATGACTCTGCTAAAGAGTGCCTTTATGTCATTAAGCAGTACTGGAAGTACAAACTGAAGTCCATGAAACATAAGCTAGGAGAATCTGAGGAGAAGATCTCTGAACTAGCTGATGAGTGTAAAAAGCATAAAGAAGCTGCTATTAATGCACAGAAAACCTGTGAAAAACTTCAGAGATCACTGAAATCTCTTGAACTGAAACATGCCAAATGTAAAAGTCAGTCTTGTCCTTCACCAATAGGCCATCTACAAAATAAGTGTTGTTACTCAGATTTAAATCCTCCAGCAACAGCCAGATTGTGTCCACAAATGGTTGCAACCAGCATGGGTGTAGAGACTGACTATTCTGATGGCAGTGACCATTCATCTTCTGAAGAGGATTCTGAGCATGGGATAAGTACTAGCAATGGTAAAGTGATTGTCAGAAGGCAAGCTGAAATGAGGCCAGTTACAATCACATCCGCTGAGGTACTTCACAAGAGAGGTGAAGTTAATAAAACCAGGCTAGACATTGGCCATGTTCCTTTAGATTCAGCAACCCTGGACAACCTGTCCAAGGAGTTTAAACCTCCAAAGCATATGGGTCTTGAATTTATAGATCTCATGCAGAAAAAAAGAATGCTGTACTCTTTGCACCGCAGTGACACTGTGGCCATAGCAAGCCAAGTCCTCAACTTAACAGACAGCAGACATCTTGCTAAAAAGGTGTCGGATAATTTGGGTGACAAAGGTCAGAACATTGAAAAAGGCTGGAAAGCTTTCAATGACTGGATTAGCAACAAATGCCGCAAAACTACTGATTGGGGCCAAATAACTAAATGCAGGCAGAAAAAGGGAGAATCAGCTGCAGATTTCTGTGAAAGGTTTGAAAGAGTTTTCTTGCGTCACTCGGGTATAGATACATACAATAGTGGCAACTTTGATGATACAACTGAAGGTCCTCATTTTACACAGCTGGTAGAATCTTTGAGACCAGATCTTAGACAGGCCCTGGTGACATCACTTCCCAACTGGCGTAATGTTAAATGGGGTAAAACTAGACTGGCAACAGTCACAGACTGGATTGGGAACAGACTGAACTGGTGACAAACTGATGACCAAGCTGTGCCCGTGCTTTTCTGCATGCACGTGAAGGAAACCTCCACCTCTGAACCTCCAGTTTCCAAACTTCAGATCATCCTGAGATAGACTGAGATCATCCAGCTGTACTCATACATGGTCCTGTGTTATGTGTAAATAAACTCCAGTCAACGCCGAACTCCAGTCTCCTGACTCTTCAATGCCGAATTTCTAACAGGTCTAATCACAGCACTGAGACTGCTCTAATCAAGGTAATTAATTACATTCTCTTAAATACGGAGGCTGGAAAGGTATCTTATCTATTACTTCTTGACCTTAGTGCTGCCTTTGATACCATTGACCATAAGATTCTTATAGACAGGGTTGGACTCTCAGGAACAGTCCTGAAGTGGTTCGTTTCTTACCTGGAAGGCAGGAACTACTTTATAGAAATAGAGAATAATATTTCAGAAAACATGCCAGTGACCTGTGGTGTCCCCCAGGGCTCTATTCTTGGTCCACTTTTATTTTATTTATATATGCTTCCTCTTGACCAGATTCTACAAGACTATGATACTCAGATTTACATGGACCTGTCCCCAAACGACTCTGGTCCAGTTGACTCATTAAGCAAGTGCCTTGAATACATGACTAACTGGATGGGACTCAACTTCATTCATTTACCATCTTAAAAACATCAGTAAGATTAAAGATTTTCTTACTAAACCAGACCGGGAGAAACTTATCCATGCTTTTATTTCTAGCAGGATTGATTACTGTAATGGTCTCTTAACAGGACTTCCAAAAAAGACCATTAAACAATTTCAGCTGATTCAAAATGCAGCCGCCAGGGTTCTCACTAGGAGCAAAAGAAGAGATCACATCACCCCATCCTCAAATCATTACACTGGAAATGTCTAAATGAGGTAGGATAAGCGTATTTATCAGATCTGCTACAGAGATATGAGCCGATGCACACCAGCCCAAATGGGAATTTGAGAAGAGTCGTAAACCACACTCCAAGGACCTTTTTATGGCACAAGGTCTCCTCTGTGGAATGCAAAGAGACACACAGATTCACCTAATATTCCACTTTGAGTAAATGGTAAATGTCCTCTCAGACATCTGTTAAAACTAAAAGAATAACACATTCCTTAATTCCTAAGTTTATCTGGTAAACAAGTTGCACAACTGTGTGAAATGAATTCCTTTTAGAAAATCAAAATGGGTGGAATTAATTTACATGTGTTAAAAATCACCTTTTTATATGAACATGTGTAGGAATCAAGGTAGCCACATACTATGTGTGTTATTTGGTTAAGAATTATGTAAAACTTGGTGTTGTCTGAATGATATTATATAAACATATAATATTGTTAACATATAATCTTTTATATTGCAAAAGTATGATTAAAAATTCCTTCAACAGGGACCCTCCTTAAGTCTGTCTTGTCAAATGTCATAAATTGGGTACAGGAAACATCCAATCAGTAGCAAGAGATGATCCAATCCTCAATCCCTGAGGACCAAACAGACATTCAAGGTGGGTTTTCTAAAATCTGGTTAAAAACCAGTGGCGCGAAAAAACTCCCAGAACAGAACAGAGCAGAATAAGATCCACAGAACAAAAAGAGATGGAGAAGCAAGTTCTTTTTTCTGTCAGTTAGACTCAGTTAGAGTTTGGGGAGAATTCCCAGTCAAGGGAGAGCCCCGACTCTCTCTCTCTCTCTCTCTCTCTCTCTCTCAATTCAGCCCTCTTCAGGCTTTTTCAGAAGCTTTCCAGACTCTCTTATGGCTCTCTCTTAAACAGTTGTAGCGTTGCATAACTAATCTCCATGTTTGAGAGCCATTAAATAATATGTAGTGTCCTTACCTGTCTTTATTTTAGCTTAGACAAGAAAGCCATCTTCACATATTATACAGCAGAATTAGCTAGAATTATCTAATATTAATGAATTATGCTCATTGACACGCCGTGGGTTCTTGACTCTGAGATTGAATCTGAACTAGAAGATTATAATTCCATACAAGAAAGGTGCACACAAAAACAAATAACCAAGGACTGGTTTTATCACACAACTGGTTTATTAATTGTAAAATAGAATAATGAATATTGATTATACATTCATATAATGAAATGGATTACCGCGATAAATGAGGGAATAGGGAGATTAATATATGAGGGAACTTCCCTATGATAATTATTATCCTAAGTTCTAAGAAAGGCTATTGTTTATCCCAGCAAACTTTCAGTACCAACCCATGAGCCATGAGAGACATGAGACCATGTGACCTTACGTATCCAGAGATAAACAGGGAGCATGTCTCTGACGGTGCTTTCCTGCATGACTTCCTGGAGAATTGCAGACACGGGCCTTGTAGGTTGCAGCCGTGGGCTTTTCTTTTCTCCCGAGGCTTTCAGACGCAGCCGTCGGAGCTGGGGGTATTCTTAAGGTCTCTGTGGGGATTCTCTGTCATCATTGATCTGCCACCTTGTGAGAGAGAGACACGCCCATGCAGGTCTCTTCTGAGGGTGCGTGCAGCCTTCTTTTGTTGTTGTTGGTCCGGAGGCGTTGTCGTCCTTTTGAGGGTCAGAGGTCTAAAGTTTCCTTCATGCTCTGGGTGTGCCGTTGAATTCTTGCTGCAATAACTATAGCTTTTCTTAATCTGTAGTTTCTATCTGGACTATGCTTTAGGGGCCCAAGACTGTTTAAGAAAGCCATGAGTCTGACGCCTGCAGAGGAGCCTGAAGAGTCATTTCAAAAACCCAGTCATTTTACTCTTTAGCCTTGAAAAAGGCAAAAAGAGGAAACGCCCCATGTGTCTGGAGCCTTGGAGTGAAGAGTCGGGGAGAAGAAAGGGAAAAGAAGCAGAAGCGGGAGAAGCAAAAGCAGGGTGTGTCGTTTGGCGCCACGGGTTTTTAACCAGAGTTTAGAAAACCCGCCCCAAATACCTGATTCGTCCTCCATGAGCATTTCTTGCTCCTGTTTGGCTGTTTCCTGTACATTGGTAGTGGCATCACATAATTTATGACCCTGGACAAGACAGGCTTCAAGACCATCTCCTTTGAATGAATCTCCAAGATTTTGAATCATACTTTTGCAATATAAAAGATTAGATGTTAACACAAAGTAATATCATTAAGACAGCCATGTTTTACATAATTATTAACCAACTACAAACATAATATGTGGCTACCTTAGTTCTACATAAATTCATATAAAACTAAAATGACTTTAAACACATGTAAATTAATTCCACCCGGTTTGATTGTCTAAATGGAATTAATTTCAAACAGTTGTGCCCATATACAACTTGTTTTCCATGTAAGAACTTTGGGATGTTTGAATCTTTTAGAGTTAACAGTCTTTAAGGTGTAAGAGGACATGGAATAAAGGTGGGTCCATGTGTCTCTCTGCATTTTGCAAAGATTATTTTCTTGACCCAGGGGGTCCTGGGGTCATAAAGGGTCCTTGGAGAGGTTTATGAGCCTGCTCTGGAGGTTTATCTCACCTTCCATCTGCTTGTGTGGAGATGTCTCTTAAACAAGCTAATGTTTGGGCATTTTAAAAAATAAAACTCTCAGAAAGTCACAATTTCTTATTAAGAATTAATACACATTCATCACATAATACTACACAGTCTTGGGCTCCTCAAGCAGGGTCCAGACAGAACAAACCCAGAACATAGAAAGAATATATAGAGAGAAGAAAAGAGGGGTGGAATGAAGGAGAATTTGCTTCCAGCCCGGAAGCTGAGCTAAGAGAGCCCAGAACTTCCAACCAGAAGTTTTATTTTTATTTCTTATAGAAAAACTATAGTTTAAGAAAAGCTATAGTTTAAATCCAGCAAAGCTCAATGCCACACCCAGAGCATGAAAAAGACCTCTGACCCTCCAGTACCTCCAGTGGTGATGAGCTTCAGGATCAGCAACGAAGAAGGCCACATGCTCCTTCAGAATGATCTTCTGAGCAAAGGCCCAGGAGAGACCTGCATGGATGTGTCTCTCACCAGGAGGCAAATCAGCGATGACGGAGAATCCCCACAGAGACCTTCAGAGCGCCCCCAGCTCTGACGGAGTGGTCGCTGTATCTAAGACTGTGTCTCTGGCCAAATGGGAGAAGAGTAACGGTCGCTGTTTCAATGGTACAAGGCCTGTGTCTACAATGCTCCATGGATATGTAAGGTCACATGGTTTCATTTATTTCATATCTCAGGGGATTGGTGCTGAATGCTTTGCTTGGATCAATTATAACCTTTTTGGAATTTAGGGTAATTATCATAGAGAAATTCATATATTAATCTCCCTGCTCCCTCGTGTATCTCTGTAATCCATTTTATTATATGAATGTATAATCAATATTCATCATTTGATATTACATTTAATATACCAGTTGTGTGATAAAACCAGTCCTTGGTTATTTGTGTGGGCACCTTTCTTGTATAGAATTATTACTTTCAGTTCAGATTAAATTTCGGAGCCAAGAACCTACAGCAGGTCAATGAGCATAATCCATTAATAATAATTTATCCTGCTATATCATATGTAAAGTCATCCAACATGATGACCTACTTGTCCAAGCTAAAATTGGACCAGTAAAGACACTACATATTACTTAATGGTTCCCAAACATGAATCTTAACAAAATTAATTAAATTATTAATTATTAATCACTGATTAATACTACACCAGAATGTACACCATGAAAAACACATTAAAATGCAGGCTGGTAAGTGTCTTAGATGTACTGACGCATATAATGAAGTTATGGGAGAGTACACTGTAAGTCCCTGGTAAATACACTTTAAATTGTGAGAAAATACACCATGAAACGCGTGAAGGTACATTTTAAATTCTGGGTAAGTACAGGTTAAGATGCAAATTAATCTTTTGCATTGTTGTAAAGCTTGAAAATACTCCTCTTTGCCTTGATGGTCATTTGGACTTCAATGTTTTTTTTTTCCTCTTTTCTCTCTCCATTCCTCCCTCTCAGGTGTTTCCTCTGGATCTGTTTTTACTGAATATGAAGTGTGTTTCTCCAAAAGTAAAATTATATGAAAATATTAAATAAGTGAATAATGTGAATATGATCTGAGTGATTATGAACTGTATAATGAGTTGAGTCAAGAGGTATAGACTGAGAGAGTGTTTGACCGGTGTAGGAAAAATGGGACATCTCTGAAAAATTGATGAAAAATGGAAAACCTTTATTACAGCAAGCAGTAGCAAGATATGTACCATGGATTCAGCGGAGCTGGACTGAACATTGAGTAGTAGAAAAACGCAGCGCATATAGTTTTCCCCTAAGCTCCTCCTGAAGGATGTGATGTCAGTTGTGTTTGAATACAGTCTGTATAAATACCACTCAAGTTCTAACTCAGTGGAAATTTAGTTCTGTCACCTTCATGTTTAGACTAGTTCCCTTTGTCTGTGGTGGTTGTTGATTACTCAGTAATAAACTTCCTTTGATATTGATTAGGTTTTCCGGTCCCACAGTGAGAGCTGTTGTGGCTCTTCCTACTTTGCCTGTTCATATGCTAAATATGTCAAATGGTCAACCTATCTCTAGGAAGACACACTGGTTTGGAACATTTATTATGATATTAATATTGTTGATTGCAGCATGGTAAGCCAGTCACATTTGGGTCCATGCTATAATTTCTTACAGTTTCCCCCTTTGATGCTTTTGAAGCATCACATCAACTACTTACTATACATAAATTTTCTGGGTGGTACCCAGTGGTCGACACTCTTCTGCCTTAGGTTGCCCCTCACTGGCTTGAGGAGTCTTACCCGTCATTGGAGAAATGCCACAAAACACACTGGTACCCACTTGCTCTAATAGCAAACTATCATAACAGTTCTTCTACAAGGAAGAAGAGAATGAGAGAATAAATAAACAACCAAACATTAACAAGGTTTCTTGGAGTCTCATTCAACAACCATCACATTGGATGGTTGGCAGTGGAACTGCCAAAATGAAGTCTTTGAGGAAGTTGTAATGTGAACACTAACCACACACACACAACATTATACATTAGACACCTCAGCTTTGTCAGCTTGATCAGTTCACGAAAGGTTGTAAATTGGGAATGTGAAATGAAAGTATATAAAAGAAATTAAAAAATATATAAAAATATATATAATAGAAATCCTAAAATCTCTCCCTTTTTGAAAGCACTTTTTGTTTTGATTTGAGTTCATTTCATTTAAGACAATAGGAGAGATGAATGCTTTAAGTGTTGCATCTTTTGTCGTCATCTATATTTCAGTTGGTTTCAGGTTGCTGAGTAGAATAAGGTCTTATCAGCTGGCATTTCTTTATCCACCATGGCTTCGGAAAATCCTCCAACACTCACTCAACATTTCCTGAAATGCATAAACAAAGCGACACTTTAAAAAAAAAAAAAAAAAAAAAAAGGTCTAGGTTTGAGTATAAACAAGGAAGTACAAATGAAGATGAATGAGACAAATGAACTGACAGAACTATAGTTGCATACTTAAATAAAAACCCCATTTTCAAAAAAAAAAAAATTTGTGTATTTTCCTTGTTGCTATTTACCATGCCTAGAAATTGCTATTGGTTATCTCAGCATGTTGCTGTGACCATGATTGGTTAACCTGACTGTCATTCAGGAAACTGGCCAATGACAAATATTCGCGGTTCTTATCGGTCAAGTTTGAAAACAGGTCTGTTATATAATATATATATTATATATTACAGTGTAGCAGCACAGCCCGGAGACCAGTGCAGCAGCAGCACAGCCTGGAGACCAGTGTAGCAGCACAGACCAGAGCCATAGCAGCAGCACAGCCCAGAGACCAGTGTAGCAGCACAGCCCAGAGATCAGAGCAGCAGTACAGCTCAGAGCCAGAGCTCACAGTACAAATGTGGTAGTTTTTTAATGAGAGTCACTTTTTTGTGCCTAAATCACAGATGTCATAGTCATTGATTCAGTTGTTTAATTTGAATACCTAATGCAGTTGTTGAAATGGATTTGAAGTGTTCATTCTTGGAAGGAATCTGATGTTTAGATGCATAAACAAAGCTCTTTAGGTTTTCAAAGAGACTCAGATTAGGTGAACTTGCCAGGACTTGATGAAAATTTTCTAAAAAATGTTCACCTAATGTTTGTCCCTTTTAAAAATTGAGCTTCAGTAACCTGCACACTTGTGCCCCCAGACATCCATTTTGTCCAAGAATGAAATATATGATGTAAATTCAACATCAATAAATATTCTACATTCAGAGATTCAGAATCTAAGTAAATGATGATTACTGTTGATGAGTTGTCACTGATAATCTTAGTGTAAGTTTTGTTTCACATCAGTGTTGTGTGTTTGTATTTGTGTTCAGGTTGCTGCTATTGCTGAAGTGGAGAAAGGCACTGAGTGAAGAGTCATGGGGATTTACAAGATTCAAAGTAATGGTAATGAAGATGATGCTGAGCCACAGGACTTTGTCGTTATTATAGAGGACATTTAGGTGCTCAACATTTTTGCATTTATAATGGTTTTTGAACTCATTTATTCCCTTGATCTGTGTTCCTCATAATTTGAATATACATTTGACTTGGTCCTGGAAATCCTGATTAATTTAAATGCATATAATGAACACAAATTTTGCACATGTTGTTGGAGTTCAGTCTTTATGCTCATGTTGTTTTTGGAAATGATAATTGTGTACATGTTGATATTTGAAATAGTATTTTGACTTTGAAATAGTATTTGAGTTTTTCCAGTTTTAAGTCAGGGAAGGAGCAGATATTAGTATTAGGATAATAAAACCAATTACATGATGGAGGTATAGTTATATTGCCTAATTTTCTTGTCATTTTCTTTAATTTGAGCTAGTACATAATACTTTATCTGCTTAATTTAGTGTTTATTTGAGTCGATTTATAATTTATGATTTATGATTTCAATTTAATTGTGTTCATCTGCTGAGTTAAGATGAATGTGAAGGTAACAATAATATGTGAATGTTTTCTGGGTGTTGCTGTACATTAACAGTATTTCTCTGCAGACCTTGCAGCATTATAATTTTATTGAAAGTGTTTAATCATAATAATTCAGGAAAAATAAAAAATAATGGTATTTCCCTGTATAACTTGTAATGCCATCACTTTATTCAAAGTGCTGAATTGTAATAATTAAAAAAAAATCTGTTAAATAAAGGTATTTCTCTGTAAAACATTTAGTGTTTTCACTTAATTGAAAGTGCGTTATCATAATAATTCAAGAAAAATCTGTAAAATAAAGGTATTCCTTTGCAGAACTTTTAATGCCATCACTATACTGAAAGTGTTTTTTCTTAATAATTCAGGAAAAATCTCTAAAATAATGGTATTTCTTTGTGGAACTTGTAGTGACGTCACTATATTGAAAGTGTTTAATCCTAATAATTCAGGAAAAAATATTTAAAATAAAGTATTTCTCTATATAAATTTTATGGCATTTTCTGTAAATTTATTGTTTTTCCACTGAATATAAATTAGGATATTTGGCTTTAATTTTATGATTTCTGTTTGGCAGCCATTGCTGCCAGTTATTTGAAAAACAGTCTTTATTTTTTTTTTTTTTTTTTTTTTTACAGTGTATAGTACTATTAGAGTAGTGATCATGGCTGCCTTGTGGAAGAGAAGCTTCCTTCCAACTTGGGTTTGTTTCATACGTGCTCTGAAAATGTGTTTGATTTGTGATTTGATCCAAAGGTGTTTTGGAATCTATTGTTCCCTCATTATCTAGTCCTTCAGCTAATGGGGCAGACATATTGTTTAACATAAATTGACATGCTGATCTAGTCTGCTGTAGATCGCTTGATAATCTTTCCACAGATGATACATAAAACATAATTTCTTACACCGGACTGGACCTTGCAAGTAAATGTACCAAACTTCCTCACAGTTAATAACACACATTAGGATTAAGAATAAGAGTAACACAGATTTGTTTAAATTATCTTTCACATGTTTTTATTTGGTAAAGGTTTCACTGATTGCTGCATCTCATTCTACTTTATTTTGCTCTGTTTCTGCATTTTATTCACATTTTACTTTCATTCATTGTCTGTAACCCTTATGCAGTTCAGGTGGCGGTGGATCCGGAGCATACCTGCAATCAATGCTACCACTCTGAGACACACACTCACACATTCATTTACACATGGACACTTTCGAGTTGCCAATCCACCTACCAACGTGTGTTTTGTGACCTTGTGGGGAAACCCACATGGACACTGGAAGAACACACCGAACTCCTTACAGTCACCCAGAGCGGGGCTTGAACCCACAACCCCAGGACCCTGGAGCTATGACACTATCTGCTGTGTCACATGCCACCCAATTATACTTTGAATTCTTAATTATTATACATCTTATCTCTCTTTAATATTTTCATTTGCAAACCTCATTTTGAAATAATAATAATTATTTGAACTGACCAGGTTTGAACCAGGTTCAGTAACAAGTCTCTAACACATCCAGGCCACTAGGGGTTAGTGTGTTGTCTGGTTGAGGACTGGAACACCACTAACCACTCCATTAAAGCCTCTCTCTGTGTCCTGGGTGACAAACCCTGTGGTCAGAAACACAATCCACCACTGCACTGACCTCATATGTTTCTTGCTCCAGTTTCTCAGTGTAAGAGACATCAGTTCAGGACAAAATACCACATTCTCCACGTGTCTCCACACAAAGCTAAGAGAGGGGACTGTCAGAGGACAGTGGTGCTGAAAGAGGGGACACTGGAGCTGAGAAAGGGGACAGTGAGGGGACAACAGAGCTGAGACAGTGGAGCTGAGAGAGGGCAAAATGAGGGAACAATGGAGCTGAGAGAGGGCAAAATGAGGGAACACTGGAGCAGAGAGGGGACAGTGAGGGTATAAACAAAGAGGTGGTTTTAATGTTCTGACTGATCGGTGTATGATGTCAGTCTGTCCTCTCTGACACTCTGTACTCGAGTGTTTAAATGAATGGCCTCATTCTGCCCACTGCTGAAGGAGACACGATCTACAACACCATGGGAAAGGGGAACTCCACCCAGGTCTGACCCCCCCCCCCCCCCACACACACACACACTTTCTTTCTCCTTGTAATATTTCATTACAAAATCTACAAAATGTAATAAGATAATAAGTCATGGAGATTGATTGGGGCGTAGGAAATTAACTTTAAAATTGATAAGAGTTCATAGAAAAAAGTTCAGCTCGATTCCCTAAAGCCACTGTGTGGAAGCAAATCTGTCTCATTAGATTTTGATACAATAGCCTTTGAATTCATAGCACTGAATTTGCACTGAAATTATGCATCTGAATTTTGTTGCCTCGGAATTTAACAATTCAGATTTTCACCTCTGAATGTTTTGCGTTGGGTTGAACATGTGAATATTCAAGAACACATTTTCACTGTAATTGTTCAAGGTTAATAAATTCAGATTTTAAATAAAAATTCAAGCTCTCCAGTCGAACCAACATCCAACCAATCAAGTTACTCTCGATTGGCCATGTGACGGCAGTGCTTGCAGCTACAGGAGGGCAGAGGCTATGGCAGCAAACTCGAGCTTCGCTGCTTCGGTAAGTGCATTTACTCTCATTTGCCTTTCTGTGGTGTTTGAAAGATTAAAAAAAAGACTTCTAAAGACAACATATGCACTGAGCTTTTAATGATGCAGCAGTTATGGAAGCAAATCTGTCTCATCAGTTTTTGAAATTTTACCACCTTTGAATTTGTAGCACTGAATTTTTTTGCACTGAAGTTATGTATCTGAATTTTGTTGCTTTATCAGTTTCTTTATCAATTTCCAGGATTGAAAGATTGTGGAGAGATCTATGGGTAGCTTTAACAAGCATCTACTATGATGTTCTCCACTACCTTGAAGAAGAGAGCTTCCTCAGCATTACCAATATTACTCACATTCTATTGCCAATGTGTGTTCCTGCCACACCTGCAGAAGATCAAGATATTTTCCACAGTGGTTGGGACAATCATCCGATAAGAACAGAGACACCTAAAGAGCTGTGGGTGCTGGGTCATACAAATCACTCAATTCCTGGACCAGGTAACACAGAGGTAAGTGTGGTTTACATATAAACAACTCAGAAGCCAAGTAAATAGTATTTGAATAAGTGCCATTTTTATCCACATAACTGTATAAAAACCTTTTGTTATTTGTAGGGGATGGAGATTCCCAATTTTTAGTGTAACAAGAGCAGACTGATGACCACTCAAGCATCATTGTCCCACACACAGAATGCCCACTGACAAATGAAAGCTTTAAGACATGCATTTAACTCAAGAGCTGCATCCCACTCTGGCCGTAATATTTTCATTGTTGCTGTTCAGTTTTGTGAAAATTTTCTGTCTCTCTGAAACAACTGATCTGAGATTCGGAATGAATTACCTTTTAAACTCTAAATGTGACTGTTTAATATAAAAACTACAAAAATGGCAAATTCTGTAATCACTTTTTGGTTGGGCAATTAACCTGTCAATGAAAAAAAACTGATTCATTATTGATACCTTGGGTAATGTAAATTATTTACCTTGTATGAGACAAGTATGCAGTTATTAATTATAATCATACACAAGATAAGATGTAATATATCAAGCAGCAGGTAGTGTCGCAGTTACATAGCTCCAGGGACCTGGAGGTTGTAGGTTTGAGTCCCGATCCAGGTGCCTTGCGTTCAATTGCTCCGGACCCACCACCACCCTTAACTGGATAAGTGGTTACAGATAATGAATGAATGAATGAATGAATATCCATTGCCAATCCATTTGAGCTTCACATAGGGCCCACCACACTCTTCCTACCTGCAGCCACCAAAATTCCTGTTGAATCCTACAATTCAACACTAAGAATGCTGTGGCCATTTATGATCCAAACAGCAACCGGCTATCCTTAACAACTACGGATGAGTACCCAAACCAACCAATGTACCACTAGCTCATCAGGCAGATACCTCCTCTCATTGGTGTTTCGCTGAATTAAGCACACAACACCTCCAGAATGCTCAACAGTGAAGTCTGGTGTCCCAGACCGACCCCACCTCCAAGTCAGTGTTACAGTCCTACCTTACCCTTTACCATCAATAACCGTAAATCCACACTGACCTCCCTGGTGACTAAGGCTGTACCTAGCCCCACTGGTACTGTTAATGCATGCTCAGTGCCACCAGTTCCATGTGAACTTTACATGCTACATCACCAACAATCCTATTAGCACCTATACAGTGCATTTCTCCAAGTAATCTGTGCTCTCCTTATCCACAACCACTGACTAGACCTTTCAGCTGTTTCAGACAACTCCTTCACAGCTGCCCTTATCTTCCAGCCCCTGATGCCAAACTGCACAACAGGGATGTGGCAGATTTGGCTACAAATCCCCTAACACCTACAGTGCCTTGCAAAAGTATTGCCCCCCCCCAACAAATGATCCAATGTTGTCCCAAATGACTGATGATGATAAATAGAATCCACCTGTGTGTAATCAAGTCTCCGTATAAACGCACCTGCTCTGTGATAGTCTAAAGTTTAAAGCCGGATTTGGATACAAAAATATTTCCCAAGCTTTAAACATCCCAAGGAGCACTGTGCAAGCAATCATATTGAAATGGAAGAAGTATCAGACCACTGCAAATCTACCAAGACCCGGCCGTCCCTCTAAACTTTCATCTCGAACAAGAGGCCCATGATCAATCTGGATGAACTGCAGAGATCTACAGCAGAGGTAGGAGAGTCTGTCCATAGGACAACAATCGGTTGTACACTGCACAAATCTGGCCTTTATGGAAGAGTGGCAAGAAGAAAGCCATTTCTCAAATATATCCATAAAAAGTCTCGTTTAAAGTTTGCCACAAGCCACCTGGGAGACACACCAAACATGTAGAAGAAGATGCTCTGTTCAGATGAAACCAAAATCGAACTGTTTAGCCACAATGCAAAACGATATGTTTGGCATAAAAGCAACACAGCTCATCACCCTGAACACACCATTCCCACTGTCAAAGATGGTGGTTGCAGCATCATGGTTTGGGCCTGCTTTTCATCAGCAGGGAAGAGGGAAGATGGTCAAAATTGATGGGAAGATGGATGGGGCCAAATACAGGACCATTCTGGAAGAAAACCTGTTGGGAGTCTGCAAGAGACCTGAGACTGGGATGGAGATTTATCTTCCAACAGGACAATGATCCAAAACATAAAGCCAAATCTACAACGGAATGGTCCACAAAAAAACATATTCAGGTGTTGGAATGGCCAAGTCAAAGTCCAGACCTGAATCCAATCGAGAATCTGTATAAAGAGCTGAAGACTGCTGTTCACAATCGTTCTCCATCCAACCTCACTGAGCTCGAGCTGTTTTGCAAGGAAGAATGGGCAAGAATTTCAGTCTCTCAATCTGCAAAACTGATAGAGACATACCCCAAGTGACTTGCAGCTGTAATTGCAGCAAAAGGTGGTGCTATAAAGTATTAACGTAAGGGGGGCGAATAATATTGCACGTCCCACTTTTCAGTTTTTTATTTGTTAAAAAGGTTTGACACATCCAATAAATTTCATTCCACTTCACGATTGTGTCCCACTTGTTGATTCTTCACAAAAAAATAACAATTTTATATCTTTGTGTTTGAACCCTGAAATGTGGCAAAAGTTTGAAAAGTTCAAGGGGGCTGAATACTTTCGCAAGGGACTGTATCTCCACCGGTCTTACATTTGCCTGCTACCCAGGTTCCCTCACCTCAGCCACAAAGTCTGCATATTTCAGCTTCTTCCTTTAAAATGCTTCATCTACTGCCTCCTCAAATGGAACCGTTAAACTCTATAAAATAAACTATCAGTTTACTTTCAGTGTAGAGCACTATGTCTGGCCTCAGTGTAGTTCACACAATGCACTCTGGGACCTGCAGCTTTTTTCCTATATCCACCAGCAATTTTCAATCTCGTGCTTCACCCCATCTACCAATATTTGTGGCCTGTGCACTTTCTTGAAAACATTCCCCCTCACAAAGCTAACTATTTTGTTACTACAGCTACTCGTCAATCCATTAACCTCTAGCCGTTTGTTGTTCAACAAACATGCTGAAACCGTTTGCACATGATTAGGTCGCCACGTATACCGACCTTTTTACAAACTAACTTTACAAGCTGATAGAACATGCTTCAGCATGCCAACCCCTGTACATAATCCACAACTAGGGTCTTCACCTACGTCCAACACTGTAAAAGATTGCTGTAAATTTACAGCAAGTTTGCTACAGTATTTTACTGTGTATTGCAATGCATCCTGGGTACTGGGCTGGAAGCAGCAATGAAGCAACTAGCCAGTAACGGTAATAACATGGAAAGGCATCGGCATCTTACGTTTGGGTGATGCTGGCACATGCCAGTGACAGTGAACATCTGCCAGTAGCCTACGTTTAGGTAGCACATGAATGTGTAGGCTATAACTAGCACATGGATGTGTAGGCACTAGCACACGTATGCTACTAGCATGTAAACGGACCAAACAAGTAACATGCTACAAACATAATATATTTGCACAGTCTACTGTCAACGTGTTTAAGGACAATTGAACTACAAGCTTTTCCCATTCTAATATCACAATATATGTCTGCTTCGGGCACTACAAGCAGAGAACTGAAAAGTAATTTATAGGTGCAATTTATTTATGGCAAGTAATTTTAACATTAAAAAGCTTCTGATTATGTTTAATTAAAAACTGGATATATACAATAGAATTTTGACTAGTAACAATTATATTTTGGCTAGTCAGAATGACAATTTAAGATATCTGCCTTTACAATCTGACTAAGAACTAGTCAAAATGTATTTTAGGAAATTTGAAATTAGTATTAAAAATATAACAAATTCAAATTCGACTAGTCAAAAATACATTTTTAGATATCTGAATTCATTGTGTACGCCCCCCCTCCCATGTGCCAGATAATGATTGCCAGGTGTGTTCATTTTAACCGAATTTAGGCTTATTTCTCTGTAAAGTCTCATTGTAATCATTGTAAGTTTTTTAAATGTCAGAGAATGGGGGAAATACAGAAAAAATCTACAACTCTGAAGTTGGCTTCTTATTTGTCAGCTTCTTATTCAGATATACTGCAGATGTCAAACCAAAGTACACTATAATATGCGGATCTGCCAACATTTACATGACGCCAAATTGGGCTATGTACATCAGCTATATTTTGACTAGTCAGAATTATCATTTAAGATATCAGAACTACAAAATGTGAATAGGTTCAAGATATCTGTATTTGAAGATATCTTAAAAGGAATTCTGACTAGTCAAAATTATTCATTCATTCATTATCTGTAACCGCTTATCCAGTTCAAGGTCGCGGTTAGTCAAAACTACAATTTTGGATATGCCAGCGTCACCCAAATGTTGTATCTTAATTTACTTGCAGTATTGATAATTATAGGCTAATTATAGGGTATTTTGCTGAAGAATTATGAGCCCCATTCCAATTCTGATCTGGGATGCCCACATTTGTTTAGTTTAAAGTCAGATTTTAAAGGGAAGATACTATTTGCTAGCCAGGTATGCATATCTAGTAAATTAGCTTTGCGAAGTGTTTGTGTGTATATTTTAATTAGTCTTTAGTTAGAGTATTACTTTCAAAATGTCTAAATACAAAATGTTGAGCTATCAGTCCTTTTATCACAAATGTAGTGTGTTGGTCTATGTAATGCATATGAAATTACATCTTATTACTCTATGCTATTCTTTAAATGTGGGGAAGTTTTGTGCATTTAAGGCTCATTTACAGGTATGTGTGACTGGGACATGTCACATTGAAAACTGCAATACTTAAAAGATCTATATTCTCACTATTTAGGCTAGTGCCACAGCTGTTGATGTTGGAACCCTTAAAACCTGCCTGTGAGCCTTCAGATGATAATTCTGGGTATGTATGTATAATTGCAAGATTTGTCAAAATACTCCAAACACTACAAAAGTTTAAGACACTTTTGAATTATAATTACAGTGGAATTTTTGAACAATGCAAGATGGCAACTGACGTTGGAAGGACAAGTGGCCTGTGTTTGCTCAAGCCTTCATTAATCTCTGGAAAGGCAGCCCTATTCTCCTTGTAGTACAATTTCTGTCTCCAATATCGACAGGAAACTTCATGTGCAATTGAGTTAATCTAGAGATCTGTTTCTTTCTCTACTTGTGTTTACTTCCTTCTCTGCATTAAACTAGCCCCTATTTAGTATTTTATCTGTATTATTATATATCTTACCTGTAGTTAAAATTATTAGTAAATATCGAAACCTTGAAATATGAAAACCTTACTGTCACAGAAACCTGATGTATGAAAATGTATAAAACATTCTTAAAATGAACTGAAGGTAAATGCTTAGAAAATTTCACCCATTTCTGGATAATTCTTTATGAAATGTTTCTGAAGAGCAGTTACTGTTTTCATTCATTCATTCATTAGCTGCAACCACTTAATTTTAATCAGAGTCATTGTGGGTCCAGAGCCTATCTGAAATCATTTGTTGCAGTTGTAAATTGTGCTTTCATATGTGAAATTAAAAGTTAAATACAGGATTTTCTGATTACTGTGATAAAGGGGTGTGTGATATGACGATATCAGATCATGAAGGATAAGAATTTGTCCATGATACACCATCACAGGGAAATCATTGTATTGTGCTAATGCACATTCAGTCAGCTGCAGTTCTTATAAGTTGTTTATGTACTATGTACATATTGCACCTCAGTGTAATGGGCAGACTCTCAGGGCACAGATAATGTAAGTTAGTACTCTAAAATGTATGACTACTGAACTAAAACCAAAAGAATTATTTATTCCAGACATGAGATCTCTTCCTCATTAATTAAAATATGAATAAATAATTTTTAAAAAATTGTGGCTCAACAAAGCCTGAAGAGTCCACAAGCGATTCACACACACTCAGCATATCAGTGCTTACATAGGTTGTGCCCTTAAAAACAAGATGAAATTTGAGTCTTTCCGTCAGTTCACTCATTAGTAATCCTCATGTTTGTGTAAAGAGTACTTGCAAAAAGAAAAAAA